>NC_140597.1:28866549-30276549 GCF_057381915.1 Diplotaxodon limnothrissa | reverse complement strand
AGGGGTGTAGGAGAGGGAGTAAACGGGTGTGGTGGTGGCGGCACTGTTGACATTTACTCTGTTCTCCTTGGAATGAAAGGGGAAAGGAAAATGAGCATCCAGTAGGTGGTAAGTAGACTTGACACCCAAGGGATGATGCAGCAGCTCGCACAGCTAACCAAGTACAAACCAGAAGGGTTTGTTGTCGGTCTCTCAGCAACTCAATGCAAAAGGGGATGAGAGTAAAACCGGTTCTGTCGACTAACCAGTCAGGTGGGTGAGCCAGTTTTGCAATTCAGCACCACACTTTGATGTGTCTCTCATCCAAGTCTCAGCAGCCAGACTGCATCTCCTAGTCCCCCAGTAGGAGGGAAACACCATAATCTAGGGGGTGAGGGGGGAGATTTTGTGACCATACCTTCTCTGTGTGGACTTTCAGGAGGCACCAGCAGACTCTGTCTCCTCTCTTTTGTCACATGCTCTGCTTTGCCCTTCCTCTGTTTATCACTCAGTCCCACTGAAACGTGTTTTCCTCACTTTCACCCTCACTGGCACTGTTTGCGTTTGTGTGCCATGTTTGCTGAACCAGTGCTTCAGTTCATTGCTTCTCTGCCGTCTAGCATGTCATCCATTTTGGATAAAGGGTGCATTATGATTTTTAGTCCCGCAGCATCATTTACACCCTTTGCCTTTGCTCTCTGTGATCAGGGCCTCCACTCAGCTCTTTGTTCCATCTCCTCTGTGGGTTTACCAATGCAGCTGACCTTGTCTCTGCTTTGCCCATATATAGGCCTGCTGCCCTCAGTCAGAATGTGTTTTTATTTATTTATTTATTTATTTTAATTGAACTGAGAGCTTGCCCTTGCTGTGCATTACATGGGGGAGATGTAGAGATATAAGTCACTGGAGCAGGGGTCTGGCAGAAGTCACCGGTTACATAGATTAAAGCTTGTGTTCCCTCCAATTCAGGCCGAGCCTGCAGAGGATAACAGGTGTGCTGCTAATGAGGGCATCGTTTGGTCTAATGTGAGACTGAAAGAGACAAATTCTCAGACAGTGAGGTCTGTGTATAGGTGTAGAGAGAGACAGCAAAGGGAAAAGCAGGGTTTCTCTGGTAGCAGGTCAATGGGGAGGTAAACGCAGTCGCTGTTAGTCTGGTAGCAATGACAGCTTTATCACCACCGCAAGGTTTATGGCTGTGTTTGTGTGGGGGAAGGGGATTTGTGTGTGTGCCTGTGTGAAGTGCTGTACTATACTGGTATGATGGAATTCCACTACTGTCCTGTGATGGAGCAATGCAAACAGAAACCTGCTCCATCTGACTGCCAATACTTAAGCAGTAATAAAATACTCAGACTTCTTCATGTATTCATTTTTTATTAAATGGGTGCTGAGTTATTTACAGTGGGATTGGCTGCGTGCTCCTGTAGCACTTGCATGGATGGCTGGATGATCAATCAGTTAAAATCTTTTCTTTAACCTTTTTTCATCTTAAGCCAAGATGAATTTAAATTAATTGTATTACTAAGTTTGTTATGTTCATATTATACAAAAAATTATGAAACGAGTTATGATGGTCCAAAAAAACAGGCACTGTAGAAAGATGAAACACAGCCGGTTATTTTCACTGCTACTTTGACTAACACTCACACAATGTTCTTGCTAAGTGTTTGCAAATCTCCCCCATTTCACATTGCTAGTGGTGTAGTGTCAAGAATTCGAATGTTTGTTTTTTCCACACCTTACATAGTCAGGACGTACTCGACTGACAAAGGGACATTACATTATGACGGCCTGTGTACCTGACAGCTCTTGGGATGTCCTTTGGCGACGCAGCAGCCCTGCCGCTGACTCTGAGGTGATGAGACTGATCGTGTTGACAGCTCGTGGCAGATGGAGTTCACATGTGGAGTCACTCAGAACTGCCCGCTCTGTCACCAGAGAGTGAGCGCGAGTACAAACACGGGATTTCGATGGAATAAAGGGGTGCGAGAAGGGGGGTTGTGTCACAGTGGAGATACAACAGGCATCTAATTACCTCCCAACAGGAGCCTTGACTCCATGGAAACGCTCTGAGCTGTATTAGCTGCCTCTACATGGCCTTCATGCTGTCATAAGGACAGTATTGATGGTCAATCATAGAGGATTTGACAGGGTCAAAAAAGCAATGAGATATGATTAGATGCCTGTTGTGTTCGATAAACAGTGAGCACGGTGATTGCTCCATCAGATATAGGATCTAAGGCAAAAAGCGGTGACCGCCAAGCTTCTGCTCACCTAAGAGGTGGCAGGTGTGTCGCAAAATTCAGATAAAGCTCACATTAAACTTTGCTATTAAATCAAGAGTGTGTGTGTTCTTATAAGTACTGTCTGATATTGATATGTGTTATTTATGCTTGCATCTTGAAGGCAGCAGCATTTATAACTAGGGATGGGTATCGTTTAGGTTTTATCCGATACCGGTGCCAAACCGGTACTTCTGAAACTGCCGGTGCTTAAACAGTGCTCAAACCGGTGCTTAAAGAATGGAGAACACAAAATTGGTCCAAAAACCTCTCATGTTCAGCTGTTTTTTGTAAAAATATAACAATGTTAGCCTTTTCTGCAGCTATGGGGAATATATGGCATCCCTCTTGGCTGGAAGCAGTGCTTAATCAATGGAAAAAACACAAACTTTGTCCAAAAACCTCTCATGTATAACTATTTTCCACTTTTTCTTTGGTCGTTTTAGGCTTTTTGGCCAGGGTGAAGGGAGCATCTGCCATCAAACAAGAAGACAGCCGCATGTAGCTATGATGATGTTTGCTAGTTCACCTTACATGCATTAATGTAATAACGTGGTTAGCCTACTCAACGTAAATTACACACAAACAACATTAAGCTACTCACGCAGAGAAGAACGGCTGCTGCTGCTGCCATCATCATCATCCGTCATCATTTCTGCTACACTGGCAGGGCTAGGGGCCAGGACTCTAATCTTCGGGTTTTTGGGGGATGTTGCTAACTCCGGGTCCGATAACAGGCACCACACCCGCAGTAGATGTGCACGGTGTGAGGTCTCGCAGCAACCTATCAAATACGGCGCATTTCTCGGCTTATAAAAAAACACTATGCGTCGCCAGGTGTTTCATCGGATTCAAGGTGTTTCCTCCTTTGACAGTATCACAGTATCAGCTTAAAGCACTTGTTGCAGGCGGCTAAGTTTGCATATTTTGCTGTGAAGTGCCAGACTTTTGACCGCTTCGCCTTGGGCATTTTTAATCTGTAGCTCTGCTCGAAAAGAACGTACGTACCTGGACCCGCCTACTATCCTCGGAAACGTAAAATGATTGGCTAGAATCTAAAGTGTGTCACAGCTCAGGAAAAACAAAGCACCGAAATGTGCGCTGCTTTTCGGTCTGGTTACTACCGTTTATGACAGAACCCGGTACCCATCCCTATTTATAACTATAAGTTTCTATCCTTTTGTTCCAGTGACCTACTGTCATTGATGAACTCTATCCTAAATTAGAGACTGCAGCAATATTTCAAAATTTCAGTAAATGTATAAAATAGCTGCTCAACATTTCAGTTTGACAATAACTAAACCTACTGATAAATATTTTCTACCTGCAGTCTCGTAGCTTGGGTTGAGCTTTTTCAGCTCAGTTCTTTCCATTCACCATTTACTCTTCCTGTTATATGGAGTAAAGGTGGGCACATCGACCCAAATGTCGATAGTATTGATACCTATGTTGGTATTGGTATAGGATCGATACTATAATATAATAATATCGATACCTGGTTTCAGTTTATTTATAGCCAGTTTATTTATAGCCTATAGCACATTTGGGGCAGGGATAGCTCAGTAGGTAACATGGTCGCCCCATGATCGGAAGGTCGGGGGTTCGAATCCACTGAACGGCTACCCTGCGATACCCCTGAGCAAGGTACCGTCCCTACACACTGCTCCCCGGGCAGTAATTTCCCCACGGGGATCAAAGTATGCATTATTATTATTATTTAAACAATGATGTCAACCCAAAAAAAAAAAAACAGTTTCAAAATGCACGAAAAGCTGAAATGTTTCTTATTTTGTGTTAATTATTTATTGTGGAGAGTAATTGAGTGAATTGATGGTCACTGAAATGTGTTGAAAATTTGCGATGTCTGTATTGGTACTGATAATATTAGTCCTGTAGTTTGGTGCTCGATGGAGTCATTTCTTTGGGTTTGAGTTCCACATGAACAGCTTCTAGCATTTCTTGCTTTGCAGTCTGGTTTTACTAGATGTTGTGGGGGTTTTGTTTTGTTTTGGGGGGGTTTTTTTGGGCCTCAAACGATAAAACACTCTTGTTGTTTCATCCTTTAGCAGTAAAGATTTTCTTGCATATTTTAAAAAGTGCTGTGTTTGAGGGTTGCTGAGGTAGCTTGTAGGTACTAAATTGGCTTACACGCGCCTCTCACTCTCAGACATGAGTCTCTCATTGTTTTGCACAAGGGAACATAAATGCAAAGCGTTGCTATGGCAATGATATCACAATATGAGATGCAGCTATTATCCTGGACGACATGATATGGCGCAGCCCTACCAAGCACATTGTGCT
Source organism: Diplotaxodon limnothrissa (assembly GCF_057381915.1). Lineage (NCBI taxonomy): Eukaryota > Metazoa > Chordata > Actinopteri > Cichliformes > Cichlidae > Diplotaxodon > Diplotaxodon limnothrissa. The sequence continues at coordinate 30,271,984 of NC_140597.1, read as the reverse complement.
TTGATAACAGTTGAGCACTACAGTGCACCTGAAGAGGGTAGTAAAGAGAAAAGCTAGAAACCGTGGCTTTAATGCACGGTTCAAAATATGTTGCCTGAGGGAAATTCCACTAATCTTTCCAGCTCAGACTGCTGTGCTGGCATACAGTGGTAGATATAGAATCTTTTGGCCTATAGCTATTCTACTTAGTGCTTTACGGTGTTTGTTTGTGTGTGTGTGTGTGTGTTGTTCTTTTTCTTCTTTCTTTTTTTCAGTTATGGATTCGCACACAATTGAATCTGCTGTGCAAGGTGTTTTCCTGCCATAGAGAAACATTTGGGGTTCAGTGTCTTGCCCAAGGACACTTTGACACATGGAGAGGCCAGGGATTGAGCTGCCAGCACTCTGTGATTAGTGGACAGCCTGCTCTACAAACTGAGCCAAAGCCGCCCCCAGTGTTTGTATAGTGTAATTTGTAGAACCGCCCGTAACAATGAAAAGAGAAAGCAGAAGGTGTGACTGCAAAGTGATTTATTTGTGCACGGTGTGTGATTCAGTTCTGCCTGAGAGTCCGTTAAGATGCAAAATGACATACAGAGATATGAAATGTTGGGTGCAAATAGCAAAAATGAAACTAACTGTGAATTAATGAGTCTTGTATTTTGGTGTTGCCCGTGTGTAACCATATCAAAATACATGAAGCATGAGCGGTGAACAGACCACCCCCGTGAAATCACCAAATGCTAATTAGTACGCTTTGAGATCATCATACATCAGCAGTGATACACAGTGCAGCCTCTGCCTGTACTGGTTGTAATGAGCTGATAGATGTACTTAAACGGCAAAGGCGACGGCCGTGATGAAATTATCAAGGTGTGCTTATTAGATTTGCATCTGTTACTATTTCGCTCATTACCTCACGGTGGTTATTGTGCAGGTTTGATTGAGAGTAATACAATGCTGAGTGAGTGTTTCCACTGGCAGACTAATTTTAAAACGTGCTTAGCGGCCTATTTAGGTTGCTGCGCATTGGCATTGTTTAATTCAGATTTTCTGTCTGGATGCTTTCAATCGCCCTGCGCTGGTTTTCTGTGCTATTTCCTTCCATTTACTTGGTGAGCTGGTAATTTCTCATAAGTAGCACTTGAGGCGAAATTGTGCCTGTGTAGGACAGAGACAAAATCACTCTTGTCTGATTCTCCGCAAAAGTACATTGCATGAATGGTGGCTGCAAATTGACATATTATGACTAACACATGGCTGTTTTTTAAGGCATTGTGACCGTTGTGAGTGACAGATTTAGGGCACTCACAACTCAGCCATGTGCTATGTGCTCACTAAGAGCCAATCTGTGCTCAACTCCAATTATCTCTACATAATATGATAGATTGACCGGGCCCATCATGTCAGAGACATTTAGCTTATTTTAATACACTATTTTTATCTTCAACAAACCAGGGAGATGGATCCAGAAGTGCGCTTCGTGCACGCGTGAAGTGGTTTGAAAGTGGAGTCTGTGATAATGGTGCTCAACCTTTAAATTTGGAGGGTTTTGGGTTTTTTTTTTTCACCCCTCACAGTTAATGTTTTTTTTTGCAGTGATGAACTTGATTCCATCTAAATGTAAATTTTACAAAGGTGACAGTTTGACTTTAGAGATCAGTTGTCTGCAGTTCTTCTCGTGCTATAGGTTTAGCAGCACTTCTTGGAGGACAGTAAGACGGATCGTTGTTTTCATAGTGAGTGAATGACTTCACTTGGACTTGGATGGACGTTGACTGTCTCGGACTCTTGTGAGCACGTACGCAAACAGAAACTCCAACACTTGCGTGGAAGCAGCTGTGTCCGAACTCGCTCGGGAATGAGGATGAGAACACACGCACAAGCTGTTTTCATTAAAGAGATTTCCCAGTAAGCGTCAGTGGGACTGATGGTGGGTGTGGAACAGGTGCCAGAATATTAGTGTCACTCCACTTAGACACTTAAGGGGAATTCCACTGAAAGGGCTTTGGGGAGTGTGTTCCTGTTGAGCCCTGACTGTGATTTTTTTTTTTTTTTTTTTTTTTTTTTTTTCAATCCCAGTCAGGCTTTTATCAAAGGAAAAAAAAGACAGATGAATGGGTGTATAACCTGAATGCCTTCACTGTAACTCGATCCTGAGCTTGGCCGCTACGTGGGTGCAAGTGTGCATGGATATGTTTTCTTAAGATACAATGTACTCGATTGTGTTCAGCTCCTCAAATATGCACACCCACCATTACCCAACAATAGTGCGCTGGTCTGGTTTTGTTGCAGCGTGTGTAGTGACATGTGTGGTATTTTGCGGTCTCTCTATTGTCAGCTGTGCCAGGAGGTTGCTGTGCAGCTCAGCAGCCAGTTTGGCTCAGTCTGTGTACCTCGACATTCGGCCTGGACGCCAGTACACTTATTCTTGGACTCCTGTAGCGACTGGGGATGATGGCAGAGGCAGCGGGCCAAAAAAGCCTCCCATGCCAGGAGCTCCCACTGGGAGAGCAGGCTGCTGCAGGGCCATCTGTACAGGCGTCCCGACTGGGAGCATTAGAATCTGGGGCGTGGAGCGGGAGATAAAGGAGGAGGGGAGTAAAATAGGGGACATGTGCAAGGGGAAGGGAAGTGAGAGGCTGCATGACAAAGAGGTGTTTACTCACTTTTAAGCCTGTGCCATCCTGAGAATACTCATCATTTCAGCTTTCAAAGAATTTGGTAGAAAATTCAGGCCAGAGCTTTAATACTCGGAGGAGCACAAAACAGTGTCAGTCCCAAAAATACGCAAGTATCTGCTTTTTTAGAGCACTATCCCAAAATAGATGAAGTGTTGAAGCTTTCTGTGTTAAAGGAGTTAACATGTGGGTCCGAAATTAGTTGGTGAGGAGGAAGCCTGCAGAGGATGAGATTGGCACTGATAGAGCCAAGACTGTTTGCAAACTTCATTTGGATTGGTATCAGCATCTTGAGCGAAAAAGGGGAAGCACTTTTTGTTATATATTCATTCGACTTTCCTTCAGCTGTGATCTCTGAAACCACGAAGCAATGACAGAAGCAAAACAAAACGTTGCTGTAGCACCCATGCCGGATACTTGATGTGCTTGCTTTCAGATGATGTGCCGCTTGTCTAAGAATAGCTTTATATCATGTAATCATTTCCGTCTTTCTTCGTCGCATTTCTCAGTATCGGTGCAGTGTGTTATAGATATAAGGGGCCCAAAAATCAAAGATGTGCTTAACTGCAATTTGAATGCTGCATGAAATGTAACTAAAAATAAAATGCAATGAGGTGCAAACCACTTAAATTCAACTTTGAAACTAGTACCAAGTAGTAAAAGGATAGAATAAAAAGTTGAAAATAAAGCGTGGGAAAGTTTCTTAGAATTCTTTTGCAAAGGCTGCGTGTGCAAACAGTTCAACGGCTTAAGAATAATATGTATCAGTGTAAAACTGCAAAAAAGGGTTTGGCGGCTGGATCACATGGTGAAGGGTTGGTTTTACTAAAAATATGCTAAACATAATGACATTTTTGTATTTGCCGTAGCAGATAGAGGCACAACTTGCCACCAGACAACTGCTCTGCCCTCCAAGCCAGTGGGATGCCCTAGAGAGCCAAAACACTTTAAACTACAGCAATGCCATAATAGGTCCTCACCTGACTCCACTCACTTGTATCTGGCATGAATTATACTGTTTAAGCAAGCCTATTGGTAACGATGAAAGATAATCAGTGAAAATGAAGAAAAGCTCTCCTTTTTGGAGTGAAAATGTTTAAATGTAATGGTACAGAAGGAATAATGTTAATCTAGCCTCAGATTTAGAGGAGAGACACTAGCATCAAGTTATTTCTTTTGTTTGCTTAGCATGTTGCGCTCTGGACATATTTAAAATTATCACATAATCGTGAGGGGGGGCCCCCTGTGAATTTTAGCCTTGGGCCACAACAGCCTGTAGAATCGCCACTGGTCAAGGACATGAAATCAGCTTTGAAAACACTTACCTGGAACATATTCAAGTGTCTGGAAGAATATTGTTAGGCTGAGATAAAAATGTTGCTTAGGACTTTGTACAATCAGTTAGCTAACGTCAGAGGAAAATATTGAAAAGTGTTAAGATTTGTTTCTGTATTGAAAGGAAAAGATAAATTTTTGCTCAGACGTCGATGTGTTTGTATAGTTGAGCATCCCGCTTTTATTTAAGTGTCAAAAGATCCAGACTGTTTATTTTAATATGCGTGTGGGTGTTGACCTATAGACAAGTTCCTTGTCTTGCTTGGGTGATGACTAATAATCATAAGCAGCAGAGGTAGTGTTTGCCCTAATATAAGTAAGCAGAGGGACCTCAAAGCTGCTTCTGCCCCATCAAATAACCCCACCGCTTCTCATTTGACCCTTGACCCACTGATGGCACAGACTTCTCTTGTTTTTTCTCTTGAAGAACCCTCCTCAGTCTGAACGTAGGCCGGTCTCTGATGCTGCTCGTCCATCAACCCCTCTGTGAAAGAACATATTTGCACAGTTTTGTCACCACTCACCTAAGCAGGAAGACACAAGAACAGTAGGTGTGACTGTTCTCTTCTTTTTTTGTTTGTTTTTAGTGAAACGGGTTTTACAGAGTGTTGTAGGAAGGCAGCGGATTAACAACAAAGAAGCAGTTTGACAGCTAAACTGGCTGGTTATGTGAGGAATGCGTTTGATTCATCAACACATGCGCTGCTTGACAGCCGAGGTGTTGTCGAAGATTGTGTGGCCGCAGACCGTGCCACTCTGTTAATCATAATGGAACAAAGGAGGCAGATCTCCTGATGACAACGATAGCAGCCTAACCAAATCACACAACTACATGCACACAGGCTGCAAGGGCACAGAACAATGACACCCCCCAGCTGTCTAGACTGAGTGCAAGGCTACCGTAGATCTCAAGGGGGGGGGGATTAAAGCACACATCACTACACTCACCTGTTCTTAGCTACATGTTTCTCATTGTGTTTTTTCATGCAGCGCTGACAAAGTGTGACAGGCGCAGAGGGGGTTGAGTGTAGCAGGAGCTGTGAAAACAAGTTATACACAGAGTACAGCTGTGGATGACTTCTTCACACTGTAGAAAAAGCGGTGTAAGCAATATGGCTTTGGGGGGGGAAGTGACATTTTAAAGGAAGTATTTCAGTTTGTTAGTCATAAGACTTTGTGTTAGGTAAGGTGGTCTTCCCTTGGAGTTTCCAAGCAGGAAGGCATTTTAGAGGAAGTTTAACTGGGATGGCATGAGGTGACAAACAGCTGACGGTGCCGGTTGTTGGCTAATGTAAAGCGAACCTCATTATTTGTTGCTCTTACTGACGTTATTGAGTCAGTCTCTGCTCTTGCTGCTGTTTCACTGCAAGCCCTACTTTTCCTCGGTTGTCTCTTTTAGTTAAATTGGCCATAAAAGTTACATAGTCTGTCTTTCACTTTTATGTCAGTACTTAAAGTTGCACCCCTGCAGGTTTCACTACTACTTCGAACTCACACATCACTACCTCAACCCTAAAGTCCTTTTGGGTTACTTTCACTGTCGCAGAAAAGACTTTGCTTTCGGCTTGTCCATTAAAAAAATGTACACATTGGCAGATGAGCCACCTGACTGACTGAAACTGTGAGGTATCGACTGACAGACATGAGGAGCTGTGATGAAATAATGACTCAGAGCCTGAGAAGTGCTGGAGGGAGGAGCGGGAGGCTGAGGAGGAAGCAGTGGGGAGAAATACGGAGATGGGAGATTATCACATGCGATATGGGGAATCATTGACAGTGTGAGCACGTAGTATAGAACTCGCAGACACTGCTATACATGTAGAAATACAAACACAGAGACATAGAGAGTTGTGTGAGATTTAGTCACCTTGAACTAAGAAGATATTGTCCTCCTGTCAGTCTTAACATAAAGGAAGTTTTCTTTAGTAACCATAAAGCTTCACTCGTGTACTTTAGTCCTTTATCCTGTTCTCTGTGGCTCAATGTTATAATCCAATCTGCGGGATGTCACTGCAAGGACATCCCGGTCTTTTCTAGACAGAGCCAGTAACTTTTATGAGTGAAAAACAAGTCAAATGTAATTTAAGGCAATTTTTTTTAGCATTTTTAAACAATATTCATTCATCCTCTTTAATCTCTAACTCTACAATTTTAAACTCTGTTTTTTCACCCACTGTTATTTATAGAGCTTTAGTATTTAGGCTGATTTGTCTGAATCAGATGGACAGTGTTTTGGTTGGTTACACACACCCCCGATTGCACATAGAGCCAAGATCACTCCACTGATACGCAGACGAGATGTCGGCCTTTTCTAACCACAACATATATTAAAAGAAATGTGGCTTTGGGTGTAAAACGCTTCTCAGAACTCCCCATCCCCCAGCCTTTTGTGAGCCTGTCTGTGTGTGTTTGTGCCTAGGTGTGCACAAGTGCATAAGTAAGTGCCCAAATGTAGGGGAACAAGGAGGACAAAGGAAAGCCGATCCACTCACACAGGGAACTTGAAACATTTGTGCATTTGTGCATGGCACCGTGCGTTTGGCCTTTCAACCCAGGGGGACCCACGATACTCATTTATCGGGGCGGCTTGTAGAGGTCAGCAGAGGATGAAAGTATGGCCGAAGACATTTCCTTCACTGTCTTAGGACGATCACTAATATGGACGAACATGCCGTCTTTCATTCAGTTTACGAAGGACTTCTTTTATGTTAGTACTGTTGTGTGTGTGTGTGTATGTATGTGTACGCACATATACATACACACTTTACTATGTGTTCAGGTGCATATTTAGGCCAAGCTGACAATAGACAACAGGAAGAGTGTTTGGTATGGTATGTTGTTGTGCTTGAGGTTTCAGTGTCAGCGTGCAGGTTTTTTGCTTTTATTGTGAGTCCTGCAGGCAGAGATCTTTTGTAAAACCAAAGCAACTTTGAGACTGCAGGTATTCGAGTTGGATGTGGTGCTACGGGTCATTTTAGTCGCTGTCAGAGAGCACAGGAGCTACTCCCACAGAAGAGTTGGATGAAACTATAAAATGTAATTAACTATTAACGGCTGCCTTTTTTTAAGCTGGGTGATGAAGACGAGCTCTTTTGTACTGCGAGTGACATTATGGTATCACTGCTCTAGCTTACACCACATTAAGCGTTCCTTTCCACTAGAGCTGCAGTGTTGGTCCACTGAGGGGAAGAGCCTGTTGAATTTTTAAAATGTGTAAGCCAGAGCCTTACAAAGGCAAAGGGATTCATTTCAGTGGTGGAGACAACATGATCAGCCTCCACAGTGACTGTGTGACCTGTTTTCATTCTCACCTCTGGCTTGTCAGCGTGGTAGGCGGGGCTTGTTGTTTAGGAGAGGTATTCTGTATCATCTGCCATTGACAGGCGCTCATCAAGTGAGGGGAAATAAGAGTCTTTGCACTGGAAAATAAGAGTGAAAGCGATACATCACGAGGATGGACAGAGGATCTAAAAGAGACAGAGAAAATGTTTGGGTCCAGCAGGTCAACTGGAGTGAGTGGAAACAAGCAAACTGGTTTATGTAATGATGATTAAGCTTCGCAGGGCCAGGTGAATCTCTCAGCGTTTCACAGTATAGACAGATTTTAATCTGTTTTTTGTGGCAACATTTCTGCCTGATGCACCAGCAGAAACCGGCTGTACTGGTTACCTAGCGCTGAAGAGGCGATGACCTGGAGATGGACTGGAAAGTAAGAGGGCGGGGCTTGTGTTTCTGTGTCCTTGAATGTACACATGAGATTAAATGGTGCAAACCTTGAATTACACAAACAAACTGTCTTGTTTACATGGCTGTACCAGAGACCTTTATGAAAATGAAACGAATGACTTTTCTAAATCCCAATTTCATCTCTCTACTTCATTCATTTGGTGTGTTTGTGTTTATATTCTAGTCAGGAATGCCCCAGACTGCGTGCTCAGGCACCATGTTTACCACTCCCAGTGGCTTCAGCCCTCATCTGGCCTGTGCTGAGCCTGGGGAGGAGGAGGCCCCACAGGAAGGCCCGGGGCCGGGGCCTGGGGCTTGCCTCTCCGATGGGCCGCCCATCACTTCTGCCTCCCTGGACACCCTGATCCAGAACCTGGTGCCCACTGCCGATTACTACCCCGAGGTAAAATGAAATGTGCTACAGTCACTGCTGCTCATCATGTTCCCATTAGCCTCAGAGTCCATTTCACTTTATAGTGTTGCCGATTAGATTATTAACCACATGTCTATGTTTCAAGTGCTCCTCTGCTTCTTTTAATGACAGTAAGCTGCAGTGGTGTTTATTGATGTGGCGAGAGTGTCTTAGCGAATGTCTTTTTACGTCCTTTGACAGAAAGCCTATGTGTTTACCTTCTTGCTGAGCGCTCGTCTGTTCATTCCTCCTCCGGAGCTGCTGGCCAGGGTGTGTGAGATGTGCATCAAACAGCAGCAGCTGGATCAGAGCCCACTCGATACGGTCAGCACTGCACCACACATAAATACATATTCCGGCGTATGAAAAGCATTCAGGCGTACTTATCTGCTGCATGTAAGCATCTTAAAAACCGCTGTTTTTCCCTTCACTCTATGCAGGTATTTTTGTTTGCTATGTTATAAAGCCAGTTGTAAATCTTTCTCACGTCGTTAAAAACAGGCAAAAGTTCGCAAGTTTGGCCCCAAGATCCTGCAGCTGCTGACAGAATGGACAGAGACATTCCCGTCCGATTTCAGGGATGAAAAGATGGTCGGACACCTCAAAGACATCATCCACAGGATAGCTCCATGTGATGAGGTATTATGTCCAACAAGTCCAATCATCTTCACTTAATATGTCCTAAGATTTTTTTTTCCAGTTTTGAAAGGCTGTAAATTTTCAAACAGGATAGATTAACCAATAAAACTGGACAGAAAACACTGGATAAAAAGCATCTGCAGTGAAAAATAGTCTGATGGGGAGCTAGATTTAATTATTGTCACTGCGGCTGTTGATGAGGGAGTCAGTGTAGGGTGAACACATACAGCCTAACTGTTATACAATCTTACATTACATGAGGGAGGAAGGAAGGATATTAGAGGAGTGGCTCTATCTGCAGTCTTGAGGGGAAAATAGAGGGAAGGACACGGATGGAGAAAAAGGGGAGAGGGTTGGGATGCAAGGGCGCAGAGAGCCGAAGAAAAGGTATGGGAGTGGAACCATAGTGAGAAATGTAGGGAGGATAGAAAGGAAGCAGGAAAGACAGGTGGTGATGAATGTGCTGCTATTTAAAGCTGGCTGTCTGCACTACGGGTGTGTGTGCATACATGTGGGAGGTGTGGCTCTGGGTCACTTGTGAAACAGACTGACCTCACGTCCTCTTTGAAGCCCTCGTGTCGAGCGAGGAACACCAAAACAAACATTCCCAGGCAGGGCACACAGCACACCTCTGCTTGCACTGCTGAAACTCACAATAACATGTTTAACATGTCGCTCTCCTCTTCTCTCAAGGCATACTGGAAAACCCTGAACCAGGTGCTGCAGAAACTTAGCCAGAGGCTGTCCCTGATGAGCCAGGGGGAAGAGAGCATTGTCAAGGTCTCCCTCAACGCCTCCTCTGACAAGCTGGTGGCCTTCAAGACCAAGCCTCCGCCCATCCAGAAGGACATACTCTCCATCTGCAACGACCCCTACACGCTGGCACAACAGCTCACCCACGTGGAGCTGGTAAGGAAGAGGAGGGGGGGGAGGGGAAGAGAGAGCGGGATGCGGGTTAGAAAGAGGTCAGGGGTAAGAGATGATAACGAGGGCGGACGAGGAGAAGTAGAAAGGATGTCAGCGGAGAGATGAAGGCGGAGGATGGTGAAGCATGGGTGGAGATCAAGTCCACCCATGTCAAGGTCATAAACATTAAATCACATCAAGAGAGAGGGAACTGGAGGGTGATAAAGATTTTAACAGAACAATGGAAATGCAGTGAACGAATTGATGATGAACATAAATCATCAAAATAACTCGCTGGATTTTGACGCCATGTGTTTGATAACCTGACCTTACTTGTCAGCTATTACAGCGCTAACTTCCTTCACAGACAGCAGAACAAAGGGAATGAGGAGATGAAACCCACATGAACAAAGGATCCGTACACTGTCCCTCACATTGCATGCTCGGTGCCTTCAGTCTGCTCATGTGCGTCTTCATGTGGACACGTGTATCTCGGGGTGGTTGTGTTTCTGTCTGTGCATGTGAGAGTGTCTGAGTAAGCTTGTACCCTTGTCTGAGCGGTGACATCACCCCTGAAGTCAGTGATGCGCCCGGGGCCTCAAACAAAAGGGAGGAAAACTGCAGTGGATATATGTGACCTGACAGCTTCACATGCGTTCACACGCACGCATACAAAAGGAAACAGAGATGGGCAGATAGAGAGGCATGCAGCAACCACACAGCCTGGATATTATTGTATGTTTTAGCAACATGTTGATACTTATTTAAAGAACTACACAGCTGTGCTTTATGCCACTGTGTGCACACTTGTGTGCAGCGCTGCTTTGGTTTTGGGTTGCGTCACCAGTTGAGATGGTGCTAATGACTCATTTTGATTTGCCCATGTATGTGACTGCACAGCTGTCTTTTAATAGAGGTGAATATTGTCTCAAGTGTCACTGTGAGGAAATCTGATTCCAGTGAGTCACCTCAGTCAGTCATTACTCGTCCATATTGATTGCCTTCCATTACTGAAATGAAAGAATTATTAATGGGGCTACCCCCGTCGGTGTATGCGAGTGGACTTGTAATGCTCATGTCGTGGGAACATAAATATGCTGCCGCTGTCAAGGAAAGACTTGGTACGATGTTGAGGTTGTTTTAAAGTTCAGGTCAGATTTGTTATGGTTAGTAATTGTTATGGTTGGGGCGTGTCTAGGAAAAGAATGAGAGTGAATGTATTGTCCTGCAGGGATGAGTGATTCATGACTGTGTGTTTGTATTTTCCAGGAACATTTGAGTCGTATCGGACCGGAGGAGTTTGTCCAAGCTTTTGTTCAGAAAGACCCTCTAGATGGAACACAGGTGAACTTTTTTTTAATACACTGTCCTATTTAATCAGAAAACTAATTTTGCACTAAGCTTGCCAGAGTCTGTACTTAGGTCAATGCTGTAGACTGTAAATAGAAGATGGCATCCGTTCATTTGTGGACTTGAGTCCCGCATTTGACCATCACCATCTTGCTCTCTTCAAAATGGTACAAAGCCATGTTCCACTATGGTAACAATAAAGGTGCATCCAAACAGGAAGCAAATCACTCGTCTCATATTTCTTTGGAGATAACAGCTGGTCACTAGTGGGCATTGGTTGCCTAGGTAACGTTCTATGTATTTACTACTCTGTTATATTCCTCACTGGTAGTCCCTTCAATCACTTGCCCCAAAGTTGAATAATGTTTGTTTACAGTAGGACCTGCTCACTTTGCTTTGGCTGCAAAGTGGTCAAATGCCTTTGATTTTCTTTGGTTGACACATCGCCGCAAATTCCTGATGAAGTTTGTAAAGACTGCAACACAGATTATTTAAAAACAAGCTGTTATTAAAAAATGTCACTGTTACTATTATTATCATTAGCTTCACATTTAGAACCAAAGACTAGATCCATTTTTATGATCTTACAGTCTACTGTCAGACCACAGCATTTGTTTATTTTTGCATTATGGTTAAAATTGTTATTTTGTACGTATCCAAACAAATGTCAGTGAGCGTAAATGTCACAAATGGCAAACTACAGCAAGCACACACAGTGTGCTTTCTGTGCCCTCTATGTATGACCGCTGAATGCTTCCACTCTCCGTTCCATCGCTGTCACTCATTCACTGATTTCCTTTCATTTTCAGTTATCATCACTTTAACCTGTCTTCACTCAGTTTCTCCTTTCTCTCCTTTTTTTTGTGCTCTAAATTGGTTCTGTTATTTCTGCTCCAAGATCACCGTCTTTGTTATTTGCGCTCACACAGGGGGTCAAGCTTGTAGACGGGAAGCTAATTAATAGTGGAATTCCCGATTGTAGCACTCACTTGTGGTGTGTATGTGTGTATGTGTGTGCGCGCGCGCATCTTATTAAGCAGCCGTGCTTCAGTGACCAGAAGAAAAAAACCTCCAACCTGGAAGCCTACGTGAGGTGGTTCAACAGACTTTGCTACCTGGTTGCGACAGAGATCTGCATGGTGAGTGGAAAACACAACTCAGTTTCAGCCATATTGAAGCCTCCAAAACATTAGAAAGACTAGGAAGCACACTGGGAACAGAACAAGATTATAAACACCTCTCAGGGATCTACTTCAGACTGAATGGGGAAAACCTGGAAATGTCAGTAACTACAGGACATATCTGGGTGACCATTGTAGCATATATGCATGTTTTTAGTTTATAGATTCTCTTTATTTAATAGTACTTTCAACTGAATTCTACCATAGTAGTAATTTATTCCCCTAAGTAAGTGGACAGGAGATAAAGGTTTAGTTTTTACAGGGCATTACTGCCCCTTAATGGACATTTTGTGTTACTGCACTTGCACAGACAAAATTTCTGCCTGTATCTGTATATGTAGAGATAAATTCTCTATGAAAAATTAAGTCAGAATTTTAAAAAAAAAATTTGGGGGGGGGGGTTTGTTTTGTGTTTTGTCTCACTGCTGCAGCCAGCGAAGAAGAAACAGAGGGCCCAGGTGATCGAGTTCTTCATTGATGTGGCCAGGGAGTGTTTCAACATTGGAAACTTCAACTCCCTCATGGCAATTATTTGTGAGTTGTTCATTTTACAATCCCTGAGCATTGATTCCCATCTTGTGTTCATAGTTAAAAATATATATATATACATTTTCTTTCTCAGCTGGGATGAACATGAGTCCTGTGTCCCGGCTGAAGAAGACTTGGAGCAAAGCTAAGACTGCCAAGTTCTTCATTCTTGAGGTAAACACAGCTATTCACTGTCTAAGAAGTAAAAGACAGTAAAAATTAGATGCTGACGGCGTTTTTGCTTGTTGCCATTTACTCTTGACAGCATCAGATGGATCCGACTGGAAACTTTTACAACTACAGGACTGCCCTGAGGGGGGCCGCCCACCGCTCTCAGACTGCCAACAGTAACAGAGAAAGGGTGGGGCTCAGCAACACATTGACTGATTTCCTCCAAAAACCTGCTGGCTGCAGTTCAGTATTTACTATTTACTTTGCCTTCCTGCCCATTTTCTCTCCTCAGATTGTGATTCCTTTCTTCAGTCTGCTGATAAAGGACATTTATTTCCTGAATGAAGGATGTGCCAATCGGCTGCCCAACGGCCACGTCAACTTTGAGGTGAGGCTGTTTCCTAACCCTGCCTCTCCTCCATCGTTAACCTCATCCTAAACCATTAAATGGTTACTCGCTTATTTATTTATTTAGAAATTTGTCGAGTTGGCGAGGCAAGTTGGCGAGTTCATGACATGGAAACAAGTAGAGTGTCCATTTGAGGAGGATAGGGCCATCCTACACTACCTCCACACTGCTCCCATCTTCAGCGAGGACGGTGAGAACCTGTCACATAGTTTTCATTTACAGTCCAGTTCGCTTGATGCCTCTACTGTTTTGTTCCAGAAAGATCTGAACATCTTACAGTCTTTGTTGCCTTGTATTTTCAAGTTGTCCTCAGGCCAAATTTGAATAACTTGACTAATCCGCTTACTTTCCATTTAGTGCCACTGTCGGGTCAAATTATTCATTTTTCCTAATTACTAAAAACTAATAACATTCTCATCACCCTCGGCTGTAATTTGTTTTAATAGTAATCGGCAAGCGTTACAACGGTGACATTACCGTTTAGCTCAAAGCATCGGTGTCCAACATCTTCACAGCTGCAGACTCTTTAATGTCTCAGCCAAACTCCATTTAAAAATAAGACGGCAACCTCCATGTGACTGTTGCAGATGGAAATTGATTGCAAGTAATTGCAGCGACCAACTGGTTGCCCAGAGGTTGAGCGTACAACACCTTCAATCTCTGGAAGGCCACTTTTGATTGCAAGGCAGTTCTATAGATTACCTAGTTGGAAGCAAAGGTTTGCAAATAACTGCCATCTAATTTATCAATTTAGACAGATTGTAGTTTTAGCTCTTTTGGACTTTTCTGAAATTCCTGAAGACACACAGTGTCTTTTTTTTTTTTTAAATGTATCTGTTCTCATTATTCCTAGGGCTCTATCTTGCTTCCTATGAGAGTGAGAGTCCAGAGAATCAGGTAGAGAAGGACAGATGGAAAGCACTCAGGTGAGAACACATTAAATGGGAACTGCTTAAGTCTAAATAGACCTGCTTTACTTAATTAACCTTTCACCTCTTTGCTCCCTTCAGGTCCAACGTCCTGGCAAAGACATGAGGCAGCGAAGGCAGCTCACCTGCCACCAACAAGGGAGCGTGTGGACTCTTTGCACTAAACTGAACTGTGAAGGAACCTAACTGGTACTTTGATGTTTTTCTATGAAGAAAAAAAGGGAGAAACACGATGAACAGGATTCATCATGGAGTGTGTAAAAAAACAAAAAAATTTTTTTTTAAAAAGTGAAGTGACTATATTAAGCTATGAAGCAAAATCCCTTTGCAGTTTGCAGGAGGTTGGTGATGAGGTACAGTATATTGGAGAGCGACAATGCTTCTCCATGTGTGATGTGTGTTTACTCTGTGAAGATGTTTACTACTTTAGAGAGTACAGTTACAGGGAAAACCACTTTCTAAAACAAGAATTCCTATTAATGCTGTTTGTGGGGTTTTTTTGTATTTGCTCCTCCCACCTCCTTCTCTCTTCCCTCTTCCCCTTTGCTACAAAGCCTTGTCTAGGTATTTAAATTTGACGTTCTTCTTTTTTTCCTTTACTTGTAATGTACTGTAATGAAACACGAAAATAATGTGACGGGCGCTGGCTAGCCCATTTCAACTGTCAAGTTTTATAGGTTTACTGAAGAAATGGCATCTGTGTGTTTTCAGAGAAGATGGAAGACAACATGCCTTGAGCATTTTGCGAAATATCCTCTGACTGTGTGCGATCACGCGTTTGTTCATATCGTCTCTGTATTGTGCTACACGCTGTCGATCGGAGAAACCTGTTTATGGTTCATCTCTATTTTTTATTTTTATTTATTCTTTTTCATTTTGGGGAAGGTGTCGTGTGGGGATGATCAACTTGTTTTAAAAGTGTTTACTTCTTTTAAATGTGTTGTGCCATCAACTACACAAGAAAACTACAGTAATTGGTCGCTGCATGTGGAGCCAGGCCAGGTGTAGATTGTGTACAGGTGACATTTACCCCTCATCTTTCTGCTCTACAGGAAGTTTTCTCTGACTGATGTTCAGTTGTCTGATATATATTTATGGAGATTTCTGTGCTGACAGATGTATAATTTTTATTGTAATGTTCCTTTATTGGTTAGGAAGTCCAACGGCATGCTACGACAGGTGTTCTTAAAGGGGCATTAGAGTATCCACCTTGTGAAGACTGCAACACAGACTTTGTGGTGAGGATGCTTTGTTACATTTTGTGGAAGGACGATAATGAAAGGAGGTCTTCTGTCTTGATATAAAGTAAAGAGGGAAACTTGTGCCATACAATTCACTGGTTGTCATAACAATTCAGGTTCCTTTGACTTGAAACGTGTTGTTGAATCGTTTTGTGGGATTGTCACCTTTTTTGGCTTCATTTTTTGTTCTGTGATTCAAGAGCCATTTTGCGGGAGGGGGTATGGGGAGGGGAGAGGGAGGGAGGGACTATTACACAATAAGCTTTTTTTTTTTTTTTAGTAAATGGTCTAAATCTGTTTCTTTTTATTAATTGATGTCAGTGTTTTCTCTAAAGAAGCACCTTTCCCTCTCTATAACAGTCTGACTTTGATTCTCCCACTTCATTTGTCATCAATAAACTTCCTTTCACTGCAACCCATTCCTCAGATAATTTATTCCAGCGAGCTTGAGATGCGATGTCAAATCAGCCACTCATGGTAAACACGTTTTTGTTTTTTTTAAATGATGACTGTGCTGAATATGTGCTTTCAACGACAATCGTCTAGGTGTCATCAGATCTGCTATTACTTTTTAGGGTTTTCTTTTTTTTTTTTTCTTTTTTTTTTTTAAATGGTGTGACTGGACTGTCTGCTCCAGTTTTGCATTTTTATTTTATTTTATTTTTGCTTGCACATGCATCGCAGTGTGCCGTTAAATGGGTGGAACACATTCAGTCTTCTTGGCTGTAACTGCAAAATTTGTGACATGTTCCTTTAAAGCCTTTAATAAAACTAAACCATGCTTGGTCTGGTGTCTGTTTGCAGTTGATGTTTATCTGTGATTATGTTTGCTCCACAGCTCAAGGTTTGTGCCTCCATTAAAGTTAGCTCTGGTTTATAATAAGCACCTTAAATGCCTTGAGAATCTAAATGTCCTACAAGATTTCACCCTCAAATGAAACTTAAAATTACATTTTGCGTTACTAAATTTCTGAGGCAGCCACACGTCAATGTTTAGTTTGACAAGGAAGAGAACTGCATACTTTAAATGGTGAACTCCTGTGACTAAAAATGATAAAATGTGTATTTTGGCTTTCAGATTTATTTAGTCTAAGAGGAAAATCACATTTTTCTATTAACTGCGTGCATATGCATGTTAGTGGTTAAGGTATCTCAAAGAGAAACAGGGGTACTATTCACTCATAACATGGCTGTAACAGTTGACTTTGTAAACTCATGGAGCAGCAGTATCTACCCACTAAAAATAGGAAAGTGAGCATGAATAATACATCGCTAAGCTGATAATGGCCTGTCATAGATTAACAAGTATCTGCTAATATGCAAACTTATTTTTAGCCATTCTTGTCAGTGGATTGATGAACTTGTGCCATTCTTATGCCATGACAAGGCAACCGTCTGTCCACGACTCACAAGCAATGCTTCTACACTATTGGTCACAATTTAATAAAATTTACACACGATCAGTCTTCAGCCAAACTGTACTCTAGGTCAAGGTCACATTTGTCATGTTACAGGCAATAACCTGTTTTTTGTGGTGGGTTGTGAGACAGATACGCTACTACGTCATTGATTCACTGGTTTATAGAACCTAATATAGAAAGCCCAGAATGTAGTAAACCAGAAATGGTGCCACCAGAGTTTATCAGATCACCACTAGTCTTGTGGTTTAAATGTAGAATCATTAGAACATCTCAGAGCCGTACAAAGCTCAATGTTTTCAAGTGTAATAAGAGAGACATATAGAAAATCTGCACACGTAATTAAGTAATTAAATAGCTACTCAACTGGTTCAGCTCTAATTTTAAAGAACATATATTGGGTAGTGCAAACATAACAATTTATCTATTCTTGGCGAACCAGAAAAGATTTCAGAACAGATACGTCAAATACATTTATTTCCACGATGACAATCTCAGGCATTGGGATATACCATGTAAAACAGTGATCAAGATCATTGCAAATGAATGTGTTTATTTATAGTTCAGTGCATTTAGTCTTTGAGTTCTTCTCCACCTGGGCCAAATGTTATCGCGGCCAGTTTGGTATATGTCTCATAGTGCCTGGATCCCAGGTAGGTGCCGAAGAAGGCTTGGAGGACTAAAACTGCCCTCATCCTCCTCAAGACCGGTCTGGAGATCTCCACACAGTAGCGGATCATATTGCCCTTCTCTGGCATCGGAGCTGTACTGTACCTAGAAGCAAGGCCAATATTCATAGGTAACGCCAGGAGGATGGGGTACACCCCACCACCGATCACACCAACAACTGCACCTCGTATTATGGAGCACATGGGACAGTTGAGGTCACCGGACAGGAGCGGGTTGGACACGGTTGCGCTGTACAG
This sequence comes from Diplotaxodon limnothrissa, assembly GCF_057381915.1. Classification (NCBI taxonomy): domain Eukaryota; kingdom Metazoa; phylum Chordata; class Actinopteri; order Cichliformes; family Cichlidae; genus Diplotaxodon; species Diplotaxodon limnothrissa. Next base: position 30,254,153 of record NC_140597.1, on the reverse strand, counting down.
GGCGCATGTTGTCAGGAAGGGCAGCACGGCCATGGGCAGGCTGGAGGTGATGGGCGCCTGTCTGACGTTCAGAGCTCTGCGATACAAGCTGTTGGATATGAGTCCCGCAAGTCCGGCGTTTCCCCCCAGATACAAGGGTCCGTAGCTGAAGACTTTCTGATCAATGTCAGGCAACCTCTCGAAGTTCTGCAACAGCATTTCAGCAATCACCGCTTTTGTCAGCCCATTTCCAGAGGTGCTCTTCTTCTGAGGATTTTCCGACATGTTCACAGCGTGTTGGAATCAAGCCGGTTTACAGCCAGAAAACCTTTGGATAATTCAGATGTTCACTGTAAGCAAGGTGCTTTCAGGAAACAAGACAGGGCGCAGACATGTCTTACCCACAATTCAAAGCGCCGATGTGAGTATTTGTGCCCTGAACGCAACCTGCCAGGCAGGGTTGAGCCTAGGACAAAACAATGAGCTTGGATTTCAACATATAAACGATCACGTTCAGTGTTTTCACTCGGATGTTTTTGTCCCAGAACCCTGTCCCAGAATATTCCTGTCATATGGGGAAAGTATTTTCCCATAACACACACAACAGTAATACTGCTCATTTCCACTCAGAGTGCGGAGAGGAGCGAAGAGGATCTATTTATTATGTTTGAAAAAGCACAAAAACAATAATAAAACGGAGTGGTAATACTTACGTTCAGCATTGGATTGGATGATGGGGTGGGTGCAGTTTTCTCTGGGGTGGAGTCGGGTGGGCTGCCCCGGACTCTGTGGGGCTGGGCGGTGCTGCTGCTGCGGGCCCCGGTCCGGATGGGCCTGGGCCCCCTTGCCCTGGTGGGTTCCAGAGTGTGGGGGTGCCTACTGGGGTCAGCGGGGGAGCTGGCCCCAGGGAGGGGCCGCTTGGCCCTCCCTTTCTTCCCTCCCCATCCTCAGCTGCCTCCCTATTCCCGCTCTACCACACCCACCCACACATGTTTGGGGAGTGTGACTGTCTGTGCAGTGTCTATTTGTGTCTGTCTACACGTTGGGTGAGTGCCGAGTATTTGGTTGTGTATATGGGGTGGGAATGCACGTTTGTGTCCGCGTGCGCCTGTTCATCTGTGTCTATATGTCAGGTTGGGTCTTAGACTCAACCTCTCTGGGTACATCTCAGGCCCTCCAAAGTACAGAGGCCTATCTCCCCTCACCACACTCCCTGCCGGTGGCTGATGCCCTCAGACGTTGGTGTGTTGGTGGTCCAGTGTGGTGGACTGGGGCTGGGCGCTGGGCGCGGAGCCCGCGGGCACGCCAATGCAACCCCCTCTGGCCTCTGCTCTGTAGCTGCGGGGTGACCTCTCGTTTGGGGCTCTACTCAGCTCTTCCCAGGAGGGTGGCACGGTTCCCCCCCTTTTAGTGGTCCTCCTCGGGTCCTCGTACTCTGGGGCCTCTGGATATCTGGGGCCTGGATCTCCTCCATACCTGCTTCATGCCCTAGGGGACGGGGCTATGGCTCCCCACACTCCCTAGCAGATCGTTACATGGAGAAACCTTTGGAATACAAGCATGCTGATCCACACAGGTATGCACACAGGTGTACACACGGGTGTTCACAGACGTGGACTACACCTTTCTTGGCTGCTGCCTCAAAGCACATTGTGCGCTGTCTATCTTGCGTGCTGCACAATATCGTTTAATATTTAGTATCTATTGTTATCTACTGCTAGCTAGTTTATTGTGATGGTGCTGTTTTTATTATGTTGCTCTTTTTTTGTTTGCTTTCTCTTCTGTTTTTTTTTTTTTCCATACAGGTGATCCAGGCGTTTTGTTTGTTTTTCTTTCTTCCTTCCCCCCTTTCTCACCGTCTCTTCTCCCCTCTGGTTTTCTTTCTCTCCCTCTCTTTCTTTCATTCTTTCTCCATGTCCTATCGCCCAGTCATGTCTGTCATGTTTGTAGCAACCGAAAATAAAATAAATACATAATCATAATAAAGGTCAATCAAATGGACCAATATGGCAAGGCCATGATGATCCACTTGGTAAAATAAATCCGCTTGGCATCTTTCTCGGCCTTAAGACAACAATTCTGATGGCTATAGATTCAAACGGGACACAAAACCCCCCCCAAAAAAACCAAAAAAAAAAACCCCCACTTACGTTCAGCATAAAAACAGAAATGAAAAAAGTATATATGGGTATACAACATTTGAAAGATGCTGTGTTTTTTCCTACTGCAATGTCAAAATAAAATTATTTTCTAGTAAGTAAGGCAAGATACTAAAAACACCATGAAATAGCTGTTTATTATTTAACATTGGATTCTTTAAGTAATACAATTATTATGATCATAAAAAATGTTTTGTTTAGTTCAGGAAAACTAATTCGTTGTGGGCCGTCTGAAAGACTCAGCGTAGAACAACAAGTCCCAGAAGGCATTGCGATAGGCGTCGTTATTGTGCATTGCGTCATGGAATGTGTTTTAGAAAGTTCCATCGGATTCTACGGAAGGTCGCCATTTTTGAAGACGGCTGTACGGTCCGTTTTTCCGCTTTCTTTTTTTCCTCAGATATTTTTATTAAAGTTTCTGCATCCATTTTTACAAAAGACAAATTGAACAATATGCCTTTTTCTTTTTGAAGAACATAAAACAATATGAAACATACACTCCCACCTCATAATTATATTAGCACCAGTGGGTGTACAAAAAGAAAAAAGAAAGGGTCCAATCTAATAATACGAATACAAGATAACAGTTCCTGGGTGTACAAGAGAGATGTGGAGAGTTTCAGAGCCCACACCCCCACACAGACACAGAAAAAACAAAACACACAAACCAAGAAAAAAAAAAAACCCACAAACATAATGAGTGGTCAGCTTAGTTGTAGAGATAAGTCAAATCTGTAAGAGAAAAGAAATATGTATAAAGTGTATAAAGTAGGTAAGCCATCATAAGGCGCAGGCACAATATAGTCCATATACTTAAACATCTTACTTAAACATAAGATAAAATAAAATAGAATAAAGTCTGAGGGCCGTCTGAAAGACTCAGCGTAGAACAACAAGTCCCAGAAGACATTGCGATAGGCGTCGTTATTGTGCATTGCGTCATGGAATGTGTTTTAGAAAGTTCCATCGGATTCTACGGAAGGTCGCCATTTTTGAAGACGGCTGGACGGTCCGTTTTTCCGCTTTCTTTGTTCGTATATTTCCACACAGCCGCAAAAGTATCGGCTTTCTAACTTGTAACTGTGAAATAAAGGTAAGACGAATTCCCCTGTCTCTGAAAATTACTAATTTGGTCCGGTTTTTTCAGTCATTGGGCGTCTTTACTGCTGGCGTTTGCTCATGAGCTTCAAGAGTCGACGCCTTGCTAACATGGTAGTTGCGTGTCTGATTATTACCTTCCACCTCCTCGGAAATGTTATAACTGGCTGAACAGAATATGATGCGCTGCTTTCTACAATGTTAGTCATTCTTAAGTACGATCAGATAATCATGTAATGTTTGTTTCAATGAAATTAGCCTGCTAAAGTACCATTCGCGGTGGTTTAAGTACTCGACGTGTACATAACAAGCTAACTGCAGCTAACAGCTACCGTGTGCTTTATCCCTACACTGCTAAGCAGTTTTACACAAGCAATAAGCAAAAGCTTCAGATTGTGTTTGACTGAAAGTTCTTACAGTTTGTGCAAATACAAGCGGAGAAGCGCAGGTGGTAGATGGACAACATGGAGCCCTTAAAGGCCCTTTGCGGTTACCGGGTCAAAACGTCGACCATACGTCCACGTTAGGCCTCATAACTTGTTTGTTGGGGCTTTGCAGTTGTATTAATGCGTCTTTACCTAGCAAACATAACATATTATGAAATATTTGATATCTTAAACTAGGCTAAATTTAGTTTTCTTATTGTCCATTTACCTGTTTTGTCTTTTACCCCGAACAGCTTGCGTAAAATGTGGCTATAATAGTCACAAAGCCTCGTGTCCTATGATCAGATTGCTAATGTGGCTGTTGTTGTGGGTAGGGTGTTACATGAGCAGAACAAAAAAGTTTAATAACTGTAAGCTGAATTCAGAACATATTCAAATAATTTTCTATAAATGAAATTCCTATTAAGGTTCTAAAATGTTAAATCTATGTTAATGATTTCAGCATTATTTGCTTAGTCATTAGTGCTTGCATTTCAGCTACAATTTAAATTTCTTCATTCACGTGTAATGCAGGGTATTGGATCTCTGCCAGTAGGATAAGGGCTCTTTCTAGGAAGCTGTTTATCCTGTAGCTGAGGTCATGTGACCATGACCTCAGTAGGATGCAGTTCACTAGATGATAAATAATCAGATTTAACACTTTCTGAAGTTTCAGTAGACTTTAGTTCTACCCAATTGACATGTTTTGTTTTCCTTTTTTAAAATTATCTACCCATCATGTCTTCCAGATGCGCCACTCAAAGCGAATGCGCTCCCCTGGCATCTGGCTCGATGAGTACAGCTGGGAAGAGAGGATGGAGTGTCGTAAGCGAAAGAGGCAAGATTCACACAGCAGCGAAAGAGAAAACAAATCTCGAAGAACTCACCGACACCACAAGACCTACGAGGGGTAAATATCTGTCAGCATTTATAGGATACCTATTCAAATTCTGAGCTTGTGTTTAGGGTTTATGTCAGCTTAATGTGGAACTGTTTGACTATAACATGTCTTGGAGGTCCAATAGTGTTGTTTTTTTCATTTACTAGTATCCCACATATTTCAAACAATCATTAAACCCAGTGAAACTGATACTGTTATTCTGCATAACTGCATTTAAATTGGTTTACCTGTCAATTGTGTCAAATATTAGCAACAAAAGGTGTAGCTAATGTTTGGTATGATAGGTTTAGTTGGGTCAGACACCCAATATGAGTAAAACCCGTAATACATTACTTCACTTGTGAACAAAGTTCATGTTGGAAAGACTTGTAAAGACAAAATAATCCCCTGCAGAAGGTCATCAGACTGGATGTTATTGTTTTGAGAGACCTCTAGTGGCAGAAGTTATGTTTTGTGGAAAGGCTGTTTGTATAATCTGGCATTGCATGATTGCAACAGTTGATAGCAAATTTTTGATATCTTTAAAACATTCAGTGGTCTTTAAAAAACAAATTGAACATAGAACCAAATATACAGCTCCTGAACCTTGAAGCTCGATCAGCAGGAATGCCAAAAATACCAGTACATACCTTGGCACAAAAAATGCTAGTTGTTACAGTGTTACACTGGGGAAAAACTGTTAACTGTGCAAATAAACTGTAATTTAAAAAATAAAAATGAATGTACCTTCAACCAGTACTTAATGAGTCAATTTGTGCCGCTTAGAGAAGCACAAAAACACGATATGGGGCAAGTAACCAATAATGGCCTGCTCAATGTGGCTGATGCAGTATATTTACAAACCATTAAAGGTTTTTCCTGCATTTCCAAATAAAAGGGTGTCCATCAGAGGTTTTCTCCTTCCACCAATATGATATATAAATTCACTCTTTTATCAAATGGCTCTAAATACCAGGACTACTTGGCAGTATGTGGACAAATCGTGCTTATGTGTAGAAACCCCTAAAGGCCCATAAATTGGTATTAATCTATATTGGTTTATTTTTTCATAACGGACAAATATATTTTTGTAATGCTGTAAGTCTTCACTGTCTCTGTAATTGCTGGTAGAGAGGAGTAGGTGCTGAGCTGCATGCATACTGAATGTATTGTACACAGGATTTTTTTCATTTTATTTTTTTTACAGCTTACGTTAATCAAACTTGAGCCAATTTGAATGAAAGCCTGCAATGGTGTCTGCTTCAATCTAGAGCTGGAAGTAATGGTTTGGCATATTGCGTTAGAAGCCCTGTAAGCTCTTGTTTTGATGAGCATGGGAGTTGGTGTTGACTGTGGGTGGAGTACTTGAAGGTGACTTGTTACAGACAGGTTTATTTACTTTGCCCTGCTTGTTCAGCTTGTTGGAACACACTGGGTCCTTTGTCTTGTACAGGCATACTCCATAATACAAATGGATAATGAGCACTTATGTAAACCTTAAACTCAATGTTCATTTACTTAATGTGTTCACCAAGGTTGTGTCCACCAAGGTCATGTTTACTGCGTTTCAACCTTCATGGACAGTGTGTGACACTCTAAATGTGCACGTTAAACTGTCAGTATTCTTTTCTTTTTCTTTTTTTTCCTTTCAATAACACAAAACTCAAAGTAAAGTGGGTTGGAGACTTGTTTTGCTGTTCCCAGCTTTTTGTGAGTATGCTTGAGGATTCATAAGGTTACATTAGATGTTTTCCAGATCTACTCTAATTTTAATTCTGTAGAGAGGCAGACTTCATTTGGAAGACACTTGACACCACCAGGGTGCTAAGGCTCTAAAGGTTTCTTGGTCTTTTTTAGATACTTAGGTGCTAAAATCACATGCTAGGTGGGAGTTTGCGCCAAGTTACTGGAAACTTTCAGCCTTATTGAGGAAATGGCGAGTAAGGTAGTGTATATGCAAGTAAACAATTATGCAAGGAATAAATGGAATTTTCCTAACACTCAATTTTCTATTGGCTCAAATGGTACCATGAAGGTGTTGACTACCAGCTTCCAAGATGCACAGGTGTGGAATCGCAGATTATATTTCGCACCATCAACTATCAATGTTTTGCACTTGAACTCTGCCAATGTGGCTCTCTGTCAAGGTGAATGCTTTATTAAGAGGACATGCCTTGGGCTGCCAATGAAAAGCTGTATAAATGTTAAAAAAATGCCCAGAAGTGTGGTGTTACATGTTGCTTTGCCAACTTGCAAATGGGGTATTTCTGTTGAATCTATAAATAAATTTGTTTTCTTTAGTTGAACCCCTTATTGAACAGGATGTGGGGTGTTTGGTGGCTGTAAACCAGTAGGTTGCTAATTCCAAATGTTACATAAAAGGCTCCTGGATAGAGTGTCAGGCGATAAGCGTATCATTAGCACTCTCACATCCAGTCTTCAGTTTAGAGCTTGATCACAAACAAGGAGCTGGACTGTTCTTACCTGAGCCCTTATGCGTGCTTTTCATCTGTTTGTGTTCTCGTTTGTTTGACTGCAGGCACTACCTAGAGACCCGTAATCTGAACCAGAGACTGGACTCTCGAGAAAGGGACCATAGCTGGGACATGGCCTGTGACGAGGACAGCCATGAAAGCAACTGCAAGGAGAGAGACCGCGATTGGCACCACTACAGCAAGTCCTCTGCACGTAGCAATCGCAGCAGGCGAAGCAGCCGTAGCCGTAGGCACCGCGATAGAAGGCGCCGGCGGAGCCACTCTCGCCACATGTCCTCTTCGGTACGGGAACCTCCTTCTCCTCTCTACCCCCGCCCCTTCCTATCTATACCACCAAGATGAAAGGATCATTACCACTGGTGTTTAGCCAATGCTTAACACCCATTTCTTTGTCTTTCTGTATCTGTGCGTGTGTCCTACTCCTTACTATTAAGCATGATTTCCAGTAATGAAACGTTTGGGGGGGGGGGGGACTCGGGAAGTAATGGATTGTGAGTGTAGTTTTGCAAGAGAAAAGTGGACTCATTATTTGTTGCTGTGATCATAGTGGGCAGTCATTTGACGTGATGGTAAATGGTAAAGCTGTATCCGAAGAGTTAAAAAGAGCTACATGTAGAAAGACTGTAATCAAGTTTAGTTTTTTTTTCTGTACTACTTTGAGAAAGTCTCTCATCTGTAAATCTTGTTGCCATGTTTTTCTTCTGTAACACACACTATGTGGTGGCTGCCGCCCAATTTCTCTGACGGGGCTGAATTTGAATTTGGCTGCTCCGTCCTTCCGTCCATTCGCCTGATGGTGTTACTGAACGGGCTGAATCTATCCACCCCTACAACTCCCCCCCTTGGTCCGGTTGAATGAATGGCGATGTCGCATTGTGGTGGCCTGGTGCTGGCTGGCTGATGGGTTATTGGTGTGATGGCGGATTGCGGCGGTTCCGGTGCAGAGGAGGAGCCATCACCGCAGGAAAAGATCCAGGAGTTTTGAGGATGATGACGAGGGTCACCTCATCTATCACAGTGGAGACATGCTAAGAGCGAGATGTATAGAATTATATACCTTTTCTTTCTACTGTTGTTCACACTTTGTCTCTTTCACTCTCTTGTTGTCTGGTTTTTATTTCCAAACATTAATTTAGAGGCTGAAATATTTCGTCCAGTAGACTTACATTTTTGGTTTAGACATTGATTGTCAGTGTTACATTTACTGCTGAGTTTATTGCCAGTCTTAAGAAGACTTTTACTGTAGTGTAGCTAAACAGAGCAATATAACATCAGGCAGTGAACCACCAAAAGGTCAGTTTTCTACTGTCATTGCTAAGTGTCTAACTTCTACTCTTTATTTTCTGTAGATGAGATTGTGTGTACTCTAGGAGAGGGAGCCTTTGGGAGAGTCGCTGAGTGCATTGATCATTCAAAGTAAGTACTATCAGGAAAGAAAAGGAAAAATGTTCCTGTTAATGTAATGTGGTCATTTACTGCTGTATGCTTTTAGGTTTAAATATAAAGTCTTGTATTTCCTTTTGTTTCAGTGATGGGGCTCGAGTGGCTCTGAAGATCATTAAAAATATAGACCGCTACCGAGAGGCAGCTCTGTCTGAGGTAGAGGTCCTTAAACAGCTGAATTCCCTCGACACTGATAGGCGATAGTAAGTTATTATCACACAGCGATGACAACATACTAAGATTTATATAGCTCTACATGCTGTGTATATTAACATCTTCTCTTCCTTCCTTTCCCATTAAGTGCTTGTGTTCATATGCTGGACTGGTTTGACTTTAACGGTCACATTTGTATTGCTTTTGAGCTGCTTGGGCTCAGTACATACGATTTCCTCAAGGAAAACAACTTCCAACCTTTCCCCATTGACCACATCAGACACATGGCCTACCAGATTATTCGAGCTGTGCAATGTAAGTAATGAATACTTGCTCTGTTTGTGTGCAGAAAGCTCAGCAAGTTAACATAAAAGATCGGGGTTAAAATTGTTTTGTTTTTTAAAATGTGATCTTGTCTTTCAGTTCTGCATAAGAACAAGCTGACGCACACAGACTTGAAGCCTGAGAATATTCTCTTCATAGAGTCAGAATATGATATGGAGTACAATCGTGAAATGGTAAGGTTTTGTTGATATCAAGTACTGGTAAAAGGTGAAATATTGTATGTGGGAGCAGCTGTGGGAGCTTTACGGTTGTATTTTGTTCTCAGAAAAGAGATGAACGAACGTTGAGGAATCCAGATGTGAAAATTGTTGACTTTGGTAACGCCACATATGACCACGAGCATCATACCTCTGTGGTGTCAACACGTCACTACCGTGCTCCTGAAGTTATTTTAGGTAAGTAGCTGTTTTTAAAGCACCGTGCTGAAGCTTGAGACAACCCCTGGGGTGGTGACTAAACGATTTTACATGGTGTCCTTCAGATCTAGGGTGGGATCATTCCTGCGATGTCTGGAGTGTAGGCTGCATACTCATTGAGTATTATCTAGGAAGTACTCTTTTCCAGGTAGGTAACAGTACATGGCAGATACACAATCCTGCTATTTGGCATGCCATTGAACTAATTCAGGTCATATTGTTTCCTCATTCAGACACATGACAGCAAAGAGCATCTTGCTATGATGGAGCGAGTCCTGGGCCCCATTCCTACAAACCTCCTGGAGAAAACAAAGTAAGGGTTGATTGAAAAAGCTGTTTGTTAAAATTACTTACTTAGAACTAGAAATTATATAAATTTTGATTATGCATGTTTATATACAGAATTGACAATGTGGAATGAATTGACTTTAAAAACAAATGTTCTGCAGAAAACGGCGATATGTTCACAGGAACAAGCTGGATTGGGATGTACATAGCTCTGCTGGGAGATATGTCAAGAAACACTGCAAACCCCTCAAGGTAAGAATAACTGATGGAGAAGACCGTAAGTCAGAGGTGGAGACGTGTTTTTATCGAAAAATGTTAAAATCAACTTTCTCGGTTCTGTCAAATTATCCCGATTGTGCTCTTTAACTTGGAAAATATTGGTTGTTGTAAAGCAATAAACAATGGCTTTAGTAACAAACCCATAGAAACTGATTAACAGTTGTCATTGTTTTTGTTTTTTTTATGTCATCAGCATTACATGATGTCAAAGCGCGAAGACCACCAGCAGCTTTTTGACCTGATAGAGAAGATGATGGAGTATGACCCAGCTAAGCGCCTCAGTCTTGAGCAAGCCCTCCGACACCCCTTCTTCGCATGCTACCACAAGAGCAGGGGCAGAAGCAGGCGCAGTAGCAGTAATAATAGCAACAGCAGCAAAAAAGACAGCTCCTGAACCTGTAGACATCTGGCATGTGACCTCAGTTAGTCTGGCTGTCTCAGGCCAGTCTCCACTTCCTGCCTCTCTGGGAGAGGTGTAGATAAACTGACTGTATCAGTCCACTGCCCCACTACACTGTGTCCTGCCCTGAAAACTGTTTCGTCTCATTTGTTAACCAATTATATTCATATAGATGACATTTGTGATGTAATGAACCCACCATAGTTGATATCTATTTATTTGCTCATGTAATTTAAATTGTATTTTCTGAACATGTACGGGAAGAACTTTTTTTTTTTTTTTTTTTTTTTTGAAGTCCAGATTTGTCAGTGTTCTCTCTTTGCAATGGGATATAGGTCATTGGTGAATGAACAGATTGAGAATCTCTTAATCATTAAGTGTCTTGAGTAATTTATTTAGGGTTGTTTAAAAAAATAAAATAAAACACACAACTATTGGGGCAGAAAATCCTTGTACATAGTACTAAGCTTGTTTTTTGTTTTGTAGTTTTTGTTTCGTTTTTTTTCCCACTGAATGGTTATGTAAATTTTTGTGAAATACATTTTCAATAAACAGATCACAAACTATTGAGTTTGGATTTGTACATGGGTTGCAGTAGTTGCCTATGTCCTCATGATGGCGCCAAACAGCTAAAATACTGAAAAATTTAAACAGTCTGAGGCCATTATTACTAGAGCTCGTTGTAGCAGCTTGAGCTGAACTAGAGCCTCGTGTCCGTCTTAGCGCGATGTCCTACTAATAAAAGGGGGGAATATTAAGTGAAGATTGTTCGAGGATTTCAGCCTGTCTGTGTGACCTAACCCTGATCACTGTCAGACTTACAGGATCAACTTACATCTCAAACTAGTTAAAAGGCCTTTTTAAAGCAATGATTTTGTCCTCTAAGATTAAAGGACCGTAACTGGTTCAGCACTAAAGACTGTGCAGGTTCTTTTTCTCCTTTGTAAATGATCCTGTTTTGTATTAGAGATGGACAAAAACAAGCCTTCAGCGCCCACATATCTCCTGAACATCCTCTGCTGCTGCTCTCATTTAAATAAAATGGACTGCATTGGCTTGGAAGAGTTTACTACTATAATATATTCATTTTTATTTAAATCACAGGAACCAACCCGGATTTTCCTGACTGATCTCAATTATTTCAGCCAAATCTGTTTCATTTACAGCTGTCAATCTAAAGCCTCCCACGTGGTCTTCAGGGCGGGCGCATCTCGACTAGTTGAATGTGCAACTTTTAGGTGGGCAGTTGCACTTGCACGTGCATGTAGGATACTCAACAGAAAACGTCCTGGAAGTCTGGAGGCGCGTCTTCTGCGGCATCCAGATTACTCCCATCTGGTGCAAACCCGGTGCGCGCCGCTGCTGCCTCTTATTCCAGGACTAATTTCAGTCAGCGCTTTGAACCCCGAGCGCACTGCGCTGTGGCGGAGTGTAAGTGAGTGCGTTAAGTTCGAACTAGGAGCCTGAATACGGTTTATATTTTAACAACGCCAAATACAACAAAGTATTTTGGCCATTTCTGTTCAGCAAGAGGACTTAGAAGTAGGATCGCACCATGGATACGGTCGGCGACTCTATCGGAGAAAGTAAGCCGGTGTGCCAGTGTACCCCCAAGTCCCGGAGCCAGCGATGGGTGCCAGGTTTCCCCATCGCTCTGTGCTTGCTGATGTCGATGAGCTCCATCACCGTGTGTCTTCTGATGAGCTTGAAGACCTATCAGCTGGAGAACCGACTGCAGATGGAGTTGGACAAGGCGTCTATCTTCCAACACCCGAAAAGGGCGTTCGTAAACGAGGATGGGACCCTACTGTCAGAGTTGAGCACCCCAATAGGAAAGCTCGTGGAAGAGGTACATGTCTGTTGTGGATACGCAGTGATTGTCGTTGATAAATACATGTGCTATGCGTGTGGATGTCTGCTCCCCGTGCCCAAACTTTGCGCAATAACGCAGAACATGTGTAGTGTGCGCAGGCAGACTTGGCAATCGTTGGCAGTTGTACCCTAATTGCCTCCCCACCACCACCCCAAAATCAGTTAATGCACAGTGTTAGGAATTGAAAGGCAACATGCAGCTGGCCAATTAGTTTGCGGTTGCGGCGCTTTATGGGGTGACATAACCGTTGATGATAGACACCAAACTAAAATGTTATCACATGGAAAAGAAATTAAGCAAACTCTTCTCATTTGGAGCTGCATATAATAGCAGAAAGATCATGATCTCATAACTGTTACTTAGATATCTTGAGAACATTATTTTGTTCTCTTAATCCCAATTTATTCCCATTTAAATTAAACTGAAATCTCATTCTCAAGGAACTGTTAGAGTTAGTGTAACGGTACTATTTTGCAACTGAGTGCATTCATGCATATTTATAACGTACTGGAATTTGCTCTTTCTTTGCAGAAAGTGGTGGCTCTGACGCCAAAAGTGCGGCCAGCGAGGGATGTTGGCCAAGAGTGCTCCTGTCCTCCAGGTACCTGTGTGTCTGTACCTTAAATGCCACCTACCAAAACACATAAGCAAAACACTAAAACCCTCCACTCTCAGGTAAACGTTAACGACTGAGCTCGCAAAAGCTTTTGGCAGCCCCCCTCGGACTCTATGTCTGTGTGTATGTGTGTGCGCATGTTGGAGGGTTACAGCCCCCTAAAGCCTGGGGTAGGGCCCGCAGAGCTCAACACTCAGCAGATCAGTGGGACAGATCAGTGGGACTGGGATGTCCATCCCTGAGCCTTTCGGCCTTATGCCACTTTAATAGATGGAGCAGTCCTGTGCCAAGATTGGCCACGTTTGGCGTGTGGTGTTCATTACAGGGCCAGTGATAGTTCCTGGTGTGGAGAACAGGGTGTGATCCACATCATGATACACACACACACATACACACACACTCCCCCAGTATCCCTCTGAATTAAAGAAAGATATAAGGTATTTCTTTGATTTCTAATTACACTGCAGTTTGGCGCAACTTGCGTGCCAAGAGTGATGCATAAACATCAGCTGGAGTACGCTGCTGCTCAGTGCTGGTTTACACGGAGCATTTGGGCTGAGCTTTTAAAGGGGAAACTGTTCTTTATTGACAGAAATCTTTTGGCTAGCAGCAACAGGATGTGTGAGTGTGTTGAAGTTGGCATTCATGACATTCCAGTTTTGTTTTTTTCTTTTTCTTTTTTTTTAAACTCAAGTGGAATCTGGCCACAGTTCCTGCTTGGACACACTTTCTTTTCTTGCTTTCTTGTGTAAAGAGGTAAAGCCAGAAGTAGAGTTTTCAAGGTGCTTATTGCAGATTTGGGAAACTGCCTTGCATGGTTCTTCTTTTTGTTGTTGTTGTTCTTTTCTTTCTCAGTGTTTCTGGGTGTGAATAGCTGTGCAACAATAAGAACAGGTGAAAGCATTCACAAGTGGAATTTCTGGCCCGCTTTCAACACTTTGTGCTTTCCATCCAGAAGCGTGCTCTGCTGAGAAAAGCTTGTTGGTGCTGCCTGCTGGGTTAGAGGAGATACTAATACTGCTAATTTAGGTTTTAGGTTTATTATTTATAAATTTATTGAATGCAGTTCCACTCCAAGCACTTTTAAATAAGAGATATGCAGCACACACAGAAATGCAGACGAGGTGTTTTTACTCCATTAGATCTTATTATTGTGTCACACGTTGCCCCTCATTTTCCTATAAATCCCGTAAACCGCTGCGTAATCGAGTGGTTTTGGCACTGATACGATCCATAACAGCTCTTCAGGAGTCTATTTAAAGTCCTCTCTAGATGTGGTGGTTTGTTTTTGTCGAAACAAAAGGCTATTTTGTTTATTGCAGCTTTGATGCAATAGAATGCTTGTGGACATCTATTTTTTTTCCACGTCTCAGCGATTTGATTGCTCAACACAGACTTGTTAACATTTCTCTATAAAAATGTGTTTATTTCTAAGGAGGGATTTCCAGAAAATAAATGCTTTATTTTCTTCTTCTTTTTGCACGTTTTTATGAAAAGTATCGCGTATTTGTTTGCGTCCTTGGACGAGGGTTTGGGCTTCATGTCGTGGTCACACGTGGTCCTATGCTGCGTGTGTCGTGCAAGTCTGAGTTCGTCTCAGAGCCTTTGAGGGGCCGACGGGAAGGGCGGGGGGGCTCCTCTCTCTCTCAACGCGACACTGTAAGATAAGACCATCTTCTCCCCTTTGGTTCCAACTCTCACCGCTTGAAATTTGATTCTCTTACCAACAGGATCACAGGCCAAGGTATTTCTGCTTGTATGCGTGTGAGACACAAACTACCACACTGCATGAGTGGCATTTCTGCCATTAAGTCCGTGCCCATGCCCTCCACATCAGGGTGCTCACCTTTCACTAAGCATGAGGCCAGGAGCCCAACAGGGGGCAGCAGCTCTGCAGCAGCGTTGGAAAGAATGATGCAGAACTCTTGGTTGACACTTTTTAGTTGAAAGATGTTCCTCTAATGGAAAAAAAAAAGTAGTAAAGTATTGTGAAGGCCAGCAGACCCACTAACTGTAAATGGTAATGTCCCTCAGGCTTTCACTTCAGGGACATTTACCTCCAGCGTCCTCCTAAAGGCAGCAGCACTGGGCCTCCTCTGTGTGCTCACAGATACAGCACGGCCAGCCGTTGTTAAGTCAAACTGTCACTAAATGCAGCTCTGCTTACGAGCTTCAGGTGTTTGCAATTAACACCCGCCTACACCCTCAACGCACACTCAAGCAGCACATGCACACAGACGTACACAAACATTCGCGTACACAGGCGTTCATTACTTACACATGAGCACAACACCTCTAAGGTGCCCCGACTAATTCGAATCATGTGGGGACAGCATGTGTCCTGCGAGGAAGGAGTGTATTGTCATCTAAGCAAATTGCACTTAAAAGCTGTTTAACAGGTCTGATACTTAGTAGGGGGCACAAAGTCTGCCAGCACTTTGGCGAGTACCAGCCTGAAAATGACTATAAATAAACCTGAGTCAGCAACCAGCGATGGCTCTGCTGAATGAATGGGTGTTAAAAATATGTTGTTTTATGTGTGCTATGCTTGTTTTCTGCTATACGTGAGGACTGAGCGCCTTCAGTGTGCCTAATGCATCTGTGAGAGTCTGTGGTGTTCTTGTATGTGATGCCACGAGGTCAAACCCCTGGTTGTGCAGTCAGATTAGATTCCATGAGATAAGAAGAGGTCATTAGCACACTAAATGGGAGCACTGGGCCCCCTATATTCGAGTGTTTGTGCATAGCATTCTCACGTTGATGTATTTAACATGTGCCGATACCAACAGAAGTCCTACATATATATACTCTTGACGCCTTCTGCAGCAGGCTGATGTTTAATCGCTTGAGAAATGCACTACTTCTTGTGTGAAACCCTCCAGGAGTCTGTTGGCGTTAAACATCCCGGCATGGGATCGGCCTCTCACTCTCACTTAAGGGCAGCTGAATGCACTCATTGCCCAGCATCGTGCTCTACCACCTGGAGGCGGGGGTGGAGAAAAGTCTTTTGGGAGATGGAGACCCAAAGCGGGGCCAGCAATCACCCCTCCCTTCAGGCTGCATTTTGTTTAAAAGCCATAATAAATCAGACAGGAAGCTTGCTGCTACCTATGCAATGTATTGCCACAGAAGAACACATATAAGTTTAATTTATTACCACTTTAAAACAATAACAGCAGGAAATTTTGTTTTTGTACGCCATGTTTTAGATTTGTTACACTGTAGCTTTGGGCTGGGACGGCATTGAAATGCTGGACCAGAGCACATAACCAGCTCTTTGTGCACGATTGTGAGTCCTTTGACTTCATGTTTGTACTTGCACCCGTGTATTTCTAGTACTTGTGTTTATTTTGATGTCTGCAGGTACACGGTTTATTATGTCTTGAGGTGACTGAATACATTGCTTTAGGTATCATATGGCATCAATATTCTCTCCCCTGTGGCAACAAGTAATAACCTGATGCCACAGGGGAGAGGGGTAAAATTGACAATTTTCAGGAGACAAAATCATCTCTGTCCTGCTGGCACACGGAGTTAAGTGTCTGTGCACGCATACTCATACTTGCAGATATCAGTTGGACCGCAGCGTCTTTTTTCCAGCATAAATCTTCTTCTGATCCAGGCAAAGTTGTAGTGCAGAATAAAAATATGTTCTACATCCAGCTGACCTATTTTTTTCTCTTTGCACCCGTTTTACTTCACACACTGTACTTCTTCATGAGGTGAACATACGAGCTAAATCGATTTACAGTAAGCGATTTATTGAATGTAATTATTTGAAAATAATATTTCAGTAAGACACCGCTGTGTGGTGGTCTTTTATTTGAAAGGAAGTAGAATGTTTCCCTCTTCCCTCCTGTGCTGTCCGACAGCCTGCTTTGCATTTAGGACTACATCCCAAAAGACTACAGACATCATTTTCATATGGACAGCAGCTCCACAGCATTTCGTCCTCAAGTTACTTTTTTGCTTCGGCTGACGTGTCGTTAAGAGGAGGAATAAAAATAAGTGATGTATCTTAATTTTTTCTTATTTGGAAGATGATCTTGGAAGGCTTAAGTGTTCTCAGTTTATTTGTAGGAGGAAAGGGGAATGCTGCTTCTTAGATAGCTGGAGATATTTACTTTGGCGATGGCTACGTCTGCATTGCTGAAGTCATGCGCTGAGTGTAGCGATTGAGTTCAAGAGGTGTTTCTAGATCAAAGCCCTTTAACTGGTAGCCACTGTCAAACAAGTAATTTAGTGAAATGGGCTGCACCGTTAAAAGTTACAAGGGGAAATTGCTGAATTTATACATTGTAACGGGTTACAGGGAGGACTTTTGCACATGTGAAAAACTTGTAGGAAACCTTTTTTAAAGGGAAGCTGTGTGAAGTCTGGTGCTGTGTGGCCGACTCCAATCAGCAATGCAAGAAGGAAGTCATGAGGTAAATGTATTATTCCCACAGTTGAATGTGTGTGTTTTACAAAAGTACAGTTTGAGAACTCTCAGTTTACGTCTTCTTTACATAACTTTTGGTCTTTTATGATCTTGTTACAGCGATCTTGGTAAGCCAGGGTGAGTGCCAGTGCTTCATCTGTTATGTGGCTAAACCAGGATGGTGTCAGTGAAGTGAAGAGACAACTCGTCTCTATATGAGATGTTCATGTGTTCATGTTCACCAAAGCATTTGCATTAAAGTCAGACTGAGGATGAACTGAAGCACAGCTGGTGGAATCCACTCCAGGTGTGGACATTTTTATCCATGTATCAGCCCTCCTGACCATTGATTAGCACACACACACACACGCAAACACACACTTGCACTACATAACCACAGAGAAAACGTCCACACGTCTCCCCTCTCTGTCTCTCAGCAGCTCTTTTTATTAAAGTTAGCTTTGTGAAACCACAACGTTTAACAGCGGGGCCAACATTCTTCCTGGCTGGACACAGGCCGGCCAGGCGGCAAGGCCCACGCGGACCCCAGGAGAACGAAGAACTGTCTGAACGCAGCGATCCGCCCTGGGATCGTAGTCCCGATTCACAATAAAGGTTTCTGGATGCAATTATCTGCTGGCATGTTATCATATTATCTGTCAGAATTGACCGAGGCCATTAAAAGCAGGAAATGATGTGAAGCAGTTAAAGGAGGAAGCACAGATTCTGGCTTATTTAAAGAACTTTGCATCCATGTGTACATATTTAAGCATCGTCACCTCTTGGCTAGTAGGGGGAATATCACCTGTTTTGAATGTTGTCAGCCCAATAAATAGCTGGAGCCGGCTAATGAGCAACAGCTATTTAAGGACATGTTTATATTTATGTGTTTTTCTAGACAAGTAAGAGAGCTGAGAGCGGTTTCTCAAGCGCGGCACAGCAGTGGTGCGAGGGCATTAAATAAAAGAATCAGTTTTGAACACAACCCCGACACAAACATAAATTAGATGTTTGTTTTTACCACAGATGGACACTGAATTAAAAATAAAATTCTGCATTTTTGAGGTTTATTGTACATTGTGAACTGAATCAACAAGCTATTTTAAAATTGCTTTACTTAAACATCTTTTAACATCAAGTTAAATCAATTCCGTGGGGAATATAGAGTAAAATATCAATCATTTCAAATGCACATGGCATCAAAGTACAGCTAGACTTTGAAGAACATCTGATGTGCTGCTTTTCACACAGTAATGCTTTGTCTGATGGGCATGATTTGAAAACAGCCATTGTTTGCAGCAGACCAGCGTGCATCAAAAGCATCAAATGTTGTGTTAAACCACAGGGATGTAATTCATTTCTTTAGCCCTGGATTGATTTAGGAGCATCACCACAGATGTATCCATGGTGTTTCTTTGGCTGGAAACTCAGCAGATGGCCTTTAGAAGATTACTTTAAATGGAAAACAGCACTTATTATAGCTATTGAGTATTTCTAGTTTATTTATATTAGATATTCTGGTATTTTAAGATGTGTTTGGGACATTTTGTCTCATATTTTCTTTCATAATAATCAGTAATGGGAAAAAAATACATTTTTCTTCAGGGAGTCCATATTTTCAGGACAAGCAAGTATGGCTTTGCAATTAGCAGTTGCAGGAACTTGCAGAGTGGTGCAGAGCAGACACGCAGTGCCAAATGTGGAAACTATTATCGTGTTTTCTTTAATTATCACAAGTGGCAGGTGACAAGGTGAATAGCCTTTTAATGGGGGAGCAAAAAAACTCTTTAACACCACCATGTGGGCTCCTGCTGGCTGACAGCACCGTGATGATGAAAACAGCCCCTTTCTGTGTTATAGTATGAACCTGTTTTATATTAATTTAATTGATTTGTGTTAATTATTTCTCTGTATTCACAAAGATCCGAAACACCTCATGGTGATGTCTTTTGAAGTGTGTTTTCATTGGAATGATAGTGTCACTCTTATCCTCTATTAAAGAATAAAGATCGACAGAAATGAATATCCCATATCAGCCCTTCTGCATTTTTACAGCTCAGTTAATCTGTCAGGAATGTAACAAGGCTGACCCCAGCTGCGGGACGACACCCGTGCAAACACACCTGGATTTATTGGGCAGTTAGCATCTCTGGACATGAACCCAGACAAGCAGATATGCAGGGATGGTGCAGAGGATACTGTTTATCCTTCCAGATGCAGACTGGTAATAACAGTCAGGGTATATCTCTCTTTGGGAGTCACAGAATGGCTGTTGGAGATGTGAAGAAGAGCACTGGTGATCCAGATGGTCTCGCTGTGGCAAACGTGCTCCTGCTCAGTGTAAAAGCCCCTGGATGGACTCGCCACTCTCCCGGCACCTCTTTAATGAGCTGAGCTCATAAAACTGGGCTTGAAACCTTTGAACGGGCCCTCGGCACCACTGGTGCATGTTATTCTGTCATAGCAGGGAGTGCAGTATAGCTCTCAACAACTTAACACCCCCACTTTGAGCAGCGGTTTATTTACTTGTCTCAGGTCTGCTCTCGCTCTTTCTCTCCGTTTGACCTCTCCAAATATGTCCTTCTGTCTGTTATTTCCCCACATCCCTCCCCATGTCTCTGTTTCCTACGTGCAGCCCCTCCCCCATCATTCTGCTCAATATTTATGATTTCAGGAGTTTATATTTAGCTCACGATCTGGTTGGTCTGAGGCTGCTGTACATCCACAGTGGGTCAGTCAGTGTATACATTAACCCAGAGTTCAGCCAGAAGTGAGGCGGGGGAATGGAGCTTGTTATCACACATGCTGTAAACAGACGATGAGGAGATGCAGGGGGACTTTCACGGGAAAAGTGGGGAGTCCCTGAAGGTACAGGCCAAGGTTGTCTTGTATTATAGCTACTGGTGAAGAGGAGCAGTAGCTGTTAAAGGCTATAATCTGCTGACTGAATGATTGCATTTCTAATAAGATGAACAATACGAGCTGGGGTTTTATTTTTTAGGGTTGGTTGAAAAAAAAAAAAATAATGGCAAAAGTTAGCCAAGCAAAACTCGCAGTCATTCTGCTCTCATGTTTACAACCATATGTAACACATGCAGGGCTTAAGACTAAGCCTCAGTGGCTGCAGTTAAACGATCAGCATCACTCTGTGTGAAATGGCCTGTCCCGCCGATCGAGTCATTTATCTCTCTGAGGTTTCTCTTCACTGATTTGAGGATTTCGCGCGCAGTCGTACGCCAACCCGGCGTACCAAAAATGACCCCGTAAATAGATCTGATCGCCAGCCAAGCTTGGGCAGAAGCCTGTGCGTGTTCAAGCTGTATGTCTGTACGTGGGGGTCACCGATTTTGGGTGAATGTTTTTCCAGCAGGCCTCAGGGTGAAGCAATGTGATAATTGGAGCTAAACATGTGTTTATGTGCACACAAACACACACACACTTGATTTGTTGCTATTAAATTGAAACACTTGATTTGTATCAAGAATGCTGTTGCTGCTGCTGCTCACTCTCTAACTGCTTGTTCCGGATGGAGGCACAGGTGGAGGTGGGGTGGGAGGAAGGAGGAAATGGAGAAACTTGGAATAGCACAATATATTGCACATGTTGAAACTTTTTATCAGCGTTCCATCTGTTTTTTACATACTGAGCAAGCTTGTGTGCGAGCGTATGCTTGTTTTGTGCGCGTGTCTATATGTGTGGGCTCACCTTGCGTGTGTGTTCCCCACATTTCTGCATACCACCCGACAGCCCATCTCCATTGCCAGCCTCTGCAGGGACTTCTTATCTGCATATTTGCTGTTCCACTCAGGAATCATAAACGAGTCCTGAGTGCATTTTGGGAGCCAGGAGAGTATATCACAGATGTCCAGTCAGCTTGGGTTACACATGGAATATCTGACTTGAACATGTGGACAATCTATCAGGTCTACCATCTCTTTCCTCTCATTTTCTCCCTGCCTGCATCCAAATTTTGTTTCTCTTACTTGCTTTTCCTACTTTTCCCTCTCAGTATTTAGCATGCAAATGCCGCTCTTCTTCCCACATAGTGTTTACACAGACGGAGCATCGGATGTATGTAAAAAGGATCCAATCAGCCTGTTTGCTCATTTTTGTCTCACAGTATTTTGTTTCTAGGGTTGCAGCATCAATGCACATCAATAGGAAGAGGCTCGCAACCCATTTAAACATAGAACCACAAAACAGCACAGATGCATGCTCAAGTTTGTTTGTTTTTTTCACTGTCACTCTTTTGCTTGCTGCTGATACTCCTTAAAGCCGGGGATTCACACTAGGGACTGAGCAGTCTCCACTTTAGTTCTGTTTATTTACTCTGAGTGTTTTCTCGCTTTCATGTGGTTCTGATGTGTGATCTGGAACAAGGACAAAGACTGGGATGAGTGGAGAGAACGGGGAGAACGAGACAGCGGCCCGAGGAAGCGCCAGAGAGACTAATGTGTGCAATGTGATTCCCATGAATGGGATTTAAGATGTGAAGTAGACAAATGAAACCAAAGTCTTTCTGTCACTTTAAATTGCTCTCTGTCCTTTACCAATTAGCAAATATGGTGTTACTGCAACACTCTCTTGGCATGCAGCATTGCCTGCCCTGCCTGGAGCTACATATGATTCCTTTTACACTCGGAGCACAGATCGGCTGTTTTTAAACCAAAAGCGAATGTATACACATCTATAACCGCTCAAACTGGATCTTTTGTTTATAACGCGCAATGAGCCAATAAGGAGATCTGACCCAATTCAAGCCGCTCATCATAAAACGCGCTGAGCGTCGGAGCCAAACCACCAGCGAAAAGCGATTCTCTAGTGTACTTTTAATTGGAAGAATTGGCTTGACATGCGGTGTTATTGTCTAAGAAGGGGGAGGAGGGGAAAAAAGAAAAAAAGCTGGCACAGATGAGAAAAAACTGCGGTTGTTCAAATGAGCGAGGAAAATTAAGATGTTATGGTATGAGGCTGGAGATGGGAGGTAGGATTTCTAGCTTGTGGGTTTTTGTCTGGGTGTGTGTTTTTACAGAAGAACAGTGGAATTTATTAGATTTTTAAAAATGGTTCTGATGAAAGCTAATACAAGCCTAACCAGTGAAAACCAGCTGACTGCAGGTACAGCTGCTGGGCTCTAAAGTCACACCTCTGACACATTTTCAGTTTCTAAATCGCGTTTAGTCGGCTGCCGTAGCGAGCTCTGATCTGTCGCTTGTTAGTGAGGCCTTGTCTGCCTGTTAACTCATCCAAATCTGTTTCACCTTGCTGGTGGAAGCCTTAAGATGCACTCACAGCCAAGCACCCTATTTTCCTTTTCTGGTTGCTTTCTCTTGAGGTTGTATGAATAGAAAAAAAACACAATACCATTTTTGGTGCTGTCATTCTCCTGTGAAGAGCCAACCTACTGTAATTTCCAGAAAACCCCAATGCTATTCTATTTTTCTTTTGTCAGACCCAAGTTTTGAACAACTAGTGTACCTGGCTCATTCGGGAAACAGGAATGTGACTGACTCTTTTTAACAAGCTGGTTTCTTGGAGACAGATTTCCTGGCGCCATGGAGCTCTCATTTATTTATTCGGAGCAACAGGTTTGATCAAATCAGACAGGCCTGACGAGCGTCTCTCACGTGGCAGATCAGCTGGACAGCCCGTCATCTTGCCCGACCCTTTAAACTGCGTTAACATTCATTCAGTCTGTCTCTGTGTCCTCCTCTATTGTGCACTGATGCTTGTCTTTCCTGTGCAAGGTTTTTTCCTCAGTGCACCTCTGAATGCTTGTTTGTGTGTATGTGTGAGAGAGAGAGGAATAGTCCACGTGCAGAAAAACGCAGAGGGAGGGTGACTGGCTGCAGGACATGCTGGGGGTAGGACCTCAGTAAAGTGGGGTCAGCCTTTAGCATGTAATGCTGTGTCTTTCCTCTTGTTTCTCCCCTGCTCTTTGACTACTTCATTAATGCTGGCCTCTCCAAACTGGCCGATTGCCTTTCATGTTTTCCCCTGGGTCATGGCCTAGACATGACAGTAGGCCTAACATTTCAAAATAAGGCCTCTCCAAGGGGACATGTCAGGTTTTTCACTGAATTTATGTGTATTTGTGTCTAACGGGATTAGGACAGAGTAAAAAGAAAAAAAAATCTTACAAACATCTGTGCTTGTTATCTTTTTTAACCTGATTTAGTGTCACCGAGTGGAGCCATTGTGGATTGTGCCATTATCAGGAGAGAGAGGTTGAATTTCTTTGAAAAAAAAAGAAAGAAGAGTTTATACTTAACGGAGGAGGAAAGTTAGAAAACGGGGAAATGTGAAACCTGTCATTGTATGCTGTCTTGGAATAATTGTCACGTATATTTAGCACATTGAGACACAAAGACAGCTGTTGTTGCCAGCTCACTTCTATTTTGGCCCTGCGTCCGTCCTGTCATTTTAACTGGGCCCATATCTGTAAATAGTCTGTGCCGCTGACAGGCTCTTCACACAGATCACACGCCACACCAAGATCTTATCTTTTAATATTAATAGAAGCCAGACTTTGGGGATCTAATAACCTAAATTGAACTGAACACAGTCTTAGGTTCAGTTATCGAAATTCGCTGCTGGCCCCGGCACACATCAGGGGTTTAGTTTATCCGGGATCTTGCGTCCAGTAATAATCCTTAGCCTCTAACCTTGCAACCTCTTCACCTTTTAGTAACAGTGGCGCCCCACAATCTCTCCTTCAGTAAGCTTCAAAACCTAAACAAGGGCAAACAGGATGCTCGGTCACTCCTCCACCTTTTAATCTACCTCCACTAAAAACACCCGGTGTTATCTCTGGGAGCTAAACGCCATCATCAGCACCCCTGCAAACCTCTCTCACCATGGCTCTGGGTGGGGGGAGTGTTTAAATTAGGGGAGAAGAAACTACAGTTATAACATGTTTGTAAATGTTTAAAGTTTCTGACAGATGAATGTCTGAAAAATGCATAAATATAACAGATATCACAAAATTGTATGTGAAATCTATATCTGAACTCTTTTCCCCATAAAGACAACATTTGACAACCTCCCCAGTACCCTAAGTGACATAAATGAGTTTTGTCACCTTAGTATGTATCAAAGCTGTGGTTTGACAACCATTAGAATAGTTTCCGAAGGTAGCTACACAGAGACCACCCTTAATGACGTCTGATGTACACCCAGACATTCTGTTCTATAAGGAGGCCTGAAATGTGACAGAAACTGCTCAGTTCAGAGAAGAGCTTCAAGTGTTACTCCCGCAGACTTTCATGGAGTAAAGAGTTTAAAGGAAGCCAGGTCTAATTTAAACATTACTTGTTTTGTTTTACCAGGAGGGAGCTGGTCCCTATAAGTTCTTCTTAGCGCTGAGATTTTAGTTAGAAGTGGAGCTCACAGTTCAAAACACCTAAAAGACATGTAAAGGAGACTTGAAGCCAATCACCTCTCAGCTTTTGGCCTGAATCTACCACCTTTACTGTGCAGACATCCATGCAAGAAGACGGATGAAGATAAGGGTTGTTTGTCTCTATAGGGTGGAGGGGTGAAGGAGGAGGAGAGGAAGAACTTGGAGGGCTGTCAGGGTTCCACGACGGATCTGATCAGGCTGCTTGAGGGTGGTCAAGGGAGCCTTTCCTAACAAAACAGATCGGATGACTTGGCATTTGGTCCTGAAGTTGTCCATGCATCTATCTGTCAGTCTTTCTGTCTGTTGGGTTATGTGGGTCTGCCGACCATCAGTCATCATTCACTCAGTCTCCCACACACTGACCTGGCCCCCTCAGTCCAGTATCCTGCCTCTGGCACAGTTACTGGACTCGGCTGTGGTTGATGTTGAAGTTGGAGCTGAATTGAGTTAGCCAAACTGTTTTTGGATCCTCATGACATGAAACAAAAGGGCCCCCGAGGAGAACATTGAACCTGGTTCCAGAGAGCAAACAAATATGTTTCGACGCAGGGGCCCACATGCACAGGTATATGGATATGTACACAAAGGCAGGGCTTACGTGCCAATAAAAACAGATACACATACACGCAAAGCCATGTTGCCATATGTGCGTTTGATGGAAACACGTAGATTTTGGATACGATCCAACAAACCCTTGATGGATTTTCAGCTCTACTCTACTCCAGGACACACTCAAAAACACAGTGACAAAACAAAGAGGCATTAACCATCAAGCAGGAGCCATAGAAAGAAGCAGGAGAATGCCGTCTCTCCCAATCCCAGTTTTCCTATTTTTCCCTTGAGGGACATGAAGTGAAACTATCATTTGTTCCCTTTCCCCTCATCCCAGCCATCGTTTGTCCCTCGATCTCCTCTTCAGCTAATTCTGATATTTTATATGTTTGAATTCACAAAAAAATCCTTCATGCTGGAGACCCACACGATGCCCTTCTCTCCTCCTGGTTGTGATTGTACATGTGGTATTGGGCTCTTTAGTCTTGTGTACTGCGGTGTCACTTTTGTGCTTTGTGGTATGGTGTTGCAGTGTTGGGCAGACAGGCTGAGCAGGGTTCTTCTTCAAAGTGAATTTTTAAAAAGTCTTCATTGTTTTTCATTCACGTCTCTTACACACGCTGACATAAACGGACATATGTGCACACTTAAGGTATGCTGATGTTCCTGTCTCCAATTAGGTGCTTTTTTTGGTGGGGGGGTGTCTTCAAGTGCAGCCCATGTGTGCATAGTATGTCTCTACCTCTGCCTATGGAGGCATGCTCACACACTGCAGACAGCTCCAGGGAAAGCTTCAGTAACTTGCACCCTCGACAAAAGAACCTGCAGCTGGCTGTTATAATGAACAGCAGGGCCTCCTCAATTGAGTAAGAATGGGAGATGTCTAGAATATCATTTTAAATGTCTGGAACATAAGACATGACGTAGATTATGGTGTATTGCTGTCAGAAGAGTGCAAAGGCAACCAAAACCCATGAATTGTGTTTGTGCTATCTTAGCTGTGTGGACCGGACTACAATTATTCAGTAACTGTCGGATCACCTGCTGGATCCTAATGACTTTGGTGATCTTCCAGTTTTATTCATGCCTCCGAGAAGTTTGTGGCTTTGAGTAAAACGTCTCAACAACTATTGGATGTCTTTTCACAAAATTTGGTGCAGCTGTTTTGTCTGTGTAGTGCAAATTTGCAGATGTTAGCACACTATTACACCAAACTAAGTTAGTGATAATGGTAAACATACAGACCGAACACAATTTGTAGCTCATGGGTGGGTTTTTTTTTGTGTGTGTGTGTGTTGCTTGAAGAAGGTGCCCCCTGTGGGAATGCACTATAACAGGATGAAGAACTAAAGTCTTCATAAGCTGCTAAACACAAACAGCAGTTTGGCAACAATAATACACACAGCATGAATATAGTTCAATTTAGTTTTATTTTTATAGTGCCAAATCACAACAACAATCACCTCAAGGTGTTTTGTATTGTATGCTAAAGACCCTACAATAACACAGAGAAACCCCCAACAATTACATGACTGCCTTTGAGCAAACATCTAGTGACAGCAGGAAGGAGAAACTCCCTTTAAACAGGAAGAAAGCGGCAGAACCAGGCTCAGGGAGGGAAAGCCATGTGCCACGACCAGTTGGGGGTGAGGGGAGAGAGACAGGGCAAAGATTTATAATAACTAATGATTAAAAGTCCTGTAGAAACACGTGCGACCCCTGTGTTCACTGTGCTTACATGTGCAACAGGAAGTCAGATATCCAGAAGTCATTGTCAGATTATCGTATTTCCGAGTTGAGAGAAATCTAAAATAATCTGATGTGTTAAATGTGTTGGTTTTTCAGTGTTTCAGGCCTTAGTTTACCACCGTGAGGCCGACTGTTTTCATGACAGTTTTACAGAGTGACAAGCTGTTAGCGTATTTTCCAGTTAATAACAAAATTTACCTCAAAGCATTTCCAGTAAATCATTGATATCCCAGCATGTAAAATTATGGACTTGATGTTTTCATTTTGCAGTATACCACCATTTTTTTTTTAAATTTTTGTTTTTATCTTCGATAGTTAATAAAAAAAACAAACCCAATCTCTTTTGGTTTTCAGTATCTGCTGTAATTAACATAACTGAACATCATGTCTCTACAAAAATCTTCCTGCTCTGACCACATTCTCATGCTTTTAACAGCTTTTTTTTAATGCTTTTATATCGAGGGTTAAACCGATCTCGAGCCTAATCCCACTTTAAGAGTCAGTCCTCCTTCAGCCTCGGTTTTTGTTGGTTTTTCAAACCCTTTGCTTGACTGGCTGAGGCAGAGTGAGATTTAGCCAAACCACTGCTGTCACTTTCAATCCACAGGATCTCAGTTGTCATTTGATTGCTGCTTTGGACTTTTTTTTCTTTCCTTTTTGGTCATGATTCAGTCAAGATGTTTCCACTGCAGAGGACTTTAACTGTATAATGTTGTAATGATTTTGCCAGCACATTAACTTGACTCCGCACACACCTGCAACCAGATGGGGAGAGTTGGGATTCTCATTGGCTGTATTAAGGGGTTGTTTTGTAACTGATCTCCTGCCTGTTCGCTTTGTTGTTTTATGCTTTACGTTGCCAATCTCCTTTGTTCTGTTTCGCCTCTACTCTCATCTCCTCTCTGCTGCTCCGCTGTCCTCTAAGTGGGAATACAGATGTCAAAGCCATTTGCTGCATTGCCTGCGTTGGTGACAGGGGTGTAAAAGGGGGGGACAGTAAAAGTCAAAGACCGCTGTTGAACATGATCCTCAATGTGCCGTTAACCATAATCTGACCTGATTTGATCTTTCCTTCCACTCCTCCTTCCAGCTTTCCTCTCTCTTTACTGCTTCCTCGCCTTTTCTCCATCATTCCCCCGACTCGTCCCGTCTGCCACTTTCTTACTCAGTCCGTCTGCAGATAGAAAGATAATATTCAAAAATGTCTGTGGTTGCTTAATAGGGTTGAAAAGGCAAATAATGACAGGTTATGGTCATCTGTAAAAAGAGATGTTTTTAATATTTGTGGAAGTACAGAATGAAATTGTGCCGTTCTTTGCAGGAAAAACCACAACCAGTAGATGCCCCAGGCGAGTTTAAACCAAATACTGAAGATGATTTGATTTTCACTTTAATCCACATTTACTATTTAGAGAGCAGGGTTTGTTCTTTTCCATTCACTTACTCCATCCTCTGACCCCAACAGACCTTAGTGTCTTAGCAAGCATCTCTTTTTTCCACTCATTTTCTCTACGACTATCATTCTATTGCTCCCCAGGGTATTTTGTGTCCACACATCCCTTGAACATGGTCTCTCTTTCGCCCCTTATATAGCCCACATGTGTCACCAGACACTGTGGTGTTATCCTATTAGCACACTAAGTAGCCCTCTCGAAATTCCTCTGATAGTTTTTAATGAAGCCACTTGCTCTGGGCATCAGAGCAGCAGTTTTAAATTTAGGCTTTCAGTAACCATGTGTCTTACTACTGTCAGACGGCAGGCAGGAGCATGATGTACAGCTGGTGTAAAGTTAGCACCCTGATGAACCAATCCAGACATGGAGATGAGAAAGAGATCATCACCAGAGATGGCTGGTAATAGATGCATCAGTAGGATGTATGGATAAACAAAGGTCTGAAATGAAGGCAGCTTGTCCAGAGACCGAGGAGGCCAATCATGAGAGGAATCGGGGGGGGTCGTGACCCTCGACAGGTGTGGGGAGTGGATGGCATTGTTGAAGCATTCATAAAGGACCAAAAAAAGACAGCAGATATAGGAAGGAGATGCCCCGCTGAGGGGGAAGCTCACACATCAACAGTTCATCAACACTTAAAGCCTAAGAGGCTTATGAAGACATTTTTCAAATTTATTTCCCTTTTTCTCTCATCCTGCCAACACATCATTCAGCAAATCTTGTATATCCAATGTTTTCTCAGTCTGTATATGCTATATTTGAGTTATGCTAATGAGAACTTGCCCTGCCAGAAGAAGAAGAAAAATATACTTCATAGCTGAGCACTTTCCAAACAGTCTGAGACTCCTGCTGCTTGTGGGGCTGTTTTGTACTGAATAAACGGATAGACAGTCACTGCTCGAATGACACCAAAGTTTATAACTAATAATAAAAAAATTAGAGCTCAAAAAAGTTGTTTAAAATAATCTTAGGATCAGTTCGGAACTCTGCTGGGAACTTTTGGAAAGAAAAATGGCAAACATTACTTCTGCTTGTTTTTTGCTTTGTGAAATTCTGTACCTGAACTTCTTTCATAGACAAAGCATTTTATTTTGGTTTTCTATATTAAAAATTATAATTATTGATTAGTTGAAGCAGTAACTGTGAAAAGTCATTAAGCAGATTTTTAAATTAGATATAAAAACTGAGGAATTACTGCATCAACCTGCTGAAATGGTACTTTTTAGGATGTGTTTCACATTCTTCTCCTTCCACCATGACAGTTCTGTGTAGAAATGAACAAACATCTGGCTTTTCATTGTTGATTTTTATAAATAGGTCAGCAAATAGGACCAAAACCTAGTCCTGTTGTAGAGTACGATTGTTATTGCTACAGTATCTTCTGTTTGCGTGCAGCTAATTCAAATGAATGAACTGGGCAAAGAGAAACAAGGCCCATCCACATGATGGTAACCCTTTGAAGGAAGCATCAGCCTGTGGTGAATGTGGGGCCGTAGGTGTTGGAGGGGTCTGCAAAGAGAGGATCTGGCAAGTCTTCACTGATGCCAGGCACCAATGGGAATGTTGGGAATGCTGGATGTCCTTCACAGTGACCCATGTGTGTGCGTGTGTGCAAGAGAGATAAGTGGGAAATGTGGGGGAATAAGCGAGTGTCCTTGAAGAGTGTACAGTGGTGCACTGTATAAACACCAGCAATACTCCAGTTGAGCTAAATGCACTAATAGATTTTCCGTGCAGTCGCAAAGAGCCTCATCATACCGAGCTTGTAGGGCATCTAGCCTCCTGTGTTTGGGGTTTAAGGCAGAACTAATTCAAGTTTTCATTAAAATTCTCACTCTATATTTGTCTGTCTGTGAACCGCTAATGAGAAAATATCTCAGGGAATCAAGATCGGCCTTGGACGCCGAATTTGGGGTATGAAATTGAGAGCAGATGTTTATAGTCTAATTAAGTCAAATATTTATTTCTTTGACATTTTGGTCTCTTTTGTTGTGTTGTGCTAACCCCTTATAGTCGAGCAGTCAGCAAAAAAAAGTTCAAAGCAGTTACAGAGTGGAAAAATAGACAGCTACAATCTTCTCAGGGCATTTAAAGGAGCTGTGTTATGGTAATTTGTCTCTGTGATACCCCTATGCATGGTAAATCCAGGTTTTGTGTTTAGCATCCATCACGTTCTTATCAGACCTGTTGGGGTGTACTGCTTCCTGATTGATTGGTTGCTCGTGCTAAGTGGAAGCTGCAGAGTTTTTTTTTGGTTTTTTCTTTTTTTGTACGGACAACCCGGAAAAAGACAAAGAGAGCAGCCAGCAAAGGAGTAAATGTGGCACAGAGATCGCTTTCAGGAGCATTAAAGCTCTGCAGTGTCTTGCACCAGAGGAGTGAAGGCCATGTTTAGAAAAGTGTGGAATGCTTTGGCCCGTTATTGTCCCGCTGGTCTGGTGATGGCGGTGTCAGGTTAACTGTGAGCCCGAGTTACTCGCATTCCCATCGTCCCCTCCCTAAAAACACCCAGCCGTCCCAGCCGAGCTCTGGGACTGGATCCTCAACTCATCTGCTGTCATTGTCTCACAGGCTTCTCGTTCATCATATAGAGACAGGTATGCTAAGCCTTCTGCCCACATTAGCATTCATCGGATGTCAGTGGGTGTAAGGTGGGAAGGACAGAGTCACCTTTTCCAGATTTTCTTCTTCTTCTTCTTCTTCTTCTTCTTTTTCAGACAAATGGATAAACATTCAGGCTGACAGCCAGACAGATAACAAACTCTGGCTTATCAAGGACCCGTGAAACAAAGCCACTGGAAGGAACTCTGCATATTTTAGGCTCACTATAGTCCTCATATACAAAAGCACATTTGTATGTGACCATAACCTTAAACATGCACACACACACAGTCGCACAAGCTATTCTTGTCTGAACCACTCATCTGAAAAAGTGCCGAGCTGGTTATGTTACACTGGGACAGGCTGTGGAGGATTTGAAGGTCAGATGTTGAAGCAGGATAACCTCTCAGGCAGTTTAATGTCACTGTCATTGTTGTTGGCTCGGTACCGTGCTGCTGACTGCACGACTTCTAATAAAGTTAAACTTGCCCATTATGGGAATAATTGTTCTGCTTAGGCGGAATGTGGGCTCAGTCTGTGTGTGGCCGGGCATCGCCTCCCTCCAATGTAGCTCTAAATGCTTCACTTCCCTCGGGGAGGTTTGTGTTGCTCTGCTTCTCTTTGCCTTCTCACACACAAACACACACACACATTGAGCCTCGAGGCTGGTTCCATTGGACAGTTCACAGATCAGATTCACTGACATTTTAAAATGGGACAACAATGTGAAATCTCAAACAGTCAGATGTAAATTTCATAGACGGGATGCAAATGAACTGGGACGGTGGTGGAACAGCAGAGGATGAATGCAGATTAACTTTGTCATTCAAATTGATGGTTAGATATCAAAAACTCGGTTCTTCAAATAACCTCAGTGCTGACAGGACTTTGCTGTCATTGTTTAGAAGGAGAGCCAGTGGAAAAAATCACTGAAATGTCACTCAGTGTGGTTTGTAGTCCCAAATTTTATGAAGTCCCGCATCAACAATTCCCTTTTTTCCAAATTCCATTTAAAACCTCAGGAATCTTCCCCACTGTGTCACCCACTGTGACAGAATATTCTCAATGAGAAAATAAACCATGAGGATGTTTTTTTAAAAATTCTGATTCTGCAAAAAGCCGCTGTAGTCCACTGGATACAGAGAGAGGAGGGATATGAGGGGTTTCTGAAGTTTTACATTAAAAAAGCATTCTGTTAGATATTCTGTGTTTCTTTTTTTATACCAAATCATGACTTATTTAGATCTGGATATAAGTATTGTCTGTAAGCCAAATCAAATTGCACTTGTCCATCTCCAAACCAACAATCAGATTATGCTAATGAAAAAAATTGTGCCAGCATGAAAATATAGAAAACTGCAGTTCCTTGAATGGCCACTTGAGACCCAAATGTAAGTCAGTCCCCGTAGACCCCATGTTTAAAGGTTTACAGTATTTTTTTAAAAAATCTATGAAGTTCTTTTTATTTTTCACACTGTGGAACTTTAGGTCTGGAGCAGCACAGTTTTGAGGTGGCTAGCACTGTTTCCTCACAGCCCTGTCACAGCTGGGATAAGCTGATAGTGAAGAAATGATGCTCTAGTAAGTGAAAGAAATCTGTCAGTACGAGTATTTGGGCTGAAATAAGTGTTACGTTATAAAAGTAAAAGGTACTGTAACTATAAAAACATTTTTGATTTGATTTTGTTTTTTTTACTGCGGATCCAACTAGAAATGAGGAAGATATTTCTATTATTGTGAAATATTTGGGAAAAAACAGTAGATTTGTCATTTAAATGTCTTTTATTACTAATTTATTGCTAATTCAGGCCTGTTGGCCTTACACACCTGCCCTAGTACAAACAGTTTAAAGTTTACTTGCTCAAACTGTACTACCAAAAAGTTGAAGAAAATGACTTTCCAAAATGAAACTAAGTATTTGTGTTTTTTAGAGATTTACATCTCCGGTAGAAATGCTAGAATTCCCCAGCTAGCATAGTCAGGCAAGGGAATTTAAACAAGAGACACCTGCAATTTCTGTCTAGAAATATCACGGAATATACTGGCATTGCGTAAGGTATGCAATTTGTCAGGCTTGTCTTTTCCTTGTTTTTTTTTTTTATACGACTGACAGGATACTGATCAATGATCGGACCACAAAACAAAAGTTTTCTAAGGAAATCCCAAATCATTGGCACGTTGCAGTAAATTGTACAGAGGGTGTTCGGCATGCAGTCGCTCGCTGATCCCTATCGCTGTGATTAGAACTGTCATTAGTTCCAGCTCTTCCAGCTCCAGCAGAGCCTAAAAAAACACATTTATCTGTGGACGCGTAAAGTATAAGAATGCACACGGACACGAACAGAGTCCTTTTTGTGTGACTCTGGAGGACATTGCACTCACTTCCTGGCTTGACCCAACCCTCCCTGTAACCTTAAGCCAGATCTTCACCCTGAATTATAAGGATTTATAGTATTGCAACTTGATCCTTGTCAGCAAAACCAAAGTCAAATTATTGAGATTACATAAACAGATTTATGTCTCTACAGCATGAGTAATACAAGTGCACAAACAAACACACAGACGCACACACTATGAAAACGTCTGTGTGCCACACACAAACAGCTCTCACTCTCTGTATTTGTTGTTTTTTGCTTTGTTTGTGTGTGTTGTCCTGCGTCCGTGTAGCCCCGTGTGTGTTTTTGCATGGTGTCTTTGTCCACATGTGCATGTTTGTCTTTGCCATATGTTTGTCATTTGCGAGGGGCTAAAAAAAAGGATTTAAAAGCCATTCGTTTAAGGACTCTGCTCCGTTTCCGTCACTGTCTATAGGACCGCAGTTTACATTTTCTCTGTATTAATGAACAGAAGTGGTGTGTGCCGGCTGGCTTGGCTGCGAGGTTAGATCTGTGTACTTTCTGTTCGATGGGCAGATGTTTGTGTGTAAACACTCCTCCTGCTCCAGATGGGACTTCAAATGAATCTGTCAGCTGCCAAAAAGGAAAATGTGTACGAGTGCTTTTAATAGATGATTTATAAATACAGACTGTGTGTGACATCTTTTTTGGCTCACAGGATCTTCCCACGTTTTGTTCTGGACTCTTACATCAGTGTATTATATGCACAGTATGAAGTCGTTTA
Source organism: Diplotaxodon limnothrissa (assembly GCF_057381915.1). Classification (NCBI taxonomy): domain Eukaryota; kingdom Metazoa; phylum Chordata; class Actinopteri; order Cichliformes; family Cichlidae; genus Diplotaxodon; species Diplotaxodon limnothrissa. The sequence continues at coordinate 30,220,006 of NC_140597.1, read as the reverse complement.
TTGGGGGGGGGTTCAGTTTTTCATGCAGTATCAGTACCTCTGTGATTTTTAAGCTTTCAGGGGATTTTTTTGTGCATTGTCCTGTTTGTAGGAGTTTTCAAGCATTCAGATTGTGATGTTTCTGCAGGCATGGTGGAATGTGTTTGAAGTACTGGTAGGAGTATGTGGCCCTCTGCCCCAATAGCTCCCTTATGCTGTCTGAAGTGTGCCAACCCCTTCACCCTTTTCTCTCCCTCCACCAAAGGGCCCCCTCGTGCTCTCTGCTCCTGGCTCAACCCTTACCTTGCTTTAACTCCCATTGGGCCTCCTGCTCTCTCCTGCCTTCACCCTGATCCTGACCCTTTCCCCATCTTCCCCCCTCTCCCCTCCATCTTCACCTGGTGTCCACGCTGCCCTCTATCTGTCCTCATCTGCGTCTGTGCTTGTGGATGTCCCATTATCCTCAGGTCTTCTGGGAGCTTTAACCTCTTCCATTTCTTGCCCTTGCCTTTGACAAGCTAGCGCTTGATGCTAGGAAAGAGGAATGCGTCCGCTCTGTGGCGAACAGCCAAACAAAAATACGCCACTTGTATTTCTTGAGCGAAGGAAACTGCGATATTATGGTGTGATGACAGATGGCTGCCAGTTCGCATCATCTTCTCAATAACTTGACCCCACATCTGGCTCCAGGGAGCCGCCACACAGGCAGGCAAGGTGTTCATACGCTGCGAGAGATTCATGTGTGGGTTTTATGCATAAAAGTGTGAAGAAATGAGAGGTTGGATCCCGATAGTGCAATGTTTATAAGACCTCACTTACTGGGTTAGCAGGATATAAATGAAAGGCTGTCATTCCAAGTCCTTTTTAATGGGAACATAATGTAGATCATGATCCTTTATGATCACTTAAATCTTAAGGCTTAGAGCTCATTCTTCTTTTCTTTTTGTATGACTGTTGCGCCTCTGTGTCTGTCTTTATTGGCTCGTGTTGAGTTGGCCTCAATGAAAAGTTCAACAGCCAAAGTGGAAATACTAGTTTTCTTTTGGGCAACACAAATTACCCCAGTCACGAACATAATCAGATAGAAGCGGCACTCGAAACAACGCTTTGGCTTGACCGCCGCCATTGAGAAATAGAAGCATAACGTTGCTACACTCTCTCTTCTGTGACAAGTACTGATGCAATCTACCGATAACACTCAGCCTTGTTTGACAGAATAAGACGTTTCCCCCTCATCGGGCCAGCTGACCCTCTTGTGAGGAGACTTTAGTAGAGCGTGAGATCAGTGATGGCCAACGCCTAGCTGGTGTAGCGTGACTGAGTGAAAAGTAGACGCTTTGACTCTCTTATATAAGCGGATTACAGAGAGAGTTTACACTAAAGGTGTAGTTGTGTTCGAACTAGGGCTGCCACAAACGATTATTTTGATAGTCGACTAGTCACCGATTATTTTTGCGATTAGTCGACTAATCAGATCATCATCCATTGGACGTACAGCGTACAGCTTATTGCACCAGCAGCATCTGGTCTTATATAACTATCATTAGCTTACAGCTTGAAGTGTTTGTGCTAACTAAAAATAAAGACAAGATGGTAGTTTATTAATTTTTAATGAAATTTGCAGATTGTTTCGGTGAAGTTTAATAAACTCCTTGCTTTCTAAAATATAACAGGACACCGGAGTATATTATCCAGCGTCTCAAACTTCTGATGATCAGCTGTCTGCTTGAAGTTTATTTAGCTGTGCAAAAACTATAACTTTAATCTCAGCCAAACCGATTTACTCAGGAACAAATAAAATACTAAAGAAAGCCAAACAATAACATTTTAAGTTATCTAAGTGACTTATACATCATGTTTAACCTGAGTAGCGAAAGACGGCGGTGGGTTTGAAAATGATTTGCCGGGAGTCCGGTGTTCTCACGGCTCTAGTTAGCCTTGCCCCCGCCTAGCTAACGAGCTAGTGGGTAACAGACGTCTCCGAAAACGTCAGAGCGCTTTTGAAAATATGTGGTGTCTTGATAAACTGAGCAGATATTTGAGGTTTACACAGCTACATTCTCGCCTGAAAATATGTTAAACGTTTATTTTGTGACCCAGAAAGAATAATAAGAGTAAAGTTAAAACTAACTAGCTGCCGCCATTGTTGACAACTGCGCTGGGCTGCGCTATGAATTCTGGGACACAGCTTCTTCTTCTTCGGGGTTTAACGGCAGCTGGCATCCTTGTACATGCAGTGCTGCCATCTTCTGTTTCAGTCCGTTATTACACCCTTAAATCCTACTACTCATTCCTGCGTCCTTTGTGATCTTACAAAGCTTCAAACGATGCGTCGACTATTAAATTAGTCGTCGACGATTTTAATAGTCGACATAATCGTGACTAGTCGACTAATCGTGGCAGCCCTAGTTCGAACTGATGGAAGTTTAGTCATTTCTTGCCTTAAATGACCACTGCTATTGAGTATGTTGAGGCCCAGTTTCTCTTTGTTCAACCTCAGGACTTGTTGTAAGAGCAGTAGATTATTCCAGGTAAAAGTTTGGTAAATCAAGGAAAACACAAGGCAACACAACACACCCTTCACTCCATCTTTATATTTTCCCAAAGAGCTGCCCGACTGGGCAAGCCCAAGCTGTTCTGTATCAAACAAGCTGGGCTTCCTGATGGGTGATAAGTGATGAAGAACCGGTCAGGGTCCACGGAGAACAACCCCAGAGAGACACCGAGAGGTCGCATGGCATGTCAGAGGTCACGAATGAGGAAGATGAAGAGAGATTGGGTCGAACTCCTCGTGGGATCTCAACACAGATGGCAACGGGGGGTAAAAAGAGAGCGAGCTGCTATTGCTGTGCAAGTCAAAACATGGGAACTGCAGCTACTGCTGTCTGTTGCTGATGATCTGAAAGTGTGTCTGCACGCATGAATGCAAACAACACCTTCAAACCAGCGCTCCCACACCTATGAATGAAACACCCCACTGAAAACACAGCAATCAAACAGGAAAACTATCTGAGCAGCACAATTAAGAGGTTTGTTTTCCGAATGTCCGAAATAGCTGATGTGCTGCCCATTAATCTTTCATGGAGCTCGAGGCAGAAAATCCCCATTATGCTACAGAAAGGTGCACAGAGTTGGACGAGTTGTTTATTTACCATGAAATTTAAACTGCGGGGGTCATTAGCTCATATTATAATTTGTGTCATATACGCTTTTCCTTTATGGTCTGGTCTCAGTTCAGGGCGGCACTGGATGGCAGGTGTGACTAATTAGACTGCATGTGTACTACTATGTGCGTGCGTGCGTGTGTGAGAAAACAAGGCTGAAATGAGAGTGGAGCGTACAGATGTGCACGCATGCTTGTACTCCCTCATGACTTTTGGTGCAGGGCTTGTAGCATTTGGCCCTATGCTGTAGGATGACCCCCAGTTGAAGTCCTGCAAGCTCTGGGGACCAGCTGCTGAAGTGGGCGCCTTCTGTCTCAGCTGGCACCCTCTGTAGTCTCTTTGCTAGAGTAATGAGAGTTTTAAAGGGTGTAATAAAAGTGTTATTTTTCAAGAAGATCCAGTCTGAGTTGGGTTAAACTCCTGAAGCAGGACAAAACAAGGGAATGTAAATGGCTTCACAGTCTGTTAGTCATATCGTCAAACTCGTGTCTCTATCTTTCCTTTTCAGCAAGTTAGGCTAATTACCTCCTGTCTTGGCTCCCTTGCACAGTAAAAGTCAAATCTCTCAGCAGACGAGCGTTTCCTGGTTGGCAGGAAATTGACTTTTGAGATAAAGACTATTTGCATAAAGATGGTAGGAAAATGTGCATGTAATTATTAGCAGGGAGATGGAGAGTTGGGTCAGAACGTATTCCTTCTTGAGGGTAAAGTCCTTGTCCTGATAGTTCTTTGGTTATCTTTATTATAGTTCTTTGATTCTGTTGATGTATTTGATGTTTTCTTATCACAGATGTTGGCCTAAGGATAGTTCCCATGCATTTGGCATAGAACGAGAATCATTATGCAGTCCAAATGTGCTGATTTATTGCGATGCTATCGAGTAACGAACCTATGTTTTCTTAGATGGAAAACAGGCAGCGGATTTACCACCAAGAGGGAACGTAACCTGCCGAGCCAGATGGTTCATTACACAGAAACATCTGAGGAGCGCTTGTTTGGAAAGCTGTTTGGAAAACGGCAGTCACTTTCAAAAAGGAGAAGGTGATTGAATGCAGCATCTATCACTATACAGTTTAAACCAGGGCCATGCGCCTCATTAGCTCCTCCATGGACACCGATTGGTCCGAATAGAGCCAGTCGTGTGATGGATTAGTTTAATCTCGTTACAGTCCAGCTGCCAGACAGGGCACAAGGGAGTGTTTTCTAAATTTCATGGAGGTTTAGAAACATGTTAGTGGAAGCAGATAAGGTTAGCTTAGTGTCGTCTTCTTTAGGGGATTGCACAGCAGAACATCTGCCTCCATCTCACTCTTCCTAGCATCCTCCTGTTACACCAGCCCTCTGCACGTCCTCTGTCACTACAACCATGAATCTTACCTGTGGTCTTTCTCTTTTCGTCCTGCCTGCCAACTCTGTATTCAACATCCTTTGTCTAGCATTTCCACTATCAACATTCTGCACATGTCCAAGGTTAGCTTGGTGACTGAAACCTGGTCTGTCAATAGGCATCTTTAATCGTACAACATAACCTTTGTTTAACCTGTAATTTAAAAAAGAAAATCACAGATATCCTTAACTTAAGAAGAAATACAAATACAGCTGTAGATGCATCTACAGGCAGCGCCTTGTGAATAGTGGAGCAGCCAAATGAGGCTTATTGAGTGCAAAACACTGAGTTCAGAAATGATATGGGAGCATTGGGCTAGCTCTTTGTTGCAGTGCCTTATTGCCTAAAATACACATCTCTGCACAACACTGTAACTCTTCATTTCGATATAAGTTTTCAACCAGATGAATATGTTTATAAAGGAACTTGACAGGTGTTATTTGTTGAATCAGACAGAAGCAGGCTCACTGTTTCCTCCCATTTCCCGACACGTCAGATGGTTTGCTGGGAAATATTGGAAGTGTGTGGTTTTAAACTTAGTTAGCTTTTAAGTAACCTCACAAGCTTGATGAGCTGTTGTCGCCATCCTGTTGACGTGTTCCTACAAACCAGTCCTTGTAGTTCCCTCTCAACATCAGCCACACCAGCATACATGCATTAGCAAGGGCTCACCTTCCAAAGACCGGCTGACTTTAGAAGACGCACTTCACTTGGATGTGATGATGTGGAGCTTTGGCTGCTGTGTTAGATGAGACGTGTTTTGGAGATCGGTGGAGATGTCTGTATGCGATAGGGTTTGGTAGAAACACGCTCTTTCTGTTTCAGATGGAAGTCCTTTGGTAGTCTGTGGTTCTGGCCAGGTAATGAGCTGCTATTGAAACCTCATGTCTCAGTTACGTTTACAGTTTGCTTTTAGCGTTTTGATATTTTATCTCCATCATTGAAATCTAGATGCCAAAAATGCCCAGTGTATATCTGTGGTTTTATTTCCATCCACTTCAACATGTCCACAGCCAATTTAAGAGAGGGCAGCTCAGTCATCCAGTGGCACTGCAGAAGCAGAAACACACTGATTGACTCTGGTTTAGCTCAAATTGCTTGAATGTGTTGAGACCATCTAAAACATATGGTGAGAACCTTGTGTGTTTTATAGAAAGTAAGGCAGAGCTGTGTAATTTGCATTTGTAATTCACCGATGAACCGTAAATACATTTTTTTTTAGTCTGATGAATGAGGAACCAAAGGCATGCAAGCATAACAATCAGCTCCTCAATCCTTAGCTCAGGCCAATTCTGGTGAAGTTTGGTGCTTTAAACTGGGGAAAATGTAAATTTTCCCCAGTTTAAAGTTCTTAACTCAGTGGTTTCTAAATTGGATAAGCACATCTCTTATCTGAGGGTTGCCGGTTCGGTCATCTACCAAGCCTCTCATGGGAGTGTATGCACTAATTGCTGGTCAAAGGTGAGAGATTACTGCAGCAATGTTCTCACGCCATGTCAGTATTAGCACCGATGGTATCCAGCGCCGTGATTGATCATCCTTGAGCTTTAAACTTTGCCTAACTTCACCACAGAGCCAATGTGTACAAAACAAACACGAAAGGGACAAAAAAACAGAATCAAACACCCCTACGAGGAGCAACAGAATTGACCCAATTGGCTTAAGAGAGACTTCTGGCAATACTTAATCTTCCTCTGTGGTCTTCTAGCTTTATACTGTTGTTATGGGAATGATGCTGGGACTGGAATGATGTCTAAACTGTGTACAGATCCTGTTCATCTTAAACACATGGGATATTATAAATGTTTGTGTCTGCTCTGTTTTTAGTGGCAGAACTAAATTATACAATCTTACCTAACACACACATTTGATTTCCTACAGGCACTATTGCTCACACACATATACAAATGCTCAGTGCCCTTTCTGTAGCATGCTTCATGAGTCAGCAGTCACTCATGTCATAGCATGGGTAGAAATTAGGGAAATAAGGTTTACATAAAATATATGGGCTAATCTATTTACTGTTTTTCAAGTACATCAAATTTTTAGGTTTAATTTTTGTGTATTTTTTTTTGCATTCGATGGCAAATTAATCCTATTTTCCTCAGAAATCTCATATGTGAACGTGAAACTGATCCCCAGCAGCTAAATAAAATATGTGATTCATGGGTTAAATGCATCAGAAAGCACATCAGAAATTTTGTCCTGCTACAGTGGCTTTTTGTATTCACCACTGGGTGGTTCTTGAAAGTTTGATAAGTGTCCTACCCCAGGCCATTAAATAGAAGCTTTTGATTTTGGGAAGAAAGCCTCTCTTTCATCTTTCTGGTCCAAGTCTTTGCTTCCCATTCAGCCAACCTTTAGGCGATCACCATCTTCAGCTGTTATGGGATAATCAATTGTATTTATTGCCTAGTATTGGAAGGGAAAAGACCTATAAATAACAGTATGAAGCTCCACAGTCTGGTCATGTTAGCTACGGTGAATAGCTCAGATAACATCTTGCTCCTCTCCACAGCCACCATTAAAGTTCTTCCACTGTTTGAGTCTTCTAACAAACAGCACATGGTTCCTGTTTTAGAAAATGATCTCTTAGTGCTTTTTTCTTTTTACCATGTAGTTTGTTTCTCCAAACTTACAGATGGACAGTGGATGTGAAAGGTAAATGTCTTCCTGCAGGGGGGTTGGCTGTGGATCATTGTATGCACTGGTGTTCGAGTTACATGAGATGAGATGAAGTTAGCAGGTAATGAAATGTCACGCTACTAACAGGCAGGGAAAAAGCCCATGTCCCGATGACATCATAATCCACATGGAGGGTCCACCTGAACAACGTTTTCCCCCCACTCTGAGTATGGGGTAATAGTCCCCTATAGGGCCCCCTCACTGCTACATACGGTGACCTCTGTACCCTTTTTATATTTTAGACTTCCTGTTTTACGTATGTCAGTGGTTCTCATAATTTTGAGTTATTCCATCTGCAGTAAAACGTATCTTGGTTGAATTTTAGTGAAATAAAGGCCAGCTTGATGGTATAAATGAATATTGTTCAGTTTATTTTCCCTCTCATGAGCTTAGTTTTATTCCATATTTTTCCCATGTCATCAGAGGTTAACCATCCAACCATCCATGTTCTTCAGCTCATCCGATTCAGGGTCGAGCTGGAGGACCCTGAGCTGGAGCCCAGCCTATGACACCTATCCCAGCTGTCATAGGGTGATATCATCCATGCTGTGAGTGGTTGAGGCCTGTTCTACAGTTTGACACCTGCTGATCTCTATTTTATTTGGTGTTTAGTATCAGACCTTGAATATAAGCCAGTTCTGTTAGGATTTAATTTCTGAAAGGTTAAGAAGTCACGATTTACATGATTTAATTCATGATTTAAATGTGATTTTAATGCGTAAACACACACGCCTTGATATCAGGTTTGTGTCCACGAGTGGAATGTGAGGACAAACCTTATGAAAACATCTGAGCGGGTCTATAGAGCTGATGTCTCTGTGCTGGACAGCCAATGGAAGTGCTGATGGTTTGGTGGCCCGGCGGATGAGATTCAGTCAGAATTAATAAAACTACAGCACCACTTCCCGCTGTGAACCCCCAGCAGCAGTCTGGGATAATTTTCAAATATTCCATTGTTTTCCCTTCTCTTTGGTTTTTGGACTCTCATTAAATCGAGTGTGTTTGCATGTATGTGGAGATGCAAGCGTGCCAGTATGTGTGCTTGCACAATCTGCTGTCTGCATGAATATGATTTGGGAGACTTGGTGTCCCAGTCACAAACTGAAATAGGATGCAAATTTATGAATACTTTGTGCTGAATAGCTGGCAGTATCCTCAGAGGAGCAACTTTTGTTTTGGTTGGAGCATCACGCTGACCCTCATTCCACTCCCACAGCCTCATCCCTCACCATGACTTTCACCCATGCACATGTGACCCATAGTTTGTTGATCGCCGCTCGCAATAAAAGTTTAAGATAACACTTTTGAGTAGGAGGGTGTTTGATTTCTGAAGTTATCTTTGCTATTTCCGAGTAGTTTTCAGAGATTCAGTTTCTAGACTTAAGTAGTAGCTGCTTGCATCCCCATTTCTCTTGATTTCTGGTTCAGAGCTGTGGAAGTTATATGCCAGCACATTGCCTTATGAGGATAATTTTATCACAGGAATACAAAAGCAAGGCTTTAGAGTCTGATGAGCATTGCAGGGGGTTAAGCTGCACTTTCAAGTCGCATCCACTTGTTTGAAAACCAGGTCTTATACTCTTCCTGCCTCCTGCCATCTTAGTCCCGTCCAACTGACCTGACATCATCCGTCCTGCAGACACGCACAATGCTAACACACGCTGTTGTGCTGAATGGCTATCATTCTGGGCTTAGTGTTATCTGGATGCTCATTTCCTGCTCCTCACACCTCACTGCCCTGTCCTCAAACACACACACACACAATCAAATGCATACACAGCAAGAGAGGGAGGAGGGGAGATTACAAAGGTAGTCACAGAAGTTAAAGGTTACTAAGTCTGCACCTCCCAGTGATTGTAGGTCAGTGTGTTGTGCACCCTTGTGCTTTGCACGCATACGTGTGTGCGTTGAAGGTGGACAAAGCGGGGCTTGTGTGCACGAGCACGCAGCTGCAGTGACCACATCGTGTTGATGAGGTCTTAATCAGAGCGCTTACAGCTGGGGTTAGAAGGTCGCTGGGTGTCTCTAGGTTTTGATTGGGCCCCTGGGAACCTGAGCAAGCCTGAGGGCACGAAGGCAGGGTGGCAGCGGAGGGCCGCAGCGCCACGACATGGCTGATTTCTCTCGGTCAGTGCACCCAGCATGTTTCTTTCTTTTTTTCCCTTTTCCTTTTTTTTTTTTTATACACATAGGTACTCACACAAATGCACACACATCTGACTGGGCACCACACAGAGACAATAGCCAGAGGTTTGTTATGGCAAGGCAGGAAGGGCCTATTGTGAGACTAAACCAGCTCTTGTACCGCAAACAGTCTCTTCAGCTCAAACTCTTTGCAGTGAAGTGATCAGTAAGCTAAATGTGTAATTGTAGAGGACAGAATATAAAAGATTGGAATGGTTTAGTGGGTTTTTATAGGGAGTCTGCATCCACACTGTGGACTGTGTCTGGAGGCAAGGATGGCTCACACAGATCTGGAGAGTTTAGAGAGCTTTTGTGCTGGAGATCTGTGGGCATGTTTTGCGTGTTTGTCACGGTCACACAGTTTCTAAAAATGCCCTGTAAATTTCAGTAAAAGTTTAAAATAAATCAAAAGCTGCCACTGGAAATTTGGAGCCCAGCTTCCCTGTCCACGTTTATTTACATGAGTGTTTGAAAGTGCAAGAATTTTTCCCTTGTGGGCCACTGAAAGAGATTTGTGACTGTGGCCTTTTTTGTTCCAGTGTGGAAAAGAAAAATGAGGTGGTTTTTGACCAGACTGCTACTATATGTATGGTGCCTGAAGCAGCAGAAAATGTTTGGTGCTGTGCCACCAACAGCAGCAGAAAATACTGACCACACACAACCCATTGACAGAATATAAAGCGATCGTTATGCTGGTCCAAGGACCAGAAGATGAACAGTTTGGTTTGGTATCGGGGAGTTTAACACCACAGCAACATTCTCTCCTGTATGGGTGGTAAAAATCAGTTAAAAAAATTACAAGACATTTTAAACATGCAGTCTAAATATTTTGTTGCTTACATGAAATTACATGCGATTATAATAATTAAAAGTTTGATCAAAGGTTGATCTAGCTGAGAACTTCCTGCTGTCCCTCCACAGAATACCTTTTTGATAGCCTAATGGTCTTCTCTGGCCCCAGTGCACGCATCCCCTTCTTTGCTTTAAGCTCTTAAAAGTCAAAGAAGAGAACTATAAAATGAAATATGAAAGAAGAAAAGGTGAAGCGGAGGTCACTGCAGAGCAGTTGCTCAACAGCGACTGGTTTTCCTCCATCCAGCAGACGTTCTTGGGAAGCCCAGATGCAGTCAGAACCAATCAGTTTCTTTAAGAACCAGTAAGTGTAACATGCATTTATGTTCTGAATAAGTATATGCCATATACTTTTGATACAGTGACATGCCCAGATCCTGCCCTATATATCATGCGCATCCTTTAATATGCAGTATTAGATCCACATCACGTTTCTTAGTGATGTTTAACATCTGTCTTGTTTCAGGAAGCAGATGCTTTCTAGCACTCTGCCCTTCAGGATTACTCAAAATTAGAGGCCTCCCTTTCCTTCTATAGGAGACTACATGTTTGAATGTTGATTTTCTGCCCAGTGTTTAAATGCTGCTGTTTATTCAACCTTGTCCAGTCTAATCCTAAAATGCTCACTGAAAATAAACGAATGGGGATGGGCCGTGTTAGGTGAGGATGAGTGGATGACGACACTGGGTGGAAGATGCAAACATCGCCTTTAGCTCTAATGGACCCAGCTGTTGGAGTGGTAATCATGCACATACAGTCTGTGACAAATGAGCAACAAAGCCCTCTAATTCAAGGAACCGCTGTCCACATGAAGGAAAGCAGCAGTTAAGGTGCTTCCTCGTGTCACTGTGAATCCTTGCGTGTCCATCAGTCCACAATAATATTTTACTTTAATCCGTTTCATGGTCAGCTGCCCAGGTTTGGCTGTTCTCGTACCTTCAGTCTTTTTTATTTCTGTTTCTTCATGTTGCGAAATATAAATCTAGAGAGCTTGGCTGCCCTTTAAGCATTTCAGTTTTTATCTGCTTGTTGGTGAATGATGACAGACACGCATAAATACACACACTTTTTAGCTCACGCTAAAAGACAGTCTTTCTCACGAGACCGGCACACTGACAGGCACACACCCACAGCAGAGAAAGGTTAAAGCAGTGTAATCAAAGCCACACTGGTTCAGTTCATAATTCAGATGTTTCTGTTTTAGAGGACTGATTGACAAAATTATTAACCCCTTTGTGATACAGTAAAACATACTGACTGCTTTATGGTTAGAGCATAAAAATCATAAATAGTGTGAGAACCCCAGTTCTGAAAAAGTTGTGATGCTGTGTAAAATGTAAATCAAAACAGAATGCAATGATAAAGCTCATTTTCAACTTGATGGCAGCAAAATCTCTCAGAAAAATTGAATCAGGGCCGTTTTTAACCCTGTGTAAACATGCAGCCATGTCTGAAGATCACGGGCCTTGTCCCTTGCACACAGAGATTTCTTCAGATTTTCTGATTCTATTGATGATACTCTACACTGTAGACGATGAGGAGTCATTACTCTGAAATTATTTCACAATTTTAGACTCAGTTTTCTGCATATCAGTGAAACCTCTGTCCGTCTTCACTTCTTCGCCTTTCTAAGGTGCTCTTTTTAGACCCAGTCATGTTACTGACCTGTCAGAAATTAACCTAATTATTTGCAAATATTCCTCCAGTTATTTCCTTCTAAAGCCGCTTGGTTTTCCAGCCTTTTGTTACCCATGTCTCAACTTAACTGAGACATGTTTCTGCCATCCTTTTAAAAATGAGTAAATATTTTCAAGGATATAATAAAATCTAGCAGTTTAAAAAAAATTTGTTTTCTAATTTCTATTGTAAGTAAAATATGGGTTTATGGGATTTGCAGATCATTGTATTCTGTTTTTAATTACATTTTAACTGGAGGGACAGCAGGAAATCACCCAAGGAATTGGGTTTGTAGATGCAATCCAAACAACTGTGGTAAAAATCGAAATTTGCCTTTGAGAATTTCAGTGCATTATACTGCAGCTTGTGCATATGTGGGTCCATGTCGAGGCTTCGATGTGTCGAGGCACTCTGTGATTCTAGTCTGCTATGCTGGACCCACAGGGTGTCTCTATAGGGAGATTAGTGGCCTTCCGCTGGCTCATTTAGATTTGGGTCTTAGCATTGTTACAACAAGTAGACAAACTGCTTTGTTGCTCTTTTTCATTCAGCCCAGGTTTTTTTTTTCTTGGGGGAGGGGGGGTGCTGGATTGATAAGAGGAAAGGGATGTCAGGGAAGAAAAAAGAAACCAATAACATCCATTGTGAACAGCCATGTTTGTTTATTTATTTATTTATTTATGTATTTCTCTGGAAATCCCATCAGTCATCAGCGTGTGAGCAGAGGTAATCGTATTTACTGCTGATTAATTGATAATTGATAAATGCTGTGGTGCAGTTTAGTGCTGAGAGGGGCCGTGAGCAGGACCATGTGGAACCCCCGCTCGGCCCAGAGATGAAAGACAGACCTCCCCTCATTGTTTTGGTCCTGCATCAGTTTTGTTTTTTCAGGAGGCACAAACGAAGGCCAACGAAAGATCTCGATCCAGTCAGCCCCATTAAAAAAAATGTTGGGGATGGTGGTGGAGGCTGGGCAGGGGACTTCCCTGCCAGGGGATGCCAGATGTGTGACCCAGCACATTACTCTGTGATAAGAGTGACAGCTGACTCTGAGCAAGAAGCATATGGGAAGATGGAAAAATGGAAAAGTCCAGAAGAAAACAATTGTAGAGATATGGGGGAAAAAAGAAAGAGAATGTGGGCAATGTGACAAATAGACAATTCAGAGATGTAGGATGGGGAAAAAAGGGGTTTTTGAGAAGGAGAGAGGCTTCTGTTATTCATCTGCACTTCACATGTGCAGTCCTTTTTTCACTGAATGTACCAGCATGGTGAGTCCTCGAGGCATCAATAACCAGACGCTCACTCAACACAAGTTTCAGCCCTCTTTCCACCCCTAACAGACTATGTAATAAAACCAGTGTGTTTCACAGAGACTCTCTCTTTTGTCGTCCGCTCCTCCCCCCACATTTTATGTCTAATTACCTTACCAACACTAAGTTGGGCTGTGCAGGGTCACCTATTTATACAATGCTCGCGGGGGGCCGGGAAAAGATGATAGCGATTTATTGTTCGTGTTTTTTATTTTAATAGACTGCAGGCTCTGCAAGGCACACATGTTTGCTCCTGTTAGCGAAGGGATTTTTTTTTTCCTCTTCACAGGTTATGACTGACCATCCATGAGCTAATGGCTAATGTTATCTGAGTGATCTGCTCACCACTAGATCCCCCGCTGTGTCTAACCTGGACACTGCAGAACAAAAACAGACCACATGCTGATCTGTGTTGTTTTAACCCTCTGGGGAGAGGGAAGAGATAAGTGATAAAGATCTGTGTCGGGCTTTTGGCCAATCCCTATTGTTCAGACGGAGAGAGGAATCTATCACTTCATCAATTCGCTCCGCAGTCAGCACAGGCACAGTAACGTTTAATGTCAGGGTACGGTATATTCTTTTGTATGTAGCAATGTAGGTTGTGCAAGAGCGAAAGAAGGGGAGGAGATGTGGAAAAGGGAAAAGAGGCAAAAGTAGCAAAATGTGTGGATAAAGCTGCTATGAGACAATTTACAATCAGGCAAAGAGAAATTTAACTCAGAGCCTTAAATCACAATCAGTGTGCTGATTGTGGACGCAGCAGGTCAATTTAACATACATTAGCGTGAATAACGCAAACGTTCCTAAAATATCAGCCACGACAGCGAAAGACCCCAAGAGAATGTCTTCATTCACTTTGTGGAATTTAATAATCATCAAGTTACAGGAGCTACAGTGAGCGGGCTGTGCAGGACGCCAGTCGCCACAGGACCACCGCAACCACGGGGCTCCTCTGCAGTGTATCGCTTTCATCTCTTCTCCCATGAAAAACCTTTGTTACACCCCCCCCCCAAATAAAACCTCACTCTATAGTCAACAAAGCGATTCATCCAAAACATAATTTTAGGAATCACTTTATCACTTTACAACGTAAAAAGTAGCAATTCATCCACATCAGATGGACTGAGGTGCATGTTAAAGTGGAGAAGAGTCGTGTGTGTGTGTGTGTGTGTGCGTGTGTGTGTAGTCACCCCAGAGCCTCCCCTTAAAGTAGCCATAATGACAACAGCATGTATTGAGCAGCAGAGAGAAAAAGCAGAGTGCTGTTAGCTGTCTGTTATCAGTTGGCCTTTGATAGCGCATATTTCAAATAAAATTATACAGCCATTTCATTTATTAAATGTGGATTAAGTTTTATAAATCTCTTTTATACACAAATCCTTATCCTCAGAACAACCTAATATTAGGTCCCAATACTAATATTAATGAGCAAAAAAAAAGAAAGGCACAAATATTTACATCTTTGTGTTTGTTTTCTCCTAACAAGTAAAGCTGTCATATTTGACTGTCCTCGCTTTTGTGCGTGTATATGTTTGCGTCCATGAGTCGGACTCAGCGGTAAGCCCAGAGGAAATACAGCTTAATAAAATATGCAACCGTGTCGAATTGGAGACTTACGTAAAGGGCAAAGAGAGGTAACAAGATTTCAAACTTTCACTCAAAAAAAAGAGAAAGAATCTGATAGATCAAATCATAGTTTTGTTTTGTTTTTGTTTTACTTTAAGGAAGAGTATTCAAATTGTTAAAGTCGTATTGAATGGTTCACTGACCCTCTGTTTAAGGTAGTGCTTTTAGCAAGTCTTTTTAGAGGATGGTCCTGGCTGCTCTTTGACACCACCTGTGTTGGTCGATGTTAGTAGGGTTAAGGTTATGCTCATTGATGTGAGCTGTAGATGAAAGAAATGCACTGTACTTGCATAAGGGGAGCTGTGGCATTTTGGGAACTCTGGATATCGGAGATCAGACGCACGGTTTGCTTTTTGTCACCATCTGCTTCTTCCTGAGCACATGTGTTTGGTGTGTGTCACATGTCTGCTTCTCGGCTTCGCACACCGTGTTTGTGTCATTCCAGTGTTTGCTGTTGCGACTCAGTTTGGTCTAAAGCACAGGTAATGTGTTACGATGTCACATCTGGTCTCGGGTGCTTTTGTCAGGTTGTTTGAAGTTCTGGCCTGAGCTTTGTATCGTTTCTCCCTCAGTGACTATTTCACCTCTGGCCAGTTGAAATGCAGACTGGATGCTGCAGGCTTCGTTCCTCTGCGTGACCTTTTGAAGTTTTAAATGGAGGTCCAGACCTCGGCTGATCCTCGATGATCCAGATATTATAGTGTAAAAAAAAAGAAAAGAAAAAAGCTGTAAAGATTCAGACTTTGATGATCTGCGCTGAAATAATCTGACTTTGATGAACTCCACCATGGTAATCGTACTTTAATGACTCTCACATACTCTGTGCCAATGTTGCTCTTGTTCATTAAGACAGACAGAATCACTGATGTATAGCAGCAAGAGCGATCCATCACGTAGGAAGTTGAAAGAGGGAGCTGAGTCGAAAGAACAACATGAGGCAAAGAGGAAAGAAAGGGCTTGAAAAGCAGCGTGAGAGAAGTCTCTGCCAATTATTTTGGGCTGTTTAGAAATGCAAAAAGATGTTTACAGCCATTATTTGCAGGTGGAAACGCTGAGATCACTGTCAGTGAATTCCTCTCTGTCGAACCGCGTCACTGTGAGAAAGTGCCTCTTCACTAAAGAATAACTTTCTCCTGCTATTGCCTATAAATCAATCAGAGAGGAGAGTTTGGGTTGGAGTGGCCATTAAAGTGCCAATGATGCTGATTAATGGATAATCTCTCATGTAAAGTGCTCTGGAGCATTGTTTATGAGGTGGTGGATGTTTCACAAAAACAACAGAGAAGATTTTAGATACGATTTCCTTATGTCAGATCTGTCGGGGGCTGATGATTTGTGAGTCATGCAGCTTCTCTCCTGCTCAGCTGCCAAAAGCTCCCCCTTGTGTTCAGAGATATTTAAAATAAAGATCCCTTCGGGGTTTCTCCGGGATATGATTTGATCTCTTCTGACTTACTCCTTTCCTTTGTGTGTCTTGCATGAAGTTAAAGGACTTTTTGTTCTCTAATTTTCAGATAGAAACACATTTTCTACCTAAATCAGTGGCACATTTGCCCTCTGCTTGGATCAGGAGAAAGTTAACTAATGATGCCAAACAAAGAGAATGTATGTGAATATTTACATGTATGAGCATTGTGACATCTTACAAGGGTAATAAACTGCTGATAACGTCATATAAATATCTAAATGTGGTTCACTTTGTTGCATTTCAAAAGTTGTGGAAGTAGTGCATCTAAAGCCGTGCTTCGTTTAAGGACCTACAACAAAACAAACTTCTTGAAATCTGTTGTGCTTTTTGAGCATTTTTCTTTAAATCTCCACCAAAAACATTTTAAACTTACTGTAAAATAATCTCTCAAATAATCTAGTTGTGGTTCCTTTTCAGCTTCTGATTAATCTGTGTCACCTGTACAGATGGCATCTCTTTGTCTTTGCCATGTGTTTTATCTATTATGCTGTGAAGCACAACAGATAAGAGCGGCATGAGTTATTGGAGGTTTTTTAATGTTTACAGCTGTAATAAAAGCATATTTTTTGGAGCAATGTATTTGAATCCAGTTCAGTTTGGACATTTTAAAATGCAGCCAGTTTTAAATGCACGAGTAAGTATTGAAAGGTCTGTAGAGAGTAGCGATAAGTAGTCTGATTGTTACTATTTACAAACAGGGTGCAATCCTCTTGACTCAGTATCATGTTTGGCGTGAGTCAGGAGGGTTTGAGGTGTACCACTACACAACTGTTTTTGCCTCTGTTGGTACTTCTAATTTATTCAGCATTTGGCAGCTCATCAAGTGTCTCCTGATGACAACCCTGAATTAGATAAATATGGACGGATTGGTGGACTTTGACTAATTAATGAATGTTCTTTGGGAGTAATGATTCATGGGAGAAATGGTGTATATTAGGGGGACACCTCTGGTTGAGTGGTTTAGAGGCAAAGTTAGAGAGAAAAGAGAGAAAAGGCTGAGACAGTTTAGAGTTAGGGTTAATGGGTGGAATGAAGCCATAATTATGAATCTAAATCTAGACTGGGCGAAATTGACCTGGTGGATGTTAAGAGTCTTCGGTCAGGCTAGAGGCTGAAGTTTAATAGTTAGAGAATGCACGATTTCTTTGCAGATTGTAGAAGTTCAAAGAAACATTATGTGTGATTTATGGTTTGCTGGAGGTTTATTTTGACTGAAGCACCAGGGCAACGATTGACAGCTGGGTTTGGCGCCGTCGCCGACACACACATTCACACATGCCACCCTGATGCATCACATGAGACTGCACATTCACACATTCTCACAGGCAAATAGTGAACTTCATTATGTAGCTCTTATTCTCTCCATTAACTCTTTTATTTCTTTTTTTCTCTCCCTCCATGTCGCCGGGACGGCATTTTCCTGTGGTGCACCACCTTCTTTCCGTCATGTCAGGTATGTGTTTCAAGTTGGCTCCACCTCCCCTTCCCATCTCTCTTTTCATTTTATCCTATTGTCACATATTCCCAATTTTTCAACCACTGCTTTCAACTAATATGTTAAACAACCACACTGTCGAGGCACTCAACACACGAGCCTGAATGTCCTCCACGTGTTGAGTCAGCAGTGGTATGTATTGGGGCATACAGTCGCCCACTGCAGTGAATACTGTATATTCCAAGCACACTGACAGTATGCCAGTAAATATCATTAATCACAGTCTTGTTTTGGCTCTTTGAGTCAGCCATGTGGAAGTGATTTCTGTGGCTTAAACACTGTTTAACTTTTGCGCTCTGCAATGAGTTTTACTCTTTCTGCCTTTTTTTTTGCATGTTTTTTATTTTCTGTTCTAGCCAGAGTTGCTCACAGAGTGACTTGGCAGTTATTCACTCCAGCTAAAAATATATCTTCCCCGCTGCTTCGGCCCCTCCTTTATCTGAGGAAATGGCAGTCAGAAGAATCACAAGCTGCATGTTTCTGTTTTGTTTTCTGTTGTTTGATGCAAAAAAAACCCTTCAAGCACAGTGGTTACACACTTGACTCTGTGATACACATGTTTGCAAATGTGAGAACACGACAACACGTCGGTAAGTGTTTCCTGATGGGCACTTAGTGGACGTAGCTGATATACGTCCTAACAGGCGGAGAAAAGGGAGAAGGATGTTCTCTTCAACCACCTCTCAGCCTTTTTTTTTAGCTAGGGATGTCCTGTGGTGGTACAAGTAGTTTAGAAATATGTGTTGACGAAGGAATGGCGAAGGAGATTCATCCTGATCTCTAAATGACTTTCCTCCCCCCCCTGAAGTGAGTCATCTATGACAGCTTTACGTTATTTAGACTAATCACGCCGGGATAATTGAGTTAACTGCGCCACCATCGTATTCAGCACTACTGTTAATCTGATGATGGTGACAAATATAATTGTGTACGTCTGTATTTTTATTGAGTCTGAATGTCTGGATGTATAAAGTAGATAAACGAGTCTCAGTGAGTCACAGTACATGTCTGGCTGGGGAATGGCTGCCAGGTGTCCACATGTTCCACCACCCATTTTTGCACTAGTTTCACAAAAGTTGTGAGTTGATATCAGGTTATTTTAAGATTAAAAAATACTCTTTATCTTACCCTCAGATACACCTGTTCGACCTCTTGTAAATATGTAAATAATGCACAATTGCAGCAACTCAGTGTGTTTAGGCATGTAGACATGGTCAAGCTGACCTGATTGAGTTCAAACTGAGTGTCAGGATGGGGAAAGAAAGGTGATTGAAATGACTTTGAATGCGGCATGGTTGTTGGTGCTGGACAGGCTGTAGTATGATCTTAAACACCTATACCATACCAATACTCAAAAACACCCACTCGTTCCAGCCAAGTTATACAAGGAGATGGGCTGCAGCAGCATAGGAAGCCCTACTGTCAGCTAAGCTTAGCCAAGCTTAGCCAAAGCTGACCAATAAAAGATTTGTAAAAATGTTGCCCCAATTCTCTCTACAGTCAACAAAAGTTGGTGTCAGCCACATTTAAGGATGGATGCATCCTGCCTTCTAACATTCGTTCAGGCTGGTGGAGGTGGTGCAATGACGTGAGGGGATATTTTCAATATTTTGTGAGCTCAAATCATCTAAAATGGTTTCTTGACATGACAATAAGTTCACTGGACTCAAACAGCCTCCACAGTCACCAGATCTCATTACAGCAGAGCACCTTTGGGATGTGGTGGAACCGGAGATTTGCATCATGGATGTTCAGCCAACAACTCTGCAGCAACTGTGTGAAGCTACCATGTAAATCAAGATCTCTACCAAATGTTTCCAGCACCTTGCTGAATCTATGCCATTCAGGCAGTACCGCCATGGTAGTAGCAAAGTGTCTACAAACCGCGTATATGTTCTATAACAACGAACAGAACTGCTTCTTGCTTCAAATTTGCCATCTTGTAATATTTTTGAATGAGAACCGCTAAAGCACATTGCAGAAGAAGCACAAGCTCTGAATTGTAAAATCTCTACTCAGTAAAATTGGACAGAAATATGATAATATTAGCAAACATAAGTTTTAAGTATTAGCACACACTAGACTTGGTAACATGGGATATTGTATTAGTAAAATAGTTAATGTTCTATAAATGATTGCATTATCCTGCAGCAGTTTAGATGTTAATCTTTTAAATATTTCCTGAGCTTCTCTTGCCAGTATTTGCTTTCATAGCTTCTTCAGAATTTATGAACTCGTTTCTGCTGTGAAAGCAGATCTGACATGCGTTAACTATGTTATCATTGTCCTGTTAAATGCAAGTGGAGGAAAGCCATGCCTGGTTTCACTTTATTTCTCTAACTGGCTAAATTTGTGGCTCCAGGAATATCTAACATCCCTGCAAAATCAAAAATCAATAAATACACGTTTTAACAAATTTTAAATCCGACGTGAGAATCTGGGAGCCTGCCAAAAGGTGTGGAAACCTCTGCTGTCACTGCTGGAGCCCTGCGAATGTAACCGAAAGTCTGATGACGCTGCTTCTCAGTGGAAGTTAGGCTGGTTTCCCGTCACTTCAAAAGGACAAGCATACAGTTCAACAACAAACTCAGAGCTTAGCACTTGGGACGGCTATTGGATACTGACTGTAGAATCAAAACAAACCTGATAAAGCAAACAGGACCCCCTTCCCTGGGCCAACGGATGCGTGCTGGGGGGGCACCACTTGGCCTGCTGGGGGGGGCTCTTTAATGTGCCTCGGAGGCGTCACACTGGAATGCTCTGCATAAACAAGCCTGAGCGCACATGTGTTGATGGTCAGTGTGTGTGTGTGTTGAAGGAAAGCACTGTGATGTGTGTATCTGTGTGACTTTTCTGCTAAGCATAGTCTAGGCTTTATATGGACCCCTGTATTAACCGCAAACCCACACTGTGGTTGTCAGAGAAAACACGCCTGCAGCGACTCCAAACAGGGATGATTCAGCCTGAGTCTTTCCAGGTTTTCTAAAATCACATCTTTATCTTTTTTTACAGAAGTCTCTAGCAACACTGGGGGTTATTCAAACCACACACTACAATTGCACAATCCCTTTACCTCCATCTTGTTTATCTTACTGTGCTGTCTTGTGTGGCAGTTAGTACCTGTTTCCCTGCTCTGTTCTGAGTAGTTTCCTCTCTCCATTCCTCTGATTTTCTTTGGTTCTTTCTTTCCATTCAACTTTGTTAGGGACACTGTTTGCCTTCTTGACTGCCTTAAGTCTTTATAGCATATATTCAACAAGGTGCTGAAAACATTCTTCAAAGATTTTCGTCCATGTTGACATGATAGCGTCAATGCACTTCCATGATGTGAATCTTGTGTTCCACTACGTCTATAACATGCTGTGTTGGATTTCGACCTGGTGACTGTGGAGGTCATTTGAGTACAGTGAACTCGCCTGAACTTGTAATGATCAAGAAACTAGTTTGAGAGTTTTTGGGTACACCACAGTGTAACCATCAAATTGGGTTCACTGTGCCATCCTTTCATGTTGTTTATGCCAAATTCTGACGCTAACATCCGAATGTTGCAGCAGGAATTGAAACTCAGATCAGACAACATTTTTCCAATCATCTATTGCCCTAGTGAAGATCTCCACAGAGTGAAGGATTGTATAATAGGACAGAGAGATTTATCTGATCATTCGGGACTAACTGTGAAGATTGGGTTTAAAGCTAGCCCTAAAAACACCTTATGGAGGCTTAACACAAGTCTGTTAAATAATGACTCGTTTAAAAGAGAAATGGGACAGGAGTTAAAAACATATTTAGAACTCAATGACAATGGAACAGTTAATCCTACAATTTTATGGGATGCAGCTAAGGCATACCTTAGGGGTAAAATTATTGCAAAATGTGCAGTCCTAAAGAAGGTGAGAGCAAAAAAGCTGTCAGATTTGCAGGAAAATTTGGAAAAATTTGAACAACTGCACACCGTTACAAGGTGTGCTCCAGGTATTGGAGCAAATGAGGCCGGTTAAACAGGAGATCCACAAAATCTTAAGTGAGGAAATTGAAAAAAAATTAAAATATAATAGACAACTCTAGGATGCCCTCTGGACCCAGTGGAGGTGGTGAGTGACAGGAGAACGGCGGCTAAGCTGTCATCCCTGATGGACAACATCTCCCACCCCATGCAGCAGACTGTGACAGCACTGAGCAGCTCCTTCAGTGGGAGACTGCGGCACCCACGGTGTGGGACGGAGAGATTTCGCAGGTCTTTCCTCCCCACTGCTGTCAGACTCCATAATAAAGACTTTAACTGATCAAGCACACACATCCATACATATGCAATAATACTAAGTGCAATAATCCTTTCTGTCATCGTTGTATTTTTACTCAGTTGTATATAGTATTTGTATTTGTATTCTATTTTTATCTTATTGTATATTTATTTTATTTTATTCTACTGTATATAGTATTTTATTTTATTCTATTCTGTACAGTTGTGTACTGTATTTATTCTTATTGTATTCTAATTTTTGCCTCATAACTTTTGCACTGTCCACTTCCTGCTGTGACAAAACAAATTTCCCACGTGTGGGACTAATAAAGGTTATAATATAATAATAATAAACAACGGTGGTATGAGGCAGGACCCAAAGCTGCTATGCTATTACCAATCATCTATTGCCCAATGTCACTGTGCTTGTGTAAACTGTTGCCTCAGTTCCCTGTTGTTACCTGTTGGATTGCCGTGCAGTGTCATCTTTATATGCTGCAGTAACCCATCTGCTTCAAGATGAGCTAGAGAGGTTCTTCTGCGTACTTCTGGCATCCCTGACTTTCCCAGTCATGTGCCACTCTCTGGATATTTCTCTTTTTCATATCATTCTCTGTAAACTCTAGAGGTGGTTGTGTGGGAAAATCCCAGTGGATCAGCAGATTTTCAAATACTCAGAGCAGCCTGTGTGGCACCAACAACTATGGCACATTCAAAATCTCTTAAATCACCTTTCTCCCCTTTTGTGATGCTCAGTTTGAACTTCATCAGGCCGCCTTTTACATGTCTACATGTGTAAATGCACGGATTTGCTGCCATGCGATTGGCTGTTTAGATATTTGTGTTAAGAAGCAGTTGAACAGATACGTACATAATAAGGCTGCTAATGGAGATAATCAGATTTTTACTAAGTCATAATCATGTTGACAAGCACTGCTTTTATATTGCTAACAGGTACATCTGTTTTCACTTCTGAAATCCTGGGTGCTAATTAGCTAACAATAGCTTGCTATTTAATACTGATCCATCAGTGTTAAAGTACAGTAATAACAAAATAGTAATAGCTTATGACATAAATCTTATCTTATTTCTCATGTTAGTTTTAATGACTCTTCATTGACAACCTGAGTTGATTTGGTGCAGTTTAGCTACTCTGCTGGTCTGGGATTAGAAAACGGGTTTTTGTAAGCTGTTTTGTCCACTTTGCTAACAGTTTAACTAACTTTTTGAATTTGTTTGTATGTAGCAGTATTGTAGGGTCATTGCCTAACAATATAAAACACCTCGAGGCAACTGTTAACAGCTATCCATCATTATAAAGCTGGTAAAAGTACAGTTGCTTTTAGCGGGGAAGCTTTGTTTTGCTCTCCAGGTGGGTGTTTCCTGAAAACTATAAATATCCCAGTTCCTCACGATGACCGTTTCTGCTGTCAACATCGCCTCCGTGCCATTTATTCTTATCTCATTAATTTAGGTCACATCAATGACAAACACATTAGTGCCATAGGCTGTTACACAACTATTAAAAATTCCACACCAGCATATAAAATGGTGATGAAATAATTATGTTAATATTTTGCCTGAACTGCTTGAGTTTTAAATGTTTATCAGTTACTGAAAGGCAAACATTAGTACACTACACTGCCCCCAAACGTCCCCACTTTCCTTTGTGTTTGTTCTATTCAGTTGTGAAGTTAAGTGAGGCGTGTGATGGTTTTCTGAGCTGTCAACATAATAATGAAGTGACTAATTTATTAATCCGAGTGTGATAGCGATATACCACAATGCTTATCTGAATGCATAAACATGGGACTGTTAAAACCTTGTGTTCGGCTCTCAGTGTAAATTAAAAGATTAAAACAAGGACTTATCTGGTGTAGATTACGTGAAAAATTGGGAAAATATTAACAAACTTAGTTTGTATATGGCCTTGGATATCCTCGAGGAACTCGAGTACCGACTCTATAAACAAGCTTTCTGGAGTAGTTTATGTTTACTTGTATTTTGCATTGCTTTTTTTGTCATGCTGTGAGCGCTGCCATTTGTTGCTGTTTGTCTTTCCTTCTTCAGATACAACCATTACCAACTTTGTCAGCCTTGTTTACATGCTTGCGTAAACATCTCAGAGAGGGTGGAAAATTGAGCCCCAATTAAAGGCGAGAGGAACGAAAGTGAAAGCATCATTTTCTTTCGTTAAAAGGAAATGTGTGTAAATGATTGGGCCCCTGATACTATTTGAAAAGGTTAGCCATCTGCTCTTTCATGCTTGATGGTAACCATGTAGCTCGGTTTGGGTTTACAATTCTTGCCAAGCACTTAAAGCAAGGGCCCCTAATAAGAGTCTGAGGGCATAACTCAGACACAGAAGAATGAAAGGACGGAAAATACTTTTAATTAGAAGCCTGCCATTTATTAATGTCCTAATTTTCTCCACATACAATAGATGGTATGCCTGGGGATTTAATGAACTCCTGACAGGGGGATAAATGCAGCCGAAGGGGGTGAATTGGAATAAAAGACACCATGTAATGTCTAAACTTCAGGTTAGGCACAGTAGCCTTTATATTAGGATCAAAGCAACTGCTCCAGCAAAGTTTGGTTAAATTGATTTTCTACTCTGTTAAAGGATTCAATTTTGGTGATATTGCATATTTTTCTTATTGCTAACAAATCCTAAACAAAGACCAAAAGACTGGCATATTTGTTTTCATCCACTTCTGTCAAGGGTTCAGCTAAAGACTGATGCTACCTAATTATTCTTAGGTTGAGCCTTGCAGTTTACCTTTGTGCTTTTAATACGCAACAGTGGGACTAAAAGTGCATGATCATGCTTCACTTAGTCTTGGTTGCACAATATTTGCCTGCAGTAAAAAAGAAAGAAAGAAAGATGGATATCTAATCTCAAACAAACAACAAACTCACTTCATTCTCACTCTCTTCAGTTCATACCATCCTGTTCAAGCGAGGAAAGAAAGCTAAACTATTAGAATAGAATAGAATAGAATAGAATAGAATTCAACTTTATTGTCATTGCACATGCACAGGTACAGGGCAACGAAATGCAGTTTGCATCCATCCAGAAGTGCTTTAGTGATATAGATATATTACAATATATATTAGCAATAATATAGATATGTGAGTATATTACAGAAATGGGTCTATTATGGTATGTTATAATGTACACGGTATGAAGTATGTTGTGAATATTCTATAACTATAAGTATGTACAGGCTGTAGTGAGTACAAGCTATGTACAGGATATGAACAGGATATAAATATGAAAAACTATACAGAATATGAAATAAATAACTTTACAGAATCTGGGATATACAGCTATACAGAAATGGGAACTATGCAAGTTGTAAACAGTTGTAGGATTAAAGATTATCGAATGTACAGAATGATTATTTACACAGAGCTATACAGTAGTGCAGTTAAGATAAGTGAGGGTGTAGATAGTTTCTACAGAGGCTATATAAAGTGCTAGTGGTTGTGAGTGGTGGTTCAGTCCATGTTATTATTGTGTTTGAGGGTACAGTTGTCCATTGTGGGTGTGTGTATGTTCAGTCCATGAGTTTAACGTGGGTCAGATGTCAGGAGGCAGAGTTCAGGAGTCTGACAGCTGTGGGGAAGAAGCTGTTCCGGTACCTGGTGGTCTTAGTCCGGAGGCTCCTGTGGCGCCTCCCAGAGGGCAGGAGGGTGAAGAGTCCATGTGATGGGTGACTGGGGTCTTTGATGATTTTCCCAGCCCTTTTCAGACACCGCTTCCTGTAGATGTCTTTTATGGCAGGAAGTGGTGCTCCGGCGATGCGCTGGGCAGTTTTCACGACCCTCTGCAACGCCTTCCGGTCCGAGGCAGAGCAGTTCCCGTACCAGACTGTTATACAGTTGGTCAGGATGCTCTCGATGGTGCATCCTGACCAACGTGGGTCAGATGTCAGGAGGCAGAGTTCAGGAGTCTGACAGCTGTGGGGAAGAAGCTGTTCCGGTACCTGGTGGTCTTAGTCCGGAGGCTCCTGTGGCGCCTCCCAGAGGGCAGGAGGGTGAAGAGTCCATGTGATGGGTGACTGGGGTCTTTGATGATTTTCCCAGCCCTTTTCAGACACCGCTTCCTGTAGATGTCTTTTATGGCAGGAAGTGGTGCTCCGGCGATGCGCTGGGCAGTTTTCACGACCCTCTGCAACGCCTTCCGGTCCGAGGCAGAGCAGTTCCCGTACCAGACTGTTATACAGTTGGTCAGGATGCTCTCGATGGTGCAGCAATAGAAGTTCACCAGGGTGTCTGAGGACAGGTGGTTCTTCCTCAGAGTCCTCAAGAAGAAGAGGCGCTGGTGAGCCTTCTTGACCAGCTTGGAGCAGTTGGTCGTCCAGGTGAGATCCTCGGAGATGTGGACTCCCAGGAACTTGAAGCTGCTCACACGCTCCACAGCCGTCCCCTTAATGTGGATGGGTGGATGTGGGTCAGCATTCCTCCTGTAGTCCACGATGAGCTCCTTGGTCTTCTCGGTGTTAAGCAGCAGGTTGTTTCTGTCGCACCACTCAGCCAGACGATCCACCTCCTCCCTGTAGGCGGCCTCATCGTTGTCACTGATGAGGCCAATCACCGTGGTGTCATCTGCAAACTTAATGATGGTGTTGGAATATTACAGACGTTTTACAGAAACTGATTGTTGAGCCACCTGCATTAATCCCATCTGTTTGTAGACTCAGTGCACTGGTGTCCTCCAAGTGCTAGTGTGAGTGCTGTGTTAGGGGGGGAAACTTCCTATGACAGCCAGGATGGGCTTTATAAGAAGAAAATAAATGAATGGATGGCAAAAATGTATGGGGATTTATCTTTATGTTACAATTTATCGAGGCGGTGGGAAATCACTCGTGGCATACTGTAAACAATACGTTCACTGGTCAGTGTCCAAACCCCCATTAAGCAATCAGGAGCCACTTTACTCCAAATGTGCCATTTTTGCACAGCTGCATGCATTACACGTCATAAACAATCACATAAGGCATAACACCTGTCTAAATATTCAGCAAATAAGAAATTACGTAATAATCCAACATGGATGCTCGTCATTAAAGACAACTTCCAACAATTAGCAGATGTCCAGGAATCTTGTCAAAATGTATCCACTCATAAATATCTGACTAATCCAAGTTGGCTTTGTGCTGAAAATTGACTGTGACAGCAGCTGATGAGTTTTATGGATCCTTCGTGCGCGAGGCTGACGTGACCTTAGCACTAATCGTCCATTGTTTCCATGTACGTCTGCAAAAAACTCACTAATTTCCTTAAAAACATTACCATTAGTAGTTTTCGGGAACTCTTTAAGTTATAAACCATCTTAATACTTCACTCAGTAACTGCTTATTACAGTTCTTTATTTTAAATCATTATTTTACACAGTTTAATCAGTTTGATCTCACCATGCTGACACAATCAAGTACATGTATGTGTGCATCCTGTTACTGTCCCTTACTCCTTCATGCATGCTGCCAAGTTTGCTGAAACCGCCAAATGGTCCTGATTAATGAAGTGCGGAGGCATATGAAGGTGACTACACTGACCATGAGACTTAATACTGGCTGTAACCTGTGGCGTACCTCAGGGGTCCATACTAGGCCCCCTGTTGTTTATTCTGTACTTGCTCCCTCTGGGCGATGTGCTCCGTAAACATAATGTGTCCTTCCACATCTTTGCCGATGATATTCAGATCTACCTCCCTCTGAGGTTGAACTGCAATGTTTCTTTGCAGCCGCTACTCTCCTGCTTGTCTGACATTAAGACTTGGATGACTCTTAACTTCTTACACCTTAATGAAAGCAAAACTGAAGTCATTGTGTTTGGGCTTCCTAAAGATCCCAACTTCTCTCTTGACTTTTTGGGACCCCTAACCTCCGATTGCACTTCTTCCATTAAGAGTCTTGGAGTTATTTTTGACAATGCTTTTAAACTTGATAAACAAATCAGCTCTGTAGTTAAGGGATCTTTTTATCATTTACGGATTTTAGCCAAAGTCAAGTCTTACCTTTGCAGGAACGATCTAGAAAGAGTGGTCCATGCTTTTATTACTTCACGGCTGGACTACTGTAATTCCCTCTATGCTGGCCTAGATCGTTCCTGTCTACATCGCCTTCAACTGGTGCAGAACGCTGCCGCTCGCCTGTTGACCGGTTCAAAAAAAGAGACCACATCACTCCGGTTCTCTGCTCTCTCCACTGGCTCCCAGTTGCTTTTAGGATTGATTTTAAAATCTTACTGCTGGCTTTTAAGGTTTTAAATGGCACTGCACCTTCTTACCTGTCAGAACTCCTTAGTACTTATCGCCCCAGGAGATCTTTGAGGTCAGCCGATCTGATGCTTTTAGATGTTCCCAGGTATAAATTAAAGACAAAGGGAGAGAGGGCGTTTGCTGTGGCTGCACCCAGACTGTGGAACAGTTTACCTCCTCACGTCAGATTCTCCAAAAGCCTAGAAACTTTTAAAACTGCTCTTAAAACTCACCTCTTTTCATTGGCTTTTAGAAAGGTTTAATTTATTTGTTTATTTATTTTTTATTTGATCAGCGAGGTGTTTTACGAAATTGTGTTCTATTGTATTTTTATCTGTATTTACTGTACAGCACTTTGGTCAGCCTTGGTTGTTTTTAAATGTGCTCTATAAATAAACTTGACTTGACTTGACTTGTATAGCATAATTACATGTGTGTTTATACAGCGCACAGACAAAGGAAATCATCGGAAAGTACAAATTACCCTCGGTGACTTCATACTGATGCATTGGCTCAGCATCCGCTCATAACCATGTGTTCTATCACTGAATGTGAGCTTTTATGAAAATCGCCCTGTTCCGCACTGTTCTCTATCAAGCTGTTCTCATAATATCATGTCAGAAACAATCAGCCCCCTACTGAGACGTCAGGTTAAACATTTAAACATAAGCTGAACCCTCTATAAGGAAGAAGGGATGTAGAAAAGAGGCAAAGGAAAGGTGCAGGTTAGGGTGTTACATTGTTAGCACTGGTTAATACCCTCAAAAGACCTGTAGATTGGGATGGGGGAGGGTTGTCTCAAAAAATGATCAGTGACTATTAAAGTGTCTAATGTTGCACGCTGATTGATTAAATATTTGTAAGGTCTTGTTTCTTGTCATTGGTAATCGATGTTGGGGGTCGATACTCAACTAAAGCTTAATGTATCACATCTTTATTATTTATTCACTGGAGAAGTAATTTGGTATGCTATTCGTTACTGCATTACTTTCGTGTTACTCTGTAACATGTCCTAAAATGCATTGTCATGTAAATACCATGTAATAGCCTATAAAGCTAAGCTACAGTCCCTACGTTATGGTCTTTTTTTGTGTGTGTGTGTTTAACTTTGAACACAAAGTCAACAACACTTAGTGTTAGCATATTTTTGCAGATGCTTGCAGAGAGCTGATGTATTGTTAGCAAGATAAGGTTCTGTCATGGACAGTTTATGCACTTTACCGTCGCGCTGTGGTCCTAGAATACAATTCATGTTCACATCTCCAGTCTTCAGTCATCTCCAGTCAAGGTTTGAAACTCATCCACAGATGAAAAAAATATTAAAAGAATATAATAGGCAGAAAAAAATGCACAGAAAAAGAAGAGCCGTGTGAGTGTCAGGTGTAACGTACACATGGAGCAACAGGGAGCAGCCCTTTGGCTCCGATGCTGACTTCAACGCTGATAAATTTGGTGTAAAAATCTAATAGACTCTGTATATGCAGGCTGGAGCCCCGCCTGCTCTCTGGTGGACTTCTTATGCGGTCCAAAGGTTTCGGTCTCACTGTGGGACCTGAGCTCATTAAAACCTATATTTCTCCCCATGTCATCAAGTTCTTAACTGTCATTTTTATTCTTACAATATCCTTTCTGTACTTCCTCTCTCATCTGTGCTAAGTCATCAGTAATTTAAAGCCAAATACGTATCAAAAATTCCAATGTCAACAGGTTTACAGGTAAATGTCGAGCACTGTGTGCTGTAAGACTGTGGCGTGAAAGAGTAACAGGGCTTTAGATTCCTCAGGCAGTAAGAAAGTTATTAAATTTAAAAAGAAACCACTGTCCCAGCTGGTCAGACAAAGATGTGTGTGTCTGTGTGTTCATGCAGTATGTTTAGACTTATTAAAAGCAGAACTTTGCATTTACAGGCAGCACCAGTTACATCACTTTTAAAGGTGAGTGTACAAAATGTACAAAATACCCCGAAGTGCACGAGCAGTGCTGCATTCATTATTACTGTTTCACAATAAGTTGGATTTGACTGGTGTGCCAAATGTGTGTCAATATTTGTATTTTGGAGAAAATCCCTTTTATGAATTGATTACACTGACTGTGAATCAAACCCAGCTGGAGCGCAGCTCTCTCGACATGTGTGCGTCTGCTGCGTGCGCCAATAGTCAAACACGCAGGCGAGCGCTCATTCGTCTCTGATTAAGAACCCATGCCGCCCATTCGTCTAACACTAAAGGTACACTCGATGACATGTAACTTCTATGAAGTACAAAGAGAGCGGTGGGTTTGCTTAGAAAGGGGGAGTGGGGAGATGGTGATGCATCACTTTTATTTAGCAGGGACAGATGGCCCATTACTGCTTATTACAGCCTGTTCCCTCTACTTACAGTATAATTTGTTTCTAGTTATTTGTACAGTAACTGTGGCTTTTCCTTTACACAGATTTTGAAACATGCACACACCCACCGCTTCTCTTTTGTGCATGTGCATTCATATGCACATTTTTGCTCTTGAGAGGCCTCGTTTTCTTAAAAAATGCTAATGAGGGAAACTTTCTTACATATATATCGACTTTAAAGTGCGTATGTCTGCATTTGTTTGCCACTGAGGGGTGAAACGCTAGCTCGCGGAGCAGCTGGGCATCGGGCTTGCTGCCATTTGCCCTGGTCCAGTAGGGATGAAGTGCTGGGGAAATTAAGTTTAAATGGACTTGGAAGGAAAGGACAGGATGGAAAGTGGACATTTTAGAGAGGAAAAGAACATCTAATAGTAAAAAGAAGAAGCCTTTGGCAGAAGTGAGCGTAACCGAAAGCTGTTCAGGGCTTTGCCAGATTCACATTAATGAGCCGTTCACTGTCAGCCAGAAGCAGCTGAGCCAGAGGTGCTGATGTCACGGACGGGATCTTCCAGCTCACTTTACTGTTTCACTTTATTTGGACTTTAACTTTGAGAATAAGGTTTCACTAGCTCCTTTAATCTGTTATAATGGCTATGAATAAAGATTCCGGTGTCTATATTGAGTAATTACAGACTTTTAATAATTTACAGCTAAGTAGACTGTATGTCCAGGTAAAAAACAATAGTATCCTTTTATAGCACTGAAAGGTTAGTGTTGGCCATCCAATCAATGAAAGCATTGGTTATCAAACTGTAGTTAAATTGTTAAGACAGTTTTTCTCCTTTTTTAGAATGCAGTTTATCAGGATGTGAGATGACGTAAAGCTGTTTTTGTCCAGATGTTTCTCCACAGCAGGGAGACAAGCTTAGCGTCCCTCAACACATTTTTATTTGCCTTCAAACCAGTTTGACAATATGAAATAAACCATAATAAATTTAATAAAGCTCGTCATCACTTGTGCCAAGACCAGTCACGAGAAACGTTAAAAGTATTTCCAGTAATATTTCACTTGCATGTTGACAAACAGGGGCGTCACTAGGTTTTAAGGACAGGGGGGGCTTAGCCCCCAAGAGATGCACACGACATGAACGAACGTAGTGAATGAGCACAAAATTTCACAAACAGAAAACAAAGACTGAGAAATTGTTTTCCTACTTTTTTGGACAGATTAAACATCCTAGGCCACCAATAGATCTATTGTTTTATTTAAGTCTGCTTTATAATACAGTACAACAAAAAAAACAGAGGAAATGTGTTTGCCGCATCAATAACAAGAAAAAAACTGAAAATAAAAAAGTACATTTTTCTGGCTGCAATCACCAGTTACTTGGTGGGTGGAAGCATCAAAGAATGACGTCTGTTTTTAAGAGTGGCAAATCGGTCAATCACTCTGTTGTGACTCAGATGCTAAAGCGTGTCTTTTTCAAAAGACATGACTGCAAGACTGTGAAGTCTTTTCTGACCCATTGTTTGACGCAGCCAGCAGTGCAGCCGACGCAGTGCACTAAAGGACCGTTCGCACGAGCAGCTGCTGACAGGCACTGTTAGGGCAACTTGGATGGTTGCCTTCAGAGAGGGAAACATGTCTGAATCAAGGAGGTTGTACACAGACAACATATTTTTGGGTGGACATCCAGCCTCTGTTTTCCGGGTAAGAAAGTTTCTGGCTACCAGAACCTCCTCTTTTTTCAGGTCAAGTCTGTAGTGCTTTGCAAGTTCATTCAAGTGTGGTTCACTCAAGAAGTTCTCAGATTTAGGACTGCATGCCTGGACGCCTTTTAGCAGCCCTGCATCTACACTGCAAAATCTTTGATCAAGCTCGCCAACCATCCGATCCACACAAGGGAAAAGTAACTCTCTTTTCAATGTGTCTGAGTTGTTCAATTCAGTGCGTGAACCCACAGTTGCCTCCAGGACAAAATCCTCCATTTTCCTCTGTTTGTGCCTTGTCTTGGCACCTGGTTCAGGGATACTGTGGGTGTTACACAGGGCCTTGGTTTTCTCATACAGCTCTGTAGCAAATGCATCTGAGTGTTTGCCCTTAAGTGTGTCACACACAGCTTGTTTGCAGATAAAAGCTTCTGCCAGGTCTAAAGTCTCTTTCTGCAGGAATTTGTGGAGTCCTTCGGTTACAGACAGAATCGACTGAAACATCAGTAGTGCATAGACTGCTGAGAACTTGTAGAGCTTTGCTCTGAGACCAACAGCTATGGGGGATCCAATTGCAGATAGGCACTCCAAAATGGCAGGCAATGTCTCAAGAACTGCACTGATTGATCGCAACTGACATGCCCAGCGAGTGTTTGAAAGTTGCACAAGCTCAGTTTTTGTCAATCCAAGCTTTGCCTGAGTCTCCATGAACTTATGATGATTGACTAGGGAGGTGCTGAAGAAAGAATACACACACTCCAACAAGCTGAAAAGCTCCACAGCCTCTGGGACAGCCTTGCAAGTATTGCACAAAACCAGGTTGAGTTGATGAGCATAACAATGCACATAGATAGCCTCAGGATGGAGCCTTCTAAAATGTGCTTGTACACCTCCAGTGGAGCCACTCATAACGGCTGCACCATCATATGTTTGTGCTACACACTTAAGCTCTGCAAGACCATAGTTTTGGATCTGCTGCTGAATCTCATTTGCAATGGACTGGGCATCAAATGATTTTATCTCTGCAAGTGCAAGGAAACGCTCCTTCACTGCCCCCTCTGACACGTACCTGACACAAACAGCTAACTGCTCTGCCTTTTTATCCCTTGCCTCATCCACCATGATGGAATAGACTTTAGACTTTGTCATTTCAGATACAATGACACTAGTAACTTCCTGGGCACAACAGTCAATCATGTCATTCTGGGATGTTGGTGAGATATACTGTGCATTTGATGGGGGATTATGTTTTTGAAGAAAAGGATCAAACTCCTTCAAAAGCTCCATGCATGCAAGAAAATTCCCTCTGTTTGGGCTGTCTTCACCTTCATCATGGCCACGAAAAGGGAGTCCCTGTCTCCCTAACATAGAGGAGACTGCAACAATTCGTCTGAGATACTCTCTTCTTTCGACTATCTCACTCACATTTGCAGTTGCTATCATCTGTGCAACGTTTCCCTGTTTGCTAGTTCCCTGGTAGCTTTTCCATGTAACAACACTGTCCTTATGTGTTTGTGCCATCTCATGCTTGCCAAAGATGACTAAAGCTTTCTTCCAGTTCTTGCAACCGTTACTGACCAAACTATCATGTTTGATGTTTTTGCCAAACACTCTACATGGGAAGCAGAAAGCTGCATTCTGGTTGACTGAATATTCTAACCAGTTGTGCTTTTCAAACCAGCTGTGGTTAAATGCTCGCTTCTGTGTACCAAACGTATCATGTGGATAGCTCTTCAGCTTCACCTGTCTGGGCCCTGTGTCTTTGTCACCTAAATCAAACCCTGTAGTAGAATGAGTTGCTGCAGCTGCTTCATCATTTTCCCTCTCTTGGCCTGTTTGCTCTCCTCTCTCTGTAATAACTTGATCTTCCTCTGCCTCTCGATCTATTTGCTGCAGCTCCTCTGTCTCTCCTTGCTCTCTCTGACTTGAACTTGCCTGTTGACCTTTTTCTCCCTCAGCCACTCCTTCTGCCTCACCCTTCAAGATACATTAAAACATACTGAATTGTAATGTAAATTGCTAATATCATGACTTCTGCTCCCGCTCCACAGTAATTTGTTGCTCCCAAATATTTTGAAGTTACAAACATTATATTTTGAGCACGCATGTGACTAAAATGGTTGCAATTTAAAGCCCTGAAAAATATTACTAAATTACTTGAATTGAAGTAATATTAAAATAGAACCCTCAAAAATATGTGAGTCAGGCTAATTTGACTTATATATCTCTCTCTCTCTTTGCTCTCTCCACTTTCTAACCTTGACTCTCCTAAATAAAAGCTCAAGTTAAACAGGTCTTATATGTTGTACCGTGACTGAAATGTTTCATATTTCATATCCATATTGAGTCCCATAAAATTCTAATCAGACTGTCTCCATCACAAATGACTCCATCCTTTGACTCACCTCTCCAGCAGACGTCTCTCCCCTCTGCCTCTCTGTGCTCCTCTGCCCTGACTCCTACAGGTTAATGGGGATGGAGTGATTATTATTATTTCCACTGATGATAACTATACCTGAATGAGCTCAGCTGGATTTTTCAGAGCTAAAACGAGTGACAGAAATTAAAATTATGCTAACAATTTAACTTAGTGCGCTAGCCAGGTTTTTATTTACAAAATGGGGAACACCTGGTTCATTATTTACATGGGATTCTCTGCTGTTAGCTGGAGCTAACTAATTGTTACTACCAGCCAGTGATGAAGACTTACTTTCTTGAAAAACTTGCGTATATCCATGATTTCTTGCCGTTTGCCACATGTACGCTAGTGTGTCCGCAGGTGTATACGAGCGGAGTGTAAAGTAGCAGTGAAAACGAGGACTGGATTTTCAGTCATGTGGATGTCCCCTGTGAACAACTGGAACGGATTGGATAACGAAGCACTGACGCTACCTTAACAATGTAAAGCGAAAGGGACCAACCGAGTTATGATCATATTTGTGTGAATAGCGACAGGTTTATATTATTATTTCTTTAAACTCATATTCCTGCATCTTTATATTGAATTTGTCTGCAAGTTCTGTAAAAAAAAAAATCGAATAAGTTAAAAAAAAAAAAAAAAACTAAAAAAAAACCCCACCAAATTATTTAGGGGGGCTTAAGAATATTTTAGGGAGGCTTCAGCACCCCTAAAATAGGCCTAACGACGCCACTGTTGACAAATGCCTTTCTGATCTCATGAAGGCAGGTGATGCAGACGGCGAACAGAGATAACTGCCTGCCAAGGGAAACTTGGTTTCTACATGCGCTGGATTGATCCCATATTGAATTTTTAAAGCCTGACATGTGACATATAATAAAATTTAAAAGCTTTTTTTTTCCTGCAATGAGCTATCTAATGCAAACTGATTTTCATTCTCCTGATAAAAGAAGTCGATTAAGAAGGTGCTGGTATTTTGATATTGTGGTAAAGTTCAGGCTAAAGTGTCAGAGATGGATGATTGTTCTCCCTGTGGAGCAGAGGGTGATGTAGGAGCATGTGCCACAGTTTGATCTTCATGTTCAGACTACAGGCCCTCCTCCCTGTGGCGAGACTAGGACACCCGATCTGAGTCCTTGTCAAGCATGGTTAACCAACTCCACACCCGAGAGCCTGGAACAGAGCATAAAATACAATATCGAACGTATGCAAATGGAGTCAGAGTTGAACCCAGTTGTTGTTGTAAGCTGCAGTTTGTGGTCAAGTCTCCGCCAGATGCTGTTAACTCGTAACAGGGAACTATAATTATGCCGTGTTTTCACTGTAAATGATGTTACCTGAATGAGTCAGATCGCTTAGCGTTCCCTGGAGGTTCATTTCTTGGTTCACTGGCTTTGATAGGTTAGGCCTGCTTTGCTCTGTGCCGTGATTGGCTGCAGACCTCAGAGTACCTCACAACTTGAAAGAGGAAAACAA
This sequence comes from Diplotaxodon limnothrissa, assembly GCF_057381915.1. Taxonomy (NCBI): domain Eukaryota; kingdom Metazoa; phylum Chordata; class Actinopteri; order Cichliformes; family Cichlidae; genus Diplotaxodon; species Diplotaxodon limnothrissa. The sequence continues at coordinate 30,183,734 of NC_140597.1, read as the reverse complement.
AATTGTCGATAAATGACATAAATGTTTCTTGTGTTTGTGGTTTTTTTAGCCAAATTAGCCACAAACTCTACTCCAAATCCAGTGATGCTGACTAATATGTCTGCTTCAGCAGCGTAATTGAATTCACTCAAAATCAAGAAAATGACCAGAAAGTAGTTTGCACTCAACAGATGCAGACAATAAAATGCATCCAACCTCTTAAGTTTGGGGCGAAGTCGGAGAGGTATAAACTATCTCCTCCCTAAACACGATTGTTTCCACTACCCTCTGTGTAGATCCATCTTTAAACGAGCTGGAGACACCAAATGGTTAGCGTATGAAGTGGATAATGCTGAATAATTACAGCTTGTTTCCTGTAATGAAAACCTTCTGCAACCGTGACTCTCTGTGACCTGCAAAGCTGGGCCGGCCAGGCTTCTATGAGAAAGATAAAGTTTAAATAAGAACTGTTGTGTTTAGATGTAGTTGGTGCGTCTTCTATGCTTCACCTCGGAGCTTCTCTGTAACACAGCAGGAAGCATATGGACATCTGGTGACGGGAAACGGGAAATTTGAGGCGTTTAGCTTACACACCTGTGCTTGCACAGAAAGTTGAACTAATAATGCAGTTAGTTTGAGTCGTGGCCGCCTCCTCGGCTCAGTTTTTCCTCCCCTGTATTCTCTGGCGACCCTACAGAGAAATTCCACGATAAATTATCTGTCCTTGTCATCCCTTTCTTGTGGCAGCCACATAAAGAGCTTTGTGGGCTGAAGCTGTAGTGGATTTTATTATGACTGGTAAATTAAAACTAGCTGCCAGGTTGCAGGGGACATCAATGTGTGCATCACAGAGCTGAGATTTTTTTTTTTTTCTGTTGTTCTTGTTGTTGTATTTTTCGGGACTTTTTAGCCTTTAATCAGTCAAGACGGTGGAGAGAAGAAAGAGCAGGGGGGAGGATACCCAGTAAAGTAGCCTGATGTGATATGGATTGCAGGCTCAACCCAGAAAGCTATACCAGAACCCCAAACTGAGAATATTTGATGTTTTACTGATCACATAAACTTTATGCATACATATCTGTATGAATTTGGATGGAAGAGCCATTTAGCTACATGTCCATTGAGGGCCTGAGTAGCATAACTTTCAATTATACCCCTTAGATGCTACTATTTCGTGTATGAGCTGAGGTTTAATCACTAAAGACAACACAAAGTGCTCTGTGATCGTGTCAGAGCAAATGAACCCCTTCCACCAGTTCAGCAGGGATTCTCAAAATGTGAAGAAAACCTCACAAAACATCAGTTTTCGTGCACTTGTCAGTTTTGTCCATGTAGAGATAATGATTTAAAGTGGCTGACATCTCCAGCACCCCAGTTGACGGGTTGGGAGGCATTTCTATCAATGCGCATTAACTTCCTGCTTTCATCTGTTTGTTCCTTGCGATGAGAAATGGAGTCTCTCTCCTCTCAGGTCACATCTCTTTGTTTTCGTTCCCTCTCCGTATGTCTCATTCTCCCGTTTTCAGCAGTTGTTTTGAAAGAGACATCGGCTGCTCTGCTGAAGTCTGATTGTCTGGTTGACAGCTGGCCCAGATGTTTGTTTTTGTATTTATCTCTGGCACTCCGAGCCCTCACATGCTCGACCGCTCGCAAAATCGACGGGCCTAGCCCGGTGAGAAAGGGGAGAGATGATCGGCCAGATGTGTGGACAGACCGTGCTATGTGTTTCACATCAAAGATCATTTCTTGAGAATTGTTAGATTTGACAGATCTGGACTCATTAGGCAGGCACACAAATATACTCAAGACTCACACAGATGAATACCACCAGTGTTTACATGAGGAAACACTTGGATTGCCTAATCTAGAAATGTGTTGTTCAGTTTTTGCCTGTCACAAGCTCTTGGTGTTCTTCAAACCACCGAATGTTCTGTGTGTCAGGTGTCTCCTGATACGCAAGTGCTTCCTTGCAGGTCGTGTATAGCCATGTTAGCAGGAATGTTGAACCAGTTGCTCACACCAGTATGCTGACTCACAAACAGTCAAGATGCTATATACTGATGGTTAGCAGGGAGGTTTACTGGACCACACAACCTTTGAATTCAGGTGTTTTCAGTACCAGTGCTCTGGGTGAATGAAATCAAAGACCTCATCGTGTAGTCACGCCTTTACAAACATTTGTGAAAGAATGGCGTGTTCTAAAGAGCTATAAATTGGGTTCCACCACTGCAAGAAGACAGTTCCTGAAATTTCTTCCCTCTCGATGTATCCACAATTACCTGAAAGTGGTGTTACTGCAATTTAGGAAACTCAGCAACTCAGCCACAAAGTGGCAGACCCCGTAAAGTCACAGAGCGGGGTCAGTGGGTGCTGGTGTATAGTGTTTGAAAGCTGCAGACACTTTGCGGGCTCAATAATACAGTTCCAAACCTCCTCTAGCTTTAACATCAGCACAAACATTGAGCTTCATGGCATGGGTTTCTGTGGTTGAGCAGCTCCTGTTGGTGTAATGTGTAGGTGACACAGTACTACACATATACTCGTCCATATTGTGGGATGGCTGCAGCTCAGGCGGGAGAGCAGGTCATCTACTGACTAGAAGGTTGGTTTAATTCTTGGCTGCTCCAGTCTGCATGCCAAAGTATCCTTTGGCAAGATACTGAACCCCAAGTTGCTCTCCAATGCGCTCAGTGGAGTGTGATGGAAAAGCATGTATGCATAGCTTGTTATCTAGTAGGCATTCTTGTGTAGTGAATGCTGCAGCATTAAAAATGCTGTTGAGGAAACTTTTTGTCGACATGTATCGATTTTAAACGGTGTAAATGTGCATTTATTTATTTATTTATTTTTGCCACCGAGGGTTGAAAAATGACCCCGCAGAGCATCCAGGCACACAAACCGTGCCTTTATGCCATGAGCTTCAACAGCCAAGTAGCTCCTGTAGCTATAAAGTGTTGATGGCCCTTTAGTTACTCCCTATAGTGTACCATGTTCACCGGCTTTGATGTTTCAGCATACTTCTTTCGCTATAAATTAAACAAATACAAATTTTGACCTGATGACGATTGTGACTGGTAGATCAATGCTGTAACTTTTTTTTTTAAGTTCACAATTCATCATGAGGCCATAAATGTGGTAGGTCTGTTTTCTAGTACTGAAATGGATATTGTTTTATTTCATCATTAGAGGGCAGTCAGTGATTTACCAGAGTCATTAAAACCATCTGGGAACCATCAACATCTGCATAAATCTATCGTGTCATCAAGTTGGTGTTGATATATTTTATGGAATATTTTAGCGTTGTCCTGCTGGTAGGGAAGATCGAACAGAAAAGGAGAATAGAGAGTCACAAAAATTTGGGTATCTTCAAGGAAGGATTATTATATGTTGCAAAATTCACTAAAATCAATCCAATAGTTCACCCTGAAGCATCAGTTTTATCTCTGTAAATTGGAAAAACTAAACTTGCATTAGGATCCATCGCCTAGGGACCATGAAAATCAAATAATTGCAAAAAATTTGCAATAACTACAGGAAAAACTTTAAACCAAAAGCATGCATGCATACTTTCTCTCTAATTATACATCCCCAGGCACAGCATACCAGCAAACCCCTTGTAAAGGTGCAGACACTGCTGCACCAGCGTACATCTCCAGCCTAGCAGGAAGCTTCTTCCATCCCAGCATGGGATGGTCTGTGTCTGTCCATCTTCAAGCGCTGCAGCAGGTTTGTTCCACTGCCTGGAACTAAGGAGAAGTGGAAGGTGAGGTCACAAGCCCTCCTGACCTCTTAACCCCAGCTGTGTTAACCTCTGGCACCAGCTCTCTCTCCTTTAGCTGCTAACAGGAAGCGGCATTTGCCCCTAGAGGTGTCTGTTTGCTCTGTGCATCTGTGCTGATGCTGAGACCCAGACCGGACATTCCCCGACCATTCCCACACCTCCAACCGTGCCAGAAAACCCTTTTGTCTTCCAGTGGCGTGTCTAGAAAATTTTTGTTGGGGGGGGCCAGGTAGGGGCACAGATTTGGAGAAGGGTGGCAGATTTAATTGGCAGATAATGTTTAAAAAAAAAATTCTACCAACCCTTAACCATAATTCAATAATCCTATAAACCTAATAACCAAATGCACTTTTAACTCTTATTAGAATGAGATTTTAACCACTACGGTGCAAAGTTTTTAGATACTGCGTTGATAAAGTACAAGAGATACAATCAGTGCTTTGTCAGTGTTTACTCAGCATTCAAGGACATCAATATTTGCATAGTATTTTTACTGACATATAGTGCACATATGTTTTGGGCAAAAACATTTTTGAAAATTAAAATACGAACATTTGTAACAAACAATTGACAAATTAGCCAATGCCAATGCAAAACTTTATCTGCCTGTTAAAAAAAGAAGATAATCTTCTCACAAACTGGTGTTTGATTTTGAAACAGGAAAAAAGTGTGGAAACAACTGAAAAGACTAACATTTGAATAAAACCTGAAAGCAAGTAAATACTTTCTATGCTGCCTTATGGTAAACTTTGGTAATATTGATAAAGAACAACACTGGCTGATGATAAAATACAGTCAGCTGCCATGGTGACACTGCCAGTATTAACCTGCAGGGCTGGACTGGGACAAAAAAATTGGGCATTTTTACTACAGACCGACCCACCAGGTAGTAAAGCCATAAAGACTTTGAATGAAAACAAATGCTGTTGTGACAGTGATGTACAGTCTTGTTGGTATATGTATGATTTCTATACATTTTACGTCAGATAAAAACTTTGGTTGTAAGATTTAGATAATTATTTAATAAAAACTAGGTATTTTAAATGAGAATAAGAAAGAAAAGTATTTCTTTGTGCCCACCTTTCCCTGTTAATGCCCTACCTGGCCCCCTGGCAAAACTTTGCTAGACCCGCCCCTGCACAGTTACCAGCTGTCAGCTACATAAAAAAGGATCCTGGTGTTATTTATCTCTCAGAAACAGTTGATAACTTCAACTCATTCATGTCACCTAAAAGGTAAACCTGTTTCTCCATCACCTGTTCAGCTCTGATGATCCAGTAAGGACATCTCCTGGTTTCATCTTCATGTTTCCCTCTCACCACATATCCAAACTGACATCATGACCAGCAGCTTTACAGCTGTGGCTCCAGCAAACATCAGCTGATACTAGAAATTAATATTAAATACATTCTAACAACAGCTGATCAAGCTTAAACGTGCTGCTGTTGTTTAGCGCAATATCTGCTGGTTTCCTCTTTCTGGCGCAAAGTGGGCGATAAACAAACAAGAGAGAAAAGCCGATCAGCTGATCATTGATCAGTTTCATGATTGAAGTAGCAACAGGAGAGGGAGGGGGAGAGAATGAGAGAAGAGGCAGCTGTGCAGCGTAAAGACAGAATAAATCCAGCTTTGTGTCTTTTTTCCATTCTAGCTAAAGTCCGGGACAAACTGCGTCTCTTCTCAGCTCAATACGAAACGCGTAATATTTTCTCTGAATGAGGGACCATTCCATTTTTTTAAGGAGCCGTTGGCAACTCTACTAACCTTATGAATAAAATAAAGTTCACTATCAGTAACATCATAGCACCCACCCAGCTGTATAAAAACTCCGTCAAACTGGCTAGAATGCAGTATGAGTTATTGCAACTGACAGTAAAAAGTCAGCAACATGAAAATAAACTCCACCTAAACTTGGTTTATATCTGACCCAGATAGACTGCAGGTCATAACTTCTTACCTGAAGTTCAGTTCACCTGACACTCGGACTGGCGGCTGCTTCGGGTCTCTCCTCCTGCCTCCCCTTCCCTCATCCACCTGTTGCCTCTGTGGAAGCCCCGTCATAGCCACCACCAAACAACGGAGTTATTTCTACACATCGACCTGCATCTGGCCAATCCACCACCTCTCATTGTTCATGCCATTACAAAAAAAATAAAAAATAAGTCACTGGGGATATGCCCGGTATGCCCGATGGCCAGTCCAGCTATGTTAACCTGCAACCAAATCTGCAGCTCCATACAGCAATGTTACGACTTAGATTATATCTTATAACTCATAACTCTTATGTTAGCTCCCCTCAGTAGCCTACTGTCTGAAATATTCCACAGCTGCAATAATTCTTTAAGTGTTATTTTTTCCTTGGTATTCTAATTTCACCGAAGTTTACTAAACTCAACAAACTTGATATTACTTACCGGGACATTTATTCTGTCCTCATTTTCTTTCACCGAAAAATTGTTTCCTGCAGTGCCATCTTTCGCGCTTGGCTCTCCTACCTTTGCTAACGTGATGCGCATAGCGCAGAAGCGATGCTGCATTCACTTACACTCGGATATCTGAGCGTCACCGTGAAAACATAATCGGACATTTGATATTTGATTGAATTTTATTGTTTTGCCTTTGGGGTGGCACCTGGGGTGGCCAGTCTGGTTTGGGGGGTGGCCTGTGCCCCCCCAGGCCACCCCGCTGGACACGCCATTGTTGTCTTCATTACTCATCCTTCCTCACCTCTCTGTCGGCTGCATTCTCACTAATTGAATTACACTGTCGCTTGAGGGAGGAAGAAGGGCCTGTTGTGAGGAGGGACTCACTGAACAGAGCTGAGAAAGGATCACTGTTTTCCCTGTGTTTTTTACTAATATTGTGCGTTGGAAGTCTTAAGATGATGGCGGCGGTGGTGGTTGATGATGACGTGGACAAATTTGTGGGAGCAGGAAGGGATGGGAAGCCCCGTTAGTAAACTTTGTCCTAACTGTGAAAACCGCAATTGGGCTCCAGTCAGATGTTGTGCTGAATGATATGTCAAAACGAGCCTGTGATCTCTGAGTGCAAAGCTGCAACAGAACAGATCACTACATGGATTTCTTTGTTCCTTTGTCACGATGTGTGTATCTGTGCAAGTCACTGCATCGGAGCGCCGGGAAACCTGAACCCACATGCCTGCGACTTCTTACGTCCAATTGATGGTTCTCGGTGTTGTTTGGAGTTGAAGAGACAAGAAGGTGTTGTTTCTTCTCTCTGAGGTCGACTGAAGAAGACAAAGCTTCCCTTTAAAAGTACTGTTTGTTCTCTGAGCAGTATCTATCCGTTTCATTAGGAACTTTGATTCGATCTGTTCAGCTGTTGTTTGTGCCGTTCCTTCATACAATGCAAGTCTTCTCAGACACCACAAGACGGTAAGGCCTGCCACGCTGTCAACCGGGGAGCCATTAAACAGGACCAGATCAAAGCTAGACCCCATTCTTGGAATAAAGCGAGAGTTTCTTTATTAGTTTACTGTTGTTTCTGTTGAAATGTGAACGGTAGTGTTTATCTAATGTTCCCGTGATTTATATTCATGTCTCCAAACTTTCAGCCGGGCCCAGCGGACCAAAACAGTCGCAGGGGTTTCCACGTTGCCGTGTTTACTTTGAGTCGACCGAGATTTCGTTGCAGTTTGTCATTCGTCTTTTAGCACGTTACTTTGTTGTATTTTCTTTTGAAGTCAAAGCTGTAGAAACGGTACGACACTATTGTCAGTTTAGTAGTTTGTCAAACCCACACCCTGTTTGTTAATATTTGGCTTTAGGTTTATACCAGAAATACAGAAATGTACCAGCTACTGCTTTTTTTTAAAATTGGTTTTATTTTTCAGATTAGAAATGTCCATCCGATCCAAGACTGGATTCGCCTCCCTGCAAACATTCTCTATTAGGATAATGACAATAATAATAATAATTAATGGTCATCATTATCATCATTATAATTGCTAGCCCTGATTTTGCCAGGCCTGCGATGCTTTTTTAAATTCTTAATTCCTTATTTGTGGTGAGTCAATCAAAATTCTGTTGCAGATAAAGATTTTGGTCATTTACCTTCGGACACACATGGAGAGTGTAGCATTCTCAGTTGAAATCTAATTAATCTTTTAAATAATCTTTTGTAATTTATAACAAATGTTTTTAAAAACACATCTATAATAATGATAACTGTAAGTGTCATGATGTTTGTGTAGAGTTTGTTGAGTTTGGCCTTTCATTAAGGAGGAGATACATAGAGAAACATATACATCCATTTGCTACGAACATTGTAGTAACATGACTATGACTACTATTAATATTAATAGTAGTCATAGTGAACATATTTCATTTAATGTTAATATGGAACAGAGCAAAGCATTTGGGAAGCTTTAGTTTAAGACATTACCTCCAATCCGTTTTTATTACTTTTATTTAATGAATTAATCAAATAAGGAAAACGCTTTATTGCTCTGTTGTAACTTCATGAGAGAAATAATCTGCTCTTATGTGTTCTGCAAAATTTGTAGCTGTTTTCACCAAAAGGCAAATGAAATGCAGGCGATGGCGGTGACGGATGCCCTTAGACATGTTTAGTGAGATAGGTTGCGCCTCCTGGACATTGGCTAAATGAAAACATGTGGTGAGTGGTCATGGACGAGTACCAGGTGCTTCTTTAGCCCGTGATGTGTCTGCATCATTGATTAGCTGAGCAGAATAGCGTGAAAGGCTCATTGTCCTGATTTCCAAAGGCTTAGGGAAAGATTTGATTTATATGGAAACAGTATGTTTACTTTGAAGCAACAATTTTCTCCATCTTCTTGCATTACACTCTCATATTTGCGTGCAATAAATATATAATAAAATACTACATTTGCACTTTGTTCTGAACACTTGTGCCCTTTCACATGAATTGCCTGCAGTCTCGGTAGAGTAATCCTCTTGCCTGTTTACGGTGTACTCGTATTTTGTGGAGGACAATGAAAGCAAACCTTACTCTTTTTTCCAAGAGTCCAAAATCCATAATCCCTTTAGTAGAAGAGGCCTTGCAAGCTGGCTTGGCGTTTGCACGTTTTTAATATGAGGAAACCCTGTATCTGATCTCTTTTCTTTTTAAGAGGAAAAACATGCTGAACAGCTGCTATGCTCATTCGTTCAGTAAAGGTCAGCTAAAACACACTTTACATTAGAAAAAACTTACTATGTAAACTATTTGCTCGTAGAGCCTCCCCCTTTATCTCTACCCTCGCTCTTATCAGACATTAAAGAACCTAGTGGCACAAAACAGAGCCACAAAATGGACTAAAGATAATATAGCTCTGGTAACTTTGGCAGCCGACCCAGAGTGAAGATAATGTAACACCAACAAGATGTCTGGAATGGCCTCATGAGTTCTCTCAGTGGCGTGCCTCAGGCCTGCGAGGTCTTACTCCGAGTCACTGAAGAGAATTAAAGCTGACTTTCCCCATCAAAGGAACATTTCTCCCCTCGGGCTAACAACTACCCAACTTTCTTCATCCGATTCCAAGGTATTGTGCTGACTGGGACAAGGTACATGACCTGTCCCCAAGATACAGTTTTATATGAGCCATGATAGGAGAGAGGTGGAGGGAACAGAAGGAAAATTGTTGGTGTTACTGTTAAAACAGAGGTTTGGTTTCTCTCTGTAATGTTTCCTGGAAGCAGATCGTTAAGTCTTTGCCACAGGGTGACATTGTTTGCCTCAGAAATCGTGTAAATCTCCTCTGCACAATGACTCTGTCTCAACTGACAGATGTAGATTTGGTTGGAGTTAAAAATAATATTGTGAAACTTGTTTGTCCATCCACTGCAAACAGTAACTACTAACAGCCAGCTCAGCATACATTTAATTGAGTACACTTTGACAAAATGGAAACAAATTGTGGCTGCAGCCAACTACCGGCCTGGAAATACACTCACTGGACACTCAATTAGGTACGCTTTGCTAGTACCAGGTTGGACACGTTTTGCCTTCAGAACTGATTTAATTCTTTGTGGCACCGACTTAACAAGGTGCTGAAAATGTCACTCAGAGATTTTGGTTCATATTGACATGATGGAATCACAGTTTCTGCAGATTTTCTGGCTGTAAATCCATGATATGAATCTCCTGTTCCACAACATCTCAAAGGTGCTCTAATGGGCTGAGATCCGGTGGCTGTGGAGGCCATCTGACTAGAGTGATCTCATTGGCATATTCAAGAAACAGGGTTGAGATGATCTGAGTTTTTTGACAAGGTGCTGCTAGAAGGAGCCATCACAAGAGTGTAAACTGCTCATAAAGGGATGGACATGATCAGCAACAAAACTCAGATAGGCCGTGGTGTTCAGATGGTGCTCATCTGGTACTAAGGGCTCCAAAGTGTGCCAAGACAATATACTACACAAAGTCAAAGTCAGTTAAATCACCTCTGTCCTCATTCTGATGCTTAGTTTAAACTTCGGCAGGTTGTCTTGAACATGATGATTGTAGTTTACACAAATATCCTTGATTAAATGAAAGACTTAATTTATTCTTATTTGTATCGGTCGGTTTATTTATTTCTCTATTTTCCAATTTGACATAATGTTTGGAAGATGTTCAACTCGCCCCCACAAGAGGTAGCTTCAAGGTTTTCCGTGATCGTATGGTTTCCAGTTGAGCAGATCCATGTTCTCTAGACACGTCTGATGATGCCTTTGTTTTGTCAAAACTGTCAGTCGTCTTTAAACAGTTGCATCATCAGATGCGTCTCCGTCCAACATGTGGCCTCCTCTGCACTGTCAGAGAAGTTTTTCTGCGACCTCTGCCAATCATTTAATCCCATCATCCCGTCATCATTGTTATTTTACTTTTTTATTTCTAGTGATGGACACAGGGGTGGTAATCTGCTTTTGTTCATCTTTTTGGCTGAAAAAAAGACAAAGTCCACTGCCTTACTGTGTCATGTCTTATTGTAATGATTAGTGGCTGTCATTATCTCAATGAAATATGGAGGCTGGGTGAATTTGGACCATGGCCTTTAGATCTGTAACTCGCTTTTGAACTTTTCTGGAAGAGATCAACAACACAGGTTTGATCAGCCGTAAGCAGGTGAGGATAAATGAAGGATCAGCGTTCGGAAACATCAGACCACCATCACTTTCTATGATAATCATGTCCACATTTTAAAAGTTTATGCAGGTGGAAACGGATATGGATAAACTGGGATAGACTGAGTGTGGGTAGGGAAACCCTTTCCAAATATACAGCTCACCTCATTTCCAGTTCCCTGCTTACTGGATGTGGCGCATTGAAGATGTGGGCGCCCCACGATGCTCGTTAGCTGCAGGCCACGACTGATCAGAGGCCAGCTTCGACTCACGCCATCTCAACAACAACGCAAATAAACAAAGAGAAAAACGATGAAGGATGAGGCATGGGAGAAATCACAAAAACAAGCAGCGAACAAGGAGGAGATCAGCAGAGATGGTAAACGACAGAGAGATGATAGAAGGACGCAGGAAGAGAAAAATAATAAAACACATCAATAAACAAAGACATCCCAGACCTCTCTGTGACCAATTACAAAGGGTTTTTCTTTTGTTTGTTGATAACCCTTAAAGTAGCACATTGTTTACCAGACTCACCACATGGCACCGCTTATTGCGCATGGCATTTTCTAAAAATGTGCTGCCACAGTACTTTTACATAGAACAAAGGTAGTGAAAGGGTCAGGCTGTTACTGTTGTTGGTTTAGCGTGTGGCTAACAGAGGCTTCGTCTTCCACCACATGTTTTTGTAATATTTTTGTGACGCTCCATTTGAACAGTGCTGGTTCAGCATGTATGACCAAGTCTTTGGGACCTCCAACGGTCAAAGTAATCATTTAATCTCAGCATAATTTAATCTGGGCCTTTCAACTGCCTGATATCTTTGTTGGGAGACTCCAATGATGTCATATCTCTTTTATCACTTCGTTTCCTCAAAGCATGGGGCCCTGAGTGTACGAGTAGTGAATAGAGTCCTTTCTTTATTTTTGCAAACCCAATGGTGCCATTAGACCTCCATAACACACTCTGTCTATGTTTCTGTGCAACTTTAATCTAATCCCTGTTGCTTTGTCTGCTCTGCTTTCCCTCCCTTTCCTTCACGTTGGACCTCCACCACCACCGCCCTATCCTGTGCACACATAACATTCCTGGCTCTGGTCTCAGGTACAATAATATTATCTCAATCAAGTGTCTGTTGTTCATGCGATCTTCACCATGGGACTCCAGTTAACCATATCCAGACTGCGCTGCTACTTAAGAGGCTCTATTTCCATTTCTCAGACGGTACTGTAGGTCATAATTAAAGTGAAACAACGCACTGACCTGTGACAAATGGACTGTAACACTACACCCACCCCACGCCCTCCCTGCTCAGCATAGCACAGGGCGACAGATACAGCATGGGCGATACAGTGAGATGCAGATGGATGGGTTCTGCAGATTAAAACCTAGCTTGAGGGCAATGAGGGAGAATTCCAGGGAAGTGCAGACATTACAGCACGGTAAAAGTTTGTGAATTAACCCTGGAACTTGTTCTTGACAATAAATAAATAAATACTAAATACTAACTTAAAGTGAATTACATTAAGAGCTGTCGCCCACAGCCAGAGCGGAGTGGATGATATCGTCCTGCGGTCACATGTGTGATGGTTATTTATACTGCAGCTGCAGTGAGAAATACTTGGAACTGAGAGTGAAATGGTTACGAGAGCACCTCAAGGACAGCTGTCTGGTCAGCTGGCTGTGCACTGAGTTTATTAAGTACACTTGTACACGCTGTTGCACTGCGGCACAGCATCTCTGCAAATATCCAGTTTCATGAAGCTGTGATGATTTCATTGATGAATTTCTCTCTTTTTTTTTCGATTTAGAGTTAGCAGATCTGGTTTTGCAATCTTATGTGGTTGTTTTCCTCACATGTGGTATAAAATGTGGAGGGACGAAATATTAGCAAGATTTTGCACCTGTGTTAGCAACATTACAACTATTACTGCAGAATTCAATATCGTGACCACAGCAGGAAATCTTTCGTTTTAGAATAAACACCTTTTATAAAAAGATTGAACCGTCATCTGATTGACAGGAAACAAAACTATAATCTTTTAAAATTCGGTTTAAAACTTTCCCTTTGTTTTTTTATAAAGCTTAGAGTTAGGGCTGGATCAAGTGAGCCTGAACCCTCGATTAGTTACATTACAATAGGCCTAGCTGGTCTTATTAGTCTTAATTACTTTATTGCTGCTGGTGCCTTCCCATGATGCATTGAGTGCATCTCTTTCACTCATCTATTTTCATTATATGTGTTTATAGGCTACTTTGCTTTTCATCATTAGTTATCATTAATTTCTGGCTCTGTTTCAAAGTGCCTTTTGTCCTGTCTCCCTGTCCTCACTCCTAATTGGTCGTGGCAGATGCTGCTGGAGATTTCTTTCTGTTAAAAAGTGATTTTTTTTTCCTTCCCATTGTCGCTTATAGGGGGTCATCTGTTGTTAGGTTTTGTTAGTTTTTTTCCCCTATTATTGATATGTCTTTACATTACAATATAAACCGCCTTGATGCAACTGTCATATGGCGCTATACAATGAAATTGAACTGAATTAAATAAATTAGCTGAAAATAGATTTTCTATTCTGTATTACTTACTAGTTTGTAATTATTAAATGTTTTTCCGTTTTTTGTCCTCTGAAATGCATATTGTAATGTAAAACAACACAGCTGATTTTAATTTTTTTATTGAGACGTCGCAATATGAAGTGTTACTTTGATTAAAATGAACTAAACACCAGTTCTGACTGATATCAAGAAATTATGTACTTGGCATTAACACTCTCTTGTACTTATCAGTCACTCGTGATTCATCAATCATTCCAGACTCCCCGCAATGTTTTAAAGTCTCATCATGAATACATGCAGAACGAACTCACACAGCGAAGTGCACACCCAGCAGCATCTGTTACCTGCTATTTAGAACCTCTGTGTCATCCTACAATCGCTCCTCTGATCCAGCTTATCTGTGTTTTGTATGCATTCTCATGACTGTTTATACATTCATTCCCCTGTAGCATTTCAAATAACATAGAAAAAAATTTCCTATGAGTCATTTAAGATATTTGAAACGATAATACAGTAACAGTAATTACTGTTGAATTTCCCAACAGGCGCACTTCACAAGCAAATCATAGTACAGGAGAGTTAAGCATTATTATTTATTATATATATCACTCTGTAAGGCTTGTTAAATGAGACGTGAAACACTGATGTGTGTGTGTGTGTGTGTGTGTGTGTGTGTGTGTGTGTGTGTGTGTGTGTGTGTGTGTGTGTGTGTGTGTGTGGTGGGTTGGGGGTGATGTATTTCAAAATCACAAAAAGTCCCCTGGTAATACTACGTCCGTGTGAAAAGGGCTTAACATATACAGAACGTGGCATATACTTTATGATCGTAGCATGCACTGGAAAATATAAAGCAGAACATAATACTTAAAAGTTTCAGGGGTCATGAGAATACGAGGACTTTTAAGCCGAGCAGAAATGTTAAAAAGATGCTTGTTTACAGTAGTACTCCGGCTTCGGTCAGTTTTAGTTGATTTGTTGTATCCCCAGAATATCTCCCACATAATCCTGTCATCCCTTATTCCCACCCTCTGCTAATTGCAACAGAAAATACACACAGACACTCCCCATAGCTTTTAACCATGCAGTTACCACAGGTATGTTAACTGTGCCTGGCTTTGGTCTCTGTGCATTAGCTGCACATTCCGGTGGTGTGCAGGATGGGATGTTCTATTAGGGGCTATTTGTGGCTTTGCTGTGGCGTGTCTCACCAGATTCCAAAGTTCACCGAGGTTTTAACCTCTCTGGGTGAAGGATAGGAGAGGAGTGAGGGCCTGGTGCTTTGTCTCTGTTTGCCCCGTTTGTTTCGGTTGTCAGGCCTTCTCCTTGTATATTTGTGCTCTGTGCAGACAGGAGAATGCCTGTTTGTTTACCGTCTGTGCACATGGCATGCTTTCTCTTAGGTCTCTTAGGTTTTACACCTTCACCTCTGCCTGGTCTCTGCTCTGTATGTTCACCATCGCAGTTCGCGTACATGCCGTGCGTTCACACGTTCTTCTGTGTGCGTGAGACCGACGGAGACCTTGTGGCCACAGCAGCGAGGGGTGGCCTGTTGACACTGAGCTACAGCAGGGGAGCTTCCTTCTCCCCGGGTTATAGAAAGCAAACAAGCTAATCAGAGCCAGCACACCGGCCCCGTTTCAGCTCTGCACCCAGTCAGTCAGCCGGACAGAGGACTACAACCGTCCCGCTGCAGAGGAGTTTCAGTGAAAAGTGTGTGTGTGTGTGTGTGTGTGTGTCTGTGTAGGTGGTGGAGGAGGAAAAAAACGGCAAGCAGATGTGCCCCCAACAACCTCTTGAAACTGTTGATAGTCTAAACTTTCTTAACGCTTCACTGACCACATCCTGATTAGCAGCCCCTTGTTGGTCCATCTCAATGATTTGCACTGAAAAATTACTTGGTTATGGCTTCTTTCTTCGAACACTTCAAGGACTTCTTGTAGTTCATTCATACACTTTGAAATAACAGGAAATCTCTTCACTGCAAATTTCCACTTTTCAGCCATGTCTTTTCCATTACAAATCGCACAGACACACACACACACACAATCTGGCGAGAAAAAAATACCCTAAAATTTGCAGTAAAATACCAGTAGCAAGGTTGCCACCCACTGTATGTAATTTTAGTGACCTTAGGGTAATTAAAAAGACATCAAAACACTGTAGTTTTTACTTTTATTTGTATGTCTTTACTGTCCACACATCATTACAGTTTATTCAGGTGTGTTGATGTATGCAAAATGATCTCATCTGCAGACCAGCTCATTTTGTCCTTTCCCACAGCCTCTCCTGTCCACTTCATTCATCTGTGTACTTTAAAACGACCTTTTAGTCAACAGATATAATATTCCACTCCACCACCCCACTGCTGGTGTTTGGGCCGGGCAGCAGAATCTTGGAAAACGTCTGCCTCCTGTGTACAGGTCACAGTGGGTGCTACAAACATACAGAAGCTATAAGTCTTAACAGAGTTGCGTAATGTAATCAAGTGTGTGTTTTTCAGTGAAAACACCTTAATCTCCTCTCCTCCGCTCTTTAGTTTTAAGTGCCTCTTTCCAGATGGGGTTGTGTGTGTGTTTGTGCGCATGTTTGTAACATCAGGTGCAGATTCAAATTCATCTCAGACTTTTGTAAACACTCCTTTCCCCCTTGTCCTACGCTCCGCTTGACGACCGCAAACAAATAAAGCCTCATTCAAAACATGCACACCTTCTTCTCATCTGATCACCCTCAGGGAGATGTAAGGTAGATTCCTACAAGATAGGTTTTTAATTACCCATGATCCTCCTTGGCCATCCTTGACCTGGTAAGAGCTAACAGAAGTGATCTTGAAACAGTTTATGCGTACCCTGTGATACTCCCTTGAACTCTTCGCTCCGTGTCAAGTTGTGTCCATGAATTCTGGTCCTGGCCATATCTTCTTCTGTCAACACTCTCACGCTCCACATCCTAACTGCCCTCCTCCAGGGAAGCAGGGAGGGACAGACAGTGAGGGAAAGAGAAGGATGAGCAGCGATGGGGAGGGATGTAAATGCTATACAGCAACTTTCTGTTACTGTGCTTCATGACAGAAGCCATTTGACAGCTCTGTTATCTATTGCTGCTGTTTTTCACTCAAGGTCTGGCCTATGCCCAAGACCAATCATCACATGCATAAGAATACATAACAACATTAATCACAAGCTTCCTTCCAGCACAGATCTTGCTGGAATTTAGTCTGAGGGTTTAAATTTCTCATCATGCACATTTAAGTGCAGTTTTTTTGTTTTTTCCTGTAAAACTAACCCAAAGCCTGTCCTTCACACCCAGAACCCTATATATGAATAAAAGTCTCATTGAGATTAAAAGTATATTTTTCAAGACAGATCTGGCAGAAAGAGGGCAGCAGAAATTACAGCAAATATAACGAGTGAGGAAAATAACGGTCATACTGACCAAGGGAACTATTTTCTTGCTCCTCAAACTCCTCAATCCTAACCAGTTCTGACAATTTCAGTTCCTTCTGTAGATTATTCCAGGAAAAACGGGCAGTTTGTTTAAAAGACTTTTTACCTAATTCCATTCTGACTTTAGGGACAAATATTTGTAATTGTCTACTGGTCATCATTTTTACACATCAGGTTTTCTGTGTCTTGCGTTTTGTGTACTTCAAGAAAAGATTCTGTATAAAAGTTGGTGGTGCAGATAATGAGATAATGGTTTTTGTTTGAGAAAAGGTCAGAGACAGGTAGGTACAACTGCTTGCAAAGGGATTTGAGCTCTGATGTCAGAGAGACAAAAGCCAAATCATTATACTGTTTCCAGTGAGAACCAGTCATATCTTCCAGCATGTTTCCACACCTTGCATGAGGATGCAATTTATCATTTCCATGTAGTATATATAACTGATTTAAAAAACTGTCATAGGGAGGTATATATTACCGTTACATCTCCAAGATACAAACAGAACAATGACTGATCATTGTTTAGCCGTAAGATCCTTTTGAAACAGTCCAAAAAAAGGGGGGAAAGAAATGTGGGAATTGTACACAACTAAACTACATGGACATGGTCCAGTTGTAATGATCCACACTTTTGCTGTAATAAATCACAACTAGCAGACCCAAATCCTGACTCTTGAAGCTGATTCAATAAACTGAAAGAGTACTTTTGTTGAGTCAGTGGACAGTTCAGACAAAATAGAAAAATTCAAACTGAGAGAAGGTAACGGACTCCTAAAAAACTCCAAATATATGCACAGACACAGATGTGAAAACAGCTGGGAAACAAGACACAGGTGAAAATAATCAGACAACCAAGAATCCAAGAACACTATTAAGAAACAAAGTAACTAAGAGAGGCCAATCACACCCACACATGCAGTTTAGGAAATGTTGAATGTAGGGATGGGGATTGAAAAGAGATTAGTATTGTGAGTCCATTAACGATATCACTTATCAGTTGTCATTGGGTTCTCATTGGCTCCGTTTTGAAAGTAACCACCTTTGCTAAGAAGCAATAAAGAAATCGCATTCATGCAAATTAATTACATGCTGTGGGTCAAATGTTGAGGTATTGCCCTCTTTGTTATGATCAGTGTTGGAGTTGTTAATCAAAAAAGTCATTATTACACAGAACACTTACTTAATTACTCCTTGGAAAAATGAATTTGTTATTGTTATTGTTTGTATTCTTTACATTACTTTCATGTTACTCTGTAGAATAGCTGAATTACACCTTCTGATAATTACCATTTAACACAAGTCCCTATTGAGGACACACATCTCTACGATCTGTCTCTTAGTAGAATACAAAGTTGACCGCGCAAAGCAAAGATGAAAACCAGCACAAAAAAACAATCGCCACAATGATTCTGCTTTAGAAACGTGAACAGGTAGAAAGCGAGGCTGCAGCCTGATGGCTCACCTGCTTGTTACCTGTTGAACTTCAGGGTCCGGCTGCTGGGCTCGGCATTCGCTTAGCTTTCACTCCAGGTTCTTGGCTAGCTTAGCGTTAGCATGCTGTCTTCACTGATACTTGCAAAGAACCGAAGTTGTTTTAGCAGCATAATGCGGTTGTTTCTGTCCTGGATTCAGGTTTCTACTTTACTTTTTATTTATTTTATCTCCATGTCCAGGCTCTAGACGGTGTCACTATTTTCCTCCTCACATGCTGGTTGTAGTGCAAGTGCAAGAACCAATAAGCAGGATCCATAGGCAGGCAGACTAACAATTTCTAGGAATTGGACTACTGGGAATCGATCTCCCAAACAACCAGTTCTCGATTCCCATCCCTAGTGAAATGGTAAATGGAATGGTTCTTATATAGCACTTTTCTACTCTACCTGAGCATTCAAAGCACTTTATTGAGCACTCAGAGTGCTTACAAAGAACCCCTGCCATAATATGAAAAGAAAATTGTTTTGTTTTTTTTAAAAAAAAAGGTCAACCATTGTCCTCCATTGTCCTTGAAAACAGATGGCAAAAAATGTATTTGAGCACACTGCCTTGTTTCTTTCCTTTTTAAATATGTCTCTTTAAAATTACATTTGTGTTCATCTAATGTGGAAGTCAGAACACACATAAAATATGCGTTCACGTGTCTACTGAGTAACAGAGAAGCCTCGGGAACACGGCCCTAAGTGGAAAAAGGTGACATCTACTGACATGAAGGCTGTTTTGCACTACCGTGAAAATTAAAGTCCTCACAGATGTCTACATATGGCGAACACACTTGTTATCGAATCAGCATAAGCCTCTGGTCTGACCCGTGTTTACGGCGTTGGTAACTTCAGAACACTATTGAATAAAGAGAAATAAGCCTCCTCATTCCTTGCAGTGTGTCTGTGTCAGATGGATTACTAAGGTATATATGAAACACTTCACAACACACATATGGTCCCCGAACTCTCTTTGGGCCACTGTGCAGCAATGTCTAATCTGCCGCTTTGGTCAAACAAACATCAAAGAAAGTGAAAGTTTAGACTACGTGATAGTCTGTGTACCCCAGCAGAGGAAATCTCAGGCTCCGCTAACCCGAGCCACTCGTTTCTAAGCTGCTCTCATTTGCATTTACACGCACACCTTCCCCTTGTGGTGTGTGCCTGGCATTTGTGATGCGGGTCTGTGCACCACAGAGCATGTGGTGTATGTTTCCCTTAGTGTATCCCGTGTACAAGTTTGTGTGCGTGAAAAGAAGTGCAGCTCCTTGACTAACAGGTACTCGTGTCATTGTGGTGAGTCACGTTGCAAGGACCTTGGGGATATTGGAATGTCTTCAAAGTGATTTTGTTTCTGCTGCTGTGAAATGAGCTGAGAAGATCTGGACTGGCCAGATGAAAGAAGTAAAAGAGCGCGGTGGGACTTTTGCACAGCATGTCACCGAGTGAAAAGGGGATCTGTAGCACAAATGTGAAGCAGGTCTATGTTGTGGGGCTCTTTAGGAGGGCTCACACTGTGGTACAATCAGTGTAAACAGCTAGCTCATGAGTGTCCTGTATGTGGGGTTATCACAAAACATATCATGGGTTCACATGAGGAAAATCATGAAGTGTGGAGCACATGATTGCACACCTTTGATCTCCAAAAACTTGAAAACAAGACTAAAGAATTATTATATTTACATAATTTATTTTTTATGCTTCAGTTGATCCCATCATTAGGAAACATGGCATATTATATCAACGTGTTATTACAGTGAGAAAAAACAATCAAGATGGAAGACAGACCTTTATATTTATATGCATTTTATCAGCCCCATCAGGAAATTTCTTGCAGTAAGAAACACATTGGTCTTGGAGCAGGAAAAAAAACATTTCCAACGGACTGCGCGGTGATTCTGCGGCCCACTCATGATATATGCATAAATAAATGGTAGTTTGTACATATTTGCTTTACCTTTTTATCATTCGATGTTTACTGTACATGAAGGATAAGACGCATCCTGAATGTTAGAGCGGCCACCCGGGTGACCATGCAGCTGCACTGACCGTGAGTGCAACTGTGTGACTGCGCAGCCTGCAGGGCCGTAATGAGGGAATCCATCAACAAGGTGCAAAGGGTCGGAGGTAAGGGTGATGCAGGTGCAAATGCATATACTACCCTAAAAAGGAAAAACTATGTTCTGGGAAACTTTTCATGTGAAGGTGATCAATTAGTGACCTTTAAAATCATTCTGCAACTTCAAGCCGATGATTTGTTAACAAATGAACAGGCTGGATGATGAATAGAAAACCTCAGGCACAAGACCAAAATTATGCACGCAAATGTCCAAAACTCTCCCAGCTTTTTTTCCCCTTTTTTTTTTAAATTCCCCAAGAACAAAGATGAATGGGGACATGATGAACTCCCCCTTTTTCCCCCTAACATGGATTCTCCACATTTATACCTCCCTCTCTCCAGAGTCAGTCAGGCTTCATGTAGTGTGTATGTGTGTGTGTCCTAACAGCTGGGCAGGTCTCACTGAACCAGAGCACCATGGATGGCTGCTAATAATCCACCCTAATAATCCCTACATTACCTAATGTCTTTCTGCATTGAGTGCTATTAAATACCCATTCATTGTAATGCCAACAGTTACAGCTATTGTGACCATAGTCCCAGAGGAGGCGGCTAATGCCAGACGATGCCTGGCTGAATCTGCAGTGGTGCAGCGGGGTAGCTCGTGCCCCTGGGTGATGATGCTTTGTGATTACTCAGGGTCCCAGAGAGGTGAAGCTCTGAGCAGAGCTTCCTCAGCAGGGCATCTGGTTAATGAGTTTAGGGCATGTGGCTGGAGACCCAGACTGGAAAGGCAGGAACTTAACACACAACTTGATATTGTACTGGTAGGCAGCCACACACAAGCGCACATGTAAATGCAAAGTCTCAATGGTCCTTTGCTTGGTGCTCCATTTCCTCCACACAGTGGATCACTATGGAGAGCCTGCTGAGAGAACCCACAAGACAAGTAGCTGAACCTTAAGCACACATTTAGTGGCTTATATTAGTCACATTTTCTGAAGCCAAATATGACTAACAGCGTTCATGTGTTGAGGCATGCTCGTTATTCCACAAGTGCTTGATCCCAGATTAAGTCTAAATTTTAAGATAGCATGAGGCTCAGCAGTCCATGTCTTGATTACGCTGCTCTGGATGTAGAGTCTAATTGGACGCACAGAGGAGCTCCCCTGGAGGATGGCTGGCTATACACTGGGGACTCTGGGAACTTTACTGGAAACCATTAAGGAAACAAGACATTTCCGACCACAAGGAACTAGAAAAATGACTGAAAATGAGGAGAAGGCAGAAAAAAGGAGACTGAATAGTTAAGAACATGATTGCTGTGTGTGTTTTTCTAGTCGCGTGCCAAATTACACGTTGGCCTGGTACCAGCATGGCTCTGAATTGTCAACTCGTATCAGCTTTTTACCCTGTAAGACATTTAATCCTGTTCAGTCAGCTCTGACATGTATATATAATAAATCGTTCACCTATTGTCATCAGGTTTTCCGTTTAAACTAACGCTTGAACTTGTTTGCCTCTGTGGCAATGCCCGATTCAGGCTGTGCAGGGGTGAAGAGAACACAGAATACACTCTTAATATGAAGCCCAAGGTTTTTCTGTCACTTTCAGCTTCTCTTGGAGAAACTGATGGAAAGTCTTCACCATAGTTGAAGGGTTACTTGAAGTGTGGGGTTAAGGATAGTTAGCAGCCGCACACTTGAACAGCGGTGGAATCTGTAAGGACACCTGGAAGCAATTGTGTTTCCCTCCTAGGAATATTTATGCACTGGTGAATTATTCTAAGCATGTTCCCGGTGTTTATTTCTACAACGATGTCTGCCTGGATGGCAGAACAACCATGCAGTCACTTGGACACTCTGAAATACTGCTGCGTGTGTGTGTAATATGTCTATTATCTATTGACAGTGTAGTACCAAACTCAGGCCCTCAGGCTCACCTTTTTATAAGCACCATCCCGTGTCCAAACACTGCTAAAAGCTCTTAAATGTCGTGCATAATATTTTGATACCTGTCATCTTACTGTATGCTGTTATAAAGGAGCCAAAGGGAGAGGAAGCTGCCTTTGTTTGTGGTATCCATTCCCAGCATAACACACAAGCTCCAGTTTCCCATGGGTGTCTTTGCTGTGATGTCTCATGGCACCAAGGCAAACAGACACAGTCTGCACAAGGCCGAACGGCCCAGTGGATTTATTTAGTCTTGGTGGATGTGACACAAGATTTTGATATATGCTGGTTGTAAATTTCAAAACAAATCGATTCCACTATAAGATCTATGGTCTCTGTTTTCTTAGCAGGGCTTTTAATGTCGACCACTTTTGATGCCAAGGTGGATGACGGTGACAGTTTAGCCGGGTAAATAAAGCCGGCACTTTGTTTAAGCTGCAATGTCCATTAGGTAGCATGCCAGTATCATTGACGTGACGTTTAGTGTAGATATACTAGATGATGAGACTTTGATGATCTTCAACCTCAAGGACCTCCGCCAGGTTACAAGTTGTGGTCGAGAGTTAAATGTGTCAAAAGTGGTCACAAAATTTTATCCAGACATTCGATATGAATTACAATAACTTTGCGTTTCCTTTTCCCCTCACTCTGATTATTGCGTCCAGATAGGGCTAATTAGCAAATGTCAGTAAGCTAAAATGTTAAATTAAGTGACCGTGGTAACAATTTACCAAGACGGGGGTTGAACATATGAAAGTGCCAAAACTGCAGTTACTTTGATGGGGAACTGGAGGGTTTTTTCAAAAACAAGTCAAACGCAGTAGCCTCACTTGTTAAAATATGTAACTATACAAAAGAAATATAATGCGGTACATCTAGAGAAAGTATATGATAGGGTGGTACTGCATGAAGAAGTCAGGAGTGTAGTGAAGTATGTGAAGGTGGTGCAGGACATGTATGAGGACAGCAGGACAGTAGTGAGGTGTGCGTAGGAGTGACAGATGGGTTCAAGGTGGGGATGGGATCAGCTCTGGGCACTTTCTTGTTAGCAGTGATGATGGGCAGACTGGCAGATGAAGTCAGGGAGGAGTGTCTGTAGATTATGTTTGCAGATGTCACTGTGATCTGTAGCAAGAGGGGGGAGCAGGTGGAAGAGAACGTGGAGAGGGTGGAGGTTTATATGTTTCAGTGAGAGGGAGACAGATGGATAGGTGAAGATTGCAGGAGATTTAAAGTAGATGAGTTTAAATTAGAGATGGCACGATACCACTTTTTTATGTCCGATACCGATATCATAAATTTGGATATCGGCCGATACCGATATGAATCCGATATAGTGTGTTTTTTAATTAAAACTGTTTTTTTAATATCTTGCTGCATTTTGTATAAGTTCAAATTCAAGTTTAAAAAAACAAACAAACACTAAAGCTATTCTGTTATACCTGTATGCAAAAAATACACTGCACCCAAAATATTTCATAGTTCAGCAAAACTGATGAATCTAATAAACTTAAACCTACTCCATCCTCCCTATTCTGGTATTTTAAAGAGTAAACAACCTAATTAATAGGGTTCTAAAACTCCCAGCAAAAAATAAATAAAAAATAAATAAAAAAATAGGGAACCACCCCCCACCTCATGATGCTTAATCGACGTAATCAACTTTAATTTGATGCAGTGTGAGAAAACAATGCACAGAAATCCATTATTTTTGAAGAATAATTAAATAGATTCAACATCTTTCTTCAACGGAAGTGCAGACTGCACAGATGGTACCTTCCCAAAGGAAAAAGTACTATAGCTTACTAGGGTATATTATACTATATACAGTCTAGGGTATATTAGACTGTATATAGTAACGATAGTTACTATAGACAGTAATGGACTTCTATACATTTTACATCAGATTAAAACTTTGGATGTAAGATTCAGATAATTAATTATTAAAAGCTAGACATTTTAAATGAGAATAAGAAAGAAAAGTATGTCTTTGTGCCCCCTTTTCCCTGTTCATGCCCTATCGGCCCCCCTGGCTAAACTTTGCTAGATCCGCCCCTGCACAGTTACCAGCTGTCAGCTAAGTAGAAAAAGATCCTGGTGCAGAAAGTAATATTAAATAAATTCTAACAACAGATTATCAAGCTTAAACGTGCTGCTGTTGTTCAGCCGCTGGTTTCCTCTTTCTGGCGCGAAGCGGGTGATAAACAAACAAGAGAGACGGAGTCGCGACAGAAAAGCCAATCAGCTGATCATTGATCAGTTTCACGATTGAAGTAGCAGCAGGAGAGGGAGAGAGAGAGAAGAGGCAGTCGCTACATATATCGGTTGTTAAGCATAACGCTGGAATGCTTTACAAACATTCAGAGATGAACTTACACACTTGCTTTACTTCTCTTTGGGATAACTTTGTCAGAGATGAAATGCCGGGTTGTTAGCGAGGCTCCAAATGCAGAACCAGACAACAGATCTCGCATGCCACAGCCGCTCTATCACGTGATGCATCCGACGCACTACAGTTATGCCGAGTTACGCCATGTCGCAAGTTTTGTGAGGTGCTTTTTTGATATTTAATGGATCAGATTACATTTTTTTTATTTCTCTCCTATATCCGATCCAGTAATTTAGGTCAGTATCGGACCGATACCGATACTTAATATCGGATCGGTACATCTCTAGTTTAAATAGCTGAGGTCAATCATCTAAAGCAACGGACAGTGCAGGAGAGAGGTGAAGAAGTGAGTGCAGGCAGGGTGGAGATGAGTAAGCACAAAACGTGTGTGGGATTACTCACTTGCTCCATTTGCAGTTTTTTTTTCCCCATTAAGCTGAGTTACGCTCAAGAATAAGGATGAGAGAGGTGGGTACACACCATATGTTGGGTGTGGGGAGGGTGTTTGAGGAATGGGGTGGTGGGTGAAAGGTGATACTCTGACAAGTGCTGTTTACGAGAGTAGAGAACACCGGAGGACAACTGTCGGCCGCCTTGAATATGAGACAGAAGATGAGAACAGAGAAGCAGGGCCTCTGAGACGGAGACGTCTGAGAGAAAAGTGAGAGGAAAGCAGAGGTTGAGAGCCAAGTTGTAAGACGTGACGGGGACACGAAGATCTCTCTCAGATTGACACCTGCTCTTAACCCTCAGCTCAGAAAGATGGAGACATAGTGAGAGGGAGACTTGGTATTAATATGACACAACCACTGAGGGATCTTCACAGAAATGTGACAACCATCTACCGAGTCGCAACGTGTGGGTGCGCACTATAAAACTTTATCTCTAGTCTGTATTTTATTGGTTTAATGTGTGTTTCACAGCCGTGTCTGCAAAGAAAATGTGAACGTTGGGGTCAGAGGTGGGGTGTGTTGGAGTACAGTGGCAGATTTATGGGCTCCACCAACCTGTAGGCTGGAGGTCACATCCTGACTTAATTACACGCTTTAACCATCACACTCACCCCCAAAGTAGTGGCACACACACACAATATCAGCCCTGCTGATGTTAGATCATGTCTGTTAAGATCCAAGAAATAGGTAAGACATGGAATGAGGTTTGTGTGCGAGTAAATGTGAGTGCGTTAGGCTCCGTCTCATCTCATCTGGCCCACATGTAAAAAGCTGATTAAGATGGAGGACACTGGACGTTGATCGATAACAAGCTTCTGGACAAAAGATGAAAGATCAAAATCGGATCGTGTTGCTTGGTATCATTAATATCTATCAAGAGCAGTGCAAAGCTTAAAACGGCCAGACACGGATGGATGAGAGGATGAAAAATGGCAGGGAAACAAAAACAGCTTCTCAAGATCTAGTGTTGCCCCTCTCTAGTGCATTCATTTGTTATCTCCCTCCCTTTTTCTGCGACTGTCCAGAGGGAGCTCTTATCTATCCTCCGGGGCGGTTAAGCTGTGAAAAGTCAAATCTATAAACTTTTCATCAGCTCCTTCTTTACAAAACGATTTATCCTGTGATCCTTAGTACATCTTTCTGCTATGTTTTCTTCCTCTTTTTTTGCTCTGTTCTTTAATTATTCTTACCAGACTGACAGTAACTATTTGTGTGTTTGCACTGATTCACCATTCATCCTCTCGAGCCTCCCTTCATTACTTTTGTTTTTAAAGTTTCTTGGGAAAATTGGGAAAAAGGCACAGCGCTTTACTGACATGTGCAAATCTATATAGAAAAATACAGTATAGTTTGCCAAAATCTGTCTTTTTTGTTCTTTCTTTTTTTTAAACAAGCAGGGTGAATTTGAAACAATTGTTCCCTTGTTGCACCTGTAATTTCCTCCAACAATGGATCTGTTTGGAAATTCCTTTAACAGAAGGTTGATTCACAGAGGAGAAATGTGCTGTAAGTGCCGTTTGACCGTATTTGGTTTTGTGTAAGACCATATTGGCTCAGCTACAGTCAGGTGTATTCAGACAAAGCCTCCATTGTTTGAAAAACCCAGATAGTTAGTTTTACCATAAACCTCCTCTGACCGATTTATGAGGCAGGCACCTTTCTGTGAGTATGAAACATTTTGAAAGCGCTACTTCTTGGAGCAGATGACAAGGGTCCTAAATCACTTTCAAAGCGACCACAAAATGTATTTCTTGTTCTGACATATCAGTTTACCCGCAACGCCTGTTGATCTGGGACTCCAGTTTAATCCAAGAACCTGTCTGTTGGTCAGAGGGGCGTTACAACCACAAGCGGTTTCTTCCACTTGACCTGGCAGCCAAATGCTGAAACATAAAGCACATCAGGATGGTTTCAGACTGTAATCCGTTTCCATGTTGGGCCCGTTTTGCTCCACTGAGAAGGGTCATTAAATTATGTTCTGATATCCAGATGAGGGCTTTTATGATTAAATATACAGCTCCTCTTATTTTATTTTTTTTGCTCACGCTCACATGTTGGCAAGCTCGCAAATGTGGGAGTTTGTTGGATTTTTGGCCAGCAGCAGCTGGGCTGAGGTGGCTTGGCAAGAAGGTGGCGCAGCAGGAGAGCGAACGGCGGGTCGCTTTTCATCTTTGGTGTAAAGAAGAGAATCCTATTAAGCCAAAAAAACCAGCGCTTTATATAGAGCGAATAACGACACGATGATTTGGTGTGGCAATAGATGAGCTAAACGAATGCTCTCTGCAGCTGTTTTCTCCTATCTTTTATATGAACGTGCTCCATCTTAACTCCTATGCAAGGTCACTTTGTTATGAATGCGCACACAGAGATGCGATTGGTCTACAGCGTTGAATGGCACATACCTCTCCCAGCTGTGTTTAACTTTCATCACTGCACATGAAGCCTATCAGGCATATCAGCTGTGTCAGCCATCTATCACAGTTGCAGCTGCCGAGCTCACACACATTAGCAAAGTTCAACACGCACACTGACACGCTGTAAAGATCTTCACTTGCAAATCTGGTGGTGGACTCTCTAATAGAGCCGTCTGCTCAAAGAAATGCAAAACTCCATATATTCCTAACATATATTTATTGAAAGTGATCTTATCCATGGTGAGTGTTTGAATGACTGTAAGTAAACTCACAACAGGCTGAAACATCAGACTGATCCCAGTCTATCACCAACTGTGTTAAAGGCTCGACAGCCATCCCAGCCATGTTCAGGCCCCAGGAACTCAAGCAGCTGATTGGACCTAAAATGGGAGCCACCAACCGGATAAAGTGACGCATGACACCCTACCCATCAAGTTCACACTGGGGCAAGTCTGCACCTGCCACAGGAAAGGACTTCACAACACACCATACAACACAACACACAAGCATAGACGCACCATGCTGTCCCAACTCTGAGATCTCACGGTAGCGAAATGAGAGCGAGGGGCACTCAGAAAGCCCGCGGTGACGGCAGCGTGAAGTGATATCCTCCTTGCACCCACCTGTATGTGTAAGTCTGAAATAAAGAGATGATGATCTACGAAGAAGCAGCTGAGGGCTCTTGTTTAGAAATCCTAAAGTGTTTATGAGCGATCACAGAGGCAGCGCTACTGACGTAAGTGACTGACGAAGTTCGTGTCCCAACGGGCTGCAACAGGCGCTCCCATGACATGAAACTTTGACCCAATAAAGGTGAACTTCAGTCTGAGTTTTCTTGATCTAGTTACGGTTTTAAAAAATAAAAATCACTAGTCCTGGGGGTTGATCCTGAAGTTTTAATATAGAGACACATTAGGGTATTTTAAAAAGTGTATTTAGCCATTATAACATGTTTTGTGTTGATTTATGAGGTGGTTGTAGCTCAGGAGGTAAAGCAGGTCATCTGCTAACTGGAAGTTTGATGGTTTGAGCTCTGACTTCTCCGGTCTACATGCCAAAGTGTCCTTGGGCAAGATCCTGAACTCCAAGTTGCTCTCTGATGCGTTCATTGGAGCACGGGCGTTAGATAGAAGTAGAAAAAAGTGCTTGCATGAATGTGTGTGAATCGGTAAACGGTGCATGTTGTAAAAGTGTTTCGAATGCTCAAGTAGTAGAAAAGAAAAAAAATTAACATGCAGTGAAAGGAATAATTATTTATAATCTGAAACCTCTTGCTGTTTTGGCTCTTGTCTTCACCCTTGATTCACAATGCACCCACGAGAAGAGTTTCACAAGAGGAGTGGTGCAGTGTCTGCAGTGATGGGATGGTGCATCAATCCATTGAAGAGAGAGTGTGAAAGCAAAATTGTCCATTTACTTCTCAGTCTCTGTCCTGCCCTGACATCTGCCTTGTTCCAATGAATGAGCTGGTGAAGGTGGCTGTGTAGAGAGACAGGTCTAGGCTTCTCTGTGTAGACCTCTGCGACCTGGACCTGCAGAAGTGGGACGGGAAAAGAACATATATACTGTAACTGGAAAAGTCCAATATTTTCTCTCTTGTATTGAAAAATGTATTTATGCAGATTATGATTGAGCAGGAGACCACAGAATATATATCACTATGATTTTAAGGCCCCCAAAGTAGTTTTGACAGCATTGCAGCTGCACAGGGCATTGAAAAGTAGTGAGCCTTCACATACCAACAGTGCATGCTTTTAGAGATCCTTTGTGCACTGCTTAACATGTGTGTGCACATAAATTGAGTGTAAATGTACAGAATTAGTACAGTGTGCCCAGTATGCAAAGCCAAGACCTCTACAAGTCCTACATATTTACACATTTCCCTTGAGTTTTTGGAGCACTGTGAATCACATCCAACATGGACATTTTCTTGTCAGAAAGCCTGTAAGTCTGCAGTTTTCTTTATTCCTCTATCTGATTTTTTTTTTTTTTTTTTTGACCACAACTTTTTTTTTCTTTCGCCTTCATTTGGGAACTGCTCCTTGTAATCAATCACAGTGTGCCTGTTTGGCTATGAGCTTGAATTCCACAATAACGCTGATTATTCTTGATTCATCCATGTGTCAGATAGCATCATGGGTTCTTTACTTAAGTCAGGTTGGGTTGACAGAGAAGGTTTGTTCACTGGGATGGAATTACTATGAGACCCGAGACAGGATATTGGCAAATAGAGCAGGTCACATATCATTGCTGGTGAAGTCATGGAGATTGGAAATGTACAGAACACATGATGCTGATGAACTTACTGTATATGTGAAAAAGATGAGTGAGGGATGAAGAAAGTTAGATTAAATGTAACAATATAAGTAGGGTCAAATATTCAGCTTCTAATCAGTACATTAACTCTGCTATTAACTTAGTAAGGTCCTCAAATAAAGCAATCTGGCAGACCACTTGGGTAGTCGGAGGAGGAGATCTGACAGCAAATTTCTATGTACAAGTAAAAGTACACTCTTAATACTTTGCACGTGAAGCCCATCAGCAGAGAATGTAAGAAGCAGTTAGTCGCTGTTAATCAAATGCACTTTATGAACTGATCATCAGCAAGTGTGACCACCTCTATAAAAGCAGAAATTCACTGCAAGGTCAGACCACCCAGGCAGAGAAACTACATTCAGGTGTGTGGTAACACCATGCCACCATCTTCCTTGAATCGACATCCCATCAAATTCACACCAAGGTCAGACCGTGCAATTTGCAAAAAAAACTCCAGAGCTTCATCTTCAAGTCCACTAGCTTCAGCTGGCATGTTAAATGTTAAATTTCATGACAGTACAATTAGAAAAAGAAAACTTTGTAAAGATGAGACCAAAGTGGAGATATTGGGACATAATTCACTGGTTTGTCAAAAACTAAATGGAGAATATTAGCACGGATATCTCATACTAACTGTTAAGCACAGTGGTGGAGGGCCTTCTCAAAGTATCCTAGAGTCAAATGTGAGGTCATCTGTCGGACAGTTAAAGCTTGAACAAAGTTGGGTCGTGCAGCAAGCCAATAAGCCCAAACAAAGCAGTAGATATATAACAGTATGGCTGAAAAAGAAAAGAGTGAACCTGACTGCTGTGGTGGGACGTTAAGAGAACTTTGAGGTTATTCAAGTTATGTAAAGATATTGACTGCACAGGACTGCATAGAAAACATTTTGTATTTTTCATATAATTTTACATATAAAACAACAAAAAAAACAGATAACTTAAAAAAAAAACACAGGGACTGTGAATGCACCACTTCTTCTTAGATCCAGATGCCCATTCTCAGTTCCTTCACGAAGCCGGGTTCAGCATGCCCAGTCATGACTGTGTAATCTACACGCTCTCACCTTGGTTTCCAAAGTAGCTGTAACTGGCCTGTCTATTTCAGGTTTAAGAAAAGAGGAAGCGCAAACCAGACAGAGGACCTAGCTCAAGGGTAAGGTCTAAGGGCAATAGGTGTGAAACACCTGTAACGAAAAAGAAGAGAGGTGGAAATAATGGTGAAAATTAGAAACTGCTTTCAAATGGTTGGAACTGCACAGATATGCAGGGCTTGAAGAAATTTGAAGAAAGCTGTGGGAACGACAGAAGGTGGAAGCCTTTTGCAATAAGATAATTGTTAAAGCAGGAGTTAAGCTGCCTTTTGAACATTCACACCATGTTTCCTCAACCATGGTGTACACACACACACACACCACAAATACTGGAGTATTCATGGTGATTATTGCGATTTTCTCTTTATGCCTCCGCACTTTAAGACCCACCCCCGCGCTCCCCATGCCCGGGTCTCCAGTTCTGCCCTAACATGTTCCAGAACTTCCAGAAACTAGAACCACATTTTATGAATGAATAAAGGCTACAAAGATAAAAGAGAGTTTTTATCCTGTTACAGACCACCGTTCACCATAGGCTGGCCCCGGACGAAACCAACACTTCAAAAATAACCCCGTCAAACTACCACTGAACACACTGATGCTGTTGATGTTTGTCACATTAAAGAGTCTGAAACTTTTATCTTCAAAAACTGTTGTCCAAGTGCGCTGAAAGGAGTCCTGATACTTTGTATATTTGAGGCACATTCCTTTGTTGAAGAAAATATGTTAAAGTCTGTATTGGTAATATCAGATATGCTGTTTACTATCTGCTTGCTTTTTAACAGTAAAGACCTGCATCTCCTAACTCACAACCTTTGGCTTGGTATCTGTGCCTTTTTTGAATGATAATGTTGGAAGGACACAAGAACCCCGTCCCAGAAGTGCTATGAAATATCCAGCCTGTCTTTTTCAAACTTGACATGTGTTGCCATGGATTTTGTGGGATTCGTATTCACCGTTTCTTCAGGTCTTCACCTCTTTCAGGGTTGCGTGTTGTACTCTTTGTAAGCTTTGCAGGATGTCCACTCTTAGCGAGAGTAGCAAGAGCGCTGAATTGTTGCTGCTGGCATCAGTTTTTAATATTTTACAAGCCAGACGCAATGTGAAAATGAAAAAGCAGGTTGCCATAGCGACAAATCTGCATCCTCCCTAAGTTTTGCAATATAAAATCTACAAAAACGTAAAAATAATATTTCTTCAGTTTACGTTACTGTCATGTGCTATCATGTGTTTTACCACATTTCTTGTGACGTCACTCCTCTTACTGTTGCACATAAACATGTCCGCATCCGTTTCTGCCAAGTGTCACGTAAGTTTAGGCCATTATTTACTCAGGCAATGAGTTATGAGATGATATTTTTCATCATGCTCGTCGTAAACATTTTCTTGAGATGAAAAAAACTTTTCCAAAAAGTGGGGGGAAAAAAATTCCACCCTTCCATTGCCTTTCTGGCCTTAGTTTGTGCCTGTATGTAAATACAGCTGGTAGCACCTAAAGGCAAAAGCTCTGTCCTCTGTCTGCTGAACTTTGGGTGCTTTGGTCTTCTTTGTTGTGATCTGACGTATTTGCTATGCTTGGCTGGGGCTGGCTGTGTTTTTGCAAGGATACTGTCATTGTTTTGACTGCATCTTTCTCTGTGTGGGGCAGTCCCGTCCCTGCCTTCACGTCTCATTAGGTGTGTCAGCCTTCAGCACCAGCCCAGCGCTCAACACAAACCACCTGCCAGACATCGCAGCGGCAGATCCAGCGCAGAGCTCCTTTGTGTCTTCCTCTCCAACCTGTGCGCACTTTCAAACAAATATAAACACGCAATCAAAGTTCTCTACAAGTATACACTGTGTCACCCTAAAAACACAAATGACCTGTCAAGGATTATGCGAACCCACATCAGTGCCGACCTGATGAGTTTTTAGAGATTGAGCTCGTTAGGGCAAAATGAATAATGCAGCAGACAACTAAACAACCCTGCAACTTTAAGAGCATGCATACATACATCGCTCGCATGCAGGTTTACAGCGGCGTCACTCAGCTTTGACGGAGCGTGCTAAGAAAACTATATGTTGATCACACTCATGGGCGTGAAGCAGGCATCCAGTCCTTCGCACAAACATACTCAGAGAAAGACGCTCTGCTGCCATGCAACACTTGTAGAAACTCAAACACAAAAGCCGAAACTCTGCCGCATCTTATTTCCCAATCAAAGATGACCTTTGCTTGAATACCAGAGAGATGTTTACTAGCATCTCTCTCTAACCACATATCAACAGTCGCAGAGCCAAAGTTCAACCCACATGAGAGGCAGACAAGTTTTATAAAGACAATTTAATCCACAAGAGGTTTGTATTACTGATGTGATTCAGGCTGTTCATCATCTGGTGAGACTTCCAACAACAGTTCTTACCCTGCTTACGACTTGCTGTCTTATCTGCAGGAATTCCAAGAATACGATTATTTCTTAAAACCATTTGTACTAAGCTTTGGAATATGAGGGACATTTTTTGTACATTTTCTTTAAAACGGTCGAGTTTTGTGTAAAACAAGAGGTTTGTGGCGACGTCATGCCAGAAAGTCCAGCTCAGCCAGCAATCCTGGTACATCAGCAGTGTATAGTTGAGTTCCGTGCAACCTGATACCTCCGTTGACACCTTCTTTTATACATCCAGCCTTATATATAGCTCACTGTTCACACTTTCTACTTTTCTTGTCAAGGAAAGGCTGTGTGGCAGACAGGATGTCGACCTGGAGAAACAGGAGTAACTCAAAAAAATCAGCTTTAATGCCGTCAGGCAAAAATAAAGTCCAAAATGCAACACTGAACAGGGGCAGGACATCGAAATACCAGAAAGCACAGAGCACAGGGAATACACACATAGCATTAAGAAACAGCACAACAAAGGGTAAGGGGAGACTCGGACAACATATATATATGCCGATAAGGAGAGGAGAGGTAATAGGTGGCAGGACAAGGCACAGAAAAAAAATAGCAAAATAAAACAGGAAAGGGTGGACAAACACAGCAACACACAGCAGCTTCACACTAAC
Organism: Diplotaxodon limnothrissa; assembly: GCF_057381915.1. NCBI lineage: Eukaryota > Metazoa > Chordata > Actinopteri > Cichliformes > Cichlidae > Diplotaxodon > Diplotaxodon limnothrissa. The sequence goes on along the minus strand of NC_140597.1, from coordinate 30,149,700 downwards.
TGAAATGCTGGGGAAGACTTCAGAAACTCAAAAACTAAAAGCATGAAAGTAATTTACAAAAAAGCTCTAAACAATCCCCCAAAACCACAAACTAATAAAAAACATGAACACGTATACCCCATTTTCATCTTCTTTCTGACAGTAGTCGGTGATGTTTGCTCACTTCTGTACCCCATAAACAGGGATTGAAGGGGGATTGGTAGATGGGAGGGACCCTAAGATCTAGGGATAATGTGTATTTTCCCCACTGATGAGGAGGAAAAAGCATCAAAATTAATAACAACAGTGCATGTAAGCTTTAAAATGTTTAGTTTACTATATATCACTTGCTGATCAGTTTTAACCCCTGAAAGCAATCTCTCATCTTCCTCTCCTGTGCTCTCTTCCTCATGTCTTTCTCCATCTGTATTCGGACTAAGAGTGAGGACATAACTAGTGAGACCTAATGAGTGCCAAACGGCACAGGAACACTTTGTGCTTTTGGTGATATTTCTTGAGCTTTATGAAACACTGCCAAAACTTTACTAACGTGAATGAAGGATCTGGGTCCAGTGCAGGCAGAACCATGGGGTGAGGTTACTTTATGACTTGTTACGTGAGATCTCCACGGCATCAGTGGGAAACAACATGAGGCTGCAGCATATGAAAAATGAACTTATTGGATATTTTTATGTATTAAATTGCCTGTGAGATTTAATTAACTGAAGCTACTGGAAGCCCGCTTTTAGCCGTGTCTATACTGGGGTCTTTGTTGCTGGTTCCAGAACAGAGCCATAAAAAATGAATTATTTCGAACAGAAATAATAATTTTCTCTGACTAAAGTAAGAAGAATATTAAGTAATCATTTTCACATATATATGATATGCAAGGTTGTTATGACATCTGTCACAACGAGATTTAATAGGTTTGAGTTGGAATTTTCTAACTATTTTTCCTGCTTAATTTGGATATCTGATTGTACCCACTCTGAGATCGGATATTCATGAACCCAGACTGAGCCACTGAACCTCGCCTGACCCAGAACAAGAGAGATGCGGGGCAGCTGGTGAACGAATCATCGTTACGTGATTCACATCCGTTTTCTTTTTGTCTTTTTGTAGCTGTTTACACCCACAGCATGTGTCCTCCAGCTTGCTGGAACAAAACTTGGACAAACACGAACGTGGACGGATCAGGAGACGACAGAGACAAGTAGTTTTGTTTCAGGCAAAGAAGCTTAACAGCTGTCCACATTTCTGCGAAACTGGGGAATCCTCGCAATCGTGCCTGATGTCAGCATTGGTTTGCAGCGACGGTACTTAACCTCGCCTTATGAGACCATAAATTCTGTCTTTGACAAAAGGGGAAACAGTTCGTTTAGTTGCTATAAACATATTTTGCAAGTATAATCTTGAGTCAAGTGTTGCAATATTAGTGTCAGCATTTCTACAAATGTGGTCAAAATTTGGCTTAAGGTGATTTTAACTCACCAGCATGTGTAGAAAATTCAGGTATCTACACAGAAAAACCTCTTCAAAGTTTTCATGATTGTAACAAAAGATGGAAAAAATCTATCATTAGTGATTATTCATCTCTGGCTCTCTTCCCCAGCGTCTTTTGTTTGAATTGCAAAATAAAGAGATGATATGCTGTAGGTTCACCACCTAAAGCTATTATGAAAGCAAGAAACAGACCTTTTCGACTTTCCTCTCGATATGTCCAGCCCACTTTTCCCGTTCTTTGCACTAAATTTCATTTTCCCATATTTGTGTGTGGGGAAGGTGGATGGATGGATTTTGGTTAGCTCTTGTTGATCCCACCTAGGTTAAACAAAATAGGACCTTAACAAAGATAAGGTGGGCTCAGTTCTCAAACATTGTGCACTTTATTCTCTCGAAGCTCCCTCTTTCCGAGAAATGTCACAGTAGCTCGATCGTGCCAAACTTCAGCTATGAGAAACAAACAGGAGTAGATGGAAGATGGACTGGCGTGTATGTTTTGTTGATTTGAGACCACAGTGGGTTTAAATAGTTTTTACAACCTGTAAAAACGTTGATGGAAAAATGGCTTACGGCGCCGCTCAGGTCGATTTCACTTATCAGCAGGAATTTTGGATTTGCCTGAGTGTGTGTGTGTGTGTTTGAGCTTACCCACAGGATGTGATGTTCAGTATTGGTCAATCTTTAGTGGCTTCCTGAAAGATACTGTGTGAAGACTTGAGAAGGATGCTGTATCTAAACAGAGATCCATGTGTTTGTTTTTCACTGGTTTCTGACATTCTCTCACACACATAGACACTCCGAGGGGGGTATTGGCTCACTTGTGGTCTCCCGGTCAAACCTTAAATGCTCCTTGTGTGGAGCTTGAGATCAAGTGCCTCGGGCGAGCGTGCACATACACACACGCGCACTTATCTGCAGTTCAAATGAAGTTCGTTGTATGTTTCCGTGTTATCGTGCTGTTCCCAGGGATTTCTTAACATGTGCTCAGCTGAGTGAGCTCATGCGTGTCCAGCATTTTTTTTTTTGTGCATTTCTTAAAGAGATCTGCACACATCACACATGTTTATATGTAGCCTTATTTCCTAAATATCCAGTATTACACATTTATCAGTTCACATTTTTCTACCTTAATCCCATACGTCTGTTTGTTTAGCATCCTCCCATCTGTTTTACAGTGTGCAAATCAACCAGTCACTCTGTGAAATGTATTGCTGCTTTGTCTTGGAGTTGTACAGTCATCTTTTAGTCAGTTAGCAACCTAGACCTCTAAAGAGTATAATGAAAACCTGCTTTTGTGTGTTATCATCCCATTAAATCATCATTATAAGTTGTCATCACTGCCTGCACCTAGTTGTAGGCTCAATAGGCTGTTATCACTTCGTGGAGTTGGTGCAGCATTGCTTAAATGACATAATGAGCATGTTTCCACTTTGAAATAACAACACAAGTCGACATATGGAGGTTGGAACCAGAATGTCACCCAGGAGTACGTGTGTGATACTTGATTTTTCATTGTTTTAGACGCATTGTTTTTAATCTGCTTTACATTTAAACTTTACATTTGCCTGCACGACCTTTCTGTTTCATGCCTTGCACACTTTGACTGGATGATGCCTGCTGAGATTTTTTTTTTACATGTGATTATTCAGATAACCTCAAAATTGCTGACTCTACTAGATTGAAGAGTGTCCTTGCAGACCCGTAGGACATTTTCAACTCCTTTCACCTCAGCTGACCCAGAAATGCCACAGTGAAACAGAAAGACAGAGCTAAAACCCAAGTCGAGCCACGGCCATTTGTTTGCATCTCAGCCGATATGCGCTCACCTCGCTGTTCTAGAGCAGGAATCTGAACTGCTTTCACACATGCCTACACTCTGCTCTCCAGCCCTGCTGCTTTTCCCATTAATTCCTCCAGTTAATCTAGTCCTACATCAGCTTGTCATCACCCGCCACAATTCCCCCTCAACTATGCCACTCAGGACTAATCACGCTCCCACATTTCAGTCACTCTGACGCCTGCCCCTCCAGTGTTTGGCCACTAACCTGTCGACATGCAGACGGCCGCCTTTCAAGTCTCAAACAAAGGTAGAGCAGGCATGGCCCGTGGTGACCCATATCTTATGAAGTATGTGCTTGGTTAAGGAAGAATTTTATGCACCCAAAGACCATGTACGTGCAAGACTTGTGAAAGCATTCATCCATCGATGCCTGCTGACTTCGTTTTGTCTGCCAATCCTTTCCTCTGTCATTTTTCTTATATCTGTAAGACTCTCTTTCTCTGTCCTTCCCAACTAATTTCTCTACCTCCTGGTCTTTCCTCCCCATCCCATCACTCCCATGCACATTCCTGTCTCCCTGTTTCCAGCTTTTTCAGCTTTTCCACCTTGTCATCTAGCATCTCTCTCCATCTAGTCTCTTTTCAGAGGCCTTGGGCTTACTCTAGCATCTCCCACTCCTGTTTATGACGGTGGAGGCTGAGGGAGGGGAAGTCAAGCCCACTGTGAAATATGGAGGCTATCATAACACGGCTGGCATCTGTGCCTGAGGTTTGAAGGTGTAGAGGTGTTAAAAGTGTAAAACTGTTCAAACATAAATTTTAAATGAGAGTCAGTGCAGTGGGTGCACAGCTGTAGCCCACTCAGTTTCCTTTGTTATTCTTTGTTTTGTTTTTTTAGTTTGCCAGCAAAATCCTGTGGGAGCTTAAAATGGCAAATGGAATCACTTACATACAGCATAAAAATATGATTTAGTCGAGCACTTAAAAAAAGGGTCAATCTTCATTTCTTTAATTAAAGTTATTACTTTTTTTTTTTTTTACTATTCCTTCAATCCCAGAGTTCCAGTGTCATTAATAGCTCATTGCTGTTGCATTAAGGAGGATGAAAGTAGGAGAGGCAGACATGCGTAGGAGGTGGGAGACCATGATTGAGGTCTCCTTGAAAGGGCTGGCAGAGTCAGGAAGTGATTAGGCCACTACAGTACCCCCAATAATGACAATAGAAAACATGCTCAGAGCCATTTATGTGGAACCAGTGTGGTTCTGATTGCACTATGAGAGCAGGGGAGGACGGTCACATGGAACAAAAGACAGAAGAAGTGAGGTGTTGCCCACAGAAGGGTTTTAGACCATGGGAAAGCAAGCTGAAGGCTTACTTGTTACTTTAGCTGCCCTGTTTTCTTGCCATGTCTGGATCCTGTGCAGTAAATTGACGGTAGATTTGCTTTTTGAGATTCATTTTTAGAACAAGCAGAATTTATTTTTCAAAGAGAGGTTGACAAAAAAAGTTCTGACATGCAGCAGAAAGAAAGTGATCGTTTTGAGGCTACCATAAGTCCTGTGTCAATCAAACGACTCCCTGTGAGCATGCACTTGGCGACAGTGGGAAGGAAAAGCTCCCTTTTAGCAGGAAGAAAACTCCAGCAGAACCAGGCTCATGCAGGGTGATTCTGGTGCTGGGAGGAAGGGGAGGAAGACAGAACAAAAAACACACTGTGCAAGAGAGCTAGAGATGAACAACAACTAATGATTAAATGCAGAATGGTGTGTAAGCACATGGTGTATACAGCCGAGTATAAAGATTTTTGATACTAGAATAACCCCGTTTAGATTAGAAAAAACAATACTGGACAAGTAAGTCAAAGTCCAGAGTTTATTTATTCTGATTATTATCATTATTCTTCTTCTTCCATCTTGCCTCGCAAGTTTGAAAAGAACCTCAAAAAGTTATATCAGAATGTGTGATTCGATTAAGAATGTTTTCCTATTACTTTGGCAGTAAATTCACAAAAATATTTTACATGGCTGCTTCAGTAAGGTGAATAATGACATGTAAAGGACGCCAGTCAGTGTTTTGGGCTTTTAAAATAAAATACTCTCGATGATCTACCAACAAAATATTTCAAATACTTCTCACAAGCTCCAAAGAGTAATTCTTTCCTTCTGATGCCTCTCTTGACACATCCTTTCAGCTCCTATTGCCTCCTTATAGCCGACCCAGCAGTAGTATTGACATACTCGTAAGTTTATTCAGAAATTTTTTTGGTGTTTTGCTTTTAATGTTACAGGAGGAAATGGAGTAAACATTCAACTGTGTGTTAGACAAACCTGTGGCCAGCATGTCCCCAACGTAAGAGAAATATTAAACTGAAATTGCAGAGTGCATGGGAGCTGCTCTCAGGACACATCCGCTTTATGGTTGACTATCACACAGTAGAAGTGGATTACGAATATCGATATTATCAATACCAGTGCTGATATTTGTATCGGATCGATACTAGCACCAACTGAGCAATCTTTTTTTTTTTTCAGTTTGTAGCCACTGAACTGTGTTAAATGTATTTCCTTTATTTGAGAGGGAAAAAAGAAACAACCTCAAACATGCAGTGTGAAAAATGTCTGAACCTTTTTGTGCTGACTGTCATGTGTTTTGGATTTATAGCCTATGGCGCAATGAAACAAAAGAAGCTGACCCAGAGTATTTTAGGGACAAGCACATTTAATTCAGTTCAATTCAGTTTTGTTTATACAGCACCAAATCACCCACAGAAAAACCCAACGATCATATGACCCCTATGAGCAAGCACTTTGGTATATAGCACCAAATGACAACAGTCGCCTCAAGGCGCTTTATACTGTAAGGTAAAGACACATCAATAATAGGGAGAGAACCTTAACAATCATATGATACCCTATGAGCAAGCACTTTGGTGACAGTGGGAAGAAAACTCCCTTTTAACAAGGAGAAACCTCCGGCAGAACCAGGCTCAGTGAGGGACAGCCCCTTACATTTCAGGTCTCCAAGTTTCAGAATGCATGAAAAACTGAAAGGTGTGTTTTATTGTAGTAACTCATTATTGTGAAAAGGAAAACCCACAGTGATTTAGTGATCAGTATCAGATCGATGCCTATATTTGCAGTATCGCTCGCTGCTACCACACAGTTGATGTGCATCAGCATTGACGGGAGCTTATCCTGATATCCTGATAGGGCAGTAGGCAAAAAGAAGCAGTTTGCATGCATGTTGAAGTGTCCTTAGCCAGAATCCTAAACCCAAGTTGCCCCTCATGGATACATCACAGTGTGAGTGTACATTTTAAACAAACAGCTTAAAGACATTGGACATGTGAATGCGTATGCTTATGGGTGAATGAAGGGTGCAGAAGAAAAATACTTTGAGACCTCTCTACTTAAATAAATAAGCCCACAAAATATACTCAGCCTGTAATATTCTGCTTGGGTGTAATGTAATTAGCTATAACACTGTGGCAAACTGTGCTAAAAATTTTCAGTGTAAATTAGAGACTAATTAGAGACTACAAGCTGGTCTGCTATGCACCAAGCAGCCAGCTTGGTGCATATCACACATGGAGAGAACTTGGAAAACCTTTTGTGGATAGCTTCAGCTTTTAAGCCAAATGGGAAGCTTGGGTGATCTTTCTGAGCCTGATCACAACCTTATTTTTCTTTGGGGTGCAATCAAGTGCACTAGTTGTAAGAACAGTACCTCTGTGAAATCACCGAGCAGACACTGACGCAAATCAATGGAAGTGTAGAAAATGACTCATGGTCTTCTAGCAGCATGAGGTCTAACGTCTCACATCATCTCCCGTCCCTTCTGTAGCTTTCTTCCTAGTTTTCCAAGCTTGGCAAGAATTCGCCAACAATGACAAAAAAGCTTTTTACTAGAAAGGTCACAGTGGAGGCTGCATCATAACAGGACCAGAGGAAAGTTGCTGCATGAAGGCCAGAGATGAATGTGATATTCGCCCAACATGAGGGGAAGAGTCTTGTACACACATGAAAGTCTTTGTCCAGCCAAACTGAAAGTCACAGAGTGCATTTAGCTCTAAAGAAATCTTTTTCTGTCATTTTATTTTTGTTTCTCGCATCTGAAACTGAAACTACATGTGCAATTTGTGCGCTGACATTTTAGCGCTCTGCCAGCTCGTACGCATTTGATGCCAAACAGCGCTCGAGCAGCAGAAGCGAAACGGCGAGTGAGGTTGAGTCGTTTTCTACTCATCCCTGCAGTGCTGATTTTGGCAATTCATCGCTCTTTCTGTGTTTCCACAGGGCCTCCAGGAAAACGTGGAAGGATGGGAAGAAGAGGGGAACCTGGTAAGTAATGCCCATCAAATCATTTAACGGTTTATTTTTCCTTTTAACCTCTTTTCCTGGAAAACACACACTTTTTTTTTCTTCATCACACTCACATACCATCCCTCTTTTTCCTGTGTGACTGGGTAAGTTCGAGGCGAGGGCCCAGCAAAGGCAGTGATCCATGAGTCAGGCCACTGGATGATGGGCTTCAGTTGGCCCTTCTCCCTGTCCCTTTCCATTTGCGCCGACATAGTGCTAACTCTGGCCATGTGGTTCCACTAACTTTGCCCAGATGTCAGTCGTTCTTGCTGAGCGGTAGCAGCTGCTGTAGTACGAGCCTAATGAGTCTGCCTCGCCAACATCGCTACCCACCATTATGGTGCTGCTTTTTCAATCGATCCAAACCACAAAAACACTCCACGAGGAACCAAAACAGAGCAAGGACATAAGTCTTGTTTCACAAATGTCATCGTGAAAGATGGAGCGGATGTTGTACAAGTCTCACTCATCCCAATTTTTAAATGTTTCTTATTAAAAGTGGGCTCCACGACAGTATTAGGCAATTTTATCAAAACCTGCAGGATATGTGTCACTGTCGTAAAATTTCCATTGTGGTTGTGAATCACTGAGGTGGATGTTTACAGATGGGATCTGTTTTTGTGAACACGGTGACTAAGTGAAAGATCATCAGTGATCCCTTTCTGCTTGTCTGCTTACTTTATTTTATCTGATCAAACGTCCATCTTTTAGGTGACGGGTTGAGCAAAACGTCCCATAAATCTCGACTCGGAATTGCATGTTTTTTTTTCTGTTCTAGAGGGCGGCCAAACAGTATATTTCTGTTTTCTAGAAATCGCAGCAGAAGGTGAACACCATCAATGTGTTAGTCTCTTGCCGGCATGAACGGCCTTGTGTGTGGTTTGCGCAATTTGGTTTTCTTTGGAGATGCAAATCTTAAGTCTAAATCTTACCGTTTACAGAGTTTCACTCATTTTCTGAAACTACTAAAAAAAAACAAGAAGTGAAATTAGATTTGTTAGGGTCAATTTGCTGTGGCAGATTTGGTGGACTAGTAAGTGTTCACGGCAGCGTTACGGTCTCAGCGGGACTGACCCAGTTTACCATTATGCCTTACTCATGTTTTTAATGGATTTTGGAGAGCAGTAGTGACCGGTCTCAAATCTCGATAATCAGTTTACTGTCTAACTAAATTTATATTAGCATAAAATGTGGAAATCCCTTTGGGTGTCCTCCAGGTCCGTTTAATGGAAACCTCATCATTACGAGCATGAGTGGGGAATTAATTTAAGAAACTGGGACTGTTGTGGAGGCCCACACCCCTGGGAAAATTAATTACCCACCCCTGATTTGGAGGATGTGTGCTGCTAAGGTTTCAGCCGAGAGTGGACGCCTATTTGAGGCAGATGGTCCGTGTCTGAAGGGCCGTCGTGGTTCTGTTTAGGCTATCGCTTGTATTTTTTAGTCTCTCATCCTCACATTGCATCCTGGCTCAGAGCGAGTACGTATATTAAATGGAGAGGCTGTTTCGCCATCCTGATGCTGATGACTCCAGGACAACATTTTAAAAGGCCAGAAGAGGTTTTCCTCCATTCTCTCAGGGAAAAAAAAAACAAATGAGAGTGGAGAAGGGAGCGCACAAACACAAATAACAGGAAAGAGGGCAGACAGAGTAGTTAAGCATCTTAAAATCAGCCCTCGCTGTCATCTTCTCTCTGACATGCCTCGTTTTTTTTTTCTTTAAATTGTTTCCTTTTCTCTTATGTTTGCTCCTGCGTCTCTTCCTTTCTCAGTAGTCTACAAGCACAAGTTCAGTAGTTAAAGCTTGTCTTTCTGTGTGGCTTTCCAAGCTAGTGTGTTTGTTTGCCTAACCGTCTGGCCCGGGAGGTCCCCGTCGAAGCATCCAGACACAGATAAACTTTCATCCCTCATGAACCTAAACGCCTCCCTCCTCTTCTTCTTGACACATGCTCGCCCCTAAAACATGCATTTTCATCTCTCTCTACGTATGCAAAGCTCCTGCTGAATCAAAGAGCCCACTTCAAGGCCACAATAGAATCTGTTCATGTTAACAAGGATTTTTTTTGTGTGTGTTTTAAGGAGAGCCTGTTTTCAGTCTTGCTGACTTTATGTTGGTGTTTGATGTCGTACTCATGCTGATGAGGTATGCTGTACTGAAGCCGCAAAGGTGGCAGAGCCCCAAGTGACATTATACACTATAAGCTGCATTAATCAGCATCATTATCGGTTTTATCGGATAGCATATTAAGGAATAGCTAATAAAAATTCTGCTAATGATGCGTTCACTTTGTAGGGATTTAAGTGATTTAATAGTGCTCCTGGTCTTAGCCTCGGACTTTAAGGAGATTATTAAAAAAAAAAAAAGGCCACTAACAACAAAAGGAGTTCTTTGATCATTACTTTTGTTTTCTGTTAGGCAAAGAATGAAAAGCTGAATGTAGTTTTGCTGCTGAGGCTCAACATCAGAGCATTTCAATCACGACAGAAACACTGCCCTGGAGAAATCTCAGAAGCATCTCATTCTTTTTCTCCCCCCACAACTTTAAAGGGACAGACAGTTTGCCAGCACGCCCCGACCTTTTTACTCGCTGTTTTTCCGCCATCCAATACGCCCTTATTTTCTTAAGAAACAAAGTCCTGACATGACTTCATTTCCTAATGTAAAACATGACCCATTATCCAGCAGTCTGTTTATCATAACGGGTTCACCACAAACTGCGCTGGCGGCAGCTCTAATATGTTTGTTCTGTACTGTATTTAGGTGGTTAATTGCAGCCATCATCTAACGAACCACATTGCATGTGCAGGTTTTTTGTTGTTTTGTTTTTTTTGTTGCAGACCACTGTTCAGAGGAATTGATTGGTATATAAACCAAAGCCTGCTGCAGTTCTCGCATGTTGTGCTTCATGTGTCTGTAGAGACTTGTAGCATTTACTTTCTAACGCTTGGTTTCTCTTTTGTGTTGCAGGGCTTCCTGTAAGTACCATTCCACCTCATCCAGGTAGTATGGAAACAAACTAAAGAGAGGTTTCAACATCAGTCACGCATGCACACACATCCACCTTGTATCATCCCTCGCTGTGAGTCCTGCACGGCCCGGCAAACTGCGGGAGTTGCCAGGAATCCTTTCACTCACAGACATACAGACTGTCACAGACTCACTCGCACATGCATCCACAGAGAACGCCAATAAATGGACCACCTGTGCATGTGGGTGTCCATGACTGTGTGTTTGAGTCTTTCATGGTGATGGTTAGGGAGGTGTGACTTATTTGCAGTGAGTTATTCTCCTCTGTGGGACTGTAACTCCTGCTGACACTCTGACACACTCGGGAGATAAAACACACCGTTACTCAAAGCCTTGTACAGAGTGGAAACTGATGCAGCTGCCTTCAGATTTGTTTTTTGTTTTGTTTATTCCATCTGCATTTTAAATGTCCAATTTCAGTTTTTATTCCTTTCTTTTTCTTTCTTTTTTTTTATTAAATTGTCCCATGTGGCACTGATCAGATATGCAGAATTGGAAATGCTCTGAAACGTACCGTGAGGAGCTTCCGGACACATCAGAACAAAAACAGCATGCCCGGCCAACCAGGATTTGTTCGATTGGTCTGCATCTGATCCACACTAGGCGTGCATGGAACAATGTCTTCTCTTAAAGACCCCCACAAAACTTACAGCCTAAATCTCATAAAGTTGATGGGAAGGTGTGGTAATCCAGTCACTCGCTACTCTGCAAAGTAGCAATGTGTCAGTGCCGTTTATCTAAGTAATGTGCAGTGGCTGGTACTGTAGACACAATGAAAACAACTGATCTGATTTTCTTTTTTAATTATTTTTTGTGTCCAAGTGGCTTTTAGTTTAAAACCGTGGCTCATGTTTGAGAGCAGATGAGAAAAGAGAAAAAAAAATCCCAGAAAATGTGAGTCAAAAGCTGTGGTGTAAACATATGACTAAGTCCTCGCTAGTTCATTCGTTTCCAAATACAAATTTAGTCTCCATTTACAGTAAATTATTTCATTCAAGAATTCAATATTTTATATGAATAAATAAATAGTCAGCCACAATCCTTTAAATCATTAACCACTTGTCTCCTTTTATTATGTAGGATACCAGGCTACATGTTGGTCTTTGAGTTTGTTGTGTGCAGCTGTTAGTGTCTGTTCAGCCTTGATTAATGCTTCATGCTTCAATGTCTAACCTCACCAGGGCAAGGCTGGACGGGATGGATACCCGGTAAATTAGATTTTTATTTATCCTGTCACTCTATTCACTTCACCTACTTGTGTGTCTGGGCCTGGATCTGTTCTAACTTTTTCCCCACATTTATTCTGCCTTTTTCTATCCCATCATCTTCTCTGCTTTTTCTTTCTAAATTACTAAATTAATTCATTTACCCTTTCCATGACTTCCTCTTCATAACCAATAACCAACAGTGATGTATCCTGCCTCATAAATGAGAAGTAAGCTCACAGATATGCAAAGTTCAGACTGGTTATATCACACGAAATATGACTAACCCAAGGCAGTTGGCAGGGGGAAACGCAGCACGTTTAGTTCTCATATGAGTAAACATAAAGAGCAGTAGACATAAATGCCCAATAATGTTAAGATATCATCAGTAAACACAAACCACAGGAGTGTAAACCGTACCACAATGTGAAACAGTCATCCACAAGGCTCCAATCATGGCTTGCAGCTTCTAGTTGGGCTTTAATATGCTTGGTGTAATGCAACGATGTACATGCATAGCTACTGAATGGAAAGCAGGTTACCAATTTCCACAAAAACACAGAGCCATGCCTAATGTTATCCAGAGATACAGCGGCCTCTAGTGGACAGCTAGACCTTTTCTTTTCTTTTTTCTTTCTCCCACAATTTATGAGATGAAACGGTGATTTCTAGCTTATCATCCATTTATGAATACACCTACACAAAGCAGTGTGACTTCTAGAAAAGTGTGCACAATGCTACAGTCCTCCCTGAGTGGACGTCTCGGCAATCCCCCCCAAGGTCAGACGATGCAGTGCTCAGAGAAATAGCAAAATCACAAAAGCATCTCAAACTCTACAGGCCTCAGTCAGCATGTTAAATGTTAAATTTTACGACTGTATTAGAAAAAGACTGGACAAGTATGGTTTGTTTGTTAGGGGTTGCGGGAGAAAGAAAAATATTGTAGCATGGTTTAAATTTGCGAAGTTGCTTCTGGAAAAATACAAAAAAAAACCCCACCAAAAACCAAAGACTCTGGGAAAAATGTGCTTTTTGGACAGACAAGACCAAAGTGGATCTGTTTGGCCATAATGCACAGCCCCACATTTTGAGAACCACACACAATAAATCAACACAAACACCTCATATCAGCTGACAAGCAGGGTAGTGAAGGGAGGATTCGGAGCTACAGGATCTGAGCACCTTGTATTTTAGTCAGTCCTGAACTCCTCTGTATACCAAAGTACTCTAGAGTCAAATGAGAAGCAATCTGTCTGATAGCTAAAGCTTGGTCTAATTGCCATGCAACAGGACTCAATTTAAATCTAAACACAGCAGCTAATCTACAACAGAATGGCTTAAAAAGAATCAAAGTGTTGCAATGGCCCAAAGTCCAGACCTCAGCAGGACTGAATAGTCTGAGAGTGCTGTGCACAAAAAAAAACGCTTAAAGAAGAGCGAGCCAAGAGGCCACAACCTTGTGAGACACTGATAAAGTCATACAGAAACATTTACTTCAGATAATTGATGCTAAAGGTGGTTCTACAAGCTCCTGAATCATGGGGTGCACTTAGTTTTTCACTCATTGACTAGTTCCATGGTGACCCAAAATAGTCACGTCATCTTAACTCCTACAACATCTTTGCCATGCTAGCTGTGTAGTTGTGGATGTTGGGAATGCGGGTATCTCGGGCTCTCGCTCAGGCATATTCCCATACAGTCTGCCTGGCACTGCACAGCCCTGCTGACGGGAAATGCCTGCTGCTAATTACACACAGGTGGACTCGGTGCACAGATAAGCCTGTGCACATTTGTGTTTTTTAGAGGATTTTGTTTGTTTGCTTGCTTGCTTGTTTGTTTTTGCCTGTGACCGTTCATCTCCATTGCCGTCTCCATTTGAAACCCCAGAGTTATTGCACATTTTATTGTCTTGTTTTCATTTAACATTGTCCTGGGATGCCATTATTTGTGCATTGCTTAAACACTGCACAATCTGGTTAATTCTTCCCAGTCTAGTTAGTATAATGAAATCAATCTGTATAGTGCTAAGATTACATAGATGAAACAGTGTAACAACTGGAGGAGCTCAGTCTGCTGTTGCAAGAGGCAGCTTCCTGGTCTGTGTGTGTGTGATTATAAAGACTGAGGATGCTGCGTGCTTGAGGTCACAGTGAAACAACAGCAGATTAATCACGCTGACAATTATCATGGACAGTATATCATTACATTTAGCAGGAGCAGAGATGATAGAATTTCAAACATCTGACTTTAAAAAGAGCCGTTCTTCCTGTTGGGTATCAATGTTTGTGTGTCTGTGTCCATATGTGTGGAGGCTGTCCAAACCACCTATTGTTTATGTATGTCTCTGTAACAAAGCCCAGGACTGTGGAAGTGGTCAGAGGTATGTGTGTGTGTGGATGTGAGTGCTAGATGTGTTTTCACACCAGTATTTTCTCTCAGATGCTCATATATGAGGGCAATCAGCACAAATATATATCTATATCACTATTGTAATATATCTATATCACTAAAGCACTTCTGGATGGATGCAAACTGCATTTCGTTGCCCTGTACCTGTGCATGTGCAATGACAATAAAGTTGAATTCTATTCTATTTTTTTTTTTTTTTAAATGAGACAAGTGGGTTACCGGAGACCGCTGCGCTGCTAACTGCATTGTGCCAGAGATTTGTGCCAACAAGACTTTTTTTTTCTCTTTCTGTTTCCATTCCTTAAACAAACAGCTAGATTGCTTCCCAGTGTTTTTTCATGTCCTCTCTCACCCCTATTATGTCTCTCTGAATTACATACAATGCAGTTCAAGCTTTTAACCCTCCCGAGCCAAAAGTCTGTAAGTGTACAAGCTAGCAAACAGTTCAACAAGATGATAATAACAGCTGTGGAAGTCCAAAGTAACAAAGGGCATCTAATCAAGTTTTAATTAGAGGTACTTGTCCCTGATTTACTGGTAATACAATTTTCTGCTGCAATTTATTCTCCTGCACTGCAGTTTAGAGGCATTTTTTTAAATACACGTTTTTGTACCCTTTAATGGCCTTTGAATACTGTGTACTGCTACTTTTGATACTTAACCTTGGTTGGTTTGGAGTGTAACCAACTATTTTTTACATTTTGATATTGCAACTTTTCCATCAATCCGTTATCTTCAATTTGTCCTGAGTTGGGTTTCAGTTGAAGCCGACTAGGCAAACGTCCTTCTCACCAGCAACAGTTTCCAATTCATCCAAACTTGAGGAGAACCTGAGCTGTTCTCAAGCCAGATGAAATGTACACTGCTGAAAAGGACTGAAACATGACGTCCCAGAGGTGTTCGACTGGATTTAGGTCAGGCTACCACTGACTGGGGGCCCAGTCAGTGGTATCAATTCCTTCATCCTCCAGGAACTATCTGCATATGACGGCTCATGAGTCCAGTTATTGTTGTCCACCAGGAGGAACCCAGGACCCGCAGCAGCAGTGTAGCATCTGACAGTGGGTCTAAAGCGGAGTCCAGCCATCCTACAGAGGAAACTCATGTATTTGCAGCTTGTATTTGCAGCCCTACTCTGTCAGTCATTTATGCCGTGACCATAGATGAGGGTCGGATCTTAGATGGATTGATGATTTGGAAAAGCCTCGACTTTCGGTTCAGTTCTCTCTTTACCACAACAGTCAATGTAACACTCCACGTTCCGTTACTCATGATTAAGATTTCAAGATGCTTGAATTCCATCACTTGGTCCATCCTCTTTCATATCCTACCCATACATGAAGCCAACAGAACCACATCATCTACATGAGGAAGGTTGCAGGTTCCCAAAGTACATGCCCTCCTAAGCCTTGCTACGCCTTGAGATCCTGTCCATGAATATCTCAAACAGGACTAAAGACAAGAGAGAATCCTAGCAGAGTTAAACTCCAGTGAAAACAGGCCCAACTTTGCAGAGAGTAAGTGGATACACTTGGTTTTACGAGGACATGATGGCCCATGACAACTGACTTGCAACCACGTATTCCTGCAGTTCCCCCAACAGGTGCTCATAACCATTCTCCAAGCCACCAAAACACACCTAGCTTCAATGTTCAAACCTCTGTGAATTATCCAGAAGTTTGCAAGGGTGAAGATCAAGTCCTCTGTTCCACAGATGGGAATTGATCCTGAATCCAAGTTGTAATTGCAATTTTAAAATATTGGAATTAAAAAAATATATACTGGTAGAAAAAACATTGGATCCCTTCATCCACCACTGCTGACCTGTTAAAGAAACTGCATGCATGTGTGCAGTGTGAGTGCACATGAGCTGCACTTCATTTAGGTGGCATACACATGTTGAATTCATCAGACTGCAGCAGCCCACTTCCAGAGAATCATCAGTTGTATGATAAACAGTGTTAATGAAATGCGATTTGCGTGTCTCTCAAGCATAACACTACGACGTGCGTGCTCATGTATGTTTTCTCCCCTCATGTAACCCTTGCCACTTCTTCCTCTCATAAATCACAGCCAAGGCGAGATTCAGAAAAGAGTCTTCCCCCTGTCAAATAATCACAGTCAGGCAGGCTGACAGCAGGGCAGAGGGGTAAACACACACCCACACACACCAACTGACTCCTTTTCACATGTGCAGCATGCCCAGCCACAAGTGTGTTTATTCGCGAGTGCAACACTGAGACAGACAGCGGACCTCAATCAGCGAGAAGGGCCCAGGCTCGCCATTGTTCAGCCTTCAAGGCTGCAGGGCGCAGATCAAAGCCTGACGGGCACCCGGCAACATGTTGGCAATTTTCTGTCCCAAACAAACAGCACTCTGCTATGCTTTATTGTGCGCTTTGGTTCTGCTTGTAGCCACTGACTATTTCTAAGAGCCATGTATCACAAATTGCGCACACGTAGAGCTAACACCGATTTCTGTCCCTGTGGTGACATTAAACAAAGGTTTTCATGGGCAGCCTCAAGAGGAAAAAATTAATCATATCCCAGGAAGAGAAAGAGGAAAGCGCTCTCTCACTATCTCACCTTCACCTTAATGCCATAAAAGTTTGTTGAGCCTGCAGTTTGCAGCATAAGCAGCGTGCGATTCTCGCTGAGACGCCGGCTGTGATGTGCAGACACCAGCTTTTCATGCTGCATCCTCGACAATCACACCCTCGTGGATAATTAGCAGTCTGCGCCATAGGGAGTACAGTAAAGGCAGCTAAAACAGCCTGCGGCTTCTTTCACCGGGATTAAGAGACGAGCACATGCAAACAGACACACGCCTGAATCAACGCGCGCATTCACACATAAGCAAACACAGACATGTGCCCTCCTACAGGCCATGTTATTTCCCAGAGATCTGTTTAACAGCCTTCTAATTGATGGGAATGTGAGTCAAAGCTGTTTTTTTGTTGTTTTACCTGCTGAGGGATGCTGCAGGATAATGTGGCGCTGCAGACTAGAAATACAAGTTCTTTTTATGCGAGTGTGGTTCTTTATTTTGTTTTCTCCCACATTTACTTGAGGTTTTGGCGGTAATCTCCAGCTCTTTTTCCCACTTTTTCTAAACATTAATCTCCTATTTTTTATTTTTTTTTGCCTTTTGTGTTCTTTTACCCTCCATCCTTCCCTCCCTTTCTTCTCCAGCCTGATCCGTTTGTGGTTTGAGATGCAGAAATTTAACAGCAGCCCCTCACCCCAACACTCTGAAACCCACCACATCGCTCATGTTTTTTTAGTTCAGCCTAGTTTTATTTGAATTCCAGCACACGTTTCATGCCTTGCAGAGTGTTTTAAAGTTAAGCTATTATATTTTTTTTTAAAAAGACAATAGATAAGGTACCTAACTCCCTTTGATTTTGTTTGTTTCATAGTTATTTAAACCCATTTTGTCATTGGTTTTCAGTGAACACCGACTCTTATTTCTATTGCTGATTTAATGAAGCTTGTATATTTTAAAGTATTTTATTACCAGACATACCAGAGCTCTCTCCACTGCTCGTTGCATGAAATATTGCTTCAGGCAGCTCTAGCAATTCCTCAAGTTAGTAGAAATTCTATGCTACTACTTATTAATGCAAGCAGTCCGATGTCAGACATTAGCTACAGGGTTTTATTACTGAAAATAAACCTTTCATACACATCTCGTCGCAAAGAAAAAGACCCAAGCAGCAGTTGTACCCACAATTCATAAGGCTCTTTGTCGCTTGTTAGCGGCCATAAATCAGTCCCTTTTAGATTGTGCAGCAGCCGCTGACCTCGCATTGTTCACCTCTCCTGCTCATCCTGACGAGTCTTGAAGGAGCCAGACCCCCATAAACGCTCCCAGATGCAGAGATGTCCCTGCATAGATGTATGTATACATGGTAGAGCTTAGTGTGCATGTAGGGATGTAGCCTCGGAAAACTCAGAGGGACATTTGAAATTCTCATGGGAAACTCAGGATGTTGTTTTTAATAGAGCGATGGACATCCAGCCTGTCCTGTGCTGTGAAATTATTGCCGTCCAATTGGTCCCAGTCATTTGTTCCACCCTGGTCTCGGCTACCTACTGCTGACTTCACAAGGGTTCCTTAATCAAAAAGACATTCTGTAAAGAAGCACTTTTTATGCTTTTTTATAAATCTCTTTTACAGGCTGCTTTCAAGTTTGACAGCAGTCTGTAGCCACGCTGACAAATTATGAGGCAAAAGCAAAGCAGTAAATGATCAGATGAGCGGGTAACGAGAGCAGCTTCACGTATCGCTCCCTCTCTGTACCTACTGCCCATCCAGCAAAGCAGGCCAAGATGAGACTGTGGTAGGGTTGCATCCGTGGGGCTGGTAAATCAGGAGATCATGAAAAAAGCCAAGACTTGTGTGCGCCATCCAAGGCCAGAAGTGATTATTGTTAATGATGGTTTCCACCCTGGAAAGCCACCAGGACTGTGAACAGCAAGCCAGTACTTAAGGGACCCTGTAAAAACAGTTAGCTTAACATAGAGTAGGGTTGTTAAGAAGGAAGGCGGCAGGAAGTCAACGTTAGCCCTTACCACATACATCACATATAAGTGTTTGTCAGGAAAGTTTGATCCAAGAGCCGGCTCTTCCTTCATGTTTAAGTAATCCAAAGATTTGAGCGCCTTTGAACTGAGCATAGAGGAAGTTCAGTGACTGCTTGTTAGTTGTTTTTATCGAGGTAAACAAAGTGGACATCTCCAACTGCTGCTTCAGTGCTGGAGAGTGGATGAATAGACTTTCTTAACTGCCTGTTGTATAATCTAAGCACCACAAAGATACACACACACAGGAGATGTGGGGGTGTGTGTCAAATTGATGCAACTGGAACAAGTCCACTCAAGTAATATAATTATACAGCACATAGCCTGGGAGCCTTTATCTGAATGTTACTTGTTACACACACACACACACACACACACTGGGCAGGATATACATAGACCTACACATTTACTTAAATACAATAATGAAAAACCTTCTTTTTCCTACTTTTTCACTCTGAAGTTTCGGTTATTTTTGCTGTCCTCTCTTGAAATGTTTGCCTCTACAAATCCACTTAATTGCTTTTTCCAACACTAACACAATTTACATTTTTTCATAAGCGATATGGAGACAAGACTAAAACATTCTGAAATACTAATAAGTAACAGCTGGTGTAGGGTATCTTGCCGAGGAAAGGTTGTCTTGTCCGTGGACTGAAAACAAATAGTGACTTCAGTGTTTTGAAGCAATGCTTTATTCACAGCAGACTCGGTCGGGTGACCTGCAAGTATAATTATTGGCTCATTATGCCTTATTAAACCAGTAATTAAAGGAGCACTTTTTTCTTCTTCTTCTTTTTTTTAAATAAGCCTATTTTCTTTCTTGTTGAGAGTCTAATGAAAAGATTGATACCATTCTCATGTCTGCAGGTTAAACATAAGCTCCAGACAAAAGTGCCTGGCTTAGTTTAATTAGCATAAACACTGCAAACAAGGGGAAATTGCTGGAATTGCTCTGAGGGAAGGTGAAATCTCTAGAGCCTACTAATCACAACTTTATCGGCACAAAAACGACACTTAAAAACGACAGTGTGAGCTTACCTTCTTCTGGCTTCAATTCTTTACCGAGAGAGGTGCCTTTGCTTTAATGTGACTCTCAACAAGCAGTGGGCCAGTGTGTATTCATATAATGTTCCCAACACAAGATAAGCTGTCATGTCGCTACTACTTGGGCTTCATTTATAAAAAAGTTCTCATACTTTCTACATGATTTTATATTTTATAACATCTTTCCCTCATTGTTAAAAGATACCTATATAATGCCTGCACAAAGGAGGCTTTAGCAGAGAGATATATATAGATAGATATTTTCTGTGTAATTTTGTTGTGCAACTATAATGTCAAACTTTCACAATTTAATGAATTCTAGAAAAATGACTTTTTATTGATTGGCTGATACCAAAATTATTTTCCATAATGATTCATTATTTAAATAAATAAACTTTTGATTTTATATATTTCAGTTTACTCCAAATTATAGCCTCGTATTAAAGACAGCAAAGAATTTTTTAATTTTTTTTTTTTTTTTTTTTTTGAGTGCATGTACCGAAAAAGAAAAGCAAACTCCTTCTGAAATGAGATCATTGTGCACCAAAAAATTTCATCCTCCTAAAAGCGTGTTTGGCTTTTTTAAAAACGTCTCAACACAAAAGCAGCCGTGGTTACGTGTCTCTAATTTGATATATGAATTACAGAACACTGCATCCTGCTTTTAATTCAAAACACCTTTGGTCTGGCAATTTATTGATAATTCCTATCATAAAGCATAAAGTTCACAGCAGGCGTGGAGGCATGTGTGTCCAAAATTGCAATAGCTCTTACATAACTGACAGGAAAATCACTAAAGTCTACACTACATTTCCCTGTCAGAGTAAGGTTTTTTTATAAACGACTGCTTATTCCTGTTTGAGTCATTTTTATAAATGAAGCCCCTAAAGTGGTTCAGTGGCGACAGGGCTCTCGGGACTTTGTGTTGGTCATAATTTCTCTTTGTTTCTTTCCCAACAGGGTCCACTTGGCTTAGATGGCAAACCAGTGAGTATTCTCAGCCACATTTGTCAAGTATGCCCAAAATGAAAGAAACAAGTTTGATTTTTAACTCTGTTTTCTTTCCTCTCAGGGTCCACCAGGTCTGAAGGGCAGCCAGGTACATCGTCACACGCCTCTTATTCTTACTTTCTTATTTTATTTTATTTATTCAGTTCCTATTTAAAGATTTTTCCTATTATAAATCCAGCTGGACTCTGCATTTGTCCTGTAAGACTGGTGAGAGTTTGTTATACCTCATCAATCATTTTTACTCGCCCTGAGGAGTCACTGCAAGTGCGTGAAAAACCCGGTAGCCATCTTACTTCCTGTTCCACCTCTTAAGTCATCCCAATGGCTCACAGCCACGGGGGTAGTCTGGGCTCAGCTGAGCTGAGTGTTGAAATCCCCTTTGCACTCCCATCCATCAACTCGCGCCTGAAATGCTGGTGCACTCAGAGGCACGCCCAGGTGCAGCATGGAAACAGGTGAAGCAGAGCGAATGGGTTACACACCATTTGGGAAAGTAAGAAAGAGATTAGTTTATAACCTTCAGACGGAGACTCTTTAAAAAGTCATTATTGTGCCCCCTCCGCCCCTCCTTCAGCACATCGCAGCGCTCACCCACAAGAGGCATAAGTCATCAGCTGAAATGTAAACCCCCTCGCAGCATAATGAGAGCTGTTGCTCTCCAAACACCATTAAGCTGTTCCTGTTCCTGTGAAAGGAGTCCTGAGGCTGGGTGTATCCTTTAATAGGTTTCTCCCCATCAACAAGGGTCTGGCATAAAACCCTCAGAAGGCGTGACTCATGACCAGAGTTGCATGCAAACCCAAAGGGTGGGGGGCATGAAAACAACATAATAAAGGGGGGAAACATGTAGCACATTTTTTATCTTTGAGGGACTTCTGTTTCCAAAATTAATAATGAGGTTTTTATGAGCTGGCATTTGGGTTTTTTTTCTTTTTGAATCAATTGGAAAACTAAAGATTTTTTTTTTATCATTTCCCCTTTTAAAATGCCATTCCTGCACATAAAATACACAATAAATGAAATTAAACCAGATGGGAAATCAGTTTATTGAAATTCAACATATTTTTTTGTTGTGTTTTAGATCATTTTGAATGAAGAAGTTGACTGTAAAGTTAGTCTTGTTTGAACAATTTGCGGCTTGACTCTGAGTTAAAGGCTTTCTACCGCTCGGAAGAGCGAGCAGCACGGGAGATAAGCTCTGTCTGTCATCGCGTAGATAGTCACATTGACACACTGCTTGTCGTCTTCGCTGTTGTACTCTTGAACGCGTTTATAGCTCTAAGATAAAACTGTCGCCAGACACAAGAAGTTATGGAAGAAGGTACAAAATAGAACGAAAGCCTTCAAAAGGTTCAAGGCAGATTTGGAACCAGGGGACTGAGAAACGCAGACAGAGGGGACAAGTTGAGTGCGAAGGGTCTAACCTAAGTGGTGACTTGGCTTTAAGAGGTATGATCTGTCCATTGTTGTCACAGATGGACAGTGGATGCTTTCCACCTCTTATTCTTCTGCCTGTCACAGTCGCAGAGGGCCCGCAGTGAGTTTGCTGCTTGTGCTTTCACATTTGGCATCCTTATGCTCCTTACCACCACCAGCAGCAGCAGCAGCAGCATACTGAGACATGGCTCACCACAGAAATGGACAAAGGCCCTGCCTCATACATAGAGCTCATGAGGATTTGAAGCTGTCACAAAGTGGGGACCGTGCACCAGTGTAGGATCGCACAGGGATGTTTGATACCCCGTGTTTTTAGTTAGCATTTCAGCATTCCTCATCTAAAACATCTCAAGAGCTCCGAAGAGTCACTGATGGAGGAACAAAGGTTTTATCTCTGAGAAAACTTTTATCTCTCAAAGAGCACTCTTAAAAGGGATTCTTGGGACAAGCTTGAGTCATTTGGTATTCTTACTGTGAAATACACTCAGACAAAAGTGATGTTTGGATTGAGCGGTCTCAATGCCATGAATCCATTAAGCAGAATAACTGCCTTGTCTTACCGTTTGATTGAAAGCTCCCTTCTGAAGGGCTATTGAAGATGCGTGTGATGTGTGATAACTGATTTATCTTGACCAAGTGTCTCTGATTTTCTCCCCCCTCCTCCCACAGGGACCATCCGGACCCAAGGGAGAAAAGGTATGCTTCAATATGGATTTCAAAAGCCTTTCTAGACAAGTCAATGCACTGTACGAGTGTATTTCGAACATTTATTTATGGGCAGAAGGTGCTCGGACAACCTTGCCGTCGCCCTCCCACGTTCGAGTTTTCGGTGCGTGTCCATCAAAAGAGCCGTAGATTACATTTAGCTATGCGGGAGCTCATGTGTCTCTGCACATTCTCACGTCAAGGTACTAAGCAGGTTTACAGGCCTTCCGCAAAGCTCGATGATAGCCAGATGTTTTCCCGCTCTGTGAACCTCTGCCCAGCCTAAGATCTTAGCAACCGTAAGAGCTGTAAGTGCTGGCAAGAGCAGCCTCGTCGTGTGGTCGTTTCTCTCCACGCTGCTGGTTGGTTGTGTGTATATGTTCGAGACTGCGTTTCAGCAGAATCAGGAGGGCAACGCGACTGCATTAAAGTGCATCTGTCAGAGCGGGAATCAGCCTGATTAATGAGGCGATTGCATCTGACAGATGAAGCTGAGGTTCGGAAAATTGGCTCACTTCATGTAATCATGCTAGTAGCCCTGTGATGAGAACATGAACTCCAAAAAGTTGATCAGAAATCAGCTGTGTTCAGCATGTGCACTCCGCATTTCGACTTCATTGATACTGTGCTGTCAGATGATTTATGGCCTACCAAATGATTTATACAATAAATGTCAAAACGCTGAGCTGTTTAGGAGACAGATGACCTTTGAACCACTTCCTTCCCAAAACCAAATCTTCCATTTTAAGCCTGTCTGTCATCGCTGCTCCACAGTAGCTGAGCTCTTTTGGATAACTGGTCTGCTGCACATATACAGGGCTAATAACTGCTGACAATTGTTATTTTCCTGTTTTTCCTCCAGGGTGACCAAGGAGACATTGGGCCAAGGGTAAGTCTGTGTTTTCTGTATTCATCAGAGAAGGTTAAATATGTTGTTTTTGGCTGTTATATGCACATTTTGGAAATTATGTCCTCACTGCAGCTGACTCTGGAGAAAAGATGCTGTCCTTTATATGTTTTTTTTCTCTGTGTAATTTAAAAATGACCTTCCATTTAAACCTTACTTCCAGTTTTTGTTCTCCTTTTATTTTGAATTTTTGTCTGTTAGTGTTCTTCTTAAACATTCACCCTTTTTAAAGGTCATAAGCCGCACTTTCCTTTCGACTGAAACAAAGGACATGCAGTACTGTGCAAAAGTCCGGAGCCAACCCTCATTTTTATCATATTTCGCTTCCAAGGAGCCAGACTGTCTTCTCATTGTTAAAGTGGTCTTGAGCAATAGCTGTCAAGGCTTTATAAAGATCTTTCAAAGTTTTTGTTTGGACATTGGCTGCCTTTTCACTCATTTTTCAGTCCAGATGTTGTTTGTTTGTCAAGCCACTTAACACTGGACCGAGAACCAGTTTTAGATTGTGTCCTTAGGCAATTTGTTATTAGCCGCCTGTCGCAAAACACATCATTTGTTCACATTTCTTTAGTTGAATCGATGAAAACTGCCAAAGGTAACACAGTTTGACAGACATAAAATATCATTTTTGCCACAATGAGGTGATTCCTACAGAAATGACGGGTAACTTGAGGCTTTTACACAGTCCTATTGAAGTTAAAGAGAAAAACAGACGCTTGACATTTTAGAAATTTGGCTATTGCATGTGAAGCAACGCTTTAATGTGTTAAGTCAGTAAATAGAAATTCTGTTAAGTAGAGCCAGAGTTACAGTTTTCCCAATGCAGAGCTGTCTGTATGCTAATTGGCTGCTGTCTGAGATGAGTGGTAACACTCCTTTTATATGATTTTTGTGAGACAGAACCACCAGTTTTAAAAGCTATGCTTGAAATTAGCTTAATGTATTTTAGCTTCATTATAACTGTAGAGCTTCCTCAGCTGGTTTCTAGTCTGCTATCACAAACTGAAAATCAAATGTCAGGGAGACTGAAGTGTTTATGTCATCTGAAAACCACTAAACGGTTTATTTGTTATCACAATGCGGGAAAAATCTGGATAAATAAGGATAAAAGTCTCGGTCTGTCTATAAAACGCATACACAAAGCATTTTAATAATCCAAAAGCAAACGTGTGTTTACCCAGTGTGGCTTCCCCACACACAACTGCACTGACAGCACACGAGGTTGGAGTCGCCCATCTCCAAAGCCAAAGCCAGACATGAGAAATGACGTTATTAGCAAACATTAAACCTGCCAGAGCTCCCGTCTCTTACCCAAGCTAAGCTACTTTTTTTTAACATTACAGAGAAACCTCACCCTGCATCTGGTCTATGTTGTCAGTGCTGCCTTTTCATCTGATATCATTCCTCCCTCCATGAGAGCTCCCATTTCATTTAGTGTGGTTTGAAAATAAAACCTCTGTTCTTTACATGGTAAACAGTTTCAAATCTTTAAAGAGGTCACATACCCATGAATGTTTTTTTTTTAGAGCGCTTAGATCAGAATGCCACATAAAGCCGCTTCTTCACATGAATTTTAAAGTGGGGATGAACATGAAAATGTGTTACAAGCATGTTTCTAATGGCTCTAAAATCTTCTCATAGCCATTCGTTTCTTGTGTTTATTACCACCAATATCCTTCGATCTGTCCATCCATCCATTTTCAACTGCTTATCCTAGGTCTGGTAGTGCATGGATTGTAGATTAGAAATGTGGAAGTACATCTCCTATGACTTGAACCCCAGTAATGGAATCACAGAAGAGTCTACGATTATTGGAGTTAAACTGGCTACTGTTTTATACCAAAAGCTAAATGGAGAGTAAATATGATGTGGCTACTCAACGGAACAGTATTTATGATGCGGTTCAAAAAATTACAGAAATTCCTGATTTCTATCAAGGCGTAAGCCATTTGATTTCCCCACCTATCCTTTCAGATAGTTTGTGCAAGAATTAAATCTCCTTTGGCATTTCGCATTACATAGTTATTCCAAATGATAAATATTGCACTTGGCCCAGGCCTCTGCAGCTTTGATGTCCCTGGATAAATCTGCAGCCCCAAAAACCTCAAGCTTGGTTCAAATCAAACCCAACAGCTCCTAAAGCTACTGTAGATGTGGATGAGGTTTGGCTCCCTCATATAGGTTGTCACAGATACGGCTGTAGATGGGTTAGAAAACAAAAATCTCTTGCTTGCTCAGTACTATTTTTAACAGTCGGATTGTCTTCAGGTCATTAAATATGCTCATTTATCACCTTACTGGGATTTCAAAACTGTATTCAAAGGTTCAGCTTTGACCTTTACGGGCAGATAAGCGTATGTGTGAAAACAGAAAGCAACCGCAAATCTCCGTCAATGTGTCGCTTCCTGTCTGTCCATCACTTTTAGTGCCTCTTCCAGGCTGATTCTGGTCTTAGACCAGGGTACCAAAACAGGATAACAGGGTTATTAAAACAAAATGTTAAAGAACCACCAAAATGATGTGAGAAAAAGGTCATGTATAGTGTTGCGTCTTTCTCCAAAGCAACTTTTTGTTGAGTGGAGTAAAGCTGGTAGCTATTTTTCCCAAGCCTCCATACAGTCAAATCCATACGGAGGACATTGTCACTGCATGTTTAGGTTCATCTGGGGGCTGTATTGAAAGACAAGCTCTGATGAGAGTTTGATCCCCTGCCAAATCCTGAGTTTGCCTCCCTGAGAGCATCTGCAAACAGGCCATAGTGAGACGGGCCTCCAGGGATGAATGGCCATTTGTCTTAGTATCAGCCTTAAGTCTGATGAGAACAATGTAAAGGGGAAACCCACCATGAAACAGTCTATTCTCTTATGCAGTGTTTAAGGAGCATATGCATAAGTGGTCTTCATGGTGGGAACGGTGTGAATAAGCAACTGTGACAGTGGGCAGAGAGGGGTGCACAGGCCCAGAGAGGAGGAGGTGGAGTCTGCGGTGGTGCAAAAACCTCAGCCATCCAGCCCTCACTAGAGCCTGTTAGCAGAACCTTCTCTAGCAGCTCTTCTTCTTCTGTCACTCCCCCCCCCCCCCCCCCCCCTTAGATCTTCTCCCCATCCTTCCCTCCCTCCCTTGTGTTTTTGAGGGAGCTGAACCAAAGAAGCGACACAGTGCTCCAGGCTCTGCGGCAGCAGGAAAACTCTGCTCCTTTCAGCCTGACAGACAATCAACACATTTACTGTGTTGACTGGAAAGAGCCAAACCACCACTGTTTTGTTTGGTCACAGTGGGAATGATCGGAAGGCACTAAATGTTGTGCACGCACAGACACACACACACACACACTACTCCAAAATGATTTTTCAAGGGTCAAAAGACAGCTATTGGGCCTTACTTGCAGATTTTACGGATGTCTGTCTCACGATTTGCCGATGATGCATTTTATTTGCACCTGATGGGTTTTTAACTGCATATATAATTCGATTTGAAACAGCTGCAAACATGACTGTAATGCTGCGCTATCTTGTTCACCTTTTCCTCTTCTCTTCAGGGTCCTCCTATGTACGGCACACATGCAAGCCTGCACAGTAATCAGATTCTCACTGTTAAGGTTTGTGCCTCTTAGAGAACTGCTGTCGGACTGCCGAGCTACCGCTATCCCTGCAGACAGAGGAGCAAAACACCTCTCTTGCAGTTTTTCCCTCCTTTCTTTGTGCTTAGAGCTTAAGAGGCTGTTGAACTCTTATCTGTTTTTCCTGCAGCATTTGTTTTCATGAACTCTGGACTCACGGTTAACAGCGGACCTCTGATTTCCAACTTATGTAACTGACGCTCTTCTCGCACTCACTTTAATCCACTCCATGTCCTCTTCTCTCTTTTTTCTGTATCCCCTCTCCTTGTTTTCTCCCCTTTCTTTTCTTTTCATCACTGGTGCACCTCTTTGCATCGTAGATGGTTTTCCCCAGAACTGACCACGGCTTTCTCTCTCGAGAGCCGACCAACAGCTTTCAGAGACTCTTTCTGAAGGTAGACCACAACTAAAAGGCATGTGTGCTTTTTCTTTTGTTTCCTTAACACTTTAACCCGCTTTTCCTTTTCGTGTTCTGACTAGCGTCTTCCCTTCTTTCCCACTTTTTCCACATTCTTCAGTCATGTTGCATGAAATTGATCTCGTGTTTCTTGTCTTTTGGTCAACTAAAAATGTATTGCCATGAATGAATAATTAAAAGTGTTTATATTCAGAGCTCCAAAGCGTTTTGAAACATAGGAAAACATCTTTGGAAGATGAGCCACCCACACTGTAGAAATGTGCGGTTCTCGTTAATCTTACTCCTCAGTGTCGACATCACTTCATCACTTTGGTTCAAGCTCGAGCCTAACAGGGACATAATAATTATCAGTGCATAGGAATGAGGTTCTAGTCTGCTTTAAGGCACTGGTTATATCATTTTCATGAAAGTGTTTTTGACAAAGCAAACCATAATGCACCACATGTCTGTAGGGATGGGAGAATAGCATCAAAGTGGAGACAAAACTGGTGCCTAATTTAGCCTAAATAGGCAGTGGGATGGTGGTAATTTTCAGTAAAAAAAGATGGCACGCAGTATAAATCCAGTGATCAGATGTATTTTTCACTTACAAATGAAGTTGTTTTGCCAGCATGGATTTGTTTGAAATGTCAGTCTAACTCACCAGATAAAAACTGTTCTTATTGGCCAGTTCCTCCTGCTGTTGTCCTTTATTACCAGTGCCCTGGTACAAAACCACACTAACTAACCAGCTGCATGCCAGTAATTGCAAGTTAAGTTTGAGGGATTTCTGCTCATAGCACAAAGCATATTTAAAGCTTTTCTTAATAATAATGTGTTTGTGAGATCCGTGGCTTACAGTGACACACAGATAATTATCACCCAACTCTGCAGTTTCCCTCAGCTCTACAGAACTTTGGAGAGTCTTTTATCTCCCTGTTTTCTTACTTTCACTCTCTGCTCTCTCACTGCTCTTTCCTGGCAGTCGTTGCATCAAAAAGAGAAAGAAACTGTAGGCCCCCGCGTTTCCTCTCAAGCACCAAACAGCAAACAGTGTTCTCAACTAGCTGTTAAACATATGTGGAGCATTTAGCAGATAAAGAACCAAATATTTTTCTCAGGAAACTCGACGGGGTCTAAAATACGAGGGAATTTTGCAGTCATGTTTATCAGGTGGAGAGAAAGGCAACTGTAAATAAATGTTGGGCAAATAAATAAACAGATTAAGGATTATACACCTTGACTGCCCACAAAGACAGCTGCAGAAGCTGAGGGGTAGTTCTTTGATGTTTGCCGTATAACCTTAACAGGTCGCTGGCATGTCAGTGTTTGCTTCTGTTGCCAAAAACAAATCAGTTAATGGGGGCGTTTAAGGAGTTTTATTTTAATATATTACGTTATCGTGTGTACTTAATAATGTATTTATTACAAGTTTGTAGTTGGTAGTTTATTTTTGCATTTTTTCCTCTTCTTGTTTTTTATCAGGGTGATCAGGGTCAGGCTGGACCTGCTGGTCCTCCCGGTCCCCCAGGTCCTCCAGGTCCCCGTGGCCCCCCTGGGAACACTGGAAAAGATGGACCTCGTGGTCTTCCCGGAGAGCCAGTAAGAGCATCTTTTTATCTCTACCCCTCTTCTTGAGCTAGCCATCGTTTCTTTACATTTGGCTTCTAAGGAGCCAGACTTGTCTCGAGCAACAGTTCTCCAGGCTGTCTGTAGGTCTTTCAAAGTTCTTCTGTGGACATTGACTGCTTTTTCAGTTATTTTCAGAGCAGGCCTTTTACCTGACCGATAAAAAAAAAACACCATTTGTTCAAATTTCTAAAATTGAACTAGCAAGGTGATTTCTAAAGAGCTCTTAGCTAAAAACTTGGCATATCCCAGCATGGTGTGCGGTGTGTTCTTAAAAAATCTGAGGCAAACCTGGCACAGGACCTGAGAGACGCATCTAGCCATTCACTGAAGACTCATCAGAAATGGTCTCAGTCGAATGGTGGCTGTCAGTAAGCCATTCTTAAGAAAGAAAAACAGTTAAAACGGCTGAGGTAAATTATACAAGAACTTAATTGAAAATAAATGGCAACATGTCGTATAGAGTGATGAGTCCAAGTTTGACATTTTTGGTTCAGATCATCGTCAGTATGTACGGAGGAGGTCAGCAGAGAGGAACAGCAGTTAGTGTCTACAGCCATCTGTAAAACACAGCGGAGCTGCAATTAAGCCAGCAGTGTTGAGGATTTCATGAAAACAGACAGCATTATGAACAATGCAAAGTAGAGTCAGATTTTGATCCTCCATGCAATAAAAAACCTGAAAAGCTTCTGACTGGCAATGGCTTCATTTGTCAGCATGACAAAGATTCCAAACACACTGCAAATGCAGTAAATGGCCTGTATTTATATAGTGCTTTACTTAGTCCCTAAGGACCCCAAAGCGCTTTACACATTCAGTCATCCACCCATTAACACACTGGTGATGGCAAGCTACATTGTAGCCACAGCCACCCTGGGCGCACTGACAGAGGCGAGGCTGCCGAACACTGGCGCCACCGGGTCCTCTGACCACCACCAGTAGGAAACGGGTGAAGTGTGTGCCCAAGGACACAACGACCGAGACTGTCCAAGCAGGGGCTCGAACCGACAACCTTCCAATTACAAGGTGAACTCCCAACTCTTGAGCCACGATCGCCCAGTAAAAGCATACCTGGATAGAAAAACAAACAGTGGAACACTATCAGTCATGGATTGGCCTCTTCAGAGCCCAGACCTCAGCAGTATCGAAGCAGTGTAGGCTCATCTTGACAGAAAACAGAACAAAAGTTCCCCAAGAAGCCTGAAGAACTATTCCTGAAGACTGCTTAAAGAAATGACAAGAAATCTGCCTAAGAGAGTTCAGGCTGTGTGAAGAATAAAGGTGGCGACACCAAATATTGACTTTCAGGCTTGTATTTAAGTCAGTATTTCCATGTGTTTGCTGACGTTTCAATAAATCACTGCACGTATTTCCCATTTTCCTTGTAAAATATGAAGAAATGATGGATGCCTCAAGACTTTTGCACAGTACTGTACAAGAGCCAAATCCACACTGACTCAACAAAACAATGCCCTCCCACCCCCACTGTAGATCTCCTCTTACTCCATCCCTTCTGGCTGTCAAACTAAGGTTACACCACAAGCATTGCAGCCACTTAGAACACCTCAGTCATCAGTGGCTTTGTTACTCCCATCATACTCTTTAACCACAACACTGTGATAGATTGCAAACTGTGTAGCTCCAACCTGTAAATGTGGAATCCTATACATATATTTAAGGGGTAAGGGTGTACACAGCAAATGGCAATGAACCCCTATTCTCATTTTTCTGGGATTTGCCAGCATGCTGTGGCTTACCTAAAGAAGTCCCAGAATAGCAAGTCTACTCCTGGCCTCATCTGTTTTGTGTAAGTTAGCGGCCACAAAGTTCTCCAACACCCCCCCTTTCCAAATCCACATTCTCCCACCCTCCTACCACAACTGTGTTGCTGTGCACGCTGAAACTGATATGGCACTGTGGTGAGTTCATGGGCAGTTTGCCGGTCTCACCAAACAATAGTACACTCCTCGCCTGTGGCCGTTTTCGTTTCTTAAAATTAACTTTTTGCTTCCCAGGGTCTAGTTCAGATGCAGCAAAACTTGCAGCTGTGG
Source organism: Diplotaxodon limnothrissa (assembly GCF_057381915.1). Classification (NCBI taxonomy): domain Eukaryota; kingdom Metazoa; phylum Chordata; class Actinopteri; order Cichliformes; family Cichlidae; genus Diplotaxodon; species Diplotaxodon limnothrissa. The sequence continues at coordinate 30,118,051 of NC_140597.1, read as the reverse complement.
TTATTGAATTGAAGAGAAGGAGACTATGAAGGTAATTTTTGTTTATTCAAGTGTAGGAATGAATGCGCTGTTACCCTCAACTGGCACAAGAGGACAGCAAGGGATTCAAGTGAAAAATGTTGGTTTCGGTGTGGGTCACTTGAGAACTGCTGAACCAACAGCAGGGAAAGCCAGCGCAGCTCAGAAAATGACAAAAAACAGACGGGTCGAAGAGAAAAGGGGGCCCATCCTGTAACCTAGTCGATTGCAAATGTGCTCTTCAAGTTGATTAAAGGAGTTGCAAAACCCCAAAACAGCAAAACAAAGCACAGAGGCCTGCAGAGAGCCACTCCATGTTGTAGGCAGATGTCTAAGAGGGCCGAGCGGGAGAAAGTGAGTGAGACTGCCAGCCCTGGTGTACTCAAACCTCCATCGTTTTTTATCTGTTATATAGAATGAAATGTCTCATGCTGTCGGGTAGCTCTGTCACCTTAAAGTAAGAAGGTACTGGGTTTTAACCTTCCAATCAGCAGGGTCTACATGTTCTGCCTGCATGGCTTCCCACAGGATAATTGTCAAGTTAATTGGCAATTGGTTGGTTCGGGTGGATTGATGACTGTATGGATGGATAGATGTTGGTAAGGAAATATGATGAGAAAGAAAGAGCAGTGCCAAAAAGATGAAAGTAAAACGGGTCCAGAAAACAGTAGGAAGGATCGCGATGACACTTTTTGCACGCTGGCCAGCTGGAGAATATCTAATCAGCTTCTGCATATTACTGAATGGAAGGCTAACAACCTTCAATTTATATCATGCATTTATTAGGGTCCACTGGCTGATCAAGTAAACACAACTACTTGATAGTAGTGTGTGTATCTGTGTGTGAGGAAGCAATGGAGAGAGGCTCTTGCACAAGAGCCCTCTAAGCTGTCTCCGCCATGAATGACTTCATAGCAGATGTTTAGCTGCTTCCACCTGGCTGTCGCAGACAGTCGCTAAAAAAGATCTTTTTGGCTAAATAAAAAATATGTTAGCTCATTGATGGATAGAAGTTTGATCATCACTGCTGACACGGGAACACCGCTGTCCAACAAGTTAGACCGAAGTTGGGTTTACATCTGGCTGTTGGAAAGGCCAAAAGAGCATAATTTTCAGAATTTTCCTGCTTATCCATGCATTAGGTAACCAGTTGTGGCCTGTATTGAAGCATCTGTCTTTGTTATTTTTCTCTGCTCATCATTCATCCATTTCCTGTAATTATTCTCTAAACAGTCCAGCTCGTGCTGAAGGAGCTGAAGTCTACAGACTGCCTTGAATGCCTTATTGAAAAGTGACATCTAGTGGCCAAAAAGATTCATGTTCCTGAAGTAGATTCACCTCATTAAATGTCTCCTCTGTCCTTTCAGGGTTTTCCTGGTCGCGATGGAGCTGAGGTGAGCAGAGTTCACACTAAGCTTTAAGAGTTTGTTTCGCATTTTGTTTGGTTTACAGCTGAAGCAATTTGGCTTTTGCTGTTGGAGTCTTTTTAGTCGGAATAATTTGACTGTCTGAAAAATTCATAATTTATTTTTTTTATATATTTCCACCTCAGGGGCCACAGGGACTGCCTGGGAGGCCGGTAAGACTGCTAACAAACTATTGATCTTAACTGAAGTGTTGCCATCAAAGGGCTCAAAAGCTGTTTTAATATAGCCAGATATGTAGCTCTCTCTACATTTAATGGCTCTTTTGAATTGCTAGGGAGAAGATGGGCAGCCTGGTTATCCACAACAGGGTGTCCCGGGGCAAAAGGTAAAGCCGAGCTTTACTCTACCACTCTCATGTCTCTGACATGGATGATAAGTATGTTTCTAACCTTTAATGTGCATTTAAACAGGGCGAGCCTGGGAATGCAGTAAAAGGAGAGCGAGGCATGGATGGACTTCCAGGATTAAAGGTAAGAAACATATCTGAAATTGTTTTTGAAATAATAATGATCAATAATAATGCTAACAATTATGCTATGAAAGAGTTTTACCATAATATGGTGTTCATGGTGCAAACAGGGTGACAAAGGAGAAAGAGGAGAGCAAGGACTACAGGGAGCCATGGTATGTTATTTGTTATGCTTAAGGGCCAACTCTGTCCTTCTGCTATTATGCTGAGCCATCTATGCATCTCTACATTTATATAAAATATTCCTACATTATTATTTTTTCTGCCTCAGGGTTTTCCTGGTGAGAAGGGCACCCCGGGTGCTTCAGACATCATCGACTTCAATGGGAAGCTTCTAGATGCTTTGCAGGTGAGTCATATTCAAGTGTCGGTGTCAGCGACACCCGATTCATTCAGCCGCTTATGACTGAATTCCACATAAGGATTGAGGCAGAGCTTTTCAAAACAAGTAAATAAGTAAATAACACCAGAGCTGGCAGTGTGGTAAAAAGAAACCAAAAACTAAACATGTCGCCATTTCTCCTCGACAGGCCATCAACACCATCAGTGTTTCGGTAATCTGCTGCTGCTGTTGCTGCATGTTTTTGGCGGTGTGACCAGTAACTAACACCAATGCACAGATTTGCATCTAAGCATCTCTTGTGTATTTACTGCATCGCCCGCTTTCTCTTGCTAATGGGTTTTGTTTGTGTTTGTAGATGCCCTCAACAAAGAGTGTTGGACTTCATATGTATTGGATGTCACTCTAGGGGCCACATCTAAAGAGCATTACTGAGTGTCTCAGTTTTCCAGAGTCTCTTGTGTATTTGTTTGGGACAGAAAAAAAAGCACAGCCCTTACAAATAAAGCACCGCTGTGCTATCAGATGACATGCAGCCTAAAGAGCTTTGATTAATTATGCAGAAAAATCAAAAGCCTTCTGTGTTTTTATGGCATGTATGTGAAAAGTATGTGTTTGAAACCTGCTACAGGGCAGCATGGTGTGTTTTACTTTGTGCTAGCACATAGAGAAGGGAGCGCCTCACTGTCAACACAGTCTCACATCACTCTCTTCAGACACCAGCTTCTTTGATCCTGCTGTACACCGCAGTACGTGCTACTGGCAGATGGCTCTCTGAGAAGTGGAGCATGCATTTGATTTAAAACAATTATGAACCAGGTCCCCCTGGAGCTGAGCTCCTGCATGCAACAATCAATACAAGCAATATAAGAATGTTGCAAAGGGATTGGTGAAAGCATGGACCCGAGATCTTATCGGAAGCTATTTGCCATTGCGAATTAGTTGGCACAAATTCACACGCAGGGCTCCACGGAGCAGGTAGCGCTCACTGGCCACCCACCTTGTGAGTTGATCGCTTGTTTGTGTGAAAAGCAGCGTTTCATGTGCTTGTTGTGAAATGTTAGGTGATGATGAATTTGGTTTAAAACAATGCTAAGATGGGTTGTTTGTCACTGTCAGTCATTTTGCAGATGAATAGCATTCACTTTCCAGTGATGGAGTGTCTGGGATCAAATAGTTGCTTGTAAACATCATTTTCCATGGCTTTAAAAGCTGAGAACGAACAACAAGTTAGAAACTGGAAAATGAATCGTACACCTCTGGGAGGCGACTTGGCTTTTTTCCTTTTTATTGCTTCAAGATGACCGGAGCCTTTACAAGGAGGAATAACAAGTGTAGCATTGTGAATATAAAGATTAAGTGGAGTGATTTACAAGAGCTATCACTCATAGCATAACGGCAGAGCTGCATGGGAAGAATATGGCCTATTACATATATGCACGCCATTCTTCATTCATCATTAGGGTTACATAAAGTCACATGAATGTTTTCTCCAGCAGTCCCATCATTCAGACAATCACAGAGAGCCGTGCCAGGGTATTGTGTAGCACAGACCACATTCAGAGCTCTTTTACAATCTCTGTAAGATAAAAATTGCTTCAAGTTGGTTGTGATCAGCAAAAAGGAATGAAGGAAGGTTTTGGACTTGTTTACTGTCAGGCCCACATTGTGAATTATAGCGTTTTGTGTTCACGATTTGGGCCTTTTATAATGAGTTACCAGCCTCACTGTGATAAACAGTGTGAGAGTGAGCAGATAAAAAATGCAGAAGATGTCTAAGGGACTGTCTGAAAATTGCAGCTCTAATTAAAGCCGTTATAGTGTCATATTTTTATATGATGCATATGACTATTTGTAAGAGAAAGACCTCCTTAGCTCCCCACAGCTTTATAGTTGCTTTCAGGTCTTGGTTTGATCTGTTTGAGTTTGGTCTCACAGCTCGCACGAGCAATTTTATCCACCAAGAGAGGCAGCTGTTGTTAGCACGCCAGCCCGGCAGCAAGTGACACACAAAGTCGGTGACTAGCTGTAATCAGCTAAACCAGAAAATCAGTTGCTGCTAGGTTAATTTAGTCTAACACAGGTCATGCAACAAAGCTTTGTGCTCATTTCTTTTATTCTGCCTGTTTTTCTCCAGGGGCCACCTGGACCACCAGGACCTCCAGGACCTGCAGGGGAAAAGGTAAGCCATACAGCTGTGATTGGCTGATATTTATTGTTTGATAAATACCCAAAACATGCTAAGCCTGATTTTGTAGACAAAGTCAGATATATTAGTCCACCGAGTGCATCTTCCCTCTTTTTGTTCTGCATCAGGGTGAGCTCGGGTTACCTGGACCAGCAGGAGTTGACGGGGAGAAGGTAAAGCGACAAAGAGAGTATATTACACCCAGACGCATGCTCCTTTTCTTTCACTACTTCATATAGTAGTCAGTGGGACGTTTAGCATCATCTGCCTTATTAATCTCTTCTTCATCTCCAGGGACTCAAAGGTGACGTGGGTGAGACAGGACCTCCCGGCATGAGAGGAGAGAAAGGCGAGATGGGTCTCTCTGGGCCTACTGTAAGTAGCGACAGTGACTCTATTTCGCTAATAACACAATGGTGACAACTTTAAAAACAGCTGAAAGTTAATCCTGCTCTTTGTGGCTCAGGGTATGGATGGACAGAAAGGAGAAAAAGGCGACTGCAGACTAGATGACAACTTGGTTAGTATGAGTATGAAATACATGAATCCTCTGACGTTCATTACAGATTGCTGCACCTCCAAACAGACAGTTTAAAGGGAAATATATTGTTATTTATTTGTTATTTGCATGTTTTGAACCATCTACTTCATTGCTTTAAAGAACTGAATAATGTTCACACTCATTGATGTAGATTTTACTCTAGTTTTAAGTTCTTTCCAATTGATTTTCATTTTGGAAATGAGTGAGAATCTAAAGAAGTAAACACATGAAACAGTCTGAAATTCTCTGGTTACTTTGAGGAACGACTATACAAAGTTTTGAATTTAGCTGAGAAACTCTTAACCACTTTTTTCACTTAATTTATATGCTTCTCTTCTTGTTTCCACTTTTTCATTGGTGCTAAAGGTTCAGATGATTTCCCAGCCAGGCCCACCTGGCCCACCAGGCCCACCGGGAATACCTGGGCACCCTGGATCCATGGTGAGTACCTGCAGCATAACTTTATATCATTTCAGATAAAACAAGTCCAGTCAGGTCTGTAGTTTGCAAAGACTCACATCACACAATGTCCTACAGGGGCTGCATGGAATGCCTGGTCCTAAGGTAAGCTCGTTTATCTGTATGTGATGGAGGCGGATGGCAGCTGTATGATGCATTGTCTTGTACTCAGTGTGGCTTTGCTGTAATGCAGGGTGAACCAGGAGTGGGGATAAAGGGAGAGAAGGGAGACAGTGGTCCTCCTGGATCCAGAGTAAGTGATAATGGGCTTTATTATTATTCTAATGTGTTGGTCATGGCTCAAGAACTGGACATGATGCAGTGATGAATGTGTGCTTTTACTGCAGGGATCAGATGGCCTCCAAGGTCCACCTGGGTCTCCGGGCTTAGTGGGCCTTCCTGGTGCCAAGGGAGAGAAAGTAAGGACACAACAACCTCCATAAAAGTGTTTAATAGATCTGTTGTTCGTTGCTGGTTTATTCATTATTTTTAAAAAAAATCTTTCTCAATGTGTATTTGCAGGGAAGACTAGGAGAGCCTGGACTTGATGTGAGTTTCTTACTAAGAAGAACTATACATGTTGACATTATTTTATCACAGTATCTTCAGTTTAAATAAAGTCTGACATATATTAGGTAATAAGTTCCCTTATGGATTGTGGTTTTGTATCCAGGGTTTCCCAGGCCTGAGGGGAGAAAAAGGTGATCGAGGCGAAAAAGGAGACAAGGTAAGTCCAAACAGATCCTCAGTTCTCCTCCAGCTTATCGCATCTTCCTCCTTCAGATCCTCAGTTCTCCTCCAGCTTATCGCATCTTCCTCCTTCAGTTTTTTAACATAGCAACAATAATGACTGACTTAAACTGCTTAAACTATTTCCAGTGTATGAATGGGCTGTCTTCATTAGCTGCATGTGATAAGTGTATGAATTTGTTTAACTGTTGTCCTCATCACTCCCAGGGTGACAGAGGAACAGTAGGGAAGAGAGGTCTAAAGGGCCAGAAGGGTGAACAAGGTCCTCCGGGTCTGGACCAGCCTTGTCCTGTGGTATGTCTCCCCCACACATGTACACACAAAGGCTTTGCAGCAATGCTCATTTACTTACTCCCACTTTCCTCTAGCTTTTTAGTTTAAAAACACTTAGCATATATCTTATCTCTGTTTCCCCCTTTAACTGCTTTTCTGAACTTGTTCTTCTATGCTTTAAATGTCTACTCGGCTCCTGCTAACAGGGGTGCGATGAGTCTAAAGAGCAGTCTGTGAAGGCAGCGGTTTCTTCTCCTGCAACTCCTCCTCTTCCTCCTTCTGGCCCTGAGGGCCCCTGTCCTCTGGTACAGTATCTTTGCTTCTTTTCCCCACTTCTCTCTGATCACTGTAACTGATGCTGTTATTGACTGTTTAAACGCTTCTTTAAATTTTGGTCTTTTGGAGGGGGGGGGGTCCAATTGGTCCCAACTCTGAAACATATAAACTGACATTTACCAACACATTGTTCATGTGGGTGTGGCTTAATAACAATAATAATAAAGAAAGGCGTTCACAGATAATAAACAGCAAAACTGTCTAGGCCCGATCAAGCCAAAAAAACGTAAAGCTTGCTATGAATTTGTGAAATATACACACAATGCCAAGTTCCAGAAATGCAGAACTACTTACTATACTTGATTGCAAAGAAGAAAACAGAAGAGGAAAAAGCAGGTGTAATCAAGAAAATAATAGTAATTAATAGTTTCGTCAGTATGAAGGATTGTGCAAAATCAGAACCACAGACAGACATTTGGTAAATGCTGACAACGAGTTACATATGAGACATGGTACAGTTCTTAGAATATTACTGTAGCTGGTTGGCATCGTTTTGCTTGGAGACTAGTAATAGAAGGAAACATCTAGCATATACACTACATGGCCATGGAAACCCATGGCAGGAAGTTCCTGGTGCACAGTTTCTGTGCTGATGTTAATGCCAGAGGTTTGGAGCTCTGCACTTACTGAGGAAACTTTTATGTGCTATGCAGCACAGCACTCAGTAACTAACTTTATATGGTCTGACACTTTCTGGTCAAGTTGTCATAGTTCCTAAATAATTCCACTTTACAATAATACCATTTATAGTTGATGAAGATATTGCATGAACTGACTCAGCAAGCTCTTTGCAATGACCAAATATTTCTAAAAGCAGATTGCATGGATAGGTGCATTTTATCACACGTCTTTTCAGAGATAAAGAGGTGTGTCCCAGTACTGTCAAGATAGTGCACCTATCCAAAGCGAAGCTAAGTTAACTGGACTGCTGACTGTACCTCTTATTTAACAGATCGACCATCGTGTTATCCAAGTATTTCTCCAAATATCGAAATGTTCATTTTAAATGTGATAATAAAAGTAATGTGGTACTTAGAAATCTGGATTTATTAGAGTAACATATGACTTAAAATCAAAACAAAAGTAAAATTTGATTTTTAATATAACACGCCTGACCGTGAAGGCACACCAACCGACATTAAAATCAGCAGCGTGCAAATTCTTCAGATGCAGGGAAGCATGCATCGCTGGACATTTTCACGCTTTTTTTAACTTCTGTTTTCACCTTGCAGGGACGTGACGGGCTACCCATACCGGGCTGCTGGCACAAGGTGAGTGTTAAAATTTCGAACATGTTTTTTTTTAATCATTTTATTAACTTATGAAATCATTTCCAAATGATTTTGATACAGCAGAGAGTGCTCTGGGGGAATGGCTAACAAAGTCAAAACACATGCTTAGTATTATTCAATTGAATTCATATTTGTTGGCTTATTTGACACAGGAGCATTTTGTAAGTATATTACAGCCTGTGTGCGATTTTGTAATTGCAGTGCATGAATATCTGAATGCAGTAGTTATTTGCTCATTTTAATTCTTCCGCACTAATCAGTCCATTTTTTCTTCTTTTGCAGTGATTACTAACCAGCAGCATGGAATCTGTACATATTGATGTGGTATATATTGCAACAGAATACTATGCCAACAACCCTACTCCCTTTTTTCCTTTTTTATAAAATCCTATTATATAATATATTGAGACTTTGAGAACAAGGACATATTTGGGTCTACAGTATTAAAAAAAAATGTTTAAACTCGAGATCCGGTGTTGTTGTTGTGAAAGCAGCCGTGCTTTTGAAGAGACTGACGTGACGTGGCCGTGAGACTCTTAGTTTGGAGGACAGTCCAGATGCCATTGTTGGAGTAGAGGAGTGCCTAACTAACAAAGCCTGCCTTGTTGCCTGATTGTCGTGTGCGCACTCGTCCATTCTCACAGGATGGATGCTTGAAGAGATGGATGTTATTTCGCGGCGGATGCAAGAGTGTGTTGTCAGTACTCTCTTGTCCTCTCTCTGTTTTTGTTTTGAAAGGAGGAAATGGCAAGGCAGAAGCTCAAACGCAAGCGTCTCTCTCAGCCCTGAAACGGTGCGGGGCCCGGTTGGAGTAAGGACACGTAGACACGCAGAAATCACAAGGGGCTGATTTGCTTTTTGCAGCAGAGCCGGCCATGTAATGCCCCTGTGTCAAACCGAACTCTCACATCCTCCGACATGGAATCTCTCCAAGAGGACGCAAACACTGCGTTTCCACATTCACCTCAGAGGGAAAGATGAACCTGCTTCTGATGTTTTGTAAAGGCTTGAGGTTTTCTGAGAGTCAATGATGTCACTGGCACATAAGGAAGGATTTTCTGTGCAGATAGTTTGAACATGTTATGGTGATCTCTTAAATTAATCTTAAGTCAGTAAGTAAGTTTTCACTAATGCATGATCATAACAGTTTTGTATAACATGCTATCAGCTTGTATGACTTGTGGTCCCTCATTGAAACCTCAAAGTGCATTGATTTTTACATACAATAAGCATTTTTTAAATGAACAAGCCACTCAGAAATGTTAGTCCACTTTTTTACGGCTGACGTTTATGATGACTTGTGCCGTTTTGTTTTATTATGGTATATTTTTACCTATCGCCAGTTTCATTTTTGCATTCCTGTGCATTACCATGATTGTGAGATGACTAGGTAGTGAAACTTTAAGGTCAGATTTGAAGGAACCATTAACAGTATTCATGATAAACCAGTGTTTCAGTTGCTTGACAAATGTTTGCCAATCTTGATGCGTTTTGACTGATTGTTATAGTTTAGTCACAGAAAGAAAGGAAAAGATGTTTAATTACTGCTGCCAGTCTTTCCTGGACAACAGTAGAAGTCCTTGCTGCTGACTTAAATGTTTGTTGTTTGTTAGATAGCTTTGAATCAATATTAGTCATGGAATGCAGGACTAACGCTCTAAAGAAGAAACCTTTAATCAAACATGCACACAGCAGTTGTTTTGGCGGTAGTTTCTTTTTCATTCAGCAACATCTCAGCACAGTGGTTCTAAAGTCTTTGCAGTCAGATGACTTCAACTAGTTTGTTGTGGTTTTTGTAATACATTTTCCTCAGACTTACTCATTTATTGGTGCTTAAATACTTTTGTGTACTGTTCAAATAAAACACAGACACGCACAAATGCACACCTTTTAAAGAACTGTAAAACAAATGGTGAAATGGTAATCTGTGTTGGCTTGGACACTATACACAGGACTGATAATGCATAGGATCAATATATGCAAACATATACGTATTAATGGAAAGTGATGTTAAAGTTGTCTACGCATTGATATTTGTAATGCAGTATTAAAATTACTCAGTAATGATCTTTTTGAAAGGCAAAATACATTTTCAGGTTAATCATTTTTGGCAATCTACAGGTTACACTGGTTAGTTGTCTTCAGTACTATTAACCCATCACCACAGAGGCTGCTAAACATTTTCAACTAATGCTGTAATATTTCAAATGGATTTTATATTACAACAGTACATTTGTAATGCTGACTTTCTTGTAATTATAAATATCTTAATGTCCTATAACCAGGCTCACGTTATGTTCGAGTATGGTTTAGGCTGCAGATCCAGTAATTAACAAATTTATTAGACTACCTGTCATTAAAAATCATAAATATTTTAGAAATCTCTTAAAAATGTGTTTAAAAATATAAAAAAATATATATATAATGTTTGTTTATTAGGCAAATACAAACTGAATTCATGTTTTTTTTTCTATCCAAATTTAAGCTGGCACACTGGACAACAACAGAAATTATATTTTAGTATTAAAAATATTATTTACATAAGGTAGTTGTATTAAACTGGTGGATTAACCAGTACAGAAACATAAGAAAATGATTTTGGTTATGACCAATACTGTTAATTTGGGGCAGCTGTGACATAAACCTGACACCAGGTGGTGGTTTAATAAATTTGTTAAGCAGTCTTCCAACAGAATATTTCCTGTTTAAGCCTCAGATAAGAAGCTGTAACAAACCTCATATCACCTTTTGTTTATTATCATTTTGCATGAAGTCTTTTACATTGTACCTGCAAAGTTGCATCACTTAAAACACAAAACAATTTCTGTATCAGTAGAAAAATATGTTAACTTAAATAACACATACTCAAAAAACTAAAAGAAAAGGCATCACATTAAGCTAAAACGAACTTTCTTTGGGAATCATGATCAAATGTGTGTTGAGGTTGCAGTTATGTAGAATGGTTTAAAACGCAGGTTTGGGTTTTGTTTCATTGGGAAAGCTGGTAGTTATCTGCCACATTACATATGTGCCTTGATTTCTTTCGCAGATTCTATCAGTGTCTTTTTTATGGCTAAATGAGTAAATGGCGCCATGTCAGGATAGAGTTTGTTTTAGCAACTCTTTTACCACAGTGTTAGCTTAACTTTGTGAGAATGTTTTTGTTTGCTCTTTTTTGGTTGGGTATTTGGTTGTAAAAGATTTAAGCTATTTTTGTAATTGTCTAAAATGTATAACATAAAATCTGGTAAACTAAACATGTAGATGGAAATAAACCCTCTAGTTCTATGGTTGCTTGTCATTAAATATATCCATGTTATATTGTTCTGGTTCATTCATTTTACATTAAAACTAAGAGGTGCAGCCAAATCTGTGCTGTACTTCATGCATTGAATTTAGAATCCTTCTAGACATTTCTAAGTCCTGAATGATCAGGTCAGGTTAAGATTAGCAGTTGAACTTTCCTTTAAAAAAAAAAATCATATACTTAGAGATGGATCGAGTGACCTTGATTCATCCCTTAATTATGTTACTATGGCAGGGGTGAGCATCTATTTACCATTCTCTTCATCACATGCCACCACTGCATGTCATTGAATTAAATTGTGCTCTCTTCTATAGTTTGTTTTCTCCTTATCTCTCTGTGCACCCTTTCTTTTTCTCTTATTTTTAACCCACACAGCAGCCTGCTAGTTGAACCTCAGATACAGGAGAAACAACGCGATTTTTGTCCCAGTGGCAGAACACTGGACCAGGGCACGCTGGAGAGATTATATCTCTCAGCTGGCCTGGGAATGCCTTGGTGTTCCCCTGGATAACCTGGAGGAAGTGACCGGGGAAAGGGAAGTGTAGGCTTCTCTGCTTAGGCTGCTGTCCCCATGACCCAGCCCTGGATAAGTGAAAGAAAATGGATGGCTGGGTGGATACACAAACACCTAGAGACAGAAGATTAAAGGAATAATATTAGAAAATGTTAAGTTTCATTTGTCATTTTATGCATATTTGGACAGAGGAGCAAAAATGTACACAGTACCAGCAGCGGCTGTATGCATGGGGACAGCACTGATAGATGACAACACATCCAAGCTACCAAGTTGATGTTTAGAAGAAAATATTTGTAAAGCTCAGAAATCTTAACAAGCAGTCTATCATTCATATATATATATATATATATATATATATATATATATATATATATATATATATATATATATATATATATATATATATATACATACATACATATATATATACATATATATATATAAAACACCCAGCACGCCCCTGCGGGCGGTTTATCCTTCAAGCTCGGGTCCTCTACCAGAGGCCTGGGAGCTTGAGGGTCCTGCGCAGTATCTTAGCTGTTCCCAGGACTGCGCTCTTCTGGACAGAGATCTCCGATGTTGTTCCCGGGATCTGCTGGAGCCACTCGCCTAGCTTGGGAGTCACCGCACCTAGTGCTCCGATTACCACGGGGACCACCGTTACCTTCACCCTCCACATCCTCTCGAGCTCTTCTCTGAGCCCTTGGTATTTCTCCAGCTTCTCGTGTTCCTTCTTCCTGATATTGCTGTCATTCGGAACCGCTACATCGATCACTACGGCCGTCTTCTTCTGTTTGTCTACCACCACTATGTCCGGTTGGTTAGCCACCACCATTTTGTCCGTCTGTATCTGGAAGTCCCACAGGATCTTAGCTCGGTCATTCTCCACCACCCTTGGGGGCATCTCCCATTTTGACCTCGGGACTTCCAGGTTATACTCGGCACAGATGTTCCTGTACACTATGCCGGCCACTTGGTTATGGCGTTCCATGTATGCCTTGCCTGCTAGCATCTTGCACCCTGCTGTTATGTGCTGGATTGTCTCTGGGGCATCTTTACACAGCCTGCACCTGGGGTCTTGCCTGGTGTGATAGACCCCAGCCTCTATGGATCTTGTGCTCAGAGCTTGTTCTTGTGCTGCCATGATTAGTGCCTCTGTGCTGTCTTTCAGTCCAGCTTTGTCCAGCCACTGGTAGGATTTCTGGATATCAGCCACCTCCTCTATCTGCCGGTGGTACATACCGTGCAGGGGCCTGTCCTTCCATGATGGTTCCTCGTCTCCCTCCTCTTTCTTGGGTTTCTGCTGCCTGAGGTATTCACTGAGCACTCGGTCAGTTGGGGCCATCTTCCCAATGTATTCTTGGATGTTCGTTGTCTCATCCTGGACTGTGGTGCTGACACTCACCAGTCCCCGGCCCCCTTCCTTCCGCTTAGCGTACAGCCTCAGGGTGCTGGACTTGGGGTGAAACCCTCCATGCATGGTAAGGAGCTTTCTTGTCTTTATGTCAGTGGCTTCTATCTCCTCCTTTGGCCAGCCTATTACCCCAGCAGGGTACCTGATCACGGGCAGGGCGTACGTGTTGATGGCCCGGATCTTGTTCTTACCATTCAGCTGACTCCTCAGGACTTGCCTGACCCTCTGCAGGTACTTGGTGGTTGCAGCTTTTCTAGTGGCCTCTTCATGGTTCCCATTCGCCTGCGGGATCCCCAAGTACTTGTAACTGTCCTCTATGTCTGGGGGGGCTACATGAATAGGATGAGGGACCTATGGATTATATATATATATATATATATATATATATATATATATTTAATCATTTCAAAATGGCTCATGTTTATTAGTACACACAAAACACAACTTTGTTTTTCATGTATTTGGTCACATGCCTATGCAGAAGGACTTTGAGGATGTGAAAATCAGTAGGATTCATTGTTTTGGACCCATTGATATTTGCATTAGATTTTACCAAAAGCCAAAAGCTAGAAAGTCTACAAAATAAATGGGACAGAATAGAAATACTAAAAGGGAGTCTAAGATCTGTGCAAACATTTTTTACGTTGTCACAGGTCTTAGTCTTGTTTAAAGACTAAGACCTGTGGATTTACTTTTGAGGCATTACAAAAGTCATAGTCAACAGATATTGCAATTCATTGGCTAAAGAGCCAAGACAAAAAATGAGAGAGACACAACCAAAGATTTTCAGTTTGTTAACCAAATGAACCATCCATCCATTCGCTACCGCTTATCCTTTTCAGGGTCGCTGGATCCTATCCCAGCTGTCATAGGGCAAGAGGCGACCCTGGACAGGTCGCAGGACTAACACACAGAGACAGACAACCAGTCACATTCACACCTATGGGCAATTTAGATTGTTCAATTAACCTATCCCCACAAAGTGCATGTCTTTGGAAGGAAGCCGGAGTACCCAGGGAGAACCCACACAAACACAGGGAGAACATGCAAACTCCACACAGAAAGACCCCTGCCTGATGGTAGAATTGAACTCAGGACCTTCTTGCTGTGAGGCAACAGTGCTAACCACCGTGCCACCGTGCTGCCTATATTTATACATAAAGAAGTTGGCATTAACCACAACAGAAACACTGTCACCTAAACAAAACCGACCAAAACTTTAAGCATGGAAAGATGTGATATTGTTATTTCTATGTCAAATCATCTAAGACTACAATTATTTCATTTTTAAATATTTTCTGAGATGCTGTAATGGAGCAGAACCATTAGATCATTCGTTGTGATTACACCAATGTTTACATATGGTACACTTCACTGATTACTGAGCTCTTGCTGTCTACACTCTTTGACAGCAGGCACTTTGATATGAAATTTGAGTATCAAAGAAGTGTTTCTGAGGAGCTCTGTCTTTTGGTAAAATAAACAGTTTAAAAAAACGTCTTTGATTAGGTCTGTCATGAGCATCTGACATATACACAATCACTCGGGATTAAATACCCGCGCCTGTGACAAAGCATTTCGCCCCTAGAGGGTGCTATAATTAAAAGCAAAGCTTCGCACACGTCTGAACAATTATAAAAAAAACCCTCAACGGGTGTAAAAAAAAAATTCTGAATGACAATATAAGGTGAAGAAGTGAAGAAGAAAAATACAGATTAGAATCCAGATCAAAATGAAATAATCCATAATTCAATCACTGAAGTGGAAGAATTCACACACTGTATGCAAAAAGAATGAATTCTGCTGCTCATAGTTTCATACCATGAAAAATATACAACACAGACCTGGCTAATACAAAAACTAAACTAAAAAGAGTTAATTGTTTTAAAAAAAAAAGGTTTGTTTTTATTTGAATACCTGTAGTGAATTGCCTAAACCTTGCATCTGGCATATGTCCTCCATACAACAAGAGACTAAAACTAAATCTATTAAAAACTAAACTAAACATTTGGAAGCAATAAACAAAACCTGAAACTAAACTGAATTAAAAACAATACGTCAATATGAAATAAAAATGAAAACTAATTAGGAAATACATAACTATATTAAGTATTGAAAGCATTTAGAGCCAGGCAACAATTCCTTTTCTTCTTCTTCTTCTTTGATGAGCAATAAAATAGGTTGTACGTAAATACAAGTATTAGACGTTACATGAATTAAGCTCAATTTCTATTTGGGTAGAGAGCATTAACAAAAATGACTATAACTGCGTTTTGTGTTTTATTTATTATTATTATTATTATTAAAAATGTACCTTGATACATTTTTATGATTGTTGTTTTACATGTTTGTTTGTTTGTTTTCGGGGCTTTTTGAGGACCATTTTTATCAAAACTTTTACTAAATATGACGCACATAGAGAGCATGAATTTAACATAATCTGTAGCACATACTAGAGGTAGTAATAGAGGTTTTGTTTTCGTTTCTTTTTACACACGTCGCTGTGTAATGGGCTGAAGTTGTTTTTTTTTTTTTGTTTTTTTTTCAAAATCTTTATTTAAACATCAGTACAATACAAAATGGAATTAAGCAGTATTACAATAATGGTGATGTACTTACAGAAGAATTGTATGCATAGATAAACAAATACAAGAACAGCATTCAAAAACAACAATAGAAACATGCTAGGGGGAAAGTAACTAATCAAGCCAAAGAATAAAGTGATTGAAAGATCTTGATTTTTTCACAAACACCAATAGTTTTTATAGCTTTTGGGTTAGTGGAGTTCTTAATAGAGTTAAGATACTGTACAAGTTCAAAGGAGAATACATAGAAAGAGGGATGTCTTCCTAAATATTTGGACTTGTGAATATGAAATTTAGCCATTAAAAGTAACAAGTTAATCATATATCTGTTATCAAAATTGAATTGTTTTTGATTTTTGTGCAGACCAAACAAAACATATTTCCAAAACAGTACAAATCCTTTAAATATATTTTCTGAAATAAAAACACATAAGCTCTGCCAAAAATCTTGTACAAGGTTACAAAACCAAAAAAGATGTGTAGTAGATTCCTTGGAAGTTTTACAAAAGCTACAGCTTGTATCAATGTCTAATTTGAATTTGCTTTGAAGATAATCTTTAGAAGGATAAATTCTGTGTATTAATTTATAAGAAATATCTTTAATTTTGTTGGTAATTAAAAACTGATTAGGGAGTTTCCAAACTTCGTTCCACATAATACCATCTGACAGCCGGTTCCAGAAAAAAATAACATATGGTAGCGTGGTTATGGTACTCTGAAATAAAGCTCTAATCGATTTATTGTTGTTTTTAGATTGCTTAGAAAAGCAAATCTTGCCAACAAAAGTTTGTATGGGAGATGTCAACGGCCTGTGGAATGAAGTGATATTAGGTTGATTCTTAAACAGCATACAAACCCCTGATGGTATTGAGCCAAATACTTTGGTATAATCATGACGATTTATAGCTAAATTGAAGTGTAAACAAAATTCTTCATAGGAGAAAAGCATACCATTTGAGTCAAATAATTGGTTGACTAAAACAATGTCATTCCTAAACCAACTATCTAAGAAGAGAGATTTTCTTTTAAATAAAACATCCTTATTATTCCAGATATAATAACTGTGTGGACTAAAGTTATGCTTGTAAATAAGGGTCCAAGCTAAAAAAGCTTGACGATGAAAAGCAGAGATCTTTAACGGGATTTTATCAATATCAAAATTACAAGTAAGGAAAAATTCAGTGCCACCTAACTTAGAAAACATGAACACAGGTATAGCATTCCAAATGGAAGTAGGATTAGTAATTAGATTCTTCAACCAATTTATTTTGAATGTGTTATTTAAAGTGTTAAAATCTAACACATTAAGTCCTCCGTTGACATAGGAGTTCATAAGAACTGTTTTTTTAATGTAGTGTGTCCTATTTTTCCAGATAAAGTTGAAAATTAACTTATCAACCTCTTTTATAAGCTTTTTATCAAGGTGCAATGCCAATGCAGCGTATGTAAGACGAGAGATGCCTTCTGCTTTAGTTATTAATACTCTGCCTTTTAACGACAAATCTCTTAAGAGCCACTGATTAAATCTGTGTTTGAGTTTCTCTAGAATAGGATAAAAATTTTGAGTTATTCTACTTTCCTGGTTCTTGGTTATTATGACACCTAAATTGTAATGGGCTGAAGTTCACATATCCCAGAATCCTCCGCGGGCCTCTCACCCCCTCTTAGTTTTTGCATCCGGGTCTGAACTTCCTTTTCCTCTGTGCCTAGATGCGATGAGGACCTAGGTTTTCCCGGACCTCTGAAAAATCCGAATCCATCCTTGCAAAAGGCACCACCGAACCTCGCCAAAATGACCGAGCAGATGACAGTGAGGGGGACCCTGAAGGGGCACAGTGGATGGGTCACCCAGATCGCCACTACGCCCCAGTACCCCGATATGATCCTGTCGGCGTCCCGAGGTGAGGCTTCCCCCGCCGGTTGCGCCAACATGGCTCAGATAGCATTATTAAGCTAGCTGCTGCCGCTGTAATGTGAGGCAGATACTTAAACTGGTGTGTAAGGAGCAGATAAAACATGAGTAACCACATAATATTAGATAAAGAGGGCTCAAACTTTTACATAAAAAAGGTCCTAACTAGCTGGAAAGAAGCAGGTTAGCTAAGCTCGCTAGCGCTATCTGTCGTGATCTGTAACAGACCCGTTGATGTCCATACTTGTTAGGAGGGTTATAGCACGTTTAGTTACCTGAATAAATGTAATTATTTAGCAACAAAACCCTCCTAACCTTCGTAGACTGAGCCCGTGGATCCGAAGTTTAACAGGTGTGCATGTAGTGCTAGCAATCGATGCATGCTGATGCTTAAATTATTCGTTTCCTGAATGAATATTGGACGTTGAGACATGAAAACGTGTTGCTTTTTTTTCAGACAAGTCCATCATCATGTGGAAACTGACCCGTGATGAAACCAACTACGGTATCCCCCAGCGTTCCCTGAAGGGTCACTCTCACTTTGTGAGTGATGTTGTGATCTCCTCTGATGGACAGTTTGCCCTGTCCGGAGCCTGGGACGGGACCCTCCGCCTGTGGGATCTCACCACGTAAGTGCAGGGAGTCTTTACCCCTGGGCAGATGTTTAGAAGTACAGGTGAAAAGCCAAGTCTTCTAAATGACATTTGATTTTTTATGAATCACTTGAGTTTGAAGAGGCCTAGTTTCTCAGATCTGTTATATGCCAAAAATAGTCTTACAAATGAAGTGTTTTCTTAGTTAGTTTCAGAATATCAAATTGTTCTCTATGCCATCAGTACATGAGATCTGATACCAACAAAGCCTAAGTTGTCTAGATCAGGTCACACTGACTGTTCAGCAGTCTGATCGACCTCACACAGACAGAACCACCACAAAGGTAATGGGGTGAAGGTCTGTACTCAGACAGGCACAGGTTCTGTCAAACCCATCACCTACCCTCTACCCTTAGTATGAGCTCAGAAAATCACACATCCATCAGCTGCTGTTACTGTATTTGCACACTGGACTCACAAAATCAAGGGGAAATGGAAGTTTGAACATAATTTAGCTGATTTTTGTTACTGTGTGGGAGCAAAGTCAGAAAACGAGAGGGTTTTTTTGCTTAACTGATTAAGGGCAAGTAGTATGGAAGAAACTGTAAGTGTAGCTGCATTCTTTGGTGATTTCACAGACTACTTGTGAACCCAAACCACATAGTTTGTCCTTTTCTTCACCTCTGGCCGTTGTGTTTTCCTTGATTTTTTTCATTTCTTTTATCACTGAAAACTCAGTTGAGCAGCAACATTGGTGTTTCTTGAATGGCCTCAAATAGCTGGCTTTTGGGTGTGTGCACCATTTCACTGCCTAAGATCTATGCTGAAAACAGTGATGGTAATAAATGTGCAGATGGTCCAGTTTTGCTGGATTGTGCATCCACAGCTTTAAAATCTTGAGTTGTATTTTTTATTTTTCAGTGTCAGTGTTCGCATTGTAAAACAAAGACACAAGAAAAACTGGTGTAGTAATTTTTTTTTCTGGCTCTTAAATTAATGTCTAGGCCTTGGACTCGTCAGTAGTATTTGGATGCAGTGGCAGCAGGCATGCATTGATTGGTTATGCTAAGGTGTGCAGTAATTTAGTTGATCTGAAATGCCTGCATATTTTTCTTCCTAGTGGTCTCACCACCCGCCGATTCGTTGGACACACAAAGGATGTTTTGAGCGTGGCTTTCTCTGCTGATAACCGCCAGATCGTGTCTGGCTCCCGGGACAAGACCATCAAGCTGTGGAACACTCTTGGAGTCTGCAAGTACACCATCCAGGTGAACTTCCATCTAATGCTCTCCTGCAGCTATCAGCCACTTCTTAATGCCTTAATATTATTTTGAACGAGACACTTAACAGTTAAAGATGCTAGCTTTAATGTAAAGCAACTAGATGGCACTTTATTGTTGACATCTACATTTTCCCCACATTGTTTGCCTGATTGTGATAAAATGATCTGGCAGATAATAAAACTTTGTTATATGGTTTGTCTGCTCGATGATTATTACAAATTTTGCATGTATTACCTGATCTCGTTGATAAGTACTATTGATGAGGGCACAAACCAAATAGCATCACGTGACGTTTTTAATACCAGCATAACTCATAATCTGGCTTTGAGAATTCACAAAGCTCTTTATTTTGCAGGATGAGGGCCACACTGAGTGGGTGTCTTGTGTTCGCTTCTCCCCCAACAGCAGCAACCCCATCATCGTCTCCTGTGGCTGGGACAAGATGGTTAAGGTATGTTACCTTTGTGGAAACTTTGTGTTGTGTGGTTTGCTCAGTGATTTAAAAACTTTTCGCATGGCTTAACTGAACTCAGTGATGAGAATTATTTATGAGAGCAAAGCTCAGATAGGCTGACACGATGGCGCTTATAACAGTGGAGGCCTAACATAGTGTGCCCCTTGCTCATAGGTGTGGAACCTGGCCAACTGCAAGCTGAAGACCAACCACATTGGTCACACTGGCTACCTGAACACAGTGACCGTGTCTCCTGATGGCTCCCTGTGTGCATCTGGTGGAAAGGTAAGGCAGAGTTTAACTGAATGTCTTTTTTTTTTTAAATCATTTTTACTCCACTTAATAGGAGTAAATTAAAGCCTGCAGGTTTCAACTATGATGTATTCTTTACATGCATCTGTTTTAATATTGATGACACCAGAGGCTGTTACTGAGTGATTCCTGCACCTTAAAGAGATCATCATTAGTGCTGAAGATTTTTAAAAGTGACTGTTTGCTTTAAATGTTACACAAAGATGTTTGAACTGAAGGATGTCTTCTGTCTTCCACATTAGGATGGCCAGGCCATGCTGTGGGACCTGAATGAAGGCAAGCACCTCTACACCCTGGACAGCGGTGATGTGATCAACGCCCTTTGCTTCAGCCCCAACCGTTACTGGCTCTGTGCTGCCACTGGACCCAGCATTAAGATCTGGGTAAGGCTTCACGCTCTGGTCTGTGTGTTTAAAAATTAAAGTTGTAAAGGGCAGTGATGTAACCTAACATGCCAGCTGTATTCTATGATGAAAACCAGAGGCTGTTTCTGAGCTCTAACCTCGTTTGTTAGTTTAATAATAAATTTTGGTGCTCAACTTCAGTCACTGTTTTATACCTGTTAGTGATCACACCACCTCTTGGTTCTTCTTTTCATGTAGGATCTGGAGGGCAAGATCATTGTGGACGAGCTGAGACAGGAAGTGATCAGCACAAACAGCAAGGCCGAACCCCCACAGTGTACTTCCCTGGCATGGTCTGCTGATGGACAGGTAAGAAAAACATATATTAAGCATGTCTGTCAGAAGAGGTGCTTTTAGTGTTTTACCCCCAGTGATTATTCCCATTCACTTTTACCTCTGATGTCCACTGGTGACAGTCCTGCAAATATGAGGGGCACTAAAAACAGTTATCTGAATATGATCGGACTATAAAACGGCAGAAATTGATGAGCGTTGACTTTATGTTCTCGGTTTCTTTACAGACCCTGTTTGCTGGCTACACTGACAACCTGATCAGAGTGTGGCAGGTCACCATTGGAACTCGATAAGAAATCCTCGTTGAAGCAACTTTAAATAAAAGACTGTTTGGAAAGAATGTGTCCCGTCTTGCTCTGAACATTGTATAATATTGGTGGTTCTCATATAAGTTGGTTAATGTAAAATTTATTCATATAGCACATTTAAAACAACTGTTGATCAAAGGGCTGTACATTTAAGATGATCAAAGGAGATGAAATTGACAAAATTTAAGAAAAGAAGCATAAAATGAGAAAATTTGAGTAAGAAATAAAACAAAATGGAATTCATTCTGGTTTAAAAGCCAACGAATAAAAGTGGGTTTTTAAACTGGTTATGAAAGTGTCTAATGTTGGGGAGGTCCTGATGTGAAGAGGGAGTTTGTTGCACATTTCAGGAGCAATCACAGCAAAGGCCAATCTCCTCTGTGCTTTAATCTGGACATATGGACAGCTAGGAGCATTTGGTCCCCAGACCTCAATGATCTTGAAGGAATTTACCAGTTGAAAAGATCAAAAAGGTACAAGGGTGCTGACCTGTGCAATCCCTTGAAAAGTTAATAGTATTAAGTCTGATTTAAGAAGGAAAAATTAGATCTAGTATAATATTTAAGTGCAAGTTTGTGGATCTCAGATCTTGTACCTTTTACTCAATTGATATCTTTAGTTAATGGTTACTTTTCAGATCATGTTACAGATGCTCCCTGAATGATAAAAGCCTCTTATCTCTGTATCTGTTTTACGAATAAGATTTCAAATATATGAAGGGTCAGGTCTACTGTTCCTACTCCCTGAGTCAAGAGAGAGAAGCAGGTCACAGAGCAGCAATGCTACAGAGTATGAAGGTTTGATGTGATCTGTATACAAAGAGGCTCAACTTTAAATATGTGCAGCAAAAGTCCTCAAATAGTCAATTAAATGCCCTTTGAAAAGCATTAATGTCTACTTTAGTAATATTTAAGTGTTGCTTTAAAGTATTTTCACTGTCATCCTGGTAGTTAAACCAGGGTGGTAAGGTGCCCCCTTATACTGTGTACCCCAATGTGACAGTCCTCCATATTTAAATTACTTTGGTTTGCAAAATCTTCGAGTCACGAAAAAAGTCTGATTATCAGATCTGCTGCTGGAATAACACTGTTAATAGTTATTGCCACGCAAAAAGGGGGCATACAAGTACAGCTATCCACGAAAAGGTTTCTTCACTGAGCTATAACATAATCTCTCACATCATGTTTATTGTGATTCTTACTATACCCTGAGATATTTGGCAAGATTTTATGTAACTAAACAGATTTAAGAGAAGCTGATACTTTTTTGACGAAGGGGGACAAATATTTATTGAACCTTTGAATTCGCGAGTTTTTACATCGTAAGAATTGTCCTGCATGCGGTGCCGTACACGTGCATCCTAGCAACAGACATACACATCCAGAAGGTGGGTCAGTGGTTTAATTGAACGAGTAATCGCAGTTTCGCTTTAAAAAAAAAACATTTTTATAATGAGGCTACTCAAACTCTTCATTGCCAGCTGTTATTAATATTAAGTAAATTAATATCATAAAGATAAACGTTACAAGCGTCTGTCTGATTTGATGTTAGCGAGCGAGAGGAGATGGATGAAAGTTCACCTCTTCGTATTTATGTGGAAAGAACACTGGCCATTATTAAACCAGATGCCATCGACAAAGCTGCGGAGATAGAGAATATTATCCTCAAGTCGGGCTTCACCATCCTGCAGGTATGTTAAAGTTTCTTACGTTGGTAAATTACAAGATGAGAACTGTGGGGTGCACTTTGTTGTGTCAGGGACGAGGCTATCCAGCTGAGGATTTTTGAGGAAATAATTTATCTATTTTCTATTATAAGAAGTGTGATATCTTCGTTCATATAAATGCCCCTTTTAAAAGTAATAGATTTTCTTCCTTTGCAGATATCAGTAGCGCAAAGGTTTTCCAATAAAGGGCATTAATATCCAATGCAATTCTATTTTATACAGCGTCAAATCTCAACAGCAGTAACCTCAAGGTGTTTTATTCTCTATGGTAAAGACCCTACAATCAAACGTCCTTCTTTGAGCAAGCATTTGGCAACAGTGGGAGGGAAAACTACCTTTTAACAGGAAGAAGCCTGTAGCAGAATCAGACTCAGGCAGGGGTAGACATCTGATGCAACTGGCTGGGGGTGATGGGACGAAGACAATAACTTAACAACAATAATAACAAACAATAGTTGATAATACAATCACTGGGCACTTTATTTCTAGTAAACCTGGATCCCCTTTTCCCTCAGAACCACCTGAATGTTTCATAGCATGGTTGTCGGAAACATTCCAGTTTGAGATGATTTTAGCTTTGTGACATGGCGCGTTGTCTTGCTGGAAGCAGCCATCAGAAGATGGGTATACTGTGTCATAAATCGATCGTACATCTGGTACCTGAAGTGTGCCAAGAAAATGTACCCCACACTATTACACCACCACCACCATCCTGAACCATAGATACAAAGCAGGATGGATCCATGCTTTCGTGTTGTTTATGCCAAATTATGATGCTCAGTTTATACTTCAGAAGATCTATGACTATGCATACATGCCTAAATGCATTGAGCTGCTGTGACGTGATTGGCTGATTAAATATGACAGGACAAACTATTTTTGCACATGGTAAAAGCAATTGAAGTATGCATATGCAAATAGCAAATAGCCTCAGAATACCAGCCTACTGAAATTAAACTGATCTACTGTATCTGATGTGGTTAGAGATAAATCATGACTGTGTTCACCACCATATGTGCTTTCTCTGTCATATCCAATATTTAATCCCTGCATTAGAAGCGGAAGCTGCTGCTAAGTCCAGAGCAATGCAGTGATTTCTACGCAGAGGAGTATGGAAAGCATTTCTTCCCCAGCTTGACGGCCTTCATGAGCTCTGGCCCCATCGTTGCCTTGATGCTAGCATGCGACAATGCTATCGCCCACTGGAAGTCCATCATAGGACCTGTCAACAGTGCCAAGGCCAGAGAAACCCATCCAGAGTGGTCAGTGTCATTGCTTGGGATAATGAAAAGTGGGGTGTAATTAGATTTTGAATAGAATAGAAGAAAATCAAAGACTGACATTATTACACAATATACAGTATACTGTGCAGCATGCTCACACTTTGGTGTAAAAGCACTTGAATATTTCTCTGCAAACCTGCCCCATCCTTGGACTCAGACAAATGAATAACAGTAATAATGTGTATTATTTACATGGCATTTTTTTAATATAAATTTGACTTGTATATAACTTACAGTGTTTGATTGTAATTCTGGATCTCAGCCTCAGAATTTTAGTTCACCGTGTCCTTTGACTGACCCATCATCAAGGCTTGGTATATTACTTTTATCAAAGGTATGGGTTAAAGGTCAGCTCTGTTAAAACTCATACGCAGATGTACAAATAAAGAATGCTGTACTTTTCTTCAGCCTTAGAGCAAAATATGGCACTTCTGAGCTACAAAATGCCCTTCATGGAAGCGATTCATTTCAAGCAGCTGTAAGGGAGATCAAATTCATGTTCCCAAACTGTAAGTAATTTGCACACCCACACATAATCTTCTATACATAGAGATCTTGTGCATATGCAAGTGTTTTGAATGCTTTTCATTCTTTGACCTGTGTGTTTTTTATGCAGCTATAATTGAACCCTTACCCTCAAGAGAAGAAAATGAAGAATACCTGAGCAGGTATATAAACCCAGTTCTGCTACGCGGGCTCACTGAGCTCTGCATGAACAAGCCACTCAACCCCATTGTAAGTATTAGAAGCTATACGTGTTCAGTCATTAGCCAGCTGTTTAGAGCTTTGTGAACATGGGGATTGTATGTTTGCTCCTGATAGATTTGGCTTGCAGACTGGCTCATCCAAAACAACCCAGACCAACCTCAAATATGTGAAGCAGTCGTTGTGGAAGAGGAGCAATGAGAGGCAAACAGTGGGGAAAAAGGAGCAACGAGCACAGAGTTTAATGTCTTTCTTTTTGACTGAGAAATGAATCTGTTCAACGCTATAATGAAATAAATCATATTTTCAGTCGTAAGCATCTGTTTGCTTTCTGGCATAAATCAGCAATAGACTGGTGATCTGACTAGGTTGTACTTCACCTCTTACCTAAGCCCCAGAATTTGGGTTAGAAAAATGGATGGATGGATGAAAGTTAAAAGTCTTCTTATCACTTAAATATAGACACAACTTCTTAACCTTTAACTAAATGCATCAAAAATGGCTGTGGCTCAGGAGGTAGAGTAGGTTATTTTCTCATTAAAGGCAAACAAAAGTGTTTGGTTGAATTAAGCTTTCATAAAAGAAAGAAAGCACTTTCTTACTGCTTGTAGTAAGGTTTGAACTCTCAAAGCACTTTCTAAGCATTAAGAACAATTCAATGTAAAGTTGTGTTAGTTTGTCCATTTACCTTTGAGCCTCTGAAAATGGGGGACTGCGTGTACAATTGGCTGTCATTCCTGAAGGGTCATGCAACACTTTTGCCTAACTCCCTGAAATAAAGTTGCACTGTAATTTGAATCTTGTGTGTCTGTGTTTTTAAATCTATGGTGGCGATTACTTATGAACCTAACTTTATCACGCTGGGATGAAAGGTCTGGAAATATTCTCTGTAATTTAATCTTTGAATAATTTGATTTGGGCAGCTCCTTAAACTATTTTACAGCAGGTTTGGCACTAATTGAACATACAGTGTTGTGACAAAGTATATTTTTCAAACTTATGTCCCATATATCCTCTGATAATTGTTAACCTAGGTCTACTTCCCATTGAGTTGCAGTGGTTTTAGCCCTAGCTGGGAAAATACGTGTGTCTGGTGCTGCACTTTCAAAGTCACTCGTGTGTGATCTTATGTCATTTTTTACCTTGAGATATTTAAAGAAGTCTCATTGTGAGTGAACTTGACTTTGTTGGAAGGATATGAAAGTTACTTTTAGGTAAAAGTGGCCATGTTAAATATTTCTTTTATCCTCCGTACAAAACAGTGCACCATCTGACTTGGAAGGGGGAAAGAAAGTATTCAGTATTATTGGCAATAATACTATTGGTGACTGTTTAATGTCGAAGAGCCACTCCATCTCCAACCCAGCAGGTAACACTGCTGGTCGACAAGGCAGTAGACAGCAGAGTAAATATTTGGCAGCACCAAATAACAGGACAAACAATTTTATAGGGTCTGCAAATGACGCTGTTTAAAAAGAGTGCATTTTGAAGTAGTGAACATGGTTGCACTGAATCCATCCGATAACCTGGGTCGACTGTATGAACCCAGCTGAGATCAGAATGTTACTTGTTGACAAAACACTCAATAACTTTATTTGATTTTGATGATGATGAGATGAGATAACCTTTATTTGTCAGTTGCAGGTCTTTTGCTCACAACCGAGATGACAGACCTTGCCGACCGTACATACAATACAAACATCACATTGGGGAGACAGGTCAGGCTAGGTAGCGAAGAAAAAAACATCGAAATGTGCAACACAAAAGGATAATACAGGAATGCACAGGTATCAACACACCATAACACAATAAACACAGTCAAGCAATATTTGATTTTGAGTCAGTTCTGTTGCTGTTGCTCCACTCAGATTGATTCACTATTAGTGAAAATAATAACTTATTTGTGCATTTGGGTCTGCTTATTCAGTAAGAGGGTACTTCCAATACCATTTCCTACATTTATATGCTAAGATTGTTGGAAACGGATGATTGCAGTTACCCAGCTGTGAACATTTTGTTCTGCAGTGTGTGACTCTGTTTGTTCCTAACTCACCAGGTATACAGAAAGCTGCTTATACTGTAAACACAAGTGCTTATGACTAGCTCAGGATATATTTTTTTCTTAAATAAATGGACTGAAGCATTATAACCCAAGTGTATATCCTTTTATCACACACATATTTCTGGTAAAAGGATTTAGAAAAAGAATGACAGAAAATTATGAGTTCTGTCAACACACTTCAATGCTTTTGTATCTGATTATACATATACAATTGTGTGTATTACAACCTCAAGCCAATCAATTAGCTTTTACTGTGCACTGAAGACATTTGAGTGTGAAACCAAAAGATGAATTTGAGAAGAGAGATCAGTTTCATTTTTTTTTATTGCCGTTACTGGCATCTAAATGTGTTTTTTTTAAAACATAGAATATATATAACTACATCAATTCTATGACCCATAGACTTCATCATATTTCTTATTTCTTCATTAGTTCATTAGTAGTCTCTTCATTAGTTATGTCTCTCCAGGGTTCTTTTTCAGCACCTTTTTCAGGGTTTGTCCTTTCAGTCTTTTCTTCATGAGTTGAAATGTTCAGCTGGGTAAAGATCTGGTGATGGCCAAAACCTCTCATGCCACAACCGCCACTGTGCTTCACAGATAAGCAGATCCCTTCTTTCTCCGTATATTGGGCTTTCCATCACTCCGGTGGAGGTTAATCCTTCTCTCATCATCAAACTGTTTAAGAACAGCGGTGGTTCATCTTTTTACTTTTCTTTTAACTTCAGTTTGACCTTCTAATTTTTTACCGCTGGTCAGTGGTTTGGATTTTGTAGTTTGGGCCCTGTTGTGTTTTCTAAGCCTCCTTCACAAGTCTTCACAGGTGAGAGCAAAAGAATTAAACTGAGTGAAGGTTCAGGGCTACTTCCCTATTTAAATAATCAATAAGGAAAAAATAGATTATTAATGGATTACTGTGCCAGTGTGTTTTGTTACTTTATCTGAGCTGTTTTACCTATATCTCGCACTCTATGAATATGGATATAACTTGATGACGTCACTTTATGATTTTTTTTTTTTATTAATAATGAAAACTTCACTGGTAATTTTCAGACCAAGTTCCTTGAGTGGAGCTGAAATTACCGAGCAGTGAACACACCATTCTGAAAGTACTCTGAGTTCCTTCCTGAGTTCTCGAGGCGTGAACATCTTTTGTAGAAAAACAGAAAAAAACTGTCTTACATGCCATTGGTCGGTGCCGTGAATGGCAGCAGAGATTTTCCAATCAGAGGGCTTCTGCGCAAAAAGGTCGTTTTTTTCTCCTGCTGGTTCTAGAAAACCAACCACGAGTTGCCGTCGTGTGGGAGAATCCATCTTGAAGAGAGCTCTCCGGTTGTGTGATTAGTAAGTACGTTTCTGTATTTCATTAGCCTGATTAGTTTTTCTCATTATATTGTCACGTAAGTAATGCGATTCTTGTAATCTATCTATTTTTTAAACAGTTGTTTTTTGGGGTACGTGCAGGTAATTTTTGTAGTTATTAAAACTGTAGACTGATATTGCGGCCGTATCGGCCTCGGCATTACGTAACTGCGAATTTGAGTTGCATAGTCCCGGCTCGGTTTATCAGCGCGATACATATGTGTACAACTTTTCTAATATTTGCCCTTGGCAGTAATGCGCTAAAGATGCAGTTTGGTTACTGTGATGTGTAAGTGAACGTAACTCTGTGGCCATTTCCCGGCACTCGGTAATAAGCGGGGCTCTCTGAATGCAGGGAACGCGATCGCGCCGGCCAAAATGGTGGGAAAAGCACGTATTGGCACCATGGAAATGGCGAGGCATGCACGGCATGACACATTATATAACCCCCACAACTGTATCACTAATTCCTTACTCTATCTTGTTTGTGTTGGGGGACTTAGGTATAATTGTGCAAAATGTCTGAGTCAGAGCAACAGTACATGGAAACATCGGAAAACGGCCACGAAGTCGACGATGATTTTAACGGAGCCGGCCTCACTGAGGAGGGGAACGACGACGACGACGGCGCCGCCGCGAATGACTGCGGAGAGGACGCAGGGCCCGAGGACGACGACAATTCGCAAAACGGCGGCACGGAAGGAGGCCAGATCGACGCCAGCAAGGGCGAGGAGGATGCCGGGTGAGTTTAAGAGGCCTGCTGTGAATCTGTGAAGGAAGCAGGCGTCCCTAATGAGCGCTAGCGGTTTGCCACGGCTCTTTGTTCAACCGGCCTTTTGTTGGCGCCATGTGCAGCGCGGAGAGGGGGGGATGGGCGCCACTGTAAAGATTAAATCTAATATATAGTTGCTTAGAAAAGCAGCAGATACGGGGTGGGTGCTGTGCCTCTACCATGGGGATTTCTCACTTTATTAAACCGGCCTTGAAAGATGGCTAACGGCTAAAAGCTAAAGCAAGTGCTACCTACCTACCCCCCTACATTACTGGGTCACCAGATGTTTTGGGACAGCCTGTATATCTACACCCCTGGTTCTACCCACTACCACTACTGTGTGAAGCTTGTTAGTGGGGGGGTGCCTGCAGCTGCTGCTGCTAACAGTGTCCCTTCTCCTGTGCTCAGGAAAATGTTTGTTGGCGGTCTCAGCTGGGACACAAGCAAGAAGGATCTTAAAGACTACTTCTCTAAATTTGGCGAAGTGACAGACTGCACCATCAAAATGGACCAGCAGACAGGCCGGTCAAGAGGCTTTGGTTTCATTCTGTTTAAAGACGCAGCCAGCGTAGAAAAGGTAAGTTATGTAATTATGTGGACACGTGAGGCATATTTTCACAATGTGGGCAATTTTACATGTGTTTGTTTTTTCTTTGTCTAATAGGTTCTTGAACAGAAGGAGCACAGGCTAGATGGGAGACAGATTGACCCCAAGAAAGCCATGGCCATGAAGAAGGATCCAGTAAAGAAAATCTTTGTGGGCGGACTCAACCCTGATACTTCAAAGGAGGTCATTGAGGAGTACTTTGGGACCTTTGGAGAGGTACATTAGAAGCACCTGTCAGCATCTAATGGAATTAAGTGGGTATATTGGAGGTGGCTGCTACAAAACTCTGATTTCTTTGTTTGTAGATTGACACCATAGAGCTTCCGCAGGACCCAAAGACAGAGAAGAGGAGGGGATTCGTATTCATCACGTACAAAGAAGAGGCTTCGGTGAAGAAAGTCATGGAGAAGAAGTACCACAATGTCGGTGGTAGCAAGGTAATGGCACAGCAAGCTTGCCGGCTGAAATTTAGTTAGCCAGATTTATAAGTCTTTGCAAACGTTTAACACGATGCTCTTTGTGTGACATTGTAGTGTGAAATTAAAATCGCGCAGCCCAAAGAGGTCTACCTGCAGCAGCAGTACGGTGCCCGTGGATACGGTGGACGTGGGCGAGGACGTGGAGGTAAGCACGAAATCTGTGTGCACTTCAGAAGACTCTTGATTTCAATCATGGCCTAAATTTGTTTCTGGAGACTTGTGACAAAAGCTTTCTACTTGTTATTTCTAGGCCAGGGCCAGAACTGGAATCAAGGCTACAACAACTACTGGAACCAGGGATACAACCAGGGCTATGGTTATGGACAGCAAGGCTACGGATATGGTGGCTATGGTGGCTATGACTACTCTGCTGGTTATTACGGCTATGGGGGTGGCTACGATTACAGTAAGCGATAAGTGGCCCCAGGGAAAAGAAACAGAATGAGAGAAACTTTATTTTCTTGGTCCTCCTTTTTGTACAGAAGAACTCAGTCCCTTTTTCTCTTGTCCTCCAGACCAGGGCAATACAAGCTATGGGAAAACTCCAAGACGTGGAGGGCACCAGAGTAGCTACAAGCCATACTGATCACACATAGTGCAGGTATGCATTTCTGCATCATCCGTGGTAGTATGAGAACATAGCTGTAACCATTAGTGCCTTCTGACCCCAGAGATCTCCATCTACTCTAAGTCCATTCCAGCATTGTTGTGGGGTTAGGGTAGGCCGCCTTGTGGGGTCTGTGATCATTAGAGATGGATTCATTCCACCTGTCGGCCATCTTTAGATGAACCTGTACTGCGACTGTTTGATCAGTACGCGTCGAGTTTGTGGTGGTTGAAAGCGGGAATAAAGGACTGTTTCACCTTTCACCAAAGTGCTAGGTGTAACAGCTAGAGGTCGTGTCCCCCTCCCTTCCCAGCCCCTGCCCCCGTCCAAAAAGTGTGTCTGTCCATCACTGACCAGTCAAACTCATTCATGCACCTGTCTGTCTTTGTGTAACTGCATGCCGCATTTGGTTTATTCTCAGTAACGTTAAGCACCGTGTTTTTCTCTCAAGGTCTAAAGTAAATAAGAAAAAGAGATCCATGGTCTGACTACAGCGAACATGGGCTCTGGCTTTTCCTTTGGAGTTGGCAGAAAATTTGGACTCATGCTCCATTTGTACAGATCAAGTGAGGAACTGGGGAAGCAAATGTCACTTTTCCACTTTTTATTTTATATTGTTTTTTGTTTTGTTTTTTTTGTGTCCATTTACATTTCCAGTGATGGAAGTGTTATTTTTACTGTACTTTTTGGTACCTTTTTGAATCTAATGTATTGTATGGTTGTATTTTTACATGTCTACTGGATTTACAGATGAGCAAGAGCTTTTAAAGCTCGCGAATAAAACAAATTTTTTTTTTTTTTTTTTTTGTTTATTTTGTTTTGGTGTTTATAGATTTTGTTGTTCTCCCATGCTGAGTGTTGGATGTGAGTTGCATGGCTTCAGATGTGGGGTGAGGTTAAAAAAAAAAAAAAAAGGGATTTATACTAATCAAAGGGTTCTTTGTAAGAGTGTCAAATAAATATTTGCAGAAGGCCTTGTAGACAAAGACAACCAGCAATTATTTGGTTTTGTTTTTTTTGTTGTTGTTGTTGTTTTTGTTATTTTGGCTTTTAAGGAGATTCTTCCCCCATCATGTCTGCAATTTTTAAGTGGCTTTACTAGTGTTATTCAACTGAACGCAAGCCTGTTAAATGTAAGAGGGTATTCCCTCTCTCACTGGAAATTCATTCCTCTAGTGTCTTTGGCAAATTGGTAGAAATAAACTTTTGGTTTATATTACACATGGATCTTTCTGTTATTATTTGTAAAGTTAACGTTAAATGTTTTTGTACTGTTAACTGGCTTGCTTGTTTCGTCTCAAGTAATGTTAACATCTCCATGGGAAGCTGTGGGAGAGGGCTTCACTACCTGCAGGATAACTTGCTGAGTGTAACACCCACCCCACTAGATGTTAAACTGCAATACTTGAGCAATTTTTGTGAATGTGTCCGGGAGTTATAGTTGTCTGGTAAGTGCTTAACTCTACCATGCTGTGTATTAAGAACATGTTGCCAATCAGTGTTAAGTCACAGCTGATTATGTGAACTGCTGTCAGCAGAAAAATGATACAAGAACCAGGATTACAGTTAAAAAAAAAAAAAAAGTTTATTTGTCAATATTTTCTTTAATTTATTTATTTTGTATTATAAAAGTGTGGAATTTTAAAATGTCATCTTCTGGTAGACTACATTTCCCAGGTGGCAATGATATGTTGTGGCTTGTAGTGTTTACCTCCAGTCTGTGGGGTGTCATCAGAGAGGTGACTGGTATGATCTGTTGAAAATGAGAATGACTAAAACATTTGCATTGATATTTCACTTTAAATGGGCATAGTTTGAAACGAATGACGACGCTGATCCAGCAGTACAGTTATTTAAAATTCACTGTCACCGCTTTGATATTCTCTGAATTATTAATTTCCAGATAGAAGTCAAACTTCTCTAAAGTGAACCCCCACAGTAGTCTGTGTTGAGTGGAAGAGGCAACATGTTCTGTGAAGCTGTTTGGTCTACTGGAGCCTCAAGAACAGATTTTAATCTCTACCTCTAAATATTATGAATGTGACCACCTGACTCTGTCTGATGCAATTAAAATGTTTTCTACAGGTTTGACAAACCTTAGATGTCTTCCTTTTCCAGTTTGAGGTCACTGGCTTTCATGTCTGAAAAAAATGAAATGGTTATATTTTGGTGTTGAGGTTTTTATGGACTGAGTAGATAGCATGCATATAACCTTGTTTACAATGTTAGTCAGCTAACCTGTAAGGATGCGATCAATACATTGCACCACCAGCTCTGCATTCTCCATGCCGAAGCACATGGGAGGCTTAAACTTCAAGACGTTCTCCCATGGGCCATCAGTACTGACACATATTTGATCCTCCTCCTTCAACCTGATATAAAGAGGACAAACTCCAATCACAGAACAGCACTGGGGAGTAAGCTTTTTTTAAAAAAACATAAAATGTAAAAACTAACTGATAACTAATATGTTGCACTGCAGTCCCTCACCTCTTGACCACATGCGCTGCAGCTTCTGTGGCAGGAGTCTTCTTCTCTCTGTCAATCACCAACTCAATTCCCAAAAATAGTCCAACACCTCTACAGAAATAAAGACATGGCCTTTTATTGGAATTATGAAAGAATTAGCATACTTGTCAAATATATTTACATGTTAAGTATTCACGTTAGCAGCGGTTTGCAGTCCATGTCTGAAAATCTGAGATTTTTGTCATTCATATCTAGCTTTTTATACTGCAAAGGGTAAACACTACCAAATATATGTATAATAGGGTATGGAGGACAATTTCTATACATTTGAATAATTGAACATTTTTAGATTAAGTAAGATCAAAACACCACACCTGCAAATAAAAGTGAGATGTCAACGAGGCACTGTAAACATGGACATGTCTGTAGGCAAGCTTTAATTAGTAGAGTCACTGGACTTCATTATACGGCAGCTCAATTAGTTATTTTTTAAGTGCTATGAACTGCAGGATACCGCTGACATAGCATCCTTACCTGACATCTCCAATTATTTCATGTCGTGCTTTCAGTTTTG
The DNA here is from genome assembly GCF_057381915.1 of Diplotaxodon limnothrissa. Taxonomy (NCBI): domain Eukaryota; kingdom Metazoa; phylum Chordata; class Actinopteri; order Cichliformes; family Cichlidae; genus Diplotaxodon; species Diplotaxodon limnothrissa. The sequence goes on along the minus strand of NC_140597.1, from coordinate 30,083,930 downwards.
TGAGCAAATCTTTTAGGTGGGCTCCGACCCTCACAGCATTTCCTCTTAAGTCTTCCTCCACGATCACATCAAGGACTGCTAGGCCAACTGCACATGAAACTGGAGTCCCGCCGAACTGCATGAAGTTGGAGAGTAAAATGAGTGATTTATCTTTAGAATATGCATAAAAGCATTATATTTAAAAGTAACACAGGAACTGTGAGTGAAATGTACGTTTTAAGTCTTAAAATGACATTTCTCTCTTAATGTCATTTTAATATTAATGGTAAAATGGTAAAATAGCTATTATTATCAAATACCTGGTTGTGTGTGGAGATCGGGCATTAATTTATGCTACATTAAGGTTTCTGTATAGTCACCGTATTGAAGTACTCCACTCCGTTGGCTGTAAAAGCTCCAGCTATCTCTGCAGTGGTTGCTACGCATGCCAGGGGATGCCCATTGCCCATCGGTTTGCCCATGGTCACAATGTCTGGGCAGAAATCGTCTCCCTGAAGCTGAAAAGCCCAGAAATGATGTCCCACACGCCCAAAACCTGTCTGGACTTCATCTGCCACAAACACGCCACCAGCTGAGCGCACATATCTGTGGAGAATACGACGAGGAGGCACCACACTTTCATTGTTGTACAACCAGCTGAGCAAAAACAACCAGATAACTGAAGAATTACTCACTCTGCAACTTTAGGAAAGTATCCTTGGGGCAAGATTATTTGTCCACCAACACTGGGCAGGGATTCAGCAAAGAAGGCTGAGATCTAAAGAAAAACAGATAATAAATATGCACTATAAGTGTAATGTGCTTATTATTAGCACTGTTCTGAGCGTGTGTAGTAGAGATTTTATTGAGCCTGCATGGAACTGGGTTATAGTGTACCTTACGGCCTTTTTTGTGAACATCCTCTATAAGGTCTTTTACTGTATCAGCATATGCTTGGCCTGGGTTGGGGTGATCTTCTCTGTATATGCCTCTGTATGTGTCTGGTAGAGGTGCCTGGGAGGATGAAAGAACATGTTCTTTGAGATCAGCAGGAGTCTATTGCTGGGCAGCAGTTTTTGTGATAATAGGTTTCTAAATTTACACACCACATGAACCCATTCTTTCTGTCCCGCCAGTTTCCGGAACTTGTAAGGGCTAATGTCGATGAGAGACATTAGATGCCCATGGTATGCACTAGTGTAGAAGGAGAGCTCATTATAACTGAAAAGCACGCGTAATTGCAGGGGTGAAAGGGCTGCAATGGAGCAAAATACTTACTGGTCAAGAACTACGACATCTTCATGTTGGGTGTACTGACATGCCAAGCGTAGGGCAAGATCATTGGCCTCTGAACTATCAGGAAAAAAAAGATGTAATTGTACTTTAGAGAATGCTTTTTTTAAGGAGTATGAGCGTGCAACAGAATACTCACCCAGAGTTAACAAAGTAGAAGACACACAGTTTCTGGGGGAGGGTAGCAGCCAGGCGGTCAGCATACAGGACTATGTTGTCATGCAGGAATCTTGAATTTGTGTTCAGGACGTCCATTTGAGCTGCTGCAGCCTTTGTGATGGCGGGGTGACAATGACCCACTTAGAAAAACATACATACAACATGTCAGTAAGGGCGTTAAAACGTCCTGCCACTAGGTGGCAGAAGTGTAATACACTGTATTTTTTTAATTGGTTAGAAAAAACGGACTTGAGACTGGATGATAATGTTTTACCATGTTGGACGTTACTGATACAGTCCAAATAGCGTTTGCCATTTTCGTCAAATAGATACTGTCCTCGTGCTCTTACTATTTTCACCGGGTCTTCTGAATAAAACAGTTTACATGACTGTCTGTAATCAAAGAAATCAATACGTGTCATTTGCACTATATGCACAATAAGCCTGTGAGCAAGCACCAAGAAAACACCAAGTTTCATCTTACATACCCGATTAGCCTATTCCTCATTGCAAGAGTTTCTTCTTTCCGAAGTTCTTCTTGCGCCATGACAACTTAATCTCTGGCTCTTTTAATTTCACGTATACCAAATACAGATACAAATACAATGCCATAAACTATAACAGCTATTGACTAGAAACTTATGGAAAACTGTTTCGCTAACTGACCCAATACGCATGCGTCGGTGGCAGAGCTGAGTTCACTTCCCACTAAGTTCAAACACTTTGTAGTTTTAACTTTTCTTTTCCCCTGTCACAGGTAAGGTAGGGTATCTAAATTTAATAAATATTTTATTATTCGACCTATATTATAAAATACATTTGCCTTTATTGTTAGACAGGAAGATTTGAAATTACGCAGAACGGTGTCACTGTGGGACGGTCAAAGTGACAGAAGCTCGTAAAATAATTGCAATGTGTTTTGCTGTGAGTTCAGTTTAATTTCCTCCAAAACAACAGAAAAAAACAATAGTAAACGTTATACATTTTTGGTATGTCTAAACCTCATTTAAGCATCTCTTGAATCACCAGTTGTAAAGGCATGTGACAAAAACACCCTCTCAATTGGTATCGTCCAGAAGCTATAAATACTCAGTTAATCTGCTCGCCACCCGGTGCACTCGCTGCGCAGCTTTGGTTGCTTAGGAACGCCTGAATGCAGGTAATACATCAAGACAGCTGTAGCATGCTAGCTTGCAACCAAGCTGCCTGACCAAGCTAACGCTACAAGTGATTTAGACATAGACTGTTGGGTTAGCGTTAAATTTAGGAACGCAAATTTTCATACTGGCCTTACAAAACGTAGCTATAACCGACTGGAATGACAAGCCTCTAACCGGTCGCAATCAGATCTATTGTAATAAACTGACGCTAGTAATTTTAGTGCATTTATCCTATGAGCTAGCTGACAACTTGGTGCTTCACTGGCTGCATCGTGTTCGTGAGCTAGCTTACCACATACCACCTTGCTCACCGGCTATAATCGGAATCCTATCGATCCTGTAAGTTTAGCATTATTTTAATGTGTTACATTGTAACGAACAACAGCTGGATTGCAGTTCATGAATTTTAGCTGATGGGCAGAAACGTGGTTTGAGTAAGCTGCGCAACACTGTGTTAAACTCGCTTGTTTTCCATTTTTTAAATATTTTTTTTTAATTTTGTTTTTTTAAATACAGTGTCCTTAAGTCAAAGCTATTTTATCAAGGTGGCTGTGCTAGAGGTTTCTTGTCATTTCGACAGCGTCCTATATTTTTTTTCTTATGCTGATCGAATGTATGTTTGCTAGTCACACTGAAAAGTGATGCTAAAGTTTTATACTAGTTACTTGACAGCTCTTGATTGTGTTCAGGACATGACAGTGGAAAAAGCTTGGTCTTGTGCCCCTTAAATAATGTCTTGTGGCATGTGGAACTAGGCTAGCAAATGCACTGTTTGCCACAAGGAGGAGGAAGGCCCTGGAGGCCACATCTTGACTCAACAGTGATTGAACGAAAGTCTCTTAAGTGAGCTGAAATATAAATGCCATCAAAGGGCCTCAAAGTTGCTAGATTAATATTTGGTTTTTTTGAAGGGGGGTTTTCCACCCTACATGTGCTCTACACATTCTTTTAATAAACAGAAGTCCAAAGGCTAATGGGTCATGTTACATTTTAATGCAACGGTCATTCTGTGTCTTTTACTTTCAATTTGAGATGTACAGCACTGAGTAATAGACTTCCTGGGATTCCATACATGGGCTACTGCAGGGGAATCTTCAGGTGTTTGTGCATTCAGTAACTAATGTTTTTTTTTTTTTTTTTTTTTAGTTTTTGATTACAAGTAGAGTAGTTCAGGACTGTATTTGGTTTGGCCTCAAGTAAGTCCTTGAGACCTGGTCACTATTCTTTTGTCCCCTTTACAAAGATACTATGGTATGCTTCCAGCCCCTGTCCCATTCATTTTTCACACACTTCCCCCTCCATCCTTTCCCTTTTAGTCTTTCCCTCCCCCTTCCATTCTTTACTACTCACAACTTTTGTCATTTCAGTTTATTGGACCCTACTGACTTGATTGCAAAAGTTTTCACTTGAGTTGTAGTCTGCATCTCCTTCGAAATAAAATTTTCTTTGGAGTCCCATTTGGAATGACAATATGAACTTAATTTGATGAAATGTGACGTGCTGCTTTGTTCAGGGTCACCTCATGTCCATGTGTGATTCTCGCCTTAGTGAGCATAAACTTCTGCTCCTGCATGAATGAAAGGGCAACTTATAAGCCCTAGCTTGGTTCACATAGACCTGTGGTCAGTGTTTGGTGTGCAGCTTTTCTGTTCCTCTTGCTGTGGGCTTTCCCAAACAGAAAAACAAACATTAGAAAGTACCCTCTGCCCCACAATGACTAAACTAGTTTGATTTCTCTGCAGTTTGTCTAACCACTTATTTAATTTGTTTCAATCTATTCTCACCTGCCTCTCTAGGTTGCATAAAGATGTTGGTGGCAAAGTGAGGAACCTGGTCAGTCTGGCTGGTTGAGGTGTAGAGGGGACGCCACAAACCACGCCAGAACTCTGACTAATGACACTTTCACTGCCCTTGGTAAATCTCCTCATCTCCATGTCTCTCCCTGGATCATAGCTACAAATATGGTGACTCTTATAACAGAGCAACTTCGTAAGCAGAGTTTAGAAGAACCCTATCACAAGGCCTTCTCATTCAGTGTGAATGTGGTGAGTTGGATGGTTTAGATGGAACAAAGTCTTGTCCTTCAAACTGATTTTGTTTCATTGACTTGGTTTTCTCACTTCTGATTTTGAAAACAAGTCATTCTGTTTGTTACAGTCATTACCTACAGTGGGCTCCAGTCCCACTGTCTCGTGGAGTGCTCATAAAACAACACAAGGCAAGTTTAGTGAGTTAAGAGCAACATTTGTGACCAGTGGGGAAATTGGCCTCATGTTTATCTTTTTGGCATTTTCAGAGAGCTACACCTCAACTACACATCCATCATCTGTTGCCAGTGTTTTGGATGACTCCTGTGGACTTGATTCACTATGGCCTACTTCTCAATCTGGAGAATCACTCCAGAGACCAGAACGTCCCTTCAAGGCTTTCCAAAGTTCACCTCCGCCACCTCCAAAACGCCACTGCCGGTCCCTCTCTGTTCCAGAGGATCTGTCTCAGTGCCGCACCACCTGGCATCCCAGCGCATCAAGGGTTTGGACCCCGGTGAAACGTAGCTGTCACAGTGGTGGAGCATCTAGTTCAGGCTCTGGAGCCAGCTCTTTGCCACTTTGTGGTCCTAGTTCCTCCTTCCCCTCTTCCTCCGTACACTCATCTGCTAGTCCTACCTTCTTTAGCTTAGCGCTATCGTCTGACTCCCTGATATCATGGGGCTTCCCATGGGACCCCTGCGATACACTGAAAGGAGCGTGTTCTGCATCCTTTGCTACGCCTTCTTCGTGCTCTTCTTCACCGGCCCCGCTGACCTCACACTATGTGCTGCAGCGTCGCTTCTCCCTCTCCCCTGTACACATTCAGAAATCTCCTACGGTGCCCTTGCCCCCCCAACCCTGTGCAGGTTCAGCCTTGAAATATGGCCGTTCTGACTTGGAGCACCCAGCGCTGTCTCCGTCTCCTACTTCAGCCTGCAGCACACCATCCTCATCTAGGCGTGGCCTCCACCCTGCTTTGCCACGTTGCCACTCGCAGCCCTGTGACATGCGCAAACCTCGCTTAAAGAGGCGCCATGACCCAGATGTTCTGCCCTACCCAAGGCCAGTCCTCGACTTCAGCAAGATGACACAGGTGAGCAAGGAAGGTGGTCCATCAGTGTTACAGTACCTCTGTGACGGAGGCTAATAGTATTGGTGAGCAATCAAGTTCACTACTTTCCTTAAATGTAGCCTTCTCTTTGAGACCTTTTGTGATCTTTTTTTTTTTTTCTTTTTTTGCTTTTATCTCATCACTTATGTTTTACCACTTTATCTTTATCACTTATTATTTGATGCAAGGACGCAAGACAGTAATTATTTTTGTCTATAAAAATAGTAACATGATGATCATGATGCACATGGTTTTTCCTGCTTAGATTGGTAATCGTGAGAGCCCTGCATATGGACCAGGTAGCGGTTTGATTCCAGTGACCTCACAGGTGGAACGACGTTCAGCTTTCTCTCCGGCAGAGTTTCTGGGAAGAGCCAGCATCGGGCCGCTCAGTGAAAGTGAGGAAGAGGAAGACGAAAGGAGGCCTGCAGATGGAGGACAAAAGATTGTTTTTGAAAGAGACTGTACAGAATTGGATCTGAACCTTATAGAAGAAAACTGATCGCTCCTTGGTGCTCTCAGTGTTATAACTGCATCAATATCCATGTTAAGCACACCTGCAGGCTTATATTTTCTTTTTAATATAACGTGCTCTTCTGGCAGTTGGTGGAAACCTGTTGCCCTCTCTATACAAATGTCCAGAGTTTAAAAGTAAGATCCAAGGACCCCATGTGGGAGGCTAATATCCAATGACATTGCTGCGATCATAACACTTGAGCTTGCTCACTATTCAAAATTGCACAAATTTTGTTAGCGCTGGCCTGTTGAAGCACTCCTTAAGGAAATGTGCATGAGCGAATAAGCAAGATTTAATGCGCACAGATTTTTGACTAATATTTGATATTAAGACAAGTCTTAATTAGCATAAGCCACTGGTTTGCATCTTGATGGCCTTACATATCCTTATCAAAGAACTTTATTGCCAGAGGTTGACAGAATGTTTCTATTACATGACGCACACTAAATGCCAGTAACTGAATGAGACCGATTGTTGTTCAGTGCTGCTTCTGATACTCGAGTAGACTACTTTTGTATTTGGCTGACTGAATTAAATGTGAGCTGTTTAACAGTAGCTAAAATGTTGCTGTGTGTAAGATTAAAAAAAAAAAAAAGCCCATACAATAAGTATCCATATTTAATTGTTCTGTGTATTTAACAGGATACATTCCACTTTTTAAAAATCTCGCCTAAAGCCTCTTCACTTTTACTGCTGTTCTAACTTTTCAGATATATTCTGCTTTTCTTCTGGCACAAACGACATAACACACCCTCTACGTTACATTATCTTTTTGGAGTTTGTGTAATTGCTTTGACATTGACACATCTTGTTAACAGTGACACGGCTTACATAAACTGACCATGCCTTAAGCTTAAAATACAGAGTTCTTGGTGCTGTGCTCTTGTTTTTCACAGCCAGGCTCCTGTTTGCACTGATTGAGATATTTCTGAATTCGAGGCACATACACTTCAGTGGTCAGTCGTATGAGTGCTGCAGCTGGTCTTCACAGGGCACAATGTAACGGGCTGTACAGTGGTTTGAGTGAGTACATGCGTCCAGCCATTTCTGAGAGTGTATGTAACGAAAGAGTGAGGCTTTTAAGAAACGATTTCTTTGGCTGGAAATATACTTGTTGCACAATTTATGTACAAATAAATTTAATAGAATTATTTTTTTTTTCCCAAAAAGTGTCTTGTCCTTCTTTTCTTCTTCTTAAATGAATATGAATGTTGTTTCATGCTTGGACCCAACATAAAGGAAGTCAGGGGGCAGTAGATAATTGGATTATTGTGACACCTAGTGGCTGATCTCAGTATAATAGTCGTGCTGTATGGATATACTGTATAGTCCAGTTTGGGTTAGTTAACATAGATATTGACACACATACACCAACATTTCGCGCTCGGGGAGAAAATATGTTTTTCTTGTAAACTATATTGTAGCTAGCTGTAACCGAATTACAAATTGAGCAGAATCGGGTCTGCGGGTGTATGTGTAAGAACGCTGCACACGAAGTTAAAGTTTAAGCAGAAAGTTTTGATAGCTGCCTGCAGACTTGTTGCACTAGAGTTTGCGCGTCTTTGTCGTTCCGCCTTGAAAGGTGAGGGCGCTCCTTCCAGTCCAAGGATGCTTTCTCGCACACTGTCTGACCCCCACATCGACAAGCCACTTCCTCTTTGTCTAATTTCATGGCGATCGGGAGAGAGGGAACACCGCCGACGCACGCACACTGTCTGAGCACTCCTCAAAGAGTTTATTCGGGGTAAATAATTATCATTTCTCCTCACAAGATTCGCTTTTTAGTTCACAAAGTAGATGTGGTTCAAATCAAGCATACGGGCGATTGTTCCTTCCCCGAAGAATTAATGATTTTAAAGCTTCTGGGTCAGATATTTCACATTGTAGCGCTCTTCGCTGATAACAGATCGGACGAAATGGGCTCCCCCTCCGTTCTCATCTCCCACACACTCAGCTGCACGCTAGTTATCGGCGATAGCTAGCTAACGTTAGCAACGCTTCAAACGCCTCATGTAATTGTGGACGTGGGTTGTAGCAACACTATTCACGAGTTAATGAGAAGTAAATAACATCAAAAACAACGTGTACTCGAAAGTTGGCGGGAGTTTGAACTTGCCACTAAAATGTTAGAGAGTCCTCAAGTGTTTGTGTTTGGGTTAGCTAGCCACCGTCGCGCAGCTAGCTGCTGTGCTATGTGTTTAGTTAGCGATAGCTCGGATTGCGATTCAAAAGTTAATGCTAGCTGAACTAACTCGGAGTGGACTTTAGTGAATGTCATCTGCGTATATGAGTCAATAAATGTAACGTTTGCATTTAACGGATGAATGTTATCCTTCATTGTAAGCGTTCCGGTGTTTCTGGATAGAGTAGAAACGAGTGAGCTAGCACTGTAAGCTAACTAGTTCATTAACGGTAATTTGGGAGCTAACCGTTGGGGATATTATAACCAAAAAGTTATCAAGAGTGTCCTTTCGTACTGTTTATTCGTACTGTGTGCCTAGGTTGTTGTAGTAAAGTTAAGGAGAAAGTTGGGGAACACGAACGAGTGTAACTGTGAAAAAGAAGGGGGGGAAAAAACTATGCGAGTTGTACAGCGCAAGTTACTTCTCTCAAAATACTTTTGCCACTAGATGATGGCCATATCATTTTAATTGCTGTGCATGCGATGTTATAAGTGTCGAGTTTTATTCAGTTATTATTATTATTATTTTTATTATTTTAATGAGCCACCTGCAGCGTCACTGTTTCGCATTATTATCACCTAAAGTAATTTTATCTCTGCTTTGTTTACAGTGTAAACTAAGTTGTGAAGCTGACTGGTGCAACAGACGCTATTCTCCAGGTGAGTGTCTGTCTAAACCCTGCAGCTGTACTAATAAATCCTTATAATAAGTTTCTGGGGGTAAATATACAGTATATTTCCCCCAACGCCCCCAAAACCGTAGTCCTGTAACTTTTTAGCTTTAGTTATCACTTGATCTTGTGAAAAAAAAGTTTCACTTGAGAGTGTTTTCATTCCTGGCAAGTTTGATTATGGCTAACTTCTAATACTCCAAATTCTATGTGTTTAAAAAGAAAGTGACTCTTTTTTTGAATTCTAAAATCCTCATTACTTTTCATTTGCAAGTTGGGTTTAATGCAGGTGTCAACATAAGGATGCATTTAAAATTTCAATTTTTTTCATCTTTTCATTTTTGGCTGGATTCTTGTACGCAGGTGAAAATACGTGGACGTCATTAAAGGGACCCTGCCACCACTTGGATCTGTTCTTTCTGTGTCCCTGGGTATAGACTGCTTGGTGTATGGCTCTGATGGACAAGCACAAACAAATCAAGCGGCAGAGACTCGACCGCATTTGTGAGGGTGAGACTATAAGCATTACAGTCATATATATGTAGGATTCTCAAAAATATATATATATATATATAAGTGTTTTGAGGAAGTATAATAACATTTGTTTGTAATGTTCCTGTGCCATTGCACATAATGATAGTTTCTTATGAAATAATCTTTAATACTTGGTTGCAGAAGAGATTTACTACATGCTGTGTCCTCATGAGAAAACCACCTTTTAAGCCACAACTCACAAGGGTTTTAACTCCGAAGGCGGACAGTAGTAAAGAATTTGAAATATCCATCAGAATGGGCAGATGCACACAGTCACGGTGAAATTAATTGTTTCGATTTTTAGGTGAGAAAAATAGGTGAACTTGGATCTTTTTAGCAAAATGCATTTGAAGATGTTGCACTGCAGATTTCTAGAGATACAGTGGTTGGAGAGTGGAGAGTTGATGATAGTGATGAGACATAACGGTGCGCTAAAATGGAGGGAAGCGTCTGGAAGAGTCTCAGGAGACGGGTGAAAGGGAGAGAGGACAAGGTGAAGGGTCGTGGCCGCAGCTACAGGGAAACGGGCCAGCTGTCTCTTTAAAAAACGACAACAGCCCCCCAAACCGCTCTCAGCCTCAGCTTGGGCTATGCTAATGAGGTTAGTGCTGGTTGGCTGGCTCTCAATAGAGTTGCCCGGTGATTGGAGGCAGGCTGTGGGGGAGGGGCTGGGCGTGGATGACAGCTGGGATCCAGTCAGCCAAGAGCAGGCTAACAGAGAGAGAGGGAGGAAAAAAAAAACGAGCAATAGAGGGAGAGCAAGGCGAGGGTAGAGAGAGAGGAAGACAGGCTGACAGACTTCATAATGCAAGGTTAGCCCCGGTGCTCATGTGTTTTCTATATCGGCATGTGTTTTTGAAATTTGTGAACTGTGGAAGGGGGGAAGGGATCTAGGCTCTGGGTGTGGTGCCGGCTATGTGTGTGCAGTTTCCCTTTTTTCTTTTTTTTCCTTTTTTGTCTTTAGTGTGTGTTGGTGTCGCAGGCGTAAGAAGGAACTGAATAATCGCATGTGTGTGTATGTGGGTCTCACTGTGTCTGGGTGGAGTACTGCTGCTTGCTGCATTATCATCGCTTGCTGCCCCTCCCCCCTCACCTCTTACTCTAACTACAGAAGGGGGGGGGGGGGGGAGGAGGAGGAGGGAGTAAGGGGAAAGAAAGGGAGAGGGAGGGAGAATGAATGAATCACTGAATGAATTGCATTGTGTGTGCGGCCATGCTCGCTGGTTGTAGGCCTCGGGTATACCGATGTCCTTTGCTCAGATTGCTCTCTGTGTAGGCCTACTTGGATATATATTTTTACACAGGGAGTCTTTGTGACGCACCCATTTGGGTTTTTCTGCATAGTAAGAGTCTTTGTTTTTTCTTTTTTTTTCTCTAGCCTGTTTGCAGTCAGCATGACGGCATTCTTGAACCTTCTGCCGCAAATGTGAATCACACTGCTAAATGGTGTGCATCAGATTGAGTGTACCAGGCTTTATAAATACCTTTTTCCCCTCAGCTTGTGTGCATTTTATTCATGAATTGAGATATGCTCAGGCGTCAGAGGAAGCTTTCGCAAATATTTGTTTTCCACCCCCCTTCCAGCTACCAGCGCCTTTTCTTCCTCAACAGTCTCACCATTACGTCCTGTCTTCTGTCCAAGTAAATGTTCCTGCTTGTCACACTCCCCACCATGGGGGCAGGCGCACACACACCTGTCACCCAACAGGACTGAGATAGTGAGTGCTGGCGCATGTGTGGAGTCAGTCCAAGCCTGAAGACGTTAAAGTCGCCTTCACGCGTCCCTAGAGATTATTTGGGCAGGTTATCCAGCTCTCAATCCAGGTGTTAAGTGGACTTTAGCTGGCTTAAATGCAGCAAAATGTGTGAGTAGCACAGGTAATTGTCTAGAGAATCCACAGCGAGTGAGTGGGCGTCATGTGTCCTGCCTCCAGCAGGCTCTACCCAAGTGGACAGTCTCCTGTTGTCTTCTAGTCCTGAGAAATAAGTGTTGGATCTGATTCTCCTGAAAGATTTATCCAGATTTCATGTGAGAAAACTACAGTGAGCAAGAGTAAAACACACTTTACTGATGTAGCTGTTTTTGCAAAGATGTGGCGTTTATAATTTAATTGAATAGTCTGTACCAGTAAAAATATGATTTTTATATACCAAAAACAAAAATATTATCCAACATACTTAAATGTTGTGTTAAAACACTGACATGGCAGATCATTTATTTAAGATGTTAATATTATAATTTCTTTTTTGAGAAGACACAGACTGAAGTGTTAGGGTGTTTGCTGAGTGGCTTACTAATGTTACAGTTACATTATGTTGGCATAAGCATTTAGTGTTAGCCACTGCAAACATTTCAGCCTATAAAACAAAGTTAATTTCACAACAGCAGTGCCAGCTGTCTCAAACAAAATGCTAACGTGTATTTCAGGATAACCTAAGAAGGACCATACTTTGTTTGCTGATACTATGAAGTGAAACCCACTCAACTTGAATTCCGTGAACCGATCTGGATGCTGGTCTTTCAGGTGCTTTGCTCAACTGGAAGTATTTCCTCCCTTTCTCTAAAAAATATCATTTAATTTGCAGGGGGCATGTTGCACTTATCATCCCTTGCTTGCCCACCTTTGAATGCAAAGTACTTCCTGTTTTTCTTAGCTACCATATCGGTTCTCGCGGCATCCCTATTGATCCCTCTGATTTGTGGTAATCGTGCAATATTGACCGTAGTGCACATGAGCCAGTTGTGCAGATGTTTGCTGCTGAGGTGTTTGTGAGTGTGCGATTGGGGAAATAAAAGGGTACAACAGGAAAAATAAGAAGTAGGGACTCTTCCAGACGGGAGAATTTAGGTCATGACTCAGGCCCCCCCTCCTCTCCAATCCCCACAACCTCCTCCCAGAGACCCCACAGTTTTCTCCGCCCCTCCCCCAGTCATCATACACCCATCACCTCACCCCCGTTGTCCCTACCCCCACCCGTCTGCTCATACAGTAGGCAGGCCAAGTTCCCAGAATTAACACTTAACTAAAAGCCTCTCTTTCATTAACCAGTGTCCGAGCTTCCCCTTTATGAGTAGTAGATTTGAACAGGACGCGATGGATCTGTGAAGTCTTGACGGTGTATAATGGTTACATGCTATCCTAAACAGAGCTGGAGTTCAATGCCAACTAGGCCAGATGGCTGGACACTGTCCATGCCCCATCATAGATATGGTTACACATTGCTTTTGTAACCTTAAAACACTTGGTATAAACACACACACACTTAAACACACCATTTTGATAGTTCCCTTAAGGTTCTGGTATAAGTGTTGGAAAAATACAGTCATAAAAGTCTTGAGTTATTATTGTCTAGCTCTGTTTAGCCATGTGCGCAGGGTTTTTTTTTGTGAGGGTATGATGACTTGTATCACGTCGGATAGTCCAGACATGGGAAATGCAGACTGTTGAGTCACAAACCTTCAGCTGAAATTTACTGGTTCTGAAATGCAAGTAGCTGGTAGCTCTTTACGTCAAACGTCATGTGGAAGCTACATTTGAAAGGGGGCAAAAAAGCAGAAAGGCTGTGTAACAAAATCTGTTTGAAAACAAGTGCTCACATGCGTCTGTGGCAATTTGATACTTTTACCTGGTTCTTGCTTCAGATTGATTTGATGCACATTTGTCCCTTTTCTCCCCGGCGGACTCAGGTATCCGACCCCCAATCCTGAATGGGCCAATGCACCCTCGGCCTCTGGTGGCCCTGCTGGACGGGCGTGACTGCACTGTGGAGATGCCCATCCTGAAAGATGTGGCCACAGTGGCTTTCTGTGATGCCCAGTCTACACAAGAGATTCATGAAAAGGTAGAGGAGACACAAGCACACACGTTAAAAAGGCACGACATTCTGATGTCACATGAAACATTCTTCTAAAACCTTCTAAATGTCAAAAAAGGCTGCATTCCCTTTTCCTAGAGCTGTAAACTTCAGACAGCGTCTAAGCTGTCTACACAAAAGAAACCTGCGGAGAAAAAAATTCCCCCCCACACAGATTTGGCTGTGACAGATGGCTCAGACATATTAACAAGCACATTTTATGTTATGTTATGTTACATAGTCTCTCAGAGAGAACCCTCTCACTTCTTTTTTTCCTTACTTAGAAGGCTCAGTTACTAACTATCTCTGACCTTCCTGTCTCATGTTTTTCTTGCTGGCTGCCTTGCTGGCCAGGATGCTATTGTAGCGGTCCTCACTATCATTCACCTGCTTCCTAAGAGAGGATCTGTCCCATGGTTGGAAAGATTCCATCTACACCATCCTGGGCTGCAGCTGGAGATTGTTAGTCCTTGCTTTGCTTTGAAACTCCATTATGAGCTGGAGAATCGCTCTTAACAGAACCTGCAGCAGATGGAAAAGTGTTTCATGTACAAACAACGTGAAGTCACTCAGGATTAGCACCGCTAGCTGCAGCCCAAGACAGTGGAGATGAATGCAGTTGATTAGTTCAGTTTATTATTTCTTTCTTTATTTCCTCACTTCATTATTCATTTATCATAATGCACTTAGCAATAGATTTGTAAAGAAGCAGCTGTATTATTTGATGATTTATTTAAGAGAGCATGCATGCACCTCCTTCACAAGTGGAATCGAAATCTGTGCACAACACTGCAGCCTTGTAACAGAATGATAAGTGCAGTCCACTGAGATGAACACCGAGGTGTTAAAATTTCCATCTGTCTCCAACAGGTGCTAAACGAGGCAGTGGCCGCTCTGCTGTACCACACTATCACTCTATCCAGAGATGACTTGGAAAAGTTTAAAGGCCTACGAGTAATTGTCAGGATCGGCTCCGGCTTCGACAACGTTGATGTCAAAGCAGCCGCTGAGCTGGGTGAGAGGATCAAATTTGTACTGTATTTTCAGAGACTTGTACAGCCATGCTGTGACACACAGTAAAACAGAACGGTTTAGTTAGTGTTTCTTTCTTCTTTTCTACCTGTTATTTAGGCATCGCTGTCTGTAACGTGCCAGCAGCCTCAGTGGAAGAGACAGCGGACACTTCGCTATGTCTGATTCTCAACCTGTACAGGCGAGTAACCTGGATGCACCAAGCTCTAAGGGAGGGGACCCGTGCTTCTAGCGTGGAGCAGATCAGAGAGGTGGCTGGTGGCGCCGCTCGTATCCGGGGGGAAACGCTGGGCATTATTGGTCTAGGTGAGTAAAAAGCGTAGTGAGGGGTGGCATCAAAGTAAGGAAATGTGACGAATTTTAAAATAAGCCTGTGCACCACTAATGGCTTCTTATACCCCTAACCTCCCCTTCCTCCTTCCAGGACGTGTTGGTCAAGCAGTAGCTCTGCGGGCAAAGGCCTTTGGTTTTGGCGTGATCTTTTATGACCCTTACCTGCCCGATGGCGTGGAGCGCTCACTCGGCCTGCAGAGAATGGCCACTCTGCAGGACTTGCTAATCCACTCTGACTGTGTGTCCCTGCACTGCAGCCTCAATGAGCACAACCACCATCTCATTAATGACTTCACCATCAAACAGGTGTGTGAACATACTCCAAATATCCAAAACAATGTTGGTTTCAGAAAGGGTAGCATTACTTCCACCTCAGCTATGTTTTGTTTAGAATAGATTGTCTAGTGACAACATACCTCTGCTATCTGTTTAAACCCTGTGAGTAGCTTGCGTTGTTTATTTTAGATGAGATTAGATACGACTGCATTCTGCCGTACTACTCTAAATATTATCTTGCATCAGCTGATAATTTGGTTCAGTTAGGTTATTAATTTTAGATGTATTTGTCACATCCATATGATTAGAAGTTTATTATCAAAATGACTTCAGTAACATCTGAGGACTCGTTCCTGCCTAATTCTGCCTTATTGCTCTTTGTGAGGATGAAAAATATTTTTCTGCAGGGGTCTTTGAATGCATTAATTGTAGTTTTTTGGTGGGATTAATTCAACATAATCATTATCTAGCATCAGCTAAGTAAACTGCTGCTTTAGCACACAGGAACTACTGGCTGGTGTTTTGTAAATAATCGACAGGACTTTAAATGAGAGTGACAATTTCTATGTGCCAGACATTTCAAACATTTGCAGCTTTTCCTGAGCCAAACCTTGTAATTGTGTGACTGTGTGTGTTAATCAGAGTTTAATAGTGCTCATTTGTTTCAGTTTGTACTGCATTTCGCTGGAAATTGAAATTCTTAGCCTTTCCTCGCAAGCTCTCATCCACATTGTTGAATGATATTGTTAATGACACAGATGCGCCAAGGAGCCTTCCTGGTGAACACATCTAGAGGCGGTCTGGTGGATGAGAAAGCACTGGCTCAGGCCCTAAAGGAAGGCCGGATACGAGGTGCCGCCCTGGACGTCCATGAGACAGAACCCTTCAGGTAACCCTAGTGAATTGGGCTCTAACTGGCCCGCTACATTCATACATAAGTGTGGTGCAAACCCTCAGTGCTCTCTCTGTATCAGCCTGTACTTTCTTCTCCAGTTTTTCAACAGGCCCTCTGAAGGATGCCCCCAACCTGATCTGTACCCCGCACACATCTTGGTACAGTGAGCAGGCATCTGTCGAGGCTCGTGAAGAGGCAGCCAGAGAGGTGCGCCGGGCCATCACTGGTAAGACGTGTACACTCATCTCATGAGATCAAGCCATTTCTTTCGCTGCAGTGAACGCATTATCATGTGACACTCCTCACTTTTTGGCAACTATCACTTTTCTAATGACAGTTTGGGTTCTGTGAATCGCCCAGTGTTTGTATCTCTAAGCATGCATACAGGTTTTTTGTGGTTAGGACAAGTGCAGAATTAGTGGATCAGAGCTGGAGTCTGACTAATTCTGGATTTTCTTAAGATGCGTGATAGAGTTTTAGAGTGCTACCAGGAGTACCCCTTGTTTCTCTTTTTTGAACTGAGCAGTTACTGTCATATTTCAGACCGGCTTTCAGGACAAAGTTACTCAGTTTGGATCAGATGTTAGTGAAGGGGAACTCTGCCTTTACACTTTACTAGCACTACCCTTGGAAAAACCTAGAAACTCTTCTAATGATCATAAAACCAAGTTTTTATTACCAAGGTCTCAAAACTCATTAAGGGTCCATGGGATGTCCTCAAATATTGTCTTTATGGGAGAAGAGGTTAAAGAGTAAAATTCCAAAAACACAAATTTTTAAATTCTTGATTATATTTCCACACATAAAAATTTAAAATGAAATGCCTACCACCAAACACAGAGCATGTATGATGAATCAATCAATCAAAGCTTTATTCGCGACATGCAGGTTGCCCTGCAGTGAAATGGGACCCCCCCCCCCCCCCCCCAACCCCCCCAACCTTACAGACACAACACAGACATTACATGGGGATACAAGTCGAAGATCGGTAGCGTTACAGAAAAACACTGAAATATACACAACAATGGGAAAGTACAAGAGGGAAAAAAGAGACCTCTACTCATGCTGTGCTTCCATGGTAGGACAGCATGAGAACAAGAAACAAAAAAACTCCTCTGCACAAAAAGCACATAAATGTCCACATCACACTTTGTGAAAGACATGACAAGCCACAGGATTGGGTGGGGGGTGAGGAGTAATACGAAGCGAACACAGCAGCCGCCCTGCACAGCGCTACCATTCCAGCGCGGCACATAGACCCGCTGTGTTCCCCCGCAGGAAACAAGCATCGAAGGCGTTTGGAATACACAGGCTTCATTGGAGTAACGTGTTCCCTGTTGCCATGCTGAGACTGTTTTGACTCATATTGCTAGAACATTAAACCAGAAATGTATCCGGTAGCTGAATAAGGAGGTTGTCGGTCATATCTGACAGCGAAACTTTGTGGTTTGTTTTCTGCAGGGCGTATCCCCGACAGTCTGAAGAACTGTGTTAATAAGGAGTATCTGATGGCAGCCTCTCAGTGGCCCGGCATTGAGGCCGCTACTGTTCACCCAGAACTAAATGGAGCCGCCTACAGGTGAGCGGAGAATTGACCGAGATTGCCTCATTGGTGATAAGGTTGAATTTAACCTGATCTGATTTTGTTTGGCTCTGTGTCAGATTTCCTCCGGGGCTGATCAACGTTGCAGCAGCAGGCGGTCTCCCAGGAGCTGCCGCAGGCGTTGAAAGTTTGGTTCCAGGAACCCTGGCACATGGCATCGCCCCCGTCTCCCACCCCCCTCACGCCCCATCCCCAGGGCAACCTACTAAGGCCGAAGCCGACAGAGACATCCCTTCCGACCAATAGCCCCCCCCCACCGCCGTCAGCACATTCCGTCATCTCTGGAAACCAACCCCCGCCTCCCAGGATCAGACACAACCCTACCCTCCAGTACATCGGCAGCACTAGTTTGACCTGACGTGGCTCTACAGTCTTTTCTCAGATCACATAACCAGCCCAGGAGTGACCTGTCCACACCACAACAATCCACCCCCCCAACCACCACCACCCAGAATACACCCTTGCCTCCATCATCCACCTGCTCACCCACCATCCCCTCATCTCCTTCACTCCCCCACTACGTCAGCAATAACTGTGTTCTCAAGGATTCAGTGATTGGATTGGTTTATTTCCTTAGTTGGTTGTTGTTTTAATGAAAAGTTGATCTGCTCTGGTTCTAGATGTTAATGTTTGTTTGTTTAAAAAAGAAGAAAACAAGAAAAAAAGCATTTCTGACACGAGGCTTTACAGTCTGCCTCCTGCAGTCCTCCTCTGACCACTAGAGGCACAGACACAGAATGGTTGAAGCCCCACTTTTGTACATTAATGGCTCATGTTACTGCTCTCTTCCTCTTTTCTTTTTCTTACCCTTTCCATCTTTCTCATGATGGGGGGTGAAGTTTGTACTGAAGTAAAAGAAGAAAACAGGACAGAATCACAAACAGTACATCCTCTTCTCCCTGCCAAGTATCTAGCTAACCCTTTAGCCCACTTTGGCCCTTGTCTCTCCTCTGCGCTGTCATCAGTTTGCTCAGCAGAGGGATCCATAATGCTGTCAGTGTGGAGCTCTCTGACTGTCACAGTGTGTTTTTTATCTGCTAAACTCGTCTGTGAGTATTAAACCCATTATTCTTTGTCAACTTTCACTGCTGCGATTGTCTAGTTTTAGGACAGTCATCCCTGTATTTACACACGCTTTTCCCCTTTTGGATTGTGATGTCATGAGATAAAAGCTCTGAGCGTCATATCAGAGATGTACCTGCATGTCCTGGTATGAATTTCTATCTCTTGCCAGCAGTCTTGAGTGATGTGCGTTTGAGTGTGCGAGTGAGCGTGTGAGGTCCTGTGCACCTGGTGCCCACAGGGACTCGATTGCAGCAGCTTTTCTGTTTTTCATTTCCTTCCCAGCTGGAAACCCAGCAGCATTTCAGCAGAGGGCGCTGTCTGGCTGCTCAGAGCAGAGGAAGCTGCCTGCAGCTTCTCTCAGTCACAGTTACAGGTAACCTTTAGTGACGAAGAACACGATGACACACTGCCGACGTTCAAACCACAGGAGGGGTGACCAGGGATAGATTACCGCCTTATTGTTAAGCTCGCGCCACAACCACCAACACACCCACTCTGTCACCCACCCTCCACTATTCTCCCACTGTGATGCTCCAACCCTATACATCTGCTCATGAATCCATCAATTCCTTCAAAGTGCGAGGGGACGATAGAGATTAGATTCTCCGTAGGAGCAAATGGGACGGTGTTCTTGCATGCTGGCTCATTAATGACCGTGGCATGCGTGTGTGTGTGCGCGTGATAGTGTGGGTTTGCGTGCGAGTGTGTGTTTGTATGTTCCCTCACCCTTATAACAAGCTGTTGTCGTTCCAAAGGAATAGCCCCTAGGAGTAACTCTTAAACGCTGTTGCCCTGGTGTCATGGGAACACCACTTCTAGTACCTCAGTAACAGATATTGAATGTACCGTGCATACCCTTTTATTTTTTTGTACAGATTTTCTAGATGCATCTTTACTATTCTTTACTAGAAGGGTTGTAAAATGGTAGCAGTAATGATACAATTTAAAAACAAAAAAAAAGCCCCATAAAATAATTTGACAATATCTTTGTAGGTTCGATAAGATCAATGAATACTCAGGCATTAAATCCAATGCGTATCTGTTTGCCTTTACCTTTTTATTTCCTCATAGTGTAAGAATTCGGCACAGATTCAGACTGTAGTCGATGTGTTTCAGTCCCAATCTTACTGGCTGATGGAAAAATGAGAGGAAAAAAAGGAGGAAAAAAACAAAACAAAAGGCGATCGTTGTGATCTGCTAGTTTTCTTTTACTAGAACAGTAGTAGTAGGTGCTGTTTTGTTATTCATTTAATCCCCCTTCGTCAAGCTGCTCTATCTATAGTGCATGTGAGGTCATTTTTAAGGGGAAATACTATTGCCCCCCCCCCCCCCCCCCCCCCCCCCCCCCCCCACTCCCTCCTACCAGACCCCACCGAGTGTTTCCAACCCGAGTTGCCATGTTTGTCGTGGTCAGTTTCCAGTGATGTACAGTTTCCCCCCTCAGAGTCTATGACAGACGTGGAGCGCGTCTGTCCTGAGATGTTAGGCTCCTCTGTCATGTGATGAGTATATATTTTTAATAAATAACCCCCATAGTTTGGATTATGAGCATAATAGTAATCTTAAAATTTTTTTTTTTGCTGTTGTTGATGATGATGATGATGATTATATATATATATTTTTTTCAGTTCATCAGTGCACTGTTATGAAAACCGTTCTGTTTTATTTTAATGGATATGCTGTCTGTGTTCTACATGTTGTACTGAAACATTTCAGAGATCAAGAGTTCCCTCTTTCCCCCGCAGCCCCAATTTTTATTTTTTTTTCTTCTTAAAAGAAATTTGTCTGATCCCACCACCTTTTCTCTCCAACTGATATCCTGTGGGCCTTACTTACTCTCTCCCCATAATAGTAGCTGTTAGTGAAATTTGCCATGGAACCACTCACTGCCTTAATACAGTTGACCACAGCAGGTGAAGTCAGGAGACACACACCCAGCCAAAAGGAAAAAAGAAGATTGGGCCACATTCAAGGCCTCTCCGCAAAAAGCTCCTCACACCCCAGCAGGCCTAAATCTACCGCACCTTGTTTCTTTATCAATGACGAACCACATTTAGCCTTGTGTGAACTCTTTTAGCTCATTCTGCAGCACATCAATCCTGTGCTGTACAGCGTTATTTTAAATGTCTTTTTCATTACTCCCTGGTTTAATAGTTCAAATCAGCCGGGCAGAGAGTATATGTGTGTTGGCTAACAGATAAGCACAGTGTGAGTATGCTCATAGCTGATATTTCACTCTTGGGTGTGAGACTGCCCCGCCACCGTTACCATCACCGCTCTGCTGCTCTTAAAAGTCTCCGAGCCGGAGCCACAGGGGTGACTGGTAGGGGGAGGACAAAGCGGACTCTGGTGTGGTCTGTTGGCAAAAAGCAAAAGGAGAAAATTATGGTGAGAGCTGGTCACTTTTTCTCTCTCAGGGTTCAAAATGCACACATATCCTCCAGCAGTCGCCCTCTGTCTCTTGTCCCTCATCCCAAGTTTTCCGCCCTGACAATGTAGAACAGCCTCCTGCATTTTTTTTTTCTTTCTTGTTTTTGGAAACCGCTCTCCCCTTCGATCCGTTTGTGCACAGGTCTGAACTTTTTCCTTTACTCTTTCATTTTTGCTTTCTTTTAGCACTGACATCTAACCATCTAACAAGGAATGAATGAATGAATGCTTGGAAGTGACTGTGTGTAATGTTAAAATTGGGAAATGTATTTTTACAACATGTGAACATTTTTTTTTTTCCACACACTCTCATTGTGAATTGATTTTTGTTTTGTTTTTTTGTTTTTTCTTTCACCAGACTGCAAAAACAAAACAAAACAAATTAAAAAAAATTCTCCTGTAACTAGACTCTTAAGCTTTATTTTTTGTTTTGTTTACTTTTTTATTAGAAACAATCATGTTTGTGATGGTAACTTCCAATGGTAAACTCCACACCGTATTTTAATAAAATCTTAAAAAATGAAATTTCTCTCACTTCTTTCTTTGCGTTTGTAAGCTGGTACCAGGCGTCCTGCTGTGTACTGAACCTTTAACACTGCCTTTGGTAATTTCTTCGGGGGGAAAAAAGGGGGTCTGTGCTTCATTATTAGTGGTTAGTTAGATGGTGACAGTTAATTGCCAGCTGTGATATGTTGACAGTCAGCATGTTGAGAACATGGAGCTGTGTTTACAGAACGTCTGCCATAAACAAAATTGTTTACTAGCAGGCTTAAGCTGCTCTTTTATACGCCAACTGTAGCTTAGGCACTGCCAGCATGACCACAGGTTTACAAGTGGGCAAAGTAGGTGGGGAATACAAGGAAGGGGGGCTCAGGAGGGTGGAGGGATTATTGGCTCCAAAATTGCTTCCACATGCACACAACCAGGAACTTTTAAAATGGAGCAGAGATCGCTCTTGACCCTGTTTTCATTTTACTGTACTGTGCACAAGTCTAGAGCCACCCCTCATTTCTCTGCATTTGATTTCAAAGGAGCCAGACCTTGTATCTTTTTTTTTTTTTTTTTTTAAATGGTCTTGAGCACTAGTTCTCCAGGCTTTCTAAAGGTCTTTCAAAGTCTTTCTCTGGATATTTTGTTTCACTCATCTCAGCCCAGTGCTTGTACCTGGCTGTTTTAGATGAATATATCTTTTTGTTAAGCCACGTAATGCTGACTTGTGAAACACTTATTCAAGTAAAAGAATGGCATCTAATTCAAGGGATGAAGCAGAGTTGCCTACATATAACGACTCAAAAAAAGAACCAGTTTTAAATTGGATTTAAAACTAGGATAGAGACTGTAACTACCAGCCTGTCACACAACCACATCATTTGTTCCCATTTTTTCAGCTGAATGTGTGAACAGTTCAAACGATAACAGTTTGACAGGAATAAGGTAGTATTTTTTTTGCACCAACAAGGTGGTTCCTAAAGAGCTAGTAGCTCTTCCCATGGTGTGCAGTATGCCCTGAACAAATTTGAGGAAACTGGACAAGTAGAGGACAAAAAATGCAGGTAAAACTACAGCAGATTAACACTACCTAGAAGTCTTGTCCATAAGAAATAGGAAAAATTGCAATATAGATCTGACATATGACATGAAAGATTCATTTGGCCCTTCAGCTGATCCATCTACTGTTCACAGAAGGAAAATAAGCAGGGAGAAAAGGCTGAGCTGTGCCGAATTACACAAGAACTGCACTAAAAATCAGTGCCAACAGGTCTTGTGGAGTAATGAATCCAGATTTAAAATTCTTGGTTCACTGTCAGAGGATGCCAAAAAAGAGGCGCACCAGTGAGTGTCAACAGCCATCTTGAAAACGTGGTGGAGGCACAGAGGTTTAGAGCTGCATTTCATTTCAGCCAATAGCACTGGAGAACGTTAAAATAAACACATAAAATTACGGTCATATTTGATCCACTATGCAATGCCATCTGGCAAGCATCAGACTGTTAACAGCTTCATTTTTTAGCAATGATCACAGATACTCTGCCGATGCAATTAAAACATACTTAGATGGAAAAACAGTGAAACACCGTCAGTCATGGACTGGCCTCCCCAGAGCCCGGGTCTCAACATTATTGAGCACTATGGGTTCATCTCGACAGAAAACAGAGCAAAAGGCAGTCAATATCCAAAAAAGAGAAGAGCTGGAGAGCTTCGAAGCAGCCTAAAAAATTTCAGACTGTATTGAAGAATTAAGTCACCAAATACTGACTTTGAGTGTTCAAACTGCACAAACTCTGTGTTTGTCTTACATACTGATGTATTTCCATGTAAGTTTACACATATTTTAATAACTGCATGCATTTTCCTGGCACCCACACTACCAACAAAGCAGCTACTATGCTAGTAGCGGCTAATGTAGCTCTGAGCATCTTGCCTCAATAATCAAAAGTGACTCAATTTCAGCTGTTTATGTGCTTTTTAGAATTGTTTTACTGTATAGCTAGGTTGGGTCTTGGCTTTTTTTTTCTTAAAAGGTTAGTTTTCAAGGTTTAATAGTAACCATATGTACCACTTTAGCTCAATAATGGTATTGAGGTATATGCTAGCAGCTATACCTGAATGTTGTTGTGTTTGGAAGATAGATGTATAAAGAAAAAGAGATTTTAGTCTATTTTCTAAAATTTCTTGGTTAAATTATGGTTCAAATAAAATTAACCAAATTTAATTGCAGTTCATACAAACTACAAAATTATTATCAGTCATCAGAGGTAGTATCAGCCCTACTTACTGTTTTTGTTTAAGAGAGTGACAAGCATATACTGTGTTATGTAACCATGTGTGCAGATGAAGCAGGCCCAGGGTGCCAACGGTATTATTTACCAGACCTGATTCACACACACTTCAAACACACCATTGCGACATCTGTCAGTTCCCATGCTGTGCCAACACATTTTTTTTTATTTGTTTGTTTAGTTCAGAGGAGGAGGGAGTCCTTCAGGTCAGGCCAGTAAAATGTGAGAACTGGTTCCTGCCCTGCTTCTGCAAGGTCAGTAATTTCATTTAACTACTCTTTAAAACGAGTCGTCTGCAGGTTTGAGTGGAAAAGAAAACAACACAGAGGTCTTAGATACAGAGTTGAAAACGTTAAGAAATAAAACTGTTTGGAGTCTTTCTGGTTATACAGGGGAGCGGTTTGACGGACCCACATGTGTCTCATATTGGTTGCGTGCTTGCCCTTATGATAAATTAGTCTGGCAGATTGATGTCCCCCCATGTGGAGGGATCCTATCTTCAAAGCTGTTTGGCATCTTTGGAGTAATTTCATTCTTTTCTAGTAACCGAATCAGTAAGATACCAGTTTTGCTTTCAATTTAAAATGAATGAATCCGGTACTCTGATACTCTGAGATAGTTAATTTATCTTCGACTTCAACTTTGTTAAAAAAAAACATCACTTTGGTAATACAGGGGACTTTATCACAGATAACATAACTTAAATATTTGAGATAATGTGCAAAACGTAAGTAAAAACAACAAAACAATGTGAAGCATACAGAATTTAGAAAATACAGCTGTATTAAATTCTAAATGAGAAAAAGAAATGTCTTCAGCATGTCCTGGTTCTGCACCAGGGCCTCCTCCTGATGGGACGTGCCGGGAACACCTCACCCAGGAGGCGCCAGAGCAGCGGCTCTACTCTGAGCCCCTCCCGGATGGCCGAACTTCTCACCCTATCTGTAAGGGAGAGGCCAGCCAACCTTCGGAGGAAGTCCATTTCACCCGCTTCTATCCGGGATCTTGTTCTTATTACTAAACAATTAAATAAACTTACTAAACAATTTAATGAATGCTACACATGTGATATATCTATGTAAATAAAAAAAATATACTGAAAATAATGGCAAGTATAGTAAAATGGGTTTCAAAAGCACAAATAACGATTTACAAATTCAAAGACAAGACGTAAAAAACAAGATGCTCTGCTTCAGTTCATCATTTACGGTACTCTGAGGTAATTATGGGTCACTCCATCTCAAATCAGCACAAATCATGCAGATCTACGATTTGTATTAAAAAATCGAGGTCCAAAGGTTGGACATACATAATGGCTGTTGTGAAAATTTTGGTTCTTTGGAGTACTTTTCAAAATATGTGTAATTTTTAAAGATGTCGACCCACTTTCTGAGAATGTATTCACACTTTGAAATCTGAGGTGGTGTTTGATCACAAATTTTCACTGGTCTTTCTTACCATTGCAGCGAATCAGGGTCTGTTTGGGGACAGATGAAATGAGCTGTATGTGTCTTTATAAATGAGTAATACATTTTAACAAAGGCCCTGAATCCCCCTGTTGAGAACCTAACATCTTCTGTCAAGCAAGACTGGGAAATACATTTCTTGCAAAGCTAGTGCAGTCGCTCTGCTCGGTTCACGAACTCTTATAGACTGTTGTTAAAAGATGAGCTGATGTAACACAGGGGTAAACATGACCCTGTCACATCCTCTTCAAATAGTGTTTTTTGGGTCAAAGAAATAAACAAATTTCTCAGTTTTCACATTTCAATTATTTACAGTATTTTAGATGATTTAAAAATTATTGGATTCTGTTTTTATTTTCATTTTGCAAAACATCGAAACCTATACCAAAATGTTCTGTTCTGTCGTGCCAACTCCTCTTTGATCGGTAACATCTCCACACCCATGTGTTTTAGGGAACGAGTATATATTTGTGACTTGTTTTTAAATATTTATCTCTTGCAGGGATAAATGAGTTTAAGCTGCGTGGCAGAGGGAGGGTAAAGATGTGCTGAGGAGTTGAGAGATGGATGAACACATTGTTGGTTTTGGTCTCATGCACCGTGTATCGGTGTAATCCATCTGTTCTCCCTGCTGTTCTTTCCTGTTATAGGGGTGCAGACTGTTCATGGCAGTGAGGCTGACATAGTGGATCTAGTATGTCCCACGCACAACGCTCTGTGATTAGCTCACGGTTTTCCTTTCATTGCCCTACTCGCTTGGCTCGTGCAGCACTGACGTGAGCACGTGATCGACAGGAAGAAAACCTCCAGCTATCTTGCCGATTTGCGTCAGTCAGGCAAATCCGCTGCTGTATCCGGTGTCCTAAAGCGAGACTTTTTGAGTGTGTGTGTGCGCTGGAGAGCGCAGCTTAACCGTGAGCTCTGCATGTGTTATGGTAATGTAAGCATTCATCAATTCCCACATAGGTTTGCAGGCACACGTGTGTCAGTGTCCACCGGCATACCTCCCAATGTGGGGTCAAAACTGAGGTCGTTTTGTGGGTGCAGTGTGTTTGATTGCATGCACGTATGCACACCTGTGCAGCTGATAGAGTGTCACTGACATTTCACATTAACGCGGTAAGTCAGTCTGGATGCTAAGCTCACTGTCATTAATCAGCAGGCAGCAGCAAGGGAGTCATGCTTATTTCCCGTAACCTACTTTCAACAGCATCAGCATGAACAGATAGATAGATAGATAGATAGATAGATAGATAGATAGATAGATAGATAGATAGATAGATAGATAGATAGATAGATAGATAGATAGATAGATAGATAGATAGATAGATAGATAGATAGATAGATAGATAGATAGATAGATAGATAGATAGATAGATAGATAGATAGAGCTGGTGAGGAAGTAGTAGTGGAAACAGATGTGTTTGATGGTGTTTGCGTGATTGTTTATAACTGCAGGACACAAAGTCCAAATTGTTACCCGATCCACATCTAACCCCACTCTTCCTCTGCCCTCGCCTCTTCATCCCTTCTTATTCCAGGAAGGTTTAGGGCTATATAGTGACGTGGCTGCCTGTTTTCTTCTTGCTCTGGCTGATGTTTGCCAGGTCAAGCTGATAGCACATGTCTTGAGAGTGGCAAGGCTCGGTCCACACTGAGCCCAAGCAGGGTGTGTGTTTTGATGACACGCAGGCTGCTTTGTTGCACCGCGTACAAACAGTCTTATTTAGTTTCAGCCTCTGACACGTTGATAAGTTTGTGGCGGCCGGCAACAGAAACCTCCCTGGTCGTCCATGTGTCTACCAGCTGTGGGACCTGGTGGCCACACGTCTCTTTCACTCTCTCATATACACACACATACTTAGACACTCTGACCTGAGGAAATGGGGTTCCTCAACTGAGATCACAGATGGATAGGCCACAGGACAGGAGAACTATTTGAAAGGGGTGGGAAAAAAAGTAGACAGGAACCACTTTAAACTCTTTGGTTATCTGCGGTGTCCAATCAGTGCATTCACTGCAGAAATAAAAGCCCATGTTTCTGTCCAGACTGAGCTCATCTGTTATCCAGGTTGCATGTCTGTGCATGAAGCCCCGCTTCTTTCTCTTTCTAATTTACTGCCATTATTCAGCAACTCTACACCTCTCAAGTCTGACAGCTTGAGCTGAAAAACGGGGGCAAGATAATACATAGAGCTGAACGGGGTATGACGAGAGAGAGAGAGGCCAAGGTGGTGTTGATTACCTTGTCAGCAATGTGCCTGTTGAATTTACACAGCCACTGAAAGAATAGAGAGAGAGGCTAAGAGGGAGAAAAGAGGGGAGAGGAGTGAGGCTGTTAACTGCCTTTCCATACAAGGAGAAGTAGGGGGAGGAAAAGGGAAAAAAAACGAGGAGGGGGAGGAGAAAGCAGGAGAAAGGAAGAGAGAAAGGGTAACATGAGGAGATACGGAGAAGGGAGGAGGAGAGAAATTTGGAAAGAGATAAAGACGGGCAACCGAGGGATAAAGGTTGATAAGGCTGCACCAGAAAACCGGTTACAATAGGGAGCAAGTGGAGCTGTACCCTCTCTGTGAGTCTGCTGCAGCTTCTCTCTGTCACTGATAATCCAGCACAGGTAGGGAACACACACTTCATTCATTCACTGCACAGAAAGCCTGGGTGAGTTTAACCCAAATACCCACTTTAATGGAAAATCTTGCTTAAGTAAATGTATAATTTTAACCTTGTCAGTATTGCCTCTGAAATATAATGTAATATAATCATATGACACATCAAATTTCAATTGAAAGTATCTAATTCTGCAAATTCAGCGTTATGTTATACTGCATGCATTTAAAAAGCCCAGACTGAAGGTTGGTTGTACACAAAACTAATTTGTGATCTTGCTACTAGCTAGTAAAGTATCTAATAATTACACTATTCTCTCTGAAATGTAGCAGATTTGTGTTAAGTGGCAGTGATTGAAATATTCAAGTAAATAAAGAGATGAATCAATTTCCCATCACTGAACTCTTCCCTTGCAGGAATGATTCGACTAGATTTTTCTGTTTCACAGCTGATTTTTAGTTCTTCTTTTTTCATATTATAAATCCATATCGTCAGGAAAGCCAAACTCAGGCAGTGCCTCCTCACTTTTCTTTTGTACCAGGTATCATAATTTCCCTTCCAGCTACACGAGAAGCAGTTAAAGTTTCAGACCTGCCGTCGATGTGATGCACATCTCGCTGCGTTTTCTCTTTGTATGCACGAATGAATGAAATGGTTGCACAGAAGTAGGCTAATTTAAGACAGACTGATGTGTCTCCCTTCTCGACACAAACTCCTAAACCGGCCGTTGCCCCGTAAAAGATTTTCATGAAAAATCTTGGCCACAAAAGCAAATTATCCCCTTTCCATTTTCTTGTTAAAAACAAACGTACCTCTGGCTGCGTGAACAAATCTGTGCTTTTGTGTTCATAACCGAATGCCTTTGTGTATGAGCTGAGGTGAATGTGTGTATTATCTCTGCTTGAAGCCACTTTAATTGCACAGTAAATGTGCCCGGAGGGCGGCAGCCGCTTAAGTTTGGCTCTGCGCCACATCCCCTTGTTTTATTGTGTCTCGTGCCTGACAGAAACACCGCTGTGTTTGTCTGTCTGTGCCGACTGGTGAGTGCACATCTAAATTGTGTGCGTGCATGTAACTGCGTGTTTGACAGTTTTTGTGTCTTTTATGTGTATTTTAAAAAAAAAAGAAGCTATTATCTCTGCGTGTGTTGCAGCAGCACGCATCAGCTGGTAGTGTGTCTGCGTGCTAACCGATAAAGCTCACCGTGTCCATGTGGGAATTCAAGAAATGTCTCTTTAGTGTGTTACGGGGTCAATGGGATGAATTCAAAAGGAGCGTAAGAGGGTCAAATAAACCAGTCTCACTGTAGAGCAGGTCAGAGTTGATCAGAAACAAATAATTTCAGAATAAAAGATCATATATGTCCAGAGTGTTTAAGTAAGTGTTTGCATCACCCTGTCACAGCGTTGACCTCCTTTTCTCTAATAAACATAGTGGAGAGAGCAGACAGGACAGTCACAGTTACCAAGTTCACATGGTGATGTTAAAGCCTGCAGGGTCCAGGTCATGAATTTCCACACACAAGCTTCAGTCACAAAGATAAGATAAGAAGCTGAAGTTACTCTCTGGAAGGAGACCCATACTTCTCATCCTGAAGCTTCATCTGACTCCAGCCAAGCTGCAGCAGTCAGTGAGGTGATCTGATGACTGAGCTGCACGATCAATTGGGACCTCTGTGTGTCACCATATGTGGGGTATTTTTTTACAGCTGGCAGTTAAACAGTGCAGTGGAGACATTTAATGGAGACGGGGAATGGATAAAACACGCTGCGAGGACGCGGTCAGAAAAGTGTCAGAGTTGGAGTTTTGCAGCTATATTGGAGGAGTAATACTATCTGACCCCTGAAAATAGACTTCACTGACAATGTGGACATGAGTGTTGTGTGTGTGTGTGTGTGTGTGTGTGTGTGTGTGGGGGGGGGGGTGTTACATACACACGTGTGTGTTTTTGACTTGCCCAAATTTAACTGTCTGCATTCTGCAGCTGCTTGGAGTTTTAGTTATACTGTAGTAACTCACACAAATGCCACTCTCCCTTTCTGTATCACACAAACGGAAAAAAAGATCTGCCTCGAAGTTACAGACTGGAGACAGAGCTAAAGGATCTGCAAATAAAACACAATAAGTGAGGTGATGTCATTTTGTGTATTTTCCCTTGAAATGCTCGACTCAGCGAAGCATGTCGATGACTTTGGGCCCATCTAATCTAGGTGCCAGTTTGGATTAGGACGGTATTTGGGAATAATTGTAAGATCACATTTTGAAAGTGGAATCAAAAAGCCAGATCTGGAACAAATTTAGATGTAAATTGGTACGTGCACACTATGACACACAGCACTGCAGGGTTGTTCTTTCATTTAGGAGAAATAATGCTAGCTAATAATTGCTTTTGAATCCTCTTGGGTCCCGAGGCTGTGAATTTCCTTCTGAATCCAACTACTGATTTTCTGCCGCTCTTCTTGCTCGTCTTCTTTAACTCTTCTGACAGTGGGACTCTTTCTTTGCCATTAAGAGTTCAACAGTAAGGCTATGCCAGTTGCTCAAAGTTCTGTCATTACAGCTACCCTTGAAAGCTGGCAGCAAACACAAATGCTGTCCTCTTCACTGTGAGAATCCGCTTCCTAATCCTCCGCTTCCTGCCCTTGTGTGTTTCCCACCTTTGCAATTGCTCAAGTTTTTAATGCACTGCCCCTGTGTGTCTTTCCTTTTTGTGTACTGGCTACTTTATTACTTGCTAGTACCTGGTTGGACTCTGTTTTGCCCCCAGAAGTACCTTAATTCTTCATGGCACAAATACAACAAGGTGCTGGTAACGTTCCTCAGAGATTTTGATCCATGTTGACACAACAGCATCACAGAGTTGCTGCAGATTTGTTGGCTGTACATCTCCTGTTGCACCACATCCCACAGTTTCTCTATTGAATTGAGAACTGGTGACTGTGGAGGCCATTTGAATACAGTGAACTCATTGTCATGTTCAAGAAACCATTTGGAGATGATTTGAGCTTTGTGACATGGCTGGAAGCATCCAGATGGACATGATCAACAGCAATGCTCAGTTGGTATGAAGGAGCCCAAAGGCTGCCAGCCACAGCCAGCCTGAACTGTTGATACAGAGCAGGATGGTTCCATGCTTTCATGTTATTTACACCAGATTCTGGCTCTACCTTTTGAAAGCTGCAGCAGAAATTGGGACATTTTTCCAGTTTGCTGTTGTTCAGTATTGGTGAGCTCTATGAATTTTATCCTCGACTTCCTGTTCTTAGTTGACAAAATCGGCACCCAATTTGGTTTTCTGCTGCTGTAGCCTTTCAGCTTCAAGGTTCAGAGTTGCTCTTCTGCATACCTTGGTTGTAACAAGTAGTTATTAAAGTCAATTTTAATTTTGCCTTTCTATTTTATGTCTGCACAGAAATGCACAGAATTCTTGCCCTGTGATTGGCCGATTCTGTACTTCTGCTAATGAACAGCTGTCCCAGCAGTTTATCTGGTTTTTATAGTTGGTTTGATTGCAAAGTTGCAAGTTGAGCTGAGATTTTTTGTAATAATCTTAAAAAACAAAGTAAAAACAACACTACTTGTTTACCCTCAGTATGCAACATAGAAGTAGTTGTGGTGGAGAGAGTTTATAATTCACAGCCATCCATTTTCTTCTGCTCGTCCAATGACAGTAAATACCAGGCCAACACTCCAACAAAGTGAATAATGTTATTGTTGCTATAAAACAGAAAATTGAGAGGATGGATGTAGTGACTACTTTGTTGGCTACTTTGTTAGAGATAACAGATTATCTCTCCACAACGGTAGACTCATTAAAAAAACAGAAAAACAAAACACCACAAATTTAAAAATAAATTCAACTAAAAGCATTTTCACCAGAATTTCTGTGGATTTCCCAATAATATTGTTCTCATGAATGTAAAAATCACAAAGAGTTCAAAACAAATGGGGGTTTCTAGACTGTGACCTATGGAGCTGAAATGCATTTTGAGCAATTGTCATGCCCCCGTCGCCCCTCTGCCTCTTAATAGAGTGTGAGTCTGAGTCAGCAGCTGGTGGTCAGTGGATGGTCAGTCGGTGAGATCAGTAGAGCAGACAGAAATTTGTATCCATCCTCAGAGATGTTGTTTTATTTAAAGGCGGCGTCTACAGCAGACATTACAACGTGATGTTTTCCCTGTAGCCAGAAATTGGCTTTTTGTCAGAAGTCTCTTGGCCCGACCAAAGAAATGGGAGAGTTTCTTTAATAGGAAGCCTAAGGGTCAGGGAGTTCATCGGGCTTTGGTCTTTGATAAAAAGGCTGTGTTTTGATATCAGGGCTGGGATATGGAATTTCCCCACTCATACTGATTTTCCGGGATTGTCTGGGTTTGGTTTCCTAAATGTTCGTCTTGCGATCTTTTCATTTACTTGCCCACGTACAAAGATTATATGTCACAGAGTTTATGGTAGACTTGTTCAGCAGCTTTTTGTTCATGCCATTTGCCACAGTGATTTATTTATTTCTTTTTACAATGATTGTGCACAGAGCAAGGAGAAAGACTTTAATGTTTTTTTGTTTTTTTGTTTTTCATTTCTCCATTTCTTGCAGATGATGTCATCAGAGCACCTGACCTGTGGCTGGCTGCAGCAGCTCCTTCTCGTACTTGTGAAGCTTGGCTTCACATTTGCTGGGCCTTTGCGACCGCTCATTGGGACAGAATGCACAGCCAAGAGTCCTGCTTCCTACATCCTGGTCTTTACTGGTCACTGGAGCCCTCAGGCTTTCCCAAAGCAGTATCCACTGTTCCGACCCCCTGCACAGTGGTCCAAACTCATAGGTGAGAAAGACCCATGGGGGTGGAAACACAGGTTACTGGAAAATCATCCATGTTAAATGGAAATTTTTACTGTGACACCTGATAATCCATTGCATGTGCACTATTACTTCAGATTCGCAACAGCAGCAAAGAGTCACAGTATTTTTTTTTCATTTATTTTCAGCAGTTAAGAGTTTACCGATGTAAAGCTTTTGTGTAACAGGTGAGCCAATCAAAATGCACAAATCACATTCACAGTGAGACTTAAGGACATTTTGGACGAGCAGTCACACTGAAGCAACTTCTGCTTCACCCAAGGGCAGTTTATTTATTTTTTGTTCCTCATCAAGGAGCTTCATGCACAACTGCATACAAAAAGAGGTTAGAGATGTTAATGAGCAAAACAGCAAAAAGTTGAGAGCAACAAGAAAAACAACCTAAACGCTCCCAGATGGTAGCGTTTCTCTTTGTTTCTCTAACTTCTCTTCAGCTGTATCTTTAATATTTCTCTATTTCTTCGAGTCAGTCCTACTCTCCTTCCCACATTTCCGCTGGTTTACCACAGTGTTGGCGGTAAAGACTGGAGTGGTGAGTTTGGGGCTGCTGAAGGTGGGTGATGATAGTTGGGGTGTGGTGGGGTCAGACCACTCACCTCGGAGCCAGGAGGAGGAGAAGCAGAACCAGATACAACCTTATATTCTCCCTCTTTTAAAAAAAGCAAAAAACAAACATTGTGGATGGATGGATGGCAGATGTCTGCACATCTGTGTGTGCGGCGTCTTGGACTGCTGTGTGGTGGCTGCAGCTTTGTCTGGTTTCTAGGTCTCCCATTGGTGCTTGACTGCTTTGCCAGAGGATGATGTCCTACTTACTCCATATAGACAGAGGCATCAGAGATTCTGACACACCCATAATGGCTTTTAATGTTCTAGGGTGCTGGGCACCGGGGATTGGACTTTGTCACAAGAAAAGAAAAACAAAGACTTCAGTAGCCTCAGAGTCTGCAGCAGGGGGACACAAAGAAAACTGGGGATGAAATCTGTCACCGCACAAAAAAACAACCTGAAGAAGGTCTGACGGCCAACAGAATAAAGGAGGAATGGAGTTTGTCATAGCCAAAAACAAATACTCAAGAGAATTAGAGGGAAATGGGATTTAATGTCTTGATAGGGCTCAAACGTGATGGGTTATCAA
This sequence comes from Diplotaxodon limnothrissa, assembly GCF_057381915.1. Lineage (NCBI taxonomy): Eukaryota > Metazoa > Chordata > Actinopteri > Cichliformes > Cichlidae > Diplotaxodon > Diplotaxodon limnothrissa. Next base: position 30,049,956 of record NC_140597.1, on the reverse strand, counting down.
GTTTCAATGATGCTTGTGGGAAGTTTGTTAGGATGGTAATGTAATTAAGCATGAAGTAATCGCAGTTTGGAAAGAAACAAGATAGTGTGTGAAGTGTGCTGGGCAGATCATGTGTGTGTGTGGTTCGGCGTTTTAACTTAAATGCGTTGGCGTGCGTGCGTCTGTACGCGGGTCTGAAAAGTGAGGTAAGGCAGAACCATCAGAGCATTTGTCAATGTGTTTCTAGCTAACCTTACTTTGCCCTTAAAACCACCGGCCCAGGCCAGTAGCTCTGTGGGATTCAACAACGTAGCTCCAGAAGCTGTGGTACAAACACTTCAGCCTAAATCAGTGTCTCCATTCAAAGCGATTTCATAGATAGCCACAACAAAACATAGGAATTTGAGGCAAATGCTCACGGACCCGACGTATCAGAAAAAGCAAGAGTAAAAGTTATGAATTTATTATTTTATCCACCATCTGGCTGCCAATCCGAGTTCCTGACCTACCTCCTGGCAGCAGTGTTGTGGTTTCTTCAGTGATAGATGGAGAAAAGACGTAACTGTAACCTTGCAATATTGCCAAAGACATGCATGTGGGCAATTCCTTTAGAATTAAATGCTTAAGTGCAGGAAGGAGGAGAGAGCCATAGAAATACATGCAGGCTCCACTGGTGGAAATGATCTCATCGTCTGGCTGAGGCTCTGTGGTGCTTCGCTGACATTGATATGCATTCCAGTGAATAAGCATCTTACTCCTGTCATCTCCTCTTTCTTCAATTTCTTTTCTCTCTTTAGCGGTCAGCCATAATCGTCATTTTCGGCTATGGGAGGAGGGCGCTCCAGCCAGCGCAGGGGTTCAGAGCTTCGCTGAACTCGGAGTGACAGTGGAGCTGATGAAGACAGCCAAGGAGGCCAGGAAGAAGCGCGTGGTCGGCGCCATGTACCGAACGGCTGGCATCCCCAACGGCATCGGGCACAGCTCCACAGAGATGCTTATTCATCCCCGGAGTTCACTGGTAGGCACAAATTTACCTTCATAAATACTCAGACGCAGTAAGTCACACAAACCATCTGCTGGGCTAAACCTATTCCGTCATCTGGTGACCAGCCTCCCCATAACATCCACGTTCATCTGCTCTGATTAAACACTTCACCACTTCTTTCCACTATCCAATCAGCCTATGTTTAGCTGAAGTGCTTCAGCTCTGCAGCCACAAACGCCCACATCCATCCTGCAAGGTCTGTGCTCTGTCTGCTGCGGACCCATGATGACGCGCAGCACAGGGAGCTGTTTCTGGAAACACATTTGCCTGTTTTCTTAGCGTTAGATAAGAAGTTTGATAAATTGGTACAGCAAACGTTACGATATAGCGAGTGGAATCTGGAATCTGTCTTCATGTGATGATGAAATTAAATATATAACAACTAGATGACACCCACTATATAAAGAGCAGCACACTGTTTTTACACTTCGCCCATGGTCCAATAAAGACAAGAAAATGTCAGCTGCTTTTGTAGATAACTTTTGCTAACAGTTTACCTGCTTTAAGCCTTCAACTGGCTCCATATTTTGGAAGCAGACAAGAATAATAACATATGCTCCCATGCCTCTTCTACACCAACATTTAATGGTTGCTTTGATCATTTTACCCGTGTGCTCAACCTTAAAGTGATCCCAGGTGATCAGAACATCTTCATGTGACTTCAGCTACCCGAGTGAACCAAATTAAGTAAATGTTTACCAAGATTTTTTTTTTGCAAACTTTTCTTTTCTTCTGTGTCAGATTTCCTGTACTGCAGCTTAGCAGGGAAAATCCTTTTCTAAGGAAACACAATGTGAAACTGTTGCACTAAAGAACCAGCTGTGGAGGATAACCGCTGTGGTCCCACATGAGCCATATTTAAGGTTGTGGCTTTACTCATTGCTGGATAGCGCTGCGTATCTTGAATGGTGACCGAGTGCGGGAGCAAAAGTCACGGTTGGACTCTTTGTTGAGGCTCAGGTTAAATTTAGGAGCCGGGCCTTAAACAAAGGCAAAGGATTTGAGGCATGGCCATGTGGAAAAGTTACAACTCGAAATAAAATAACCCCTTTATGAGTCAGGCATACGCAGCTGATGAACAAGAAGGAAAAAGGTGTATAGAGGAGAGGGTGGACATTTTACTGGAGCTTGTAGGAATAGGTGTGTGTCTGCCTGAAAGTCTGGTGACCTACATTTGTTTATTGCCTGTCGCACTGCTTGAACCCGAGGACCTTAAAAAAATCATAAACAACCTGGTCGGAGGGCATCGTTGGTAAGTACGAGTCATGGACAGCAGCTTAGCAGCTTGTCATCTAGGTATATGATGCCTGTGGCTGCTTTCAAATGGTCTGTTTTTAGACCTGTGGGCAGAACAGCAAAGGAAAGCGTGACATCGGCGGTTTTGTGCTGAGCACACGTGAATGATGTGAAGCTGTCGTCTGCTCAGTCTGCTATTGTGCTTCTCTGTCTGTTTCTCCCGCACGCTCATTTATAAATACCATCCTTTCTCTTCCAAACAACCAAAACACTCATACTCAGTGACCTAAAAAGCAAAAAAATCCCAAACACATATGATTTCCATCTCCACTGCTCATGACTCTTCTGCTCTTGGTGTGTAATTTAAAACAGACAGATTACAACGAATAAGCCCCGTTGGGAAATTCAGGGCTTTTTGAGAGCAAGAATTCAGGTGACAGAGTCGCATGCTTTCAGGGATGACTATGCTGTTTGTTTTGATGGGTTGGGGAAAAAAGTGAGAGGGGTCATGGGAGATTTGAAACCGTCTATGCTTTGGAGACACTTCCTGGCCCGTGCGTTGCAAAACATCCGCGGACTGATCAAGCTGCTGACGAGGAATACCCCTGAGAAGACATCCTTGCTGAGTGGCCCGATGGATATAGCGGAATGATTTCTTGGAAAAGCCGCTGTTTCAGAGGAGGCTGAAAAAAGAGGACGATGAAGGAGCAGTGTTTGCAGAATAAAAGGAGGAAGAAAGGAAAGAGTGGATGAGTAGATTCATAAAAGCAAGAGTGCGACCTCTGATTTGTTTTTTTCTGTTCTCTGGCATGAATTACAGCCAAGAAACAGACCTCATGTGTCATTCTGACTCTAGCTACTCTCCTGTCTGAGTCTCTTTTGACTAGTTTGATTTCTGTTCCAGCTCTTTCCCCCCCATCCTCCAGGCCACCCTTTCCTATCCATCAAAAGCCAGCCAAGCCCAGCAATCCCTCCCTGAGACTGAGCAGCTTAGCCAAGGTCCTCAAATATCGGCCCTTGAGTGAGAAGGCGTTTTCAGATGTGCTTTTTTCTGGTCATCTGTGAACTCGGTGTGTGCTGACCTCCAGGCCACTTCCTGTATGAGGTCACTGGCACTCAGGAAACATCCATCACAGAGAACACACAATCTAAACCTGTACAGGAAACTGAGTGAGCTCATGAGCTCACATGCATTTATAAGTTTTAGAGCTATAAATCCTGAGATCAGCTGTGTTTTTGAGCGTGATGTCATTCTTAATGCATTTATAGTTCTGCAGAATGATTCCTGTAATATAGTTCACGCAGTGAGCATTTGGACAGTCACATGTATCCACTTTAACACAGAGAGCCCAAGTTTAGGTTTTACAAGTTTAGGTGTTAGTGTGTGGTGAAGAAGGACCCAACATGCAGACACGGGGGGGCAGGAGCAAAAGGCAAGCCCTTTGTTAAGCTGATGATGTTTGTGAGGCAAACCACAAAAGAGAAACAAAGTCAATGAATAGTAAAAACTCCCTGGGGCTAGAAGACACTAAAAACCAGAGAACAGCAACTTGTATTGTGTAAAGTTAACAGTGACATTGACAGTAGAGGGAAGGCAGCACTATAAATACACAGACGGAAGATTGAAGCAGAGTCACAGGTGAACATAATCTAATTGATTACATTAAAGGACTTGGATACTAAAGAAACTGAACATAATCTGCCTCACAAACCCTAAAAGTGAAAATATGTACTCTCTTTGGCCCCTGAAAAGCTGCCTTAAGGTCCAGTAATGTTGCTTAGGCGATAACTTCGTGTAGATAATACCTATCAGGACAAAAATGGGCTTATACTGTAAGCTTATTTCTGAGAGTGTTACTGCGTGCATGCCTGTCTGTTGATCTGTCAAGCCAACTATCTCTGATCCCTCTGGAAGACCACGTTGTTTACTTATATTGACAAGCACTTTTTGTCAGTCTAAACTCTTTAGTACATATTCTAATGTTTAAATGTAACACACTTGGTAGCCAAATGTCCAACTGCTGTTGAACCCCCGAAAATCTGGGCCCTGTAATTTGGAAATATAAGTATATCACGTCTATTACATATTAAAGCTGGGATGTTTTTAGCATTACTTTAGAACAAAGTGGATGCTCTAAAGCACAGAGCCTGATGAACAAAAAGAGCTTGGCTGTCCACATAATTACGGTTTAGACTATACTAAAAGACAAGAAGCATTATAACAAAATATTGCTGTGCTGATGGGATCAGATTTATTGTTTTTTATGGATTGTTTGTCTTTTCTTCCCCAAACAGCCTTCGGTCAGCCTTTTCTCATCCAGAATTCCACAGTTAGACTTTTGATTGTAACCACAGAAATAATAACAGAGGATTGAGTGTAACATTTGTGCTATAGTGAGTTAGACTACTAATTAATGATTAATGTGACTGCATTTTCATCATCGCTGATGTGAAAAGGAAAATGCTCACCGTCATAGTCTGACATCTGAGAATAGTGACTGAACACAAAATGCTGCTGATGCTTTGCAGGGTGAAAATAAATCAAAAATAATGAACAATTCATTCAAACGTATCTGGCCCCTTCCTGATTTCTTTCTTTTTTCTTTTTTTTTGCATATTTGTTGCACTTACATGTTTTAGATCATCATGCACATTTCATTAGTCAAACCCAAGTACAATGATTTTGTTTATGAACGAAGTGAAAAATGCTATCCAAACTGACCTCTGAATGACTGAAAAATGAACAGAAAGGTTTTGGAGTGGCCTAATCAAAGTCTGGAGTTAAATCTGATGGAGATGCTTTGGGATGACCATAAGCAGACCACTTACTAGGGTTGTATTAAAACAATTCTGCAAAGATGGTGAGCCCCAGTAATCTGAAAGACCTATTGCCAATTATTACAAATGCTTGATTGCAGTTCTTGCTGCCACTTTTTAGGTTTAGGTGGCATTTATTTTTTCCTACAGGGCCCTGTAAGTTAGCTTTTCCACCCTGACACCGACACAAAGACATCCATGCTGTCAACATTAAAGCACTTTATAGCTTTGCCACTCAGTTTAAATCTGCTTATGAACCGATGACTTGACCGATTAAGACTAGTTCTGGCCTATAAGCTTAAATATTCACTTAACAGTGTCTCTTGTATCAACAGCTGTCCCTGATGGTGAAGGTGATCCCCAGCCCTGACTGGTTTGTTGGTGTGGACAGCCTAAATCTTTGTGAGGGCAACCAGTGGAAACAGGAAGTGACGGTTGACCTCCACCCTTATGATGCCGGCACAGACAATGGATTCACTTTCTCCTCTCCCAACTTCCCCACCAGCCCTCCAGAAAACATCACAAAGGTAGGAATGCTTCCAGTGTGGACTAGTACATCATGTCCTCATAACCTGACACTTCTCTACGTTCTAGGTACATTTTTGTATAGTCTTATTTTTATTTTTAGAACTTTGCAGGATGCTTAAGGGATATCATTCCTTCACTTAAGTTATTGCTTGGCAGGCCTCACGTCTGACATGAAGTTGTTTTTTCAGTTAAGAAGGCTCTCTTGCGTAACGGACCATCTATCTTTTCCCAGCATGTGTCTGAAAGTGGGCTATTGTCCATTCAAAGTTGTCTTGAGAATCTGCTGGCTCTCCTGATGAGATATGCCTCACCGCTCTTTGTTGACTTCTCCAGATCACCTCTCAGTTTCCAAACCACCCGGCCAACTCCTTCTACTATCCACGCTTGAAGGATCTTCCACCGATTGCCAGCATAAGGATCACGCGACAGAGCAGATCACGTGACCATCAAACCGCGATGTCCAACCACATTCTGCCCAACTCTATCAGTCCCCGCCGCTTCTCAGGTATGACCACTGGACACATTTAATGCTGAAAGGCCAAATATCGATGCGAATGATTGGATAGGAGAGCACAGGTAATCAAAGAGACACATAATGTGGTTTTATTGTGTTTTTCATTGCATTGAAGTCACATTATGGTTCATTTAGTCACATATAATGATGATTTAAGTAGGTTAGCAGTCTATGTCTCTACTGAATAAATAGAAATGTGATTTAATGAGTATTTGGTTGGTTAAATCATAGTATAAAATGGGAATGCACTCAGTCCCTTTAAATGCTACAGGAAACTCACAGCATAGTTGCGTCTTTGGTAAATCGCAGTACTTCTACACCTTTTTGGCTGTCTCTTATATTTTCCTCATCTCTTTCTCAGCAACGCCATTGGACTGTGAAGTGTCGCTCTGGTCGTCTTGGGGTTTGTGTCTGGGTCCCTGCTCCAGGGGCGGCGTCCGCCACCGCACACGTTACATCCTCTTACGACCAGCCAACGCTGGAACCCCCTGCCCTGAGCTGGAGGAACAGGCTGAATGTGTACCGCACAGCTGCATGCAACTCCAGTAGCTGCAGAGTGCATGAGCACGCATGCTGCCGGTATGCAACACACTGGGATTTTGTGTCATTACTGCCGGACTTTAAAAGGTTTCTGCATCTTGATCGGCGCGTTTATGAAGCGAGGGGTTCAATTGTCTTTGTTACAGCTCAGTTTTGTAAGTTTAAGATGTGGCGCGATAACAGCGAAGGCCGTCAGATTTAGGGCGAACGCTCCTCTGGAACTGAAGTTTATGAGTCTGATTGTAACTGCATGCTGAACGGGTATTAAAGCTTGAGACAGCGGTTTAAATTTTTGAGTGCAAAGTGATATTTTTGGTTTTTGGAACTGTTGTAGATGCAGAAGAGAAAAACTGATTATGGTCTGTTCATTGTCAGCAACGTATGCATTCAAACTGTATGTCGATAGCTGCACACTGGCACAGAGTGCTCACAAATGTCCTTGCACATACTGCATACCTCTACAGGCATGCTGGCATTACTTCTCTTAGATAACCTATACATGCTTGCCGGATTTCAAAATAACCTCACACCACATTTTATAAATATGACCTTTCATAAGAGACACCCAGTGGCTGACTTGAAGCGTAATGCCAGTCTGAAGAAGCTGGCTTGCAATAAGACACGATGCAGGTTTTTATTGGAAGAAAGATTAAAATATTTGTATTATTTTCTCTTTTGATATTTCATTGTTGAGACTTTTGTACATACTCTAATGTATCGTATCTTGTATAACTCATGAATAAACATGGAGGTGTGTTTTTCAAATTAATTTCTGTGTTGTTCTTCAGTGTGGTTTTCCAGCTGTATGGTGTTTATGTGTGAAAATTATATATTTTAATAAATGTTTACTAAATGCATGGGGTCAGGACCAGGCATTTATCTGAATATCGTCAGATTTTCATTGGGGGACATTAGGGACAGCACAAATTGAGCAGTTTGGAGACAAAGAGAGGCAAAGGTGAGATCGTTTGGACACATGCAGAGGTGGGATATATGATACAAAATTATGTTCATATGGATGCAGTGAAGGAGTAACTTCTCTTTTACACCAGTGTAATAGAGAAGGATGCTGGGGGACAGGGTGAGATGGTCTCCTGTGGTGACCCCTAAAGGAAGCAGCCAAAAGAAGAAGATTGCTGCAAAGATACACAGCCATAAATATCCCAAAAATATAGCTCACAGTTATATTTGTTTATAGATAGAAAGGCACATTTATTAAATTTCTTTTAAACTGTTTTAAAGCCTCACTTGGAAGTCTCGTCATTGCCCTTTAATGATGGCTTTGTGGCGATGTAGCACCTCCTAGTGGTCACAATCAACAACAATAACCACAGTGATCCTCATGAAAAAATAATTTCAATCACAGAAATACATGTATTCATTAGATGACACGTTGTGCGCTTACTCCAAGCTTATTTTCCTGTTTACTGGCAGTATTTTTGTACAATTGAAGACTTAAATTTTAACAACAAATATATATATGTTATTTTTTGTGATCTTTGTAACAAGCGAATATCCCTGTAAAATAAATCAATAGGTTGTTGAATCAAATTAAATACAAATAATGTAAATAATAGTGATGGGATTTCCGGCTCTTTTTAGAGATCCGGCTCTTTCGGTTCGGCTCACTAAAAAGAGCCGGCTCTTTCGGCTCCGAACCAGCTCTTCAGGTTGTTTTGTTGCTTTAATTAATTTATTATTAACAATAATATAAAATTATGCACAAAAGGAATTACTAACGTAAAAACAAGTGGTTTTATTTATATATGTTTATATATAAATATATGCGGTGGCCCCTAGAGACAAAACACGTACAAACTCCAAAACACATTTCTAGCATGAACTGAACTTCCAAAGCAGAGCTACTAGATCACTTAAATTACACAATTGAAAGCATGTGTGTATTGTTTGTGTATTTATACACAGGCACTCATATATATATTCAAATAATTTAAAAAAAAGTTCATTTACCTGTTATTACCACACACCAAATCCGGTCGTTGGTACTTGCTGGCTTGTGTAGCCACAAGATAACAAAGGCTCAACACTGCGCCCAGCATCCTGGAGCACTTCTGTTGTCTTTTGTACGTGTTTTGAGTTTTTATGTGCTTCTGAGTTTTTATATGCTTCTGAGTTTTTACGTGCTTCGGAGTTTGTACGTGTTTTTACGTGTTTTGGAGTTTTTACGTGTTTTGGAGTTTGTACGTGTTTTTACGTGTTTTGGAGTTTGTACATGCTTCAGAGTTCGTACGTGATTTGAAGTTTGTATGTGCTTTGTCTCTAGGGGCCACCGTAAATATACTTTTATTTATTCACTTCACATAAAATGTAATAAATAAATCATATAATACAAAAATCAACTATTCACATTTCAAGTTTTAACTATTTAAATTTTCAGCTTTTTCCTTTCACAAATTTAAAGTGAAAAGAACACCTGCAAACCACAACACAATTAAATATAAATTATAATATGAAAACTAAAAGAACATGCATATTCTCTGTCATATGGACCTGCATGAATAAACTTTCTCAATCCTTTATCATCTGCAACCGAAAATAGTTGTGGATGATTACTATACCTTTCTAATGTTGTTGTCCCTGCCTCTCTTTCTCTCTCTCTGGCTCTGTTCCTGTGCTACTGAGTGTAACTACCGCCCCTCCCCCCTCTGCCCAGCGTAAAGCACAAGGCTCGCGTGCAGAGTGAAGCGGAAAAAAGTGCGAGAGAGAGGCTGAGAGAAAGGAAAAAAACAAAACAAAACCACGTGACGGCTCGCGATAAGGAGCCGGCTCGCGTCGTTCACGTCAAAGAGCCGGCTCCAAGAGCCATTTCGTTCGCGAACGACCCATCACTAGTAAATAATCGTTTTGATAAAAGTATTTTAACCATTTGCAGTGTAGTTGGGCTGGTCCAGCTATCTCTGGTTAACACTGCGGAAAATCCTGAAAAATAAAGCAGCTATCGTTGAGGTGCTCTGCGGTCCTGTCGCTAGAGGTCGCCGTTTGCGCACACTTTCTCCGTGTCTCCGCAGTGCTGCCTGAATACGAGGAGTGCGTTTGATTGTTGCAGGGCTAAATGGCGGACAGAGCTGGATAGTCGCGTTAACACCGAGGACAAAAACGTTTCGACTGGGTGAATTCCTGGCGTGACCCGGTCCTCAGCCGCGTGTCCCCGGGGTGCAGCGCAATCGTCGAATCGAGCCGTATTGGGCATCGAGCTTAAAGCTGTTTTCCGATCGTACCCTAACCTTAGCTTTCTTGAGTTCCCATCCCAAGCGGAGAAGTTAACACTGTTTATGGTGGCTTACTAGAGGCAGCTAGCCTGTGAGCAAACCATGGAGGACTCTCTTGAATTGATAGGGAAGCGTTTGCTTTTGCTCCTCGACGACGGCAGGTCCGCGAATGGATCCGAGTCGGAGCAGGCTGCCTGGGCCCGGGACTGGCTTCGGGGAACTGTGCGGGCAGTGAGTGTCATCGGCCTGGCCGCCCCGGAGGTTAGCGTCGGGGAGGCGACAACAACAACCACTGCAGCGGGGCTAACGGTCAGTGTTTACATTCAGCTGATGCCGTCCTGCATAGCTAAATACACAACAGTTAACATACATGCACAGCGTACCAGCTGTTTATTATGTGCTCTACATTAGCGAACACATTTTTACCTAGCACCGATGCTACATTTGCTAGTATTTTATGTTAGCTTTTGGACATACTGGTTAGCTCCAAGTCGCAGCCACTGGGGCGCAGCTAAACTCGAGGCCGGGGATTTTTTTTGGCCTTTGCTTTGTTCGCTTTTCAGCTCTCTGACACCCAGCTCCAGTGTTATTCGTTAACTATTTAGCACGAATTTCGAAAGCATCGATACGTTAGAGCTAACTAAGGGTTCATTTCACTGAAACAAATCGCCGGCAGTCACAGAGTAACCGTAAAGGTTGATGAGCTTCCACAGTTGGCTGAGGCATGTCTAGTTAAAGGCCTTACAAGTTCATAAAGGGGCGAACCAGGAATCCCTGCGAGCGTACTCTGCGTCCAGATTATTAAGTATTCACACTGTTGCTCGGGGTGGTAATTAGAATGAATGAATGAAAGTGTAGTGTTGCCGAGCCCAAAAATTGGGAGAGTTTTTGAAAACTGGGTGGCGGTGGTTGACCTACATGACAGCTGCACTTTGTAGTCCAAATGCGGGTTATTACAGTAGCATGCATTTGAATTGACATTAATAGATGTTTATCAAGTAAAGTAAAAATGTAGTTTTAAGAAAAAAAATGTAATCGCTTCCGATGTTTTATCTTTTTGTTTATTAGAAAAAGCAAGCTACAACAAAAAATGTAGCCCTTAGTCCTCTTTTTTTGTTTGCTTTTATCTAAAGAGTAGCAATACTACTTATTGACCTCAGGTGTGCATTTCCTAATTGTGTATTGTTGTTTTTTTTCTTGGGAAATAAATCTTAAACTGAGGAATTTACTTCTTGTGTGAGAACTTGTTCCTGTGCTCTGCCCTTATCGTGCATGTCGATGCATAATTATAAAAACATAATGAAAAACATCTTCTATCCATGTTTGTCTCCTGCTCTGATAACCTGCTCCATCAGTGATAAACAAAACAAAAGGACTTGGACATGTGGTACTGCACACCCTTTTATGCTTTTAAACCTTGCTGTATGTGTCAGGGGTCTGTCCAGCTTGGAGGGTTTATGCCACCGGTGTTTACTTCTCAGAGCCCCACCATCCAGTGAACATGTAAGGACATGTCAGGAAATCTGAGCTTTGAAAAAATAGGTGGGCTAACTGATCAGTCCAAAAACGTGAAAAGCTTGTTTATGTGCTAACCTTTTTAAAGACGTGTAGCTGGCAGGTGTGAGTCAGGGGTCTAGTGAAGAAGATGGAGGATAGATTGGTAGTTGTAATGTTTTTTCTTCTTTGTAGGGCAGCGCTCGTCCATGATCTGAAAAAAATCCCACTACAATGATTTTTGGTCAATATTAAGTTAACTTTCCAAAGAGCACAGTGTCTTTTAAACATTGAATTTATCTAAACTTTGAGTGTATTTGAACTAGGGCTGCCACGATTAGTCGACTAGTCACGATTATGTCGACTATTAAAATCGTCGACGACTAATTTAATAGTCGACGCATCGTTTGAAGCTTTGTAAGATCACAAAGGACGCAGGAATGAGTAGTAGGATTTAAGAGTGTAATAACGGACTGAAACAGAAGATGGCAGCACTGCATGTACAAGGATGCCAGCTGCCGTTAAACCCCGAAGAAGAAGAAGCTGTGTCCCAGAATTCATAGCGCAGCTGTCGACAATGGCGGCAGCTAGTTAGTTTTAACTTTACTCTTATTATTCTTTCTGGGTCACAAAATAAACGTTTAACATATTTTCAGGCGAGAATGTAGCTGTGTAAACCTCAAATATCTGCTCAGTTTATCAAGACACCACATATTTTCAAAAGCGCTCCGACGTTTTCGGAGACGTCTGTTACCCACTAGCTCGTTAGCTACGCGGGGGCAAGGCTAACTAGAGCCGTGAGAACACCGGACTCCCGGCAAATCGTTTTCAAACCCACCGCCGTCTTTCGCTAGTCAGGTTAAACATATATATAAGTCACTTAGATAACTTAAAAATGTTAGTTTGGCTTTCTTTAGTATTTTATTTGTTCCTGAGTAAATCGGTTTGGCTGAGATTAAAGTTATAGTTTTTGCACAGCTAAAACTGTCAAGCAGACAGCTGATTATCAGAAGTGTGAGACGCTGGAGAATATACTCCGGTGTCCTGTTATATTTTAGAAAGCAAGGAGTTTATTAAACTTCACCGAAACAATCTGCAAATTTCATTAAAAATTAATAAACTACCATCTTGTCTTTATTTTTAGTTAGCACAAACACTTCAAGCTGTAAGCTAATGATAGTTATATAAGACCAGATGCTGCTGGTGCAATAAGCTGTACGCTGTACGTCCAATGGATGATGATCTGATTAGTCGACTAATCGCAAAAATAATCGGTGACTAGTCGACTATCAAAATAATCGTTTGTGGCAGCCCTAATTTGAACTGAAACCCAAATAAATAAATTAAAACGTGCTGTGAAGGGACACATTTTATCAGTTAGATCCACACTAGACCATATATGCCCTGTAGCCCTGAACCTTTCTACATATTTCCCACAAGATATGGATATGAGAACATGTTCAATCAGAAGTGTGATCGGACATAAACGTTCTCTTCCTTTTACAAGGTCTGAGCTAAGTCCGATTGAGCCCATTTGCGAATACAGGTAAGGGTCCAGTGACTTCAATATAGGGTCATATGGGCTAGTTGGGGTCATATTTCAACTAACAACTCAAAAACCATTGCCTCCACTGCAGGTGTTCTCTGGGCGTAGACAGCTGACGAGAGGCCCTAGTTGCACCACACAGCTGGAAAACCTGCAAGGAAGTCACTAGTAAAGTAACAGAGAGTCAAGCCTTCCTCAGTTGCAGACAGGGGGTTAGGCCAAGAGCCATCCAACACCTTTAGTGTGTGCTGCTGATGACAGACTGGACCAGGCACCCTGGTAACGTGGAGACAAAGACAGCCGGAGGCAATCGTTAATGATCCTTCCCCAGGTGAACCTGCAGAAACCTTAGTATGGCTTCTCTTTGTTGATCATAGGTACTCTTCCTGTCGTCCCAGCTTGATCTGGACTTGAAGGTACACAAGATTTATTAAATAGGCAGGCAAATGAAATTACAATAATGATCCAGCCACTAAGATGACTGATAGTCGTAGATGCCATACAGAAATTTATGAATTTTTGCTTCTTATCATCTTTAACCGTCTGATATGTTTTATCACACCTGCTTTCTGATTATCTTATCTCATAGATGTCAGTGCAGGCTGTCAGGACCAGATCCTAACAACAAAGAAAGAAGAACGTATGCTCTGGATTCATAAAAAGCAACACCAAATTTAGATTAAGAAGGTTTTGCACCAAGCGGCATTTGGTAGGGTACTCAAAGCTCACTTTGTGGTTGTTCCTTCTTCATTAAATGACATTAGATCCCCTAGGAGCATGGTACTTATATGTGCAGACTTAAAAAGCTAAAACAGTACTAACCACGTTGTTGCAGCTGGTGTTGTGACAAAAACAGATTGTCAGAATAGTGGCAAAAGTGACTAAAATCAAGCAATAAACTAATTTTAGTAAAGTTTCTGCATTCCTGCATTTTAGACCTTTGGCAGTTCATGATTTTAACATATGGCGCTTATTGTATAAATGGAAACAGATGGCCTTTTTGTTGTATCTGGCAGTTTTTCAAAGTCTGTCTGAGAGACTGAGTCTCTTTGCAGTCAGTTTACAAGTGGACAGACTCCTCGCAGTTACCATGAAACTCCAGTGGCTGCGAACCTGCTAGTCCTGGCTGTCCTGTCTTCTGTTTTCCCTACGCACCGGATCGCTTTCCAGGTTGCTGTTGCAGGGGCCCTCTATCATTCAGATAATTCTCCAGAGAGGATGCTTCTTTTGTCACATGTACTCCAACATCACTGTCTTGGACGGCAGGTGGTGATGCTAGACCTTCAGCTGTGGTGGATGCACTACAAGCTCCAGGGCCACAGTAGTTTGGAGTTGCAGTCTAACACTATGGAGGTGGAGTATAGGTATTTAGTCATTAATGCATATGCACCTGTCTATACAGAGAAACACCAGATTGTGAAGATATCTGATGAAGTTGAGAAGAGACTGGTTTTGGTTGATTTAAATTTTAATTTTTTTAAAGTCATTAATCCTTGACATGTTGGTGATTTTTATTCCTTGTTACCTTTGGAAAAGTAAAACTGAAGAACCATGGAAATCATGGATCACTTACTTGGCACAAATGCTCTCCATATGTGCTGCAGACAAGCGGTTATTACCTGTGATTTATTTGGACCAGTGAAAGCTTTTGACACCGAGATCTGTGGATTTCATAGAGTACTGTATTTGGAAGGCTGCAGATGCATGAGACGAGTGCAGCAAAACCTTAAAATCTGAACAATTACTGTAAAGCTTGATGCCACATGGACAAAGTTAGCAAATCTGTTGCCTTTTGCGTGGGATGTACCAAGGTTTTGGAACGTTTTTCCTTGTTGTTTGAGAATGAATTGTCTTGCACAGTGGCAAACCATCACTACCTGGAGGTTAAGCAGTTTGCTTGGTATTGTCTCTGCAAGTTTGCTGCCTTCAGAGTATATGTCCAGGCATCCAAATAAGTATGGCTACATTTCACCTATAAAATTATAGTTCCCTTTCAGCTGATTCACTCGGTACAACACATAAAGTACGGGATTTCCCTCCGCGTATATTAGAAGAGGAAACCTCTGTTTACGTCTTGACTTGTGATGATATGTGCATGATGACAGGGCTGAGTATTTGCTGCCGAGTTATTTGGGCAATCAATCAAAGCCATTAAGGCTTTGATCTGTGGAAGAAGCAAACAGAGGCACTGCGTGACATCATCGCCAGACGTCATACCAAGCCCAAACTAACTAGATCTCACAGTCCTACTGCTCCTCTGCCGCCGGGCAAGAGCAGCATCCACTGCTGCTGTGGGTGAACCTTCAGTGAGAGCGCAGCCTCCAGCTCGAGTTCCACGCCAGTCGGCTTGGAGCAAAGGTCCACATTCAAGCTCCCGGTGGGACCCAACGCCAAGGATGAAAAAGCCTTAGTAGTTCTAGGTGTGGGATTGAGCGGAGAGGGGCTCCAGTGGCAAAGATACAATAAGAGGCGCAGTCCTAGCATCAGTCCTTGAAGGCGTTGTACTTTCCCAGCACCGTCTCCCAAGCACAAAGCCCCTGCACACAAAATGTCTCAGGTTGTAACTCCCAGTTTGGGTGTGTTAAAACATCAGGTGCCGATGTCACATCAATCTGTCACATCAGTCTAACAGATGCTTATTTTCATGATGCTATACAAATGAACAACAGGCAGTTTTTGAGGTTTGTATTCGAGGGGGCAGCTTACAAGTACCTGGTGCTGCCATTCGGGCTCTTTCATTCTCTCTTGCAAATTAATGATCAAGAAACTGACCTCACAGCCCACTGTTTATCACTGGTGCTAGTTTCAGTCATTATGCAAATGCACTGCTTAAAAGGTTAGGGGAAACCTTTCCTATTAAAACTAAGTCGTTGCCGATCAGTTTCATAGATAGTGTTAATCAATAACATGATGTAATATTCCCACCTCAAGTGTAAACAAATGTGACTAGAAGAAGAGACGGTGGGAGTCTGGAAGACTGGAATCTCCATTAAACAGCTGTAGTCCTTTGTGAGAAGTGGGAGCTCGGGTGTTCTTATGTTTACTTTGTCACTTTGTGTAGCCGATCATTTGAATGTGAACTTTGGCAACGATCAACCATTGTGCATATTTGCATAAAGTAACAGATGACGGAATAATCATGTCTCTATGAAAATGTTCTTTTTACATTTGTAAAAAAGGTTTTCATTCAAAATCTTTACGTATCCTTCTTTCTTCACTATTCTGTGGGACGAGATTCCTAGTTCCAGAAGCACTGAAGCGTCATCTCAGCATAATACTCCCACCACCATGTTTCACTGGGAGCTTGATGTTCTTTCTCCAAACATAAGCTGAGTGTCTGTGATCAAAAAGCTCTAGTTTCATCTCATGTGGCCAAAGGTCACGCTTCCAGTGTGCATAATGTTTCACCAGGTTGTCCTTGTTCTGTACTGTGTGGCAATCTTTGAATTTCTTGATGACACTTCTCACTCCAGTTCTTGACTCTTGGAGCAGCTTTAATAACTTTGTATATCCAGCTCGTGTTTTGTGAGCATCTACAATTCTTTTTCTCCAAAGAAAAATAGTATGACTACTAGGGCTGCCACAAACTATTATTTTGATAGTCGACTAGTCACCGATTATTTTTGCGATTAGTCGACTAATCAGATCATGCATCAGTTGGATGTAAAACGTACAGCTTATTGCACCAGAATATCTGCTCTTTTATATAACTATCCTTAGCTTACAGCTTAAAGTGTTTAAGATATGTGCTAACTAAAAATGAAGACAAGATGATAGTTTATTAAATTTTATTTAAATATATTGTTTCGGTGGAGTTTAATGAACTCAGCCATCTGCTCATTGCTATCTTAAATATAACAGGAGTATATTCTCGAGCATCTGACACTTCTGATAATCAGTTGTCTGCTTGAACTTTATTCAGCTGTGTAAAAACTATAACTTTAATCTCAGCCTAACCGATTTACTCAGGAACAAATAAAACACTGAAAAAAGCCAAACAATAACATTTTAAGTTATCTAAGTGACTTGTATATCATGTTTAACCTGAGTAGCGAAAGACGGAGGTGGGTTCGAAAACTATTTGCTGGGAGTCTCACCGTCTCTAGTGAGCCTTGAACCCCGGCTAGCTATCGAGCTGGTGGGTAACAGACATCTCCAAAAACGTCAGAGTGCTTTTGAAAATATGTGATGTCTTGATAAACCGAGCAGATATTTGAAGTTTGCACAGCTACATTCTCGCCTGAAAATATGTTAAAAGTTTACTTTTTGACCCAGAAAGAATAATAACAGAAATATTAAAACTAAGTAGCTGCCGCCATTGTAGAAAACTGAGCAGGGCCGCGCTATGAATTCTGGGATAGGTTGGGCCACGAAAGATACATCCGACCCATCCTTCAAATCTGGGGAAATGAAGGGCGGATTTGGAGGAGTCTTCGAATTTGAACAGCCTTCGTCGTGTTGCTGTAACGTAATTGGCCTACAAATGCAGGCTCAGGAGTTTGCGGTTCCTGAATTTGAACACAGCCACGATACCAGACACTGCTTCTTCTTCTTCGGGGTTTAACGGCAGCTGGAATCCTTGTACGTGCAGTGCTGCCATCTTCTATTTCAGTTCGTTATTACACTCTTAAATCCTACTACTTATTTCTGCGTCTTTTGGGATCTTAAAAAGCTTCAAACGACACGTCGACTATTAAATTAGTCGTTGACAATTTTGATAGTTGACGTAATCCTGACTAGTCGACTAATCGTGGCAGTCATAATGACTACTATTAAGGCTAATTGTGATGGTAATATCCCGTGTCTGGTTCTGTTTTTGTTTTTCAGAACTAGCAAATACAGTTATGGTTACTGGGGAAAAAGACAAATGAAATTAATACCATTTGGACAGATATGACAGTTTTATTAATCTTGTTCTTGGTATCCACAGCCAGTGCTATTTTTCAAGCAGGGCACATTCATAGTAGAGTAGTACCCAGAACTGCAAGAACTAAAGTGGACTTACCATTTGGTGTTCTTCACTTCTATAGCGAGTGTTGACTGACTCATACTTGTATGGCTGTTATTTACTCTCCAAATCACACATCTTTTTTCAGATTTCTCACTGGGCTGGGCAGCATGGTTAAGGGGACTTTTCCACAGATGATGCATAAAGGAGCAGTTACTGAGTAAATGTGCAGATGTTTTTTCACTTAGAGAATCCAAACAGCAGCCCGGGGTTTTGAGGGCTAACCTGAAAACATAACAAAAGATATCTCAAGTTTTCCTCTAGCAGTACTCAGCCTCCTTGAAGTTTAAGTTCAATTAAATGTGGATTTTACATATTTTACACATATTATACATATAGGTTATATAAACCTGTTGGAGCATGCAGTTCACTTAATTCACAAAACCAAAATACAGTTTAACATCCTGTGATGGTAATATATTAATTAACTTTGTATCAAATTTGATATTTTAATACCTTTTTAAGGAATCAGATTTGCTTTGTTTGTTTAGACTTGCGATTTCCTGAAAGTGTTAAGAGTCTGCAGTAATTTCACTTGCTTCATCACTTCACAGTCCTTGTGTGTATGTTCTGGTTGATTTTGCAGGTATTTGTGGAGTTTGAGAATGCTTCGCAGCGCTGTTCTTGGGTGCAGGTGTATGACGAGGGGGTGAAAGCTGTGCTGGTAGAAGACTCCATTGTTTGGGCCCGTCGTAGCGACGTTACCGACACAAGCGGAGCCTCGGCACCAGCCTGGCCTGCTCTGGTGAGTGCTCAGCTGGAAACAAGCAAAACCATTAACCACCCAAATAGTCTGGGCTCCAACTGTGAATGAGGAGTAGAGTGAGCTGTACTTAGATCAGATTTATGTTTGGAATGTAAAGTGAATGGAAGTTGGATAACTCTTTTGGTCATTGAAATTAATTTGAAAATAAAGTGTGCACCTGATCCCACACTGGTGTCTCCCGACTCATTGAGAGGAGACAAAGAAAAATTAAAGCGCCATTTACATGTTGCTCACCTTCCACATCCACACTTGGAGTTATTTTAGTCATTGTTGTACGCTCTGCAGTGCACATTTGCATATAAGTATAATAATGTCCAATCTGAAGGTTACCATCACCTCGTACGTGTTTTGAACAGCTAACACTTGCAGCTGGATATTGGCAATGATAGCTTAATTTCAACAATAAAATGAGTCAATTACTATGGAGTTTGATTCAGTGCTTGATGTTTTACTTGCATAAGATCAAAGCATCCATGTTTAATGTAAATGCATAAAGCATGTTATAATTGTATTATTTGTTTCTATATTTCTTTGTGTAATCAGTGTGAGAGTGCTGTTTTCTTATTTATATGAAAATGACTCTGGTCCCAAAATGTTGATGTAATGTATGACAAAGAATTAACAAAAAATGATCTGCACGGTTTGAGTGCAATTGCAAAACATTGTCTACATGCACATTTTAAAAAAAAACAAAAAAACAAGCAAAATGCTTGCATGTGTTCACGCATGGACTCTTAGTACATACGTATACAACTGGCTTAATGATCACCTTGAGGGCAGACAGGAAAGTCAGCACATCATTAACTGCTTATGTTACTTATCTTCCAGATAGTAAACAGAAGTCAACCGAGGCCAGGTCAATGTGCAGTCTGTTTTACCCTTTCATAGACGTTTTGGTTTTGAATTGGCCAGTTTACTTTACTTACTCGCCACTTCATTAGTTACACCTTCTCCAGTGCCTCCAGAACTGTCCCTAATATTTCATGGCATAGATTCAACAAAGTAATGGTGTCATTCCTGAAATATTCTGGTTCCTATTGGTAGTTGCTATAGATGTGTTGGTTACACATTAGAGCTGCATTAAATCATTCTTCAATAATCTTAAAAAATGGTTGATGCATTTTTTTGGTTCAATGCTTTGGGTTAATCCAACAACTTGGTAGTGCTCACTTGTCACCCTGTAAATCACAAATGTGTCACCCACATTTGTGATTTAAAATATTTAAAATGTTTTTACTGCAGGCCAGTAAAAATATACATGGGCCTGTAAAACTCTAGGCTGCTGACATGGACACTGAATTATTGACATCAACTATTACCATTAATTATTACATCTACACCGTTAGAACGTCTGTTTTCTGCAGTAGAAAATATTGCATTTAAAAGCCCAGTTTCAGTTTTAAAAATGTGGACATGCTTGCTTTTCTTCATTGCAGTCATCATTTACAGACACACGAGCACACACACAGAAAACACATACGCCTGAACACCCACCAGATCTACTACGTCCAGGTGATGCAGTACAGTCAGAACTCTTTTTGCCTCCTATTAATGGAAGAACACATTGAAAGAAAGAGTAAAGGCTGTTTTATTCTGTGCCTCAGCTTAGGTCGTGTATATACCTTTTTTCCTTTTTTTAAATTACTGTTACTTTGGATTTAAGAAATATTTTTCTTTAAAATATGATTTTAATATGATATTTAAATACAATGAGAGGTTTGAATTGTTTTGGCAGACGTTGTATTCAGTTAAACTATTAAAACATTGGTTTCCATTTTAGAAATTGCAATTAGTAGTGCAGTTTGAAAGATCAGTTTCCTCTCTTTTGAATATTTATCGTTGCTCATTAATATGACAAAGTAATATTCAGTTAATCAGATAATTGATCGAACACTCGATAACTAAAATAATTGATAGCTGCAGAACTAATGCATACATCTAATGCATCCGTGATGTAAATCTCCTGTTTCACCACATCCCAAAGGTGCTCTATCGGATTGAGATTTGGTGTCTGTCGAGGCCATTTCAATACAGTGAACTCATTGTCATGTTCAGGAAACCAGTTAGACGTGACTTGAGATTTTTTGACATGGTGTGTTATCCTGCTTGAAGCAGCCATCAGAAGATGGTCACACCGTGGGCATAAAAGGAGCTGGTCAGCAACAGTACTCAGGCAGGCTGTGGCATTTAAACGATACTCTGTTACTATAAGATGATTAGAGTATGCCTAGAAAATATCCCCACACCATTAAACCCAACCCAATAGCCTGCAAGGCAGGAATGATCAATGTCTTCATGCTGTTTATGCCAAGTTCTGACCCTGCCGATTGATTTTCCAGCAGAAATTGAGACTCATCAGACCAGGCAACATATTTCCAATCCTTTGGTGAGCCTATGTCAATCGTAGACTCTGTTTCCTGTTCTTAGCTGACAGAAATAAGACCCAAGGGCCTTCTGATGTTGCCCATCTGCGTCAAGGTTCAATGTGTTCTGCATTCAGAGATGCTCTTCTGCATATCTTGGTTCATCAAGTGGGTGTTCAAGTTACTGTTGCCGTTCTATCAAGCAGTCTACAACAGCATGGCGTTTTTACCCAAAGAACTACTGCTCACTGGCAACTTTCTTTTTCAGACCGTTCTCCGTAAGTGCTAGAGATGGTCCTGTGGGTAAATCCCAGTAGATCAGCACTGTCTGAAATACCCAGTCCAGCCTGTCTGACACCAACAACCAATAACCATGCCTTATTCAGTCAGTTGAATGACCATTTTTCCTCCATTCTGATGCTCAGTTTGAACTTAAGGAGGTTGTATTAACCATGTCTGCACACCTAAATGCACAGAGGTGCTGATTATACCAAATATAGTGGCAAGTAACTGGTGGTGGACTATTAGACTGATCTACAAAATTGTATAACATACAAAAAAAAATGCATAAATGCATACTTTTGTTACTCCTTTTGGTTGTTGAACTGAATAAACCTAATGTAAGTTCTCGCCCTGTATTTATCTCATTACATGCTCTCGCCTTTTCCACAGACTTTCCGCTCTCTGGTGGACAGAGTTGGTTTAGGATCCTTGGTTCCTGTAGAGTACTTTGGAAACAAGAATTTTGAGTTCCTGCCCGACAACAAAACTGTCCAAAGGTTTGAGGTATACAAAAATTCTAGCGTTTGTTAAAGAAGTTTGTGAACTTGTATATCAAACAGTACCAACAACATTTTGTGATTTAGCGTCTGGTGTTTTCTATTTCATGCAATCATTAAACAGATTGACTATTTATCACTCAGGATACATGTTAATGTCACTGACATGTTTAAATGTAAAACAATTGAATTATTTTCTGTTTTCATTAAGTGCTTCTTACTTAATAATCTAGGGTGAAGCTGCATACATGTTTTGTTCTACATTTCAGCTCTACTGCGAGCGCTGCTTCAGATCAGTTTGGTTTCTGTCCTTTTGCAGGTTGATAAAGATGTTAGACACCCTCTGCTGTTGGAGCAGCCATCTCTGCAGGCTGCCATCTCCAGCTGGCGTACTGACTTTGAACTGCAGGAGATATTCAGGAAGGGTAAGTTTCAACCTTCACCAGTTTCCTTTATCTCGATTTCACATCTGGGACGTGGTACATACCAAAACAATTAAGGGTGTTTGTCACATAATTAAAATTGAAAGGAGTCCTAATCAGTGGCACTTACTTAAGTTAAGCCTATTAATTTCTGGTTATGATTTATTTGATGTTCTTAAACGTGGCGTTTGGGTGGCTTTGTAGTTTAGTGATTTACACAACAGCAACTCAGACAAGCACATTGGCACACAGCTGCTTGGGTTAATTAGCTTCCCACTGACTAGCTAATCGGTGGCATGCAGTCTGTTTTCAGATGACCTCAGATCAGTTTGAACCTCGGCTGAGTAGGTACTAAAAAAGTACCAGGTACCACCACCTACTGGAAAATCCTTAAAGTTGAGTCAAGCCCATCTGACCTCAGTAGGTACTAGTGGAAATGGGCTATAACAGTGCAGACAACTATTCCTATGAAGCGATACCTTTGCTGCAATTTGTTTAGTGCAAATTATAGTGGAAGACCTAAATATTATGCCGCCCTCCTCTGTATTTTTCACATTTTACAAAGTCCTCTATTGGGCTGGTCTCTTTCACAGAGCCGATCTGGCCCTCAGGTTGGACACTGTCACCCGTATTGTTAGAGAAATGAAGGAATTTGAGTTCAGAATAAAAACCATCTGTGTTTTATTTAAAAGCAACATATCTGTCTGGCAGATTTAAATGACATGTGAGGGATGTAGATTTAATTCTCTCAAGTCCTGTTTTCCCATTGTACCTGTCCTCAGGTTCATACACCATTCAAGGACGCAAAGTTCGTGTGTACCAGCCGGAGTTTGAAGAGTGCTGGGCCACTGGACTGGTCTCACAGCACGACCCTATCTCTCACATTATGGAGATTACCTTGGATAAGGTAATGTTTATGTTTTGCCTAAATAAATTCTACTGTTCATGGTGTAAATAAATGTTACTTAATGACTACACTTTTTTTTCTTTTTTTTGCGCTGCAGGGAGAAGAAAATCAGATGGTTGATCCTCGTGTGATACACGTCATGCTGACAGAGGAGGAGGTAGGGTTGTTTCAGTAGTCGATATCCATCAAACTCTCCTCATGCTGTGTGCTGTATGTTTAGTTAATAAGTCATTTGAGATTTAGATTTTTAATTATTTCTGGATATTTTCTGCCTTTAGCTTGGCAAGAATGGGCGGCGAAGGAAGGACAGCGAAACAATGAAAGGAGACAGCGGACGCAGACGCAGGACTGCCTCAGAAGGTGAGGATGACTTGAACTTGAAACGGTTTAAAGGAGCAGCAGATACCGGAGCGGACGCACAAAACTGCGGCGACACCAGCAAAACTGCAGTGGACGCGATGGGGATTTGGGCTGGAGACTCTGGTGAAAGAGTCAGCAGCACAACCAAAAATGGAAGCTCTTCAGATGGAACCTTTCCTCAGGGCCGAGGTTCGCCCCCAACAATTAATTCCTCGCTCCAGATGGACCAGTCAAACGCTAGTTCTCCTCGCTATCCCGGCCACATCAAAGAAAACGGTCGCGCAGTCGCCACGCAGGGAGCAGCAGACTCGACCACCACCATTACACCCACTCCTCCTCCCCTCAAACCAGCCCCTTCCCCCTTTTCCACTGCGTCTTTTCCCTCACTAGGCCAGATGCCAGTCTTGGTTCCTGGAGCACCAGCCCCCAAGGCCTCCTCATCCCCCCAGCTCGAACGAGAGGAGGGCAACCAGGCAGCTTATTCCAAAACAGCTGCTCTTGTTTCCCCAGGACCTGTCACCATTTCTTGGTCACAAGACAGCATTCCCAGTGTTTCGCTTTCAGCTTCTGTGGGTTTTAGCTCTAAAACTTCTAACTGGGGAAGCCAGACGGAGGTAAAACCAATGATGTAACAAGTACCATTAATACTGTACATTTCCAACAAATTGCTCTTTGCAATCTGTTATCTCTATTATTTGACTTAACCGTGTTGTGTTTCTGTTCCTCAGGGATCTAAAACGGCATCAGGCTTTCGTTTGTCCCAAGCTGGACCTACTGCTCCTGTATTTGGAGATGTTACCTCGCAGACCAACGGAGCTCCTACCACTACCACAGCCTCTCAGGATGCTCCCAAGCCTTTTGGCTTCAGTTTTGGTGGAGCAAAGACTGAGGCTCAGCCTAAGCCAGACCAGAACCTGTTTTTCCAGTGCATGTCGCAGAAGTCTGTCACCAGCCTAAATCTAACTGCTGATCAGACCCAATCCAAGGACACCAATTACTTTACTGCAGTGTCTGAGAGCCTGAGTAAAGAGCCTCCAAGCCTTTTCAAGCCAGCAGCCCCCACTGAAGGGCTGAAAAAGCCTGAGCAGCCTAAAGTGCCTGAGGTCCAGCAAACAGGAAATGGTGTGTTCAACAAATCATCTTCACCCTTTCAGGGCATGGGGGGCTCTCCAGGAGGACGGAGCTCTGGCTTAAATGTGGGTGGTCCAGCAGTGTCCTCTGGAGCCCAAAGTGCTTCTAAAAAGAACAGTAATAATGGAAGTTCAGTAGTTGGCTTAGGGCTGCAGTCTGGTTTTAATTCTGCAGAGAGTCACCAGAACCTTTTTCTACAGAACTCCAAGGAGTCTGCTAATCCATTTTTGGCATACGGGGAAAAATCCTCCCTCACAGCTTTCGTTGGCCTAACTGGGTCCGAGCCACAGTCCATGGGTCCTGCGCTGGACAGCAAGCCGAACCTGTTCACTATGGCAGAGCCACCTAAGGGGATTCTGTCTTCTCCTTTCCCAGCATCGTCAGCAGCTGCTTCAACCAGCACTTCCCCCTCTCCGGCACCAGCCTCATCTCAGACGTTACAAAGTGAAGGGACTGAGACAAAGGAGGTGCAAGATGTTAGCGAGATTTCATCATCCACCTCAGACTGCCCGATGTTTGGAAACGCTGGCCCTGGCGGAATGGAGGAGGTGCCCGTGCCCTTCGACCAGAGCCAGTCTCAGAAGTTTAGCTTGGAAGACAGAGGCCAGTCATCTAAACATGACTCCGAGTCCAGCAGCAACAGTGACCTCTCAGATCTGAGTGATAATGAAGAGGGCCTGGAGAAAGGTCAAATCCCAGGAGGACCTTCTGTTTCTGCCAAGGATGGAGCCATCATGCAGAAAAATAAGGTCCAGGGGGCCGCTAAGAGCCGTCCACGTAACAAGCCTTTCAAAGGTAAGACTTGTCCACTTCTCACTTTTTAAAATGGTGATAAACAAGCTTACCAAGAGAGGTAACACTAAACTCTCTTTTCCAGTGGGTCAGTCTGTACTTAAAGATCAGAGCAAGGTGCGTCGTCTAAAGCAGTCTGGTGAGTCCTTTCTTCAAGATGGCTCCTGCATCAATGTGGCCCCTCACTTGCACAAGTGCCGCGAATGCCGCCTGGAGCGTTATCGGAAATATCGGAATACGGGCGAAGAGAGCGACGACGATGATGATCCGAATGTAGCCTGTCGTTTTTTCCACTTCAGAAGGTATGGATCACGCAGCTTTGTCTTTCTTTATAATTTTATTTATGTATTTCTTTATTTTTGAAAAAAAAATGTGTGTTTTGACCTTAATGTTTTACTCTTTTTGCTCGTGACTAGGCTGGCTTTCACTCGTAAAGGTGTGCTGCGTGTGGAAGGTTTCTTAAGTCCCCAGCAGAGTGATTCTATGGCCATGGGACTGTGGCTACCTGTGCCCGCTGTCCATGAGGGCCTCGACCTCGACACATCCAAGTACATCCTGGCCAATGTGGGAGATCAGTTTTGTCAGTTGGTGATGTCTGAGAAGGAGGCCATGATGATGGTGGAGCCTCACCGTAAGTATAAAGACATCTCTCCAAGCTCATGTTTTCGCATTAGAGTTTTGTTTGCCACGAGTCTAATCCGCTTATTTTTTGATTGTCCTGCAGAGAAAGTGGCCTGGAAACGTGCCGTGCGAGGCGTCAGAGAAATGTGCGATGTGTGTGAGACCACCCTGTTCAACATCCACTGGGTCTGTCGTAAATGTGGGTTTGGAGTGTGTCTGGACTGCTACCGGCTTCGCAGGAACAGGCCAAGGGAGGGTGAGTCACTGGAGTGATATTAGAGTAACTTTAGGGCTGTTTAGTGTGTCTTATTTTATTCCTTATTTAGCTTATTGTGTTGGAAATACATGGTTGACTTTATTCTTTCCTTCAGATGTAGACGAAACTCCGGAGGATGAAGTTTTCTCTTGGTTGAAGTGTGCCAAAGGCCAACCTCACGAGCCACAAAACCTCATGCCTACACAAATTATACCTGGAACAGGTAACATGTACATTATGATCAACTCCCCCATCGCAGGAACATTAAATGTTACCCGTGATCAAATATTGCTACAGTAAAAGGTGTGATGATCGTACTGTCCTTCTCTTCCAGCTCTTTACAATATAGGAGACATGGTGCACTCAGCAAGAGGCAAGTGGGGTATTAAAGCCAACTGTCCCTGTGCCAATCGACACACTAAGCCTCTAGTGCGCCCTACTGCCCCAAATGGGATTTCACAGGTACAGTTTTACAACTTTACGAGCTTTCTTTTCTCATGTCTACACTTTGAAAGCTCCTAAACTGACGACTCTGCTATCTTGTTATGTGTGTCTCAGCAGTCCACACCGGGCAGTGGGGGTGTCCTCGCAGGTGCAACCTCTGGTACTGGCATCACTCCAAAATCAGAGGGAGAAACATCAGCAATCAAAACAGAAACCACACAGACACCAGTATCGTCAGACAGTGGGGGTGGAGAAAGTGTGGGCAGTACCAGTACCTCCACCAGTGGTACGTCCTCCCCCTGTAACCTCACACAGTCCTCTGTCAAGGAGTCGCGCTCATCAGGAGAAGGCAACAGCTCTGCTCTGCACTGGCTGGCAGACTTGGCCACACAGAAAGCCAAGGATGACACCAAGGGTAAGTAAGAAGTGGGTTACAAGTGTTGAGTGTGTAAAATCTTAGTGCATGAAAAAGATTACATCAACCTAGGATCTGAATAACGTCGCTCCTTCCTCCCATCTTTCTCCAGAATCCGGTTCGCTTCGCTCCATAATGAGTCGAGACAGTCGACCTCCCTTCGGCCTGGACTCCCTCAGTGCTCTTTCAAAGCCTTCTGCTTCTAGCCCTAAGCTATTTAACAGCCTTTTACTGGGCTCCAGCATGGCCCAGTCTAAACCTGAGGGATCCAGTCTCCGGGACCTGCTCAACTCCGGACCAGGAAAACTGCCCCAAGGCCCTGGAGAGAGTGGGGTACCATTCCCCTCTGTTTTTACCTCAGCAGGCGTAAGTAAAATGTTTTCATTTTTCCATATGATGATACAGTATTGATCAATTTTTTTCAAACGCATGTATCAACACAAAAACTTCAGCTAAGTTTCTGAACTTGAAATTATACTTCAAGTCCATTTAAATATGGAAATTTAGATGCTGAAAACAGGAATACTATTTGTTGTATTTCAAGCAAGCAAGCAACAGATTTCTGAAGTGCACAAGTTGTGGAGTAAATCATTAAAAAATTACCACCATCTACTGATTCTTTGTAAGTTTTAGTGTATAAACTACTGAGACTGTACTCCTTCAACAATAGTATCGGCTAGCTACGAATAAAACTACATTGTTGGGTAACCCAAAATCTTTATGTGACCTGACAGAGTGACAAGCTGAAGAGCAGCCTTCCAAACTTCCTGGATCACATCATCGCCTCAGTTGTGGAGACCAAGAAGGCCGAGGGCCGTCGCACCGGGGCCTCTGAAGGCGGAGAACTCGGAGCGCTAGGGTCTCGCAAAGACGGCGTAATGGGCCTTAGCGTTTTGGAGCCACATACCTCACACTCCTGGCTCTGTGATGGCCGACTCCTTTGCCTACAGGATCCCAGCAACAGCAACAACTGGAAGATCTTCAGAGAGTGCTGGAAGCAGGGACAGGTAGGAATTATGATTAGCATAACTTCATCTTTCATCCAATTCTTTGATTTTTGTGTTAAAATTATGCGGAGATGGATGTTACTGAGCTATGGGTTGAAATTTTATTGCATTGATTAATGTAACTCACCCATTACTGTCTGATTACCTCTGCTTTGTGGCCAGCCTGTGTTGGTGTCAGGGATACATAAACGTCTGAAGACTGAGTTGTGGCGGCCTGATGCTTTCAGCGAGGAGTTTGGAGACCAGGATGTAGACCTGGTCAATTGTAGAAATTGTGCTATTATCTCTGATGTAAAGGTGCGAGAGTTCTGGGATGGCTTTGAGGTTATTTCCAGTGAGTATCCAAACTCTCTTTTTCCTCAATTATTTTATTTGTTACTTGGATCCATGAGATCACCAATTATTGTATCTAGCATGTTTTTCTCTGATGCTGGACAGATGTCACTAAATGTGTTTTTTATGAATGCAGAGCGACTGCAAGATGCCGATGGCCTGCCCATGGTGTTAAAATTAAAGGACTGGCCTCCAGGTGAAGACTTCAGGGACATGATGCCCACAAGGTGAGGAACACAAACATTTACAGAGAAAGCGTTTCAGTGATGTTCTGCGGTTGTTCGCTCATACACATAGAGGACATAGAGGAGCTAACTGATTTTATCTCTTCTTTGTATTTTCATGCTTTGCAGCTGTAAATTCTGCCTGTTTGTATTTATGTAAGGTCTGTTATTGATGGGAATGTCTCTTGTACCTTTCCCAGGTTCGACAATTTAATGGACAACCTCCCTTTGCCCGAGTACACAAAAAGAGACGGTCGTCTAAATCTCGCTTCGCGCCTCCCTAACTTTTTTGTGCGTCCTGACCTTGGACCGAAGATGTACAACGCTTATGGTAAGAACAACATCTGATGGAATTATTTTGTCTTTCTCTCCTTATGTGCGATATAATTTATTCATCTCGCATCACTCTTTTCCCTCTATTTTAACCTGCAGGCTTAATATCGACTGAAGACCGGAAGGTGGGAACCACTAACCTCCACCTGGATGTGTCTGATGCGGTCAACGTCATGGTCTATGTTGGCATCCCTCACGGAGAAAACAACCAGGAGGAAGGTTGGTAGACTTAAACACACTTTGTCTCCTTTTTTTACGGTCTTGCTTTCTGTCTTCAACAAACTCATTGAAGATCAGGATTGTTTAATTTAACCGATTTCCAATAAAATGAACCAAATAGGAGCTAAAAATTTTACCTCTGTGGTCTCTCCGTAAATGGAAGAGAGTCACATTGGTGCTCCGACGCTGTTGCCTCTGCTGCTCATTTGATTTAAGAAGGGACAGTGTACATTAGCTGGTATGACTCCATCATGTAAATAACCCCGAACATCCAGATTTAACACTACAGGTCAGATATCTGGAGTCTCTGTCAGATTTATGGCTTAAAAGTAAACGTGCAAAACCATATAAGCAAAGAGAAACTTAATCAGCTATAGTAATAAGTGGGAATAAGCTTTAAATGTCAGGGTTTTGTTTTATTTTCCAGGCTTGTGACAGTGAGATTTACACGTATATCTGTTCCTGATAGTAAAAATGTGTTACTGTAATATATGAATGTTTTTGAAATCCATCCTGACTTCCAAAAACACAAATTTTTGTAATGTGAGAGTATTTCTGTAACAATATTACACACCTTGCACACTAAAGCCATATTATCCTGTGAAGCATTAAGTGGAGTACAAGTTAACGAACTTTCTTCTTGAAACACTTCATCACTCATTCCTCACTTTATCGCTCTTGAACAACCCAGTTTTTCCACAACCTCATCCTAAACATTATAGCTACACTGTTTTAGTTGTCTTGGCTTGGACTCTGATAAGACCCTTCAGTGGGTCTTGCTCATTTACATTGTGGCAAAATTTCTCATTCACAGAGGCAGAAATCTCTGGACGCAAAGGTCTGTAGACTTTCAGTTGTATAAATTGAGTAGCATGCCCTTCTTCTTGACTAACTCCCCTTCTTCACTCCTCCACTCCATCCTTCTGTTATCTGTGCAGTAGGGGCCAGAGCACTGGGAACCGTCTGCTAGTTTCTGCTGCTGCATTTTTGTACGCTTTTTTTCCAGATTTCTGTGTAAATACACGCTTTATTAAACTAAGTAACCACATATGGCATTTAAATTTTCTGCATTGCTGCTCTCTGGAGATCCGTGTTTTTTGTTTTATTTTCCTTCTGTGTATTTTCAGTGTTGGGTTAGATAAATGTGACACATTTGGTTGGAGATTTGGTAGTTTTGGGTGCACTGTGCTCTGGTCCTTACCCTGTGGGAGAAAAGTTTGAATGAAGGGCATCTAGATTTGGCATTACCTGTTCCCCTCTGCAGGCTTCTTTTCACTCATCTGAGTGACTCTCATGCTCCTGCACACACGCAATTAGGGATAAGTAGGAAATGTAGGAAACTACATTTTCCTGTAGTGTGCTTATCTAATATTCTTAATTAGTTAATGAGGTTTTAAACTTATACAAAGACATAAGTGAGTAGTAGAGGGAAGAGATTTGTTATGCTTTATTGAGCAAAGTTAGCAAAAAAGAACATTAGGAATAGAACCTCCACATCCAGCTGGTGATTTATCTTTCAAAAGTTAATTATGCTGAAATTACTACTTTCTTTTTAAGTTGTATATATTTTTCACCCTTTCCACTTCCTGGGTCACCACCAGGAAGTGGAAAGGGTGCAGTCAGGAAAGCCACTCTGTGCAGGATAAAACTGGATGGGTTATTGTGCTTTAGTTTCCCAGCTTTTTCAATGTTCAGTGGAAAAGTTTAGGAAGAATCAGCCGGATGTTTCTTTTCATTTTGAAGCATTAAACCACCTAAAACTTTTATTAGGATTTATTTTATTGCACTGTGATTACAGTCCAAAGAATATTACTCTAATGAGCACATCATTATTAGTAAGTCGGTTTAAGACAAATCCTTAGTATCCTTCCTTTTATACATAAAGACCCCAACAACATAAACATAAAAGGACTGTTGTAGCCTAGGAGCTGAACTTATAGCTGTAAAGAAGTTATTTATGATGGACTAGAGAAAAAAACTGCAGTCGTACACGGGCACGTTTATTACAGCTGAATGCAAACACGTTTAGATTTCAATGAGGAACTTTGACCACAGCCAGGTTTTTGGTGAGGGAAAGATGAAAGTCCACTGACGTGACGGATTTTATTACACGCGTTTGTTTCGATTTGTGTTAATGAATCAAAGGTCTGTCAGTATTATGGCGAGAGTCCAGTGGACTCTTATTAAGGCAGTAGTTTTAGCTGCTGTGTAAGTCAGCAGTAGGCTGTGAATGTTTATGTGTCATAAATGTGATTGTGTAGTCTGCAGCTTGTCCTGTCCTGTGCCCCAGTAGTTCTCAGCTGGTCTGACCATAGGATCTACATTTTCAGTAGCGACATATTTCCAAAAAAAGTAGTTAGTAGTTAGGAAATGTACAATGCTTTCATGCATTAGAAACATAGTTTATTAAATATAATAATAATAAAGATTTGGATCTCAATAATATGAATGCTTAAGCCGCATTTATATTAATAATTACCGTATTTTCTCAAGTGAAAACCTTTATTCAGCTAAAAGGAGCGCCTCCAATAATGCCTGGGGGACGTGATCAGCATGAAGAAATTAGCCTGTCTGGGTTCTCTTGTATTATTGTATGCCTTTAGAATCAAAGTGTTTTTGTGCACTGCAACACTAAAGGGCTTTTAATTTGAAGTACAATAATGCACTAACTTTAAAAAAGTATTCCTACTGAGACAAGACCAAAAATATCTTTTTAAAAAAACAAACAAGACATTAGAAAGTAAACCTGCCTCTTGATACAGACCTGCTTCAGCAGTTGAGGTACATAAAAGTCATGGTCAGTATTTGAGGAAATACGGTGGTTACAGTTCATTGAAAACCCATGAGCACACAGGCCTGCTGCTTGGCATGCTTGTGTCATGGAAGATGCAGATTCTGAGCTTTTAGTGCACTTCAGAATAAAACTCTTACAGCATTGATGTCCTCTTAGGTCATTTGTCACCAGTTGAGAACTACATCCCTGCACCGTTTCTGCCAAGAAAAAGTCTGTGATGGATGTATATGAATGAAATTGTTCTATTTAAAGAAAAAATATGTAGATTTAGCACTTCCAATCACTGTCCCAGCACTTAGCTTAGTCATTCATGGAAATGGAATAGAGTAAAACACGGTAGTGTTTAAAGTGCTGTGGAAAAATTTAACAATCACAGTGCAAAAGCTAATTTAAAAAGGCCACTAAAAGTCAAATAAACTAACTTCTCTTACAGCTGTTATAGAGACAGTGCTGATTACAACTGTTGTTTGTTTATGTTTGGTCTCCAGAGGTCTTGACCACCATTGAGGAAGGCGATGTGGATGAAATGACGAAGAGGAGGGTGCACGAGGGAAAGGAGAAGCCTGGAGCTCTCTGGCACATCTATGCTGCCAAGGACGCAGAGAAAATCAGGGAGCTGCTTCGCAAGGTCAGCAAGCCGGCAGATCTGTTTCAGGCTGGCTTGTCACTAGCTGTAGCCGTAACATTTTGTAACCATAAACTGTGAGGACAGGATTGTCATTGGATAAATAAAACTGGGGTAGAACGATAGCTTGATTTCTGCAGAAGATGATTAAAGTTCACAAACAAAAATTAGCCAGCCGGGGAACTTTACTTAAAAGCTCATTCTTTCTAAGCAATGGCTTGTCCTGACCTTTCACAGGTGGGAGAAGAACAAGGTCAAGAGAACCCGCCAGATCACGACCCGATTCATGACCAGAGCTGGTACCTGGACCAGGTGCTCCGCCGCAGGCTCTACGAAGAATATGGCGTCCAGGGTTGGGCCATTGTACAGTTCTTAGGAGATGCTGTATTTATCCCTGCTGGAGCTCCCCACCAGGTCAGACTGTTTTTATATGAAAAGTGGAGCTGTACACATACCCTGTGATTCAACAGACCTGCCTGTTTTTTGTGATTTTTCTCACACCTCCATGAACACATTTGTCCTTTCTGCACACTCAGGTGCACAACCTGTACAGCTGTATCAAGGTGGCGGAGGACTTTGTGTCTCCCGAGCATGTGAGGCACTGTTTCAGGCTGACCCAGGAGTTCAGACACCTGTCCACTACTCACACAAACCATGAAGATAAACTCCAGGTGGGTGTGTTTTTCCTCTCAGTGTGTAGTTTTATGTCTTATTTGGATGGTTTATACTAGAGGACGATGTTTGCTTGTGTCGCTTGAAGCTGTAGGCTATAGTTTACTTAACTCTGTGTTCACAGTTTTATGATCTTTTTATTGGAACAAAGAGTTTTAGTTGCTGACAGTTATTTAAAAACTATAAAATTAAGATTGGTTACCAGTATGTCATCTATAAACTGGGGCTGAAGCCTGAGAAGCATTATAAAGTGTTAAAAATTGAAGGGTTTAAAGAAACAGGCACAATTTATATTGTTCACCTTTCATACACTCTTGTGTCTGTTTTGTTAACCCTTGTGTATATATACACACTCAGCAGACACTTCATTAGTTACACCTGGCTGGTAATGGGGTTGTCTTTAGATTAGTTTTAATTTTTCATGGCATAGATTCAACAAGGTGCTGGAAACATTCCTCAGATTTTCATTCACATTGACATGACAGCATCACACAGTTTCTACATCCATGATGGGAATCTTCTGTTCTACCACATCAGGTGCTCTTTTGGATTGGGATCTGTTAACTGTGGAGGTTGTTTGAGTGCAGTGAACTCTTGGTCATGTTTGAAAAACCTGTTTGAGATGATTAGTGCTTTGTGAGATTGTTTCAGTGTTGCTCACCTAGTACTGAGTGGCTTAAAGTTGGATGGATCCATGTTTTCATGCTCTTTGAAATTCTGACTTTTTCAGACCCGTTCCCTGTAAGCTCAGGAGATTGTTGTGTGGGAAAATCCCAGCAGATAAATGTTTAAAGTCACCTAAATCACCTTTCTTGCCCATTCAGATACTCAGTTTGACCATGTCTACACACGTAGCTCCACTGAATTACTGCCATGTGTTTGGCTGATTTGATATTTGCATTAACCAGCAGCTGAACAGGTGTAACAAAGTGATCAGTGAGTGTATACACTGTTACAAAGGTGGATGTTTATATTAGAGGCCATTCTTCACTATAAGGCAGCAGCATGTTTATAGAGTTCTCACTGGGAAAAGCTGATTGTTCTGTCTCTGTTTTATAGTCAAACACAGCACAGCTTGTGTTTACATATAACAATGCTATGTTTTTGTTAAATAAAAGGAAAAGCACGATGATACTGTTCAAAGTAAGATAATAAAAGAACATTTTTTTCTCACAGCAGCAGTGAAAAGTTATCATTTCTTATCGGTGTGAGGTGTTTTGTGTCTGGTGTTGTCTCACCACTGTTTTGTTGTATTTTTTTACCCTCAGGTGAAGAACATCATCTATCACGCAGTGAAGGACGCCATTGGGACGCTGAAGGCCCACGAATCCAAACTAACGCGCCCTTACTCGTCTCCTCAAACCGCTGGCCTCTGAAGACCACTCCACTACATGCACACAGCGCATACATTTCATACCTACATAAACAAGTACCAGCTGCACAGCGCAGAGTACAGAGATAGTGTAGGTTGTTTTGAGGGCAGTGAAGGTTTGAGTGTGGGAAGACTGTACATTTGATTAGATGGGGAGGGACGAATCAGCGCTTCGATGAAGGAAGTCCTTTATCGCTGTTACACAGTACGCTCAAACTTGTCTAGTTGTTTTCCTTTTTTTTTTTTTTTTTTTCTGATTTTGGTTAACTCTGTATTTAAGGTCAGTGTGTTTGTTCTGTTTTCATTGTACATGTAAGACGTGAGAGTAAGGGAGGTAAAAGCTGACGTGCCTTTGAAGCAGAGGTTCAGCTACAATATAAGCAACTGACAAAAATGTGAGTACTGGGCTAACTTTCCTATTTTGATGACATTGATATTATCTTTCTTCAATAGGAGCGAGGTTAACCTGTTTTTTGTAGATTTTTTTTTTTCTGTTTAAGTTTTTAAACAGCTGATTGTTTCTGCCCTCTGTGGCTGAAATGAATTTGTGAAAACAGCCAGTCAAGGGAAGCAGACCAAAGTTTTGTATTTTTAGTTTTCTTATTTCACTTTTAGAGTAAGAAGTCTTTTTTTTTTTTTTTTTTTTTTTATACACCACAAGGTAATAATTGGTTGGGTGGGGCTTCAAAGGAGGGCAGTTTTTTTTCACTTGTCTTTGTCATGTGGGCTGAATGAACTGCAGACTTCCAACATGGTTCAAGAATCACAATTGCAGCTGAACAGAACTACTGGCCATTAACATTGTATCAATATATATATTGATCTAGCAGTCTGTTTGATTTTTCACAATAAAATTTACAAAAACTGCTGCTTCTCTGATCTTTTTTTTTTTTTTTTTTTTAACCCATAAAGCCTCTACCCATGCACCGCTAAGATGTAGATGGTATTAAAATACAAGTTTGCTGGTATCTGATTGCCTGTTTGGTCAAACATCCCAAAACAGAGATGCAGTTCGCAGTTATGTTGTGCTCTGCAAAAGTCTTGAGTCACCCATTTCTTTATAATTTGCTGGGAAAATGTAAATTGGGTGCAGTGATACTAAGTATTCTTCAGGAATACTTCTCCAGGCTTCTTAAACAACATTCAGAGATGCCTTTTGTTTCGTTCTCTGTCATGATGATCCCACACTGCTTCAATAATGTTGAGGTTTAGGGCTTTGGGGAGGCCAATCCATGACTGATAGTTCTATTGTATGTCTTTACTGCATTGGCAGTATGTTTGCATTGGCTGAAGTGCAGTCCCAAACCAGTCCTTGTTTGACTTGAAAGATGCAACATTGGTAGATCCCTTGTAAATTTTTTCATATGTTAGTTTTAAGTGGCTTAATTGAAAACAACACAAACATTCCTCTGACAATGGTCGGGTACAAGGACTGGATTGAAAATCGCTAAAGAAGCAGCCACTTTCAAAAGAAAAACCTTGAAAGACCCACGGGAAGTCTGGTTCCTTAGAGACAAAATATAAAGTAATCAGTGGTACTCTACAGGCTACTTACTTTTTGATAAGTTAACCACTCAGTTTTCTGCTTAACTGAGTAACTGTTATCAAATGTTTAAACTCAGTATCTTGTGGGACTGTGTTTAGTGTGTTTACATCTTTAAGTCTTCAGAGAAATGTTGAATCCCTCTCTTATGAGCCTAAATCATTTATCCACAGATCGGTCTCATGGACATAAAAAATAATGATCATAAAAAGGAGACCAGCACTGTGTGGGTTTTCACTAGGATAAACCTGGTATGACTGTGCTCGGCTTTGGTCCTTGTCAGTGAGCAGACTGTGATTGCACAGCAAAATTATGAAAGAAAAGGATGAAATCAGTTCTTTAGTAGTTTAATAACCTAATGTAGATGACTAAGGTTGTATTGTGCGCCACTGTTGGTTAACTAGGAGGAGCACCATGGGCCACATTTTGAAGCTAAAACTACAGATTTATCAGAGTGAGTCTGGCCCTTTAAGAGCCAGTCGTGTTCATCAGCGGTGGTGTTGGTGGTGATAGAGAGCAGAGCAGTCTGGAGCTACACACTGCAGAGCACATCTCCAGCTGCTGTTAGCCTACCTGACGGCACAGCAGCCTTCTGGCTCTCATCACAGCTCGTCCTGGAGGGGAATGGGGGCCACCTAGCCCGCTTACTAGCAGACTAGATTTCCTAGAAGCTGGGGGGAAAGCCTCGAAGGCTGGCGGTCCAGCAAGATGGTATCCTGGATTATCTCGAGGATAGTTGTGTGAGTATGGGCAGGGTTGAATCTGTTTTTTTTATTCTTAAACACCATAACGGCTCCTTTCATCAGCTGTGTGATGCTGAACGCCGACTAGCTAGGCTGTCCGTTTCTTGTCCTTTTTATACATACACTTCACGTGTAGGGGAAAAATAAATACATTAGATATCCTGGCATTCAGACAGGGGCGTTTAAAGCTCCTGTGTTCAATAACCACAGCCGTTTCTTTAATCAGCACAATGATGCAGCACAATCTGCATCCAGCGCTTGCTAGCCGCTCGTAGCTAACGCGGGCTGGCTAGTCAGTAACTGTAACCACCTGACAGATAATGTGTTGGCAGGGAAAGTGCAGCCTGTTTAACATGCCAGCCTCGCTGCACACAAGTAAACAGACTCCGAGCTGCCAGCCACTGCTTTTTACTTTTAAATAGCCCTCTGTGAATGTAACTAGGCGCCGTACCAACACGAGTTGGTAAAATGTGGTGCAAGGCTAAAGAAGCCCAACAGCCCAGCCAGGGATGTGTGTCCATCCATTCATATGCCACTAGCAGTGGGGCTTAATAAGACGGACAAGCGGTATCAGCAGATCACTTCTAGGCCTCCACCTGAACACGCCACATCCACACTGTGTGGATGACTCAACTAAAGCCAGCTGTCGTTATCTTGATCCATTATGCAGACACTTCACAGTGCTGCACCGGTGCTGTCCCATCTCTAGTGAAATGTCCAGATACTGTGTGCTCATCAACTGCTAACCTTAAAGTCGAACATCATGATGCCTTTGGAAGGCCCAGGTGTAGAAATGATGCTTCATCCCTATAAATGTTCTGCTTTTCCTTGATTACATAAGCAAACTGTTACTGTTATTGGCTTCCAGCTGCCTGCATCTTCCACTTCACTACACCTCAGGTAGTCATGTGTCTACTGAAGGCAAACAATGTGACTTGAATATGCATCATAATGCCCGCTGATTATCCAGCACACAAGATTAGTCATTTCTTGTCTTTGTGCTTTAAATGTGCATCTGGCCCAGTTTTTAAAGGGTGGTCAGCCTGTTTCTTTTCTCCTGTTTTTACAGCTAGTTTATTAGTCTAACCTAAAGAAGTGAACACTAAAATATTTCCTAGACTGAACAAGAGGACAGAGTGACTGTAAGGTCAGTAGTGGGCTTTCAATGAGGACACAAAGAGGCACAGGGCGTCTGCTCTGGGAGCCCGCTGGCTTGGAGGCCTGCTACGAGTCATGTCGGCTCACTGTACGGAGCAGCACACATCACTGAGCAGCGTAGTCGAACACTGGGACAGAAGACCTACTTAAGGAAGGGGGGGAAAAAATAATGCTAGGCTACCTCTGTAATTGGCATTCAACCTTTATTTACATTAAGGGTTTAAATCCAGCTATTGGTTTGCACTGTAGGCAAACTTGCATGGCCCTTCTGATCTGAGCTCTCCCTGCTGTCGCCTCACTCAGCGTTCAGTATCCTGTCAAATCAGCACATATCAGCACAGTGGCAGAGGATGCGATCAAATGCACATCAAAAACAAGGCTGTGTTTGCACAATGTCCCAGTGTGCACGTGTTCTAACACATGGTGACCCACCCCTGGTGGAAACTGTGTGTTTTTTCCATTTTAGCTCACTGCAGTCTTCCTGACTCCATTACATTGTTTCTACTCATTATCAGGCCACTTTGTTTTTGTCACTGCCCAGCACTTCTTTTGTGGCATCACCATGCGGATTAAAACCACATAGACACTCGCTCTGCTCAAGTACATGTCGTCCTTTTGTGTTTCATAGAAGCTCAGAGCAGATGTGGCTGCTGTGTGGGAGTGCGTTTGTGAGGTGTCAGAGTCAACACCCAGAGGCCATGTTCTCTAGCTGAAGCCCCTTCCTCTGACCCAGTCTTGTCTGCTTTTTTTGCAGCCTTGCCTTTGGGACGCTCTACCCGGCGTACTCCTCGTATAAGGCCGTCAAAACGAAGAATGTGAAGGAATATGTGAGTATAACCCCTGGTTACTAAACTTCAGCAAACCATTTTTGAGCTCTGTCTGCTCTGTTTGACCTTTAGGGTGTTTTGCCCTGAGCGCCTGCCAGCTATTTCTCCTCTAATGTGTTGAGAATCAACATGAGGCAGAGAAATGCTCTGTTTCATCAGAGCAAGCTTATTAATTTCTGTTGTCATGTTTTCTGCAATGCCCGTTCCGTTTCTTTGGCCGTTATCATTTGAAGACTAACAAAAATAGGAATCATGCTTATGATCGGGGTGTTCCAGACAAGGCTAGAGGCATGGGATTGCAGTTTAACTAGGACACACCAGCCTTCATAAAAGAAGGGCGTTTATGCACCATAAAAACACTAAAAGACGGAACAAATCCTGCACTTTGGATTCTTCCTGATTCTTTTTCCGTTCTGCGTAGATCTTTATGAAGTTCTGATTTATAAACCTGAAGCATTTATTGTGACAGGACCTTAAAATGTGGGACTTAGTTCAGGGTATTTTAACGCTACCCTTGCTAACATTATATGAATTTACATGCAGCTCCTGATAATTGCAGGGTCATGTTGTGCACTGTATTGTGAGAGCCTATCGGGATGAATTGGACTGAGCACTAGACAAGTAGCTGGTTGTTAAAGACAATAAAAGGTTGTCTGTAAAGGTTAAAGCAAATCCTATAATTCGTGTTAGGATGATTAGATGATGTCCCAAAGAGCTTCTTTGGCTATCTGCAATGTTTGGCTTCCTCATTTTTCAAGTGCTTTCAAGTTGAGATCTGGTGACTGTGGATGAAAGTCCGTGACAGTCGACTCACAATGGTTTAAGCTTCCTAAATGGACAGATTGATATCCCTGAAGTTTAACTGACTTTTTTTTAAAAGAAACATATATGATGAGATTCCACATGAATGATTTGCTTTGGTTTAAAGTGAAATAAAGGTTCCCTGTAAAGGGCTCAGTCAGTCTATTGGATGTTTGGACTAAAATCCAAAGGATGAAGATTGTATGAAACTGCCCGACCCTTTAATACAATAATGTTTCATCGTTCGGAAAGTGCCTGGGTTTTTGATCACTGTGGATATTTTTAAACACAGCTGATTGGGGCTCTTCCTGATTACTTCATCACTGCATGAGAGAGAGGTGGGGAGATGGCAGCACTCTGGCCCTCAGCCTAGATTTGCACTGGAGAACAGTCTCCTCCTGGCTGGTTACTATGGCAACCCACCCTCTCAGTCGCTGCTCAGGCAGACGGCCACAGAAGGAGCGAATATGGGGCGGGGAAGTGTGAGAGGGGGAGAGAAGGGAGACGCCATTTTTAGAGCTGCTCTCATCCCCGTTCTTCTCTTGTTTGGCTCATTTCTAACGAGCCAAATGATCCACCGTTTGGTGCATTCTCGCGGCTGCGTCCCCGTGGCTTGTTAATGTCTTTAAATGCACCATTACCACTCAGAGCTGTTCTTATGTTGAATGTATCAGTGTATTTGATAACTGATGATTTATCTGATATTAGCAACGAAGTTAATTTGCCTGTAAATGACCAGTTTAGAAGATGACTCGCATCTCTCTTTGTCTCAGATGTGCCCATGCATAGTGATGTGATGCGAATGGACTGAAGCATGTGTCCGATTTCTGTGTAGGGATGTCTGTGTGCGTAACCTCTGTTTAGTGCCACGTGTCTCAGCACATGCGAACTGGATGCTGTGGGTTTTCGTGTACTATTTTTAATCATGTTCTCTCCCTCCGCGTGTGTGTGTGTGTGTCCAGGTGAAGTGGATGATGTACTGGATAGTGTTTGCATTGTTCAGCACAGCAGAAACAGTCACAGACCTGCTCCTATCATGGTGAGTCGGGAGCTGCTTGTGATTGTAACCCTCTTTCTTCACGCGCTTATAATAAATGAACCACTTGTAAAATTAAAAAAAATCAATAGATGCTTTAATGTTCTGCTGCTGATTTTTAATACAATAATCTCTTGAAGGATCTTTTTTGTTTTTTTCCTACTTTAGCATCCTAATCTATACACCACTCATGCATACCTTTTGCTCAGTGTGTTGTTTCCTTTACGTCTCTGCCGATTGATTAACTCTGTGTTTAATTATCCAGGTTTCCATTTTACTTTGAGCTAAAGATTGCGTTTGTGATCTGGCTGCTGTCTCCGTACACCAAGGGCTCCAGTGTCCTCTACCGCAAGTTTGTCCACCCCACCCTGTCAAATAAAGAGAAGGTAAAAAGAAAAAGCCCATCAAAATCTGATGTGAAGTCCACACTGAAATGATATGACAGTGTCGTCTCTAACTCCTCCCTGTGTACTGTCCTTTGTGCTGCAGGAGATAGATGAGTACATCGCACAGGCCAAAGACAGAAGTTATGAGACCATGATGAAGTTTGGAAAACGGGGTCTCAACCTGGCTGCTAACGCTGCCGTCACTGCAGCCACCAAGGTGACTGTGTTTAAATGTACCCACATAGATGCCTCTGCTTTTCTGTTTGCATGTGAAATACGAACTTCGGCCAAATGGTAAATAATGTTGTTATTAACTCACTTGTACAGCTAGAAAAGAGGACTGAGATGACTGTCAGTAGTTGAGCTTCCTCTAACAATTAGTCTAATTAAGTGGGCTCCGAATTTATTTTCTAAATGAGTTTTTTGTTCTATTCACGGAAGAACATTAACAAACGTCCACCAAGCCAGCTCACTCTGTGGGCAGTATTTACTTTAATGGGACCTCTTACTGTAATGTACATAATAAAGTGACAGGTCTATATATATAATCTCTACATCCCCAGATGTGTATGCTTTCAGATAAGAGTTTTAAATAGCTCTACATATCATTATTAGCACTTTGACCTTCAGATCAATGTATAGATCTTGAAGGAGAGGTCAGAGTTTGACATGATATTTGAAATCTTTTTATTTGTTGACTATACACAACACATTTGTAAGAATCACAGTTTCTAAGGTTTAAGGCTTTTTTTTTGTTGGTTTTCAACCAATAAATAACTAGGATGACCTTTCATGGTGGATGTGCATTTTATGTGACCAGGTGACTGGACTAAATAACTTTTTCTGACTTTCGTCAGATTAGCTCTGCAACTGTAATAGTGAAGCATGCTATTAGATACTGTACAGTTGTTCTCGTAAGCTGCGAAACAGGAAGTTGGCGCTACTAAATCATTCTGTACTAAAGGCTTATAGCTGCTGCAGACACTTGTTCTATATTTATAGTAAAGCTTGTTGTTTGTTCCTTAATACAAAATTCCATATTAGTTAAACATGCACTCTCTAACATTTGTCATTTGTCCCAAACACAGGATCACAGATCGCATTTATCAATGTCCTCAAGTATTCACACACATTTGTTTGTAAAGGCAAATATTGTCCGTGCAGCTGCTTTTTTTATTAGAGCTCCACTTGGAATTTATTTTCATATTGATTACCCTGTTGATGATTCTGTTTAGTAAGTTAAATAATTGTAGCCAAAATTCCCAGAATCCAAAGTGGGGTCTTCCAAATATTAATCAGCTTCACCACATAATCATTGGCAGATTTTTAAAAAATGAACTTTTGAAAACTGTTTTCTTCTGAGCTCTAGGTAATGGTGGTTTTGCATATCTAATATGCCTGTTTTTGTTCCTGCTGTGACGCCCAGGGGCAGGGCGTGTTGTCAGACAAGCTGCGGAGTTTCAGCATGCAGGACCTCACTCTCATCAACGCTGACGACGAGCTGGCTCTGCACACTCCCGATGCCCGCATGAGACGGGGCCCCATGGATGAGATGAGCTCGGGCGCGAGCACCCTGCCCCGGGCCAAGAGCACCGCTGCACGGCAGAGTAAGGCCGCACAACACGCATCTCCCACACGACATCAGCAGCAGCTTCACGTAGAGAAACACGGAGTTGTACACAAGTGCATGAATACACACAAGCTGTGTTTGCAGCTTGCTGACTGACCCAGAGCGTGACGACGAAGACTTCCTTTATTTAACTTCAGAGCAGGACTGGGACTACTTCGGCCAAGTGGAGTCATGTGATTTAAAGCACTGCAGGGTGGGAAGAAAGGGTGGGGAAAGAAGGGTGGCTGAGGGAGGCAGTGCAAAGAGGATCGAGCCGGGGTGAAAACATGTGATCCCAGTGGGAGGGGAGGCTTGGAAGGAGGTCTCTTTGTGTCTCGCTGCACTGCCGGCTGGCTAACTGTGTGGGTACAAGCTGTGAGCTGAATACAGAGAGACACTGAAACAATGAAGTCACGGGGCCGAGTGGTGCATTTTAATATGTACAATGCATTTTTTTTTTTTTTTTTTTTTTTTTTTTTTGTTCATTTACACATGACTTCTAAAACCAGACTGAAAACAGCTGAAACAAAACACTGAAGTCAGAGTTCAACTGAAATCTGCCGTGGCGTTAGTAAATGAGCAGACCCTAACTTTTATGAACTAGCAAGTTCAAAATTATTTATTTTGGATTACTTTTCTTTTCTTTTTTATTCTAAATGATCTGCAGATCATCACTAAAGTAACGAGTTGTAGCTTTGCAGCTCCTAAAGTTGCTGTTTGGGATTTTTCTAATTTTATTTAATAAAACACTTTTTCTATTCTAGATGTCACACAAACAGTTTAGTTTCCTTCCTAATTTAACATTTGCAAAGAAAACTTTGTAATCTAATGGACCAGTTCTTCTGATTTTATGTCTCCCAAAAGCAAAGGATAAAAATGATTTCACAAGCTAATTTGAGTCTCTGGAAAATGGGTAAATGAAAACAAAAAAACAAACACATAAAAAGATGGAAGTGACTCCTTTTTTTTCTCTTTATTTTAAAACTGGTGGCTGTATATTATTAAAAAAAATAGATAAATTGAAGTCTCCACTAGGTGGCGTCAAAGGCTCTGTCTGTGATGATGCACTGGTTCAAGGCTACACCAAATAAATCTGTAAATTAAGCAGTTCTGTGGCAGCAGTAAAATGCAGAGGTGTGATGTTTGGTGTCTCTCAGATCATGTGGTGATGTCACTCTGAACACTCAGCTTCTCTCACTGACTGTCCATCAATCTCTGTCCTGTCCTGCAGCTCGCTCTGTGGCAGCCGCGTCCCTTATTGATGACACATCGTCCCAACACAGCTCTGACCTGTCAGACACAAGGACC
Organism: Diplotaxodon limnothrissa; assembly: GCF_057381915.1. Taxonomy (NCBI): domain Eukaryota; kingdom Metazoa; phylum Chordata; class Actinopteri; order Cichliformes; family Cichlidae; genus Diplotaxodon; species Diplotaxodon limnothrissa. The sequence continues at coordinate 30,005,773 of NC_140597.1, read as the reverse complement.
GAACACTCTGATGAGGATGTGGGAGATAAAGGGCACAAACGCAGTACCAGTGTCAAGGCAACCAAGAAGCCTGCTGCTGCTAAGACAGAGGTAGAGCATACACGCACACATGCTTTGTAGATTTGTCAATCACAGGGCAATTTTCTTAAATTGTATATTACAACAGTCACTAGCCACTTTAAGTACACCTTCAAATGCTCATTACCCAGCAACTGCATTTAGCCATGTAGACATGGTTAAGATGACCTGCTGAAGTTCAAACTGAGCATCAGAATGAGGGAAAATGTTGTTTAAGTGACTTTGAAAGTGATTTGTTTGTTTTTTGGTGCCAGATGGGTTGGTCAGAGTATTTCGGAAACTGCTGAGGTTTTCCCACACATTCATCTCTAAGGTTTACAGAGACTGGTCTGAAAAAGAGAAAATATCCAGGGGCTCTACAGTCACCCGATCTCAGTCCTATAGAGCATCTTTGGGATGTGGGAGAATGGGTGTGGACAGAAATCTTACAGCACCTTGTTGAATCTGTGCCTTGAAGAATTCTGAAGGCAGACGAGGCCCCAGCCCTGTACTAGCAAGGTGTACCTAATAATCTGACCAATAAGTGTAGCATTGTCAGTATTTCCTAGTATTTTTTTCTTCCTCAACAATTAACCTACTTTAATTTGGTAATAGTAATATATGTATTTCGTTACTAACACAGTTCATTTCCAGTAAAACGATGATAAATGATTTAGTGTTGCACACATTACCTCTTGACCTACATTTAGTTCTGACCTACAAATTACATGTATGCGTTCACAAGCAATTAAGTGGCCTGTGAGTTCATATAATCATACCTGTAATTACACAGGCAAGTGATACTACCTGCACCAACTGTATATACATCAGATGTTCCTGTGGTGTTTTGCAGCATCAACAGTTCACTCAGAAATGGCACGCTGCTCTTTATGGAGACTTTGTTTTCACTGTTTACACAGATTAAACATGCTTTGAGCAGCAGTTACAATGCAAATAATATTTGTACTTTTGTTAGTGAAACCACTCATTTTACCAGTCTTTGATTGATCAGCTCTAGTAATCTCTCTTTATTTTCTTCTTCTGCGGCCAGACTCAAACCAAGACAGTGAAGAAGCCTGTGAAGAAGAAGACGACAACTAATAACGCAGAGACGCCACCATGAGTCCTGCAGCCCACACATGCACTGGCCTCCACTCGCTCCACCCACAGCCTGCAGTCCCTTCCTCTTGTTTGGTGTCCACACAAGTGCACATATACATACATACATACATACATACATACATACATACATACATACATACATACATACATTTCAAATACAGTTCTGTTAAAGTTACAGGCCCTTGTTTATGTCTCGTTCTCTTTAAGGAGAATTTAGCTGAGATTTAACTGAGACTTTTTTTTTTCTTTTTAATTTCACACAGGCCACAGTCTTCAGCTAATCTTGACCTGACCGTGTGATAGAAATCGTCCAAAGTTTGTCTTTTGAAGCACTAAAAACTGGAACTCTGGGCTCTCGGTATTTTGCCATCATTTTAAACTAAGGAGAAAAAGGCAAAATCTCCTTTGAGGCCTACATTAATTAATGAGTGGATGAGTGTGTCCATCCTTACTGCTGTTAAGCTCATCACACCTGTCACTCAGGACCAGCCTGTCTTCACTCTTTTACAGCAGTGTATCCTGTCTTTGTTTAATGTTGAACTAATGCTTTTTTTTTTTTTTTGCGTCCAAAGTTTCATTGTTAGCTTGTCCTCAGCCTGTTTCCTCTGAGTGAGTCTGGCTCTGCCACGTTCAGGTCTCACTCTTTCACGTCACACACAGTGCTGATGATGAATTATTTGTTCAGTGCTGGTTTTGTGATCCTCGGTCTGGACGCTACTCTGAGGTCATATGTAACTATGATCTGTGATGTTAGTAATTAATATGATCAGCTGTGCTCAGCTGGATCTGTGAAGGCAATGCTGCCAATGAGTGATGACTTTCATGCTGGTGTTTTTGAGCTAACTTATCCACTTTCACTACAAAGGGGATGTTTGTATATCATTTCCTTTCAACATTACAAAGTGACTCAGCACCTCTGCGTTTTCTTTTACTCCTTCTATCCAGCTGTGTGGTGACACTTGACCTGATTAATAGCATTTCTGCACACTGGAAGCTTGGATGGACTATAGAAATATGTGAATAGTGACACAAATAAAACTACTGCGAGTGATTATTTTAGTCTCAGATATGGAGGGAGAGTGAGAGCAGGCTGTGGGTGTTTCTAAAGTTACTGGACTTCTGGTTGTCAGCCACTGCGTTAGGTATACTGAGTACACGAGAGCATGAGGAGGTCAGTGCTCATTACTGCTGTCAGCAGTGTGACTCTTGAACCAGTAGGGGGAGCCAAAGCACACCTCCACTGTTAGCTGAAGTTGCTGAACCACATGTAAACACCAACATGTAAATAGTAACCTTGACTGTATATACAGTATGAGCTTGCTTGCCTTATTCATTCTCTGGGCTTAAATCAGTTTTTAATCATTTCTGTGTATTTTTCATTCTTAGTCTTGACAAATCACACGCTCTGACTGAGACCAGAGGAACCTCAGACTTCAGTAAAGACTTCTGGTAGTAGAAGTGATTATTGAATTTTAAATTAACATTTACTTTTCTCCTTGAGACATTTAACTCCATCTCAGTGTAGGGAATCAGCTTGTAAATTTACATTTTATCTTTGGCATTTTAGGGCCAAAAGTTGGAAACACAACTTCTCCTTAATTTAATGTTTACACTGAATAAAAACACATCACATACTGAAAAGTCATTTTGTGTTATGAAGAGAACGTTCTTCATTTTTATCTTGTGTCATTTTGAGATATTTATTGCTGATTATTTTGAGTTTAAAATCAGTATTATATACAGGGATGTTCATTTGTATCTTGTTTGTGTCAGTTATCAAAGCTCCACATCAAAGAGGATAATTTCATGTGCCGGCACAGTGGCACCTAACAAGGTCATGTAATGGTTAATAAAATACTAATAAAGAACATGAAATTTGTTTGTTTCTGTTGATTTTTGTGCAGCTCAAAGCAAATCATCTACACAACAGCCACTAAGTGGGAGTAGCACAGTTGTTTCTAGTAATGGCAAAGCCTCTCAGACCTCACTGAAGAAAGACAAATTGATTTTGATGGGGTAGGGTTGTAAAAAATATGTAAACTGTATTTTAACTGTGCTTTCAGAAATGTATGTTTTTGTTTGTTTGTTTTTCCCCTAATATCTCATTCATTCATTTCAAAGTCTGCTAGCTCACTCTGGAGCCTCACCCTGTTTCTTGATATAGTTAGTCATCATCTAACCCACATGATGATTCTGTAAACAGAGAGATGATATACACTTTATTATCCGTTTCATCAACAAACTGAGTTTATTTATATAACTTCTATTCACAACAGCGGTCTTAAGACACTGTATATTGTAAGGCAGACCCAGCAATGTTAAGGAGAACATCAGCAATCAGAAAATCTCCTGTGAGCAAGAGATGACAGGAAGGAAGAACTCCCTTTTAACAGGGAGAGATCTCCATCAGAATGAGATTTGGGGAGGAGCAGCCATCTACTTCTACTGGTTGGATGTTTGTTGTTTTTGTGAAGAGACTATAATGTCTCTTATGGCTGTATAAATCTACATATAAGATGACAAAGAGTTGTTGGAGTACAAAAATGTGAATAAAGAACAACTTACGTAAGGGAGATGTGAGTCTTAGTAACAACAAAAGTAAAAGATCATGAACCAGCTACACAATGGGCTGTTATATTCCAGCTTCAAATGTCAATATTAACCAATATTAATGAACTAAATTCCTAAATGTTGGTTCTGTTCATCCGGACGTAGCATTTTCAGTGGGAGAAACGTTTCATCAATCATCCAAGTGACTTCAGTCTCAGCTCACTGCGGGACTCCATTGTGGACAATCACACCTGCTCCATTCCACCCTTGTGAAGCAGCAGAGTTCCTTCTCCCTGTAACTGATTTAACATTTCAGCCATAAAGAATAGTTCAGGAAATCATTATTGTTCTCTCTGTAAAAGTGTACAGTAACTCTTCATTATGTGGCAGGATAAATACAGCATCTCTCTCTATGTATAACTTTCTGTGAAACCATACAGTTGAGCTATAAGCAGGAAGAGGAAGGGTGAGGGTAATCCACAGTAAGAACCCATGAAATATTTGTGTCACCTCTAACAGTTTCCCTGTAATATCGCTCAAAGATGAGAATGTTTGAAGTACAGTACTGTAATTTTGGAGTTTACTTTTCATTTTGTTTTAAACCGTACTGTTCAAAGAGCTGTTAGGCACAAGAGGAAGAGTGGGGGTAACCCAGATTAAGAATCCAGTGAAATACTTGCCTCACCTCTAACAGTTTTCCTGTAATAAAATTTAAAAAATACACAATATCAAAAATATAGCACTGCAATTTTACTTAGCTGGGGATAAGGTCAGGTTGAATATATATGTGTGTATATATATGTGTGTGTATATTTAAATATATATATTTCAAATGTTGAAGTGGATTGAATAATACAATAGTAAATATTATGGCAGGACATAGAAGACTGTTTCTAAGCCATATTGTAGGTGCGGCTGGGGGTGTGGCTAGCTTGACTGTCACTTCACATGTGAGGGCTCACTTGATCACAGTGTCGCAGCAGCGAAATATTTACCCCTCCCAAATGCGTTAAACCAAAAGTAACAGTAGCCTGTTTTGAAAATGTAATAAAAACGTGCAGATATTTGTTTGAAAATCTAATGAGAAAAACTAAAAAGCAGTTTAAAAAAACTACTCAAGTAAAGTAGAGATAGAATAGAGATACCTGAAAATATTACTTAAGTACAGTAGCGAAGTATTTGCATGCTGTTACTTCCCATCTCTGTTTACACTGAATAAAAAGACATCTCATGCTGAAAATATATCTTGTGTTAAGAGGATGTCACTCTGTGTTTTTATCTTGTGTCATTTTTACATATAGTCTTGTATACAGGGATGTTTATTTGTATGTTGTTAGTGCCAACTCTCAAAGCTCCATATCAAAATAATAATTTCATGTGACAGCACAATGGTACCTAACAAAGTCTTGTAATGGTAATTAAAATACTAATAAAAAAACACAATTTTTTTGTGTTTCTCTGCATTGTGTCCATTATGGTTTCTTTACAGAGCTCTGTGTACCTGTTAAATCTTTCTGAACAGCCTCAGTGAAGAAAGACAGTATGATTTTTTAAAAAAAATCATAAAACTTTGCCCAAAAACTAGAATTTAAAAACTAGATTAAAAAACAAACAAACAATCAAAAAACACATATTTCACCCTCAAAGACAGCAAACTTTGGTAGCTGACTCTGGAGGTAGTGGGTTCTTTTCTTTGTATCTTAAAATCTAAAAGTGTTTTGTTCTCATCCATCTTTGTATCATTGCTTTAAATGTGTAAGCAGGAAGATAGTGTACAATTTGTTGATGAGGAAAAAAATACCAGAGTTGGTTATTACAATTCTGTTTTATTTAATCATAGACAAAATACAAATCTGAATTTAAAAGATTTGTCTGTATTCATCTTTTAATTTTACTGGAGGAAGCTGGTGAAGCTGGATGAAGCTGTTGATTCCAGGTTGTGACTTTAGGTCCTGTGTAAAAAGATCAACTACTTTTTGGTTAAATTTTGTTGTAATAATTTCTTTAACCAATGACACAAAACTATTGTTAACATTTCCTTGCCACAACTTCTTCAGAATAGGTTTAATTTTCGCTGATAGAAATATGAAAGAATCAATTTTCTTATCTCCAAGCTCCAAGAAATCTTTACGCAGCTGAGTTAATAATTCTGCAGCCAGCTCCACTAGAGCTTCTCGAGCAACTTTAATATTCTTACTATCTTCACCACATGAATATTGCTTCAATATTTTATTATTTTTTAATTTTTTATTTAAATTCTCACAATCCAATTCATAGCAAATCTCACATTCCTCAACACAAGACTTTAAAGGACTGTTAGGACCCATAATGTCGTTAAAGCAAAGCTTGTTAAAGTAACCTGGTCCAGAAAGTCCCCAAGGTATTGTGTATGTCAAAACTGTGATAGCACCATATTTTACATACCATTTATAAGCGTTGATTAAAATCAAAAACATACAACCCTCAATTTGATCATCCCTTTCAAAACATGGACTATAATATGAATTTAAAAATATCCATTTAACTTTTTTATCTTGTGCTAAAAATGGTTTCATGTCATCAAGTAAAATTTCTTCACTATGTTTTGGGTTTGTATTGTGATTTGTTCTTTGACATTTTTTTGTTGGAATATATGGAGGAACCTCGTCAAAGAACTTTGGCTTATTATCTTCCATGCAGATAATGGCAAATGCAGATTGGCTGCATTTTTCATTTGAAATTTCTATGTATGATTTCCATGATGTATCAGAATACACATTTTCTACTCCTGTTACTAGCTCTTTCAACATTATAGCTATGCACTTTTCCATTTTCTTCTTTCTAGTTTGATTCATTTGGTTCTTCGGGTCAGACGATGTATCCTTCTTCTTGTGGTCATCTTTCCTGAATAAGGGGAAAAATCATTGTACAAAACATCCCCATATGCTGCACACAGCACAAAGAGCAAAGAGCAGTGTAGCTCAAACTGCTTATATACTGAAGTGCTAAGTTACTCTATGTCAGATGAATCATTCACAATGTGGGCAGATTGCAATACTTACCCAGTAGTTGTATAATTCTTACGAATTGAATCTTGAAAAATTGAAAAATTTTTGTCGAGGGAGGGATCTATCGTCTTATGCCTTGATAGGAATAAAATGTGAAATACAGATATTTAGAGATTAATTTAATTGTCACTTTTTCAAGGACGCATTGGTAACATATTGAAGGAAGAATACATTGCAAAACTATACATTGAAAAAGTAGTTAAAGTATTACTGTGCAAGATAAAACAACATGAATGATAAAAACTGATAAATTCAAACATAATAAATGAAAATCACATAATCAAGAATATAACAAAATTATTAAAATTTCACTACAAAATTGATTTTTCTTTTTACGTGTACTTCTCCCAGTTTATGACATGAGCAGTTTTAGCTACAACATTTTGTTTTCATATGCTTACCTTTGTTGTTCAACTTCATTTAAGATGTTAGTTGAATGTATATTTCCAATATGTTTTGTTTCCAAAATCTTGTTTGTTTGGACCTCCTTTGTGGAAAAAACAGTTGACATAAAACAAATTGTACTATGTAATCTACCAGTTTGATCACAGAATTATTGTTAACCAAGCAGATTTGCTAAATTTGGCTTAGTAAGCAATAGCATATGAAGGAGAGACAACAACAGAGATGCACATTTACGTAGGTTAAAAACATAAACAATATCTGATGTCAAAATTTGTGCAATAACATGAATTTTGAAAAGCAAGAAGATTCATTGCTGCACTTACCAGAGGTATTCCTCCACCAGCTTCTTGGATACAAGGTTTACTTTCTGAAGTGAGCTTGTGTTTTTTACTCATTATAAATTTTGAAATTTTGCTGATAGATCCCTCCCCTGCGCGTCGACTTTGTGAAGAACTTTTACTACTGTTTAGTTTTTTATCTAAACCAAATTTAATCATTTGGTTTAGATAAATGGGTGTTCTTTAGCCCAGGCTTTATATACTCTAGTGTCCCTTCCCTTGGCCAATCAATTTGGAGAATCTGCTGCTGGAATGCTGTTTGTCAAGGCTGAAGGATTGGGGCAACCAAGCAAGCACCAGTTTCTTGTCGCTCTTTGCTAGGAAGTATTTATAGTGAAAATTAAGTAATTAACACTGCACCTATGCCTCCTTATTCTGTATTGTTTCTTAAAATAGTTATTGTCACTGCACAACACTTCTTGTCCAGGTTCCCTCTGTGTTGCTGAGGGCATCTTTTATTTGTGTGCGTGCTAAGTACATTTGTTAACCAGTGTGGGAAGACCAGTATAAGTAAAGGTGGCAAAGCCGCTTAGAGCAGCATACAAACTGCCATAGATTCTGGTGCTTTTGGAAAGCAAGAGAAAGTGCACACCTCAATATCTGTATGTCACCTCAAAGAGACAGACAACAGCTCCACTTTTAAGATCAAACTTTACATTTTTGTTTTTAATAAAGCATGTAGTTAGATCAGCTGGATAAGGTGACCATGAATCCTCCCTTAGCTATGCTGCAAAATGCTTAGGCTGCAGGAGGCTTCCCATGATGATTTTCTTCCATTTCATCATAAGTCATCTCAATTAATGATAAAACTGAAATTTTGAATTGTTTTAATGAACATTTTCTATCAGTGGGTTCCTTGTAAATGGCCTGCATTTGTATAGCCCTTTTCTAGTCCATAGGACCCCAAAGCGCTTCACACTACATTCAGTCATTCACACACACATTCACACACTGGCGATAGCAAGCTACATTGTAGCCACAGCTGCCCTGGGGTGCACTGACAGAGGCGAGGCTGCCGGACACAGGCGCCACCAGGCCCTCTGACCACCACCAGTAGGCAAACATGGGGTTAGTATCTTGCCCAAGGATATTTGGCATGCAGCCAGGATGCAGCCTGGGATCGAACCACCGACCTTCTGATTAGTGGCTGACCTGCTCTGCCACCTGAGCTACAGCCACCCACGTTTCTGCTTCTGCAGAAACTTTTTTAACAAATACTTGCCCAGAACTCTCTATGTTTTCTGGAGACCGTTTTAACTTTGTACCTTTTAGTGTTTATGAAGTGCATAAAGCTTTAAAGGCTTTGGACCACAGAAAACCTCCTGGTCCAGACTTGATGGAACCTTATTTTTTGAAGTTGGCAGCTGATTTTATTGCAGAACCACTCTCAATTCTATTTAATTTTTCAATTAAAACTAAAGAAATTCCATCGGTTTGGAAATCAGCTTTCGTTTTGCCTTTATTGAAAGGAGGAGATCCATCGGTGTTGACTAATTATAGGCCAATATCAAATTTGTGTGTTTTATCCAAAATCCTGGAATCTCTAGTTTGTGACCAGCTGAAAGAGTTTTTGTACTCTAATGATATTGTCTCCAAATTTCAGTCAGGCTTCAGGAAAAAACACAGTACTAACACTGCCACTATGAAAGTGATAAATGATATTATTGTGGCACTTGATAAGAAATTGTACTGTGCGTCACTCTTTATTGACCTCTCAAAAGCTTTTGACACTGTTGATCATGCAGTCCTAAAAAACAGACTGCTCAGCCTTGGATTATCAGAACATGCATTAGCGTGGTTCTCAAATTATCTAAATAATAGAACCCAGTGCATTAAACTTGAAGGTCTTTGTTCTAAATTTGTTGCTGTCCACAAGGGGGTGCCACAGGGCTCAGTTTTGGGTCCCCTTCTGTTTCTTTTATATATCAATGACTTGGGTCAAAATGTCTCAGACACAAATTTGCATTTTTATGCTGACGACACAGTTATTTACTGTTACGGATCATCTCTTGCTCAGGCCATTGAAACTCTACAGAAAGCCTTTGTTGCTTTCCAGCATTCACTTATTCAGCTAAAATTAGTTCTCAATGCTGACAAGACTATGTTAATGTTGTTTTCCAAGTCAACGAAGGTCCCGGAGCCTATTCCAGTGGTGTCCACCCTTGAAGGAAATGTCATAGAGATAGTTCATGAATATAAATACCTTGGTGTCTGGATTGATGACTCCTTCACCTTTAAACCACATATAGAGAAACTAGTAAAGAAACTGAAACTGAAACTTCGTTTTTTCTTCCGTAATAAACAATGTTTTTCTTTTGCAGTAAAAAAACGTCTTGTCACTGCAACCTTTTTATCTGTGTTAGATTATGGAGACATTCTGTATATGAACGCTTCTTCTTCATGTCTTTTAATGTTGGACACGATGTATCATGCTTCCTTGAGGTTTATTACCAACTGTAAATACCTGACCCATCACTGTGATTTGTACTTAAGAGTAAAATGGCCTTCTCTGGCCATTAGAAGACAGGGGCATTGGTACACTTTTATTTACAAAGCTATGCTTGGATTGCTGCCTCCTTATATTTGTACTTTGGTCACAAGGACAAATAGTGGCTCTTACTCCTTACGCTCAAATGATCAGCTGCTGTTGTCTGTTCCCTTTGTCCGCACAGAGCTGGGGAAGAAAGCCTTTGTCCACTCTGCGCCTTATTCGTGGAACATGTTACAGAAAGACTGGAAATTGACTGAATTGTTGTCTTTAAATGTTTTTAAAACTAAACTCAAAGGCCTACAGGCTGCCTCAATAATGTGGAATTGTTTTGTGTAATTTTAACTTTGTTTGTTCGTATGTCTTTGTCTTGAAATGTGCTGCCTCTTGGCCAGGACTCCCTTGAAAAAGAGGTCTTTGATCTCAATGGGACATTCCTGGTTAAATAAAGGTTAAATAAAAAATAAAATAAGTCAATATTAATCTCTGGTTCTCTTCCACAGTGTGTATTTTGTGCTGTCTTCCTCCCCTAAGCCACATTTGCAGCAGGTAGCTTCTTCTCCGTGAGCTCGGTTCTGCTGGAGGTTTCTTCTTGTTAAAAGGGAGTTTTTCATTCCCACTGTTGCCAAGTGTCATTCTCTCCATTATTGTCCGGTCTTTACTTTAGAGTATAAAATGCCTTGAAGCAACTGATTTAGCACTACATAGTGTAAAAAGGTAATTAAAAACATTTATTTTAAACTAAAACTGCCTGTTATTATTATTTTGCTTTATTTTTCATTCCAGTTTTACTTTTGATTTCTATTATTGTACACCCTGAGAGTCACACACATGAAAGCATACAAAGCCATGTTTGTAATATCTTTGCAGGCTTGACGCATTCATCAGGGATCTAACAATAGGTGGGTGTGCCAGGCTGAAGTGCAGAAATGCAGTCACTCCTGAAATTGAGTATCATGTTTTTGTTTCTCTAACGTCAATAACAGTGTTCACATGCACATTTTCAAAACAATCATAGGAGATACTGGGTGCAGCTGTAGCTCACTGACCAGCCTTTAAGACCAACAATTTAACTTAATGTTTTTGTTTTTTTTCAGGTAACATTCAAGACTCTGACACCAAAGACAAAACAAGCTCTGTAAAAGCAGCTGGAAATGAAATCCAGTGTGCCTCCGACATGACAGACACTGGTGTCTTTTTGTGGACAGCTTCAGTTTGTTTCAAAGTTCAGTATACACAATCATTGTTCCAAGATATTTGTAAGACTGAACATATTTCACTGTCTGAGTCTTATTTTTGTGACATCTTGTTTACGAGTTACATTTTATAAGCCAGTGATCAGATCATTTGTGCTAGAAATGTTTAGTTGAAATCAGTGCTCATCACACCATCTAACACTGGGTTGGTCTCATTGTCCTGGAGCTGAATGGCAATAACAAAGTCATCTGCATACTTTGTAATGGCCCACTGCTTCGCTCTGACACTTATTTGTGTACAGGATAAAAAAGTATGAGAGCACAGATCCTTGTAGGGAGCTGCTGATGATCAAACTTGATCGGACATGAGTCCATTTATCCAGACTGTTTGAGTCCTCTTAGGTAAAAGTCGAGAGTCCAGAACACCACATTGTTCTTCGTGTCAGATTGTCCTTTAAAAAAATAAATAAAATTTTTTAGTTTCTATTGATGATCTTGCAGAAATAATTTACATTAGGAGCAGTAGGACACCCCTGGAAAACGAAACCAACATTTAAATGCATAGTATTTGTCCATACACAATTTAGCTAAACATTGGAAGCAAACATTTATGACAAATAACTTCAATTCCTCAAAGTTTTAGCACGATGTAAGTGGTAGCTCCGGAGTGTATTTCCCTAATTGTTTTTTTTTTTAGAATAGAATTTTTATTTGGAATATTTGGTTGTTTTAAATAGTAAGCAAAGAAAAAGAAAACAAACAAACAAAAGAAACCAACAAACTGAACAGTTGGACAAGTGGAAACCCAATCTTGATGGAATTTCCATCTTAGACTTGTTTTACTAGGTAAGATAAGTTATTTAGACAAAATAGCTTCTTAACTCTTTAATTGTACTGGGCCCATTTGAATACAGTTTATTACATTTATCTCTTTGAAGCTCAATATGCGGCTGGTTTTTGTTGAAGGATGAAGAAAAATCAACAAATAATAATTGAATACAAGTTTTTCCATAAGAGCTCTGTGGCACCCTACCCTCCACCATGTGGTGTACAAACTGCAGGGATTCCAAAAAATTTGCAATGGAATTTACACACGATATAAAAATTTTTGCATGTCGTAATTAGTAGATTTAAGAAAAAATGTATTTTAGGCACCAAAATTCAATTTTAAATATGACCTGTTTCATCGTGTCTAATAAGCTTCATGCAGTTAAGCACCAACATTCACTACCGAAACTAAAACTATGCCTGAAACACAGACTTTATCTCTTTTAAAATATAATACAGTTATCTGCATAAATATTTGGATGGAGAAAACTTTATTCTAATACTGATTCTGTACATTACTGCAAAGAAACAGCTCAAATGCAGTTGAAGTGCAGATTTAAGCTCTGATTTGTATATGGGGATGTTCATTTGTATCTTGTTTGTGCCAAGTTCAAGTTGAAATTTTATTCACCACATGGAGGTTGCCCTGCAGTGGAATGAACCCGACCCCTGACCTTACACACACGACACAGGCATCACATGGGGGATACAAGTCAGAGAACGGTTGCATTAAATTCAAATTCAAATTTTTATTTGTCACGTACACAGTCATACACAGTACGATATGCAGTGAAATGCTTAGACAACTGCTCGTGACCTAAAGAAGAAAAAAAAGGAAATAAATATGAAAAATTAAAGTGTAAATTTAACTAGGAAGGAATAAAATATAAAAAAATTAAGGTTAAAAATGAAATAACCGTACAACACAAATTAGAATGAAGGGTAAATTTAACTGGAAAAGAATAAGATAAAATATATAAATTAAAGTTGAAAATAAAATAACTGTACAACAAAATACACAATACACAGTATAGAACTATATAAGAATGTATGAAGAAATGTAAATAAATAAATAAATATATATATATACACACACACACACACACACAATAACAGCAGCTGTACAAGTATTAACTGGAAATGAAGAATATAGAGAATCAGAATCAGAATCAGAAAGGGGTTTATTGCCAAATGTTGAGCAGGTTTACAACATTAGGAAATTGCTGCGGTGCTTCAGTGCAAACATAGTGTCATAAAAATATAAAAATAAGAATAAGAATTAAGAGTGCTACGTAGAAAGATATATACATTAGTGCAGGTGGATCAGTGCCAAACATGGAATGATGCAGTGACACAGCGTAGGGTCATGTGTTAGTGGTGGGAACAGTCATATGGTTATTGTTCATGTGTCCAACAGCAGAGGGGAAGAAACTGTTCTTATGGCGAGAGGTTCTGGTGCGAATGGACCGGAGCCTCCTGCCTGAGGGGAGCAGGTCAAACAGACTGTGTCCAGAGTGAGAAGGGTCAGCTGAGATCCGAGCTGCACGCCGCAGTGTCCTGGAGGTGTACAGGTCCTGCAGAGATGGGAGTCTGCAGCCAATCACCTTCTCAGCAGAGCGCACAACACGCTGCAGTCTCTGTTTGTCCCTGATAGTGGCTCCAGCGTACCACACGGTGATGGAGGAGGTGAGGATGGACTCGATGATTGCAGTGTAGAATTGCATCATCGTCCGTGTTGGCAGGTTGAATTTGTCTTGAAATGTGCTGCCTCTTGGCCAGGACTCCCTTGAAAAAGAGGTCTTTGATCTCAATGGGACATTCCTGGTTAAATAAAGGTTAAATAAAAAATAAAATAAGTCAATATTAATCTCTGGTTCTCTTCCACAGTGTGTATTTTGTGCTGTCTTCCTCCCCTAAGCCACATTTGCAGCAGGTAGCTTCTTCTCCGTGAGCTCGGTTCTGCTGGAGGTTTCTTCTTGTTAAAAGGGAGTTTTTCATTCCCACTGTTGCCAAGTGTCATTCTCTCCATTATTGTCCGGTCTTTACTTTAGAGTATAAAATGCCTTGAAGCAACTGATTTAGCACTACATAGTGTAAAAAGGTAATTAAAAACATTTATTTTAAACTAAAACTGCCTGTTATTATTATTTTGCTTTATTTTTCATTCCAGTTTTACTTTTGATTTCTATTATTGTACACCCTGAGAGTCACACACATGAAAGCATACAAAGCCATGTTTGTAATATCTTTGCAGGCTTGACGCATTCATCAGGGATCTAACAATAGGTGGGTGTGCCAGGCTGAAGTGCAGAAATGCAGTCACTCCTGAAGTTGAGTATCATGTTTTTGTTTCTCTAACGTCAATAACAGTGTTCACATGCACATTTTCAAAACAATCATAGGAGATACTGGGTGCAGCTGTAGCTCACTGACCAGCCTTTAATACCAACAATTTAACTTAATGTTTTTGTTTTTTTTCAGGTAACATTCAAGACTCTGACACCAAAGACAAAACAAGCTCTGTAAAAGCAGCTGGAAATGAAATCCAGTGTGCCTCCGACATGACAGACACTGGTGTCTTTTTGTGGACAGCTTCAGTTTGTTTCAAAGTTCAGTATACACAATCATTGTTCCAAGATATTTGTAAGACTGAACATATTTCACTGTCTGAGTCTTATTTTTGTGACATCTTGTTTACGAGTTACATTTTATAAGCCAGTGATCAGATCATTTGTGCTAGAAATGTTTAGTTGAAATCAGTGCTCATCACACCATCTAACACTGGGTTGGTCTCATTGTCCTGGAGCTGAATGGCAATAACAAAGTCATCTGCATACTTTGTAATGGCCCACTGCTTCGCTCTGACACTTATTTGTGTACAGGATAAAAAAGTATGAGAGCACAGATCCTTGTAGGGAGCTGCTGATGATCAAACTTGATCGGACATGAGTCCATTTATCCAGACTGTTTGAGTCCTCTTAGGTAAAAGTCGAGAGTCCAGAACACCACATTGTTCTTCGTGTCAGATTGTCCTTTAAAAAAATAAATAAAATTTTTTAGTTTCTATTGATGATCTTGCAGAAATAATTTACATTAGGAGCAGTAGGACACCCCTGGAAAACGAAACCAACATTTAAATGCATAGTATTTGTCCATACACAATTTAGCTAAACATTGGAGGCAAACATTTATGACAAATAACTTCAATTCCTCAAAGTTTTAGCACGATGTAAGTGGTAGCTCCGGAGTGTATTTCCCTAATTGTTTTTTTTTTTAGAATAGAATTTTTATTTGGAATATTTGGTTGTTTTAAATAGTAAGCAAAGAAAAAGAAAACAAACAAACAAAAGAAACCAACAAACTGAACAGTTGGACAAGTGGAAACCCAATCTTGATGGAATTTCCATCTTAGACTTGTTTTACTAGGTAAGATAAGTTATTTAGACAAAATAGCTTCTTAACTCTTTAATTGTACTGGGCCCATTTGAATACAGTTTATTACATTTATCTCTTTGAAGCTCAATATGCGGCTGGTTTTTGTTGAAGGATGAAGAAAAATCAACAAATAATAATTGAATACAAGTTTTTCCATAAGAGCTCTGTGGCACCCTACCCTCCACCAAACTGCAGGGATTCCAAAAAATTTGCAATGGAATTTACACACGATATATGTAGCGGCGGATGTGTAAAGCTGGCCCACATTCACGTAATGTAACGTTTGTGCTTTTGTTTTGGTAACTTCCTATGGGACCGGAAGTGAATGTTTTAACGGTAAACGGCTTGATGTGCAGAAAGACGGAAGAAGGTGAAAAATTAATGCTAACGGAGAAAAGGGAGAGAGGGATATAGTTAAATTGTACGAAAACGAATGGTTCTAGCTACAGTCGACAGGGGAACAAGGTTTGTAATGTATATGATTTAATTTGAGCAATCTGAAATGCATAATATGTATTATATAGTTTAATAGAAAACGGTTAGACCAGCGTAATGAGCGGTTAAGATGCTGTTACATGAATAATATGGTAATTGTTTTATTTGTTTGTCTAGCTCTTACGTTGGTTCGTTGTCTGATACACGGCAAGGAATAATAAAGGTCATTCAACAACCATCAGTTCTGGCCTTCTCAGTTCGACTGGATGCTACAGTAAGAGCTTGACCGCCGCCATTTTGCTACACCACGAGGGCTCAAGGTTTAACGGCAATTCCCACAACGTCCAGCAGATGGCAGAAGCAGGTCAGAGAACAAAACGGCGAAAGGCATAAGGAAAATAAAGTTAAAATGGAGGATTCAGAAGAAGACATTAATGAACAGTTTGCAAACAAAGAACAAATATTAAATGAGCCACAAGATAAAGCTCAAAGTAACTCTGCGATTCCAAGGCGTTCAGAAAGAGCCAAGGTGCCAACCGAAAAAATGCTAACTTATCAGAAAGAAGAGATAAGTAAAAAAGAAAAAAGACTATTAACTCTTTATGAACAATGGAAAATACGAGTGCGAGAAACAAGAGAAAGATTAAAGTTGGACATTTCAGAGAAAGAAATGGCAGATCTTGCAGATGATGTAGAGCAAAGAAAAGATGAACTGCTAAAGTTGTACACTGAAATGAGAAGTCACATTGCACCTTCATCAGACATACGAAGAAAAACCGATGCATGTGAAGCAGTTACTCATGACATCGTGAAAGTCATCCTGGAAAGAATAAGCGGTGTAGATGGAGATTTTGATGGAGAATATGAAAGAAAACGTCTACGCAGACTATTAGAACATGATTATGCCCAATCCATCTATGGTTCAACTGCAGCATCGAAACGTAGCCAACTGTCTTCAGCCTCACATCTTGCTTCAAAACGAGCAGAGGCAGCAGCAGAACTAGCAGCAAAGGAGGCAGAGTACAAGATTGTACAAGAGGAACAAAGACAGAAGGAAAAGATAAAGGCTCTAGAAGAGGAGCATAAGAAACAAATGGCAGTTCAAACATCAGAGTTGGAACGCCTGAAAGCCGAAAGGGAGGTGGAGGCCGCTCGCGCCAGGTTGGACGCCTACAACAGAGAGTTGTCGCAACTTGATGATGCATATTCAGTTAAGATGGAAAAGGTGAACCCAGAGCACACACCCAAACACACTGTACCATCATACTCCATACCGGCGCCAACAACCCCTCCTAGTGTCAGCCAGCTTGCACAGGCGGTACAAGACAGCATAAGAATAAATAGACTCCCCACGCCAGAACCAACGATGTTTAGTGGTGAGCCAATAAAATTTATTGAATGGAAATCCACTTTCATGTCACTTATTGAACAAACTGGCATGTCAGCAGCAGATAAACTGTACTATCTGAAAAGGTATGTAACTGGCTCAGCTCGCAAGTGCCTTGAAGGGACTTTCTTCAGAAATGATGAAGAAGCGTATAACGATGCTTGGGCAAAGTTAAACCAAAGGTATGGCCAGCCTTTCGTGCTACAAAGGGCATTTAGAGAGAAGTTATCTAGTTGGCCTAAAATACAGTCGAGAGATGCTGATGGGCTAAGGAACTTTGCTGATTTTGTGAATGCATGCACACTTGCTATGCCTCACGTGAAAGGACTGCAAATACTCAATGACTGTGAAGAAAATCAGAAACTGTTGCATAAATTGCCAGACTGGATAAACACAAGATGGAACAGGCATGTAACAAAGATACTCATGGGCGGTGGTGAATTCCCCAGCTTTAGTGAATTTGCCTCCTTTCTCTCGCTTGAAGCAGAAGTAGCATGTAACCCAGTCACTTCCATACATGCACTTCGCTCCCCGGAAACAAATGATGACAAAAGAAACACAAAAGAAGTCAAAAGAAACAAGGCAAGTGTATTTAACATTAACACAACTGAAAGAGATGCAAAGACTAAAATATACAACAGTTCTTCATGCACACTGTGCCAAGAGTTGCATCCACTTATAAAGTGCCCAAACTTTCTGCAAATGACCCTGGAAATGAAAAAGAAACATGTAAAGGACAATAAACATTGTTATGGTTGTTTAAAGCAAGGTCATAGTGCTAAGGACTGCAAACGGCGCCTCACTTGTGAAACCTGCTCTAAGAGACACCCGACCTGTCTTCACGATGAGAACTACAGCATTAGTCTGCAAAGAGAAAAGCAAGCTCAAGTGAGTATAGACAACGCAACACAAGGGAACTCACCCGAAAGTGCAACAGCCATAGCGTTAAATGTCGCTAGAGCAGAACACACAGTCAGCACCTCCATGATAGTCCCAGTATGGGTCTCAACGGCTGCTAATCCACAAAGGGAAAAACTAGTCTATGCACTACTAGACACGCAGAGCGACACTGTTTTTATAGATCAGGATGTAACACAGAAACTGCAAGCAAATGTGTGCCCTGTGAAACTCAGACTAACCACGATGATGGGTAAAAATGCAGTAGTAAGCAGCGGAAAGGTGTGTGATCTTCTAGTGAGAGGTTACAATTCAGCAACAGTGCTAAGGCTCCCAACTGCTTACACAAAGGACTACATACCTGCAAATAGAGAACACATACCAATATGTGACACGGCAAAACTGTGGAGCCATTTGTCGTCCATTGTAGATGAGATCCCACCGCTCCTCAGTTGTGAGGTGAGTCTCCTGATTGGTTATACTTGTCCCCAAGCTCTGGCGCCCAGACAAGTACTCTTAGGTAAAGACAATGAGCCATATGCCATCCAAACTGATTTAGGATGGAGCATCGTTGGCAACTCAGCGCCATGCAATGCATCAGAGACAACAAGGAGTCTCTGTCACAGAATAATTGTTAAAGAAATGCCTCCATGTACTCCCGCAGATGCAATACGTGCACTAGAAAGGGACTTTAAAGAAGACGAAATAAACGAAAAGAGGGTGTCTCAAGACGACCTTAGGTTTCTCGAGAAACTTGAACAAGGCATAACACAAACAGAAAGGGGACATTACGAAATGCCATTGCCATTTAAGGAAAGGCCACAAATGGCAGATAACAGACAACTCGCCGAGAGCAGACTCAATCAGCTCAAACGTAAACTAACGCGCGATGAAAAATACAGAAGAGACTATGTCACATATATGAATGACATCATACAAAGGGGCGACGCCGAAGAGACCGATGATAATGGACCTGAAGGCGAGACATGGTACATACCGCACCACGGCATCTATCACCCAAAGAAACCAGAACGGTTACGTGTGGTGTTCGACTGTTCAGCCAGACACAAGGGTACCTGTCTCAACGACCATTTACTAAATGGCCCCGACATGATAAACAACTTGATCGGCGTGCTCGTCCGCTTCCGACAACATCAGGTAGCGCTAATGTGCGACATTGAAAAAATGTTCCACCAATTCAAAGTCGACACGAACGATCGCGACTACCTACGCTTTCTATGGTGGAAAGGAGGAGACATGAGCAAACCACCTCAAGCTTATCGAATGACCGTACATCTCTTTGGTGCTGTTTCATCACCTGGTTGTGCAAATTACGGATTTAAACGTTTAGCCAAAGAGAACAGCTCCAAGTACCCCGTAGCGGCACAGTTTATAACCAGAGACTTCTATGTCGATGATGGGGTAACAAGCGTTGAGACCGTGAAAGACGCTGCACAACTCACAAGAGAAGCACGTGAGCTATGTGCGAAAGGTGGGCTAAGGTTACATAAGTTTGTGTCTAACAACAGTGTTGCACTCAAAGACATTCCTGCTTCAGAACATGCAACAGACACAAAAACAAGGGACTTGACATTCAGCGAATCACAAACAGAAAGAGCACTCGGGATGTATTGGAACATAGAAAAGGATTGTTTTACATTCAACAAAGCTGTAAAGGATCAACCCCCAACCAGACGCAGCATCTTGTCCACAGTCGCAGCAATATTCGACCCGTTGGGTTTCATTGCTCCTTACGTTCTTAACGGCAAAAGAATCCTGCAGGAAATGTGCCGCCAAGGTACAGACTGGGACGATCCACTTCCTGAACATCTCAACCCGCAATGGCAGTGCTGGAAAGAAGATCTACACAACCTGAAAAGGTTGCAGATAAACAGATGTTATGTTCCTGCATCGTTTGGAGATGTGGTAAAAAGAGAATTGCACCACTTTTCTGATGCAAGTACGACAGGATATGGACAATGCACTTACCTAAGACTGATAAACAAAAACAAAGAGGTACACTGTAGTTTTGTAATGGGCAAAGCTCGAGTCTCTCCAACAAAGGTTACCACAATTCCGAGGCTGGAGTTGACTGCAGCTGCAGTATCAATCACAGTAAGCAGCATGCTAAAGGAAGAGTTACCCTATGACAATGTGGAAGAGTTCTTTTGGACAGATTCAAAGGTCACGCTGGGGTACATTAGCAATGAAGCAAGACGCTTCCACACATTCATTGCCAATAGAGTGCAAAAAATACGTAACAATACCGCACCACAGCAATGGTTCTATGTACCAACGGGTGAAAACCCTGCTGACATAGCTTCAAGGGGCACATCAGTAGCAGAGCTGCTATCATCAAACTGGCTTACAGGCCCTCAGTTCTTATGGGAAAGGAAGTTAAATCTTCCAACTAAAGAGTCTATTGAACTTTTGGTGGGAGATCCAGAGGTGAGAAAAGTGCAAACACTCAACAGCCAAACTACAGAACACAGGAGTCTCTGTGACCGTCTCACAAGGTTCTCATCCTGGTCACATGCTGTCAGTGCCATAGCACGTCTCAAGCGGTTCCTACTCAGAGACAAATCAAAGTCACTCAGCACTGTAACTGAAAGACAAAACGCTGAAATGGTGATTATCAAAAACCTACAAGGACTAACATTTTCAGATGAGATAAAGACATTAAGCAAAGGAAAGGCACTACATGAGAGCAACAAAATTTACAAGTTGGATCCTTTCTTGGACGAAGACAATGTGCTCAAGGTGGGAGGAAGGCTACAACACTCATCGCTTCCTAACACATTCAAACATCCAACTGTCATTCCAAGAGACCATCATACTACAAAACTCATAATCGCTCACTGTCACGAAAGAATAAATCATCAAAGAAAGAGCTTCACAATGAACGAAATACGGTCCAGCGGTTATTGGATTCCCAAGCTAAGTCAAACAGTATCAGACTACATCCGTCAGTGTGTGACATGTCGGAGACTAAGGAGAGCTGTGGAAGGACAAAAAATGAAAGATCTCCCCACAGAAAGAGTCGAGCATTCTCCG
The DNA here is from genome assembly GCF_057381915.1 of Diplotaxodon limnothrissa. Lineage (NCBI taxonomy): Eukaryota > Metazoa > Chordata > Actinopteri > Cichliformes > Cichlidae > Diplotaxodon > Diplotaxodon limnothrissa. The sequence continues at coordinate 29,984,534 of NC_140597.1, read as the reverse complement.
CCTTTCACATACTGTGGTATGGATGTTTTCGGCCCGTTCCTAACCAAACAAGCAAGAAAAGAAAACAAAAGGTACGCTCTCCTTTTCACTTGTTTCTATTTACGAGCAGTACACGTAGAAATGTTAGAAGACCTGACTACGGACGCTTTCATTAATGGACTAAGGTGCTTTATAGCTCTGAGAGGCTCTGTCAGACAAATAAAATGTGATCGAGGTACTAACTTTGTAGGTGCCAAAAATGAACTGTGTGCAGCACTGAATGAAATAGACACTGAAAAACTGACAATCTTTCTATCTGAGAAACAATGTGAATTCGTGTTTAACACACCCCATGCTAGCCACGCAGGTGGAGTATGGGAACGACAAATTCGGACTGTGAGAAACGTCCTCAACGCCACACTCGCTCTCGCAAAGAGACGACTCACCGATTCATCGCTCAGAACCTTTCTCTATGAAGCAGCTGCAATAGTAAACAGCCGCCCATTGACGACAGACAATCTCAATGATCCAAACAGTTTGAAACCAATAACTCCAAATCATCTCCTAACTATGAAGACCACAACAGCCTTGCCTCCTCCAGGACAGTTTGTTAAAGAGGATCTGTACGCCCGGAAGCAATGGCGTCAGGTGCAATACCTAACGGAGCAATTTTGGAGCAGATGGAAGGGAGAATATCTGCACAACATCAGGGTCCGGCAGAGATGGCATGTTGTTAAAAGGAATATGCAAGTAGGTGACATAGTGATGGACAAGGAAGAAATACTGCCACGATCCCAATGGAGACTTGGTAGGGTTGTGGACACCATAACAGACGAAGATGGACTTGTGAGAAAGGTCAAAGTAACCTTTGCAGACAGAAACCTTAGTAAAAAGGGTGAACGTTTGCATAAGATGTCTACAGTGGAACGCCCAGTTCATAAGTTGGTTCTACTGCTGGAAAGTTGTGAAAAACAAGATGCACTAAGCAGTTAAAATGCGATGAGAATTTGTTGTTGCATATACAAAGGTATTATCATTGTTAAGTTACCTGTTTAGAAATTATTTGTGTTTTATTTGTTTGTAACAGCAAATAATTTGGTGGGAGTGTAGCGGCGGATGTGTAAAGCTGGCCCACATTCACGTAATGTAACGTTTGTGCTTTTGTTTTGGTAACTTCCTGTGGGACCGGAAGTGAATGTTTTAACGGTAAACGGCTTGATGTGCAGAAAGACGGAAGAAGGTGAAAAATTAATGCTAACGGAGAAAAGGGAGAGAGGGATATAGTTAAATTGTACGAAAACGAATGGTTCTAGCTACAGTCGACAGGGGAACAAGGTTTGTAATGTATATGATTTAATTTGAGCAATCTGAAATGCATAATATGTATTATATAGTTTAATAGAAAACGGTTAGACCAGCGTAATGAGCGGTTAAGATGCTGTTACATGAATAATATGGTAATTGTTTTATTTGTTTGTCTAGCTCTTACGTTGGTTCGTTATCTGATACACGGCAAGGAATAATAAAGGTCATTCAACAACCATCAGTTCTGGCCTTCTCAGTTCGACTGGATGCTACAATATAAAAATTTTTGCATGTAGTAATTAGTAGATTTAAGAAAAAATGTATTTTAGGCACCAAAATTCAATTTTAAATATGACCTGTTTCATCGTGTCTAATAAGCTTCATGCAGTTAAGCACCAACATTCACTACCGAAACTAAAACTATGCCTGAAACACAGACTTTATCTCTTTTAAAATATAATACAGTTATCTGCATAAATATTTGGATGGAGAAAACTTTATTCTAATACTGATTCTGTACATTACTGCAAAGAAACAGCTCAAATGCAGTTGAAGTGCAGATTTAAGCTCTGATTTGTATATGGGGATGTTCATTTGTATCTTGTTTGTGCCAAGTTCAAGTTGAAATTTTATTCACCACATGGAGGTTGCCCTGCAGTGGAATGAACCCGACCCCTGACCTTACACACACGACACAGGCATCACATGGGGGATACAAGTCAGAGAACGGTTGCATTAAATTCAAATTCAAATTTTTATTTGTCACGTACACAGTCATACACAGTACGATATGCAGTGAAATGCTTAGACAACTGCTCGTGACCTAAAGAAGAAAAAAAAGGAAATAAATATGAAAAATTAAAGTGTAAATTTAACTAGGAAGGAATAAAATATAAAAAAATTAAGGTTAAAAATGAAATAACCGTACAACACAAATTAGAATGAAGGGTAAATTTAACTGGAAAAGAATAAGATAAAATATATAAATTAAAGTTGAAAATAAAATAACTGTACAACAAAATACACAATACACAGTATAGAACTATATAAGAATGTATGAAGAAATGTAAATAAATAAATAAATATATATATACACACACACACACAATAACAGCAGCTGTACAAGTATTAACTGGAAATGAAGAATATAGAGAATCAGAATCAGAATCAGAAAGGGGTTTATTGCCAAATGTTGAGCAGGTTTACAACATTAGGAAATTGCTGCGGTGCTTCAGTGCAAACATAGTGTCATAAAAATATAAAAATAAGAATAAGAATTAAAAGTGCTACGTAGAAAGATATGTGCATGAGATATACATGAGATATATACATGAGAATAAGAATTAAGAGTGCTACGTAGAAAGATATATACATTAGTGCAGGTGGATCAGTGCCAAACATGGAATGATGCAGTGACACAGCGTAGGGTCATGTGTTAGTGGTGGGGACAGTCATATGGTTATTGTTCATGTGTCCAACAGCAGAGGGGAAGAAACTGTTCTTATGGCGAGAGGTTCTGGTGCGAATGGACCGGAGCCTCCTGCCTGAGGGGAGCAGGTCAAACAGACTGTGTCCAGAGTGAGAAGGGTCAGCTGAGATCCGAGCTGCACGCCGCAGTGTCCTGGAGGTGTACAGGTCCTGCAGAGATGGGAGTCTGCAGCCAATCACCTTCTTAGCAGAGCGCACAACACGCTGCAGTCTCTGTTTGTCCCTGATAGTGGCTCCAGCGTACCACACGGTGATGGAGGAGGTGAGGATGGACTCGATGATTGCAGTGTAGAACTGCATCATCGTCCGTGTTGGCAGGTTGAATTTCTTCAGCTGCCTCAGGAAGTACATCCTCTGCTGGGCTTTCTTGATGACGGAGGTGATGGTGGGCTCCCACTTCAGGTCCTGGGTGATGGTGGTACCCAGGAAGCGGAATGAGTCCACAGAGGTGATGGGGGTGTCAGTCAGGATGATGGGGGGGAGTGGGGCTGTGTGCTTCCTGAAGTCCACAATAATCTCCACTGTCTTCTGGGCATTCAGCACCAGGTTGTTGTGGCTGCACCAGGACACCAGACGTTCAACCTCCCTCCTGTAGGCAGACTCATCCCCGTCCGAGATGAGCCCAATAACGGTGGTGTCATCTGCAAACTTGATTAGCTTGACAGACTGGTGGGTGGAGGTGCAGCAGTTGGTGTACAGGGAGAAGAGCAGAGGAGAAAGAACACAGCCCTGAGGGGAGCCGGTGCTGATGGTCCGGGAGTCTGAGACATTCTTTCCCAGCCTCACATGCTGCTTCCTGTCCGTCAGGAAGTCAGTGATCCACCGGCAGATGGGATCAGGCACATTCATCTGGGAAAGCTTGCCTCGGAGATGGTCTGGAAGGATGGTGTTGAAGGCAGAGCTGAAGTCCACAAACAGGATCCTGGCGTAGGTTCCTGGGGAGTCCAGATGCTGCAGGATGAAGTGTAGGGCCATGTTGATGGCGTCGTCTACAGACCTGTTGGCTCTATATGCAAACTGCAGGGGATCCAGGAGGGGGGCCGTGAGGGTCTTGAGATGGGAGAGAACTAGGCGCTCAAATGACTTCATGACCACAGATGTCAGAGCCACGAGTCTGTAGTCATTTAGTCCAGTGATCCTAGGTTTCTTGGGGACAGGGATTATGGTAGAGGACTTGAAGCAGGCAGGCACATGACATGCCTGCAGTGAAGAGTTGAAAATGCCAGAAAACACTGGGGCCAGCTCGTTTGCACAGTGTCTGAGGGTGGCAGGGGACACACCGTCTGGGCCGGGAGCTTTCCGAGCATTCAGATTCTTAAACTGCTTCCTCACATCTGCTTCATGAATATGAAGAGTTGTGGTGGGAGGAGGTGGTGTGAAATCCTCTTTTGTGTGGGGTGAGGAGGGGGGTGTTGTAGGTGAACAGTTTGAAGGTGGTGATGGCTCTATGGAGGGGGGAGAGGTGGGGGAATTAGTGTCCAAAGTGCCTCTATTGTTGGGGCCGTTGGAGGTGTGAAGGCTGCCTGATGGCTCGTCAAAACGGCAGTAGAAGTTGTTAAGGGTGTTGGCTAAGAGCAAGTCATCAGTGGAGTGGGGGGTTTTAGGCTTGTAGTTGGTGATATTCCTAAAACCTTTCCACACAGAGGCCGAGTCGTTCTCTGAGATCTGCTGCTGCATCTTCTCAGAGTGCTGATGTTTGGCAATGTCCACTTCTTTAGTGAACCTGTACTTGGCCTCTCTGTAGCAGTCCCTGTCTCCGCTTCTGAACGCCTTTCTCTTTTCCAGCCACAGCTTTTTGAGTTTAGGAGTAAACCAGGGTTTGTCATTGTTATAACTCACCCTGGTGCGTGATGGCACAATGCTGTCCTCACAAAAGTGGATATAGGAGGTGACAGTGTCCGTAAACTCATCCAAGCTGTTAGAAGCAGCCTTCATTGTGTCCCAGTCTGTGGTCTCCAAACACGTGCGAAGCTCCTCCACAGCCTCGTTGCTCCACAGTTTTTTAGTCCTCACGACAGGTTTGGAGAGCTTCAGCCTCTGTCTGTACGCGGGGATTAGGTGGATCATGACGTGGTCAGAAAGTCCGAGTGAAGCGCGCGGCACCACGCGATAGGCCCCGCTGATCGTGCTGTAACAGTGGTCTAATGTCCTCTCCTCTCTGGTCGGGCATTTAATATACTGCTTATATTTCGGAAGCTCATGGCTCAGATTGGCTTTGTTAAAGTCCCCAAGAGCAATGATGAGAGAGTCCGGGTATGTCCGCTCCATGTGGAGAATCTGCTCCGCGAGTGCGCACTGAGCTGCCTGCGCATCCGCGTCTGGCGGGATGTAAACAGCGGCCAGGATGAATGAAGCAAACTCCCGCGGAGAATAAAACGGTTTGCAGTGAATAAACAGATATTCCAGAGAGGAAGAGCAGTGCTGAGCAATCACTGTCACATCTGTGCACCAGCCACTATTGATGTAGAAGCAGACACCTCCACCTTTGGACTTACCGGATAGAGCGGCCTGCCGGTCCGCGCGCAGCAGATGGAAGCCCTCCAGCTTTAGCGCGCTGTCCGGGATGTCCTCACAGAGCCACGTCTCCGTAAAACATAAGACACAGGAGGAGGCAAGGTCTCTGTTCATGCTTCTCATCAGGGCAAGTTCGTCGATCTTATTCCCGAGTGAGCGTACATTAGAAAGGAAGATCCCAGGAAGAGCAGTTCGCAGTCCGCGTCTCCTCAAACGCACGAGTGCGCCGGCTCGCTTCCCTCTTTTTCGGCGTCTCGCTTTCCTGGTCAGAGTCTGCAGTAAATCTGCCGCAGATGCGACAAATATTGGAAATAAATCCACAGGCGTTGTGGTCCTGTAGTTAAGGAGCTCTTCTCTGGTGTAAGAGTATCCAGAGGAGTGCCCAGACACAGAAGAAAAGCACAAAAACAAAACAAAAGTAACGCACTGAAGCACCAGGGCATCCATACGCGGCGCCATCTTGGTTCCATCATATAGTGACCAGTGTTGTGCAATCCACAAATATGCAGTGCAAATATGCTTAAAGTGATTTAAGTGATAACAATGTCCAGAATGTCCAGTGTGTGTGTAAGAACAATATGTGTGAGTCAGTACTGTGTGGTGGTGTGATTGAGAGACCGTATCGCCTGCGGGAAGAAGCTCCTCCTCAGTCTCTCTGTGTTACAGAAAACCACTGAAATATACACTACAATGGGAAAGTACAAGAGGAAAAAAAGAGACCTCTACTCATGCTGGGCTCCCATGGGAGGACAGCATGAGAACAGGAAACAAAAAAACTCCTCTGCACAGAAAGCACATAAATGTCCACAGTACAACATTATGGAGCACGTGACCAGCAACAGGGTTGGGTAGGGGGTGAGGAGTTATCCTAGACAAACACAGCAGCCATCCTGCCACTGTGCCGTCTCTCCAGCGCGGGCCCAGAGAACAAGCATCGAAGGCGTTTGGAGGGGGGGGGAGGAGTGAGTGCTTATCAGTATAAGTGTATGTGTGTGCGTGTCCATAGTTCAGCTGAGACAGTGTTCTTCGCCCTACCAGGCTAAGTAAACAGTCTACCAGCCAACCCAGGTGGTCTTGCATGGAGTGGGAAGAACAGTCTAAACACAGTTGTTATCAGGGCGCCGAAGGGATAGCCGCATTATGATGGTGGTTTTGCGGCTATCCCAGTTCTCAAAGCTCCACATCAAAGAGGATAATTTCATGTGCCGGCACAGTGGTACTTAACAAGGTCATGTAATGGTCAATAAAATACTAATAAAGAACATTAAATTTGTGTGTTTCTGTGGATTGTACAGTTGAAAGCAGATTGGTTTTACACAGCACCTGAGCTTCCTGCTTTCCTTCTCTTTAAAACTCTAATTGCATAAACAAAAGCACTACATTTTGTTGATGACAAAAAAGGTACACAACATTTTTTTACTATACAAAATGGTATATCTTATTACCAAATGAAGACAGCAAAGCCGAATTCCGAATTCTGTCTTGCCCAAAGACAGTCCCTAGGTTGCTTTCCGATGGGTCCATAAGAGTGTCAACGTGTGTGAATGCTAGATAGAAAGCACTTGCATAAAAAAAGTGAATGGATGAAAAAGGCTTTGAGTGTTATTATTCTCATTGCTTATTGCAACTTTAGTCCTTGACTTCCCTGTCAATTGTCAATGAAGTGAAATTTCACAGAGCAGTTGTTTCTTGGAATGAGTTTGTGATGTTTTATGGAAAAGCTACGCGTCACATCATTTAAATGTGTTTGTTTATGGCTTCAACTTGAGATGGTCAAATGTTTTTCGCACTTTGTTAGATACTATTATTTATCTAAAAGAAAAATACATTGCCTAGATATTTTTTAAAAAAAGGTAATCAGGATCTTCTTTTTTGTTTACTACTACAATGATCAGTATTCTCATGGACAGGGTGGTATGTCAGCGGAGTGGTACCTGTGTAACTGAACTCTGACTTAAACAGTAAAGGCTTGCAAACACAAATCATCATTTATTTCTGTTAATGTAAGAGAGGAAACATAACAGGCAAGTACAGTTGTATACAGTATAGTATAAAAAAAGAGTCAATCTAAAAAGAGTTGGGAGATCAACGCCATAAGTGCAGTACAAACATCAAGAAGCTGCTGCTGCTAAGATACATGGACATACACAAAGGTAATTTTCTGAATTAAAATTCAGATTACAATATAGGCAGTTTTTTATTACCCAACTTCAATAGAATGGCAAATAAAACAGAATATTTCATTGGTTTGCATTAGAGATGAAAATGTAAAGATTGTCAGGGTCATAGGGGGGGCTGGAGCCTATCTGAGCTATCATAGGGTGAAAGGAAGAGTAGACCATTGCCAGATCGCCAGACTGTTGTTGAGCCAAATTAAAAAAGAAACCATTAAAATCATGAATAATAATAATAATGGTGTACTCTTTTGTTTCAGTATTTATCTCAATTAATTTAAATTTTAATAAACAGTTGCTCCCAGGAATAAGCTCGGGGTACTTCATAGGGAAAGAAGCTATTATGTTGTCTAAAATTGTTTGTATCCAGTCTGTATGTGGGATTTCATATAGTACCTTTTTTAAGATACTGCACTTCATAAATCCAATTTTCAATTTGTCTGATTGGTTGGAATTGTGAAAATAAGGTATAAGACATAAGATTTTCTGTGTTAAGGGGGGGCTAGAGCCCATTTCATCTATCATGGGGCGAGAGGCAGGGTACATCCTGGACCAAACACCAATCTTTTTTAGGTGTAAATTAAAACTAAGACCGCTAAGACCAAAATTATCAGAAATGGAGTCTTTCAACAAAGTGTTTTTGTCAATTAGATGGGAATTTACAGAACATTTTTTCCTCCAAATGAGCTTGGAGTACTTTATAAAGAAATAAACAAATTTCATAAGACTGTAAGCGACAGTCTGCCCCAGACTGTCGCTTATGACATGTTGTCTAAAACACACTGTCTCCTTTTTTCACGAATTAATATCATGTAGTGATCTGATTTAGTAACGGCTCCTTGAATGAAAACTGTGACATTTAAAATTACATTACAGACATATTGTAACTGATTATCAATCAATTCATGTTTTGGCTTCAATTGATTTTTCCAACATTATCTGTAATTATAGTATTTTTTTCGTCTTCCTTATAGCTTTTAGTTTTACTTTCTTTTATTGTACACTCTGAGAGTAAGCAACGCATACACAAAGACAAAAGCAAAGTCGATGTTTGCAGGGTTACTCGGGCATCCATGGGGCCAGCCTCAGGTGAAACTGGACTTGACTTTTCACTTCCTGATCATTATTCTGTTTGCAGGTTTAATCAGTTACTTGTCTCATAGATAAACACACGAAAACAATCCCAATTGTGTGAGATTTCACTGAAATCCTCACTCCTCCTCTCATGACACACCAATTCAGGATAAACAGAGATGTTGTTTCATACACTTCTCTCTGTAAGGGGGGCCTGATCTGAAATCAGTTTTGGGATAGATAGAATAAAATGCCATGAAATACAGGACTCCGATTTGAGTAAATGACCATAAATATTGTGAGGTCAGTACGATTTGATAAGGCTACGTGATAAACCACCAGACAATGTGAGTTCTGCCAGCTTGTTTTAATGTTTATCCAAGAAGCTTTTAAGCAGAGACATTGCAGAAAAATGTCAGTGTCCCCCTCATCCTTTTAACACAGACACTGTGAATGTCCCTGCACAACTCAAGAAGAAAACACCACAGACTGCAGGCTTTAAAGGACATGCAGCCACTAGTTTATGCACTGTGGCTTCAAGGCTTTCATCCTGTGTAGGCTTAAACAGGCATCTATGGCTCCAGCCTCAGGTTAGACGAGAGGAATACTTTTGTTTCTGCTAATGTACATCATGTCAATCACACACACACACACACACACACACACACACACACACACACACACACACACACACACACACACCCAACACCCAACACCCCAAATCGAGGGCTAATCAGGTACCGCCACGGGTTGAACAGCAGGAATGCTTTCATTTCTGTAATGTCAGTAACTGAAATGTCAGTCACACACACACAGACATCCATCCATCCATCCATCATCCATGTGTATGTGTAACAATGGGTTCAGCCTCAGATGAAACTGCAGGAATGCAGTGAGTCCTGAATGAAGCTGGTCCATCAGGATACGTGCAACTGAAAGAATTTCAGGACTTTGTTTGTTCCTGCAGGTGGAAATGGTCTGCAATAGATAAGTTTTACATCCTACACATGCATTTTCAAAACAAACACTGAAAACAGATAAGCGTAATACAGCACACTGAATAGAGGAATAAATGAATGATCCACAGAGCATCATGTATGAAGTGAAACTGTAATTTATTTATCTGAGTTATGGCTGCTGGAACAAAGATGTTTCTAATCTTGAACCTTCGTCCAGAAGGAAGAAACCGATCCTAGTGAACAAGGAAGTGGGAAGAATCGGTGCTCAGACTTTGTTATCAAATGTTTATGGTAATGTTGATTAAATAGTAATAAGATGTTTTATCATGTGCCTTTTACACACTTTCATTGCCTAACTGTAACATCTACTCTTACTAGTAGATGTTTATAGAGAGATAAAATGAATATTGAGCTTGTCTGTGAAGGCTCTCAGTCAGTCATTGAGGTCATCGTAGTCTAAGGAGCTAGACTACCTAACCACTTGTACAGATATGTCGATGACACTTGGGTCAAAATCAAGGCTCAGCGGTTCATCTGCATCTAAAGGACAGAGGTCACTCAAAGATCAGGATGATAATGTCCACATTTTTGACAGAGAAGACAGATGGTTTGACAGATTGAAAGAAGCCATCTATGTCCACTGTGAACGACCATCTTTGAACAGAGGTGGTGGTTTACGACGCCAACTGTCTGCCATCTGTATCCAGTTTTGAGATCCCTTCTCAGACACCTTAATGACAACTCACCTCATGGGTTATTTGATCTCAGTAAGTCACATGATAGGGTGGGGCAATGTCTCACATTGGGTTCACCTGAAACCTTGGCTGATTGTGACCCACACCCATTTTCACACCTTGGTTCGTGTGATCAGGCAGAGGATCCATAGGGGGTCCACGACCCTCTTAGGGACACTCCCAACAGGACTTAAAAATCTGGGACTCTCCACTAATTGTAGAACTGAAGAAGCTTCTTGGATTAGAGTTCTTGGATTAGAGTTGAAAAATCTTTAAGAAACTTAAAGAAGTCCAGACGCTTTTCTTTCCAAGCTCCTTAGCCTATTATTGAGCATATTGATGCAGCCCCTCACAAACAATGTCCGCCCATGGTCTCGGGGCTTGCTGTTTGGTCTTCCATTTCTTGGATTGATCTGATTTATATTGGCAATTAGATTAGAATGGAACAGCTAATCTAATTGCCAATATAAATCAGTCTTATCTCTAGTAATTTGTTATTTTCATTTACTTATTTAAAGTATACAAGCTGCATTCCTTATAACCCTGAACTTAAAAACTTAATTTCTAAGTTGCAGTACAGTTAACAATTTTGACTTCCCTGTGACGACAACAAGGATTTAAGCAACTTCACCCGGCTCAGAACCATTGGGGCCCCACCCTAGGGGCCAGACATGGAAGAGTGACACATCTGAGAGTGCCTGCCCCCTGGAGGTTAATCCAAGAGGCCCAGGTGTCTCAGCCTGAGTGAGCGATGAGTCCATCCTCCTGTTTCTGGATTATTAAACATCCTCTGGTTTACACTGCCACCATGTGGCAAATGGTTAACAGCATCAACATGGCTCTGAACTAAAACTTGAGACAGTCAGTGTTTGAAAGATAAAAATGTAAATATCCATAAATAAGTAGCGCAGCATGGGATTGAACATACAGTCTGTGAGGATACTCAGGTCAGAGCGACCCTCTGATGGAGACTGCTCCATAACATGGAAAGTCAGTCATCTGAAGTATAATTAGGTGAAATATTCAGCGCAGTTTAACTTTCACCTCTACAGGATCCAACAAAAAGAGAAGACGGGTGGCTGACCTGACCACATGAGCCAGGCCAACAACTGTTCTCTCAACAATCATAAGATAAGAGAAATTATTAATGACCTCTGAAAGAACAAGGTGGTCATCCAAGAATTGGACCCCAGTAGAGGTTTGAAGAACTGTGACTGGGAACCCTTTTACCAATGCTCTGGAACCCATTTTAAAAATCTTTCTTAATAAATTTTTGACCATTAAGTTAATGAAAGTCACATTCATACTGAAGACTCATTCATTTATGCAACTTTTGAAATCTACCTTGATCCACACTTCAATAATATTTAGTTATTGAAGTGTGGATCAAGTTTAGTAAATTAGTAATTTCAGCATTTGTTTTGAGATCATTGGTCAAACACACTGTTCATATAATCATTCAAACTATTACAAAGGCAATGGATTAAATCCCGTGTGTTCCAAAAACAATGTCTTTTAATTTTTTTTATATTAAAAAAAGACATAAAATAACTGTGTGATTATTGAAGCAACAGGGTTACACAACATTATCAGGGTTGAACTATTACTTTTGAATGTAGATTATGACATAAATGTAACAAAAATGCTAAAGAAATGTTATTTATTCATTTGTTTTATTTTTTTAACAGATTCTTTTAATTTACAGAAAAAGAAACAGTGGGATGGAATGGATTGTGAACATCAAGGGTAAATGTAGCTACACAAGAAAAGGAACGAAACTTTTTAAAACATTTTTTAACAACTGTAAGAAGAATGTATCAACAAAGTAAAAAAAAAAGATTTAAAACTTAGTTTAACTGTTATAGTTGGCATGCAATTTTACGAAGAAAAAATAGAAAAAGAGCATTTTTACGATGTGCTCAAGAACTGCTTTGTATTTTAAATATTTTGTATGCATTTTCTTTCAATTAGACTTAAATTTTACCTTTTGTAAGTGTAAAGCGTTATTTTCAAATTTGTCTGACTGTGGGACACAACATGTCCTACAATTCTGAACTAGCCCTCAGACCTCTGACTGCACCGTCCAGCTGTTGAGAGAAGGAGCAGCTTCATTTTGTGTCTAACTCACCCAGGAACTTGAATCCCTCTCCTGGTTCTTCAGCTCAGCCAACACAGTTATTTATAAGGAAGCTGAAAGGCTTTGGAGGAGGTAACTGCTACCACTGTTCTATAGAGAGCACTGAGAATACAGGCTCAATCTATCACAATATGGCTCAGTGATCTGAGTGGACCATACTGCTAGAAAATATAAATGATGCAGAGCTCCCCCTTCAAGGCATTTACTCTAACCTCTAACATCATCAGAGACAAACCAGGTCTTCTCCTCTTCCCACTACTATCTACTACACTACAGGAGGATTTGCACACATACCAATAGGCAAGCAGCAAGTGACTGAAAATTACAGCTGCTTGAGGTTTTTTTTCAAAATATTCTGTTTTTTTCCCCTAATTTTTCCATCTTTTTTCACCCTTTTGTCTTTATCTGTTGTTAAGGATGTGTCATATAAAGACAAAATGCTTTAAAGTAAACATTTCAGTCTGAGTGCAAATCAGACTATAGTTACAATGAGGAACAGATTCAATAGAAGCATTGAACACATGGTGGCGCTGTCTTACCAACAAAGAAACCGAGGAGAGGCTCTCCTCTGCGTGCGGCAGCATGTCTGAGCTGTGGTGAGCATTTGGCTTAATGTGATATCTGATTTAATTGAAAACTGTGAGGAAATTGATCCGAACTGACTTATTACTTTCACTAAGTAGCCATTCATTTGATTCCAAATATATTAACTACAACTACATTAAAGCTTGATCAGACCCGAAGTCATCCTCCTAACCAGTAAGGCGATGTCTTTTAACCCAAACATGGCCCCATAAACTGGCCTGTCAGAGGTTGCTTGAGCACATATCCACTGACGTGTAAGGAGGCTACTGTTTCTACTACTCTCTGCCTATGAGAAATACAGCTTTCGACAGCTTATGTAACTTGTCAGCTAAACAGGGGAGACGTTTCGGCGTGTGTGTATGCGCACAGGAGTGTTTCAGGACATACAGCATCAGGGTTTAAGGTGTTGGCAGGGGTGAAGATTCGGGTCAGAGTGTCAGGACCTATCTGTCGCATCTGTGGTCGTGCGAGGCGGCCCGTGCGGTGCTACACATGCACCTGCATCTGTTCATGTGTGACTGCATGTACAGATGCACTGTATTCTGTGTGTGTGTGGCAGGGGGTCAGTATGTCAGAGCCTACCAAAGGGTTCAAATATCCAGACAAACCCCTGGTGTAACACTGAGGAGGTGAAAATGCCACTAACAATCTGATGGCACCAACAGCAGATATTTTTTGAACTTTATCTATCAAGAGGCATTGGAGTACAGTTGGCCTGGTTAAGTTTCCTGTCGTCCCTGAGAAGAAAACTGCACTTTAGAGTTTAATAGCTATTGTGTGCGCCTGGTGACCAATTTATAGTTTCTTCTTCTTCTTTTTTCCACCTGTCATTCCTAGACAGTGAGAGTTGTTGTTAAACTGTGTCTCTGACAATGTGCCTGACACACACAGAACCAACCACCCCCCTTTGAACTAAGCACTGTTCCTACTTCTTTTGCCTTTGTAGAGCTTTTGTTTGCTTTCTCCTTGCTTCTTGTTTCTGCTCTTGTTATCTCCTCTCATCTCTTTTATCTATTTCTATCTACTTTTTTTTTCAGCACAGTGATAGAAAGGATTGCGAGTATCCATAGCAACATGTTTGCGCGCATGTTGCGAGTGTGTGCGTGTTGTGTGTGTGATCTGCGTGCGTAGCCTCTTGTCCGAGACACAATGTGGTAATTACCGGAGCTTACCTCGGCGCTAATTAACCGTCGCCGTGGTAATTGGAAGGGTCAAGTGAGCAGGACGATTGGCTCATCTTCCTGCATCATCTGCCACCCTCTCCTCCATGATCCCTCGCTCTTTTTCCTCCTCTGCTGACAACTTTGCTTCTCCACCTTCACCCCTCTTTCTCTACTTGCCTCCTCCCCCCTCTCTTCATTCTGTACTGTATAGCTCTGTAAATAATCATTCTGTACATTCGATAATCTTTAATCCTACAACTGTTTACAACTTGCATAGTTCCCATTTCTGTATAGCTGTATATCCCAGATTCTGTAAAGTTATTTATTTCATATTCTGTATAGTTTTTTCATATTTATATCCTGTTCATATCCTGTACATAGCTTGTACTCACTACAGCCTGTACATACTTATAGTTATAGAATATTCACAACATACTTCATACCGTGTACATTATAACATACCATAATAGACCCATTTCTGTAATATACTCACATATCTATATTATTGCTAATATATATTGTAATATATCTATATCACTAAAGCACTTCTGGATGGATGCAAACTGCATTTCGTTGCCCTGTACCTGTGCATGTGCAATGACAATAAAGTTGAATTCTATTCTATTCTATTCTATTCTTCATTCCTCTCCTTTGCCCTTTCTCTTCTTCATACCTTCCTCTCACACTTACTTTAATACCCGATCTCATGTGCTCATCACCCTGTGATTTCTTTCTTTCTTTCCTTCCTTCCTTCCTTCCTTCCTTCCTTCCTTCCTTCCTTCCTTTTGGTTTTATTTATTGCAAGAAGGCTTGGCTACCATCCCTAAAAACTCACCCGCCCTCCACCTGACTGGGCAGACTGACAGCTGGCTGCCAACCAGAGGTGGAGCTTTTGACCTTCAAAGCCTCCAGGAGTCCGCAGCAGCGTGTGATTAACTTACCTGGAAATGTTCACAGGCATGTAGAGGTCTCGATGGCAGTGATAAACAGGAGAGTTTTAAACATAAAAAATGAATCATTCTGGGCTCTATCTCTGTGGGCAAATTAAAATAGATTTCTGTTGGTTTTTTTTAAGAATAAATTTTAACAAGCAAAAAAAAAAAAAACTACACTCAGCTGCTCTTTTATAATTTCTAAATGGTAGGTTCACAGGTTTGCAACAGAAACATCTAAAGGGGTTATCACAGGGTTTCATTTCATTAACTATTTCTGTTAGTTAGTTGGCCTCTTGTACTGTACACTACTTACTGTTTCATACTTCTGTATCACTTTATTCTCTGCGCTTGACTGTGATTGTTTAGCTATCACAATTTGTGATCATTTACACCTTTTGAGATCTGGCCGCACAGATAAGCCACATTTTTCTGAAGTGAAGACAAAAGTTAAAGTACATAAACACCAAAAACTCAACAGAAGCATCAGTACTTTACAAATATAGGGTTGCAAACTAGCTAGAAGGCCCTGGAGCTGGATGAAGATTCCTGCTAAATAACAACAGTGATGACTATTGAAGATGAGAGGTGGAAACACACGTAGCCAAAATGTTAAACTCCAGGCTACAAAAACAAGCCATGTTAATTTTATATACAGTCTACAGTGTGTAAGACATTTGTGAATGGTGTCTCTGTGTCATATCAGCCTGTCACATGCTCTGTTACAGACTGGCAGCCTGTCTGGGGTCGAGTCAAGTCAAGTTTATTTGTATAGCAGATACAAAAACAACAGTTGCTGACAGCTAAAGGAATAAAATAAAATAAAATAAAATAAAGCAAGATAAAGCAAGACATAAAATGAGAAAACAACAAAAGAGCTCACTGTAGTTTAAATGTCAGGGAATAAAGGCCCTGATATGAAGAGGTAGTTTGTTCCACAATTTACGAGCAGCTGCTATAAAGTCCCGATTGTCTCTATGTTTTAATCTGGACCTCGGCACTGCTAGGAGCACTTGTTCTGCAGATCTGAGTGATCTACTGGGAGTTTGCAAGCTTAAAGGATCAGAGAGGCAAGGAGGGGCCAACCTCTGCCTTAAAAACAACAAAATCTGAGAATCAATTCTAAAACTGAACAGCCGCCAGTGTAAGGATGTACCTTGCCTCTTGCCCTATGACGTCTGGCACAACCTCCGGCAACGCCGCAAACCTGAATTTAATAAACGCAAGAAAATGGATGGATGATATGATAACAGTAAAACACTGTGATTATGTCAAAGGTGATACTCAGTGTCACGAGCCTCCAGGAAATGATCACGTATCACTAGAAATCAACGTTACAAAGCTTTATATTGGGTTTAAGACCATTGTTTAGCTTGAATGTTTTGATACTCAGTGCATTACTATAGCTCTAAAAACTCACATTAACACAATACCAGCTCTATATCAAACACAGCTGGAGCATTTAGTAGCTGAACATCCTGATAATTTTCTTAGAAACAGGTGAACAGAGAGAATCACATGAATCAGGTGGACACAAACACAACTCTAAATTATATATTATATTATAATCTTTACCTCAACTTTAAAAATGCCATACTTGCATTCACAGCTTGTTTCCACTCCCTTGGATTTGATAAAGAAAAGAAATTAATGAAGGTTTCAGAAACTCAAAAGTATTTTGATCATTCAGAGAAGTCCTATATATTACACATTTTATTTTAAACACCTTCTTATTATCAAGCCAGCATTAGCCGCAGTTAGCCGCACAACAGTTACAGACTGCATTTCCTCAGATGTGGAAAGATCCTTTGAGTTTCTGTCTGGCGTCTCTCCTTTTTGATCTCTGTCTCTGTGTTGTCAAGTTGTTTCAAAAGGAAGCACTAATGGTTTAAAATCATCAAGTGACCCCAAAGGGAAAAAGGAAATACTCAAAAGTAATGTCTCCATGCATCAGCACAACCTGTTTCTGTTTTCTTGTACTGACATCCAAATGTAACTGAAAAAACAAGTCTAAATGCACCGCTCATGTTTGTCCTGCTTTCTTCCAAAGAACTGAAGATTGTCAAAATGTCTGCAGATTTCTAAACACTGTCACCCTCTTCTTCTATGTTAACCCCACTAACACATTTTGGGCTTTCAAATTCTCCTCATCATTCTTCTTCCCCAGGTTCATGAAAAAAGAAAATCCATCTGCCCTTTGGAGGAAAAGGTAAAAAATAGCCCTGCATCTCAAATTAGACAGCAGAACAGATAGAGTTCTTTAACATAGAGGAAAAACGCAGACCAGGGCAACCTGAAGTGTTGATGGGAGCACTGAGGTGCACTGAAATGCTTCATGATGGGAGAAGAATAACCTGTAGACATTATACGGACGGCGAGGATAAGAAGGGAATGCAAGATGGAGAGGGCTGAGTCAAAAAGGGCAGCAAAAGTGAGGTGAGGAGTGAGAGTTGCGTTTAGATGGCATCGAGTTAAAGAACAAAAAACCCCCAAAAAACAAAGCTCACAGACAGATGAGGAAGAGGATGGACGGAGAGAGCGAGAAGACGAGAGATAAGGTTAGATGTGTGTTTGACATCATTACCGTCAGCAGGGCTTGTGTTTACCGCTCTGCTCATGTTTACTGTGGAACTCATACTGAGAGGACACCTGGTGAGCTGTCAACACACACACACACACACACACACACACACATACACACACACGCACACACACACACACACACACACACACACACACACACACACACACACACACACAGGCAGCCGTGACAGTGGCGCTCTCCATGGTGCTGATCCCTACATGAAGGAGCCCAGAGTAGAGCAGAGCGGGGCAGGCCTCTCCATATGGAGAGGCTGCTGTCAGAAGGGGAGAACCAGGGGGGGAAAGAGGTGTGGAGAGAGGGATCTATTTTTAACCGCTTCCCTCATTGTTTATTAATGAGCGGGTGTTTAGTCAGACCTGGGGTGCTGTTTAATGTATGATGACAATGTCGCTCTCCGGGGACCTTTTCCCATACTCCTCGCCCCACGTTTTACATAACCGACACAGATTTGCGGGGGTGGGTGGGGGTGCCGGCGCATTGGCCAGGGGTGAGGTGTGCGGTGTGTAATTTTAATGTGTGTGCGCAGACAGGAGGATACCCTCTCCCTCGCTGCTGAGCGGTGCACACATGGGGAGTTTTAACAAGGGGCCACGGCGAGGTTCCCGTTTCTTTTCAACGCCGGGGGGCAATTCGGCAATGCAGCAGAGATGCGGCACTTTTCGTTTGATATGATACGGATCCACATATTAAATAACAAAACTAACTTAATAACATGTACACTTTCCCATCGCGGCACATACCGTCATATCTGCTGGCAGATTTCAAGCGGAATTGGCTCACCGTTCCGTTCCTCAGCCCATGGCTGCAGGATTGTTGGTGTTACATTACACTAGTGCTGCTTAGGCTTTCTATTTTCTCAGGAACAGCTCTAAGATTAGAACACTGCTTTCTGCTAAAAATCTGGAGACTGTAATTTATGCATTAATTTGTTCTCCATCTTGACTACTGTTGCCAAACTTACTGGCACCAATAGAATTATATTTTTCTACTCAGCTGCCAGGAGCTCAACTTGAACTAAGAAGCGAGATCCTATTTCACAGAACAGAAATTTAAGTGTTTGTAAAAACTAAAGCTAAACACAGGACCTTTGCATTTTTCATATTACTGAGCTGCTAAAGAAAGGTTTTTCCACACCACCTTAGTTCTGAGGATGCGTTTCTTCTCCTCGTTCCCAAGGTCGAGATCTGGTAATCAAGCCTTTGCGATCAATACTCCTAAACTCTGGAATAAAGAGTCTGTAGAGAGTCAAGCAAGAGAAAAAAACAGCTTCTTCCTTTCAATCTTTGAAAAATCTCTTTCTACAATACGTCTTTAAGTTCAACACTTTAAAGATCTTACACAGGAGAGAGTGTTCTTTGTTGTTTTCTTCTAGTGTCACGGTAATTTTATTCTTCACATTCAGCTAGAAGCCTGTCTTATTTATTACAAGCACAATAAGTAAATGCAGCAGGGTAATGAGGTGGCAAACTCTACAAAGTGTGGCCTCATGGGCCAACAGACGTTGAGGATAATGGGGGGGGGACTAAAGTGAGCTCCTATAGTCAGACCATGGCTGTGACATGGCGCTGACAGCAACTGCTAAACAGCCAGAAGAAGCGTCGATATCACTCATTTTCTTCACCATAAAGGCAAAGAGCGCGGCAGAGCTTTGACACTGGTTAGAAGCACTTATGAAAAACTTTCTGTGTGGGTACCTGTGTTATCACTGAGCGCTAGCAGGTCTCCTATGAGCAGCTCTCTGATGTTCTTCTCTGTGGGGCGAGTCTCAGTTACTATTCGTTAGCTATCATTTGCCCTAAATATCTTGTTAACCTGTGAATGCGGCACATTTATCGGCAGCCCTGCGTGTTGTGCTCGCTGCCACTGCGGAGAAATAAATCTTGTTCATGTCATTTGTGAGTGCTTTTTAATGCTAATTTTTACTGCAGCTTTGTGCGAGAGGCACAAAGCGACAGAGAAATCAGCGAAACTGAATTTTCAAGTCAAGGAAGTTTTGCTGGGAAAAAAAAAATCACTGTTATCAACATGCATACTTACCAAAATCCATGTGCAGATATTTAATGTAGAGAGATTTAGAGTTTACAGGTTAAAGCTTCCTCAACAGCATCCATTGCTGTATGGTTGAGTTAATCTGATTCACCAAAATGATAGATTAGTGAAAAAATCTGTCAGATTGTTGCCAAATTTGTGTTTTTACATTTCAGTTGGCCACTTCCCACGAATCCAAGACCTCTGGGGATTCTGTACCATGGCCTGACATTTAAATAAGATCAGGAAAGACAAAAATGTGCACTAAAAAAGACTGTAGAGATCACTGCTAAGCTGACTGTAGAGTTTCCTTACATTTTAGGGATCCGGGGCACATTTCTTTGAAAATGATTAAATAAATAATTAACATTTTAGTATATTTGTTATGGTTAAGATCATGACTACAGTTTTGCTCTTAATTTTATTACCCGAGTGAACTAGTTCTTCTCTCCAAGCAGCAAAAAATTTTTTAAATGCACATCTAATAAACATACACACTACACAGAAGCTCTGGACATACTAATAGTAATCTGAACATATATAATGAATGAGGAAATCCTGCTGAGGCGTGTATGTCAGACACGGGATCATCCCGACAGTCGCCTTGAAGACCTCTCTGGGCGTGGGGCAGAGGACTGAAAACAAACCAATTTGTTTCTCCATGCCAGGCCGATGAGCCTACACGCACGCACACGCGCGCATAAACAAACACACGCAGGCACACAGGAGGGGTGAGTCACGAGAACTCGGGGCATTCGCTGAGCTTTAATGTGCTGAACAGACAGGAACGAAAAAGACGCAGGAAGAAGGGACTGGAGGAGGCAGAGAAGAGCAGGAGGTTAAGAAAAGGAGGAGAAATGAAGGGACAACGATCGCCATGTTTGCGAGGCGACATAATTACTGGATGTGTGTGTGGGGGGGCAAAGAAAGCGATACTGCAGTTGGAGTGTAGCATAAATACATAATAATGCAACTTAAAGAGGAATTTAATTAACATTTAAAGTAATCTGTGCTTTAATAAGGCTGTTATTACTATGGGGACATTTCATTTGCATGTAAGACTCACACACACATGCACACACACCAAGCTTGATTTACCGTGCACCACAAGCTAAGAAAGTACTGCAGCGTTCATCAATAATGAAGAAGAGAGAATTTCAAAGACAACAGAGCAAATGAATCACACTGATCTAAAGAACAGAGCAGACAAATTGTAGCATTAACACCTGCCTGTGCGTGCGTGCGTGTGTCTATAGAAAACCAACAAACAGTAACAAATGAGTATAATGTAACACTGGACTGCATTGACACTGAGAGGCAGATGCAAAATGTAGCAATTGAGTCTACATTAACATTCATTAATGCGACTGTGAAATTACGGTAAAACTGACGTAATATTTCTCTTTAAAGCACAACATCTGCCCTTATTTGTTTGGCTTTGTCATTAGTGCGTTACATCTGAGTTGAAATACATACACATACAGGACATACAGGATCATCTGCGTCTGTAGTAAAACCATCGCGTGAGTTTTATACCAAACAAAAAGCTTGATTACATAGTTTAATGTAAACCTAATGATTATTCTACTGACACAGCAAGTTTAAATATTTTTATGATTCTCTTGATAGTCTCATCTTTGGTTAACCTGATTAATTACTTGAGAGACTTATGGTTGAAAAAGTAACGATCTCTATTCCTATAATGATATCAAGTGACAATGTGAATGTTGTGCCCGAAAAATAAGACAATCCACATTTTAATTGAACTCTTATAGAGAAGAAGGGGAATACTTTCTAATTGTGTTGTCATTTTATTTTGAAAATATTTTGTACACACTGCTAATTTGTTTTAGTGCCAGGAAGTGTAGAAGTGAGCGTGAATTGATGTCATCAGTCAGTGTGAGTAGCAGCAAGGTGTGTTTCTTGTGACTCTGTTGCTAAGTTGCCAAAAGAAAGGCTGACTTGACGCTTGTTTAACAGTGCAACATGAAAACAAGTGCGAAGGAGTTCATGGAGATCATTTAAACGTGAGCTATGTGCAAAAAGGATGTAGTTAGCTGCTCGTTAGCAACATGGTGGAGTATTTGGCTCCTAAAGAGACAGACTTTACGCTTACAGGTGGGAAGGGATTAAAAAAATTTGAATATTCGACTTAAAGGTTGATGATATGCAAATGTCAGTAAAACATTTCTGGAAATATGGGATTATTTCACTTGATAAGCACAGAAAATGAAAAAAAAAGCTCTTTTTGCTGCCCCCAAGTGGTCAAAATGCACAAATCAAACACAAAAAATTCTTGCCATTTCAGAATATCTTAAATATATAAGTACATAAAACAATTAGCTGCCTCCCAGTTCAGTTCATTTAGAACGGTCTCTTACAATGTTCTTAAAAAACGTATGTTGCACACTTGGATTAAGATGAATCGAAACCAGTGTAGCTTTGTGAGTTTGCCTTTACTGCAAATGTATAGACATGTATAAACCCAAAACACTAAAGCTTCTTACAGTACATCAATGAAATAAACATAAACAAAAGATAGTGTGATTCACCAGTCTTCATTCGCTGTGATTACAGCCCAGTACAGGTATAAGTCCACAACAGCGCCATGATGTTTCCACACAAACTAGTGAATTAACTCTAGCTTCTAATCGTTAGCTTCACGGCTAATCTACATAGCTACCAATAACTTCTATACTAATGACACATTGTGGGGATCAACGGCCAACTTTCCCACATTCTCATCAACCCTGGGGACTTATCTTGAGATACATCTCAAGTTCTTTCCTATGGTGTATCTGCTTACCTGCAAATGTATAGACATAGTGCATTGTTACACAGTTGTACAACCTCTCACAGCTCTTTTAAACGCACTGCCTTATGGTTAGTAGCTGGGCTTATTTACTCCCGCTAGAGCTGCTCATTTTAGGGGATACTCCCTCTTGTGGTGTAACGGAGGAATAACTACCCTTCCCGCACTATGTCTTTCTGGAGACTGGGGCACACATTATTTTACAACAACCAAAGAAAATAACATGTTTGAACAATCAGAACATTTAACCAAATATAATATTGTAACTAAAGATTATGGAGGGTGTCTTGTTTTTGTCCACAATGTCTTTCTTGTCCTTACACTAAGATGGAAATGAATGTGAAATCTGCTTCTTTCCAGAACATTTAATCAAGACGACAGATTTCAGCCAACAGTGATGCAAATTTCCCTTTCTTCGCTTCACATCGAGTAGCTGTGGCAAAACTTCTGCTCGGCTCAGGGCTCCAGGTTTCTGTGCTGCTGCTGCTGTTGTTGCCATGTTGTGATTAGAGACTTTGTGAAAGTGCTGACATGCAGCTTTTTTTGAGACTGTGTCATGAAGGAGCGAGTCGAAATCTGCTGTTACTTTTTTGCTAAATGTCTGCCCTTTATGGCAGATCAGATCCAAGAGATAACCTGTGATATACGAGCGCATTTCTGCTGCACGTGGAAACTTTTGTTATTGAAGCAGCTCCAGTTTGGGCAGCAGCTTTAACACTTTGCTTAGGTGTTAAATCTTGTTTCGTCCTTGTTGGTGTGATTTTTTTGTGTGTGACTTTTTTCCCCTCTTGTGGCATTTCAGCTTAACGTCACTGTGTTTGTGTGTTACTAATGTACTCAAGTGCGTTGTATAGTCTGTGTTTGTTCACGATCATCGACGTGTGTGCGACTTCTGTGTGCATTATTTAAGGGAGGCATTTTATTATTTGTCTTTATGTAACAGTTGCCCTAAGCATCTGACATGAATCCAGATTGGCTGTTTATTTGCGTGTGTGTGTAGGTGTGTGCTTTACAGAAAAGATCCTTTGAGTCCATGTTTACATAAGAGTAGCAGGCATTTCACTGTTTCATGGCACCGGGAAAGCCCTTTTCCACCCACATCTGCTCTTGCAGTCTGTTAGCAAGAGCCGAGTCCACACACGCCTACACACACGCACACGCACACACACACACACACACACACACACACACACACACACACACACACACACACACACGTACTAAAACTGTAGCTTTGAATAATGAACACGACCCTCTTGATATGGCTTCATAAATATTACATCAATAATCTGACATTAATGGGTTTTCCTTCCACGTAATCCTGCCTCCTTATTTATTCAAAGCAGCTAGACAAACAAAAAAAAAAAACTCCTGGTAAAAAAAACACCTTGTGAGTAGCACTCTGGATGTTGTGAGGCTCACACACAACTCTATCACACACTGTTCACCATATTTATTTGCTTATAGTCTACATATGTGTGTGGATCATCCGTTGATTCACTGAATAATGCATGTTTTACGTTTCACCTGCTCTCTGGTGTCTATAGGTGTTGTTGTTTGACAGGCCTCACAGCTGTTACAGCATCGGGGAAGCCCTTTGTACATCTGTCTGTGTGTGTGTGTCTGTTTACTCTTGTAATGAAGCTGCAGTTTTCCGGGGAAAGCCCAAGGGCTAACCACTCAGTGTGTCTGGATACCTGTCTGTGCATAGCTCCCTCCCTCTGTGTGAGTCTGTGCATCATTGTGTGTGCTTTTGTGCTCATCTTTTGCAAAGCCATCAGCCTCTGGATTTCTCAAATGTTCTCTGTCTCTTTCTTCCTCTCGCTCTGCCCTTTCTCGTTTCCCCCTCTCTTCTCCACATCCTAAGGGCACAGACAAGGCTTGAGTTCTGTTTTTTCACTCTGGAGCTCAACTACTGTGGGAAAGAGCATAGTGTGCATGTGTGTGTATGTGTGTGTGCAGGGGAACACAGAATTTTTACTCATGATGCCATAAACATCCCATGTCTAGCC
The DNA here is from genome assembly GCF_057381915.1 of Diplotaxodon limnothrissa. NCBI lineage: Eukaryota > Metazoa > Chordata > Actinopteri > Cichliformes > Cichlidae > Diplotaxodon > Diplotaxodon limnothrissa. Next base: position 29,960,033 of record NC_140597.1, on the reverse strand, counting down.
ATTTAAACAACAAAGAAAAGAAGAACCCCTTTTTAAATAGCCTTTGTTGACCTAAAAGCTGCAGATTGATACCACGGCCAGCTCTTATGAATGATGACTCAAATGCCATTAAATGGTATCAATCAATGGACCCCTAAATACTGGGATAATTTCTTTGGTAGACTGTTGATAAGGTACCTTGGAATCTCTATCTAGATTTAATATATACTTGGGCTTTTGCTTTTAGAATTGCATGCCATTAAATATCAAAAGTATATCCAGAGACAGGCTTTAAAACAGTGTACTGCATTCCTAGCAAAGTATCAGCAAGAGTGCATTGAAGGAAAATACCAGCAACAGGTTTTCTATTTTTGTTGAATCCATTGAAGATGGTAGAGATCAAAATTCGTACTTCATACTACAGCAAGTCATCCAGGTGTTAAAGGAGCAATGCAGCCCCAAACAATCACACTGCCACCACCATGTTTGACTTCTGGTATGATGTTCTTTTCATGAAATGCTATGTTAGTTTTATGCCAGATGTAACCGGACTCCTACCTTCCAGAAAGATCAACTTCTGCTTGTGAGTCCACAGAATGTTTTCCCAACTCTTTATGATCAGACTGTTTATTGGCAAACCTCTCTGTTCTCCTTGGATCTCTCCCATGGATGCTGTTCTAGCTCAGCTTCATTCTTATTGTTGAATGATGAACTCTGACCTCAACTGAGACAAGTGAGGTCTGCAGTTCTTTAGATGTTTGATTTCTTTTGTTGCTTTCTGGATGAGTCGTTGATGCGTTCTTGGAGTAACTCTAGGAAGGCTCACCACTGTTCCAGTTTTCTTTATTTGTGGATAAGGTCTCTCAGTATTGTTAACTTGTTCCAAAGCCTTAGAAATGTCTTTGTAACCCAAACCAAAAAATGTGATTAATCACAGTTAATTCATACTTCAGGTAGGTTCAGGTAGCTTTTCCCCCTTAATAAATGAAATCATCATTTAAAAAACTGCATTTTGTTTTGGGTTATCGCTTTCTAATGTTAAAATGTTTTTTTAAGCATGACAAATATACAAAGTACTTAGTGTTTAAGGCTAAATGAAAACTATTTTCAGTCTATACAGCATTAACTTTTAATAGATTTTTATTTGCATTGAGAAGGCACTGTTGCCTTCTCAGTTCATACTTCAGTTTTCATCAAAATAACTTTGAGAAGGACTGCTGCAATATTTTAAAAGTTTACGAGTTTGGATGGTTTGCTTTTAATGTTGCTACATTGTTTTTTTAAAAACAAAACAATTGTGGATATGAACTTGAAATGTGCTTTGTTCTTCAAGTGGGTTATCCTGACAGCTGTGGTTATTCTTTACCGCTTTTTGTTAAACCACCATCAACTCTGAAAGCTCCTTATGTGACCCCAATTAAACTAAAGCTGTTTTCACACATGCACTGCATGCTTTGCTAACAATAACCCAGTGGAGCCATATGTAAGAAAGTACAATTCCAAGTCAGGATCTTCACCCTGCCAGCAGCCTATGTGATCGATGATTGAACCCATGTGAAAACCTAATGTTCACAGCTATACAGTGAATATAGTGAATGTCAAATGCATGCTCTACCCAGGAGGTAACCCCAACGAAACCAAATGGAGTATTTCCAGTAGTGAGAACGCAGACTAGAGCCTGCTGTGTGCTACAGGAAAGGCAGCTCTAGATAATGTTCTGATATGATTTTCCTGACACTGTCACCGAGTTCAGAAATGGCTTCTGACTGTTTAAAGAGTAAAGACTAAAATAGCTAAATGCATTAAATATGAAACTGGATCAAGATTTATCAGTGGAAAAAATACGAGAACATGATCCTCTCTGCTCTGACTCTGTATCATTAGCTAGTGCAACATCCTGTTGTCCGGTTTGTTCTAGTTTATCCACAGCCATTAAAACTAACAACACTGTTTCATCATCCTACCTGCATCCATAAAAACAAAAACTTGCTGCAAGAATTTACGTGTCAATGTGACACCCACTCTGTAAAATACCAGAGGAAACCCCATGGAGGAGCAGTACACCTCCATGTCATATGACAGTTTTCACACCATTTGTTTATCAGTTCGTTCTCACCATTATTGACTAATCATCCGTCTGCCAGAGTGTGGAGTGAGAGTGTGTGTGTGTGGGTGAGGTAATAAGTAGAAGCTGTAAGTAGAATGTGGTGGGAGGAAAGGTACTGGCTGTTACTGGATGTAGAGTGGGAGGCAGGCAGGCAGAAGCAGGGCTCCCCTGGTTACTGTTGCTCTGTGGGTGGCTACCAGCAGCTAGGCTCTCCTCTCTCCTCATGACACTGTAACTGGGCTGAGGGGGCGATGGACGGGACTACCGCTCTCCCTCTCCGTCTCTCCAGCTCACATCCACTCCCCCTTCCTGTGCCTGTTGTCCTTTCTTCTTCTTCTGCTTCTTTTCTCTTTTTCCCACCTACACAATCTTTCACTTTTTTCCAACACCAGTCCCCTCATCTCGCACTCCCTCGACTCGGTTTCTTCTATGGGTTTTCCTCGGTCGCTCACCCACGCTGGCCTCCTACCCTCTGCTCTTGAATGGAGATTTCCGAACTCCACGGTAGTCTGAGGAAAGACCTTTTCTCCAGTATCTCAACCTCTACACCCACCCGCCTGTTCCCTTTTTAGCTTTCTTTCTTTTCTATTCATTCTGTCCTTCATGCAAGCTTTCTCTGTCATGGACCCCTACCCCACGCTGCCCCCCATAGTTCACCGATATACGTCTGTATAAAGTGCAACAGCGCTAACTTTTCTACGGCGATCAAAGATGCTGCTTTGTTTCTTTTTGGCCATCTCTTTGTGCGTCATTGCTTTAAGCCTGCGTTTCACTCTTTATTACTCTGTGTGTGTATGTTTATGTGTGTCTGTGTGTGTGGTCAGCTGTTCTTAGTGCTACACAGCTGATGTCAGATTGGATAGTCTCAAAGCAATAAGGTAGTAATCTCTTAAAGGCCCAGAGGCTTTTAAGTCCACACATTCTCTCATCCTGCCTCGTTCTCCCTCGGACTTTCTCACCTTTAGAAAGAAAGACCATATTACCTCTAAATGGATCTTTTGGTGTGGTCACGGCCTCCTAACACTCACACACATGCCAATGCATACATGACTGCTTGCACTCGCACACACCTAAGGATGCTGCTCCGCACCCACCATCTTTATGAAGCTGAGAATTATCCCACCATAGGTAATCATAACTTCCCATACCTGGGACTCATACAAATACACCTAGGCCCCTTCTCTCTAATAATGTGTATACAGTAATGTAATATAGAGGCTACATGAAAGGGCTTGATAGTCTTGAAGCCAGCGGGAATATTCAGTAACCAGGTGCTCTTTTCAGTCTCCGGACTGTGTCGCATATCTGTGCTGGACATGAGCTGCATAGATTGAAAAGGACACAAAAAAACATCTGTGCTATATTTTCCTCATCTTTCTGTGTGTTTACACTGAGGGATCGCTTCAGGGAACAGGAGCATTAAAACCATGTCTTCATAGCAGCGTGCACAGAAATAGAAGCACGCTATGTCGTTTGATACAAGATATGTGCTCAGGGTGAGTGTGAAAGCAGGACTGGCAGACAGACAGGAGAGTGAGCTGCCCCCAGGCTAACACTTATATAACGATATGTCTAGGATATATGGCACACAGAGGATCCATACTTTTGCTGGTCAACAGTAGAGTCATTTAATACAGGCCTGTAGGAGCCCGATGTGCTGATGCGCATATGCATCCCACAACATTTTCCACTGCCTCAAAGTTTAGAAGAAACTTCTGCTGATAGCACTTCTGTGAAAGTTTATACTTTGCTATCAGAACTCCACCAGCTCGAACAGGCCTGAGTTTAGACTTTCCTTGGTTCCTCAGCTGTCTCTATAGCAACCACTGTAGGCAGTTGCTGCGGTAATCACTAGCTGTTCCTGCCCATGGCATCGTTAAGCGTTTGAAGTTTTCCCAGAGGTGCTCCGCTGAAAGGGTTAACTCCACTACTCCCCTGATAGGCGTGTTCGGCGGCACGCTTATTTGTCTCTTTGATGTTTTCCACTGATGGGGTTATCTGGCATCTGGGTCTATCTGGAGGTGTTTGGAGTGAACAAGCGGCGGGCAGCAGTCTGACATTGATGCTAAAGCCAAAAGAATAGGTCAATGTGTCTGCTGGTTTGTAAATGCGCTACACAAATGAAATGCCCACCACTCAGCGCAGCGTGGTGCCCGGGGGGTGCCGGAGTGTCACAAGCCGTTAGCCAAAGTGAGGCAACGGGCGCTGACACCAGTCAGAATGGCAGATGTCCACACGACTAGGCAGGGTGGCACATGAGGGCACGGGATAGGCCGGGGCTGGCTTGTACAGGCTGTCCCCCCTGGACATGGCAGGAAGCAGACAGAGGCGTTTCTATCATGGGCAGCAAGCTGTACCCACCACAACTCGACCTATTATAAACACGGAGCCACATTAAAGACTGACAAAACTGATTATAAGCTGATAATGAAGGCTGACCTGACGGAGACGTGTGCGCACATATGTGTGTGTGTTACCTGCTACTGTATGTCTATGTACATGAAACACTCAGTTCTTCAAGTAAGTGTTTAGTAAGTTTAGTGTTAAGATAGGAATAAGAGGATTTAGGCTGTGTGGTTGTTGTAGTAAACGTTAATCAGTTAATGCAGCAAAATAAAGGTTAAGAGGCCAGAAGAAAAAAGCCACGTGAGTGGGTGTGTATATAAGTGGTGCTGTTGTGTTGTGCAGATGTACAACTTATTCATCATGTTTATACACTGTATAAACAAGATGTCAATTACTGAGAAGTCCTGCTTTAAAGCCTTGACTTTAGCATTTTAGCTGCGACCGTGCTTCCGTCCCCTCTTTTGTGGAACCAGGTCCCATTGAAATTCAGGAGATGCTCTTTACTTTAAAGCTTAGGCTTCTGTCTTTCCACACTATTTAATTAGTACTGATTTTCATCTTTTTTATTCACTGATGAAAGTGTCAATACATGTTAATGTAGATTTTGTCCTTGTGCATTAGGTTTTATTCGGTTATCATCTTGTTTTCGTATGAAAAAAAGGGCTGTTCATGAAAACTATGACAAAAGTTAACAATCAATGAAATTAACACTGCTGTGAACCCTCACTTAGTTTTTGCCTTGTCTCCCTCCCTGCACTTTCCTGTTAAAAGGGAGTTTTTTCTTCCCACTGTTGCCAAGTGCTTGTTCACAGGGCCGTGTCTGACTGTTGGCATTTTATCTCTATTATTGTCTCAGTCTTGTCTTGTCCTACCTTACAATGTAAAGCACTGTTGGAAACTGTTGTTGTGATTTGGTGCGATATTAATAAAACTGAATTGAATTGAACCATATTAGATATTTGGAACCAGAAATCACAAATGGCAGTAGATCTGACAAAAAAAAATGAGGAAACTGATCAAAACTACATGTATAAATCACAAAATGAACATTTTGTAGCAAATCAAATCAAATCACTTTTATTGTCACATCACATGTGCAGGTACATTGGTACAGCACATGTGAGTGAAATTCTTGTGTGCGAGCTTCACAAGCAACAGAGTTGTGCAAAATACAATAATGTAAACAAGCAAAATACAATAATGTAAACAAGCAAAATACAAGAATGGCTACATCTGAAACTAATAAATATATGTACAATATATAATAGTATATGCATTTCTGGATGTGTATACTAAATATTTTTCTACGTGTGTATGTGTGTGTGTGTGTGTGTGTGTGTGTGTGTGTGTGTGTGTGTACACATATTTTACAAATTAAATAGAGTAAACAATAATAAAATATATAAAATAAAATATACAGAGTGAGACATGTGCTAAACAGTGGCGTTACTGTACAGTATGGAGTGCATAATGTTAAAGTTCCAGTAGTGAAGCTGAGGTGTCTATGAAGTGTTCAGCAGTCTGATGGCCTGATGGAAAAAGCTGTCTCTCAGTCTGCTGGTACGGGACCGGATGCTGCAGAACCTCCTTCCTGATTAGCATTAAATAGCATTAAATAAGCCTCTGTCGGCTATGACAGCTGTAATCAACTGATGTTTCTCCTGTTGTCTGTATGAAAAACTTTTTCCAGACACTATATTTGAATATATTTGAAAAACACTGACATAATAAATCAGGAAAAAATGTGTGTCAATTAAATAGTTGTGTGTTTCTAATGCAAGTCACCTCCAACACTGGCTGGTGCTCATCTGTAGTGAGTGTAGTTTGACAGGTCAGTGTTTACCTCAGCTGTCAAAATGTGGGGTGTGAAGCATGTATATATTCTTAAGGAAAATAGTCCAGTATGGAACAATTAGTCAGTGAAGCGCACTTCTATGTGACGACAGCAATTGTTGTTGAAGATATCCTGAATTTCTCTGTGAGTAGGTGTTGGTGTTTCTTGGTGTTAGCCGTTGTTAGCCAGTGTTACTGAAACTTTCATTGAAGTGGATCTAATACTTTCAGAGTCAGGCAGTTAAACTTTCATGCATGTGAGAATGTAATGAAACTGTTTATCAGACTGAAAATGAGCCTAGCGTTAGCTGAAATAACGTTAGCTTATAACCAGCTGTTGTTGTTATAGCCAACATCTCGTCTGCTGTAAAAGAAATCATATTTTATATTGCTTGTTTTTAAAATATTAATATGACCATTTTCAACATTGGCCTTGTTGTATATGTTTTTACATTCAGGTTTCATTTTTGTGATTTGTAGTATAAAAAGTTTAAATATTTAATTTGGGACTGCCTTTTACTAATTTTATTAGTTTCATAATCAAAGTTTTTGTTTTGTAATTCTTTTTGTTGTTGTTGTTCATGTTAGTCTTCAATTGGTTCAAACAGTTTGTAATTGCACTGTGTTGTTATTGGATTGTCAGTCATCTGTAACGCATTAGGGACTGCACTAACTTGTACAAAAGGTTCTGAAGATATAATTACTGACTGATTCATTAACTGATTGTGAGCCCAGAGATGAAAACCAACTCTGATTTCTTGATGGATTCATCACCAAGTCTTTGTTGGCTGGATTTCTGTCAAGCGAATTTCCATGCGTGGACTGATCCTGTTCCTACTTCGTTAAGAACCGATATCAGGGGAGATGGAATGAAAAGTTTCAGATTCACATATTATGTTGCAATGTGTCAACACAATGGCTGTTTGTAGCATTTCCATTCACTCCAATGAGGCAGCTTTGCATTTAATTAAGCACAAAAAACCTAAACCTTGGTCGTCGGTGGGCCAAGACTGTGTGCGAGAGGTGAATTTCAGGAGTTTTGGCTACACTTATATAAGCTCTGATTTCATGTGCTGGCAGACCCTTTCTGCCTGTTCCCCACTCTCCTCATCTTCTCTTCTCCTCCCAGAGATTACCTCGATTACTCTGGCAAGACATCAGAAGCAAATCAGTAAACAGGGAGAAAGCAAGCAAGCGAAGAATTACTGTTGCATGACTAAAAATGTAGCGCTATCATAGCTAGTGGGCATCTGCCATCTCACAGAGAGGAATATACTTTGGTCAAACAAAAGATTTTTTTTCCTCTTTTCTTTCTTAAACGTGTCAGATGCATGCGAACGTTAAGGACGAGACTGACAGATATATGTGTGCAAACTGCAGTTTAGCTGCACAGTTCATGAATAAAGTATCCATTTAAGATCAAACGTGCACCGAATTTCAGTTCAGCTGACAGAAGACGGAGCTGGAGCAGATACATCGCTGCAGCGCTCCATCTCAACAGATGACAACATTTCCCGTTCCATATTGTATTTCTTCTTTAATTATGAATCCATAAGTGAACCAAACCATGCTGTGTTCCTGCGTTTACCCACAGCAGCACATCATCCGGAGTGATTGGCTCATAAAACATGTCTAATCTGCTAATACTGAATGAAGAAAGCCCATCATCTCGCCAAGACTTAAGACAAGCCTCCCCCCCCCACCCCTTTGCCTTTGTTTTCATCCCTGATAGAAATAGCAACACATGGGCCACTGTGTTTGTCTTTAAGATGGCACACAGCTAATCCTGTGTGAAGCTGGAGGGATCTCTTCAGCTATTCTTGTCAGCGTTGATTTGTCAACAACAATCTTTTTATTTTCTCTGTAAGCTGACACCATCATGTCTGCGCGATAATGTGATAGAGGCGAAGCCGGATTGAATCTGAGCAGGGTGCGTTCAAAAAAGCCGGGCCGCCACTATGCCACTGTACGAGTGGAGTCTTTGTGGGCTTGTGCACTGTGGCTTTAAAAAACAAAACACAAGCTCAACAGTTTAACAAACAAGCCAACTAACTGAAAAAAACTTAAAATGTTGACTAAACTGTGCTGCTTTTGAGGACGCAGAAAGGAGGAACGCATATATATGCAGCGCCCATTTAATCACGCAATTGTTTGAAATAAGGGGATGAGTATTGAAGGTAATTAAAGATTCCAACCATGACTGCCTGGCTGGTGAATATGTAGCTATGAGCAAAAGAAGCAAACAACAATTAAAAAACCTCAATAGGAACACCCAGCTTAAAGCGAGCAATCATGTCCGAGATGTTGGGCCTAAATGAGGATGTTGTTTTCTCTTTTCTGTTCTGTCAATCTCCGCCAGAAAGCGATTTCCTCCTGAAGAGTGGCGGCCAGGGCTAAAAGCATGTTTTAATAAGCGCACTGACACATCCATCTTTGTTTCTGAGAGATAAGTCACAACGAGCGCGGAGCAAAGCATCCGGGGCTCGCTGGAAGGATGCCCACTGCTGCGTATCAGTTGAATGTGCTTAGGCGCACAAAAACACACAAACATGCACTTACAGTCAAGCTCACAGCATGCATACGCATACATACAGAAGAGCTGTCACCATAACTTAAATCCTATTTATCACCAAACCAGTGGAATTTGTTTTTTTTTTTCTCTCCTTGGAGCTGAAGGTGGTTGGCATGTTCACTTTATGCCTCCTCGGAGATTAGTGAATTCAGCCTTGCTCTGTTCCCACTGTGTCTCCTTTTAAGTATTCTCTCTTATACTCCCCCTTCCTCTTCTTCTTCACATCACCGCATTACATTAAATGTGCTTTTATTTGTTTATTTATTTATTTGTATCATCTGGGGGGGAAGGAGTGAAGTCTCAAATACCTGGGACTTATAGCCGGCTGGGGCTTGCAGCTGTGCGTGTGATTGAGGAACGTGACAGAAATGTCCTCATTAGGTCTCCAAATGCAGGGTAGGGAAGGAGGTTAGGAGAGGAGAGGAGACATAGAAGAAAACGGAGAAAAGTTTGGGAGCTTTTGACACTTGCCGCCTTTTATCTGTGCGGCATCTAAAGTTATGTGTGCTCTAAAAGATATTCATGCACAGGCTCCAGTTCACACTCTCTTTCTCTCGCTCACACGCACACAGAGACACACACAATGAGTCACAAAGTGCACTGGAGTAACTGTAAGTCATTATTATACACTATTAATTAAAGAGAAATAATAGAAGCCAGATGAACTTCTGTTCAGCCTAATTATCATGTCTTTGATACCAAATTGTGCAGAAAAAGTGAGCCGAGTCGAGCGATGGGGAGGCTCAGGCTGGGACTTGGGGAGTGGAACTTGGTGAGTGGAGGATCTCATGCTGCATCCCAATATGGCACCCATAACCCTTCCTTGAAATCAAAGCTCAATTTCTTAATTGCAGAATGAAATGAGACACACACAAACAGAATGGGGTTTTTATTATATTATAGGACCAGAAGAACTAGGTAGCAGTAGGGGTAAAGGGGAAGAGGAAGCGGTTTGCTCAGGGGAAAACTGCAACAACAAACAACAATCATCTGTTTTATCTGCCTTTTCTCCACATCTCGCCCTCTGAGTGCATCGAGTGATCTTTGAACTCCGCGCTTCCATGCCAACTCCCCTGTCGCCTTGTTTACATGTTGTTGCCGCCGCTTCGTTCGCTGCGCGCTGATCATTAACATCATTATGTGTCTATGATACCACACGTCGAATCAACAAATCAACTTTTCTTCCGAACCATCTCTGCTGGTCTAATGATCAGACCAACTTTGTAACCCTGTCTTTTTGCTGAAATGTTTCTTCACTTGTTGTCATTAAAGTGCTGTGAAAACACACCTGTTTGTTGCCGTTTGTCACGGGAGCACAGTGCAGCCGACGGCTCTGCTCTGTCTGTATGAGAGATGAGATCCACTGTGGAGAGAGCCAGACGGAGCCACGGCAGAACCAACGGGGGTAACAACGGGGCCATCGGTGGCAGCTTTTCAGAGAGGTAGTCAGCAATCAATAAAAATGTGAATAAGTCAAACAGGAGAGAGATGGAGATGTAGAGGGAGAAAGGAAAAGTCAAGAAGATAGGGGAGAGGGAGAGAGGAAGAGGGAAGGAGAAAGTGGTGGCACAGCTGAGGTTGACACTAATGAGGAGCCTTTGCGATGGGTCCTGACAGAGGAGAAGAAAGCAGAATCCCCCGACACCGATGCTCCACAACACTCCTCTGCTTAATTGGGAGAGCCAGAGCCCACAACCAGAGAGTGTGTGTCAGAAAGCATGTGCATCTGTTTTAGTTGGAGTAAGTGAATGTAAGACAAAGTAGACTTATATAGATGCTCACTCAATTAAGCCTTCACATTGTATGTTGGTGTATGTAATAGAGATCATGTAGATATTCGCAGCTCACTCTATGTTCTTGGTGGATTTTCACACTTTTTTGGTCTCGAATTTCACGCTTTTAGTCGATGTTGGCAAGATACGCGGCTCAGAGCATTAAATGCACACTGATGGCTTTGAGGTTCACACGTCAGATATCTGCAATCTTCGCACATTCTTTAAAGGTGTCAGGAATACGGTGTCATAAGCCAATCCTTCGTTTTGCATTACCCGCAAATGTACACGCGTACTGTAGGGGCCCTGCTAACACATTGTCCACGGCGACAAGGCTCGCACGCTTGCATGAACCGAAAAAGGGCAGCGCAGCATTCGTGCACATGCATGCACTTAAAAGCATGCGCTTGTGTGCAGACACAAGTTAGGGGGGGGGGGGGGGGGGGCACGATCGCTCGCTCGCTCGCTCCCTGCGTTGCAGTTTCCATCTTTGACTCTGAATCAATCATTTTTAATTTATCAGAAGGGATTTGTGTCATGAAGGCTGATGCCAACTCCAATACGAGGGAAAAAACAACACAACAGCAGTGAAAAAGCCAAAGCAAATCCCTGCTCTGATGCGATTATACACACAACCAAATCAGGGCTGACTTGAATAGACACAGAACACAAAATCATATTAAGGGAAATTCGATGTGGATGGCATTACATTGCTCCCAATCTCCCTTTCCCACCCCCCCTTACCCCCTTTCTGCTCTTCTCTCCCTCATTCTTTCTCTGACTTTCTTCCTCCATTTCTCCCTGTCCCTCTTCTGTCATCATCATCATTGCCTCCTGATTTTTTATCGCCAGTGACCTGAAAAATTCCTAACCAGTGATTTATATTTTCCTCTTCTCTGAGTTGATCCTCTGTTTTCTGCTCGCAGCACTAAATCTGCCATCCACCCTCCTCCAAGGGGAAAAACTCTTGTCACACAGGTAGGACCCGGGATAGATGACAACAGATAGAAGATAGAGTGTAATGTTAACCCTCAGTGCAAAAACGCCCCCCAAAACAGCATTGTGCAAAAAGCGTCCATTTAAAAACAGTTGAATTGTGGCCACAGCAAAAGCTCTCCCGCAATAATGTTCGATTTTAATGACAAAACAGCTATGCTGCAAGCAGGAAAAGGGAGGAAAAAACCACACCTTTGCGATCAGCGAGAGAGGTGAGTCAGGGAGAGAAACTGTGAGGTATAGATGAAGGGAGGGTGGGCAGGGTACAGTATAGCGAGAGAGAGGGCGAGCGAAAAGAAGCTGAAGAGATAGAGTAGGGTTGTTATGTCAGAGGCAGTCGAGCTGCTCTCATCTTGCCATTATCTCAAGCACCCTCACATTACCATAATAATGGCTTTTAACCAAATGTAGCACTCTCCAAAGCAACACAGGCAGAATCTGTTTTAACCAAATGTAAAACACTCGTTGGCAGGCAGAATCTGAGGGGCTTAACGTTAACATCACCATAGACTCACGAGTGCCGTGTGGAAAGCATGTGTGGGTTTGAGTGGGAGTATCAAGCTGGATATAGTCTACTGATGTAGTCTTGATTATACATATAATCTACAAAGAGCATTTTGTGTGTCATATACTCACCCACAGATATACATCGACTGTGAACGTTCAGCAGCCGAACATATCGGGATCCACATTTATACTTCTCTGTGTGTGTGTCTGTTCCTAATTGTCGTACGAGTGCTGCTATGTGTATATATACATGTGTAAGTGTGTAAGTGAGCGTGTGTGTGTGAGTCAGAGTTGAGCTCCAGGTCTGGCCAGGTACTCTGCATGTGTTTCCCCCTGTCCAGATGGCCTCTCGGCAGGCCTGGGCTGGGGCGCAGGGTGTCCTCCTGCCCTCCTGCCCAGCCACTGCAGAAGGTCGACTCGACCGTGCCGCCTGCCTGCCCTGCAATACCGCCTTCCAGACCCACACTTTAATGCCAGGGAGAAAAAGAGAGCCAAAAAATGGTATTGAAAGCCAGCTTGTGCCATGTATGTCGTTGAGCAGGTGGATTTATAGCAGTGCCCTTCTATTAAACCGACCGGAGGAATGTGACATTTTTCTAAGCCGTAATGCTCTTCCTCTCTTTCACAGTCTCTTTTTTCTGCCTCTTCTCTTTCAAGCTGCCCTGTCCTTCTTCCTCTTTGCCTTACTTTTTGAGGAAAGAATCGTTATTGTACGAGCATGTGTGTGCGATGCCAGGAGGGTGTGGAGACCCACAGATGGTCAGGGTGGTTCCCACTCAGTGAGATCTGGGTCAGAGCCCGCTCTCAGATTAGTGGGCCTTACTCGTGAAGCACCACCCACAGATTTCTGGGCAGACCTGGATCTGACACAGAGGTTTTGTTTTGTTTTGGAGCACGCTCGTCCATGATATCATATTGTTTCTGCTCTCCTTTGAAAACAGGGATGTCACCTTTCTGTGTATCTGACTCTTGGCTTGGCTTGTGTTGTTAGTGCATCTTTGTGGGTACGAGACTAAGCTGTGTGTTCAAATAGAAGTAGAATAAAGATTTAAATTCTTGTGCACTGCGAAAACCTTTTGCCTGTAGTCCTGTTTTCTCATTTGGGGGGGTCTGTTTAAGTCCGCGTAGTTCAGAAAACAAAGCAGTCCCTTGGTAATTATTTCCAGTGTCTCCTATGGCAGAAAAACCATGCTGCTACAGTGACAGCAAACAAAGACCACAGTGAAAACAACAAACAACAAATATACACAACCACAGAGAGGGTCCTGAACTTTACATATTTAAAAAAGAACTGATAATAAAAATAAGTTTGCACGTGCTTTTCCACAGTTCTAACTCATGCTCAGGGTCAGTGTGGTGATGGAGATGTTGCTGGTGGTTATGTGGACTTGAGGTAACAATGAAGGACGCTTCAGCAGGGTGAGCGCTAGAGGCAGCATCGCCTCACGTAAGAGCGCAGCTTCAATGGCACAGCAGGAAGAGTGGATGCTTTAAAAATGCAGGGTTAATGGTTAGTTCCCCGGTGGCAGCTGTAAACACGTTGGATGTTTGGCTCTTCTAGACCTGAGGCACACTTCTTTCAGGTGGATTCTGCTGGAATAAAAACTTTAAACCTTTTTTGCGCAGTCTCAGAGTATTATACCTCCACAATGCAGGTGTCTTAGGAGCTTTCAACCTCTTGGATCTTTCATTCAACTTGGACCTTGTGTATTGTACAAGGTGCAGTCCTGGTGTTCTGATATTAAAAATAAAATACCATACTTGATTAAATCTGGCTGCTCTCCCCATAAAAAGCATTCTCCTTGTATATTTCTGGACCGTTTCCACCACTGCTGCAGTTTTTTTTCTGATTGGTCCCAGAAAGCCATGTTTTGAACAATTTCCATATGCAAATCTGCAGTTTTACCAAGGACCTCAAACTTGAACAGGTAGAAAACATCCACGTCTGCGTAAACCTGACCTGAATTTCACATCAAAGCAATGAGAGCTATGACCCAGTGACCAGGCAGCAGTTTTCAGTGGAGAAGCAGACAGGAGCACAACAAAGAGGCCCTACTTTTTTTTCTCTTCTTTTCACCAGCTATGTTGTGAAATATGCGCTACGTTTTTTCCCACAGGGTCAAACTGTCAATGTTGAGTTGTATTGTATCATCTTCAGGCATCTGAGGGAAAACATTCAGCTCAAACAACCCGAACTGTAATGCACCCCATTGTGCAGCGGCGTGCAGTCAATTTTAAATCCAGAGTATTCTTCCACACAAGTACAGCCTTCTCTCACCAGCTGCACTACATGCCAGAGCGGCCTCCCTACGAAGTCTCTCCCTCAAATTAAAATCCAGTGGTCAGAAAGGATCTTCCAGGGAGCTTCTAAATTTGAAGCTATCCTGGAAGCAGTCTGGAAGTCCACAAAGTCACTTTCTTGACAGAACAATCAATTAGATTTAAACCAGTTATGGGCAAAACATTGTAGCCACTCCTCATATATCACTGTCTCAGTGATACCTCAAGCAACTTTTGTCTGAACACCTGCCAACAACACAATAACGATAGTAAACCCGTAAGCTATAAAAGTAGAATAGAAGATGAAAAATTCACTCGACTAAGTTTCCAGTCAGCGCCTCACCGTGCTACCTGCTCTTTCTGGTACGTGCTCATTGGAAGTTGTAGAGATGACCAGTGGGTAATACAAGACTCATAAGTCGGCATGACAGGACGTGCAGAGGGGTAATGGTGTCACAGTGTGTGCGGCAGCATCCTGTTGCTGTTACACACAGCACGCCACCATAAATTCTGTCAGCTTTCATTCTTCACAGAGACTCTCTGGTCTTTCATACACACATCTTCGCTGGTTCGTGCGCCGCCACGTGCACAAACGGCAACAAACACAGAACCCAAACCGGCATTAATTACAATCACAGCCACTGTGCTCGTGTGTATGGGCTGCTAATGGGAAGTGACAGGGGCTGCGGCGATGTAGTCATCACTCCGGGCTTCCTGCCGTTCCCCACCCTGCCCCTCCGCCTCTCAACCCCCAGCTGAGCTAGACATCTCTATCTTTGTAGCGTGGTCACCTGTCATTCTTTGAGCTGTCTGTCAGCCAATCGCTCGCACTGACACAATTGTATGCGCACACATAAATATGCAGCACACATGCACATTTCCCACATGCATGTCTGCTCTCACTATAATTGTGGTAATACCTTATATACTATATCATTATGCATGCATGCAATGAAAATGTAGAGACATATGCACCTTGCAGTGTTTTAGGATTAGATTTATGCCTCATATTCAGTGTCCCTGCATGTATTTTTTCAGACAAGTGAGAGCGCATAAAGGTGCTGGATTCAAAAGCTTCAGTCTGCATCAGAATAAAAATGACTAAAGCCTCTACAGCAAATGTGTGGCTTCTCACCTCATTCATTATGTAATGAGAGTAACAGCCCTCCTCCCGCACCTCTTCTCTCCTCTGCTCTCACTCCTCGCCTCCCTCTCTCCACCCCATCCTCCCCTCAGCCTTCACCTTCTGTTCACCACCTGTATGGGAACAGATTCTCTCCTCTCTCCACATGACACTTCAATCTGTTCTTCAGCACATAGAAGGATCGAGTGCTGGCATTTTCATCTCATTTCTACGTCTTATTTTTCTCCGGCACGTGGCAGTTGGCGACTGACATGCCTGGGTGCCGCCTCGGGTCACATTTTAAAAGGTTAAAGGTCTGACATTTGAACGCGGAGCCAGAAGGGTTGATCTTCACGTACACGTGATGCAAATACACATGCGTGCACGAGACATTTCGGCATGTTTGTAACCTGACCTGAAATGGCTCGCCCTAGTTGTGCGGTTTCATATTTGACGTATGAGCCGGTCAAGCTTTGAAGCCTTGTTTCACATTTTACAGGTAGATTTGAGAGCAGCATTTGATCAGTATTATATATATATATATGTGAATCCTAAAAATGCCAAAAGAAAGAGATGAGTGTTGTGAATGACATGAGATAAATGTCAGGCGGGGATGATTCAGATGGATGCAGGAAGACAGGAGGAAGAATGAACAGCAGGTGAGAGGAAAAATCATTTACGTACTTGCACACACACACACACACACACGCACGCACGCACGCACGCACGCACGCTCGCTCGCTCGTAAATACATGTTATTGAGAGGTGGCAACAGCAGGCTGATGGTTCCTTCTCACTGCTAAAGAAACAACTGATGACAATTCCATTAATCCTGTCAGTCCTCTCCCTCCATCTCTCTCAATCCCCCCCTCTTTCGCAGTCCTTATATAGATGAAAGGGTTCCACTTTTTCTGTCAATGGCCTGCAGTCATCTGAATTAAACATTGATTTTATCGGAAGTTTAGTCACTGCATCCGTGACGACTCGCTGCCTCCTCAAAAGCCATTTGTGAGCGGCTCATCGCGGAGGAGCGCAAAGCCAAGGAGAGAAGGATGAAGGAGATGAGAGATGGAGCGGAGAGAGTTAGAACAGAGGAGACGAAGTGAGGGGGGGGGGGGTTCCAAGAGGACAACATTAAAATGAGAGCAGGGAGATGGATGAGGACTGAGGGGAGCCGAGCAGGGAGACACAGGAGAACACAGGGGGGATGAGAAGAAAGAACAAGGGACTCGGCGAGCAGCAATTAAAAGAGGAAGAAGGGAGAGGAAGAAAGACTCACACAGAATAGAAAGGGGAAAGAGTTTTTTGAAGTACAATGTTCAAATCTCTCTTTTGTTCCCGTCATTGTCCAACACCTGCCACAACTCATCTCCGTAAAACTCCCTTCCCTTTTCCTCTCGTTCCCATCCTCCCTCACTCCCACCATCAACAAAGACACATCACAGCTAATCAGCTGGCCTACCACCGCACAGGCCCACTTTCTTCTTCTTCTGGAATATTAAATATGGTTTCGGCGTCTTCGGCCGGGCAGCCGCTGTTGCTCTCAGTGAGCGGATCGGTGTTAAAATAAAGACAATTGTGCTTTGACTTCCACACAAAACCTCCTCGGTTGCGCATACATAACCTCTGGTAAGAGAGAGGAAAATAAGGTTATGTTGACACCCGGCTCGCGAGCACACCAGCCAAACTAGGATAAACAGAACAGGTTGACCTCTAGCTGGGAATGCTCAGGCTTTGCTGTCATCCCACCTCAGGCCACAGCTTCCCTTTTCTTCTTACTCCGTGCTTCTTTCCCCTCTTTCTCCATCGGAGGTTTGTTGTTGGGCACCCCGAGGATGTGAGGAGATGAAAGAGAGCTGGTCTCGAGGGAGCACCGCAGATGAATGGGGGGGCCCTGCGCTCTCTTGGCGCTCATTCCCCGCAGTGGCGCGTCATCTCTCGTGATGAGATGTCTCCGGGGTAGGTCGGTGGGATTTGGGAACTTTGGTTCACATTTTTCCCGCTTCATAAGTGCATTACACACACACACCTTGGTGGATACGGTCCCAAGTGAAAATTACGACTAAAACTTCCACTCTCTGCTGTATTCGTGCTCATAGGGTATGTTAGGCTCGAGGGAAAGTAAAAAGGGAATTCAATATAGATAACAGCCAGACTGAGCTAAGGAAGCATAATACAACTAATGGGCTACTTCTCATAGATTTCACGAGTATCTCTCTCCTCACCCACTTGATTTCTCTCTGCGGCCTTCTGGCAGCTTGAGGTGGAGTTCCCTCACATTCATGGCCCCAGGGCGGCACAGCTTTGGCTCCCAGAGTGCACTACTGCACTAGGAATACCTTCCCATTTGGGTCAACCCTGCTCTCCTTTATCGCCCTCTCTTTTTGTCTTTCCCCTCGGTGTCTCTCTCTCCCTCTCTTGCTCTCTTTTTGCTGCAGTAGGTATGAATAATTAAACCTGCGTTTCCTCTTCTCTCATGTCATGTCTCTGTCTGCCACCCCTCTCCTCCCGCCCTCTCCGCTGTGTCTCTCACTCGGGCTGAAGTGTTATAACAGAAGTGAGTCATTTAGAAGAGGGAAAAGGCTGCAGATCAAGGAGAGTTGAGTTCAGTTTGGAACTTGACATGTTACATAAGCTGTCACTGTGTGTTATTGACTGATAGAACGAGAGAAAGAGAAGAGGAAGAGAAACTGAAAAGGAAGTGAGTAAAGGTGAGACTGTGATAATGGCGCATGGAAAGAGTGAGGATCAGGAGCGAGTTAAGTAGAGTGATGGAGCATCAGAGGTGATAAAGATGCATTTTCTAGTATTGTGTTGTAGCTTTATTTTCAAGGGCAGTATGCAAAAAGCATGTAGCGGCCTGAAGGATCCACAGCTGGGCATGAAAATTTTGTCCATGAGAGCCTGACTGTCCTTCAAAATAAAAAAGAAAAGAAAAGAAAAACTAAATCACCCAGTACAATATTTTTTATACTGACAGCTTCCTCCTGTAGTCAGAGTAATTATGAATTGGTTACAAAAGCGATTGTTCTCCTCTTCCATTTTAAAGCAATGCATAATGTACATTTTGCTCCCAAAACCTAAACCTTGTGTCGGTTGTTGTTTGAGGATGATTTCCTTTAACTAAAACTCTGCCTATAACCCTCACCAAGTCCTTTTCCCTAAACTTAAGCAAAGAGGTGAAAAATATCTCTACTATCACTGCCTGTGCAAGCACCGATCAAAATACATTTCTCTGCATTGTATTAACATTACTGTATAAAAGATGGATGAAGCCATAATTATGTCTCTCAATGAGATAATGTCTTGATGGTTTGGGTCTGGCATTATTCTGATCCAACTATATTTATAGAGCACTTTAAAAAAAACCTGCATATTAGATCAATGGGCTTTCCAGCAGTAAAATACAAAATGCATATTAATCCACTTTAAAAGGAAAAATAATAAAAGTGAAACATGGAAAAATAGACATTGAAATATGTCCACAGCAAAAGTTTGGTCTCCCCGGTGTTTCAGTGTTGCCGTGGGGACAACAAGAAGTGATTAGTCAGCCAGTCTGAGACCTTTGTGGGTTGTGTATGTGTAGAAGGTCTGCCAGGTAAGTGGGAGCCGGGCTGTGAGGGCAGGCAATACATTTTTAAAATCTATCCTAAAATGAACAGGCAAGCAGCATATTTGTTTCAATTTAATATATTTGAACATGAACACGTGTTTGTGCCGCCAAACACGAGTGAGTGCTAGCTAGCCTGGCTGTAAATTTGTTAGTTTTATTTTATTCTATTGTGTACAGTATCATCTTATCTTATTCCAGTGTTTTTCTAATTTTTGCTGTGTAACTTTGCACTGTCCACTTTCTGCTGTAACAAAACAAATTTCCCACGTGTGGGACTAATAAATGTTATCTTATCTTAAAAGTGCATCCATACTTCAAGGTGATATTAAAGGGGATGTTCCCTCACTTTGTGAGGCGCACCTGTACAAAATCTTGCTAGTGCAAATATCTAATCAGCCAATCATACAGCAACAAGGCTAAGCTTTTATGCTTGTAGACATGATCAAGATCACCTGCTGAAGTTCAAACTGAGCATCAGAATGGAGAAGAAGGACAAGTTAAATGACTTTGAACGTGAATGCTCTACGCTCTATTTGATTATAGAAATTAAAAGGTTGAATTGTTTTTATAAAAGTATCACATTATGCCACATGCTGGTGTATAACACATTTAAAGTCATGATGTCACTTGGTATTAAGGCATTACATGCTCTTCTGCATGATTACTTGTGCATGTAGACTAGTGTTACTGTAAAGAATTTTAGTCCAAGACTCCAGAGATGAGCAAATGACTCTGAGCAAAGGCTGGTTCAACCTAAATGAGTCTTGACCAAGACCAGAGTGGCTTAAGTATTGAAGTTTAATATTTACTGTAGCTGAGACTGATGGCCGAGAGTTCACATGAACCCAGGACAAGTTAAAAAATAGATTTTTAGTCAACAATGTGTACAGCACATTCTTGGAACCTAAGTAGTTCCCGTACTCAAGTTCAAAAGCTACAGTATCACATTTATTGTTCACCTGCGAGCAAACTTACTTTATGAGCCTACAAATCACATCAGAACATCACACGTCCTTGTCTTTGCACACCATTTTCCCCTGTGAGTACCCATTAACCCTTCTCTAATCTGTGTAAGCCTGCGTCTTCCTCTCTTCCATCTTTCCCCTTGCCTCCAAACTCTCTGACAACTTCTTCCCTCTTTCCGTCTCTCTTCCCTCAGGTGCTGTATTACCATAATGGCTTCCTGTGACGGTGATGTACTAAGCAGCGGTATGGAAATGCAACATGCCACGGTGCACATTATCCGAGCTGAATGCATTAGATGTCATTTGAGCGAGTGTACGCCAGTGCGGTCATAATGTGTTAAACTGTTCTGTGGGAAACAGTGGGACAGGAGGGGGACAGAGGGAGGGAGAGTGATGGTAAACTGCATTCCATTTACGGCGCTGTTAAAGTATTCTGCAGCTTGCGTGCAAAGAGGAGTGAGGATTAACGGGGAGATGAAAATAGGGAAAATGGCCTCTTGTCTTTCTTTTTTGTATTCACCGCTGAGCGACTGTGGCGTTTTTAGCTGGTCTGCGTATGATGGTGCAACCTTAATATACACTAAATCTGCTCTTAACAGTGACAGCTGTAAGAATATATATGACATTAGACAGATTACCATTTTTTTAAACTGCAAACACATGAACAAGAACAAACACACGCAAATCTAAACAATATGGAAATATGGCCTTGGCACTCAAATGCAAATTTTTAAACAGCAGTGCTCTTTTTTGCCTTTAAGGTCATATTATTGTGCTACAAATCTACATCTCATTTACATGCCTTTTTATAATGTTGATACTAAAACAAAAAGTAAAGCATTCACTGGCACTAACCTCTCAGTTTTGACAATTTCCGCACTGTCCTCTAGATATCACTTTCTGTTCAAATATTACAATATAATTGGGATCATTTTCCCAATTATGCTGTCACAGTAAATGTTATCCCTCCCTGGATTATATTCAGAGGCACCTTTTTCTTATAAATGAACTGTACCAAGGAGTCAAGGAAGGATACTTGGGTCTGTCCTTCCCTAATGCTAAATTAGGGAAGGACAATATATCCTACAATAGTCACAAAAGCCAGTCAAAGAAGACATTGAGATTTTGGTTGTTGAAAAAAACTGTAACTTTTAACTGAGAGGTTCGATGTCAAGCAAAAATACTGTTCGACATTTAAAACTGCCACCGATCTCAAATGAGTGTACTTCGGCTTTTTATTTTTCACCTTTTTGTAAAGTAGCGTCTAATCTCTTTGTGCCTCACAGATTTGACAGTTTCATCGTCTTAAGCTTTTGTGGTTTGATTTTGTAGCTATTAGCAAACAGCGTAAATGTAAATCACTGCCCCCTTCTGGCAGTAGTTGTGCATTACACAGTAATAGACAGGCAAAAGCTATGTAAGTAATTTAAGAAAAAAAAATACTTGAGAAAACTATTAGATTTAATTTTTTACGCTTTCTTATTTGGAAAAAAAAGATGTCAACCCCCCCCCATCATATTTTCCAGTCTTTGGCTTAGGGGAAGGAAGTTGGTTTGTAATTCATACTGCGCCCCTCCTGCAATGGCTCTGCACCCCCCACTTTGGGAACCACTTAAACAAAAACATTACATATCTGCCATTCTGCTTTCATAGCTGGACACGCAGTCAGATACTTGTATCATTTTCAATGTATTTTATTTGCAGTGCTTTGCAATCAGTAAACATGGTTTAGTCTAAGACTGAAAACCAACAGACATGTGAAAAATCATTTAATGATAATATTTAAAATCTTAACATTGTTTTAAAAACAAATTTTCCTCATCTTCACTTAACAGTAAATTATAATTAGGAATCAGCATGCTTATTACTGCTTTAATTTTTACAGTAATAAATCATAAAAGCAGACAGACTGACTGATTACCAGATTAAATAGTTTATATATGTAGTGTAGCTTTAGCAAATACAATATGACGGTCTGTTTCTCAGCTTTTGTTTTTGTTACACCCAAGCCACAAAATATCCCCCAAATACAGAGTTTTAATTATCTCTCTTTTTTAAATATATATAATACATAATTGTACATAATTTTGTTGTTCTCTGTTTTCTGTTTCCTGTAACAAGCATACATTTTGCCGCCTTGTTGATGAAAGTTTTCCCATAGATTTTTTTTTAACTGAGTCATTTCCCACTGAATGGGACCTGCACGGCTATCTTCACAATACTTTTTAAGTGTTTAGTTAATCCTGTATTCTTTCCAATAATCTCTGCAACTCTAAGAAGGCAGCTCTGTACTAGGATATGCCTTGATTCACTACCCAAGAAACCAAATTAATTTACTAACATGTCAGAAGCAACATGATACAGCAGATTAGCCGGCAACAACTACAACAGTCAAGGGCACACCAAACTATCAAAAAACAAAAATTGCAGCTCCTGAGCAACCAAACAGGAAGCAGTTTTTCCTGTGCACAAATCTGAGACAGTCTCATTAATAAAAACAAAACAAACCCAAGACTCCCCGCCTTCCATCTGTCTGTAGGTTGTGGAGGGTTTATAAACGATGCTCCTTCCAGCTGAACAAAAAACATTTGTGCAAAGCATGCCATGCACAGAACGGTTATCTGTTTTAGTGGATTCACCGAGGACCTGACATCTTCAACTGGTCCCTTGCATGTGTTAAGCCCTGCAGTCACACTCAAGGATGGCGTGAGCGGTGAACGTTAATCAGCGATGAGGCAGATATGAGTTTGGTCTTAGGCACGGCCATCCGAGTCAGGCTTCTGTACCAACTGGCGGCATCGGCCCTTGCAGCAGATGCTCCATCTTGAGTCTATGCAGCATCTGCTGAAAGCTCAGTAAAGAAAGCTCAGTAAAGACACTATGCATTTATCTGACAGACATGAATTCACAGTGTAAGAATCTAGGCAACATGTGGCTTAAATGATTAACTTGCAAAGCTCTTCAAGAATGACGTACTTTCAAAAAGAGTAATCCGTAACATAAAATACATTAGTATTTTTGAGTAATGACCGCAACACTGGAGTAGAAGGATTTTGAATGTGATTCTGGATGTAGCGTCTAAACATTAGCCGCCCTCGGCCAACAGATCGGCTCAGTCTGTGGCTTGTTTTAAACAACTTTGGTTTGATAAAAGATGGACGACCTGACTCCACTTCCTCCCACTAGCTGCAATTACTGAACACAAATAGGCACGTTAATCTGTCACTGCCGTTGTCAGTCAAAGCCTTCACCTTACACTCCAGTTTTACAGCACCCAGTAATTAAAATCAAACTTATGATAAAACAGACCCCCAAAGACAGCACGAGAAAACCTACTCACAATGGCATAAAGCATCTTTGGGAAAAACACATCTGTGGTGAACATTTCTTGTTTTAGTTTGACCCTTGTTCCATTCACTAACATGAAGGAGAAAGGATTAAAGCTCTGTCCTGGAGCCAGGCACCCTCGGGGTGGAGGAGACATTTCTGCGTCACTTTTTACAATGATCGGCTGGAGACAATTATCAACTTTAGCTGTTGAGCTGTGCGGTCTGTTTCAGGTTTCTCACCCACACAGGCTCATAAAAAACTGGTGTTTCATGCATCATGTGACTCTTTTTCAGTCTGAGACACTATCAGATTACGACTATAAAATGGTGATGAAAATCTATAAACAGCATAAAAATTAACAGCAAATGAAGCAAGCAATTAATGCTACAGAAAATCATTAATTTGGTGATCTAGTGCGCAGAGCAGTAAAATAAACAATTTAACATGAATTAATTATTTTATTGCTGAGTGCGCTCTCATTGCTGCTGTTTATTTGTAATGTGACAGCTGCACATCAGAGCTCTGACACTTTAAACTGGATTTATTTAAAGGTTACTATCCAATAGCCTAATAAAAGCTGGGTATCTAGTAGCATCAGTTTCCCAATGTAAAACAGACTAATAATTTAAACTGGTGGGGAAGGAGTATGTGGATGGAGAGCTGTGTGTCTGTGTTGCATCAATGCCCGTGATCCAGTGGCACACATTTCAGATTTAAGAAGACATGAGTCAAGTATTGGGAGCTTGTCTTAAATTGTTGTGAAGCATACATTTTTATGCTTCACAACAATTTAGGCCAATTTTTTCCCTCTTAATCCCAATGCCACTTCCACAGAGGAACAGCAGAGATATCCAAGATCCACCACAGTGAAGGGAGTTGCCAGTAAATTAGGGAAGCCACTCTTCTCTTCAGCATTCCGAAGAGAGTGTAAGCCAGAACTTTGCACAAAGGTTAAGTCATGTAGCATAAATCACAGCACCTTAGATAGTTTAGAGAGACAAAGTAGACATATAAAATGTGTTCAGTGGAGGAAAGAAACATTAGGATAGAGGTGCAAACAGAGAGGACAGAGCACCCAGATCAGCGCTCTTCACTGCACTGCCAGTGTTGAGGGGACTGTGCACAAATGAGCCAAGAGCAGTGGCAGACTTACACAGCTCTAACCTTGAATTTGGCAGAATTTCAATGAACAACTCATCAATCTTTGATACGACTGCCTGGAAAATGTCCAAATGCAAATTAAAGTACAGAAATATAATGTAAATGGTGGCTGTAAATGCTACATTATCATCACTAGGAGAGGGCAGAGAACAGAAAAATATGAAATTTGGGCCAGTCCTTTGACAAGGTTTGACACTTATCCACAAAACACAATTTTAGACAGAAATCTCATCAGTCGCATGACCTGCCCCATGAGCAAGCACTTGGTGACAGTGGGAAAGAAGAACTTCTAATAGGAAGAAAGCTCTGACAGAGCCAGGCTCACCGAGGGGCAGCAATCTGCTGCAACTGGTTGAGGGTGAGGGGAAAGAGTTTGAGAATTGCTAATGATTTCATGCAGTAAACAGAGTGAAAAGAGATCAGTGAACAAAAAACAATCAGTGAATCGTGGTAAACCACCCAGCAGTACATGGCTAAGCCTATTACAGCTTAACTAAGGGACGGTTCGGGGTTACCTGAACTCGAGCAGGTAACAAAGGCAGTGATGAGGCTAGCAGCTCCGTCGCTTCCATTTCTACCTTTATATGTTTATGGAAAAACCTTTAAATCTTTTTGGGAAGGTTTTTGACTTTGCTTTGTGGTGTCAGTTTTTTTTTCATATGTAAAAAGCACAATGAAAGTTATACGTGTGTCCTCATTTGTGTACTTTTTCCAGTGAGTAATTAAGTAAAGTACTGCATAATAAGTAGTAATGCATCTGTGGTGAACATTTCTTGTTTTAGTTTGACCCTTGTTCCATTCACTAACATGAAGGAGAAAGGATTGAAGACCTGTCCTGCAGCCAGGCACCCTCCGGGTGGAGGAGACATTTCAGCGTCACTTTTTACAGTGATCGGCTGGAGACAATTATCAACTTTAGCTGTTGAGCTGTGCGGTCTGTTTCAGGTTTCTCACCCACACAGGCTCATAAAAAACTGGTGTTTCATGCATCATGTGACTCTTCTTCCCTCTACAGTCAGAGACACTATCAGATGACGATGATAAAATGGTGATGACAATCTATAAACAACATAAAATCTAACAGCAAATAAAGCAAGCAATTAACGCTGGTGATTTGGTGATCTAGTGTGCAGAGCAGTAAAATAAACAATTTAACATGAGTTAATTCTTTTATTGCTGAGTGCGCTCTCATTGCTGCTGTTTATTTGTAACATGACAGCTGCACATCAGAGCTCTGACACTTTAAACTGGATTTATTTAAAGGGTACTATCCAATAGCCTAATAGAGGCTGGGTATTAAATTGGTGATGAATAGCCTGATCCATGTTCTAATCTGTGTTCTAGTAGCATCAGTTTCACAATGTAAAACACACAGATAATAATAAATAAAATATATAAATATCTTGACATTGAAATATAAATAAAGTTGAAATTGAGGTGCCCCCTGTCATATTGACTTATTTATTTTCTATTATTTATTTTTAAGTACCTGTTTATATATAACTACAGAGTTATTTTCTCTGTAGAGGATGTAAAGATTTTAAAAATGTAGAACTTTCACAGTGTGTGTCTACTTGATGTGTGCTTTTAGGTGAAGGAATGGTACGGAGCGATAGCCACAGGCACGAATGATCTCCTGTGGTCGTTCAGTGGTGCATCTGGGTAATCTCAGTCTCTCACTGAATGTGCTCCTGTGGCTGGCCAGCATTGTCCTTAAGTTATCTCCAACACCACCTTTAGAGAGTCCTTCTCCGACCCCACAGTGTTGTGGCCTTGCCAGTTGGTTTATTTAGTCTGTTGGCATCCACAACCCTCAGTCTGCTGCCTCAGTGCAACAGCATAGAGTATAGCACTAGCTACAACAGACTCAAAGAAAATCCTGAGCATCGTCCGACAGATGTTAAAAGACCTCAGCCGCCTCAGGAAATAGAGACGGGTCTGACCTTTCCAGCACAGCGCAGTGGTGTTTTCAATTCAGTCCAATTTATTGTCAATAGTTTACAGCTAGGTCCATTATAGGTACAGTATATAATTGACATGGACATTATGTGTAGACTCTCGGCCTTCATTTGAGGGCATCCACATTCGATTGGATGAAGGGTTTAGGAGTTTCAGCTCCTTAACATGTGCCACATTTTTGGGCAGAAAAAATCAAGATCAGCCTCTACCAGAATAATGGCAAGAAAAAGTATAGAGAAGTCATGGAACAGCTCATGATCCAAAACATGGTGGAGGCAGTGTGACGGCTTGGGCGCACGGATTTTAAACCAAAACTCTGAACATAACTAGCTTCCAACCAGCTTATGTGACAATTGTGATTAAAAGCTAAAGCATCAATAGGATAAAGCAGCAGGGAATCTACTGAGGGTAAAGCCCAGAGTACCAAACGTTGTCCATATAAATAAAGATTGTGAAGACCGCTAGCTGGTACAGCAATGCAGGATTTAAAATACTTGCTTTGCAAATGTTTTACGAATAAGAAAAATCAATTAGAGGTGCTGAAAATCTCAAGAGGGCATCTTTTTATAGTGTCAGTCTCAGGTTAATTTTTATTTGATTTGTTACTACATTTCTGCAGAACTGATGACATTATATAAGCCTCATCTTTTTTGCTTCAGCAAGCTACAGACTTGTCTTTAAAAGCATCAACGCTAGACAGGTTGTGGTTTTATTTTTACCAGTGACCAACCTGAACTCATTTCCATTAGCCGCTTGTTTTCATTACCCTTTGATTTTAAGTCGAGTATAAAGGATCTGCATAGATTTAAAGGCAAATCCTTCTCTCTGTGGGTAGTAGAGATACCAGGCTAATCAGCTTTATATTACTGACACATTCTTTTCCTCTTTTATGACACTGACTGCGAGTATTCCTCCTTCGCTTTCAAAGAACGCCGACCTCTTCTCTCCACTCATAACATTTTCTGTGCATTTGTATTTGTGTGCTGCAGAAGGTGTGAGTATGTGGTCTAAGGTTCATCTCTTCACTGCTGCAGGACCATGAGATGAGTCACTGTGTTGCCTTGGGGACACTTCCTGCACTCCTCATAAATATAGCAAATCCTAAAGTGCAGAAAAATGTTCCTTTTTGAAACTCGGCAAACGGGAAAAAAATGAAGAGAAGAAATATGTATGTATATGAATATTTCAACATTTATGTAAGCTCGGAAAGAGTGAGGGTTTGTTTTGGAAATTATAATACACTTTGAAATGGTTTATCTCAGTGTACAGCTTTTGATAGGTGTGAACGCACAGGATGTATACGTGCAGGTGAGAAAAGTTTTTAAGAGAAAGTTCATACGAGTCATGGAGATGGTGTGCTTTTTTGTTAAGTGAAGGCAAAGAGGTTAGGGGGGAAAAAAGGAGACCGTGGGCACCGCCTCAGGGCATCACACTCAGCGTGCCAGAAAGAGGGAGACAGAGGAGTAGAGGAGCATCTTGTCACCTATCAATCTCTCCACTTCAAGTTTTATTTGTTTTACGAATTGTTTTCCCTTCACCCTCCCTGCTTTTCAAGTCACGTATTGTTGTATGTGAAAGTATGTCATTGTTGTGGAAACTCAAGAGAGGGCACAATA
Source organism: Diplotaxodon limnothrissa (assembly GCF_057381915.1). Taxonomy (NCBI): domain Eukaryota; kingdom Metazoa; phylum Chordata; class Actinopteri; order Cichliformes; family Cichlidae; genus Diplotaxodon; species Diplotaxodon limnothrissa. Next base: position 29,931,874 of record NC_140597.1, on the reverse strand, counting down.
AGTCCCCCAAGCTGCAAGTCTCTCTTTTTGTCTTTGGGCTGTCAGAGTTATCCTTGTCAGTTTTCACTTACTGTACAATAACAGTATAGTTTATGCTTATATTAGTTCAGTGAATTGTGTGTTTGCTACTGTATGCTCTCCTTTTCATGTACCTCTGCTCCTCTGCAACCATTTTTCCCTGCGTTTGAAATTAATCGTTGCATCCCGACAGAACAGATGATGGAAATCTTGGTGCGTCGCTCCAACCACAGCCTGAGAAACACTTACACAATCGCATTTCCTCTGAACTGGGTGAGAAAGTCACAACTTCATTTATAGTCTCTACCCACTCAATCTTTTTGCACAGTCACCAGGGATTCGGGAAGGATCACCAGTCAGACATTCACAGGGCCATCGCAGACAGACAAACACGCTCTCGCACTCATATTCACATTGCGGTTCTTACCTAATGATGTTTGGAGTGTGGGAGGGAAACAGAGCATCATGAGGAAACCCGTACAGCAGTCTGGGAATCAAGCAATCTGAAGCAGTTTATGGCACCATGACACCTTTATGAGTGAATGTTAAATTAATCAACAAAACACTGAATGAATGGTTTTAATATGAGCCAGGCGGGGTGTTTTCTCATGCAGCTACACTCTTATGACTACATCTCAGAAGAATTATGCAGGCCGTCTGGACTTATTTTGTAATGTTGTAAACTTACAAAATAATTCTCATCTTCCAGGAACCATTTTTCACTCTAACCCAAACTGGTTGAGGAGTTACGGTAATGTGAAGCAGCACACACGGTAAAATTAGGGCAGATCTGATTTTTCTGTCTGTGTTCAGAAAGCACCACCTTGTGAATACTTTCTGCTACCTTGATGTACCAAATGTCCTCGTAAAGCTCATCTCATTTTCTTTCCGAAACTGTTTGAATTTTCTCTTTAGCACAAACAGTAATGGTGTTACGCTGGTTTAAAGAGTGCTTATAAAATGGGCCTGACACCAGGTTGATCGCAAAAATATCCAAAATAAGTTAAACACATCTTACAAAGACAAGTGAAAAAGAAGAAGTGCATTTGCTTTGCGTTTGGTCCAGTTTCTTGAAGCTTTTTAAACTGCAGGGCATCAAACCTATAGTCCGTATACAAAGAATAGATATAATCCATTGGTTTTTGAGACGAAGCTAAAGTTAGATTCATGGATATTTTTAAATCCCCAGCTTATACATTTCAGCTAGACCGGGTCTAACAAATTGAGGATTCTTCACTCTCATAAAGCAGCATCTACCAGTCACAGTGTAGCCACGCCCTCAGCCATACCTTGCATTGAGGTGAACTCTACTCTAACAAGTGCTGTACAGAATAAATATACTTCTATGTTAAACAAAACTTGAAACTTATGAAAGTGAAGCCTCCAGGAAAATGTTTAATGAGACAGAAGTAGACTCATTTTCTTGCATCTATGCATCTACTTTTAGCAGCCACATGAAAAATAATATAGATTTACGACACTTCTGCACTCTAGACTCTCATATACTGTCTGTGGTCAAGTTTACTTTATATTTCCATCCTTCATCTTTGCAAACTGGTTACTGGCTCTGCTTCATATTTACCCTACAAACATGATCGTTCTTGGTGTTCTACATTCAATGAGCAAGAAATACAATAGGCAAGTTTCCTGAAATTTCCCCGTTTTTGCCATTTTTGCTCCACAATTACAGCCTGGCACACCTTAGATCATGACAGCATGGTGGTGCGGTGGTTTGCCTCACTGGGTTTGAATCCCTTAGTTGGTAGCTGGGGCTTTTCTGTGTGGGGTTTGCATGTTTTCCCCATGTCTGGGCGGGCTCTTTCTGGTTACTCCAGCTTCCTCCCACAGTCTAAAGACATGGATGTTTTCTAGGCAAATCTAAATTGGCCATACATTTGCAAAGGTGGCCCTGCCCTCTGTGCCCTAAAATGCCATCACAAAGATCTCTTCACCATTTTTCTGTGGTTGCTGAAGAATTGTTGTTTCCTGCCTTCCCCAGTTCACAGGATCGAGGGCGACAGATGGAGGAATCCCTTTGTCGTTGCCCACTCCTGCTTTAGTTTTTGTCTCTTGGGGTTCTCACATCTCCCTCTGCACAGAGGTATTTTCAAATTAAATACTATTTAATGAACTGGAAAACCTGCCACCCTGTTGTGTGTGTGTGTGTACGTGTTGGGCAAGTGCTAGAGAGCAGAATGAGAAAATGAAAGAATAACTGTGAGGGAGATTAAAAGAGAGACGTATTTGCATTGCAATCTAGTGATTGCACAGCCTGTGTGTGGCGTCATGAAGCGTGTGTTCGTTAATTGTATATCTCAGCAGTTCTAATTGCTTTAATTCCCTGTAATTAATCAGTAATTGCAGTGAGGAGCCACGCACAGCTTCGCTCTGAGCGCAGAAGAACTTTTCAATATGGAGTACATAAATATAGACGGGAGAAAGGAACCAATGAAGATGGTTTGGAAACAGAGTTGAGGAAAGAGAGCGGGAGATGAAAGGATAGGAGGAGTGAAAGAAAACTGCTATATGAATAATCACATTTAGTATTCTCTGAAACATGAAGTATAAGTCAGACTCTCATTTCTCATTAATCTATTCTGATTTGAATAAAAATGAGGGATTATGAAGCCGTTCCTACAGACTTTAAAAAGGGCTGCAAATAATCTGTGTAACCCAAGCCCAAAGGTGGCACCATAACACAGCAACAATTTTCTTCATGTGTTTCCATTTTTTACTGTTTTACTTGTTCAAAAGTCTTAATCAGGTAGAAACTTAATGTGTCATCAGAAAAGAAGGGTGTGGCAGGTGTTTCAGGGGAGATTCCTGTCCCAACAGCGTACCAGAGGGCAGGACTGACAGGAAAATCTTAGCTGTTTCAAGGGAGATCCCGGTCCCAACAGCGTACCAGAGGGCAGGACTGACAGGAAAAGCCCTCCCACTCACCATACTGTTCCAAGGTAATCCCCTCCTCTGCTTCTTTCTCTCTGTCGCACTCTCCCTACAAACCTTCCCTCAGCCCCCACTTCCTCTGTCACCCTGTCCCCCTCATTAATTCCCAATTAAGACAGCAGCCCACCCACACACACCTCCTTATTGCACATATTGCACATAAATGCTTTCTCTGGTCAGACTTTTAATTTACTGAGCTTTGAGCTGAGGATAGCAGACTCACTGAACTGTGCGACCGTGCACGCGTGTGTGTTTGTGTGTGAAACGCGCATAGGGTGTATGCTTATGTCGTATAATGATTTCTACTCTGTTCCTGGATGAAAGCAAACTTTTTGCTCGTTCTCGATCGCTTTTTAAATGAGAGTTGCTGCCTGGTCTTCGGAGACCTGCTGCGCCCTTCCTTCTCCTCTGCCTTGTATCTGCCCCCTTACACCCCTCCCCACTAACACCCACCTCATAAATAGCCCTGGCTCCCTCGTAACAAGCTGGATTCTCATAGATCTCCATCAATTTGTGTCACACCAGGGATTCCCTGAACAAAGATGTCTTTGCCACATCATCCACAACATCTATGCATTAATAAGGCTGGAAAAAACAGCCCGCAAAGTGTCTGCCACAGCCTTGGTTACAGGGCTGAAAGACACAAAGCAGCAAGAAACAAGAAGAAAAAGCAGAGAGAAAGACAGAAAGAGACTAATGATAAAAGGCAAAGGTTTTAAATGGTAATGTGGGCACGCATTCCTCAGTATGTTAGTAATGTGACTGCTAACCAGAAAGCTTGTTCTGCTGATTGCTTTGTTTGTTCATTAAAGAGATTTCCCAAGATGCATCTCAGGCACAAGCAGCTCACATCAGAGTGTGCGTGGTGAGGCTGCATTGATCTCTAAATAGGAGGACAATACTGTTACAATATGGTTTGTCAAAGGGCTCTGTGTTAAATAAAGGCCATTTGAGCAACCTCATATTAAGCTCTAGAAAAAAAACGACATGTCACGCAACCTGAAATATCCTTTAGAGCACCTTTAAACACCGCTGATTATGCCGTGATCTTTGGAAAATCATATGATTTGTGAGCAGGAACGGCTTTTTGTGGCACAATTACAAACTAGACAATCCAGCCCTAATTTGGAGCTTAATTAAAAGAAGTCACATTGAAGAAGCTCAGCGAAAAAATAAATAAATAAAAGAAGAATGTGTTAACACAGAGAATACGTCATGGAGTATTTAGCCACTAATGAGTTTCATTTAACTTCAGCACTGAAAGGTCAGAAACCTCAGCCTGGGTCCATTTCACCATGAAATAACATACAGATCCATTTTCAACCACTGTGGCAATCCAGGATATTAAAACCACAAAGGGCAAAAGGCATAATTAGACCATATACAAACATGTGTGACAAAGTGTGGATTCATCCAGGAGGTGTTATATATATATATATATATATATATATATATATACTTTTAATACTTTTATTCATGAACTAAGTTTATATGAGGTCCTCTGTTTGCATTTAAGTGACTGTAATCCCTGATGTTGAGATGATTTCCCTTGAGAATCCCTACATGCTGTGATTCTGTCACCTTGTCGCCATAATTATGAATTAGTTTTGCCAGAATCGTCTAACCAAGTTGTTTTTGTGCCTAAAGAGATTTGTTTTTCAGGAGTAGGAAGAGAGAAAGGCAAAAGCAAATACCAGACTCGGTGTCATTCTGGAGGGCAAGAGCAAATTATGCATCTTATCATGTAATCTGCAGGAGTTGTTGATGGATTTTTACCATGATTATACACTTTGCTGGCTAACCCTCCTGCCCACCCAGCTGCCTGCGCCAAACCCCAACGTGGCCCTGCTGACTTTCTCCCTCTCTCACACACACACAAGAACACGCTTTTCTGAATCCACACTGCGCAGTTACCTTCTCAACAGTCGCAGTAAAAAGATCAAACTTGCTCGGTGAAACCCAACCTTTGTTTTATCCGATGGAGGCATGAAATGAGATTCTATTAATACCCGCAGCCCAATTGGGCTGGCTGGCTGACTCCCAGTGGAGGCAGCGCTGAAAAGGTTAGGTGCGGCAATTACGCAGGTGGAGTTGCAGAAAAGATGGGGGTGAGAAGGAGATGATTCTGCCTTGATCACTGGCTCTGAACAAGGTGTTATCAGCTGCAGCAGAGAGAGAGAGCAGGAGAAGTGGGGATGAGGAGGGGAGGTGGGATTGCTGCCAGAACAGCGTTAATGACTCGCCTTGTTTTTTTGAAGCAAGTAGTTGCCTTTTCAAAGGCGAGGCAATTAGATGGGGACTTGTTTCGATGTTCTTCGGCTACCGCAGTGACTCGAGCCACGTCCACACAAATATGTTTTTTCGTAAACCCGGAGCTTTTGATATGTTAATCCTGGACTCCACGTAAGTCCACCGTTTTCAGGATCCTTAAAACTCTGGGATTGTGCATTAGCTTCGACAGACAGAAATGGAGAGTTATGGAAATGATAACACAGATGCCCAAAATTAAATTAATTAAAAAAAAATTACAGATTCTTATGAGTCATCATGTGTCCTCCACTCATTCGTTCCAGTTCCTCTAATGGCCACTTCAGGCTTGTTCAACAAGCTGCTCAATCCCTGTAGACTGTAACATTAAAAAGCCCAACTTCACAGCACAGTCTGGTCTGTGGACAGTTTATCCCTTCATAGCAACTGCATGCCATGAGTGAATGTTTATAACTTACCCATTTGGATTTTATTAACTATAGGGTGTAACTAAGCTTCCTTAGCTGATACACTGTGGTGCGCTGAGTATATCTTCTCCACTCAGCTTTTTTCAGTCCCCACATGTTTACACACCACCACTGCAAGTCGTTAACACTTGTCTTCTCTCTCCCACGGTGCATGTTCTGCTCCGTATCCCTGTCTTTCCTCTGCTTTATCGTCTCACCTTGAAAAGACTGAAAGGGGCAAACAGCCCCACCCTGACCCTGGCTCTCCCACAGGTTTCTTCCTGTTAAAAGCAAGTTTTTCCTCCCCAGTGTTGCAAAGTGCTGCTCACAGGAGACCATCTGATCCTTAGGGCTTTTTCCATGAACACTGTAGAATCTTTTTGTGTGACTTGATGCTATACAACTAAACCTAAATTGAATAATGCTGTTTTTGTTCAAATATGGTATCTTCTGCTCCTGATAATGGTGCTTTCCTGGAAATTCCAGTTCCCACTAAGATATGTTTTTGTCGAATACCCCGGGTTAGCAATCCAAGATGGTGGCACTCTGTACTGCCACCATCCACGTAAACTCTGTACTGCTATTGATGTGTATTTGTGATTCTTAAATTAAGCCATGCATACAGCACTGACCAGACTCTATCCTTGAATGTGCTGCAGAGCTGTTTTTAAGTACAAAAGACAAAAATACTTGGTTTTGCTAGTAATACCTGAATGTGGCTACTGTGTTTCCTCGCTTTTTTGGGAACGTGCTAACTTGCCACATCACTCATTAGTTTTGAAGTATCTAGAATGAGGTATAAAGAAACCAAAACTCTGTAACGTAGAGTCCAGAAACCAGTAAGTAGGCGGTCTCTATCTTTTATATACAGGCTATGAGTACACTGACACATGAGCATACGACCTCTTTGTAATCTGAATGAAGATCACATACATGCTTTTGTACCCTATGTGTGTCACCCAGGACAAGGTAATTACAATAGTCAAAGTAACCTGTGCAAGTGTTGTCACACCGAGTTCTATTAATTTTTAAAAACCGCACTAAATAATGATCTACTGCTCCTAAAACAATAGTATAGAATAAAACAGCCCAGTGTGGGGCAATATAATGAACTAAGTGATCATGCTCAAATCAAATCAAAGCTAAGTCCTCTGTTGAATCAACCTCCTTAGTTGAATATGACATTAGCCCTGCTACACCTGATTAAAGGTCTTTTGTTACCAATAAAGACCCCCGACTTGCAAAAGCTCCTGCTGGAGCTGGAGGCCCTGCATTTCCATTGCAAGTCCCAGTTCACACAGTGCATTGATGTCTGAGTGCATGCATGTAGGATGACATGCATAAAGTAGTTATTATACGAGTTCTTTATACAAGCACACAATTTATTTGATGGACAGGTGACGCATTACTGGAACCCTTCAAATCTCATTATGCTGCCTTGCTCAAAAGAAAATGTTGAGAAATGCGCCCTCTCTCACTCCCAAACCTCTCTCTTTGTCTCTTCGGATTATCCGGTAGCGCAGCAACACACCCACCATTAGTTTGCTGCTGCTGCTGACCCCAGTCATTCATTTAATTGGCTGTTAATTGCTATTCTCTCTACAAGACACAATGTATATGTGGAGCTATATTTAGGCTCGCCCCTCGATGGCTCTTCATGCTAAATTACAACTTTCAGCCAGCCGTTGAAGGGCCCCATTGTGGCCTGTCGTTCTCCCCCTCTGTGACTGACTGACAAGCTGGGGAGGGGGGGAGACATCCCTCTCTCCTGCTATCTATTCTTCCTTGCCTTTCTTGTTCTCTCCTTTTCTCTTGCTATTAGCTGCTGTACTGCACAGCCTGACACCTGGATCAGCCTGCATGTCAGTCCCTCTGTCCTCATTTGTTTGATACAACAGCAGTAACTTTTCATCTGTAGCCAGCGACGTCTGACGCCTTCAACCGTTCTACATCAGTTTTTCATCAACTTGGGTTCTAGAGTGCTACTAGCTGGGAAGAAAGGTGTCTTCATTTGGCACTTTTTACAACACGGGTTGTTAAAGGTGTGAATAAAAAAAAGAGTATATTATTATCTATGATGCACTGATTTCTCCTGATCTGTGCCATTTGTTCTTCTTTTGTCTAAATCTAAAATCATATTAGTCTGATGTGTGATTTCCACACAGGACATTAGATTCCTAAAATTGGTTTATATTTTTTTGTGTATTTTTCCACCCTCGACTGTCCCTGCACATCCACTTCAGCAGACCAGCTGCATCTGAGTCATGCAGGATTGCAAAGCTCTCTCTCTTACTCACTCACACTCTCTCACACTTACACACACACACACACACACACACACACACACACACACACACAGGGATGTGTGTGACACAGATGCGAGTTTGATGGATACCATGGGCCAACTGCTGAAGTCACACAGTGGAAATCCCGGATTACTCAGCCCTCCCAGCCCCCAATCCGTCCCTCTTTCCTTTCTCTGGTTTTGTGTGTGTGTCTTTTTTGCAACACTAAAACGGGCGAAGCCGGCAATTTCCCAGGTTAAATGAAGGCTGGAGAGGAGAGTGAGGGAGATGGGGAGGAATGCGGAGAACCTGCGGTGGTGTTGTGAGGTGGGCCGGGGGTGGAGGAGTACTGATTTATGGCTCTGACTTTTCATTTGTAATACCGTGATTATCTCTGGGGAGCTGGGTAGGAGAGTGATGGCGGGGTAGAGGGGTGGAGGCCTGGTGCTGGTGTGAGGCCTGAGCAGCTTAATAATGTGTACATGCCCACAGAGGCGGCAAGATATAAGGCAACAAAAATGCTGCCCTCTTAAAATGAGATGAGAAGAGTGAACCTCCCGTTTCAGCAGATTCAACTGAAAAACAGCAAGTCTGTGACTTCACCTGCCAAACGCTTTTGTTCAGTATCATATTTTTGTCATCACGTGTCTGCACCTTTGTGTTGAAAATTAAAGCCAATAAAGAACTGAAATGGCTTTGGCTTTCTTAGCTTTTGCAGGACATATGAAAATCCCATGAGGCAGACAGTGATGAGATAATTAAGGCAAAGTCTCTCCTAATGACAGCTGCTAACAATAGTTACAAGTCCCACAGATGCAGGCGTCTCACGCACAAACAGATTTTATGGACTTTGCAAAGTGAGAACACAAGAAATTATGAGGTTTTAGTTATGACGCTTGGAGGTTCCTGAGTGGGAAATCTATGTGAGAATTCCAAAAAAAATGGTGGCGTTAGGATGGTTGTGTATATATATAGATAGATATATATTAATTATGTGAATGATTAGCTTAAGTACACAAGGAAATTCTTTAAACCATAAATGACAGTTATACTCTTTTGGGGACATGACCTGGAGATATCACAGACAGGTTTACAAAATCTCCATCACTCTGACCCAAGTGAACCTCAGTGGACAGAAACTAGAATAGCGTATATAAGCTCTACAGAAAGCTTTGCAGACCACTGTAGTTGCTGTTTGTTGCTTATCCAGTTCACGTGAACTCTGCTGCTTTTTATTTTACCGTTCCACTTTTAATCCAATCAGATTTTGACCTATGTACTGCGTCATCAACGTCAAGCAACTGGAGAACTGCACGCAAACATGTTTACACTGGATGTATACCCCTCTGTGTAGGCTCTGCATAGGCAAATACCTATGCAAACTAACACAAATCCAATATCTAATATACTAAACCTTTGTCTTATTGTGCAGAAGTCACTGCCATGGGGAGGCCTGAGACCTCTATGCACAATACATAATGGTTTTAACTGAGCTGTGCTGTATGCCTGTGCATCAAATCAACAAGAAACAAGAAATGCTAAATAGAGTCTTGCTAAAATTGCTTGTTTTAATGTTTGTGTTTGAGTAATTTATTTGTTTTTCAACTGTTCTTCAGACTGCACCTGGACTCCAACTGGTTCAGACCCAGGAAGTGCCAAACCAGTCCAGGTCCTTTAGGACATCTATTATGGTGAAGTTTCTGGGACGTCCCAGGAAGACTGTTCTCTGAGGTTTGAAGGATGTGTTGATTTTAAGGTGTTACATATTGAGTACTTTCTCTTAATATAACTACATCAATTTTGCCACTGTTCACTGTTGAAGTTGTATTTTCAGTGATAGATTGAGCACTGGTGTGGTTTAGTTGGTTAATTGTTATTTCCTGGAGGGGGAGGATCAACTGACGGGAGTTGCAGCTCCTCCTGAGAGGTATTAATAGTTGGATCACGGTTTCAGTGGCTGTACTGCCACTGAGATGGGTGTCATGTTTAAGTTGGAGATTCCTGATTATTTTTTTTCTTTCCCCCTGCAGTTTTTTCTTTTTTTTTAAGCTTAAGCTTTTCCTTCACTTAGGTCAGATGATGTGTACTGTAAATATGGTGCAATAATCCAGCTAGATGCTGAGGTACCGCCACCACAATTTATGGACATCTGCACCATAAATGCTGTTCTGAATCATTCTGACCATGTAAACCGCAAAGTATAGTGCCAAAAAAGATGCATAAATTACATTTTTGTCTCTTTCATCTTTTCTTGTGCAATAAGCTCTGATGATGGATACACCAATAGGATTTATCTGCTGTTGTTCTGAGAACAACAGCAGCAGATCAGCAGCAGATCAGAGCAGATCAGAGCATATTTCTCAGATGTATCTGAGAAATATGATGAGAAATAATAATTCTTAAACTTAAACTGGACTGAAAATATAAAGAGCAGAAAGTAGAGATATTAGTATTAGGGAGTAGGAAATAAAAGTAAAAAAAAAAAAAACATGATACTTGAATTTTCTACTTAAGCACAGTAACAGAAAGTATTTGTTCTTTGCTATGTCTCACCTGTGGAAGAAGGGGACGGGGGAAAAAAGGACTTTTGTCTTGTCTCCCTCCCCTCACCATGAACTGGCCGTGGCAGATGGCCGCCCCTCCCTGAGCCTGGTGCTGCTGCAAGTTTCTTCCTGTTAAAAGGGAGTTTTTTCTTCCCACTGTCACTATATGCTTGCACACAGGTTGTTGCCTGATTGTTGGGATTTTCTCTGTGTTATTGTAGGTCTTTACACGATGGAAATGCGGATGCTGCGATGGTGCCTAGGCCTAACACGATGGGACCACGTCATGAACACCGACGTTAGAAAGAGGATGGGAATCGCGCCAATCACAGATAAGATGCAAGAAGCGAGGCTGCGGTGGTACGGACATGTGGTACGGAGCGATGAGAACTCAGTGGTGAGAACAGCACTGCGGCTCAGCCCCCAAGGACGTCGACCTAGAGGCAGACCAAAGCGGAGATGGATGGACCGAATCAAGGACGACGTGAAGAAGATCGAAGCCGATCTGACCGACGCCCTTGACCGACCCAAGTGGAGACGACTTTGCAGAAAAGCGGACCCTGCAACCGAGCGGGAAAAACGCTAGGAGGAAGATTGTAGGTCTTTACCTGACAATATAAAGCACCTTGAGGTGACCATTGTTGTGATTTGGCGCTATATAAATCAAATATAATCAAATTCAATTCAATCATCTAAACTGCGGCCCTTACACTTACCAAATGTTTAATGCAGTTTTCACCAGATTGTGAAGTGCTACATGTCCCCCATTTAGTAAGGAGCTTGGTCTTTGTTAACATTAAATAACGGTTTTGCTAAGATGGTGGCTGAGTGTGAAAACTTGCTTGGAGAAGGACTTTATTTAAACTAAATAATTCAACCATTCAGACAAAGTGTTTTGTTCAAACGATAATGCTAGTCTTGTGACAGATTCACAATGATTTTCAGTGGGTAAGACACACACAGACATACACACAAAGCTGTTGAACTCACAAAGGTAAGTTCCTCCCTTGAAATAACACCCTCATCATTGCCGCAACGGTCCTAATAACCATCATCACAGGACACTCTGTTGTTATCGTAATCAGATCTGCGCTGATATACAGCTTTAACGAAATGCAGCATGAACCCTGCTCGTAATAATTGGTACGGTTGTGCACGTTAGCCGGGAGTGCATCTCCCATTTTCACATGGTGCAATTATCCCAGCACATAATACCTTGCTGATTATCCATTCAACAAGGCGTAGCTATCGTAACTGTTATGATAATGGGCACGCGTAGCAATGATAATCCACACAAACCGGTACTCTCTCTCTCTGATGCTAATGACAGTAGTGGGTGGTCATACACAGAAACAGCAGTAGCTGGTGTTTCAGTGCTGACTCAATTGAATGGCGGGCTGCTGTGTAAATCCATTTGACCCCGGACGGGCTGGCCGCCGGACGCACTGGTGAGAAACAAGGTTGGGTTGGGGGAGGCTCAAGGAGTTTTTCAGCTCCTCCTCAGGCCTGCGGCTCATATCACAAGTGCTGATTAGCTCATTTAGCTGGACTTATTAAGTTAAAAGGAGACACCTGTTTACCCTAAGGCTCGCTAATGTGTTGCCATGACAACAGCCGAGGACCCAGTGTCTCCAGCTCCGTCTGCCTATCTCTCACTTCCTCCTCAATCTCTCTGTTTATTCCTCAGCCCTTGCTCCCCTTCGCGCAACACACACTCGCGCTCACACAGATGTCTCTCCACTGAGTTGCTCCATCTGAAGTTGCTGAGGTAAGAAGATCAGGTTTTCCACTCAGTGGAGCGAGAGCGCTCTCACCTCTTCCCCACGGTCCACCCGGCAGCACCTGTGCATGTGTGTAGATGCGTCCGCTCATGTGTGTCTGTGTGCGTTTATGCGTCCGGGTGACATTTCGGGTCCAGGGTGGAGGAGGCTAAAGCACACAGGTGCATTTCACAAGTCTATAAATCAACTATGTGCGAATTGTGGGGATGTGAAACGTGTACAGATCATCAGGACTTTAAAGTTCTTAGCTGGTGTGGATCGGCGGTTTGATTTTACAGCCAAACCAAAGCAGTGACGAGCAGGTGTAATTAAATTCAGCGATTCATGTGGGAAATCCTCTATTTAGGTCTCGACTGATGCAAAAAAGTTCTCAAAAGTGGACACAAAAGACGAGGCTCACTCGGCTGTCTTCTTTCTCGCCAACGATTTCAGAGTCGGTCTTCATCCCTTACGGCTCCCGCTTCGCCCTCCTCTTCCCTCAGTTTTCCCCCCTTTTCTCACCCTTCTTCACTCTGTTTCTCTCTTTCACACCTTACATCCCCTGGTGGTTGACACATGTCTCAGTAATGTCTCTGACTCTGTCTCTCCAGCTCTGTCTCACAGCTTCATTTAGGTCAACTCTCTAACCTGAAACAATGTGACGGTCTCTCCCCCCACCAACACCTCACACCCTTTTACATATCTCCCTTTATTTCATTTCCTTCAGTGTTTTTGTACACATGAGTTGTCAGTCTGTGCTTGCACTTGTAGTATCTGTGTTTTGTTGATCTGTCACATTTCGTCTCTCCCCATCTCCTCTGCTCTCTCTTTCGGCTGTTTGTTTCTCCCCTTGACTCTGGCAGACTCATTATCTTTGTAGAACAGCAGTGTGCGTTTGTCAGCAGTGATTAGCAACGTTTCACTCTTACATCGTTAAGGAAAGACAGTTTGATATTTGACGACCGAAGATACGGCATTCTCTAATCTTCTGGCGGGAAACTGTGTCATAGCAGATAGAGGCTTTGGCTAAGTTTTCCATAACATTAAAGCTCGCATTGATCATAATCCAATTAATGAAAAAAAAAAGAGGGAGACGGACAAAAAAAAGGACAGCGGGAAAAAAAACAAAATGCTCGCTTCATTAAATGGAGAGAAATCAACTGTAATCAAATTGCTGAGTTCTCAGAACTGATGAAGTGCACACATTTAAAGATCTAATGAAAAATTCCAGCAGTTAACATAATTAATTTGCAGCCCTTTTGATAAGTGGTAATGACTTAGAGATTAATGGTTTAAATTAATAGTTTTGTTGCACAGCTGCAGTAAAGAAGTTGAATTGGGGGAAGGTGGCGGGGTTGCAAGCGGGGAGACACTATCCTACTTTCAAAGTTCCTGAGGAGATGAAGCAATGTTTTTTTTAAAGGCACAGTAAGACAATTAGACTCCTCTATAAACTAATTACTGCTGCTTTAATTCCGTCTCAGATTAAACAGCAATTGTAATAAGACAACGTCTCAAAGGAGATGTTTGTAAGCAGAAGGGAAAGGCACATTTGTAATTAAAGGCGGAATAATATTTTTCTCATTAGGCAAATATTTGCAGTGGAGATAAAGGTGCCGACACTCGCGAGTCTCGCCTCCTTTCCCTCTCTGTTTTCGCGCTGAAGAATTAAGAAGAGACACTTTTGTTTTGCATTGCCTCCAGAAAGAGACCAGCAGCCTGCTAACAGGAGGTGAGCCAGTCAGACATCTCCTCTGACAAGATATTAAGACAGGATCTGATGAGTGAAGATTGTTTTGCTCCAAGGCTTAAAAGTGGGACACTTAACTTACAAAAAAAGGGGAACTTTTCTTTTATTCCTGCGACGTTATTATTGTGAGAAAGCGCTGGTAATGCTATTATTGCTCAGACCCACCGCAGGCTTTTTCCCATGCTGTCAGCTAATGTTGATGATGCCCTCTCCTCGGTCGTCGCTCTGCGCACTAACAGCATCGCTTCTGATGGACTCAAAACAACTAGTTTCAGCACGAATGACTTTCTCTTATCATAATTTGATTATTTTAATGATCTTGTTACTAAACCTCAAGACGCTGCACTTGCATATCCCCGGGGGGAAAGCCACGGTTGAACGCATTGTATGAATCTCACATGAGGCTCCGGAAATGTCCGAGGGTGACAATATACGGTGGCGTGCTTATCCTTGTGCGTGCGCGCGTGTTAATACATGGATGTAAATGCACTTGTGGTGTGGTGTGGCACACCCCAGCAGCAGTGACCACAGCCACACCACCTGACACAGAGAAGAGGAAGGTTATAGAAAACTATTTGCATAAAACAGGCGAGTGCACTATTAGTCAAACACCACAGCCAGAAGGGGCTTGATTGTGGCCTTTCATCATCGCCTATTGAATTATCTGGATTAATTTAACGCATTTAGGCCCGGGTGTTTTTCCCCAGCTCGCAACTTTCCCATCTCTTCGTTAGTGATAATTACACTAAGTGGGTCATCTCCCTCTGAGCTCCTTTTCTTTTCTCACTCCCCTACATAACATTAGCATTTTCAACTTTTTAAAACAAAGTTTGGCCAAAAAAAATATCTAATGATATAAACGGAGTGATTCACTCTGCATTCTGTGGATAAAAGCCTTGAAAAGCAGGCGGTTGACTCAGAGGAGTGGAGGAGTGGAGCGAGAGAATAGCACGGGTGAACTAGAGGTTTCAGAACTCACCTTTCATTTTATTTTACTTTCTCACACTTTTGAGTTCTGAGTCACGGCAACTTGTGTGTAGCCCTGGCTGCGCTAACCCACGTGGGCACTGCTGGTCAGTAGAACGACTAATGCGGAGCTCCAATATTGCACATTGCAAGTCATGCAGGATCGAATTTAGCAGTAGGCCACATTATGTAACAAACGCCAATATGTTATTCCTGTGCTACTACAAATCTTTACAGTATGCTCCTCAGATCCTTCACGAGCCATTCCACCAAGCACTTTAAGACATTTCAAACAGCCAATACATGATTAAAGGGATCAAACATCTTCTACCAAAACATAATGGAGAGAGGGGGCCAAGAGAATAAGATGTAATATCACCAAAATTAAGTCACACTGCACAGTGCACACCCACTCTACGACTCCTGGCACTTGGTCTTTGCCCACAAGGGAGGCATCCTAAGCATGTGCAGAGAAAGCTCACAGAGGAAATATGGCTGTTAAGTCATTAGGCAGCTCATTAACACGTTGTTTAATTGGTGTCTAATTGATCATGGATGTTTTAGAAAGCTGTGATCCTCAGGGGTGTGTGTGGTAGCACCAGCAGACGCTCAGGGGAGCCTCAGAGTCAGCAAACGTCTATGAATATTGCCCCACACAGCTGTACAAAAAACAGCTCAGGCAACTTTAACATGTCTTACATTTCAGATTTTTGTTCAGTTAATAAAGTTGCAGAAACTCCAGCTTCACTTTTTTTTATCAGAGGGATTCATAAAGAGCCTTTTTTTTGCAAGATCTGATCCAAGGACTTAGAAGATGTGGAAGTTAAAGGAGTGAGAAGAACAATAAATTATGAGGGGAAGCTGACTGAGAGAGCAGTGACGGTGGGTTTGACTGCTTTCATACAGGTTTTCCTTTTTTCTCAAACACACACACACACACACACACACACACACACACACACACACACACTCATCAACACTGCTAAAAACTCTTTACCTCAGGACCTCAGGTGATCTTCTGACCTTTCTTTAGCCCCGCAATAGAATTTCAGCCGTCGGCAACTTTGATCAACTTTGTTTTGATTGAAGCCATCAATTCACAATTGAAGCGAATGCTGACCGACCAATCAACATACATTAGCGTAATGCTAATGAACAGCGGCCTCTCTGTGGGGAAAAACAAAAACATAAGTGCTTTGCTAAACTCAATTTTGAATTTGAAAATTTGACGTACTATATTTGTAAAAACGTAAAACAAAAGGTGTAAATAATTTTTTCAGCTGTTGCAGCTCCATTCACTCCTACTCACTGAAGACTATCCCGCAAGTGCGCCGTAGATGAATTGCTGCACGCTGGCACTATTAGGGAGCGAGCAGTCTCTGTGTAGACAGGCACTGGCGGAAACTCCTTCTTTCTTTTTATATTTTCCAGTCGCTGCCAAGCTGCTGCTGATGAAAGGCGAACACACTGGAGCTAAAGCCTCATACCACTTTTCAGATTGGTTTGTTTCATTTGAAAGCAACAAACAAACTCTCAGCATGTGATCCATATTGTGAAACCCGTGTCTGTATGTTTTCTACAGTGTTGTGTGCTCACACCTCTGCAAAGAAAGTTAATGGCAAGCATGAGGAAACGTATCAGAGCCTCGCGTTCTTGACATATACCATCTCCTATTTTTATGCTTGTTTTCTGTTTTGTTTTGTTTTTCATTTGCAGCTCTCTGCCATCTCCCCCTGTCATTTTGTGACGAGAGCTCACCTGTGAATAATTCATGAGGAGCAGCACATACGATTACGCTGGTTAAAAAGTAATGAGGCATAGCCGTAATAAAAGGTTGCCTTGCGTTGTTGTACCAAGTGTCTCTCACACGCCGATGTCATTGCTGGCCCCAAGTTCGCATGAAAGCGCATCCTCGTCGCCTCTGACAAAGCGGAGCGTTAAGAGAGAGAAAACAAGAAAACACAGCCACGGCCTGTGGAGCAGGTGGTTAGAAAACAGGCAACACAGAAGCCCCCTCCCTCCTCAGCTCAGCGGTATGATCTAGCCCAGGCTATGAGCTGTCACCGGGGGCTTTTCATGTCTGAGCTTGGGAAAGATCAGTAGACTCCCCGTCTGAGCTCGGAGCCCTTTGATAATCGATGGAGCTTACAGTGGTGCTTTGTAACGACAGCGACCGTTCACGGTCCAATCAAACCGCAACGCTGTCCTCTCTTGTTTGTTCCCAGGATTGTGCAGGCTATTTCCTGTTTGACTTAAAATGAGGCCTTGTGTTTTATGAGCGTGTCAGCGCTGACAGCGAGGAGATACACCGGCATTACAAAGCTCCTACTTTTTCAATTTTGGTACAATATCTGTTTGCTGCACAGCTCGGCATTGTTTTGCATGCAGTTTAGAACAGATGCAAAGCTGACACACTTTTTACATAACCTGCGCTTACACTCTGTGACACACACTATGACTTTGGTAGCGATGAATCAACTTCTTCATGACACAAAAAGCATTAATGTGCAAATAGTCATTAGTCATCTTCTGCCATCTGTCAGATGCATAATGACGGCAAGTGATCAAGTATTAAGTGGCAAATGTGGTGTAAGTCAGTAAAAACAGCACCCCTTTGCACGCTGGAGAGGTGGTTTTAATCTCATTGACTGAAATGAGCAGCTGTGGGGAGGTTTAACTAGCTCAAATTTCACACTTTAGATTTCAGATTCCTTTAAAATCCTCCTGCATCACAGTCCATTTTAACTCTTTTCTCAGTAACAAACAGAAAAACAACAAAAAAAGGCATGTATACTATGGACATGTCACACTTAAATAATTAAATAAGAACGGCAACCTCCCTGCAACTAAAATTTATTTTTTATTTATTTTTTCCTTCCTTGACCTCACATGTAACAGTGTTTGTCTTTGGTGTTTAAAGGCTGTAGGTTGTGTGGGTAAGCTGCAAACACATTGCCCTTTTTGTAGATTAATGAAGTCATCTGAATCTGAATTTTTGGCAGCTGATTGCAAGTTGCTGAACTGACCAGCTGGTCACCCAGAGGTTGAGCGTGGAAGCGCTCAGAAACTTCTGCATGACCATTTTCGATGCAAGGGCGATTGCACAGGTCACCTGGTGGGAGGCAACCTCCAAACAACTGCAGTCTGGCTCAGATTGAGTGGAGTCTCAGACAAATTAGTCAAGGTTTACCAATAATTTCCTCCTAATTTATAAATGCAGACAGAGTCACTCTGTGCTGATTAGCACACCTTATCTTAAGTCTGACAGCAGACTTGCAATTTTCAGTGATTTATCACAGTTAATCTCCATGTTATCACAGACTGAAAGCAGACCAATGCGATTGTTGTTGTTTTATCTCTGTCTTTGAGCATAGCAGCTAACTGTGGGCGCTCTCACACCTGGTTCCATCATAAATGCAATAAATTGGTCTCAGCCACTGTTTTCTTCTAGTGCGACTGTAGCAACAACCTTCCTAACACTAGGTATAAGGAATGATGGTACAATATTGTATAATGGGAACTCTTTATAAAAAATATTTATACATTTGTACTTTTTCATGTCGTTTATTTTAGTAAACTTATTTGTTTTCACTGTGGGGATAGATTTTGGAACTAAGTCTGCTCAGTTTAACTACACATTAAAAAGGTTCCCTTGTTTACCACAGTGTGGCATCTATGACAGAGAGGAAAACAGCAGACCACTTTTTTGCCCACAAACTTGTCACAGCTACATATTTCAGATGTAAAGAAGCTTCTATTGAACTCTGTTGGACTAAAGTGCATGTTAACGCCAAAAAGATAGCGTGTGAGTGCCAATGAGAAGTCAATGGGTGAACAGCAGCAGCCACAACAGGGTTACTCCAGTGTAAACACACTCCGGTCATTAGCTATCATAGCTAAATCCACAATAAGACAGGGTGTGCATGAGAGAGGGAATACATTTTGTGGGGAAAATCACTTTAATATCATGCAAACCTTTGAGTTAAATGAACCGGACCACTGGAAAATGGCCACATATCTTTGCTTGGCCATCATTTGTCGGTGGGAGTTTTGAAGCTTTACCCAAACTGTGATATTTCATTAAAACGAACCAAGTATATTTGATGCCTATAGCTAACCAAACAGAATGTGAATATAAAGTAAACTGTGAGGGGAGAAAAAAGAGAATGCAAAAAACAGAGCTCACAAACAGGACTCAAACCGCAGTCTTCTGGTTGACAGCATTGGTTAATGAGATCGACTAATTGGCTTGACACGGGACAAGCTGTGCCTGAAACAGAAAAGAAAAAACACGACGACTTCGAAGATGTCAATGAGGAAATGTGTCAAAAACAGACTCCTATATTAATCTCAGGTATTCCCCACCTCAAATCTATTTTGGTCGCACAAATACATTATTCAGTTGTTGTGAATCTAATTAAGAATTGAACACACTCTAAAAAAAAGATCTGCTGGCTTAACGTAAAAAAATTAAGGTAACAATTTGCATGGATCTTTTTAAGTTACTTCAGCTTAACCACTATAGCGTAAATGCCACAAGAGTTCTCTAGTTAGGCAAACTCTATTCCTTACGTACAAACAACATGATTTGCTTTGTCCTCTACAAGCTTAATTAAGTTGAACCAACTTAATTTTAATTGTTTAAAAAATTACTCCATTTAGTTATTAAAACTTATTTTTTTACTTTTATTCTACTCAGAAATATCCATGCAAATTGTTACCTTAATTTTTTTGAGTACTAGTAACTTACAATAACTTATAACTTACAATTATACAATAAATTACACATTGAAATTCCAGTTTTATGATCAAACTGTTTATTAGAACACCAGTCCACCATTCCAGACTCATTGACATTTCAATAGCAGACAAAATTGTTGCCTCCATAAAATAAATGACATAAAACACCCCTGTAAATCTGTCTCAAAAAGACTGAACATTTTGACAGTCATGCTCTGATTCAAGTTTGTTTGTGTTAAAGTGATAGTTTAGGTTTTTTTAAGTATGAAGTACATTGTGAGTGTATTACACACAGTAGACAGCAGTCAGCACATTCCTGCCACCAACACGCACGATAGGCTCAGTTTGTTTGTGTGACTTTGGTAAATCTGAACTAACCCGAACTAACACCAAAGTCACCAAATAACACAATTACACTTACTGATCAAGGCAGCAGGAGACCAGCAACTCCTGTGTGCTGTCAGGTAAAATTGCTGTTTTTGTCCATGGACGCTGGTGGGCCAGAGCGATTGAAACAACAAGCAGTAGAACTTCTCTTTCCTCACAGAAAAGGCTGTCTGATAGCAAAATAAAGCAGTAAACATATTCTTGATATAATGTACATTTAAACTGACATCAGTTTTATTAGGATGGAGGCTCATCTTGCGTGCCGGTGGCCCCGTCTGCTTCTCCGTAGGTGGAGCTTACTGACTGCCATCTACTGTGTGTAATACACTCACAATACATATGTACCTCATATACAGCCTCACTTCAAAAGACCCGAGCTATCCTTTTAAAGTGCATTATTTTTAACTAGGTGTACTTAATGCTCAACGCTCAACTTTACACCTACTGCCTACTGTAAAGTATGTAACACAACACATTGCAAACAACAGTGGAACATTTCCCGTTTAATTTGAGGATAGCCTCACTCTTCACATTTTTTAGTACAACAGTTTACTTTTTAGTGACATTACCTTAGGACTGGCTTTCAGATCATCCAGCTCGAGGAATATCTTTTGAAACACTTCAAAAGTGTTTTTCAAAAGTGTTTTTCAGTTCTTTTGGGTAGCTGAGGTTGAGTGCATATATCAGCCCCATTAGCAAGGCACAGGCTCTGGGTACATCCAGGTCTGCTAGGACTTCTGTTCCTTCAAGTATGATCCTTGCGCTGGCTGGATCAGACGTTGTGGCACCTCTGGTTACAATCTTCATCACTTCATTGGTAATATCCCCGCCACCATCCTGGTAGATCAGAATCAATATAAATGTTTTAAGTAATCATACTTATACATGAGAGTAACACAAAATAGGGCTGCAACTAACAATTTTCTCGATTATCTGATTATGTCTGTGAAGGTTCTCTTTGCAAGCTCCTTTGACGATTATCTGATTAGTTGTTTGGTCCAGAAAATGTCAGAAAATGGTGAAAAATGTCAATGTTTCTCAGAGCCCAATATGATGACCTCAAATGTCAAACATATTCAGTTTGCTGTCATAGAGGAGTAAAGAAACCAGAAACGATTCACATTTATGAAGCTGAAACCAGAGAATTTGGACTTCTTTTTCTAAAATAATTACTTAAACCGATCAATCAATTATCAAAATAGTTGCCGATTAATTTAGAAATCAATTAATAATAGATTAGATCGTACCTCTAATACAAAGTATAGTCATGTCTGATTTACCTGCTCTTTGAAGAGATCCTCCTCCTTTTCCCTGAGATACACCACTAAGCCACGGATAGCGACCTCTCGCCTTCTCTCCACAGAATCGTCCTGTGAATAAGAAAAAGAATGTCGAACTGCTCTTCGAGGAGGATGGGTTTTTGATAATTACATCCAAAAAAAAAAAAAGAAAAAAGGATTGACTTTATATGGCCTGAACTGTACCAATTATAGATTTCCAGTGATAATCAAAATAATGAATTGATCATTTCAAAGAGCCATTTCTCTGAAATGATCAATTCATGAACTTGAAAAATCCAGGTAACAAATAGAAAAACTGCAAAATCTTGCAAATTACTCTGCCAATCATGATCCACATCACCTATAATTTGTTTTATTATTAAGTATTTATAGTTTTAATTGATATTTGTGCCTCAAGCTCTAAACAATAATTTGACATAGTTGAGTTGTAAACAGCTACCTTTTAAGACTCAATATCACCTATTGGAAAAAAAAGTGGATTATCCTATTTGAAATAAACTACATTTCATTCATTCATACCTCTAGCAGCATGTTCTGGATGCGCCGAATGCGCATTTTTGCAGCCCCTCCTCTTGAGGACAGCAAGGACATTATTTTCTGAGAGTACTGGTCCAGCTTTGCCATGAATGTTGTCTCCAGGTTAACAGTGGTGATCCTTCTGAATTCTTGGTTTATCTGTATAAAAAAAAGGCACAAATAGGCACAACATGTTAATGTATACAATTTACTTTAAAAGAATACATACTGCAAATTATCTTATGGAAAAATATTTACCTGAACTGCATCAAAAAGAGCAGGCCATCTTTCTTTCAGGTCATTGATTTTTGGTGCTTGATTGACAACTTCCTGCCTGCGAATGGAGAATGTTATGTTATGTTTCCAAATCAAAGATATTTTTTCTTAAGTGATACAACTGCGCTTATGTATCTGCAGTTAACACCCAAAAGAGCAAAATTATATTTTATGTGCTAATGCACACTCAATGTAATGTCATTAAAACAACTAGTTTATGAATGTTACTTAAGATCTTTCCTGTGGCGTTTCTACAACATGGCGTTCGCTTCCTCGCCCGCGTTTTTTGACTGAACTTTGACACAGGCTGTTCTTCAGCTAGGGCTCAATTAACAAACTTCAATCTCACATAAAAATAACTCTAGGACTTAAACATCAAAATGCATCGATGTTAAACCGAATGTATACTCAGTAACCTACATTTGTTTAGTCATGAATGTAAAATGGCCCAGCCTTTTGCTGGTCAAACCTTCATCAACGCTGCAACGATTTCAAAGTAGAAAGAAGAAAAACATGTATTACCCTGTCTTTGCAGAGTTAAAACTACTGCTACAGAAGCTCAGTGTCAATTAACACCATTTGGCTGCCACCGTAAAACAAAACTTAACAAAGACTAATGTTACGGTCGAATTACTTCACAAGTTAGCCAGAAGTGTAACGTTACTAGCTTATCACCACCACTCGCCGAGGAAGAGTTTAGTGTTGTGTAAAAAGGATTTCTTGCAGTGCGTGTTGATAGAGTTAAAGTTAGAGTTATTAGCTGCTGTGAATAAAACAAGGCAAAAAATTGTACTCACCACAAAGCTTTAACGTTTGATAATGTTCCGTACAAAATGCCGCTTCTCTGCTTTCTCTCTTTGCCTCCGTTTCTTTCGATCAGTGGTCTGAGAGCACAACATGTCCGGGCAAGTCAGCCTTGTACTCAGCTTTTAAAGGACGCTTACGAGATTTTTAAGTTGTATTAACTGAATACACTTTCATGTTAAGTTAACACAGAAATGTCTGTTCAAAATCGATATATTACTGAGCTAAGACTGTTTTCTTTATTTTCATTTCGACCAACTCATTAAATTAAGTTATCAACTGATTACAATGTGTACATGCAACAAACTTAATTTTTTATGCAGAAAAAGCTATTAATTTTAAGCTTTACTTACTAACCCCATGAATCATTTTTTAGAGTGAACATGCACAGATGGTGCTCTTGACCTCCCGTGAGTGAAGTACATTGTATGAATAAGCTGCAAACAACTGACAAACATGTCTCTCTTTTCATGTGAACATACAGAGTTTGGGTTTGAGTTAATTTTTTCTGGCTTTAGAGGCTGTTTGCTAAGTTTGAGAACCCCAGCTATAGGTTTCTCCATGCATGCATGTTTTCCATGCATTTCTAAGTGCAATCACACATCTATCATCTTTACAATAGCAGTTAAGGAGAACCTGCTCATTTCCTGTCCCCTCATATTAGACAGACCTCGTTAATAAGCCTTGGTACCTGAAATACTGTGACATTTCCACTGCCTGCTCTGCGAGCATCACATGCAAGTTAGTCTTCCTGACTGCTTTATGATGCCCACTGAACAGGACAAACAGCACAATGACAGAAATAATGGATGGAGAGAGAGAGAGAGGCCAAATTAATGGATGAAAGAGTAGGGAGCAGATTGATTGAATAAAGAGCAGATATAAAGAGCACACATAGTGAAGGCACACAACATTCATAGTGAACCCAAAGTCCCCAAGGTTGTTTTGATATTTCCGAGCCACTTCCCAAGATCCGGTTGTATCGTGGAGCCAAATTGATTTATAAGAGCACATTTATTATGTGTTTGTTGAGGGGTACACATTTTGTGTGCTTGTACAGAGTATGAAGGGTTTATAAGAAACTGTTTTTGTCATGTACCATATCATTGTCCACGGCTCGTAACTTTGTGCAGGTGTGACTGAGCTTGATGCAGGAACCACAGTGAGAATCCAGGAACGTGGAAAACTGCAAAGAAAAAAAGAAATAAAGAGAAAACAATTCAAAGTTATATCTTTAAAGCTTTTTTTAATTCAAAAAAGGTGATTTTTTTCTCCCTGCCTACAGATCCCCTTCTTTTATTGCCACCCATCACTCTTTCCCTCTTTATCTGTCGGCCACAGCCTCTTCTCATTTAATGCCTGCTGTGTGCTGGCCAGATCAATAGTCTAAGACAAACATGTGCAGGCATAAACGCACGCACACACACGCACACTGACATAAACTCAGGCAAACGCACACACCACACACCTTGAAGGAAAATATCATGGCCCTTCAACTATAATCACAGGGGCTCTTACTGTAGAGGCAAAACTGTTTCTCACCAGTATTTGATACCTGATTGTTGAAGACAGGTAAAAATAGACAGCCCAAAAGCAAAGAGCGTCTGGAACTGAGGGTGAAATGGGAAAAAATATATGTAATTTCAGATAAGAAGACTAAAAGCCCTCAATCCAGCCAACCAGCTACACAGACTTGCTACATTCACACAGACAGCATCAGCCGGGGAAAGCAGGGAACGATTAGCATCCTGTGAATGTGCATGAGCTGAGCGGAGCTGAGGTGAAATGACTTGTGTCATGTCTGTGGACCACTAGCGGCTGACGGCCTCATCACACATAGCCCCGAGCGGTCCGCGTGCAGGCCGCCCATTTGCGTAAAAAACCTGATTAGGACTTTTTAGCTTTTCAGATCGTCCCTGCCCGTCGTCCGCGGTGGATGCATCCAGTCACAGTTACTCAGTCCCGGCCTCTGGACGATTAGGCACCATCTCACTCCAAGCATGAGCGATTCTTTTGCTCCCCTCTCGCGCTCTCATCTCTCGCCGGCAGGGTCAGGGGACAGACAAGCTGAAGAATTCATTCCTTACGCTTCTGTCGTTTAAATCAGGTTGGATGAGTGTCATCGAGCCCTCCCATTTAAAAGCATGGTAATCTGATTCTTTCTACTCATGACTCTATCTGCTCTCTACTCTTCTGCCTCCAACTCTGTCTCTCTGTCTTTATCATGGTTAAGTTGCGATTGAATTATGCCCTCTGGAGTGGCTCTATCGGCCCCCCATCTAGATACTGAGCTGTCACCAACAGGCCCACATTTCCCAATCCAAGCTGCCCAGGCCAGTTTCTCTGCCCTTGCACTGCACTTGCTCGCTCTCCCTCTTCACCCTGGCCCTGCACTGTCACCTTGGATCACAAAAGTAGAAGGAAGATGAAGACAAAAGGCGGAAAGCAAACGCTGACCTCATGGCAGCTTTGTATACGCATGTGTATAACTCCATGACATGCAGCAGGAATGGCTACTATGACAAAAGTAATACAGTATCCTTTCTTTCATCCTGCTTTTTATTCTTGCTCTATTTTTCCATCGCAACCTTGATTCACTTTATCTTACTCATACACGAGGCATAGTAGGAGAGCTGCAACAAGTTCTCAGATGGGTTTTATGCTATTAAATCCTTGCACTGCTGTTCATTAAATAAGATGTGAGGCGTTAACAAGTGCAACACGTAACAGTTTCCTGCTTTGTGTTGCCTTAACTAAAACCACAGCACTGTAGTCACTGTTACCATCCACTTACATGTGCTTTGTGATACATACTAACATGTGCATTAGCAGCAGCAAATTCAAGCAGAGAGCGAAGTGTGAGGAGGAGGGGGCTGGGAAGCAGAGGCTCTCCAAGCATGCTGGTTAGAAGCATGTTGTCGTAATTATGCCTGACAGCCTCCTCAAAGAACATGAATAAAAAGCATTGGAGCTCGACACCTGGACTCATACATAACGGTTTAGTGTAAAGAGGGTGGCTTGAACTCCAAACACGTGTAATGAATGCACATATTGTGCAGAGACGTATGTAAGAAATGTGCATAGGAAAATGAGTGACAGAGAGTCGGTCACACATGACTGCGCTGACTGTGTTCGTACATGGGATGAAAAAGAAGATCTTTTCCTATTGATTCCTACACTTTATAAGACATGTTTCTCAAAGCGGTGCAATATTTGCTCCATTGTGCTCGCTTCTTTTCAAATCTTTCAGGAAAGAAAACAACTTTTTATTCCCCTCTCTCGCTCTCTTCTTTCTCTGCTGAATCGCAGGCGTTGCTGAGTTGTGGCCTTTGATTTTCATCACACTTTATCAGGTTGACCAGAGGGTCCTTGAGTGACTTACCTTTACTACACTCGCTTCGTCTCTCACTCTCAGAATAGTCATATGCTCGTTTCCAAGGCAACCAACCAGGACCCTTTGTCCAGAGAGGGTTGACAGACATTGAATGGAGGAGCATTAAAACAGAGCCCGCTTTCACAAAATACAATACGCTTGTTCTTATAGATGGTTGATATATCCGTTTTTTTGTTTGTTTGTTTGTTTGTTTGTTTGTTTGTTTGTTTGTTTTTAAATTCAGGATGTCTACGATCCTACATAATACTCTGGTAAAATATGTTTCCTCTCCAAATGCATGAAACAAACTAGTTCTGGAATAAACTGCAGCCCCCCCCCTCCTTAGAGGGAAAAAGAGACTTAATTTTCCTCTCCCATGGGTCAGCACACCGAGTAAGCTCCATTAATGTAAAGAGAGAAATTAGAGGCTTACAAGAAGTGAAAAAGAAAAAGAAAACTCAGTGGGCCAGCACTAAGAGAGAACATTGCTATCACTCGTCTAATTAATCTGTTGGCTATGCGATGCCCAGGGAGTGTAAAGGAGACTGAGGAGCTGCAGCGGCGACAAGAGATGAGAGGAACAATAGAAAGCTCAGTCTCAGCTGTCTTCACTGGGGTGTTGTATAATATTTTGAGGAAAGGAAGGGACAATTAAGAGCGGGGCACATAGTCCACTCTCAAAAAATGTGACAATCAAGAAACTAGAATACAATCATACAAAGTTAAACTTCATGTTTCGGACTGCAGGACATAATACATATACAGTAATTGAGTGCAAGGTCACAAATCACTTTAATGGGGGCCGCTCCTTAAAGCAGTGCTGTTGCTCTCCAAAAGGGGACGCTGTTTCCCATGATCTTACAGGGTCTGAACAGTGTGGCTGTTTATTGTAAAGAACAGGAGACTCAGACCAAGTAACATTTAATTTAATACTAACATCCCTACTGGCACAAGCCTTGACTAAAGTCCTGCTTCTCTTCAGCTCAGCACATTAAATTGGACACTATTTAAGGAGAAGAGCTGAGTAAATGATACCTTGGTTTAGTTTTTTTCTAAGATCGTCATGGGAAAAATAACTGTGGTGGTGTAGCTAAATATTTAACTGTAATAAACAGCCCTACCATGTGTTCTGTAAAGTCTCCAAAACTGATGATGTTATTCATTGAAGAGATAAATGAAAGAAAAAGGTAACTTTCCGTACTATCGTTTAAATGGAAAGTAGCCTTTACTGAATAAAATTGGGAGGATTTTTTCCCCTAGATTTTAAAATGTCTCTATCTGATGCACACACAGTTTACATTGGAGAGGTAAAAACTGCTGCACTTCATTGTGAACTCCTGCTTAAACACACCGGGAGAGAGAAAAGGACTCGGCTGGCAGCTCATGTGCACCGCTGTTGCTAAACGATGACTGATAGCTGATATCCAATCAGATTCACTTTGCAAGGATGTTTTCATTATGTCTGGAACATCAGTCATTACGTCTGACCTGCTCTGGATGGAGGAGATAGGACTTAGTGCAGACACGGGTTTGGCTCCAACTCCTTTAAAGCAATCTCTGTAAATGTTCATCAGGAGGGCAGCTTTAACAAATGTCCTCTTACAGATCTTGAACCTTTAAATAAAACGGAGTGCTTGCAACTGTTTCTCCAGCCTATTAAAACACAGTTATTTTTATTTCCATTTGAAGAAAATAGATTAATTATGGTATGTGAAAGCGAAAAAAAAATAGAAATCTAAAGTTTATTTCCTTAAATCTTTCCTTTCTTTTTAGAGGCAGTAGAGTGTGAACTGATCAAGGACAAACAGGCTTTCTTTTGACTATATGGTCCCTGGTTTTCTGCTTTTCATCCAAAAGAAAAAGTGAAAAAGTACTGATTGAAGGATGCCGCACCTCTACCTGCCCATCAATAAATAAAAACTAAACACTAGAGATCAAAATTGCGTGAGAGGAAAAGGAGAAACTGCTATAAAGATGAGTTCTCAAATTCAGGTCTTGTACAGTAGATTAGGAAGTCACAGTCCTTCAGTTTCTTGGAGTAACCCTGCATTTCCCTGTGATGAAGCCTTAAAGATCTGAAGAGCATCAAGAGACATATCTAAGAGAAGTGCCTTCAGTTTTTATTCATGTTCCTTCCCCTTTCTTTTTCAAGTGATCTGCAGCTTCAGAGAGAAGACGGTGAGGGAGAGGGATAGAGAGAGAAAGGGAGGCAGAGGGAGAGAGAGTGGAAGTGTTTTCCAATAGAAATGAGGTGAGTTGAAGTAGACTCTTCAGTCGGGCTGAGGCTGTCACCGCTCAGTTCAAAACATTCTGCCATGCAAAACAGCCAAAAGCCCCGCAAACCTGTAATATGACTTTGCTTTGAACATCAGGAAGCTCATTCTCAAGCAGGTCAGACTTTTTAAAACTTTGAGAAAATGTAAAAAAAAAATCAGTCCTGATAAATCAGTGTGTGAATGTGTGTGTGAATGGGTGGATGACTGGATATGTAAAGCGCTTTGGGGTCCTTAGGGACTAGTAAAAGCGCTATATAAATACAGGCCATTTACCATTTTACCATAAATCGGTCTCGGGACTGAAAATTTTTCACTTTCATTTGTGGGCGCAGAATTAGGTCCGGCATTTCATTTTTCTTTGTCAATAAAGATCATTGTCTTGCTTATTGGCAAGCCACGAGGAGTGAATTTGTCATAACCGCAAACATGCACTTCAACGACACACATGTACACACCCACGTACACACGAGCTCGTGCGCACATACAGTTCTCATATTCTTGAGGACAGCTGCAGGGGTGTGGAAGCCTTGGGAAAATGGATTGTGGAATCAAGCCAATCAACTTCCTCTGTAGCCAGCACCTGTTTGTCTGTATCTGCTGCTGTTATTTCACAATACAGGGCGATTATAGAAATGCACAGAGATTAATACGCAGATTCTGTAAGCAAAGACTATAGATTACTGTCATAAACACTTTTTTTTCCAAGTGAAGTCACACCGTACAGTAAGTAGGTATGATTTTGTGCTTGCATGTTTGTCACTCGGATTTATTCAACAGAGATTATGCAAATTTGAGTCTATTACACATCCTGGCCTAATTCACTAAACCCCGTTCTAATTAAGACACACATCCACTATAAAAAAAAAAAAAACAACAACACGCGCTCCTACACAGACACACACACTACAATAATAATGTGTTACCTTGAAATATTCCCTGGACCAAAAAGAGAGATGAAGAGATGCTGAGATGATGACAGTTAATACGCCTTGATGTTTTTGTCACTTCGACAACAGAAATCTGTGTGTGCGTGCGTGTGTGTGCGCACATGTGTCAGTGTGTGTCATCAGAGAGGCTGTACACGTGTGTGCATGAGCTGAGGGGGGGGGTAGACGATCTTCTCTGAAGCAGCCCAGGCAGGCATCAGCACTCAATCATCCCAGATCTGCCAGACGACACCAGCAGAGAAAACACATTACCCGTGTCGTGTCGCCTCGTCTTCTTCTGTTGTCTTCTCTTTATTATATTTAGGGCTGCTTTGCCTCAGGGTCAGGTGACAATCTGCATTCTCTTTCTGCAAGTTTTCTCAAAACTGTCTGGAGTTTTTATATTTATTTATTTATTTATTTATTTATTTGCATTTTTTCAACCATTTTTTTTCTGCTGCTCTGTTAAAGGGGATCTGTTGATGGTTTTTAATCCCTACATGAGTCCCTTTGCAGATGACTCTGCTGGCATGGTGTCAGAAAGAAACTAACAGAGAGCAGCGCTACGCATTAGACAAAAGATGAATACCCTCAGAAGGGAGGGAGGGAATAGAGGGAAGAGGCAAAGAGCCCATTTGAAGTGCTTGTCTAAGTTTTAGCAAAAAATGAGTTCTTTATAACGTATATAAATATATAAATGCAACACTTAAAGACATTATCAGGCACTTTCATTCCCCCTGCCTTTTGTGTGCTGGTTGAGGTGGGAAACAGAAGGGAAGTAAACACATCTGCATATCTGAGTCATTGGTTCCAAGGGAGCTGTTATGGGCTGTCTCTGCAAATCTCTTCTCTGCGTTGCTTATAGCCCACCAGCAACAAAGTCTCCCCCCCACACCGCTGATGCCGGGTCAGATAATTCAACGCGCTTTTAACTGATGTGGTTAGATCTGAGGGTGGCAAATCTGATTTCAGATCTCCTGATTTCAAGTGGCTCCGCACCTTTTTTAGGTTATCTTTTCTCAGATTGGAAAACATGTGCCCACGGTCTAAAGCAGAGAAAGGCGGCATATGTGTCGCTGCCGTTTAGTGTCCAGTTGACGGTAAGTTGGCACAGTTGGTGTAACAGAGTGGGCCAAGACCGGTCAGGCCCTCTGTCTGCACGGTAGCCATCACCTGGACAACCAAGCATGCCAGCCCTGTGGCTGCATCTGAGGGATCAAAATAATGGCATCAACTGGCAACAAGACAGGAGCATCTACTCTCTGTAAGTGCTTCACAACTCCATCTTTCACTATATTCTAACCAGTGAAGATGCAACAACGCTGACTTCACCCATTGGTTTGCAAACCTCTTTTAGCTCTAACTTTTTGCATTTGGGCCACCAATACTTGTGATTTTGCGAAGAAGGTGGAGATCTAAGTTATTTATTAATGGTAGCAAACTGCAGTAATAGACTGTGTTACTGTATCACATTGACACAAACATATGCTAATCGATCTGTTTTTTCTGCTTATCCTAATCAGAATTACAGGTATACCCTGCACCGTTCACCAGTCTGCCGCAGGGCTAACACAGACAGACAACCATTCATACCCCCACTCACACTAACAGCCCATTCAACTGTTAAACTAACCCCACTAACTGCATGGAGAACCCATGCAGACATGAAGAGAACAGGCTAAGATCTTCTTGCTATGAGGCCACAGTGCCAACTACCGCTCCTGCTAATTAGCTTACAACTAAAATACTAGAATGTCCCCTAACAAACCAGAGCACAGATTTCCTACTTTTAGTATTAGATTACCTAATATTTATAAAAATGCTTCCTAAGTAATCAAAATCTTAAAACATGGTCAACAGGTCTAGTGCAGGAAATAGCTAAGATAAAGATTAGCCAATAGGTAGCAGATACACCCACCTGTCAGTACAGCCTGTCATGCTAAGCCTTAATAAAATGCAGATAGGTGGGTCATGCTTTACATGCTTTATAGACCAAACTATTTGTGTAGCTGGCTGTAAACATGTTTATTTCTGCTGTAAAGTTGGCTACTGACATGTGCAGCCAGCCTCATGTGGTCAGTTGGGGAACTGCATTCCTTGCTCTTCCTTCTCTGGTTCATTTTTCAGCTCCCAAGGCTCCTGACTGATACCAACAGAAACAGAAAGGCAAAATGATGGTGTTCAACGTGATTTGTACGGCGTCCATTCGTGTGCCTGTACTGCTCCTCCAAGGACCAGGCTCATACAGCAGGAATAATGAGCCACTATTCTGTTATATTGCAGTGTACCAAACAAGCATACACAAAAAGAGAGACTTCAGGGGTCAAGGCTTGGCACTGGCTTTCTTTCTCCCTGTCTCCCACAAGCTACACACACACACACTTTCCTATTTCTTTCATACTGTACTTCCCAAGTGTGTAGGGGTCACCATGGAAACCTTGTCTTTTGCAGGAAACGGCCGAGATGTTGTGATGAGGTCTCGACAAAAGCTTATTGATCTACAAGATTTGGTGCCCGTTTAAAAGAAAAATCTTGCTTTGTGTTGTTGAGACTTGTAATCGATATGAAGAAATCCCTGGAAACAAACTTGACGAATTGATACTCTTAAGCTATTCAGAGTTTATGGGTCTGTGTTTATGGGTTATTTCTGGCCTGTAGTTTGTTCCAGTAGATCATTCTCACTGTATTTGGTTGTGCTTTGTATACTGAGTGGTGCATGTATATATGAGTGTGTGTGTTCCATGGGTACTTCCTGTGGTTAGCTCTGTGCAGCAGAGATGATTCATGACTTTCAGTGTTGTTTGAGAGAGTGAGAGAAAATTCACGCTATAAATTTGCCTCTTTCCAACACTCTATGTCACACTCATAAATATACACACACAAACAACCACACACACACATATACTCCCGAGCTTACACTGTTCCAACTCCCACACAAACTGAAAAAAGTATGCATCTTCATTTATGCTTTTTTAGGGTAACTGACACAAATGAACCAAAAATATCTTCGCATGCAGTCATTTCACATTTCCTCTGACTAGCAGCTCGTGGTCATGGATATAAATGTCATAATCACATAACAATAGGCAACATTTGCTCAGTGTTTTCTTATAAATTCACTCGTGTAAATAAGCACTTTATAGGAACGGGGTATTTTCAGAAGACTGCCTCCTAATATGAGACTCCACTATCATACATTATCAGGAAAAGCTGCAGCACGCTTGAGTCTATAGTACAAAGTCCCTTTTTTGTGGTCCTGCAAAGGCTTTGTGCTGCGTTTGTAGCTCAGGTCACAAAGAATAGCCCACAGGAAGTGAGAAGAGCTACAACGGCTCAAGAGTTCGAAAATATAAAGGAGAAATAAAAGGCCAGTATGCCTGTGTATATATGCCTGTGTATATATGCCTGTGTATATATGACTATATGACTCTTCAGTCACGCACATTAGCAACAGCAATAATAGCAGCCCTATACTCAGGTCTATGCTCACCTTATCATTGTGTTATCTGAAAGGGGAAAGTCCGCACACAGGAAATTCACACAAGTTCACTTACAGTATCCATTTACAGTTCAGTCAACAATTTTCCTTTTTCAAATGAAGCCACAACTTCCTGATTACTGATTTTCCTCTCTTCTTTGTTACTTTCTTTTTTTTCTTTTGCTCGCTCTGTTTTTTTTTGGTTTTTTTTCCGAACGTTGCGTCACTGGGTTGTGGTTTACTCACTACTCACAGTGCACAGGAAGTGTGTTGTGGCAAAACAGGTCCCTGTCACTGTTTCCACTCCTCACTGAGGACCACAGAGCTAAATTTAACGCCAATAACAAGATCACAGGTGCCCAAAATACTCACTTCCACATACATCGAAGTTTTATTTAGCCACCCGTAGCTATTTTTACTTAACCATGTTAATATACTTATGTCTGGGCTGAGGTTACGTTTACTTTGTGACGCAGTCTGCCACAAAGGAAACAGCCTAAACCAATTAACAAGCTGTAGGATTAGAGAGGAGCTAGTGAAGTCAGGACAGTTAGCCACTAAGACACAACTGACCATGACGGTCACATGGCTGACGTCTAGCCAGAAAAGAGACTGACCGACCATAGTTTTGACGTAGATGTGATGTCACTGATCATTTTAACGGCTTAGCCATGAAAGTGTGCCAAAGACAGACAAAAACACAAGAAGTGAAGTCTGTTCGTATCAAAGACAACACATTCCATAGATATGTATCATGACTGGGGTCAGGTCATGTGCCTAAGACCAGTTGCTGAATTTAAGGAAGTGAAATGACAGCCACGTCAAAATCGGTCAAATCTGGCATCATAAGTCAGCGTAAAAATAGCATACGATGGGCTATTTTAACCTTGTGGCTCATGATTTGACACCACAGGAAAGGAGAACTAAGAAATGGGCGCTGAATGGAAAATGCAAAGTGAAAGAGAAGAGGGACCAATTACAAATACATGACATGGAAAAAAACAAAAAAAGAAGAAGGGGAAAAAAAACAAACTAAGGGGAAAAAATAACGTTAAAATTGCACCGGCGTGACACTGCTGAAGATATTCAGATCACTTCCTGGACTGTATCAGCAAAGAAAGAGCAGTATCAATATCAGCCCCATTATCTGGAGCAGCTCTCCTCTCCACCCTTTGTGTCAAGGGTATTGTGAGGCCTCGGCCCAACCCACCTCCGTGCGCTGGCATTCAGTTAGAATCAGTGCGGCTGTGATGAGGCGGGTTGAACAAACAGACCGGCGGACTTGGACCGCGGCCAGGGCCAGAGTGGGTTTCAGTCCAGCTAAAGTTACACTCCGCTTCTGCTAGCTCAGTGTAGCTGGAAGCAGAAGCCAACTGTGGGGCAATTACCCAAATGCTGCCGAGTCATGTTGGTCAAAGTCTGGTCTGCGTTCATGTGGGGGTGTGTTTCGCCGCATACACACACACACATAAATACACTCAGAGTACACTGCTGGTCTGTTCACATTGTAGAATCAAGATTGTTTGAAAGACTATATGAACACATAATAGTCTTAATAGTTTCAGTCTGCTAGTTTACATCTATTGCCTTTCTTTTTTCCCCCCCTGTTAGTACTTCCTGCCTTCTCTTCATTTTCTCATTTTCCCACATTCATCCCTAATTCACACCATGTGGATGTACATGGAACTTGGATAGCCTGATGTAAAGTAAACCGGACTTTGGAGAAAGTCTTATTGTCACCAGCACAAAAAAAAGTGAGCCAGCTAAAAATAGACAGATTTACTCCACCCCGTCCTCAGAACCCTGCAGGAGATCATGCTCGGGAGTGCAACTGTGAGGCCGGGGTCACTGTGTTACTATGGTGACACAGCCACGGCAGCATATGTGTGTATCCAGGAATAAGGGTTTTATGTGAATTTTGAATGTGTGTGTGGCTGCTCACTTTCTGGGCCTTGTGTCTCTCTACCAGCAGCAGCAGCAGTCTCCCAGCCACTGTTGAGAGAGAATGTTGGGTAACAGAAGTCTGGAGTTCCCCTGGACTCACTCCAGACCTTCTTTCCCTCCTGCCTCTCTTCCCACAGTCCTCCCCTCCTTCTCCCCTCACTTCCACTTGCTTCCCCTTGTTCCTGCTGGCTCGTTCACTCATGAGTGATATCGTGCGTGTGTGTGTCCATGTGGACATTTTTCCCAACAGCCTGTACTGTAGAACTCCTGGTTTATTTTTTCTTCTCACAGTCGGTCATCTCCTTTTCTAATTTTTTTTTTTTTAGCACTTTACACACCAACCTTTAGCAGAACTCAAATTTTGGACCATTTTTTTTTTTCATTTAACCCTGATAGACTCTGTTTCCCTATAAAACCATTATGTAGAACTGATCCCAGATCAGCGTCTGCTGTCTCAGCAGCTCACCACATCTGCTCTGACTCATTTTTCTCTGGTTCCCCATTCCGAAAATGAGAAATGAAGGCAGCTTTTAAAAACAATTTGTGCCTATTTGTGGCTCTATCCTAGCCCAGTCAGACTATCATCATCAGCGCATAATCGTCACCACCGTCATCATCATCATCATCACCATCATCATCAAAGCAACACATCGATGATGAAATACTGCTCAATCTAGAGAGAGGATTGTTCAGGTTTAGGTGGGCAGACACTTGCAAAAACTTACAGGATTCAGAGATTGAAAGGGAGTCATCCATGCCTTATCTGAAATTATTAAAAAGACCAAGTCTATTTATAATATGATCCAGATTTATTACTCTTAGCTGTTTGGGTTTTTTTCCCCCTTAGTAGAAGCTTAAATCCTTCAGCACAGAAAGATACAAGAAACTGATAAAGAAAAAAAACAGTAGGTGTGCAAACGTGATACATGTCAGCAAGGCAAGACAAACACTGACTTGGCTTGTCTTAGCATGTTCACCTGCACCCACTTCACTCAGCACTTAGCCTTCGTGCCAGAACAACAAGCCGCTGCACGCTTCTCCCACAACAGCACACAACAGTAACCTACCCTGGTTTGCACCCTGCGCTGACGAAGCACCGTGTCACAGTTTCCGAAACCTCTCCTTCCACCTTTGCATCACCATGCATGACAAAAAAAAAAGAAGAAGAAAAAAAAAAGAGAAAACATAAAGTAGGAGTATTAGTAAACTAACAGGTTCCGTTTAAGAGTTACATTCAGTAGATTCAGAAGAGAATTAGGAAAACACACACTTCCATCCAAATTACTTCCACTTTCTGAAAAAACTTTGGTTTAAAAGTGTCAACTTCATAGTTAAAGCAAATATTGCTCATTGAGTTTGTGATAAAACAGAATGGCTAAGTTAGACGAGGGAAACACACTGAGTTAAGGTCAGTAATTTATAAAACATGCAAGAAAGCAAGTACCAGAAATGAGTGAGTCACAGCTCAAGAAAGTCTTTCTCAGGAGATTTGAATGTTTATAAAAAATGTTATATGTGGTGTTTTAAGACCGCCATCTGAGAGTAAAAGGGAAACTTTATGTGACTGAGCAGATAAGTGACTTAAATTAGATATTTTTATTTGTCTGGCTGCCCTTAAACAAGACCACAGAGTCTGGGACGTCTGAGCCACAGCCACTGAATGAGAACGAAACACAGTCTACTTCCTCTTTCCACCCATCAGCCGCTTGCTCCACTCACGGAGCAACGGATGTGATGTCACTTCCTGTTTGGTTTTCAGCTGCACTGCAAGCAAGCACAGAAGTAGCAGCTTGGTGACAGCTGCGAGTGGAGCTGGAAACATGCAAATAAACAGGGTCAAAGGTTAAAGCTGGCTGATTGTAAGTGTTTGTAAGCTCTCACAGCTGCTTTTAAAGCCACATTAGAATCACTTAACTCTTTTTTCTTTCTTTCTTTTTTTTGCTTTAAACTTAAGCTTGTTGTTTTTGACTGCATGGCTTTTACATAAGTGTTTCCAAATCAACTTTTGCAGCAGCAAAATCTCAGAAATCACTGTGGGTGATATATTTGCATAACACAACAACCAGGAGCATACACATATCACACTTTCTTGCTTACTTCATAATCCAGTGGTTCTGTCTTCTGTGTTTTGTGGTCTGCAGATTTCTAAGAGTGAGTTTCTCTCTAAGAAGAACCAGTTACGAACATATATTTAATGCCCTTTGTAGTTCTCATTGCCATTGCCAAAGCTATTTGCATTCATGGCATGACATG
This sequence comes from Diplotaxodon limnothrissa, assembly GCF_057381915.1. NCBI lineage: Eukaryota > Metazoa > Chordata > Actinopteri > Cichliformes > Cichlidae > Diplotaxodon > Diplotaxodon limnothrissa. The sequence goes on along the minus strand of NC_140597.1, from coordinate 29,894,615 downwards.
ATGTGACACCGCTGTATAAGGTTTTTTGTGGAGCTAAATATAATGGATGCAGTACGCTCAAGTTGTTGCTATAAATTGGTCCACGTGTGTTTATCTGCACTTAAAACATCATAGCCCAATTTGATCATTTACACCAAATCGCTTTGCAGACCTCTGAGAGTCCCTGGCCCCTGCTTTGAGAACCGCTGGCCTAATATATATATATCCTGTATTATCTCTTCTGCCAAAAAGAGCGGCAGTAAGAAAACTCCAACTCCTTTGCCTCATCATCTGTCGTTAGTTGAGAGTCTCTTGGTGACAGACAGGCAGGCACTGTGACACCCAGCCCTGGTAATAGAAGGCAATTATAAGCCCTGGCAAGAGCTGTGGCAATGGGGAAAACTTTTATACAGCCCCCCTCCTGGGGCGCTGACATGCAGACACACTGAAATTAATTGCTACAAAACATCAGACGAGCTTGACGCACACATGCGCGTAGTCAAACTCCTGGAAAGGAGAAGGATGAAACAATGCACATCATGCAACGTTACACTGATGCGCGTGAGGAGGAAGAAGAAGAAAGGGAAAGCAGCAAAGAAAAGCAGTGAAAAAACAAGTAGATCCCTTCCAACAAATCATGTTTTCATCTAAATAAAGAAGCCAAAGACAATAGACTCGGGTACCTTGGAGACCAGGAGGACTATTTCTCCATGGCAACCAGTGTAGTGTGTGACAATGCCGCAGTGCGAGGGTTTGAACTGCTAAAGCTGTCTGGGAATGCAGAGATAGATGGGGGAGAGAGAAACTCAGAGAGTGAGACCCACGGAGGGCTGTCGGTGTGCTCGTAATGAGAACACACACTGTCACAATCCCACTGCGAGAAAAATGGAAGTTCATGACTTTCCAGCTCACGTTATTTTATTTTCTTTGACTCTTTAAGTCAATACAAAGACAACTCCTGTTCCTAACTAAATTATGACACTAAGCCTGTTTATGTTTCCGACAGTGCAAATCCAAATATATTCATAAGTAAACATTTCTCTGGTGTTGCTATGGAGTTGTTCCCTTGTTAGAAAAAAAAAAGAAAGAAAGGCAGCACCATGTGGCCCTCGTACAAGATTTATTTTAATTGTGTGGTGTATTGTGGCCAGGAGAATGTCAGACTATATGCTGGGTGTGTGCTGTCGACACACTTGTGGATACATGTAGTCGTGTCGGCCCTTGGACACGATCACGCCTGTGTAAACGAGGTTGCGTTCGATGTGCCACGTGCGTTTGTGTGTTCGGATTGCAGGACAAATAACGGAGCGTGTTTGTCTTTGTCGCAGTTCTTGTGGCAATAAAACTATTTCAAACTTTTCACTTCCTGTTTGATCGCTCCTCTTTATACACGTGAAAGCCCAGGTTCAATGGAAGTCCATTGTTCCACGATGTTGTGGGTAAGTTTTTTGTTTTGTTTTGTTTTTAAGATCTGGAGTTCAGCGTCAGGCTACTGGATGTTTTCTTTCCAGACTGTGCACCGCTACAAGTTTCAACAGCGTCCTCACCCATTTCTCCTTGTCAGCATCGCCCGACAACCATCAACATGCAATCTCCTTTGTGTGTCTTTAGTTTTATTTGCAGTGCGCTTTATAAAAATTCATTACACTGTCTGCCGCCAGCGTAGGCAGAAAAATATTCCCTCAGCTCAGCTGAACTCTCACCCTCCTTTAATGTAAACACGGCTCACTAGTCACGTTTCTCCCATTAAGGTAAATGCTTGCATTATGTATGAATCTAGTCTCCTTAATCCAGTTGCGCCATTAACCCGCACCGCCAGTCTTTTTCAAGGCCTTTCATAAAGAGAAGTGGAGACAACTCTGACCCTCTTAATTTGTAATGGATAATTTAAAGCATTAGTGTAAATTAGATTACCGGTAATTACGTATCACATAAGATGTGTTCTTCTCCGGCTGCAGCGGGATTTGAGTTTACAAGATGTGCTGTTGAATCTTCAGTCTAAGTGACCCAAAGTGACATTTGGCCCTCGAGCATAGACTTCTGAAAAAACCATTGTCCCGTAAGCCAAATGCTTCTGACAGATATTCATTTATTCATTCGCCCCTCTTTCTATTTTCTCATTTGTTTTTCTCTGCAACGGCCGCTGCAGTTATTGTTGTTTGTCGTCTTGTCTGTCTGCCTCGTCAGCCGTCATGCCTGTTGACACACGGCACTCTGAGTTAAATGATTATTGTGTGATTGCAAAGAGTTGCGGGGCTTTCTGATGGAGACCTGTCTCCCCAGCCCTGTAGGCTATCCCACATCGGCAGTCTCCAGCTGGGGATAGATGGGAGGGGGGAGGGAGGGCTGGGGTTAAGGTGGGAAGGGGGAGGGAGAGGGGCTTTACCTGAATCAGCCCGTCATGCCTGCCCTCAGGCTCACCTGTCAACAACCCACTAACAGTCGCTTTCACTCTCTGTTGCTTTCTGGCTCTTCTTTTCCATCACTTCCTCTGCTCCTGTATCTCTCTTCACTCATTTATCTCCCTGCCTCTCACCCTCTCCACTCATTCACTTCACTTCTGCTCCGACACAAAAAACAAATAACTCTCACCTGAGCGGATGTGTCTGCGTCTCCCTCACTCTCTCTCTTTCTCTCTCAGACTGTCATTTTCACTTCACAGCAAGTTATTGGAAACAGCTTTGGCCATCGGACTCAAGGAGACTATTTGTCTTGGCAACTTCTGATCTGACTCAAAAACTCAAATAAACTCTGGAGAATAACTTAAAGGTTTGTGTGTGTGTGTGTGTGCTTTAACTGTTTGCATGACAATGGGTTTAGAGAGGTCATCCTTTGAGAGACGGGTGTGATTTCAGGGTAAGTTTACCAAATTTTCAGTAGCTCAGGCAATGTGTTTTTAGCTCTTGGTTCCGGAAAGGAGAAGATAAAAACCAAACCGTCTCCCCTTTTTTGCCATTTTCTCAATAAATGTGAAGGTCCAAGAAGTGAGCGGGATGACGGTGTGGCCGTCTGATGCAATATTAAACCCACACTGCATAAAGCGTCTCCTCCACAGAAACAGATGTGGCCGGGAAGAGCCCTAAAGCAAAGTTTAGACTCCTGACAAAAAGCCGAAGACTTTTAGTGGAATGAAAACAACTCTGTTTTCTGTCTGCTGTGAGTACGTGTGCCACGAGTCACGCCCAAACATCTTCACTAAAGAAAACAAATCAGTTGCTTTTCAGTCTGGACGCTGAGGCCACATCTTTCTGCCTCCCTCACTCCCCGTCTCTTCCTGTCTGTCTCTCTGCCCATGTGAAGACGTCAGCACTGTGAGCAGCACTTCCAGCCAGCTCAGTTAATCAGCCAGAATGAGGAGTTTTAACCCAGTGTGTGATGTAAACTTGAAATAAATTTGGTTTCTGCCTGGTTTCTTTCTCTGCAAACTGCATGGCATAAAGTGACTGAAGAGGATGGGTGTATTTTAAACGTATTAATGAGCAAAAATGAATAAAGGTTTTGCCATTTTTTTTAAAAAAATAGAGTGCATGGTAAAAAGTGCACTGTTTATACAAAAAACTTAACTTTGAAATCATATGTATTTACTTAATTTCCAACACTGGAAAGGAAAAAGTATTTGCAGTCTAGATGCTAACCTCAGCAACTACCTTCAGTTGTTATCTCAGGTACAGTTTGTGGTAAGGTTATTTGGATCAGATCTCACAACAGTCAATAACAGCACAACAGGTGCCTTTTGTCAATTCAATATGACTTTGAATAAATTTTTTTCCAAGCAGTCGAATCAGAAGTCACTAATTATTATTATTTTGATCAGAAAAACTAATGTACACAAGCTTCTCGAGTCTATAATGTTTCATCAAACAGAACCTCTTCGCTGTGGATGATGAATACTGAGCTGACCTGTTTTTTTGTATCCATCGGTCCTGTCAGCATGCTGGGGTCACCCACGGATTATGGCACAAGAAAGCGTTTTGTAGCAACCTTTAAATGTTACCCGTTGCTGTGAATGCTGCACAGTGTGGGGAAGCCCCGACTTTCAGTGTGCTGCCGGTGACTCATCCGGAGCTGAAAGGTCAGGGGTCAGCTCTTTTGTCATAAGCATCAAACAAACAAGCTGGGTCCTCTGTGAGTCACACACAACCTCTGGGGCACATGGCAGGGTTGGGAGGGGGGGTGTCTGTGTGATGTTTTTGGTAATTGTTTCTCTGTCACCTTCCACCTTCACGAGGCAGCAGCAGACGGATATGAAGATGGAGCAGCTATTGGATGCCGCAGCTCTCTTTCTCCGTGATACACCACAGCCATTCCTGCTCCACAGCCTGCGGGGTAATATGACAAGGAGGGATGCTTGCACTGACTGAGAGAGCGAGCAGATTGTTTTTCAAACATCACTGGGGCCTAAAGCTTTAGTAGGTCAGCTCCCATAGTAAAAGAAAACTTGTGATCTTAAAGTCTCGCCGCTAAACACAGAGCCTGCCTTCCACACTGGCATTCCTGAAATCCTCTCAAAAGGGGGGGCATAACTGTTTCAGAGTAGCAACAGGTGGTGTGCTGTAATCTTCTGCATTGTATTGTCATGGGCTGTGTTAGATTTCAGTAAGCGAGCCAAGGTTTATGATGACTGGAGCACAGAGTGACGGTGTCAAGTATTTAAACAGACACACGTTGCTGGATGTCTTCCCCAAAAGGCAAAAGGCAGTTTCCAGAATCCCATTAGATCCATTTGGCTTGTCACGCGTGTCAATTAGTCCAAATTCTCTCTACATGTTTAAAAAAAAAAGGTCAGGGAGGCATACTCTTGTTGATGTCACTTTAAAAAAACTTTGAGAGAAAAATGACATTTATCAAATAGCCTCCTATCATGTTCTCAGCTTCTCTCCCCATCACTGTGTGACTATGGGCTAATATTCAGCCTGTCACTCTGCCCGAGACGATCAGGCCTCCGCTCTTCTCCCATTTAATTATCAACTCTGGCTGTGTATACAACACATCCAGGCCACATCTAATTTTTATCATAATAAAAAATTGCCCCCCTTCACACACACACACACACACACACTTTCCCACATGCTCGAATAAAACTATGAAACTATGATCCTGTGCTCCAAAATAACCAGGACCCGCTTTTTTTCTTCTCTGTGTCATTACACTACCCCTCCCACCCTCGTGTCTCCTCTGCCAGATTGTGTAACATCCAGGCTTCAGTAGCTGTCATCACCCACCTTCTAATCCTGGTCCGCCCATCAGGGGAGCACACCTGTATGCTAATGGGGAGGGATTGCACCACGGCTCGGTGTGGGCAGCCCAGGAGGTGAGGCGATGTGACGGAGGAGTGGGAGTGCCTGCCTCCCTGGCTGCCCTGTCTACCTGACTGACTGCCTGGCACTGGGTTCTGAAAAATGCCAACACAAAGCTTGATATTTGCTCCCACATAGATACCGTGGGTGAGAGGATTTTCTTTCATTTTCTATTTTTCTATCCTCCTACCCACCTTCTTCATCTCTTTTTCTCCACCTGCCTGGGATTCTTTCAATTTCACATATTTACTTATTGCGCTCACCTCCCTGTCATTCTATTGTTCCAACTCCTCTTCATGGATGCTCTTTCTATTGTTTTTTGGCACATCTACCTACTTCCTCGTGTTTTCCTTTCAAATCAGGACATGGTTAAATATTAACCATTGCTCGTGCAGGATATGCTTGTGTGTGTGTGTGTGTGTGTGTGTGTGTGTGTGTGTGTGTGTGTGTGTGTGTGTGTGTGTGTGTGTGTGAGTGAGTGAACAGGGGCATGACTGTTGCGTGTAATGTTAGTTATCTTTTTTTCCCTCATAGGTCACCGGAGTTTGATCGGGTGAGGACTCCTCTGCCTGGTTTGTGTGGGCAGTTATTTTGAACTTACCGATGAGAAGAAACCGCTGACCTACATACACAAATATGCAAAAGTACACACAGATCCTGAGCATCTACACACGTAGACTAATTCTCCTTCTCCTGCCCTTACAGCATCTGGCTTCCACCCCCTCCATGCATCAGAGTGAAGAGAGGCCCAAACAACCACTGTGAACTGTTTATCATCTTTATTACTTTATTACTTTTCTGAGAGTTTTCCCTAACCTGATTTTATTACATTGTCATCAGATGATGAGTTCTCTCATCTGCTGCTCTCTGCTCTTTTCTTCTTTGCTTTTCCACAAATTTATCGACCTTGGTAGCTGATGCATGACAGCGGTGGTGGATGCAGACAGGAGTTTAGATTTGGTATCATCACCTTGCCACATTTAAAATCATTTTGTGTAACTCACCATCATTGTAGGCTGTCTCCTGGTCTTTTATCGTCAAAGTAACAGGCCCATGGAGGAGGAGAATTCTTGTAGCTGAAAAGCAGAATGTAAATCCAAACGTTAACTGTGTGTGTGCACGGTGACAGGCTAGCATTTTTTTCTACGCATTGCCACATACCTTCAAAATGTATTAGATTTATACGTCCAGTATCCGGATGAATAAACAGAATTACACATTCTCCAGCAGCGACATCTACTCCAGGCATATTTGGATTTTGTAAAGGAGCCTCTGCTCCAGATCATTCATAATATATGACAGAATTTTGCTATCACTCTAATAGGGGTAAACAGAGACATTTGCCAGAGGCTGAATGGAAAATGCCTGCAAGGGGATGCAATCCAGCAAAGACCAAACGCCAGTTGTGCGTACCTGAATGATTGTTTTGTTACCACATCAATCGATCCATCTATCTATGTCAGTTTTTTCAATCAGTCCGATTGTGATAGCATGCTTGTGACAGCGGCATCTGGATGGGGCAGTTTAAACGTAGTTCAAATGCCTTTTATCCACTAAACCCTGAATGTAAATCAAATTATATTCATCGGCAGCATCTTTTCTCTCCCTCCCTCTCCTTCTCTTGGACCACCTCAAAGTTTCCTGCCCACGATATTTCCCAATAAGGTTGCTCACATATAGATCCAGTCAGCAGCAAGTGAAACACATCGATTTCCCGTCAGCTTCCACCGAGGAGTGTAGGAGCCCCAGCCGAAACTGGAGCAGCCGGGGTAACATCGGTATCCCGCTGGCGTCCTGGCAGCTGTGCACAATGTTGTTAACGCGGCCCATTAGGCCGCTGAGTGGCAGAGAGATTCCCTGAATATTGAGCAGGGGACACCCCTCAATTAGATAGATCGGTCCGTACCTCGTCAGCAGCCGCACCTATCTGTCCTCATTAATCAATGACACCCCGAAAGAGATGGAAAGTTAATTTAGGAGAAGTTTGCTGCCATCCAGCAGTTTGCAGCCTCCTAATTCTCAGACCGCTGCTTGAGAATTGTCCACACACACACACACATATATATATATATATATATATATATATATATATATATAACCCCACCGGAATAAGTCCTTAAGCAGAGGTTTTAGAGAAACGCTCGTCCATGCAACTCGTAAGTATCAGTAGTTGTTGAAAAAAAAGGGCGTTAAAGTTGTGCGTGAGCTGGTGTTGCAGTTGGGTTTTGCGTGTTTTGGACCCAAATTGTTGTACAAGTTGTTGGAATTGTGTTTAAAAAGCGTTCGTCGTGTTTTTGGCTTGCTCTGTGTGTCTGTTTAAACACTAACTCGGTCCACGCAGCGCAGTTCTTCTGTTTCACAGAGTGGTTACAGGCGAACCGCGAGTTAAGCTGCGCTTTTAAACACAGGACCGTAATTCTGTCGCTAACATTAGTTATTGTGAGCGTTGGACATGATTTGCACTCCATTCTCTCATTCGCTGCCAAACAGCGATCGGCTTTGCCAAAGGAAGCTCCAAATAAGGACAGGGGAAATGGAAACCCACCGGAATAGGTCCTTATGTAGTCACGACCTTATAAGGCACGGCGGAGCAGGGCTTTCCGGCAGCAGCGCTGCCTGCTGCACAGATGGGAAATCCAAATCAAATCTATGGGACGACCGGGAGAGCGCAAGAATAATGCTGCTGTCTATGAAGATACATTGATTCGGGAGAGAGGAAGAGCGGCGTTGTCTTCACAATTTACTGTTAGAGCTTAATATAAAGTCTCTCCTCTCTGTTTCCCCCCCCAGGCCAGCGTCATGTGTCCTCCACTGCACTGCCTAAATATGGGCTTCCTATGCTCCAAATATGGACATCTACGTCACAAAGCACATATAAAAGGAGCGGGGAAACCTCTCGGCTCATAGACAGCCCTGAGAGCCCACAAGAGCAACTGTTAGAGCCGAGATAGAGAGACAAACAAATAGATCTCACTGACAGAAAAATCACATTAAAAAGTAAAACGTCAACTCAAAACAACATCAATCCAAAAAGGTAAAAAGCCTGAATTGGAGAAGTAATTTATTACAAAAAGTCGAAATTAATCAACAGATTAATTTTGATGAATCTTAGGGAATGAGTATAAAGGAGACGTTTGATTTTTTCCGAAAAGACAAGTGGATCTTTACTCACCTCTAAGAGAAACACGGACAACGACAGGACCACGGGAGAGCAAGAGTCACGGACTAAAGACAGAAAAGCTGCATCTTCCTCGGCATCAGAAGAAGTGTGCAGCGCTCCCTGAACGGGGCTAAGTGATTCCTTCCACCTGCGAGGCACCGCTCTGCTAACGTGCGCCCAGCCTCCACGCACTCAACACCAGCCATCAGCGCAGTCTCAGCCCTGCAGCTTCAGCACCAGCAGAGGATGGCTGCAGCCAAGACTGAGATGATTCTCCCAGCCCTGCAGAACTCCGAGCCCCTGAGGTTCTCTCACTCCCCCATGGATAGCTACCCTAAGCTGGAGGAGGTGATGATGCTCAGCTCTGCAGGGACCCCATTCCTCTCTGCGTCTGCACCAGAAGGTGCCGGTTTTGGCTCCGGGGAGCCAGGAGACCAGTATGACCACCTCGCTGGAGGTAAGATCTGGAGATTTTTTTTCTATTGCTTCTGGTTGTTTATGCTGCATTTAAAACCGAATTAAACGCATCTGTAGAGCTATAATGAACCAAGAAAGAGTTGACAGAAACAGCAATGCAACTTACAAAAATATTATTTATGTTTGCTGTTTATTGCTATTTCACTGGATTAAACAGTCATGCTTGATTTAAGTTGACATTTAAGATTTTTAGTTATAAGTCTGCTGCATGTAGTTTTGCAGTCTTCCCCTTTAGCTCACTTAACACTATTGTTTAATATTATAATTCTGTTAAAACTAAATACAGAGAAATAAAAACACCTTACTTAACACTAATTTATTGATAGCTCTATATCCTTGTCAGGTCTCTAAAGACTCAGACTCTGCTCTGCTACCGCATGCTTCTCAACACTCCTACAGCTCAATTCAAATTGCATTTCCAAAAACGGCTGAACTGCAGTTTCGATGATCAATCGCCTCTGGCTCTGTGATGGGTTTTAGGAATCTGAACGCTGTGCTTGTGTGTGTGTGTGCTCGAGCTTGTGAAAGACAGGAAGTAGGAAAATAAAAGAAAGATTGAGAGAGTTTGAGCCAATGTGTTTAGAAAGCATGCGGCTTCTGTTGCTGTTTAGATAGACACACTTCTAGGGTTGAGGGGTAAAGAGTTTAGTTTGAGGGTGTTTCTCTGTGTGGGCACCTGTCTGATCTGTGACAGGAGAGAGGGGTGACACACTGTCCACTGCTCTGGCAGGTTTCCCTCTCCCTCCCTCTGGATATTGACAGTTTGATTTATGTCTCTGCTTTCTCTGTGCTCCCTGCAGATACGTTACCTGATATCCCCTTCAACTGTGAGAAGCCAGTGGTGGAGCAGACCTACCCAACCCAAAGGCTGCCCCCCATCTCCTATACAGGCAGCTTCACCCTTGAGCCCGCCACCACCTGCAGCAACAGCCTCTGGGCAGAGCCGATCTTGGGCCTGTTCTCTGGGCTGATAGGCAATGTTGCGCCCAGCTCTAGCTCTTCCTCCGCAGCCTCACAGACCATCTCATCCTCCTCCTCTTCAGTCCCATCTTCCTCTTCTTCCTCGTCTTCTTCTACCTCCTCGTCCTCATCTCAGAGCTCCAGCCTCAGTTCTTCGATTCACCACAGTGAACCCAACCCAATCTACTCAGCTGCCCCAACCTACTCCAGCTCCAACTCTGATATCTTCCCAGACCAGGGCCAGGCTTTTCCCACTTCAGCTGGAACAGTGCAGTACCCACCCCCTGCTTATCCCAATAGCAAGACCTGCAGCACAAGCTTCCCTGTGCCCATGATTCCTGACTACCTCTTCCCTCAGCAGCAGGGAGAGATCAGCCTGGTCCCTCCTGACCAGAAGCCCTTCCAGAATCAGTCAAGCCAGCCCTCCCTGACTCCTCTTTCTACCATCAAGGCTTTTGCAACCCAGACTGGTTCGCAGGACTTAAAAAGTGTCTACCAGTCCCAGCTAATCAAGCCTAGCCGCATGCGCAAGTACCCCACCCGGCCAAGCAAGACACCACCCCACGAAAGGCCGTACGCTTGCCCCGTGGAGACCTGCGATCGGCGCTTTTCACGGTCTGATGAGCTGACGCGTCACATCCGCATCCACACAGGTCAGAAACCCTTCCAGTGCCGCATCTGCATGCGTAACTTCAGCCGCAGTGACCACTTGACAACGCACATCCGTACTCACACCGGCGAGAAGCCTTTTGCCTGCGAGATTTGCGGACGCAAATTTGCCCGCAGCGACGAGAGGAAAAGACACACAAAGATCCACCTACGGCAGAAGGACAAGAAAGCAGAGAAGGTGGGGGCAGTGGTCGCAACAGCAACCCCGGTCTCAGCAGCCTCACCTCCCTCCAGCTACCCCTCTTCCATCACTTCCTATCCTTCTCCAGTGTCTTCTTACCCCTCTCCAGTCACCTCCTGCTACTCCTCTCCCGTCCACACTTCCTACCCATCTCCATCCATCGCCACCACCTACCCATCGGTGTCCATGTCAAGCACCTTTCAATCCCAGGTGGCCTCCTCCTTCCCCTCGTCAGTGGCATCCAACATCTACAGCTCCCCTGTCCCCACCCCGCTCCCAGACATGCAGACCACCCTTTCCCCAAGGACAATCGAGATCTGCTAAGAACGAGCAAAGACAAGAACTTTTTTTAGTCTCTCCGTACCTCTCTTTCCTTAAGGTTTTTTGAGGGGAAAGAAATCAGCATCAAAAGGACTTTGTTTTTCCCCCTCCAAAAAGCACTTTTCTGCTCCCTGTGCAGTGTTAGGTGAATCTTGAGATTTACCTGAAAGAGAGAAAAAGACACATGTCAAGGACCGGGCAAAGACAATAGAAGATGAAAAGGGATTTTTTTTTCTGTCTCTAAAACAAATGCAGCACTTCAAGTGCATATGGGACTCTGGAGACAGAGAAACTGGCAAGTCTCTGTTATAGGTACACAATAACCATGAGACAAACAGATCGCCTGCAGTTGAAGTACAGAGGCATGTTCGTCCTTGCAGGCGGTCATACAGTACTAAAGACAATGAATGATATACATAAGCTATCATATATGTATATTGTACATGTGCCACGTTTCGTTTTTATCATTCTTTGGTACCACTGATGTGAACAGTTGTTTGCATATTTGCATTGTATTATTTGAAGTGAGCAGGGCCATATTTTCTACATACTTTCTCTATTATGTAGTGATGATGCTGTGATACGTTTCGACATTGTTTGAAGAAAAAAAACCGCACTTAAGTATTCAAGCATGAGTAAGAGTGATGTTCGTTTCTGTTTGTAAATATCATCCACTGGTACTATCTCTTTCTCTCTTTCTCACATGTGACATATCGCTCAGTTATATGGAAAAACAGAGAAAAGAAAAAAAAAACATTTTCTTTTTTTTTTTTTAGAAAAAAACTTAAACGCTCCTGTTATTTGGTGCCTTTTGTGAAGCCTTGTTGATTGTGTGACATGGCTGAGCGCGAGAGACGATGCACAGCATCTCGCCTTAAGGGTTGAGGGACTATTTTTGTTACAGAATGTACACAGAGGGAGTGAAGGGACGAGCTCCGAGGGCACCGCTTCATTTTATCAGAATGTAAGCAAAAAAGGATAAAAATTATAAAGTCTATTTTTGTAAAACTGAAATGTAAATATCTACATCTTCAAGAGCTGGAATGTTGAAGTTACCTACTGAGTAGGCATGGGATTCTTTTGTATGTTATATACATGCAGTTCATTATTTTGTGGTTTATCTTTATTTTGTAATTGTGTTTGTTAAAACAAGTGACTGTTTCTGGCTTCTAAACACATTGAATGCGCTTAACTGCCAACGGGATATTTGGTGTACAAGATATCCTTCCAGAAATGAAATATAAATAAAAATCTGAATATATATGTATATTTGTTTTCATGTGCATTTTTGAACATTTTCACTGGTTCTTCAGGCCACCTTCGTTGCATCAAATCTCCACTCTTGATTTTGCCATGCATGATGCTCGTGCTTAAATGGTATACATTTCATCAGCTTACTTGTTAATTGCCGGCAGATTATCAGTGGATTTACAGCATAGCTTTACATCACAGAAAGTTCCCCTTTAATTTAAGGGCAAATCTGCAAGGCATGATCTTGTGGAAAGTCTCCATTTCAAACCCTCTTATTAATGATAACGCTAACCCATGACTCCCATGCCTGTAAACACTGAAGATGAGGAATTCTTATCTAGATCCCACTTGCTCTTGAAGATACCCAGCTTATCTAAATTTCCATTTCTTTTTAGATTTTAGGATATATTGCTGGCCCTCACCGTTGACTAAACAGCCTACAAGCAATTTGATCTTTTAGCAAAAGACCAAAAAATAAGAAGAAATATTCCCGTCTGTACAATGATGGCGAAATGAGTTTTAGGTAGGGATGTCTGAAACCAGCTGTGCTTAGACATGCACGGGGTTATTTTCATGGGGTGCAGGTGAAATCCATCACAATATAATTACCTTCCTTTCCGTGGTTGGCGAGATGCTGTCACCTCGTAGTGAATGAGCTGTAACACACAATTGGGCAATATCTGTGTAGGTTAGTCTGAACTGTTGCATGGCAGCAGCTGAACAGAATGGCCCTGAAGGTTTAAATGCTGTTTCTTTGGGTTTTCAAGCAGAATATAATAACAGCTTACTCGCACCATCATTACTCATCTGCCACTGTTCCCTAGGCAAGGAACTCTTGCTACATGTTTGAGTATGGAAATAAAACAGCCCGGATTTTTTAGCCTATGTAGACACACACACTCACACGCACACACAATCCCTCCTCTCGCAGAGCTTTGGAGTAATTTTATGTTGTGAAATGCACTAACCAAAATACTCACAAATGCAAACACAGCTAAAATAGAAAGCAGGAAAACAAGTAGAGGAGAATAATGGAGGGAAAGGGAAAATAATTAAGATAATTGGTCTCCTGATACCAAATTTCCAAATTTGGTCTGATGAGCGTGTCTGTATATCGGTGTGTGGGTATTTGTGCGTGAACAGTACGCAGGCATCTCTGTGCAATATAGACATCTTTTAACGACTCAAACTACTGTAGTTACTTCACGCTGTACGTCTGCATGCTGCTCATGTACAAGTGTGCAAACTATGCCAAGTTACAAGCATTTGTTCTATTCTACTGTCTTTTTAAAGCTCGGCGTCCACCACCCTCACTTCTGCTGACACTATGTGTGTGTGTTTGTGTGTGTGTGTAAGCTGAATTATGTGTAAAATTAAAGGAGAAAAAAAATGCATTATAAAGTTACAATGGTCCATTTTCTTGGATATTGTCTTCACCGCTGCTACACTTTCATAAATATTTGAAAGTGCAGTAGAAAATCACACAAACACAAATCAGCATTGTGGTTGGTCTCTGTGCTGAGTTAAGACACCTTGATGTTTAAATTATGATGTTCCTCACTCAGAGCCATATCTAGCCTTTTTTTAGGCAGATCTTGAAACTCCTTGTGTGGCTTAAAATCCCAGAATCTGTCATTTCCTGTCATTGTTTACAGAATTATTTTGGTTCTTGGCTGCAAGAAAAAAAAGCCATTCAGCAGCTTTTGCATCACAACTTTCTCATATTACCCTGCTTTTAGGAAAGTCCTTCACTCAATGTGAAAACCACACACGGCGCTTTTCTCTCAGTCCTTTCTCGTGTTAGGAGACAGTATTTCAATTTCAACCAGTTTTGGTCAGACGGGGGAGGCTGTGCCGCGACTCTGTCAGAGTCCAAAACCAAAATGCTAGAAAGAGAAACGGGCCAATATTGCTCAGTGTATTAGGGAATTGTGTACCCCATCACATCCTTTGATTCAAGGCTCTTCGTCGCATATCAAAGCTCACGCACTGGGCCTGTTCTCTTTAGGGAGGTGAGAGAGGAGTGTAAGAGGATTTGGGAGTGCAGATGCGTTGTGGCTTCACTCTGTTGTAACTCACAATGGAGCCACCTCACACCCCCAGCGGGCTTCCATTTCAAGAGCCCTGCCTTTGTTCAAAAATGTATTTGTTCTCTTATTCTTTTCGGGAACTGTGTAAAACAAAAAAGAACGAATGGCGAAGAGAACCATCCCTTCTCCCTCAGCCCTACAACCCCGTCCCACTGCCACCTTGTTGCCTCTCTCTCCCTCTCTGCCTGTACCTCTCTCTCCCTCTCTGCCTGTACCTCTCTCTCCCTCTCTGCCTGTACCTCTCTCTCCCTCTCTGCCTGTACCTCTCTCTCCCTCTCTGCTAGTGCATATTTTGCTGGAGATGCTAATGATCTCCCCCCGCTGTATTCTGATGCAAGGTCTGTCTACACTTTTCCCTTTCATCCACATACAAATGTGCTCTTATTGCCTCTTCGCCCTCGGGCCTTTTAAGATGCCTTTTTGAAATATGCCTTTTGATACGCACATCATTGGCCAAGTCCCTGCAGTGATTAGAGCTCTCTTTAATGTGAGCAAGTTAGAAAGTGAATGAGGGGCTCCAGGGCCGGCAGCTATCCGTTCTCCTCTACCTTCACCCCTTGACATCTGCCGGCCCGCTGGGGGGATCCCAGTGCCGGGTAGGATGACCCAGACCCATAGACCCTGCTGGCCATCCTCCATCTTTTATCTCCCCTTGGAGATTAAGCACATGAGGAATGACACTGGAGGATCGCTTTTATAGATACATGGTACTGTATGCTTCGGGGCCAGATTCCTGTACTTTATCATAGGAATGTGACAGGAGGACTGCTCTCTAATGTCTTTTAAATATGCTCCATTGATCTCATGTTCAGAGCCTCACTCTGCCTCACTGGGATGGCTTTTTTTTTTTAAATCTTGCCAAAAGGGAATGCAGAGTCGTCGTCAGGTGCTTTCTCCTGTTCTGCCTCTTGCACTCGACACCTGTTGTGTCTTTTTGGGGGGAGAAGTAGGTTATATTGAAACTGCTTGATTTCGAACCTCCTCACATGTACATTTCACATAGATTGCAACACTTCTACAGATATGGTATTCAGGAAATGTGCACAGGCTGAAAAGGAGTTGAGTCAAAAACTCCATAAGTTATGACACACCTGGACAAAAATGCAGTCGTTCTGTATTCAGATGTCTTCTCGGGTTGCAAATAAGGGGGGGGGGAAAAGACTCCAGTAAACCTGAAACAACAGATCCTCTCTGTGAATCTAAAGACACACAAGCGCATAATAGATTGTCAGAATAACACAAATCTGTTCACGGTTTCTAGGTTAAGATGTGTGGATGTGTGTGTTTGCAGTGTACCTGTTCAAACACACGAGATATAAGAGCAGCGTAGCTTACAAGCATCTTTGAAATTATTTGCGGCACACAAAAGAGATTTTTGACGTATCACTTCCACAATAATCTATAGGTGTCCTGGCAACTTTAGCTCTACTTAATAAGCCATGCTTGTTTGAAGTACATGGCTTTGAACAGACAACAAAACAGTGCATGCTTAAGTACCTCCAAATATGACACCTCTTCAACTCAGCATCAAGTACACTACAGCTTTACAAAGGGCACCTGGGTGGCTCTGAAATGCAAACAGGCCCTCATAAGTCTTTATGTGTCAAGGCTAGTAAGTGGGCTTGAGTTATTTTATTTTCTGTCTGTTAGTCGGAACATCATATGCAATCCCTGAGCAGGGTCTGCGAGGCTGGGTAAATAAATGCAGTCATGCCTCTCAGAGTTTTCTCTTTTTATCAAAAGGGGACACGTGTTGTGCGGCGGATGGCTTCCAACTGCACTTTAGAGGCTTCTGACAGCACCGTGCAAGACCTCAGTTCCTAAACAACAATCATTTAAACAAAAAGACTCATATAAATGTTTAGATTGGTGAGGAGTGTAAATTATTATTGAGATTCTCCCCATTTCAAATGAAGCAACAGAGTTATATTTCAGCGCCATTCAGTTTTCACAGCAGCCCGGATTATAGGTGCGCGCTACAATATTCTGATTATGTGATTGTGTGTCTGCAGGTTTCAGGACTGAATATAACTCAAGACAAATTTGCATTACATAGTTTGGCTTTCTGCTGCAGCTATTATAGACTGGAAATAGAACCATAAAACAGGCACAAAATCAACTACTGTGCTCCGTGGGTCAGATCAGAGCGACCTTTGCTTCACCGTGATGCATCAAAAGCTGAAAGAGACAGAGGCTGAACAGAAAATCTCGCTTCACCCTCCAGATGTGCCCTGCAGTGACTTCACCACCTGTCACTCAAAAGGCGGAGGCCAGGTGTTTGTTCCAGCACCGCAGCCACCTGCTCTGAGATACAGTGCACACACTCGCTCACTTGCATACACACACACACACACACACACACACACCGGTAAGTGCGCTGCTTTTCCATAGAACATCAGCACTGACTATAACTTAATCTTACCCCACTGCCAAAAATGATCCGTAACCTACTTGTTAGGTAATACCTGTGGATCGAGTCAATAATGACTGAAGTGAAGGCCTACAAAACTACAAAAAAAGCCCCAAAACTGCATTGCTAATACAGGAAAGAAAACCTGCATTACTAGTTCAGGACCAAAGATAAGAGCATCAGGACTACCAGCAGTAGAAAGAGACATAATTTATCCCGGTGTTTTATAGTTTTGACTAACATTAACAATAGTTCGGTGCGCTGCGCCTGCTGTGCTTTCATAATGCAGCGCCAGGTATTACAAAAGCACCCCTTGTCATCTGCCTGCTGCTAAACCTCATTTGAAAGCGGGGGCATTATAACGTACACAAAACAGGATATTCGTGTTTCAAATGAATGTAATTTTAGGCAAACAGGTTTATGTGTGTGACTGCATGTAAGTTGTGTGTGCGTGTGGGAGTGCATACCTAAGTGTTTTTGCCATGTGTGCCTATATGCAGGAGCCTTTTAGGTGTTATGAGTCTCAGGGGTGACAGCATGATCGCGGGGGAGAGGGAGAAGTGAGAACTGGGGTGGAGGAGGGATACGGGGAATGTATATCATCATCTGGCCAGGTTTTTCTTTCCCGCCCCCTCACTACAGCTGTCCTCCATGTCTGATGAAAGCCTTGCGCTGCTATATTTGTCCCTCAGTGATGAGGTGGAACTAATGGCTACTTTCACACCAGCTGATGTCATCAGCGTGCTGCGTCTGGGGAGCAGGAGTGTGGGATACCTGCTGGGAGCTTCTGTTGTCCAACAGCACACGCACATGAACACAAACACACGCACATATGTAAATGCTCATATGAAGTCATGAGCTCGCTCGTTTTATACCTGATGCTCTCATCGGAAACTCTGAGGACCGGAAATTTCAAGGGTCTGTTTAAAAGAATGGATTGCTGCCTTTGCTGAAAGTTTAATTAGAAAACTAATAACACTTTTATGGCTACAGGTAAATATGAAGCCAATAGCCTGTGAACTTAACATAGCAGAAAAGCAGGGGGAAGTTCTGTTCATATTTACCTTACAGACACCCGGGAAGCGTGGTGTCATAAAGAGCATTTT
This sequence comes from Diplotaxodon limnothrissa, assembly GCF_057381915.1. Classification (NCBI taxonomy): domain Eukaryota; kingdom Metazoa; phylum Chordata; class Actinopteri; order Cichliformes; family Cichlidae; genus Diplotaxodon; species Diplotaxodon limnothrissa. The sequence goes on along the minus strand of NC_140597.1, from coordinate 29,876,714 downwards.
CCCAAAATGTACTCTTCCTTTAATCTAATCTAATCGAATTATCTGCTGATTTATTTAAATACAAATCTAATAATCTCTTCCTCTGCTTCCTCTCTGTGCCTGTCCTCATCTGCCTCCAGCTAGTTAAAAGTAAGCAGTGTGTGGCGTGCCGAGCACAGCCACATCTCTGTCACATCAGCACCGTTAGGTCCTCATTTAGGGCCTGTGACTGCATGCAGTGGCATGTCAGCATCTGTCAGCTCTGTCAAGTGTGTATGTAGGCTTTTACGCTTCCTAATGTGAAACAGTTGACAGGTTATTACTGCCTTGACCACAGCTATAACCCAACTTTAACCTGGGAAATTTTTGGCTGGGTGCTCAAATGTTTTGACAAGGTGATAGAAAAGTAAAGTTTTCTATACAGTCGACTCAAAACATTAAGCCTAGGGTAAGCTGTACATTACTGTTCCCTGGCTATCATGTTTCCATTAGGATACATCTGTGATCAGATCATAAACTCAGTATGCTTTCAACGCTTCAATCGTTTGGCTATAAATACCTCGGATGCCCCCTCGGTGAAATTACCCCTCAGCAGCCCTATCTCCTCTTGCCTTCCATCATTTTCATCCTCTAATGTACGTGAAGCCGCCAATAATGGTGCTAGATTACAAAGAGTGCGCATAGCCCGTGTGTGTATGTTTTTTTACAGCTCGGAAATATCCCTGCAGTTAAGTGTAATTTATACAAAGAGGGCCACACATTTGACCCGTCGACGTGCACATGCGCGCGCACACACACATACACACACACACGGTCCGCTGTGCTGTCTCTGCACCTCAGGGTGCAAGCGTGTGTGCTTGCATGTGTGTGCATTTAGCTCTGTACACTGCTGCTTAATAGAGTCCTCCATTGTGAGTAATGACCCCAGCTCTTTTCTGTTATTCTATCCAGACCAGCGGGCTAAAAGCTGCTGTAAAGATGAGAACGAGGGTCTCTCTGTTATTCCAAGGCAGTAAAAAATGAGGAGAAATTGTCGTTAAATGAAAGGCTATTCTTCCGCTTTGCCGTGCCCAAACACACTTTGTCCCATCTTTCATTCATTTCCTCCAACATTATGGGGATGTTAAAGGTAAAAGCACAACATTAGACTTTTACCTTTAACATTCATAAATCAACAACAAACAATCGTTTGTTCTCCCTCTGAAGTGTTTTCTCACATAATCGCACAAGCACACATAAATTGTCCTCTGTCGCCACAAACACCAACATCACCACTCCATCCATGCGTTGGTATGAAGCAGCAGAACTACACTATTCTGCTTCTCTGCAGCGAGTTATAACGTAATCTCCCAGGGAGACGTGACAGGATGTGTTTATTGTTTATTTGTGAGTTTTTGTGTCTCAGATTATATTTCCACACCCTGCTCGTCTACGGTCCATCCTCTTTCTCCCCTTTAATTCCTTTTCCTCAGTCTACTGCTTTTCCTCAGCATGTGTGAGCGAGCGAGAGGGCAGGTGCACGACTTAAACTTGTCGCTTTTGCAGATTTATGTCTGATTGGAGCACTAGCTGTTTACCAGGAAACATCTGTCTGTATATTTGTCTGTCTGTCTGGGTGCAGTCGAAGCTTATTGTTGAGACAAATGCACAGATGTTCGATCGATAAGCAGTGAAGCATGAGCCCTCGACGTGGTTTCAGCCACTGACTGAAAGTATCTGGGTTTGAGTATTTGCTCCGATTTCTACCCATCTATTCCATTTCCACGTCTTCTGAAACGGGAAAGCAAGGAGGAGAGAAAACACCGGAATCATTAAAGTCAGACTGAGAAGAGTTTAAATACAACACGGAGATGTCTTTCTGTGTGTGCAAGTCTGTTTGCTGAAAATTAAACGGAAACAGCACACACTTGAATGCCAGAGTTTAAAGTAAAAGCGCTTGTGTGTGCATTTTCTTTGAACTCGGGAGTCAGAAATAACTTTTAGCATTGCACAGAGGCGCTGATTTTCTGGTACAGTTGTGCTTTGAGCTAACATCAGCATGGAGTCTACTAATGAAGCTAATAGAACGCTACAAAAATTCTAGCTGGGTGATTGCTGTCATATACCCTTTTAGGTTTATTGTAGGCCAGTGTGAATTATTTTACATCCAAGACTGGCAGGAACATAATAAGTTGTCAGGGTGCCTATTTTTCTTAACCTAAAATGGACAAATTAAGAAATGATTTAATTATTGTGGTAGTAGAAAAGCCAAGAATTTATTTTTCTGGGAAACACAAATATCTGCGTCAAATTTCATGAGTATTCATCCAGTAATTCTGGAAATACAAAACAGATAGACACCCCAGAGCTAAGTGGATCCATGGTTTGCATGCTGTAGAGGTATATGCAGATGCTATCCACATGTTGATCATGCTGTCATTAACTCCTATGGGTTATTAAGTAGACGCATGGCTATGCTAACATAGCACCAAAATGTCATGCAAAATTCCTGGCTGCATTCCTGCAGTCACTTAAACTGTAATTGGTGCAAAGAATGTATGCTGACCTGTGAAGTGTCTGTTAAAGCAATAAGCTGCGAGCTGTAGTCTTAACAGGGAGCGAAGCACAGAAAGAGAAAGGGAGGGAGGGAGCACTGGAGTTGAAACCAGAGATCGGGCCCAGCCCTTCCCAAATGGAGGCCCACCACCACCACCCCTGCAGCCTCCTTCAAGCCTTCATGTGATCCACTCTGCAGAAGCCAACTAGTAGAGGAAATGTCAGTCTTCTAGCTAGCCAGGAAACCACCGTGCCCAAACATGGAGTTTCCTGCCCTGACACAGCTCTTCCTGTAGGCTATGTAAGGACCTTCCTGCTTCTCCTCTCTCCCGCCTTCTCTCTCTCTCTCTCTCTTTGTCTGTCTCTGTCTGTCTTCCTCTCTCTCTCTCTCTCTCTCTCTCTCTCTCTCTCTCTCCCACTCTTTTGGCAGGCTGCCCTTCGGCAAGCTGCCTGGATGCTAGCCTTTTTTCCCCTCCCCTCTTGCAATGTGTGTTTCTGTGTGTATATGCATGTGTGTGTGTGTGCTCATGTTTACATTTTATGCTGGTGTGTCTGCTTGCAAAATATTTCACAATATTTCAATATCGTTTCAACACAATTAAAATATGTAACCAAAATGTCACAGGGGGCCCTCGGGTCTAATAGCACATCCGGCCCTTTCCAGTTTTAACTGATTTGCCTCCCACCTGTGGAGGAATGTTTTTGCGATATACCACACCCTATGTGACATTTAAGGCTTCATGAAATTACAATCACATTTTACATGTTCCATATATGAAAAGACACGACAGATTTGATCTGTCCAGGGTGGACCCCACCTCTTGCCCTTTGACAGCTAGAGTAGACAAAAGTTTACCAAAGAGTCTAAAAAAGTCATATTATAAAAGAAAAACAACCACCCAGAAGCTAATTAGTTGTGTTGTGCTAACTTGCAGAGCTGGTGATCAGGGACATGGTTTAGCCAGTATGACCAACTAATTGTCACCTGATTGGTAGCATGTTGACTACGTGCATTTGTTTTGTATGCGTCCCACTGAAACAGATTATTATTATTGCTATTATTATAATAACATTTATTATTTTATGTGTCCTGTGTATTTTGCTCTCTGCTGAACAGCCTAAGCTGCACACTTACTGTGTTTCAGGGCCCTCAGTGTTAAAAAATCAGACAGTCAGTTTTCAGTTTCAAAACGGACACCTCTCCAGTGCAGACTGCCGCTGTGTCACCCCACAGGCAGCATGAGAACTTGTGAGCGAGTGGGGATTGCAGAGGCAGAGGCAGAATGAGAGAAGGCTAAAAGCAAGCAGCTGAGTGAGATGAAGGCTAATATTAATGACAGCTTGTATAATATATTGAGTGTGTTACATGAAAACATTTAAAGGAGCAGAGTTCAGTTAACAAACTATTACAAATGCTGTTTTAACATGTTTGAAAATAAGATCTGCAACAAATGTGAACTGGCACAGCTCCAGCTAATCAAAGAGTGTTATAGGACTCAAATTACTATCATTATTACCAAACATTATAGAAAATAGTTGCATTTTTTTTCTAGCTGAGCTTAAAGTAATCTGTCTGTACGTTGACATCATTAGTAGTATACTGTGCAACTAATTTAGCTTGGTAAGTGGCAATAGACAGGTGCTAATTAATTGCTCTGGAGAAGTGATTCAAAATGCTGCAGTGAGAGCACTGATAAGGACTAGAAATAGAGATCATATTAACCCATATTTGCATCCCTTCATTGACTCTCTGCTAAATTCTGAATTGAATTTAAAATCATTCCCTTATCACACAAGATATTGAATAATCAGGCCCCATTTTATCTTAACCCTCTCAGGCTCAAATTAAGTTTTTGTTGCTAATGCACCAAAGAATACCTGCAGTGGTACTTCTGAGTAAAAAAAACTCATAAAATATGTATGTGGTGTAATCAGGTTGTTAGCGTTTACTTGTTGCAAATCTGCAACGCCTGCCTTGAGAGGGTTAAAGACATCATTATATCATATTGTCCCAACTGAGCACATCGCTCTCAGACTGTGTGCTTACTTGTGGTTCCCAGGGTATTTAAAAAGTAGAATAGGAGTCAGAGGTTTAGGGCCTGTCTCCCAGTTTGGATTCAAGAGACAGACACCCTCTCTACTTTTAAGATTAGGCTTAAAACTTTCCTTTTTTCCTATGTCTGGTTTTTGCTATTTTATTACTATATTTATATTTGTATTTGTCTACCAGGTGTGTTTTTAAAGTGCTATATAAATAAAGGATAATGATGATTTTCCTCCCCTCACCCTCAACCTGTCAACAGAGAGTAGAGAGAAAAGTACTAAAACAGCTGTACCTCGTACAAATACTTCATTACTGTACTTAAGTGGAATTTATAGGTATCTGTATTTTAATTGAGTATTTAGTTTTTCTCATTCAAAACTGTTTGAGCTATCTTTTTACTCCCTACATTTTTTAACAAATATCTGTACTTTCTACTTTCTACTATTTTTGTCACGTCACTGCATGCCTTCAAATATCAAACTGTCACAAACCTGAGGTTCGAGCAAGACGTGGACACAAAGGGAGACTCAGCATAGACTCAATTCCCAGCAAGACTTTATTTACAAAGACGGTGGGTAGTTGATCAAATGTAGAGGTGAGTATTGGCGGAAGGGAGTTTGCTTACTTGTAGGCCGAGAATGAGATACTTCGGACAGGGTACCGCGGGACTGTCCTGAGCAGGGGGCAAGCACTGAGAATCTGTCTGTTTCCTGAATTTCCAGAAATGTCCAGGTGGAGCATGAAGGGTAGGAGGGAAGCAAGCGGGACCAGGGATTGGCAGGAACAGCGGCAAAGGGTGGACAGGCTTGATTTGAGAGACATGGAGAGTGGTTGTGACAGGATGCTGGAAGTTTGAGTCTTACTGCAGAGGGGCTGGTGATGGTCTCGATTTCTTATGGTCCTATGAAACGGGGCACCAGTTTGGGAGAGGGTGTCCACAGGAAAATGTCTTTAGCAGACAGCCATACCTTTTGCCCACGTTGATTTGTCAGTCTGAGTCGTCCCGCTGGCGTTCCACAGTCCGGAGGAGGGCCTCTCGCGCTCTGATCCAGACGTGCTGACAGTGCTGTAGGTGATGCTGCACTGATCGGACAGATGGGAAATTCCGTCTCATTCTCGGGGAACAAAAGTGGCTGATAACTGAAGGAGACCTAGAAGGAGGAGGCATCTGTGGTGGAGGAGGTGAGTGAGTTATGAGCATATTCGATCCATGATAGCTTGTTGGACCAAGTGGCAGGATTCTAGGATGCTATACAACAGAGAGCTGACTCTAGCTCCTGATTTAACCTTTCCGTCTGTCCGTTCAATTGTAGCGAAGTCTAGTGCTATATGGGAGTAGGGCCGGTTTTTTGTGGCTAATGGTTGGAGCGAACCTGATGGGTGCTGAGAGGAGGTCTTACCACAGGCACACATGGAACAGGTTGCTACATAATGCCTTACATCTCTATCCAAGGAATCCCACCAAAAATGACATCTAAATAATGTTGTTGTTCTACTCATATTCGAGTGGCAAGCAAACCTTGTTGTGTGAGCTCAGTGAATGATGACTGATCAACTGGCAGAGGGTACAAACCGCCAGTCGGGTTGGCCAGTATCAGGATCACGTTCATTCTGGAGAGCCTGGTGGATGGTTTCCTTAATTTCTCAGGAGAGGGAGACCACCCTGCAGGTGGAAGGAAGGATTCCTGCAGTTTGGAGTCAAAGGATTACTGATGGGAGTGTGCTTTCGGCTTGATGTTCCTGGAGTCTGGATGGTAGGAGAGGGAAAAAGTTAAAACAAGCAAAGAACAGAGACCACTGGGCTTGACATGAGTTGAGTCTTTTGGCAGATTTGAGGTTAGTTAAATTTTTGTGATCGGCCCAAATGATAAAGTGGTGCTAGGCTCCCTCCAGCCAGTGGTGCCATTCCTCCAGGGCTAATTTCACCACCAAAAGCTCTCTATCCCCCATGTCATAACCCTTTTGTCAAAAAGGAACCAAAGCCACTCAGACAGGAAAATTCCCAGACACTCCCACGGATCGTGACACAAACTGATTTGACTCTAAACAGTAAAACATAGAAGGCAATCCTATTTGTCTATTAATCACGAATGTATGCTGCATAAAAAGAGATGAAAGAGGCAAACCTGTGCACCATAGTCAGGGGCTAAAGTGGACCGGCACGAGTGTAGAGTCCATAAGTTGTGATTATGGTATTTCAGTATCTAGCTAGCGCTACAGGCGAGGAACGAGGGAGAGAGGAGCAGAAAGGAAGTAACTTTTAAAGCAGCAGGTAATTTCAATTGCAATGTTTCTATCAGCTCAACAAACATCAGCAAACAGACAAACTGTTTGTGTTTGTCACACAGTGTGTTGCTAGCTAAAGCTCCAGCTGCTGTATTTCGAAGGAAGAGAAAAGAAAGAGAGCTAAATTCAGCCAGAGATGGAGAAAGATAAGACAGACAGGACAGGAAGTACAAGTAAAGGAAGAAGAGAGGTTAGATTTAAAGGCAAGGACTACTCATTGATAAACTGGAAATTGAAAGCTTTATTTAAAATGAATCATTATGTGTGACTGGTGCACAGTGGCTGTGGTGCTCATGGTCAGAGTTAGCTTATATTGAGTATAGCAAAAATGAATCTGAAGCTTAGATTCATTTGCTGAATTCCCACTTAATAATGTTTAGTATAAAGAAAGCATAAACAGTGTACTGACAGTGTAGAGGATGGAACGGCCAGCCTGTAGTTTAAGAAAATCTACTAGAGCCCACAATAGAAACTGCGGTTCTTCTCCCCATCCTGAGCCACTGCAGTCAGTTTTAGGGTTCCACCATCTGCTAAATTTCTACTTAAGTGATTCAAGATGAGTGCTTTTATTAGAAGCTATTATTATTTTACTATTACATTAATATGGAACAAGGTTCAGTTAGCTTTGAACAAAAATAGGTAATAGAATAGGTAATAATATTTTTTAACAGTAGTATCTGTAGTGCTGTACTGTACTTTTGCCACCTCTGCAACTGCAGATCAAAAGAAACAAATGCACACGTGCTACCAAAACCAGTAATAGTGTGTTGGTAATATTTGATAATCCTTTTCCATTTTCAATATGACTTTTTGAGACTCATTGGTAAACTGAGCTGAAGCCTATCTCGGCTGTTAAAGGGCAAGAGGCAAGATCCAACCTGGACAGGTCACACTTCTTTTAATGAATGAAAAATGCCAGACATGATTGTAATTCGATGAAGCCTTACCTGACAATTGAGGTGAGGCATGTCTCAAAAACATTCCTCGCACGGATGGGAGGCAAATCAGTTAAAACTGATGCGTTGTTAGACCCAAGGGCCTCCTTTGACATTTAGGTCACATATTTTAATTGTTTTGCAACAAACAGAATCATTTTACAAGTTGACAGACCAGCATGAAAATAACATTCGCACACACATGCATTCACACACAAAAACCACATTCTTCCAGATATTGTTCATATGTGTGACGAATACAAAGGTATTGTTGTTTCGGATTGCACCGGATTTTAGGACTTTCATTACAGTGTTGTGCTGGATGGTAAAAGCTTTAAATAGATTTCTGATAAAACTTGGTGTAGAGAGGAGTCATGTTAGCAATCCTTTAAAATTTCACTTATATCCACCAAGTTTGTAAATGTCAATTTGACGATTTCTTGATTGAAAATTTACGAACAGCCTAATAAATTAAAATCTACAATGCTTATAAGTGCAATCTGTGTTGTCAACATATAGAAAGTGGCTTAAAAAGATTGAAAAAATAATTCTCAGGTCAATAGACTGATGTGAAGGTCAAATTGATAATAATTCTGTATAGAGCTATTTATGTTTCTTCCTGCCCTTGTTTATACTGAAAACATATTGAATATAGGAAATGATATATAGGCATTCTAAATACCATGTTACTTTGAATCTCTGACCTCGTTTTGAAGATCAAACAAAGTCAAACTTTCAATAAAAATATATTTTATCTTGATTGAAACGAAGATTAAAATTCTACTGCCTACTATTGCCTACTTACAGAGACAGTGCGCTGCCTTGGCGAAGGTTTGCATTCTCTGAATGCTTCTTGTTAATTATGTATATATATATATATCTATAATGTGCAGACATTTCATTAGCGCTAATTCAAAGTTTAGTTCACCCAGGTTATAATTGAGTAACTAACTTCATAGATCACTTTAAATGACTTTCAGTTCAAACAGTGGGACAGTGGGGGAAAAAAATCTCCCTTTCAACAGGAAGAAACCTCTGGCAGAACCAGGCTTGGAGAGGGGCAGCCATCTGCTGCAAAAGATGGGGGTGAGGGGAGGAGGACAGGAGAAAGACAGGCCTTGAAAGAGAGCTAGAGATTAATAACAATTCATGATTGAATGCAGCTTGGTGTATAAATACATAGTGAGGGGAGGAAAAAAGGCTGCGCCTCCCTGATCCTGGTTCTGCTGCAGGTTTCTTCCTGTCGCCACTCGGAGAATGCAAACCTCCACCAAGACAGCACACTCTTTCTGTAATATATACTTTTAAGGGAATAGTATTGTATTTTATATATAAACATTATGCTAGAGTAGGTAATGGACAATATTAGGGGTGCAACGATATTCGTATCGATATTGAACCGTTCGATACAGTGCTTTCGGTTCGGTACGCATATGTATCGAACAATACAACATTTGTAATTTATTTTATCAATTTTCCTTCTGACGATGCTGTCTGTGTTGAGCGCTCAGTGAATCTGCGTTCAACTACTCCGCCTAGGCTGCACTGTCCAGCGCAGATCCACTGAGCGCTCAACACAGACAGCATCGTCAGAAGGAAGAGCGCAGGGCACCTCCCCCACCCTCATTCAGATCTGGCGTTTGGAATTATTTTGGTTTTCATGTGACGTATGACCCTGAAGGTAAGCGAGTCATGGACTAAAGTAAAACAGTATGTTGGATGTGCCACGCAATGCTCAATTACATGGGTGGGAGCTAGTGTGTTAGCGCAGTTAGCTCGTTAACGTGTTGGCCGTCTAGCCCCATGCACGGAGCGATCGGCGGTAGCTCGTTAACGGAGATTTGCCATGTTGTGGCGTTAAGGTCATTTCAACGAGATTAACCTGAAAGCACTAGTGGGAACACAACGAATATGACTGCACATTTACGCCGACATCATCCTAGTGCAAAGACAAGTGGAAGCAGACAAAAAAAAGCAAGCATGCTACTAACTTTAGCCGAGTCATTTAGACAGCTGTTAGCACATGATTCTCCTTATGCTGCTGAGAATATAGCCCAGAAGAAGCGGATAGTATAGCTTTTATTTTGGAAAGAGCCATTTCTCTGTAATAAACTCTCTTTTCCAAAGATGAGTGATTCCTCAATCAGATACAGGGCTTGCAATATCGCTAGCCCGACGTCCCGGAGCTAGCGATTTTTTCAGTCGGGCTACCAAAATCTATCTCTTCCCTGCCCGTCGGGCTATTGTAGGAAAAATATATGTCAATGCTTTTGCATTCTTTCAGAAATGTAGCTGGGTAATTATGTCATTGGCATCTGTGAGCCACTGTCAATATGTGACATATTGAAGTCGCGTTTGAATTTGCGCTTGTTTTTTTGCTTTCACTTTGCAATCGTGCGAACTGTGTATAGAGAGCGACAGCACTGATCTGTGAGTGATGATAATTTGTGCACCAATTCCTCTGACATCGTCTTATTAATCGTTAGCTTACTATGCAAACATGACAAGTGAAATCTCCCGCAGCAAGCTTAAACATGTGAGAGGTTGATCGCGCAGAGAATCGCTGAGCTTATGTGAGTGAGCGTGTAAAAGCATTTCAGTTCTGCTGAGCCAAATAAGACAGGTCAGGGTGAAGAAGTGACAGCCAAAGAAAAGCTTACCACAAAACGGAGAAGTTATGACAAATCAGACTATGAGGCAAAAAGAAAGTGCAGCTTTATGGTTTCATGGACAAAAGAATTTCTGTGGCTGCAATATGACGAGCTAAATAACCAGGGCTGCACATAAGTGGTCCGCAGGTGCGCATTTGCTGTCAAAATAAAAAACACGCACAAGGGTTAGGGTTAAATTTAAAAACTGTACTTTTGAGTTAAAATATATATTTATAATTTTAATAAATGACAAATTAAAAATGCATGAACATTTTTTGTATCGAAAAAATATCGAACCGTGACACCAAAGTATCGAACCGAACCGAACCGTGAATTTTGTGTATCGTTGCACCCCTAGACAATATGTATTGATTTGTAAATAACTGAACGTAAATAACTTGTGCTTAATTATATTATATTACAGTATATTTCTATCTGACTCTGCAGTATTTTATTTAAAGATATAACAACTAGAAATGCCAACTTAAGAGAAAGGCAGATGTCAAGTCAGAGTTTAAATGTGCCATGATATTTGGATAAAATTATAATGGGATACTTGGGATGCTCTTATACTAACATAATTTATTAAATGTTACCAACCCAAACAAATCATAATCATAATTAATCATAGTTTTAAAGATAAAAGGCATTTCTAGGAAAGATTTTATTTATCCTTGAAGAAGACGCCAGAGGTCTAAAGTAGCATGACATTTAAAAATATGTAAGATTTACTGTATGCCTATATGCTGTCAATCCAGTCAATGACAACAAGAGACATAAACAGATCTATATAGCATTATTGTCAGTTTGACCTTCACATCAATCTAATGACCTTAAAGGAGAGGTCAGAGGTCATGATATAGTAAATCTTTATACAGTCCTTTCTATATGTTGACAATACACACCGCACCAAGAATCATAGTTCCTAAGCTAGAAAACTTTCTTGTCAGTTTTCCACCAAAATATCATGAAGTTGACCTTGAAGCCTTTGGAGGATGTAAGCGAAATTTTACAGTTTTTTTTAATTGGTTTGGCGCAGTTTTCACAAGCAATTGGTACATTTTCAAAACTCTTAGTACTTATATCACAACAGATCATCAAAAGTGCACCTTTTTCAAACATTTCAGCATATTTTCAATTGTGTTAGTACAATACACATAATGACAAAATATCATTTTCACTACACAAAATAAGTGTTTCATCTAAATAAATGTTTCGTTCACAGTTACTGCCTTTCATAATGTTATCACTATAAAATTTTTGATTTGCATCCCTTATTATTCAGTTTAATACATTTTTCTGTCATTTAATTCAACCGATCTTAATGTTTAATCAATGAATCATTCATTATGTCCATGGATTTTCAACTTGACTGATTGTTGTCTGGTCATTTGTAAGTTCCTTTTGAGAAGAACAATGTCCAGGTGAAACAACTGCGTTCAGAATATATTCAGATACAACACTAAACTGGCATGCAATTACTGTAACAGAGGGTGATGGAGCTGGACGTTGCTGTGAATCATCACAAGTATATTTTTGTTGATGAGGCCAGTTTCAATCTGGCAAAAACTAGACCCAGAGGACGTAACCTTATTGGGCTACCATCCACGTCCCTGGACAACGTGGGGGGAACATCTCAATGTGTGCAGCTATATCTGAAGATGGTGTGGTAGGCTGTAGACCAGTTCTAGGGTCATACAACACTGAACACCTGATAGTTTTTTTTAAATGAACTGGAGCAGGCCTGTCAGGGAGAAGGCATCGTCTATGTTGTTGTGTGGGACAATGTCAGCTTCCACCATGCACAGCTGGTTCAGGAATGGTTTCAAACACACCATATTCCCCTTTCCTCAACCCAATTGAGAAATCAATTTCTACATGGAGGTGGAAGGTGTATGATCGCCATCCCCATGAGCATGTCTCCCTTCTTCAAGCCATGTGTGAAGCCTGTGGTGATATAACTGCTGAGCAATGTCAAGCCTGGATTCGTCATGCCAGGAGATTTTTCCCACGGTGCCTAAACAACGAAGACATCCACTGTGATGTTGATGAAAACTTATGGCCCAATGTTAATGACCGGCTTGATTAATTGTATAAAAGTGATAAAAATAAAAATATATTTTGCTTAGGTAAATGACATGTTTTTTTTCTCCCTTTTGTGTGTGTGTGTGTGTGTGTGTGTATATATATATATATATATATATATATATATATATATATATATATATATATATATATATATATATATATATATATATTTTTTTTTTTTTTTTTTTTTTTTTTTTTTTTTTTTTTTAATGTCTGAACATAAGTGTAATATTTGCTGTGTAAAGTTTTACAGTTCAGTTACACTCATTCATCGCCAAGGACAATTTGAAACGCTTACCTTGTATTATTTGCTCCTGAATGGAATGATTGGTAAAAGTACTAAGTTGAAAAAAGATCTTACTGTTTTGTTTGGGTGATTAAAGCAAATGTTCTCAAAATATATCACAATGATCATATGTTCTGCAACAATGATTAAGTGGAATGAAAATATGTGCAAATACAATGAAATCATGACATCAGATTTTAAAGAATGACTAGTGGTGTTACAAATGTGATCAAATGTGAGTTTTGTACTGAGAGATTTCAAAATGCACACTTTAGTTATGAAAATAGTACCAAACCAATAAAAAAAAACTGTAATGGATTGTTAACATGTCCAGACCCTACACCCCTACACAGTTTGATCAGAATTCACTCAAAACTGTTCAAGCTACTGTGTTCATAGTCAAAATGACAAACACGCAAATGCTACTGAAAATATAACCTCCTTGTCTGGAGGTGGTCTGGACTGAAATATTTTAGCCATTAAATGAATTTGAATGTGTTAAAACTTTTGTTCCCATCATGTCACTCCATCATGTAAGATTATAGACAGGTGGAGCACTGACCCACAGAACTACCCTGTTTTTCCTATTTTTACAACAAAGGACAACAAATTTCTGCATATTCTACCTGTTTCCTTTATTAGAGTTCAAAAAAACACCGGGATGCCATTGAGTGTGTCAGACAAGTCTGACAATGTGCACTGTTTCCTCATCTGTATGTGGCACAGTGTTTATCCTACACCTGTAGTTAGCCCAGAGTGGTACATTTAATCTGTACCGATTTCAATTGTATTCAGACGTGGGAGTGGGAGCACAGGGTTGCCTCGCTGTATCTGTGTCTTTCACAAAGCACAGCGGCATGTTACTGTAAAATTATCAGATTTATGGCAAAGGAGGACAAGAGAGAGGATTTGCAGCTCAGAGCAGGTTGACAGTGTGTCAGATGGTTCGTACAGAAAAGTACTTTATTACTGCAAAGAAGATAGATAGATAGATAGATAGATAGATAGATAGATAGATAGATAGATAGATAGATAGATAGATAGATAGATAGATAGATAGATAGATAGATAGATAGATAGATAGATAGACAGTCTGTAGTGATAGTGTACTGTAGTGATGATCCGGCCTTGATTTCATTGTGAAAGATATAATAATATAATAATAATCAGACTGCTTACAGTTAAGTGCTGATATAGTTGTAATAGTCTGCTTTTAGGGCTGAGATCTCGATCACTGCTATTATGCGAGTCCTTGAACTTCTTCCTTGCTGAGCAAAACCTCGAAGAAACATCAGCACCCAAAGCAGTGGAAACACGGCTGACACGACAAAAAAAAAGCGACTGCAAACTTAGTACGCTTCAGCCCACAAAGACAAGGAATGAAACCCATAAAAAGGGGACTTTACGTGGCCTTTGAAGAGACACAACGAGACTTTTGCTACCAAGGATCACAAAGCTCTACTGACCTCAAAACATTTATAAGTAGGAGTGGAGGATGTAAACAGACCATGAAAGTCTCCTTTTAAAAACCACAGAGATGACACTTTATGAGAATAAACAGATTAATTGAATTCTAAAGGGGAAGAATTTCTTTTGATCCGTGCAAATAGATTTTTAACAAAGTAGTAAGTAGTCATTTTGGAAAATGCAGCTGTCTGTTGCATCAAAGCTGTTAAGATTTTGTTCTGAAGGTGTTGCGGTTTGACAGGACGTTAGCTATGCTGTTACAACACCTTGGAAGGCATCATCTCCCTCTCTCATCCTCTCTCTCTGTCACACACACACACACACACACACACACATGCACGCACTCTGACACACACATAACATGAATTCTCTCATATGGCTGCCTGTCTTGCAGCAATTACATGATGTGCGGTAATTGCCAGTCTCTGAAGCGGGCTCTTCAGACACACTTCAAAGGGAGCGGAGCGCGTCCACGGACGCAATTAACAAGATCAACGGAGCCCAGATGAGCTGGCGGGCCCCGCGCTCCTCTCCCCATTGTTCTCATTTTCACTCTCATTAGCGAGTACGCGGTGGTTGGGGTGTGGGGGGACGGGTTGGACACCTGCGGAAAGGCAGGGTGCGCGGTGTGCAGCGTGGGGAGAAAGAGTGACACGGCGGAGCTCACACTAGAAGCGCAGGGACACCGGTGTTAATGATGGTTGTCTAAGCTACTGGAGGGAAGGGCACAAACAGCCAGCTGTGGGTGTTGAGGCATGTGAGCAAGTGGAGCCAAGAAAAAGAGGTGTGCGTCCCTTTGTGTTTGTGTTTGTGCATGCGTGTGTGTGTATGTGTGCTCTCGCACGTTTGTGTGTGGATGTGACTGATGCACCTGGGAGAGGATATCACCACGGCAACTGGATTGAGGCTGTCAGTGCACCAGAGAGGCTGCTTCTTCTTCTTTCCTTTTTTTTTTCTTTTCCATGCACGCACAGGCGCACATTTGGACACACACTCTTAACACACACTTTATAAGTCATCCTTGTCTGGTCTGGGCCCCTGAACATCTCTAGTGACACCTAGAGGACACTGGGCAAAAAGAGACAGACAGGCATGCACACAGACAGATGGAGAGACACCTCTGGATACTGCAGATTTACTCTCCAACACTAATGCCATTTCTGAACCAAAACCAGTGAGGAATTTCATCGTATCCCCACATTTCCCTGGTGAAATTTGCCATTGCTTTTGTTTCGGGTAACTGGAGTTGATGCTGAGTGCTGGAGACAGGTACTGCATGTGATGATACATCACTGTTCATCAAAAGCCCCACAAACACTGCGTCCTCTGCTCATTTGTCTTTATGGTCAGCCAGCAACTCTCCTTCAGTCCCCATAAGATCTGAATATTGCATCTCTGTGGCACCAATTCAATTTCTTCAAGCAATAAGCCAAATGAGTATATATATGGTACACTGCAATGCATTTGCCACCACCAAAGGGAAAGCATTTAACTTTAGTTGTATTCTTTCAAAGCTGGATTTCCTGCTGTCTAGACCACTTTAGTCTTTGTTTTTATTCGAATGCAGCCTGGTAGGCTTGTAAAAGCCTATTGGTTAAAGCTTTTAAGAGTTCTTTTCATTTGTTTCTCCTGAATGTTTAATGCTACAAGGCACAGTGGTGCATGAGGCTCAGAAATGTGGGGGGATGAATACTCAAGCCTGACACATGCAGCAGCAGGTCAACTTTTTTTTTTTTCATGTGGAGGTGCATTAAAATACATTATTGCAATTCTGCACCGGAGTACCTCTGAGATAAATGGACTATAGAGCAATGTGGAGAAAGTAATCACACTAACCTGACACTTTTCTGCTCTCTCCATCCTCGTTCTCTCTCTTTCTCAGTTGTTCAGCGTGAGAGAATCTCAAAGGAAAGGCAAGTGTGACAAATAATAGACTTTTTTTTCAAAGAGCTGTAAACTGGACTAAGGCTCATATTCTAACAGTGCAGATAAATGACTATAAAACATGTAACCCTGACCATGTTATCCAGTCTTACCCCGCCCAGAGTGCACACTTCCCGTGCCAAACCACAAGAGGACGGAGAAGGTGGGGAGAACGGGATCACTGGCCGTCTGCAACACCAGTTTCAAGAAGACTTTACACAACACAGGCTGGTTTTCTTATACATGCTACTGTTATTGTCATTTGGCTTTTATAAGCTGGAGTGAAAAACTGCTTTTGTGAAAACAAGGTATTAAAACTGTTGGATGTGTTTCTTGTTGGCAGTTGGCCTGCTGACAGTAATAGACTGAGCTAGCTATAGTTGGCTGCCTGTTTGTGCTTTGTACAGCAAGGCAAGTGCTTTGGAACAAATTGTACCATGCGACAGAGTATAGAATTTTGCAGCAAACACACACACGCAGGTGCACATTCGCACATACACACCATTAAACCACTTTTGGCTGGTACAGATACGCGACATACAGCACAGTTTGGTAAATGTCTGTCTCTGCAGCTTAGCAAGAAAGAGAACACTGTGTGAATGTGTGTTTACATCTCAACTCCAATGCTGTGAACTTCATTTCACAGCGGCCAGATGGAGATTTAGCATGTGAACATGCACAGAGATGAAAATACACATAGTGAAAAGGGACTAAAAACAGTCTCGCCACTCCAATCGGGACTCAGCGCAGCTTTTGCAGTGCGGCGAAAATGTTGTTCAATGGCAAGGTTTTGGAAAATCAACATTCAGTGAGCTTCACATAGTTTTGCCAACCAATGTTTTAAAAGCAAAATCAATAAGCTAACTTTCTGTAATCAATCCGCGATGTAGAAATTAGACGAAACAAATAAAAGCACACGCACAGAAAAGGGGGGGAAAACAAAACCAGAAAAATTTTGCTTGTTTAAATATTCCAATTATGTAATATACTGCCAACATTGTTTTAAAAGTCCAGACAGATGTAGAAAAACAAAACTTTTGGCCCACATCCCATCTGAAAGTGTTTCTGCATTTGTGTGAGTGTGTGTTTGTGCATAGATGGGAGTGGCTATGGCTGGTTACGGGATCAGGAGGCAGACAGACAGAGAGTGCGCCCCAGCTTTAACAGGGCCTGTGTAATTATGGTCAACCGCACTCCCCACTGCCACCTTTATTTATAGGGTTACAAACACACTGAGGCTTCAGAGTGCTTTTCCTTGTGCATTCCAGCACATTGGGACTTTCTGGAGGGGATGTAAACAAATGATATTTTAAGTTAAGTGAAAAAGGGCTGGAATTGCCTCCATGATTCTATCTCTGTAGCCTTGGAATTTAAAGTCCGATCAAATATGTGCAATAGGAATTTCATTGGGATTCCTAAGATTTCATAATATGGCAACAAAAGAATCTGGATGTTACCAGAGGTTAACACCAAGAGTGCCTCTCCTTGTACCCGGCTTTGGAGGTAACTTTGATCACGGTGGAGGGTAACTCATGCTAACTAATTCAGACAGAGCTCATCAAAGAAACATGCCGTTGAGACATAGGCAGAATCAATGGGGACAGATGGCCTCTGGTCACAAACCTCTAAGGACAGCAGGCCCATTCGCCCTGTTGCCTTTAGGCATGAGCCATGGTAGCAGAAGCCAGCCGTCACCTTGGGGATGCAGCGGAGTGGAAGTGAACAGACGTGGGTTAACATGAAGAGAAAAGAAGAAACACATGAATGTGAACTGGTAGCTGGCCGTGCTCTTATTGGCCAACCGACAGCGGCGCGAGCCCTGCCTCTCTTTCTCTTTCGCTTTGTGCCAGTCGAGCACATCTGCAGCACAACTGAAGGAAACGTAAAGTGTTCAGGATATCCTGTTGCAATGAAACTCCAGGTTGAATGAAAGAGAACAGTGTGGGGCTGTGGGAGGGGAGCTCATGTGAAATGCTTGTCAGTGGACACAAGACACAGAGTGATGGCGAGGCTGTGGGCCACTTAAGAGCACACGAGCAGATCCTGCATGTGTGGTGTGCAATATGGTGGGGAGTTCGGGGGATTCATATTGAGTGCAGGTGTGCTGTGAGAAACTGAAGCGGGGGGCAGGTTTATAAGATGTGAATTGTGAAAATTAGGGGCTTTGATGAAAACCAAAAACGTCTGTGATTAAGGTGTAAGGCATGCATGAACACACACCTTAATCACAGATGCTTTTTACACCTGGAGTTGCTGCTGGTAGCCAAGCATAGATCGATCTATCGATCTATCTATCTATCTATCTATCTATCTATCTATCTATCTATCTATCTATCTATCTATCTATAGGAATATCAGTGTAAAGATTTAAAACAGTAAGGGTCCCCTTTTCTATAAAACATAGCACTGTGTTTTTGTACTTCGGGTTCAGTCTCCTTAATAAATAGTAATCAGCCAACAAAGATGAAAAGCACAAGTATTTCCAACTATTTGCTTTCTGAAAGTTTATAAAGAGTGAAAGAACTGCACTTACTCCTTTCAGGCTCTTGAATCCTACTGTTCGGATGTCTGCTGTGGCAACAATTGTCATCCAGTCCCACAGATGGAAGAAGGTAGGGCTGTTTTAGTGACTAGTTTCCTAACTGATTATTCAGCTATTTAATTTAGACTAATCAGCTACTCTAAAACATGCAGTGTGTTTTCTCAAGACACATATTAGAAGTGATTGCACCGTAGCATGTTGCTAGCATCCCTCATCCACACTCATTTGTACTGAGTAGTTATGCACTGCACCGTGCTATTCTAACACACCTTACATACTACTGTGCATTTTTTAGATCAAATGTAACTCATTGCTGGACTATGCTCATCTTAAACATTCCATTTCTCATTTTCAACATTGATTAGCATTAGCATTTACAGGCACATTTTACTTGGTGAAGTGTTTGGGATCTATGAATCCACTTATCTAGGTATCATATGACCGACTAGTCTCAGATATATTATAATCAGGCAAGTCAGAAATTCTTCATCACAGAGAGGTAGCTCATATTCAGAGGGGAGTGAAGGAGTTGGTGATAGGGTTTCATGAATAAATCACTTGTGTCAGTTTGCTTGAGGCCTACACAGTGCAGCTGAAACCTTGATGCTCAAGCTGGTGGCATCTCACCTCAGCCGGTGACCTGGATAATTGATGGAACTTACATTTTATGTAATATCTAACTCCCACGCTCACACGTGTAGTCTTCCCTTCACAACCTTCAGAGGAACGTTATAATTTTCTCTGTAATTCACTGACGGAGCAGCTGACCCAGCTGCGACAAAACCTTCCCTGAATGTAGACCTCGTTCATCCAGCGACGTAACGCCTGCCGCTGCTGCTCACTTGGCATTGTGTGCGGCGTAAAAAAAAGCATGCATGCAGTCTCTATAGAACCCAGATGGCTGACAAATAGGGAATCATACGAGCCGCAGATAAACAAAAGAGAAAACAGACAGAGAGGGAGGCTTCTCACAGTAACAAGCGGTGTGACGTGAGCCTTTTCTCAGTGGTTGTGCTTACCCTCGCTCGGTCCTCCAGGGGTAATTTGGGGAAAGGAAGAGAGACAGAAAGTTAGTCGGAGCACAGAGAGACCAAAACTAGCAAATAACTGTCAGGAGGCAGCCTGTCTCCTTCAATGTTAGGTGTTTGTGATGACAGACACACAAAGGCAAGTACAGAGCGGCACACTGATACATCAGAGCATGCACATGCAATACTTTTCTACTTTCTCTCTGGTTCTTTCCAGACACGCAAACTCTCAGAAGCGAAGCTGGGTTTTAATACGGTACACAGGCATGAGGGTTTGTTGTAGCTGTTTGGCAAAGAGCGGTTAACGATGCACCTTCAAACTTAAGCATCAGTGACAATATCTCGCTCCCATACATCACTCAGTGCTGTCTCGCAGACCCGGGAAGAGATTCACACCCTCCCTTAGGCTGTTCTTAACCAGCAGGAGGATGAGAAAATACCCAGACAAGGGTCAGCAGCTGTGTCAAGCCTCTGCCGGCAACTTGGTCCTATCTGTGTGTGAGCAAGTCAAGGTGACATGGAGGGGTGGGGAGCGTGCACAGAGAGACACTGAGCCCAGGGTCAATATTGACTGTCAACCATCCGTGAGCTTGGCTGGACACCGCTTGACTTTTTCAGACTTCAGTTTATTCTAGTTTATCACGGGGAGAGAAAGTCAGGGGGTTGGGTACAGTGTGGAATAAGACCAGGCTCCCACACACACACACACACACACACACTCATACTCTCTCCCTACCTGCCATCTGGAGAAGACAGGCAGGTATGAAGAGGATTTATGGTGAACTGAGTAGGAGTTGCAGCAGTTCGGGCCGAATCACAGAAAAGGTGACAGAGAGAAGGAGAGAAAGTGAGAAGGAAAAAAGAAAGAGTGTTATGGAGGGCTGGAACAAGGGGATGCAGTGAAATGTAAAATGGGATTAATAATGGCACCACTGGGGCCTCTCATATTTGTTTTAACTGGACACCATTGCACCATCTCAGCAGCCCATTTGTCTTTTGAAGTGCCATTCAAGCCTGACCTGGCAAAACCCTCATCCACCTTTCCTACACACTAACGCGTACAGACACAGACAAAGTGTTGAGATCCAAATCCCCCCTGAGCTGAATATTCACACTACATTGTTGACACTTTTGAGATATGGCCCCATACTGCTGTAGTCTCACTGACACAAAGACAGAAGACGCAGCTCTGAGCCAACAACAGTACTGCATGAAAACACTTCAGACAACGCCACAAACCATGGTCACTCGAGGGGAACTATGCTATGGCTATACTAGTATATAACCGTCCAGATTAAGGCATTACATTAAATGAAAACATTGTATGAACAAACCCGGTGATTCAAAATAAAAAGGGACACGCTCGCTGGACGTCCACCACTCAGATCTGTAGGTTTTTCACAAACGCGTTCAAGTTTCGGCCAGCCAGGGCCGCTCAGACTAAACAAGTGGTCTGCTCGCAGCCTCACGGGAAGCTGCACAGATGAAGCGCATAAAGATGAATCAGATGCTCCACATTTTGCCACTCAAGGGGATTTTGGAGATGCCACAAGGCCCAGAAATATCCAGTGTCAAGCACTCTCTTATGATGCGATAAACTTCTGCGGATGCTCTCAGGTTTTGTTTGTCTTCACAGCATTTATAAAAGTTGTGAGGGAAGGAAACACAGAAAATATAGAAAGTATAGAAAGATGAGAACAAGCAGAGAAGAAGTGGAGGATAGAGAAAGAGGAGTTGTGATCGTCTTGGAGAGACTGCTCCTTTGTTCTGTCGCATTAATCTGCTTTTTTCCCGTTCCCCTGCTTGTTCTTTTGATCCACTGTTGGATCATCCCCTTGATGATTCACTAACAGAAAAAGAAATTAAATACATCGGATTGACGACCCGCTCCCCGCCATCCCCTCCTCTTCCCGTTTCTCCCCTCTCTTTACCACCACTGCCTCCCTCCCCATCTCCTCCCTCCCCTCTTCTCCCCGAGGCCTCCATTTCTTCAATAGATAAGCAGCGGATTCGTTTTTTTATCGCTTCACCCTCCATCTCCATCCTTCTCCTTCTCTCCCTTCTTCCTTCTTTTCTGTTTTCTTTTTTCTCCTCTTCTGCACTGTGCTTAATCCCAGCCTCGCAGTGGATGCATGTCAGAGATGTAATTCTATTGTTTAACATGCTCCTCTGAGCCCCCACCCCACCCCAAACTCAGTCACTCCCGGGGCCACATGCATATTCATCAGCTATCAAAAACAAAAGGCAGATCACTCTGTTCATGTACCGCAATTGGTGCTATTCACATCTCTCCCTTCTTTGCCGCTTCGAGTGGATTAGTGCATGTTAAACATATCTCAGACACAGAAATCCTGAGTACTAATATATAGACATTCAATCAGAGCAAAATAGTCTGCAGTTTTCTGCTTCTTGTGTTACTTTCAAAGATACTGGGAAGTCTGGGGAGAGTGTGGAGCAGGTCGATGGTTGCAGGCAATAAACAACAAAAAGCAGAAGATGATATAGGTGCAAAGCAGGAAAAGGGGTCAGTTATGCAAAGAGACATGGGTGGCTCTTTGAGACTGTGGGCCATTCATCGGGCGGTGGTGCACCGTCTCAACCTGACTGAGACTCAGTCCTCAGGTCCTGCTAAAGTCTTCTGGGTGATGTCCAGGATGCACCGGCGCACAGCTCCAGATTCCAGTCTCCAGGCTCCAGGGCCAGACAGATGTAAACACAGCCTGACCGCACACAGAGGCACTGTGCCAGGCTGTCCTCACCTCGCACATAAACAGCCAAGGAGGCCAAACTGTGGGCCAGGGGACAGACAGCACCGATCTTGGCTGGAGGCAAAGAGGGGAAGGGAAGGGGGGCAATGGGGGGGGAGCAGGGGAGCATGAGGAAATGATTTTATGCTTGTTAGAGCAGTACACATTCATGAAAAAAAAATGCTGGCATCAAGACTTACGCGCCTTAACATTGTATATATACATTCTATTGTTCTCATTATTTGCAGTTCCGAATTGTGGTTCATGCCACCGGTGGTATGTGCATTCGGGTGGATCAGCTTAGATATTTTCTCCAACGCCCTGTCGCGACAGATGCGCCGGGCTCCTCAGCGCCTGTTTGATTCATGCGTCAGGACAAATATGGGTCAAAATGAAACATCCAACACGGTGGCTTCTTCTTGCTTGTTCTTCTTTCTTCTTTTTCATTCCCTTTGCACTTTCTTCTTTTCAAAGCTCGGCTCAGCGGGGCTGCGCGTCTCCGCTGCACCACAGCCAGGTTGTGTGTGCCTGCATATGTGTGCGTGTGCGTACGTTTGTGCGATGAGACGTGACAAGCGCCTTCATCCTCCCCTCAGACACCGCATTCCACAACGCTCCGCCACTCGCTCCGTGTGGCGCGCTTTTCATCTTTCCTCCACCCGTTCGTTCCTTCTTCTTCTCCTTCTTCTTCCTCTTCTTCTCCTCTTCCTCCCTCTCCTTGCTCTTCGTCTGCTCGCTCTCACAGGTTGGAAGAAAGGCAAACGGAGGAATGAAAGGGACAAGATTCTAATTGGAGGAGGAGGCTGAGACAAAAGTAGGGGGATAACGAAGGGAAGCAACGATAACACATGTAAAACACAAAGCCTTAATCTTAGAGAGCATTTGGAGGGATCTCTCATTTCTTTCCCTCCACATTGAAGCGAGGCGGGGGGTTGTGTGTATGGGAACACGAGGGGATAGGATGTGATTATGAGCACAGAGCTGACAGACAGATAGATTGGTGTGTGTATATGTCTGGGGATATGTGTGTGTATCCCCACAGGGCCTTCAGATCCCTCTGTTCGTAGGGACCAACTTAAGAAAACCGTGTACTTTTACAGTTGTTTACTTATTTGGAGACAAGTGCAACAAAGTACTAATTTATTTAAGTACCTACATCTGTACTGAACACCTGTGAATATGTTTTGCGCACAACTTGCTCTCTTTTTAGTTGGACTGTCAAAGAAGAAGCAAAGACAAAAGCATTTAAAAGATCAAGTCCAATAATCCTGAATATATGTGTTATTGCTGTTTCTATCTGCTCGGCCAAATGGCTGGCTGCCTCTCAAACTCTCTCCATCCCTCCCTGTAGTGCTTCTCCTTTGCATGTGGATTCTGCCTCTTTACTTATTTGTGTCGCCTATGAGCTTCTCTGACATGCTGCTGAGCCTCTGGGGTCCTCGGGTGATATGATAGAGCTCGGGGACTTTGGTTTCCTTGTGACTGCTGTGAAACTCCATTCAGATGATGAAACTGCGGTGCAGCTGTGTCTGCAGCTCACGGTGGGATGCTGGTGTCTTTGTGGCTCTCTGCAAGGCTGAGGCAAATTCTCACTGATGAAAGAGTCTGCAAATGTGCGTCTTTTGCCCGGGCCCATATCTTCTCACAGGAAAGCCATTCCGACTGTCTGGCTATCTGCTTGCATGTATGTTTGTGTGGATTTAGCGTCCGAGGCCAATAAATCCACACCATTTTCTTATGATCCCCTTTAACAGCCCCGCATGCCCACTAATGTCAGAAAGTGTTGTTTTTATAGACGTACTTTGTTAATTAGCGTGTGTAGGCACTGGAGTGAAGAAAAACCTAATTATGGCATGAAGCACAAATGACATGTGTCAAATTTTTTTTCCCCACGAATCACGCCACGGAGTTTGGATCTTGTGAATCACAGAGAGGCTGAAAATAACAGTAAAAGATAACCTGGCAAAGCACATTTCCACAGTCTTCCCTGAGGTGATGCAAGACTTTAGACAAATGTCTTGTTTGTTCACCACTGAATGGCCATCTTTCAAGGGGTGGCATGCCAGCACAAGCACGCACAAACACTCCTTCCCACACACACACACACACACACACACACAAACATATGCACATAGGAGCAGATCATTTTTCTCCCTCGTGAAGTAGGTAGCGAGAATATTATAAACCAAAATCATAACGCATTGCCTTCGGCCAGAGGTTGGACGAGGAGAGGAGAGGCAACTGCGTAATTGAATTACTGTCTGACAGACAAGGAGATAGATAGATAGACAGATAGAGAGAGAGAGAGAGAGAGAGAGAGAGAGAGAGAGAGAGAGAGAGAGAGAGAGGCATAAATTTGTGTGTGCCTGTGTGTGCATGTAAGTGAGAGAGTGACAGCAAAGAGCCTTATCCAACATTAATAACAGCCACTAATCCCCTGATGTGATTACCTCTCCCTCCCTCCTCCTCTACTTTACCACCTCTCCTTCCATCCTTCCACACTCTTTCTCCCATTCAACAGCGCCAGCCACTTGTCTTCCATTGCAGAGCTCAGCTGGTCCAATCCCCTGAACAGATCCAAGACTTCCACTGTGTTCAGCTGCCAGGACGATGGAGGTCTTCCAATTTGACGCCTCTCTTTACTAGAACTCGCCTCTGGGCAGGTGTATGAAAAAGCAAAAGTCAGTGGTGTTAGCGTGGAGATGGAAGCAAATTTAAACAGATTAAGAGCCATGCCTCTGTTCAAAGCTCTGACACTTAATGCTGTCTGAATGAGAGGTGACGTGTGATATGAATCGTGCAGGCTATGGTTTTGGATGTTCAAACGTTTATGGAAATATCTGCAAGCATTAAGGATTATGGGTGTGCAAAGGGAAGCAACA
This sequence comes from Diplotaxodon limnothrissa, assembly GCF_057381915.1. Taxonomy (NCBI): domain Eukaryota; kingdom Metazoa; phylum Chordata; class Actinopteri; order Cichliformes; family Cichlidae; genus Diplotaxodon; species Diplotaxodon limnothrissa. The sequence continues at coordinate 29,851,321 of NC_140597.1, read as the reverse complement.
AGCATGTCAGTATAGCTATTTCTGTCCTCAATGACTGGCTGCCAAATGCAATTTTTTTTCTCCAGCATTTTATAAACTCGCTACATCAATATAAAGTCTAGTGTGTTTCTATGGAAACTTAGACCTCCGAGAAGGTTGAAATTCACCACTTACTCAAGATCTGCTCAGTAATAGCATGCTATAATGAATATTTACAGTGTGCTTAGTTTACATACATGTATCACAGAGTTCAGGGATTTTACAAAGTTGCATTGTGCACATTTTTGAAGTTTGAATAGTCTGAGTGTGAATCAACGCTAATCAAATCTTTAACAGATGAATATTGTAACGCTGTACACACACTGAGAGCCTCGCAAGGAAAAGTACGCAGAAACCAACACACACAAACCCAGATGAACTGATGGGTCCTTCCTGGAAATGACTGTGGAGTACAACATTGCACATGGTTTACTTTGTGATATCTCCATGGCAACTACTATGTCTGACCTTCAAACATGTGTGCTGACTTCTGTGTGGTTAAGGTCGGCTAATCAGATCACATCATCTTGAACACAAATGTGCCCTCAGATTGCTCTTGCTTCATAAATGAGGTGATTTCTTTTGTTTTTTTACACCCTAACAACCAACACAAGTTTGCCATCAGTCCAGTTCACGCAGAACTTTTGGTTCTGATTTTAGCATCGCTGCGTTGGACTGTTTTCATTTCCACAATGACAGCCATGCTGCAGCTCTAAGAAGATGAAAAGTTCCCTGTGCTGTAGTTTGCAGGGGGTTTGAATAAAGACTTGAATCAATTAGTGCTTCTTTCATCAGCAAATAGGCCATACCCCTGCATGCTTTCACAGGCTGCCTCTGTGACTTGCCTTCTCTTTTTTGTTCCAACTTAACTCTCTGGCCCTTTCATTTGTGCTCTGTTCAATACTCTCATCTGCTCTGTTATTCTCAAGTTCATAAGCCTCTCCATAAGGGCCAACATCTGGCAGCTCCTTGGCCCCAGGGCCGTGCATCCGTTCCGGGGCAACGGGGCCTGGAGATCAGCCCCTCCTGTGGAGCTGAGCCTTTGGTGTATGTGGTACCGTTCAGCGTCCCCACTTCCTGAATGTTGAGGCCTTGATGTGGCCAGAACCATAGTGCATGATTTATTACAGTGCTAACTCTGTCCCCACTGCTAGTGCCATTATTATAACCATACATCCTCAGTCTTCAAGCTCCCACCTGCAAATTTTACAGTGAAGCCTTTAGCAGGCACAGCTGACACAGCTCTGCACGGCCTTCATAAGGAGTTTTCTGGTGTTACCTTAATGCATGTTTGATCCCAGATGTTTAAAGAGGACCAGAAGTAAAAACTGTTGGGACGATGACGCATATACTGTACACTAAATTGATCATCGAGATCAGCTGTCCCTTTGGTGTCTCAACCCCTCGTTCTTTGTATATTGACTACTGCTTTCTCACTTTGTGTGGGTTTCCGGCGGCAGGCATGGTCCAGCAAGAACCAATGAAGCTGTGGGTGGAGGTGGCTGGGAGGTAAATTGGTTTTTGGCTGTGTGGCCAATCAAAGGGACCTCATCAAAGTCATCGAACCAGCGTTTCCTACAACCTTCCTTGCCTGTTTTCGTCTGTTTGTGTAAGTGCCACACAGTTTAATCAGAGGGACTTGAGAACAGAGAGTAAGATGGATGAAAGAAGAAAAGGATGCGGAAGTTTGGAGGAAAGCACCAGGACAGGAACGGGCGCCGATATTTGTGTAAGCGAAGCCAGATTGAAGAGGCAGAGGAAAGTGGAAAAACGGCAGCAGAAGTGAGGGGTCCCGAGACGAGAGGAAGTCCAGAAAGGAGGGATGTGGTGGAGCTTTGTTTACAGGCCAGGGTCACAAAGTATACTGTGACTTTGTGCGTCAGCAGCTCTGAGTTTGTGATGGGTTACCACAGAAAAGCAATAATCAAGCAATATTTACACCACTGTAGAGAATTAGTCCATTTCTCAGGAAGTCAGTTTGTGAAGTTAAAAACAACAATTCTTCCATCTGTGGTTTAGTCGTAGGACATTTTAAAGAGATATAAACAAGCAGAAACAGGAAGTGGAAGTCGTTTAAAAAAAATTTAAAAAAAAAAAAACATCCATGCGTGCACACACAAACATTGATCACTACTGTGCCATGTGGTCCCCGCTGAGACACATGGCTTAGGTATCCCCCCTTGTGATCCCCCATTAGTCTGAGACTCCCTCTCAGGCAGCTGCCTCAAAGCTCCACGGAGGTATCAGATCTCCTCCTCTTCCTCTTCTCCTTAATTAGGACTATTAAGAGATTTACAGGACAGATGGGTGGAAATCCAGCTGGCTGCAGCGCCAGCCGCTGAGGACGGCTCTGCTGATGGCGACGTGAGAGCTCAGTGAGAGCGGTACATCAGCTTACCAGTGAAACTCTGGTGCCCTCTGGTGGTTGGAGATGGTTGTTGAGTTTTGAATGATTTCAATAAAGAAGCAGCTCTAACATTTCATTTATAATTATATAAAGTGGTAAAATGTAACTTTTAATTAATTTGTGGGGAGTTTTTTTTTCACTGAAGAGATTTAAGCAAAAGCAGCCATTACAATTCACTTTTAAGTCCAGCAGGGTTTTTTTTATTTAAAAAAAAAAGTTGTGATTGCACGCATTTGTGGTTTTAACTGATGATTTATAGAGCACACTTTAAACAAATGCATTCAGCACAGCTTGTGGCTAAGTGTTAATTTATTCTGTGATTGTTAAATAAACACACTGTGGTTTACACCGTGAAATAAAATACATGCAGAAGGACAAACACTGTAAAAGTTTCACAAAAACAATAGCAGAGCTGTCGTGCGTTCCCATTACATGCAAAACTAAAACTAACAAACAAAAAAACTGATGATTCGATGATGACTGTAGAAACGCAACCACACACACAAACAGAAGCTGCTTTATAAAAACCAGAGTCCCCCTTTTTGTAAGCTTATTTAATGAGTGTTTTCTTTTGGTTAGTTGTAATCAGCCCGACATGTCGGTGACGTTTTAGCAGATTAGTCATCTTTCCTCTGTGACAGACAAAAATATACATCCTTTTTTTTTGCAAATGTGAAATTTAAAAGTACTTTTTGTCTTGGTTAGTTCTACGATCCTTCCACAGCCCAAATTAACTCTGTGTTTTACAGCTCGTGTAGTGACTCGCAGTCTGTGTAGCGTACTTCTCCATTACCCAGCCAGCTGCAGACGAGAAAAAGTGACAGTTTTAAGCAGATCATTTCTCAAGTTGAACGTGGCGTGCGCCGCAAACACTTACATGCTCAGGGTGCCTTTTTTCTGTTTTAGTCCTGTGAAGAGAGAGCATACAGTTCAGGGGAGGAAGCTGGGTTTCTATAAGGAGCAACGCTGCTAAGCACACTTACGGCGAAGCTGCCACGTGGTTAATATGGCGCCTGTTACCACCAAGAGGCCCACCGCTACAAAGATGCCTATCAGGTGATGACTAGGACTGTTCAAAGGGCTTGCCTAGCAGAAAGGAGTACCATAAAGCTGATCTGCTCAATCAAGTGAACTATTTAGCATTATGTGTAGTTGTTTGATTTTTCTATGGTAGCATCCAAATACTTACAGTATATGGCATCATGCTGGTAATGAGTATGTCCTTCTCATGACCTACAATGCACAACCACAAAGGAAATGAGCTAGGAGGAAGTCCAGCAAATGTTGTGTTCGGCAAAACAGCTTAACACGCAGAAACAACGAGTGCAACTAAACAGGCCCACTGTGAAGCAGCTTCCTGATGTTTGAGGAACTACAATAAACTGCAATAATAAAATTGTCGCTCGTTTAAATTTTGGGGCAAGATAATAGAATATGAACAAAAATCCCTTCTTCTGCCTTGACACGAGGAAACAATTTCCCGTTCATTAATGAACCACAGCAGCCCTGTTCTGCCTGATGAACTGCACAAACACACAACTACAGGAGCAATAATAAATTTTTTAATGAAAATAACACCTGCTTCCCCAGTGGTGATCGTGAGGACATTGCTGGCTGCACTGGTGGCCTGGCTGTTCTTGGCAAACATGCGGACGTTGTATGTCGAGGGATTCATCTCTATTATTGTGGCCTCCGTCTCATGGGCTCCAAAGTCCACAGCGTTCTTTGTGTAATCCCAGGAAGCTGAAAGGAAAATATTTAACTTAATATCACAGAGTGATATGAGGATTAACAGTGTAAATTTAGCTTTAGAGCTTGTATTAAAGTGAAGTTTTTACCATTCACTGCTTTGTACTCGAGGAAATACCCGGTGATGGGGCTGTCACCTTCGGAACTAATATTCCAAAAAAGGGAAAACGAATTGCTGTCCACCTTCTTTAACTCGATCACTGGGGGATCCGGGGGCACTAGAAGATATTTAACAAGTAAAAGAAGTTTTTATCTTTTCAAGCGTTTGATTTCTGGTTTTAGTATGAGAGTTATGTCTGGGAACCATTATTTTCAGAAACTAAATCAGGGGTGGAAACAAATGTTCCCTTTAAATGTTTTACCTCCTGAGATACTGGCAGTGCTTTGCTCCCAAACTGTGGCGGCATAAAAAGTTATTGAGATTGTTGAAGGTGATGGGGTTGCTGAAGTTGATGGGGTTGTTGAAGTTGATGGGGTTGCTGAAGTTGATGGGGTTGCTGAAGTTGTTGAGGTTGCTGAAGTTGTTGAGGTTGCTGAAGTTGATGGGGTTGCTGAATTTGATGGGGTTGTTGAAGTTGATGGGGTTGCTGAAGTTGATGGGGTTGTTGAAGTTGTTGAGGTTGCTGAAGTCGATGGGGTTGCTGAAGTTGTTGAGGTTGCTGAGGTTGCAGAAGTTGCGTAAACTTGAAGTAGAGTAAAAGAAGAAGCAATTCCAGTAAGTCATTTCTCAAAAAATAATTGAGGAAAAAGTTACACTTGCTCGATAACACGTACCCGAGGAAAAATGTAGCCGCATTGTGGCAGCAGTGGAAGAAGGCAAAGTAGTTACTGTTGTTGTTGTTGTTGTTGTTGTTGTTGTTTTAGGAACTTTAAATAAAATGCATGAAATCAAACTGACATTAAAAAAATATGACAAAAAATAGTTTTTAGTCATATTTTGTAATTTTTAAAAACTTACTCTCATCCAGAGTTGAGCAGAGAGGTGCATTTGAAGCTGGTCCGACCCCGGCGATTGTTTTGGCCTGTATGAGCACGCCGTACATGGTAGAAGGCTTCAGGTTAACAAGAGTGACGGTCTCTTGTTCACGCGTGGCCGCCACAGTTAAATACTGCCACCGTTTAAACTGTTTGGCCACGGGGTCATACTCTCTGTAGTTAATGTTGTAACCCCGCAGAACGCCGTTTCTCAGCTCAGTCCTCGGAGGCTAGTCGAGAGAAAAGAGTTAGTCTACTATGTCCAGTCACAAGCCCGGAAACAGTGCTGAACTGTGACTTTACCTTCCAGGTTACTTTGATGCTGCTGGAACTGAGGGCCACAAGCTGCATATCCAGGGGCGGGCCCTCTGGTGCTGCAGGGAAAACAAATTTTAAAGGGAGCAACCACCAAAAATGTGAATTTGTTTTTACATTCTAGATCATTATATTTATCATAAAAATACTAACACATAAATGATGCTGAAACAAACCTGCTTCTTTTGCAGTGATAGTGAGAACGTTGCTGGTTTCACTCATCCCAACGCTGTTGATGGCGAACACGCGAAGGTTGTAGGTCTTGGATGGACTCAAATCCACCAAAGTCACGTGAGTCAGTGAAGGATCGTGCAGCTCGGTGGTTTTTTTTGTTTCCCAGGGTGCTGTGCAGCACAAATCCATAGATTCTGACTTTAAAATAACTTTTGAAATATCTCAAAATCTGTCATGGATACTGGGTCGGTTTTCTTGTGCTTACTCTGTTTGTTTTTTATATCAACCCTGTAAGCTGTAATGGGACGGCCGCCGTCGAACACAGGACTCCAGCGAATAGTGACGGTCCTTTCCTTCACCTCTCTTGCCTCGATTCTCAGTGGATTCGGTGGAACTAAAAGGTAAGGGAAAAAACTAAATATGAGCTTATACAATGCTGAAATAATGAGATGACTAATCAGTTACCAGACAAAAACTGAAACTACCCAAAAAAAAAAGATTTTTAACTAAACATGCTGCTTATTTTATTAAATTTGTCTTTGCCTCACCTGCATTCACTTTCAGAGTCACGTGATGTTTCTGGTCATTGAACCAGCCTGGTATTTCCACACGACAGCCGTACACGCCAGAGTCCTGCTCCTCGGCGTGCCTGATGGTCAGAGACACATCACCCTGGCCAAGATTGCCCATGAGCAGGTAACGTTCTGACAACCTGCTGATCACTGACGTCCCATCTGTCTTTAGCACCTCGTTGGCACAGCCGCTGTTAGGTATGGTTCCCTTGCCCCAGCATGCAGAAAGCCTGCCGTAATACTTTGCATCATAGCTGCATTTTAAAATAGCATCTGTTCCCACCGTGACTGTTACAGTTTCTGCAGACACGAAACCTGAAAAGGCATTGAGATTTTTTTTTACATTTTTTAAATGGAAAAAATACATTAATTAGTCACTGCACAGCTAAATCAAATGCAAATCATATGCATGGCTGTCTTACCTGCAAGAAAACAAAAGAGAAGGTTGCAATACACAGCAAGGTGTTTGCTGGCCAAAATAATCATTTTACCTTCTTCTCTCTAAATCAAAGGACAGATTGGTTGACCTGCTAAACACCACTAAACGAAACCCAGGGTGGTTTCAGCTCTCAAATATTTCCAGATCACATGATGCTTCCTTGATAAGCACACACAAACAACTTCTGCTGGTAGAAGAGGAATGTAGAAAGGAGCTGTTTCCTTTTTTGTGGTTTTGGTTCCTTTTACTAGAAGGGGCAAACTGTTTCCTTTTTGATGATTAGACAGACACAGAATCAAGGTTATCAAAATGACGAATTCATTCCCAGTGTTGGTTCCCAGCTTCTGTAGCAGTGGTAGGGATAGAGCATTAACTATTCAAAATATCCTCCCTGCATCTCGGAGACTAATGCTTTAAATTGTTACTAATAATTTATTCCAGCAGGAAATATTCAAAGTAACTTCAAAACATGCTATTTACTCATCAGCACAAGGCATTTAAAGAGATACAATGCACTTTGGTCCACTGAAATCAAATATTTATTGTGTCCTCAAATTTAACGCATTAAATACATTTTTTTAATGTAAAAAGAAGGAGAGACTGGTTTAACCAAAGGCCATTGAACTGGTTTCTTTGAGTGCTGAGTAAACGTTTGGGCATGGTGGCTGTTTAGTAACCCAGCAAAGAACTTCCTCTCTGATAAGAACCCAAGACACATGCGGTTTTCTGCCATTTTTTAAAAAAGCTAGTAGATTATTTTTTTTTTTTATCATGTTTCTTTAGAGGATTGAAAGGCAAACTTTTTTTTGTACATGCAGTACCTTAAGTGAGTGAGCAAACGAAATTAATTAAAATAATCATTAATTATACAGTACTATACAGTAATGTGCAAACATCTTAAACATTACTGTATTAGCATATCTTATGTCTTAATAATTTATTTGGGACATTGGTAATTTGTGCATCAGTTGTTGTTGTTTTTAATATAATGAAATGCAGCATATAAGGCAAAACAGTATATTTTTTAAAAAAAACTTGAAGGTCAATATTTATTCTTCAACACAGTCAGCTTTCTGCTAATTTCTTTAAGTAGTCTTCAGGAATGCTTCTCCTGACTTTTTAAAGGACAATCAAAGCTCATCTTTGGATTTTTGCTGCCTTATTCTGTCAAAATGATCCCACGCTGCTTCAATAATGCTGATGTGCGGCCTCTGTGGAGGCCAATCCATGACTGACAGTTTCAAATGAGTGTTTTTGTCTAAGCTTTGGTATTGGCGATGTGTTTGAGATCATTTTCATGCTGAAAAATCAAACTGTTGTCAGTCAGACAATAACATGATGGTTTTGCATGGCGGATGAGGAAGACAGTCTGGCCTTTGAAACAAAATATAAAAGAATAAGGGGTGGCTCAAGACCTTTGCACAGTATTGTTTGTACCATCACATTTCGCGTTTATCTCTGCGTGAAATTCCAAACTAGAAGGATTTCTGATAAACTATTCTTAACAAATTTTTTTCGCTTGTTTTTTTTTTAAAAGATAAAATGGAAAGAGACATAAAATGGAATTCATGGAAAGAGCAGTGAAACAATGTGGTTAGCTGGAAACCAGACGCTCACTGCTACAAGGGCTTCTACCCACGTAGTACAGAACCCAGCTACTCACCTATCAGGCTGCCCTCGTACAGTTAACATTTATGAGAAACAGGGTGAAACAAAGTGTGACAGTGTAACCTTGGTGCCGCTTGTGTCGTCTTCTTGTGACCTCACTGAAAACTTTTTTTTGTTTTCCAGGGGATCGGAAACAGTTACTTTCACTCTTAATTTCTTCTATTTAGCTTATATTACCACTGGGGGGGTTTATAGAGAGAGGAACTAAAAGCAAAAGAGAAGCAACTTTCTTTTAATGAATTGACGTGAAAATCTGTGTAATGGTTTTTACAGTCAATATCTCAGAGCAAGCAAAAATGTTGCTCTGAGATATTGTTATTAAAGAGACATTTGATTACAGACTAGTATGTTGTAAAACAGTGAAGCCCTTGTGTTAAAAAAATACAGCAACAAAGTATACATTGGTAAGATTACAGTGACCTTGGTTATTTTCTGTTCATTAATATTTTGGCATTAGATCCAGTAGGTGGCATTGTGTTACTAATATAACAGCAGCCTTTTTTCAAGCCATACAAGTGCATTTTCTGCCATCAAATAACAGCAAAACAATGGATTTATCATTCATTTATGTGAACAGCATTAGTGCTCAGACACAAACAACACGTTTTCACATTTTATTTTAGTCTGAGAATGGCGGCCCCTATTCTGAACATGGTATATTTTCTTTCATACTGATTAGTGGGGGTCAAAAGGTTTCTCTTCAAATAAATAAAGTCAACAAATATCTTAGCAGCAAAAAAAAAAAATCTGCACATCTTTGTTCTTCAAAGGAAAATGTTTGCTGAGATGAATTCTTTGAGACAAGTATTACTTCTGTTTAGAATTGAGAGATCAGGAAAAACACATTTTATATGAACTATTTCAGAATTCATTTAGAACAAACAGGTAATAAAATCCCCCAATATTAACTCTGTAACTAGGAGACAAAAAAGGATGACCCAGTCTCAGTGGCTTTAACGTTGTAACCTGTTATCAATTTAACTGTTAAACCTATATCATTTTTCTCGGTAAACCCTACAGACAGTTGTGTGGGGAAAATCCCAGCAGATCATCACTTTCTGAATTGCTCAGACCACCAGCAACCATGCCAGGTTGAAATTCACGTATTCACCTTCCTTCCCCATTCTGATGCTCGCTCTCAGTTTCAACTTCAAAAGGTCGTCTCAACAGTGTCTTCATGCCTAAATGCACTGAGCTGCTGCCATGTGATTGATTAAACTGATATTTGTGTTACCTAATAAAGTGGTCAGCGTGTGTAAATACCACATACTATGTTTCATTCATAAATATGAAAATAATACCTAGTTCAGCCACATCTGAAAAATCTTGCTTCAACTATATTTTGAGCTGCCTTGCTCCTTTACTACAGTGAAAAACACAACCACTGTTTCTCCTGCAGGAATAGAGGGCAGGTGTTGACTTTACTGATGCCCACAAAGTGCTGGGAAAACATTTTGTCTCAGCTAGACCATCTTCCATCTAAAAAAGGCGTGTTAAATATTTATTATGCCCAAAGGTGGGTTTAATCAATATTCACATTTTGTTATTTGTGGATAATGAAAGTTGGGCAGCATCACTTGGATGTTGCATCATGGCTCTACAATCAACTGGAGTTAACTAACGAGTTTATTTTGGTACAAAAGGGAACCTTCATACCTTTCAAGTCTAAATGAAACTTGTAGAAGTACATTCGTAGTTTCCAACACATGCTTACAGTAAGCGTGTGCTGCCTAAAACAGTTGTTTTAGGCAGCACACGCTCCATCTATTAAACACTCTCATTACGTTAACTCCCCTGTTAAACAAGACAGAACTGAGCACAGTGTGATTTCAGTGTTAAAATATTTCCAAACTGCATGGTTCTGTTTTTAGTTTAAGCGCCTAACAACTCATTTTTCTTCTCGCTAAAGCGGAACAGAGCTGCTTCTGTTTTTGTTGCATTGGTTCCCCATCCAAAATCCAGCATTATTTCAATGAAATGTGCAGAAATCTGAACCGAACCGATCGATCATTTCTTGTGTGGTTCAATTAACACAGGAGGTGCCACAGGTGCAGAATCCCCTTCTCATATTTTCTTTGTTTATCTGTTCATGACATGCTGATCTGGATAGGAAGACAAATCTAAACAATTTCACATTTTTTGCTCATTGGCAAAGATATACGCAAAATAAAACTTCAAAAAACACTCATAATTTTTGGTTTACCAGAAATGATGACTGATGATTTCCGAGCACTACAGAAAACAAAAACACTAGTTCACTCAAGGGCTCTGGACTCTTTGCTTATTTCTCAGACTGCTGAGCAAACATTTGGTTCTGCTGGATATTAAGTAACTCAGCACAGTACTTCCTCTTTGATCACTTCCAAAAAAAAATGTGTCATTACAACAACAAACTGTAGTAATATTGAGTGCTTTTATACAGTCAACCTTCAGTTAATGAGAAATTAGATCTGATAGGGAGTTGATTTTTCATGTGCTGCAGCCTGCAGTTGCTTCAAGCTGGTTGAACGGAGTGATAAGAAAATAATGATATCCCACAGTGTCACTTGCAACATAACCACATCGCCTTTTCCCATCTCAGCTTTGTTGTGCGTTCATGGTGCAGATGTGAGTATCTAACTAGTGCTGCAGAACAGAAGCGAGCACAAATGAAACATTTTCGAGGGGTGGCTCATTTCAAATGTAACTTTTCATACATGCAGTTTGCATCAGTGTGTCTTTTTAGCCAATGTACAGTTGCTGTACTTCCCAGGGAGAGATGAACATAGAAAGTTCAAGATGTAAGAAAATATAAGATTTTTTTTTTTTAAATGGTAAGGACTGTTCATGTTTGATAAACTGGTGAATTCAGGCTATTTCATTTTAGATTTTCATTTGCGATATTGGATCTGAACATGATTGTGTTTCATAAGTTGTCATTTTACTTATCGTGATGCAGCGTGCGAAACAAATTACATAATAATAATGTTGTGGTATTCAAAGTTCAGCACTGGACAGGCAACAAACTGTGACAGACATCATTGTATGTCAAAAAAACATAAACAATGCTGTTCAGCCACCCACAAGCGTAAGGTCGACGTTGCCAAATCCCACTTTACCCCCTGTGTGTGAGGTCACCTGTATTAAATCTATATGTTTTATTATTTGTTCTATTTTAAAGACATTTTATAGCATTTTTGTATTTGTTTTGATTGATGTCATGTGTACGGGATTGTCCAGTAAACACTGGACTTTTTAAGTTAAAGCCTCATGGCTCTGTGTGGTGCATTTGAGTCCTGTACTGGCTTTTACTGGTTGGCACAATGTATACATATTTTTCAGTCCCACGTGTGTTGCTAAGAACTAAACAAGGAAAAACATTATTCAGGTTTTTGTTTAATTAGTTTTGGATTCCAGAGAAAAGCAGTTATGTTTCAACATAAAGGAGAATGAGGTAGAGGTAATTACATTTATTCAGTTTGCTGATACAGTGTAACAGAACATGCACACGACTTTTTAAATGACTCAGACACAAGACTTAGAGAGAAATAAATAAATAAACCATAAGCAATTAGTCTTGTCATGTAAAGGTTCTTTCTCAAATCATCTTCCATTTTTACATTATTCAGTGGTTAAAAAAAAGCTTATATAACATATAGTACAGTACATATTTTTCACATCACTAAATAGCTGTTTCACAGTTCATTTGAGCCATGTCATAAGAAGGTTTTTTCAATTATAGCTGAGAGGTGTATACTGAGATAATAGTGCAGTTATACCTAACAAACTTGTTTTTCACATTTGCTTATTATTGCTCAGTAGGGCCAGTAGGTGGCATTGTGTCTGCAAGTGTTGACAAGCCAACGACTCTTCTAGGTAGTAAGAAAGAAAATAATTAATCTTTAGGTTATTTTTGCAATTTGTGAAACAATTGCACCCTTTTCTGTGAGATCTTTGTGGGGGGTTTTCAACAGCATTAAGTCATTGCGATGCTCTCATAAATATTCTCAGCAGTTACGGAGTTGTGATGTTTCAGTGCCTCCTTCATCAGGAACATCCTTCCTAGATTGAAGAAATGCACATATGAAGATACTCAGTAAGAAGGAAAGCCCGCTCTGTGACTTCCGCTGTTTAATAGACGCCCACTTTTAATGTTGAATTAATCAGGAATGGGAGATGACTCACAAACGATAATCTATTTCCATACTTACGGAAAATAAAGCAGAGGATTATGATTATGGTGAGCAATAAAAGACCTGCCATCCTGCCAATATTCCCAATGCTCGAGAAGAAAATCACCTGCGATGAAAAATAAACCTTATCGTGAGGTCAATTATAATGGCCATATAATTTTAAATCTGTTACATAAATAATGTTAAATAATGAGAATATTCCTGCACTTTTTTTTTACACTCATTTTTTGAATCATGTTTCTAAGTGTCTCACATCAATCTTGAGACAAAATGTTAATTTAAGGAAATCCAAATGTCCTAAATATCGTAATAAATAAGTAAATAAAAAGACAAAACTACAAGTTAGTGTCATTTCTTCTCTAGCTGCTAGACGAAAAATCTAAAGGAAAATAAACGCCACAGGTTTCCTGTTTTCATCCATGAGTCATACCGTGCTGTAAAACATTTCATTATCTGAGTTAACTCTGTTCTTGCTTCTCTTTACTGTCTTCCCCTGAAAATCAGACTCTATTTTAAACCTTCATTAATAATACATAAAGCTCCACATGCAACCTTATAACGTCAGTCGGCCTCTCCGATCATCTGATCGCTAAACTCTTCCACGCTTTTATTTTAACTCCACAGGTGATCACAATTTAGAGGTTGTGATGCCAAAAACATTAGAACAGCCTTTGTCAGCTCATGAAGTCAATCTGTGCTTTACTTCAAACAGCTGTTTTTCTTCACACTTTCTCCTGTTGTATTTGGCTATTGTTTACATCTGATGTGTTTATGTAAGTGTGGATGTAGGAATGACTGTAAGACCATATGTCGAGTCTGTCTATGCACACTGGAACATATATGCTTGTTTTTAATGTGTGATTTTAGTAAAACTACGAAGCACTTTGTAAGTGTGCTATAAAAATAGGAATTGATGTATTATAACACACAGCTTTCTCCTGATTTAAATAAAAAGTCAAATACCTGCTCTGTTTCACTTTGAACTGCGTCCATTTGTTGGTGACCAACTTCCACGCTTTCAGATGCCGACGCTGTCAGTATTTCTGTAGCATCTGAAATAGTTAGTTGGTATAATCTATAAGATACAATTTATGTTAAAAAGTTAACATATTTATTTGTAGGTGTTTGCTTACCTGTTGTTCCAGCAGTAGATATTATGTAGTTCTGTGTAACAGGTTGTTCTACAGCAGCTATGAAAAACAAAACAGACCAATTTTTTTCAACTAAAAAACATCAATGATTTTGTGATCAACACTAAAGCTTTTCATGAGCGTTACCTTCTTCTATGATCAGTTCAATGTTGACCTTATGGTCATTAAACCACCCAGGAATCTCAATCCTGCAGCCATATACCCCAGCATCTTCCGTCTGAGCATTGAGGATGGTCAGCGACAGATCTCCATTTGTCACTCGGCCCAACAGCTGGTACCTGGAGGACCTTCTGTTAGACACAGCCTCACCGGTGGAGGAAAGGATGGTGTTGGAACATTTGGACGTGGGCACCCTGTCTTTTCCCCAACAAAAACTCAGGACTCCATGGGTTTTGGTGTCATACCTACATGTCAACGTGACATTGTGCCCAACGAGGCCAGTGACTCTGGTGCTGAAGGACACTGTGAAGGAACAGCAATAGATGATACAGATTACATTTGTAACCCCGATTTGAAGCCCACTACTGCACCCACACACACTCCTACACCAACAAGCACACTACATATAGTCTGAAACAATAAAAGCACCAAATATCGACTTACCTCGGATCAGGATCCAGAGGCAAAAGCAAAACAGACCACGCATGTGTAGGCTATTGTTAACAATGTCCTCAAGCGAGGATGTAATGAGCTTCTCCCTCACCACACGTACTGTTTTATCAAATACTGGAGGTTTCACTTCTCTTTTTAAAAATGAAGAAGGAAATTACGGCTGTCTTGTCTACATTTGGACTTGAATTCTTGTGATACGCAATGAGCCCACTGGGAAAAATGTATGTCTCATCTGTTGTTATGAAGTAATCCAGAGTTTATCATTGTACATATAAACCTCAACTCTCGCATGTAAAAGAAAAGGGGGACAAAAGGCTGGAAATGTTATATTCTGTAATATAAACAGATTGTGCGTTCCTCCATTTATTTATTATGGGACACTTTAAATGTTAAAGATCGATGACACACACAGATAAACAGGAAACATGACTGTGTCACATCTGTCACTAACAGCTATGAGCCTGTTTTCCTGATTTATCTATAGATTGTCACATGAAATGGTGAGACTCTGGCCATCTGAATTCCTTCACGCTGCTTGCGTACAGATTTTTCAGGAGACTTATTAAAGTTTATGTTCAGCGGTAAAATTGGCGAAGAAAGAAAACAGTGGAAGTGTCATGGTCCTGGGTCGTTGACCCAGCGTTTTGTGTTTTGTGATTATTTCCCTCTGTTCTAGTTATTCTGTGTCCTCCCCCCTTGTGTCCGGTTCGGGTTCTAGATTTCCTGTTTTGTTCTGAAAGTCTGTGTCTGTTGTCATTGTGTTCAGCTTGTGTCCTCCAGTCATGTGTATTCAGATCAGCTGTTCTTCCCTCCTGTGTGCGATTACCCGATTACCTTGTGTGTGTGTGTGTGTGTGTGTGTGTGTGTGTATATATAGTGGGTGTCGGTCTGTGTTCGTTGCCGGCTCGTCTGTGTTTCTTGGTATCCTGGTCCTTGGTCTGCGTCTCTCTGCTCCGCTCTCCGTTTTGTAAGATTTCAGGTTTGCTCTTTAGTTTCTCCCAGTTTAGGTTTGTCATTACTCATGCTTCATTGCCTGTTTTTGCCACTGCCACCGTGTAAATAAACTTCACTCGTATCATCAGTTTGCTGCATTTTGGGTCCTCCTTTTCCTCCACTCCACACGGCTCGCTCCGCCAGCCGTGACAGTACGAGCCGACCAAACATGGACCCAGCGGCATCCGCACCTCCCGAGGAGCTTCGGGAGGAACTAATTGACTCTGTTTCCAGGTTGGTTAACCTATGGCTCGAGCATGAGGGGGAAGAGTGTCTCCGCGCTGTAGAAGCCAGGCTACAGCAGCTCATCTCTGCTCACTCCTGGCTGCTGGACTCTCTTCACCCGCTCGCACAGGACTTCATACTCAACGAACTGCACCTTCACCCACCAGCCGCTACCGCTTCCCAACTCAGCCCGGCGGCGAAGATTTTGCCCGGCCCGCCGGAGGTTTTGCCCGGCCCGCCGGAGGTTTTGCCCGGCCCGCCGGAGGTTTTGCCCGGCCCGCCGGAGGTTTTGCCCGGCCCGCCGGAGGTTTTGCCCGGGAGGAAGCGACGATCGCGCCGTCGGCGCATCACCCCACAGCCGAAGACTAGGACTTTGGAACTGCCAGCTGTGGTGAGTGAAAAGGACCCTTTTTCTGTTTTGGACTGTGTGTCTGTTTATTCCGGGGCTGTGTTTTTTTGAGTCGGCTGCCCTGCCGGTAGCTCAGTTAGCTGCCCAGCAGCCACTAGCTCAGTTAGCCACTCAACCGTCACCCCCATTACAGTCACAGCCAGACCTATTAGACACTTGGTTACAATCCATAGCTCAGTCAATAGCTCAGTTGACAAGAGACTCATCCGCCTTATTATCACCTATTCAGCCATCGTTGTCACCAACTCCTCCTGCACAACAAGTTAAGTCCATCCAACCCGGAAAGAACTATTTTTCACCTGTTCATGTCAAGCAGAGAGACACACCACATAATATTGTAATCAGTCCTCAAAAGCTGGCCAGCCCAGAGACTGTGACACACTCCAGGGCCTCCCCAGAGGCTGGGTCCCAGCCCCCGGCCGACTCTGGACCCCTGGAGATTAAGAAGCCAGCTGAGGACTGTATCCGGCTGTCGCTGCCCGAGCTGGGTCAATGCTCTGTGCAGCTGCAGTCTGCCTTGTGTTTGCCAGAGGCCCGTGTGCCTGCTGGTTCTGACCCGTACCTGCCAGAGGCCCGTGTGCCTGCTGGTTCTGACCCGTACCTGCCAGAGGCCCCCAGCGCCTACTGGTTCTGAACTGTGCCTGCCAGAGGCCCGTGCGCCTGCTGGTTCTGAACTGTGCCTGCCAGAGGCCCGTGCGCCTACTGGTTCTGACCTGTGTGTTCCAGGGGCCCCGGTGCCCACTGGTCCAGAGACTGTTTTCGCTGGGGGGCCCGAGGAGCCCGTCCAGCCTCAAGACTCGTCAGCTGGGGGGCCCGAGGAGCCCGTCCAGCCTCAAGACTCGTCAGCTGGAGGTTCAGGAGAACCTAGCCAGCCTCCTGCCTCGTCAGCTGGAGGGCCCGAGGAGCCCGTCCAGCTGCCAACTGCAGCCTCATCATCCTCGCCAGCTGCAGCTTCATCCACGCCACGGGCAGCAGCAGCTTCTTCCACGCCTGCAGCGCTACAGTCTCCGGCTTCCACGCCGTCGCCTGCTGCAGCCTCATCATCCTCGCCAGCTGCAGCCTCCGAGCCTTCATCCTCGCCCGGTGCAGCATCATCATCTGCCTTGCCTGGTCCGGCCTCTGCTTCAGCCTCGTCTGGTCCGGCCTCTGCTTCAGCCTCGTCTGGTCCGGCCTCTGCTTCAGCCTCGTCTGGTCCGGCCTCTGCTTCAGCCTCGTCTGGTCCGGCCTCTGCTTCAGCTTCAGCCTCGTCTGGTCCGGCCTCTGCTTCAGCCGCGCCTGGTCCGGCCTCTGCTTCAGCTTCAGCCGCGTCTGGTCCGGCCTCTGCTTCAGCCGCGTCTGGTCCGGCCTCTGCTTCTGCTTCAGCCGCGCCTGGTCCGGCCTCTGCTTCTGCTTCAGCCGCGCCTGGTCCGGCCTCTGCTTCAGCTTCAGCCGCGCCTGGTCCGGCCTCCGCTTCAGCCGCGCCTGGTCCGGCCTCCGCTTCAGCCGCGCCTAGACCGGCCTCCGCTTCAGCTTCAGCCGCGCCTGGACCGGCCTCCGCTTCAGCTTCAGCCGCGCCTGGACCAGCCGCTGCTTCGGTCTCGTCTGGTGCTGCGACGGCCACGCCACCTTCGGGTCCCGAACTGCCGCCTCGACATCGGCGGTCATCTACCAGGCCGTTGGTGGAGCGTCATCGTCAATATGGACGACCTCCTAGACGCCGCCGCTGCGTTCCGCGCGGTCGGCCTCCAGACTTGTGTCATCGTCGCCATTGCTGTCCGCACGGTCGGCCGCCTGAACGGTTTCCCCGTCGCCGCCGCTGCCGTGTGCACGGTCGGCCCCCTGAACTGCCTCCACTCCGCCACCGCTGCCTTCCGCTCGGTCGGCTTATGTATCTACGTCGCCGACGTGGCCGGCCTCAGAAGATGAACTGTCCTGGACTTCTGAGTTGTCAGCCTCCGGGCCGGCCTCCTGAACTGTGTTTTGTTCTCGTGCTCCAGCATGTGTGTTTTTGTTTTGGACAATTCTCTCGGTTCGCTGGAGCTTGTGTTGGTCCCTCCGTCCTGGGCCCCCGCCGCCCGCCCTGGGTTGGTCGTCTGTTTTTGTTTTGGGCTGTCTGGAGCCAGCCCTTGGAGGGGGGGTACTGTCATGGTCCTGGGTCGTTGACCCAGCGTTTTGTGTTTTGTGATTATTTCCCTCTGTTCTAGTTATTCTGTGTCCTCCCCCCTTGTGTCCGGTTCGGGTTCTAGATTTCCTGTTTTGTTCTGAAAGTCTGTGTCTGTTGTCATTGTGTTCAGCTTGTGTCCTCCAGTCATGTGTATTCAGATCAGCTGTTCTTCCCTCCTGTGTGCGATTACCCGATTACCTTGTGTGTGTGTGTGTGTGTGTGTGTGTATATATAGTGGGTGTCGGTCTGTGTTCGTTGCCGGCTCGTCTGTGTTTCTTGGTATCCTGGTCCTTGGTCTGCGTCTCTCTGCTCCGCTCTCCGTTTTGTAAGATTTCAGGTTTGCTCTTTAGTTTCTCCCAGTTTAGGTTTGTCATTACTCATGCTTCATTGCCTGTTTTTGCCACTGCCACCGTGTAAATAAACTTCACTCGTATCATCAGTTTGCTGCATTTTGGGTCCTCCTTTTCCTCCACTCCACACGGCTCGCTCCGCCAGCCGTGACAGGAAGGACACTCAAAATTGTTTTTGTAATTTGTCTGGGATGAGTTGTTCTCTTCTGGCCCTGCGGCTGACAATTTAAAAGGGCTCAGCTTGTTCCTGAGATGACTTTCAAAAACGTCCTTTTTGTGAGATTTTTACAGTTACTCAGTGCACCCACGTCACTTTGGCCCTGTCATCTTCCTGGTGCTTTTACTTTAATTACATCAACCACAGTTGCCACTCATTACAATAAGGATCAGAATTACATTATTGTATGCAAACAAGTGTTATGATGCAAAAAACAACAACAACAATGGTGCAGGACTATGCAAGATTTAGAGCATAAATAATAGCTGCATCTATATAAATATTAATATAAATACATACTGTAAGAATACTAACTACCTACAGATATTACAATAGATCAAGCACTCTACACATCAATTCAATTCAATAAAACTTTACTGATCCTGAAGGTTGACCCCGAAGGAAATTGGGTTAAGGCTGCCGACCTTTGCCAGCGCCGACTTACCCTTCTGACCGTACATACATTACACAAACATCACATGGGGAAGACAGGTCAGAGAGGTATAACAATGGAAAATGCACCACATGAGGAAAGATAAGGAGAAAAAAAATAACTCCCCCCAGACTGAGCTCCAACAGGGAGATCAGTTTGAGAACAGAAAAAAAAAACACCTCTGCACAAAGCACATGAAAAAACTCTTAATACACCAAAGAAACACATGACAAGCAACAGGGGTGGGTAAAGGGGTGAGAGACAGCCGATTTAGACAGTACATCCGGACCTGCGTGCGCTGGTCTCCTTGATCCACCGTCAGCATCGGAAGGGAATAAGCGTCTAAGGCGTTTGGAAAGGGAGGGGGGATGAGTGTGTGCATATCAGTGTATATGTATGTGTGTGCGTGTCCAGAGTTCAGCTGAGACAGTGTCCTTCGCCCTGCTAGGCTAAGTAAACAGTCTTCCAGCCAACCCAGGTGGCCTTGCATGGAATTTGAAGAAACAGACTAAAAACAGTCGTTATCAGGGTGTTTTTTGTTCGGCTCCAGCCTTGCAACCGCAGCTGGTGCCAAGAGGGTATCCGCATGAAGTGATGGTGCTTTTTACTTTAGAGCGAACAACTCATATGAATTTCAAAGCTGTTCTAACAGTCCAACACTGGTCTCTCAATCTCCCGTTGGAGAGCCATGAGCTTTCTATGATGTTATCCAAACTTACGTTCCGTGATGTTGTCATTCTTTTTGCTCAAAGAGCAGGTTCTGAGAACTCACGACCGCAGTGCACTTCCCCAAGATGTGATTGAATTTGCGCTCAAAGATGTTATTCGAGCGAGCCCCTCCAGATGTAATCCAGTTTTTCACTCAGAGGTCTTGTTCTGAGTATTCACGGCAGCCGTGCGTTCTCCAAGATCTTCTCCGTGCTGCACTCAATGAGCCCATTTTGAGAAACTCACGCCTCGTCCCATCATTTCAATCCCAGCGGGCAGCCTTGTGGGGGTTTGAACAGCTGGTTCCGCTTCCTTAATTCTTCGATAAGCCAGGGCTAAGCCAGCTCCGATCCGCCAGAACCCTGTTATCATGGTTCCGAATAGGTAGATATCTTCAGGAGTCAGGCTCACCCGAGCCCAGACTTCTCGTTGAGAAGGGGTGTCAATTGCATTCAGAGACCAGTTGATCAAATCCACAATTCTCTTTTAGGTTTTAGAGAACAGACTGTGAGAGAGTGTTCCAGGGAAAAGTAATACAAAAAACACGAGACTAGACAAGGACATAAGAGGCTAAGCAGGGAAGCTAAGGGAAAGGAGGAGGAGGAGAGGAGAAAAGTGCGACCGCCTTCATCAAGAGCAAGAGCAGAAAATCAGCTGGTTACCCTTTATATCTAAAAACACTTCGCTGTTTATAAAGGTCCAAAAGGTTCAGGATGATCCTCAAAGTGGCTAAGAGACCTGAAACAATACACACTGTTCCCTTTTGTTTTGTTGTTTTGCACATCTCAAAAGAATGAGCGTTATTTTGAAGAAGCTCTTTACTCCCAGTTGCTTTCTGTTCCTATTTCTTATTCCACTGCTTTCCAAACAATACACGCGCTGCTTTTACAAGCTGTCCAGTTATAGTCTTATTTAACATACTTCACACTTTACAGAACAGAGACACATTTGTCTCATCCATCCATCATAGTACGGTATTGGGCTGATGTGTTTGACTCCGTTCTCTGTGTCTGGTCTCGGATTGATTGGACAGGCAGCTTCTCAGTGAGCGCACCTGTGGTTCATTGATCTCATCAGCAGCTGATATTTCTCAACATCAGGACTCCGACGGACTGTCTGTCATCTCCAAGTCGTAAACAGGCTCACTCTTGTTTATTCCTACTGATATCTGTATGTGTACTAAACCTGATGATCCTGTGTTTGTTCCAGTGTATCTCTGCAGATGAAAGGGACCTCAAGACTTACCTGAGCAACCTACCTGCCTTCTTTGGGTTTAACACTCTCCTTAGGAATTCTCTTCCAGGACACTCTCCATCTCGCCATGCCACCCTCCTATGACCCACAGACCCCTTTTGTGTGGACAGGCCAGTGCTCCTCCCTCCAAGCTTATCCATTCCAA
Organism: Diplotaxodon limnothrissa; assembly: GCF_057381915.1. Lineage (NCBI taxonomy): Eukaryota > Metazoa > Chordata > Actinopteri > Cichliformes > Cichlidae > Diplotaxodon > Diplotaxodon limnothrissa. The sequence continues at coordinate 29,830,192 of NC_140597.1, read as the reverse complement.
TTAAGACAATTCATGCATACCTTTGAGACTGTCCTGGAAACTGGATCATTGGGAAATTTCCTTCTGCGCTCTGATAGGTTTGTAGCTTGAACCCATCCGCTGGAACGTTGAAGACAATATAATTACACTGCTAAGCAAGACACAAATAGGCAAAGTTCTTCATGTTACTCGTGCACGGGAGAGACCGGACAGAGCGCCGTCCCTTCGCTTGACCCCAGTCGCTCTCGTCCGTCCTCCCGTAACACTGTCCTTTTATTGAGGTTACATGAATATGCATAGGTTCATTAACATACGACGTCTACATACAAACAAAGAGTACCTTGCCTGTGTGTGTGTGTGTGTGTGTGTGTGTGTGTGTGTGTGTGTGTGTGTGTGTGTGTGTGTGTGTGTTGCTGATCAAAGGGTCAAACATCCTTGGTCAGGAAGAGGGTAGACTAGACCCCCCCCGGTGAGGAAGTCCAGCAGTTCATCTAAACAGAAAAGCACTTAGACTAGAACAGACGTAGCTACGTTAATCCTACCATAAAACAATTAAGACAAGATGCGACCTCTTCCCGTGCTCCCAGGATGTAGGTGTGCATTCTAGTGTGGAATACACACCAAGCCTCTGTAGCCTGTTAAAGATCACACAACTTATCACTACACAATTGATTATACACCTCTAAGCATCTATGGTTAAATATTTCTAAGCATAAATGACAATCAACAATACAAACTCTAACACGCTCCGCTGGACCTGACTCTTTCTCTCCTCTCCTTAGGACACATTATTCCCCGAGCCCTGTGGCTTTCACTCAGTCCCGTGCAAGTTCCTCTTTAAATAAACTGTTTTAACTGTGTGCCTGTCTGAGTTGGGTCTTGTTTAAGAGTCATGTTGCCTAGTTGCCTCGCCTGGCCTTCAAACACTTTGTCTGCTAACATTTGTCCAATTTAGAGTTGAAGGTGGATTTTGTTTTACAACTATTTTTTCTTTTGAATTTAAGGTGAAAATGACATGAGAAGCAAGGAAAGCACAATGGTATTTATACACAATGCCACAGCAACACATTTTAGTGCATGCAGGTCCATATGCACTTTACAATATGTGTGTTTGGTAAAAAGTCGCCATTATAAAAACATAACTAATGGAAAGGAAGTGTTGTGTGCACATAATGACAAGAGTCTAAGAAAAATATTTTCTTTTTGCCTGTCTTGCGATGCCCTCCACTCACCTCTAACAGGCCTGTCTCCACCTCCACTTTTCAACACTGTCAGCTACCACCGAGCTGCTCGAGCGCTCTATAGATCACTGTCCTCCCTCTGTGATGTCCTGTGTTTTGTCATTTCATGAAGCCACTAAACACTTCTCATATTTTCATATTAACAGCAGACCTAATGAGACTGGAATCTTTTCACTGACAAAGAGTGTGATGGGAGAGTTTAAAGCAAGCATGTCTCTGAGAAATTTAATTTCTCTAAATTGAATCAGCAAAAAATGTCTGAAGGAAACATAATTGCATCCAGGGTTTCTATCAGTTTAATGAGAGTCTATTGTTAATATGTGCACCTGGCAAATTTAATTTCAGGGTTTGTTTAGGGTTTTTTTTAATTCTTTTTTTAATCTATTTTCATGTGGTGACTGCAGAATGATGCGATTTTGTCATGGTAGCGTTTGCCCTTTGTCTTACAGTTTCACAGAAAAGAGGAACCAGACAGAGGACCTCTGTGGCAAAGGTAGTCCAAAACAATCTTTAACCAAACAGCCCGTGGTCATGCACAAGTAGGCAGTCAGGGAGGACAAACAAATCAAGCAGGGAACAGGTGACAGGCAAATTTCCGATGGCAGACAAAGGTCATACACAGGGAGAAATCACCAGAGACACAAACATTGAATACTGCAAAACATGTGAAAAGCTGCCTGGCGAAGAAAATTGACAAGTGGTAGGTGAAGACAGGGGTAACGGGTGTAGTACATTAAAAACAGGTGATGTGAAGTGAAGTGCCAAAAACTACATTACAGAATTAAAAGCATGTCTAACAGCCAGTTTGGTCTCTGTGGATAACTTTTCCCCTCATGACAAGAATCTGTAAATATCAACACTTCACAACTGGAATCCTTTAGGCCACACTTCTACTACTTCAAGTCCATTACTTAAACCAGACCTTTCACTACGTATGTGTGTTTGTGTCAAGAGTCAAATTTTACAATTTTATTTTTCTGTCCCTTAGCACCAAAAAGTAGATATGTGCATATGTGTGTACGCACTCATACAGTTTATTTAATGCAACTTGCCGAATAACCTCAAAAGCATTAGCTGACAACTTAACTCTCCACCCTTTCATCCATATATGGTAACTTCTGTCTCCACAAAAAAACAACAAAAATGCAGATTCCAAAACAAGTGTTATAGGGTGATATCACAGAGTCTACATCCCTCTTTGATACTGTTTGTTTCATTTCATTTCCACTTTTTGTCCAGGACCATGTACAAAAAATAAAAATAAATATAAAAATAAAAAAATAATCTCCTAAGAGAAAAGATGCATTGTACCAGATTAAGCTACTAGCTTATTTCCATATGGAGTCCCTGGGCATAGAAGCAGATAAAGTAGATAGAAGTACCGGTACATAGAAATATATCTTCAGAAAGCATGTTATAATATCATAAGCTTATGAGTGAAGTGCGATTAAACAAGAACTAAGGATTAGCAACTGAAAAACATCTTGCCAAAACCACAAAGACCTTGGTTCCAGTTACTGTTTCTACCTAAACAGTAATACAATTTTGTTAAGTTGAACATATCTATATCAGTGCATATAGTAAGCAGTTATCCACCCTATTATTCCAAGACTGTCACATTCTGCACCACTGCACATATGTATATGTGTTATAAATGTTATTGTGTGTTATGCTGTTGTTGTCTGATTGTCAAGTCTGTTTAGCACATTGTGTGCAAAAAACAAAATAGAGCCCACTTCCCTGTGTGTGCATATATGTGTGGCCAGTAGAGCTGACTGATTTTAATCAGCATAAGATTTTGCTCTTGTTTGATACCAACAAAGGTTCACAGTGTATATTTTGTGTAGCACATGTCTAAAATAGCAAACCCACTTTTATGACTTGAATCTCTTCACAAACTGAGTCGGGATGCAGAGCCACATTTCAGCCATCATTCACCCCAAAAACCTCATGCTGACTCTGATGCACTTCATAAATAAAATAATATGAAATTTTATCCTTAAATTCAAAATAACTAACATTTAAATAGTATCTAAAACTTTAAAAATGACAATTTAGTAAGCATATTAGACATGCTTTTTGAATTATGCTTTAGAGAATACAGCCTGCTGAGATGCCTGTTGCAACTTTAATACTATTATGAGTTAAAGTCTCGTTGCTTAAGCTTAAGCTTCCCCTTACAGAAGGGGAGTCTTGTTTTCTGTGATTTAACTCTGGAATTCAAGCCAAAGCATCTGTCAGTCAGCTGTACAGACAATGATTTAAAAATGTCATTCGGAGCAGAAAAACTGGTCAAAGGCCGGAGTGCCAGCACTGAGAAATCTATAGCTATAGGTGACTTTTGCTGATGTCCGATAAAAGCAAACAGAAAAGAAGAAGTTGGACTGCGTAGGTCAAAGTTTTGTGTCATTTTTAGAAGTTGTTAAGGATGTTGGTAGCTGCTGCAGTCAGCTCCATTTCTTGAAACTTGAAACAAAAGCAGAGAAAGACACTGAATTCGGGTTTGAAGAATAATGAGTATACTAATACAGCACATACATCAGCTTTCTTCTCAGTCAATTTGAGGGTGATCCATCATAGCAGGCAGATAGGAAAATGCATCGATTTGCAATATTGCTGACATCGGAGTATCCACTCTTCTCTCGAGCAAGAGTGCTGATCAGGCGAATACCTCTTTGGTCTATAAAATGACCCCTCCATGGTGTATAAGAGGGACAACAATCCTAGAGAAAGAGATCATTAAAATTAACATCACTAAGAGAAAATTAAAATACTTTAGGGTAGAAATTTAGTTGAATGTCTGATTTTTAAGCTAAATGCATGTAATCTCCCAGTATTACATTTCTATATTCAGTTATTCAGCATTGTGACGCCTTGATGAAGACCTCGTGGTCACATCGGTCCTGACAGTTTGTATGCCGCTGCTGTCCTCTAATGACAGCTTGTTTTTGCCTTCACTTGTCAACACAATCTGTTAGATAAGGAGAAAAAAAAAGCACCGCTGATATTGAGCCTTTTGAACCCTCAAAGCTACATTTACTGAATAGAAGTGATGAACTCCGCCAGTAGGTGCTATACATCTGTCCAGAAAAAATGAAAAAGGAAATCCATATTCACTCACTCACCCAAATCATTGAATTCAGGCATTTTAGTCACTTCCACAAGTGTATAAAATCAAGCACCTAGTTATGCAGACTGCTCCTACAAACATTTATGAAAGACTGGGTCGCTAACAGGAGCTCAGTGAATTCCAGCATGGTGCTGTGATAGGATGCCATCTGTGCAACAAGTCCAGTCGCAAAATGTTCTTGCTGCGTGGTTTTAAATATTCCACAGTCAACTGTTAGTGGTATTATAACAAAGTGGAAGTTTTGCAAACAACAGCAACTTAGCCATGAAGTGGTAGACCACCTAAAATCGCAGAGAGGTGCATTGTGTGCAGAGATCATCAATTTCAGTAACAGCGCAACTGCATCCAAGCCTCCATCACCAAGGACAATACAAAGCATTGGATGCGGTGGTGTAAAGCAACGCCGCTACTCAACTCTAGAGCAGTGGAGACATTTTGGACTCTCTTATGCTCCAGTTTGGGGATGTCCCCTTCCAATTCCAACATGACTGCACACCAGTGTGTCACGGGCCACCGGGGCAGACCGTGTGGAGTGAGTGGAGGACCCAAGAGCAAACAGAGGTGAGGACACAAAAACCGGACTTAACAGAAGGCGAGCCTTTATTTAGGGCCGAAAACTTAAGGAACAAGGCAGCAAAGCAACTGAGGGAAAACCTGAACATAGACTGGGAAAACTATGGCTAAACAAAGTACAAACTAGGACTAGTTAAGGCTGGGGAACTATGACAAGGGGTAGGGGAGATAACACAGACGACGCGACACAGACTGTAAGAAACACAGAGACTAAATACACATGAGGGATGATCAGGGGAAGTGGCCACACATGGGAACGCAGCTGACACACATGAACTTAACGACAGGACAGGAGGAGTGAGCTGAATACACAGACAGTGAATGCAGGCCTTCAAAGTAAAACAGGAAACATGAGACATGAACCGGGGAGACGTAGTACAGGGGGAGGTGACATAACTGACAGCATGAACTTGACAGTACAAGACACACAGACATAAACACACGAAGGGCAAGGGAGACGTAATGCAAGGGTGACATAATTACAAAAAGGGCTGGACTACCTTAAAGAACCTAAGCAAACAATAAACATCAAAATAGGTTAAGCATAACACACTGGGTCACACGACCCAGGACCATGACACAGTGCACGAAGCAAGGTGAATAAACCCATGGATGACTGAGTTTGGTGTGGAAGAACTCAACTGGCCAGCAAAGAGTCCTGATTTCAACCTGATAGAAACACCTTTTTGGATGAATAAGAGCAGAGACTGTGAGCCAGGCCTTCTCATCAAACAACAGTGTCTGACCTCACAAATGTGCTTCTGAAAGAATGGTCAATAATTCCCAGAAATGTTCCTAAACCCCATGGAAAGACTTCCCAAAAGAGTTGAAGCTGTTATACCTGCAAAGGCCAACATCATACTAAACCCTATGGATTAGGAATGGGCCGTCACTAAAGTTCATATGTGTGTGAAGGCAGATGACTGAATACTTTTGGCAATATAATGTGTACGTTTCTCGAGGCAGCGTCCCACTGGGCAAAAGTCCTTAGAACAGATCAGTCCAAAAACAACTAATCCTTTAGCCAAACACAATAAAGCAGCCAATATCAAAAGTAAACCTTGAAAGACCTTCAGAAAACTGGGAGAACTATTGTTCAAGATCACTTTAATATTTACAAGAAGGTCTGGATCACTGGAGAGAAATGAAGGGTGACTCGAGACTTTTGTCCAGTGCTGTAGACTAACAGCTGCTGTGACCCTTAAGTCCCTCATGGTGCATAAATCAAGTGTTATTTGTTACTCCCACGTTTCAAATTGAATCCAAGTAGTACAGTAGCACTGTCGTCAGTCTTGTGTAATGAGGTCACGTGACGCTGGCAGCGGTGACTGTCATATCCCGCCTATGTCGCCAACCTAAGTTCCCGCCGTGGTTTGCATGGTCTGCGAAGTAGCTGCACGCTGCAAAATTTGATGTCAACTCCACAATCCACAGACCAGTCGTGACGCAAGGCGACAGTGTTTTTGCTGAGAGAACAATGACAGAGGGAGAGCAATGGTGTGTGACGGCCACTTAAATGTTTTCTCTGCGTCACAGCGAGAAGCACTTTCGAGAGAGAAAAGAAACTTAATGTGCTTCGACTTTACTGGTATAAGTGCAAATTAGACTCACATAAAACAAATATTTTTTACACCTTAGTTTTTTTTTTTCAGTCAATATTTGTGAAGTTTAGATGACTTGCCAAGGTTAAGCTTATGCACAAAAACCACTTGATTAGGAAAAGATTATGATTTAGGGTTAAAATACTATGTTTATATACATAAAAAGATGTGCCAATTATTATATATTGTATTATATATTATTAAATATGCATATGAGGGTAAATTTTCAGTGGTTTTTCAGTGTCCAAACTACTGTTAGGAATAAATCTTTTAAACTTTCCTTGTAGCTCTCTGTTTTGTTACACCGTGCTGGTTGTATGTTTGTTCGATGTGATTCAGAACTACCACAAAAACAACAGGTAATATTACTGAAGTGCATATATACACTCATCTCTAGTCGCAAGTTCTGCAATTTGCTGGAATTGCCAGACTGTAAATTGCTCTTTGAATATTATGGCACTTTTCTCGGTCATGAATGAGAATCAGCTGAGAGTTGTTTCTCAGAGTAAATTTAACTGTTATGAATTTTATATAGGAGCACCCACTGAGCAGAAACAGTGTTTTGATGAGTTATGGAGTTGGTTTCTTTGTGTTTTGCATATTATTGTAAATGCCTTTCTCTCTGTCAAGGTTTTTTTTTTGTTTCCTCTACAAGAACATAAAATAATCTGTGTGCATGCAACTAACACATGATGGATTTATGGTTGCTGGTGACTAAGGAGATCGGCCCTTTCCCCACTTATTACTTCCCACCCTCATCTCTCTTGGGAGTGGGTCTCAATGTTCCACTCCTCTTCTCTCTATTAATATCCCACTGGGGAGACCAGAGCTCATGATGAGTTTGGGAGCGGAAATGCCTCCAAACGCTCCTGGAAGACAGAAGGCTGGGTGAGGGAAAAGAACGAGGGACAGAGGAGATTAAGGCAAATGAGGAGAGAATTTCAGTCCCACTGTGTGAAAGGCAAATAGAAAGTATGAGTAAGTAGTGAAAAGAGGCTGGAAATGAAAGAAAGTGGAGCCAAAATAGGAATGAGAAGCAGGGCTGGAGACAGGATGTGGAGATCAAACATTATACACTCCAACACAGTAGCAAGTGAGATTTTTTTTTGTTTGTTTGTTTTGAATTTAAGAAAATAAATAGTATTCACATTACTGCCTTTTAAAAGACACGTAGCATAGTAACTCTGAACATTCCCAGTATTGATGCTCATCTCTTTTTCCTCCCACATGCAGTGTGCTGGGACGCTGCCATGAATCCCGTCACTGTACTCACTGCAGCATCATTAAGGGAGACTTGCAAACTTTGTTTCATGGGTCAGTGACTTATCACTTGATGATGTTCATATTCATCTGTTCTTTATGCTTTGTAGCCATGAACAAAAGGTAGGAGTTTAAGCCTCCGTGCCTACACGGTATGAGGAAGACACTCAACCGAGAGCATTCTCATGAGTTCACTCTCCTTCGGCACAATTGGAGAGGGGAAAAATGTGAAAACATAAACATAAACTTAAAGGAAAGATGATTAGGGATGTACAGAAGAAAAGAAGCTCTCCTGACCCAAAGCTGATCCAGATCCAACTCTTTTTCTCTGCTGGGAAAAAAAGTCCTTTTTTCATTACTCACATGGCCTGGCCACCCCTGCTACTAACACAGGACAGAGAGATGCTGAGAAAACCATACCAGGACATGAATAGGGGACCAGTATGGGAAAGAGTTTCTTGAGCATCAGTCCACTAAAAGTGGAGATGTGAAATCAGCTTTTACTGCTTGACTGTTTAGTGTGGGATAGCAGTGCCTACAAAACCAAGATTTATAGAACATCGTCCTTCAGAACATTTTGTCAAAGCAAAGCTCAAAATGAGACAAACTCACATAATCATGGGCAAATTAGTTCAGTTCAGTTCAGTTCAGTTCATTTTTATTTCAAACATTTCAAACATGTGCCTTCACAATCATTACAAAATATCATTCCATTATTTGTTTGAAAAGGAGTAGGCTGAAGTATTTACTTATTTGTCCCTACCCCCTCAAGTTTTACCTCTCATTCATTTAATTTTTTTTTGTCTTAAATTAAACAAACAACATATGAAACATATAAACATATGAAGTAAAACAAAACATAACATACATAAATCAAAAACAAGAAATTAGCAAGCCCCACCACAGTATAGTTTCTTTCATATGAAAAATACAGAATGTGTATATTTGCAGATACACAAGTTATGGAAAAACAACAAACCAAAACAAAACAAAAAAACAACCAAAAAAGAACCGCAACACCATTACCAGCAACATTACCATCCTGGGTTAACCCCGTTTTCTTCATTCCTATACTTATTTAAAATTAGGTTTTTATATTTTACTTTAAACTGTTTTATGTTTTGACTGTCTTTTATTTCTTCTGTTAGACTGTTCCATAATTTAACTCCTGCAATTGAGATAGACATAGTTCTTAAAGTTGTTCTAGCACTTTGTATTTTTAAATTCCATTTCCCTCTTAAGTTATACCCACCTTCTCTTTCTATGAACAATTTACAGATTTCTTTGGGAAGCAATTTATTTCTGACTTTATACATTATTTGCGCTGTTTTAAGCTTCACCAAGTCTTGGAATTTAATAGCTTGCATTTTGACAAAGAGTGCATTTGTATGGTCCCTGTACCCTACATTATTTATTAATCTAATGGCCCTTTTCTGTATTATAGTTATTGTTTGTGTGTTACTTTTGTATGTGTTTCCCCAGACCTCTACACAGTAGCTCATATATGGCAGTAGTAAAGCACAGTATAAAATGTGCAGTGCTTTCTGATCCAACATATGCTTTGCTTTTCCCAGGATGGCAATGCCCCGTGCCAATTTCCCCCGAACATAAGTAATGTGTGGCTTCCAACAGAGCTTGTGGTCAATGATCACCCCAAGAAATTTTATTTCATTTACTCTTTCTAAATATACATTGTCAACACATATTTCTACTTCGATGTTTTTCTTTCGGTTTCCAAACAACATAAATTTGGTTTTATCGAGATTCAATGATAATTTATTTATATCAAACCACTTCTTTAATATCGTTAATTCCTGTGTGATCATTTCCAAAACCTGTGGCAATTCCCCACCTGCACACAGTATATTTGTGTCATCTGCAAATATTACAAACTTTAAAATCTCCGATACTCTGCAGATATCATTTAAGTACATAATAAACATTTTTGGACCCAGTACTGAACCTTGAGGTACTCCACAAGCTATATCCATCAAATTAGATTTATATTCATTTATTTGTACATATTGTTGCCTATTCCCTACATAGCTTTTTAACCATTCCAAAACCACTCCCCTAAACCCGTACTTTTCCAGTTTTTTTAATAGAATTTCATGATTAACAGTATCAAACGCCTTCTTTAGATCTAAGAAAACTCCGAGCGCATACCTCTTATTATCCATACATTCCGTTATCTTTTCCATTAAATCTATCAGTGCCAAAGCTGTTGATCTGTTGTTTCTGAACCCATACTGACTATCTGTCATTAATTCATATTTTTCCACAAAACTGTCAAATCTTTTTATGAAGAGTTTTTCCAGTATCTTAGAGAACTGGGAGAGTATTGACACTGGTCTATAGTTTGTAAAATGATGTCTTTCACCGGTTTTGTAAATGGGAATAACTTTAGCAACTTTCATTCTTTGTGGAAAAACTCCTTTTTGAAACGACAAGTTGAATATATATTTTAATGGTTTTACGATACCATCAATAACTGTCTTTACCGTTACCATATCAATATCATTCCAGTCTGTACTGGTTTTGTTCTTAAGTCCTCTAACCATGTCATAAATCTCTTTCTCTTCCACTGCTCTTAAAAACATTGAGCTACTATTCCTTTCAATATTTTCACCAGTGTCCCTTTCTATTCCATCAACCTTTATTTCTTCTGCCAGTTTTGGCCCTATGTTTACGAAGAATTCATTAAAGCCATTTACTATCTCCTCCATGTTATTAATACTTCTTGTCCCTTCTATAAAGTACCCAGGGTAATCATTATTCCTTGATTCATTTTTGATTATTCTGTTTAATACATTCCATATATCTCTTGTGTTATCTTTATTGTGTTCTAACCTTTTAATGTAATACTCTCTTTTACAGGATCTCATTATATTAGTTAATTTATTTTTGTAAGTTTTATACTTCATTTCAGTTTCTATTGTTCTCTTTTTTATGAATTCTCGATATAAGGTATTCTTTTTTTTGCTGGCATTTGCTGGCAAATTATAAAAAAGAAAGGTCTGTCAGTCCTGCTGGCTTAACTCCTATGATTTTTTTCCCCTGTCATGTGATTAAGCCTGACTCAGCATAATGGTTATCACCCGAAGGTGTCAAGTCCTAAGTACAGCAGCCCAATCCATAATAAAATCAGACTGTTTCTTGAACAGTCCTTTGAGAGTGTTCCATATTTTTTCTTTAATATACATAATGTAGAAATTTAAGCATATTCAAACACACTGTTTCAGTTCTAAGGTTAATAATAAAAGAAAGAAAGAAATCTGGACCTTAAAGTCTTAATCTTATTAACAATAACCATGACACATCAGCAGTGTTGGTCAAGTTACTTGAAAAAAGTAATCAGTAACTAATTACTGATTACTTCCCCCAAAAAGTAATCCTGTTACTTTACTTATTTTCAAAAGTAATTAATTACTTAGTTACTTTTTAAAAACACGATTTACAGCCTGAATAGGTAATAAAGCGATAGCTCTTTCAGCCCAATTCTGCTTTTTCTGCATAATCCATCATACAAAATGTAATCAAATGGAAACATCTCTTTTTAAAACTTTAAACTTTAAATCTTTTAACTTTATGCATCAAGCAAAAACTTAATTATATGCAACATTCTCTGACTGGAAGAAATTTGTTTTACATTTAAACCTATTTTCTACACATTCCAGCACATAAAATAAAATAGTTTTTTGTGTTGACACTCACTCTTACAAATAAATGCAAGTAAAACACAAATAAATAAAGTCAAAGACTCAGCGGTCCTGTTGCTCTATTTTCACCTGTAAAGCAGGAGTAGGATAGGCGGAGGTTTACCCTGGTGCAGGTGTGCCGCAGCGGTCAGTTGAAGAATCCACGAGTTTCTCTGTGAATTTCCCATTACGTCGTAGCGCTTGTTGCTGCCTTTCAATCCGGAAAGGGAAAGCCAAGAACATCATTTCTAAACAATTTGAAGTCCATCATTTAACAGTGAGAAAGATTATTTAACAGCGGAAAACATTCAAGACAGTTGCCAATCTTCCCAGCAGTGGACGTCACAGAAAATTCCACCCAAGGTCAGACTGTGCAATGTTCAGAGAAACTGCGAAGAAAAAAAAACTAGAGCTACATCTCAGACTGCACAGGCCTCAGTTGGCATGCTAAACGTTAAAGTTTGTAGCAGTACCATTAGAAAAAGACTCATTTGGACGGAGGAGATCAAAGTGGAGAAATTTGGCCTTAATGCACAGAAAAACACCTCATACCACCTGTCAAGCACAGTGGTGGAGGGGTGACGGTTTGGGCTTGTTTTGCAGCCACAGGGTTTGTCCACCTTAGAATCACTGAGTTGACTATGAAATATCAAAGTCTTCTAGATTCAAATGTAAGACCATCTGTGCAACAGCTAAAGCTCGACTGAAACTGAGTCATCCAACAGGATGAAAATCCCAAGCACAACAGCAACTACAACACAAACCTTAACCTGCCTGTGGCAGGACCTTAAACGTATGCACAAAAACATCAATGAACTGCAGCAACATTTTAAAGAAGTGTGGACCGAAATTCCTCACATTGATGTGAGAGACTTCTAAAATCATACAGAAAATGATCACTTCAAGTTACTGATGCTGAAGTTGGTTTTGCAAGCTTTTAAATGATGGGGTGTATTACACCAATAGCTCTTCTTCTTGGCTTTGTTGTTATTAAATAAATTAAGACAAAGTGTAACATGTCATATGATATTGTCATTATTTTCAAACCTGGCGAGGACTTTTTATATGTTCTTACACATATAAAAATATCTACAAATTAAAAGTGGGTGTAGTTTTTTCATGACTATGGGTTTTTTTAGTGTCACAGTTGCTCCTCACACTATGAAATCTTACTGAAACAGAGTAAAGAAAACAAGGCTTCAATATGTGGATGCATCAGTAAAGATTATTTGTCCACCTCTTTTGAACAAATAACTTCTAAAGAAGATCTAACCAATCATGCTAAAGTCACAATTTTATATTAGTAATATGTACCTTGCTGCATCCAGACACTGAAAGTGCAGCCAAAAACAACCAGTCAGTCAATAGATGAAGGATTCAGCCAATTCTTCATCATTCACCAGATCAACAGGAGTAACACCCATTCTGTGGTTTCTGATTGAATCATTGTTAAAGACAGAGGGTGGGTGATTTATCATGCTTCGGTTCAGCCAAAATTATGAGTTAAAGATCATTTCTACAGCCTGCCTTACAGTGACATCATTAGCTCTGAAGTTACCACTGCTCTATGAGGCTTTTACACAACAGCCTGACATAAGTTACAACCAGGGAAGTGAAATCAAGGGGTGTTTTAAAACACCCCTTGATTTATCAGAATCAGAATCAGAAACTTTATTGTCATTGTCACGAGAACAACGAAATGAAGAATGGTCCCCGATCATTGCATCATCCCTAGCAATATCAAAATATAAATAAAACAATAAAATTCAATAAATAAAATAGATAGAATACTTAAAATACTAATAAGATGTAACAGTAAAACATTCACATACATTCCCACACACATGCTTCAGGCCGTGCATAGATTAACACAAGAGTGGCGTGATGGACATTTTTTTGTAGTATTCAGATGTGTTATTGCAGTTGGATAACAGCTGTGTTTGAGTCTATTAGTCCTTGCTAAAGACAGCTTTAAAAAAGACAGCTTGATTTAAGACAGCTTTTTACGTTTCTTTTTGGCAAATGTTAGAATATAAGACATTTAAATTGACAAGCTTCTCAGACACTGACAGTCATTAATCTTCTGTTAATTCTCACATCACTGCTGCTGCCCCTAATGCCTCCAAGTCAAGGTCAAAAAAGGAATCTCTACTTGGGCCAATTTACCTCCTTAAGGAATTTCAGGAATTTTTTTACACACATATTATACTCACGCATGCATTTCATCTCCCTTCAACCATCTCGTCTACAGAGGACATCATTCATCTTCACCCATTTATATGTGGAACCTAAACAAAGACGGGAAGGAAACACACTATCTGCATAGATGAACACAATTAGGAGCTGGAGAAAGGGCACTGAGTCACTGGGAAAACAAAATCTCACCTGAGGGGGCAGATGTGACATTCCAGTGAGGACTTTATGTAACGCTGAGTCTGAATATAGACATTTATTATCTGTCTGAGGCTCACTTTAGGCTTTCAACAGGTCTTTATATTGACTCAGCTTTAAAACAGTCAGATGATCTGACAGGATAAAGAAAAACAATCCATCCAGATGAACAACTCCTCTGCTGAATCTTTCGGTCACGTCACATGATCTTTCTCATGCAATATCACTGACATTGCTCGGTCGTAAAAATGTAGATGTTAAATTAGTTGTTTTTTTTTTTTCTATTTTGGCAACTTGAAAATGGATGAAAAAAATCCTTAGAGTGCTCAGAAAAGAAATGGAAACGATGACTGTGCTTCTGTTGAAGGAAGTTCTACTGCACGATGCTACTAAATGGACTCGGTTTATCTTTTTTAGGTTAATGCGCAGATTTGTTTAAGTGTGCACTTTGGAGTCTTTCGTAAGCAAACAACGCTTCTGTTTACATTTGTTTTTTCTCACTAGAAACACTCGAGGCCTGAGAGGATGTCCCTCCTGTTATAACATTTATTAAAAAGTGTGCACTGTTTACACCACAGTCTTCTCCACTGCCTTCGCTGGATGGTAGCTGTGCTTTTTACTGCAGTCAGGAAAGCAGCAGCACAAAAGAACCACCCGAGCCTGAATCCACTTGTTCAAACCTCGCTCCATATTGTTCCTAATGGTCAAGAACTCGATGCAGATCTTTTACACGACCTGTCATTGTGATGCTCTGATGGACTTTGCTTCTGCTGCTGCAGTGTTCCTGCATCTGAGCCATGAATAACAAATTGGAGTGTCATATACTGAATAAGGCATTTTTAGAAAATTGCTTTATATGGTTTTGTTTACATTAAAAATAGAAAGCGACAGCTATTTAAAAATGTGGACACATCTCCCTGTGTCAGTCCAAAGCTTAAAATAGTTCTGAAATAGACCGAGTGATACAGAATGATTTTAATCTTGCCTTCCAGCCAAGAGCAAAGGCGACTTTCACAAACCTTCTGTGCATAGTGGGGGTTTTTTCCTCCCTCTGCCTCTCTCTCTTTCTGCTTCACGGGTTTCTAGTAAAGTCCATCAGCCCTGACCCAGACATGAATGACCAATCAGTGAAATTCCTCAGGTTACGCAACGTGACCTCTCATCTCCACAGTATTGTGCTGCAGCCTGTATACAGGTTAAAAACCTAGACGCCTTTCTTTATAATCGGACTGCAATCTCCTTGGAGACAGTAGAGCTGCAACTGTGCAGCTCTCTTGGCCCAGAGTCTGCCAGGACTGACCAAGTTTCTCACAGATGCCTGTGGCATTTTAATTAGCCAAAGAAAGATACTTCCACTTCAGACAGAGTGGCAAGTTAAGCTGAGTTTCCTGTTTAAGACAGAGAGAAGGGGTTCTTTTTTCACTCAATTAAATATGTTGCTTTTTTTAATAGCATATGATCCTAAACATAAATAACATCATTCAACGTTAAAATTTAAATGATGTATAATGTGAAGCATCCAGACTTACATCACACTCACTGTTTATGGCCTGACACATTAAAAAGTCATTAGAAGAAAGGCGATCTGGCAAATTGCTGGCTGTTCTCTCAACAACAAGCACAAAGTCCCTGGAGATGTGCACATCTTATGCGCACAATTCCTAACATCTGTCCAAGCTACACTGCACATTTTTTTCCATTTTCTCCTCCAACACAGTTGCCAGTACACAACAGACTAAATGAGGTACGATATTGTACGAGTTTCCATTGTATTGCTGTTTGTTCTGGCTGAGGTCTGTGGATTTCAAAAGAGCAGTGTTTGTTCTGAGAGACTGCAGTAATTCTTGTCTGTACCTTTCATCAGTACAAACTAGAAACAAGGGTATTATGGTTATCTGGTGTGTTTGTGCTCGGGATAAAGAGTGGATTTTCACGAAGACAATCACAAGTGTTCTTATGAATAACAGATTGTTGACATAACGAGCTCTACTCAGCTATTTTGTACGTTCTTACCAGATATATAAAATGCAAAAAGCGTTTCTTTTTCCCAACAATTCCTCCGTCCATTTCCTTCCGCTTTTCCAGTTTAGGGTCACAGGGGTGCTTGAGCCTGTTCCACCTACCAAAGATTAGAGGATTTTTTTTTTCATTTTAAATCTTGTTGCCTTTTTTAAAATAAATTATTTTAATGGGATGCAAAATGGAAATGTGGGTAATTCTTGTCCCAGTTTCATCAAGAATAGTAAAAAGTGAAAGCTGTAATTTCTTTGTCAAATCTATATGCAGGTCCGAATAATAAATGAATGAATATTTATTATTTATTAACATAAACAGAACAACAAAAATTATTTTGGCAATTACCAAGGATGTCAGTTTAGGACAGACTAAACTTTACACTTAGTAGTGATCTGTATCCAGCTGTAAAATAGTCTGTATGGCACAGCCCATGCAGACATATAGCTTTGAAAACTTTAATATGAAGCAGCAAACTAGAAACCGGCTTGTGATTACCTCACAACAGTGAGTTCTCAAGAGTCATTTCATACTTCTTTTTGATGGCACCAATACAGCTTTAAAGTTTCATGTCAGTACATCAATCCTGTAAAAGTTCTAAACACCTGCCAAAGTTCTCCTATATGGTATTTTTCAGCTAACACACATCTTAGCCATGCAAGATAAAGGAATGAAGGTTCATATTTGTAGCCAGAGAGCTGATATTAGTACTGTAAAAAGTATAAAATTAAAATGTAATTAATTTTTTTAACAAATTTGTCACATAGTTCAATAAACTCTCCATTTTCAAAACTTACAATTTTCTGGCAACTATTTCATATTTCAGGTTTTAAGGGGTTAGTGTACACCTGATAAAGTAAAAAAAAAAAAAAAGTTAGCATCCTTTTGAGCACATTAAGAACTGTTTCAAAATCCCAGGTAAATATTGTTTTATTAGCTTATTGATGATACTTACATTTAATAGGGGAAAAAAAGCAATTCGTTAAAGATGGGTAATGCTGCATTAGTTTATAAATGGGAGAAACAGGTTTATTTTTAAAAGTCCCAATTTTTTGGACTCCAGTTCAGATAAGACAAATATACATGTAAACCTTGACAGTGATTTACAAAAGTAAATGAGTATTTAATGTTTAATAAATAAAAATAAATAAATGTCTAGTTATACATCTTAGGGTAATGTTAAGGCTTCCTTTTTCCCTTTATGACAAAAAGTAAAAATATCTTATATGTGAAATATTTTCACGTGCACAGCTGTCACCCACCTCACCCTCCCTGCATGGTTAACTTGTCACATGTCACCGTTCTGCGTCACTAACTGTTTTTCATTTACCTTTGTACTGTTCAGTGAAGGTGAATGACACCATAGAAAAGAAAATATCACACTGGATATTTGGGCACATCTATTCTGCAAAAAGCCAAATTACAATTAAAGCTGACTGAGAAGAACATGCAGTCGAAGGTCTCTAATGTATCAAAGCTTTGAAAGTACACATTTTGTCCTGGGACATGACAAAATTTAAAAATGTTCAGCGTATTTTTCTTCCTGACAGGCCTTCATTTTTAAAGCAGATATAGGCCAACTACGATAAGGTAATGCTGCAAATCTGTGTCCCTCTCACTGTCAAGACCAGGCACAGCAGAGCTGAACATGACTGATGATTTTACTGAGGCGCCTGAGTCTGGGAGCAGCTCTCCTGAATGCTCTGCGAGTCTGGCTGAAACACAAAGTGTGAGAACATGACACAAAAGCCTGTCTGTACTATTTCTTGTAATGGCAGTAATTAAAACAGAGAGGAGATTGCAGCTCTGCTTCCAAATGACATACAACCTCATTTGTAATAAGGACGTGTGTGTATGTGCGCGCAAGTTAAGAAAAATGCTGTTAACTAATGCAGTGACTGAACTAATAGCTTCTAAGGCGTTAATGGTTTTGGGATGCTCTGTAAAGACTGTCAGACGGATTGATGGTAACAGAAATATCTCGAATAGAAAACTGTTTCTCAGCTAATCTTTCACACACACACAGCAACGCTGCCAAAAAAATGGGTTCTGAAAAATCTTGTGAATACCATGCGCTGCTTTATTGGCCGCTAATGTTTTTTCCTGGCTATTATGTGCTTCCTTCTAATTTGTTCCACAAAGCATTTCCTTCTGTGGCGACTTAACACAGCACCCAGTTGAACTTCTTATTCTGTAATAATGGACATTATTTGAATTTGTTTGAACTCAAAGACTAAACAATAACAGTAAGCCAATATAACTGGGTTCACTGACTTGCTACAGGTCTGGCTCACTTTTCTTGTGGTAAGTGGGCACTCGCACTCCAACTATGAGAAAAATGGTAACAGCACAGCTCATTAAATATCAGCTGGTCCCAGTATCTAATCTAATCTAATTTCTTGGCTTCCTAATTTATGTTCGTGTACATGCATAATTCAATTCAATTTTATTTATATAGCATCAAATCAGAGCAATAGTTGCTTCTAGGTGCGTAAAGACCCTACAATAATACAGACAAAACATAGAAAACCCCAACAATCATATGATCCTCTGTGACCAGGCTATCCAGTGTTTAAGTCTGATGCCATTAGCCGTTTCTGGGTCCAAACTCTGCTTCAGGTCCCTAAGTCAAATGAACACTGCGGCATCACTGAGAGTTGAAAACTGTCTAAATTTTTTCATCTTTAATAAAATGATCAGTGTTGCTGCTTTACCAGGTGTAGGTTTGCTATAATAACCATCAGTCCGCTGTAACTGTATGCCAGGCGTTCTGTATTAGCAGCCAACATGAACCATTGTACATTCGTAACCGGAAGTACCCCCAAAAAAAACTCTTTTTAGAGAGCTACAGCAACACCTGCTGGAACCCTCTGTAACAGCAGCAACGGCAGGCAGTATGGACAAACATAACATTACTGTTATCTGCACCAGGTTTAACAATTAAGTTTAACATCCAGGCATCCATTAAAACAGAATTTAAGAAATTTAACGGAGTTAGAAAGGAGCAGAAAGTTAGCTCGCTAGTTTCCACCTACATATGATATAGCATGTTCTGACTGAGAGATTTCTGAAAAATTAAAAACGTACAACTCTGCTATCACTTCAAACATAAATAAAGACAGTAAACTAAACAGCAGTGACTTTTATAGGGTTGCTGAAATTGGGCTAGCTGGTATATAATGATGTGCTACGTGATCGCTAGCAACACAGCTATGTTAGCATAATATAAACACAGTGAAGCTGGAGGATGAACACTAACTTTTTTCCACTCGATAAAAGTTAATGTGAGGGTTCCCGATGGTTAGGGACAAATGCAATTGTATGGCAGGATGCTGTAAACAGACTAAACTTCATTCAGGAGAACAACTGAGATAATCCATCCACAATACGAGGTTAGTCATTCATTTACTGCTACATGTAGTTACATCGTCAGGTTTTAAAAACTGAGCTTTCAAATGAATAGTGGTAATAAAAACGAAGAGAGGCCGACAGAGATCACTGCCTTTTTTTTTTTTTTCCAGGGGCTTGATTAAATAGAAAGAGATACAAAGAATTAAAACATGTTAAAAGCACAACAGCCTTAATAACCACAGAGTCGTTTGGACCCAGAAGCAGGGTTCATACGTTAACATTTAAAGATTGGATTTGGCAACAGTGGGAAGGAAAAACTCACTTTCAACATGAAGAAATGTGCTGCTGAACCAGGCTCATTGACAGGTGGCCATCTGCCGCAAATGGGTGAGAGATGAGCAGACAGGACAAAGACAAGCTGTGGAAGAGAGCCAGAGATTAATAATAACACACAAAAATCTTCACAATGAGCATGTCATCATATCAGTCAGAACAAACCTATAAATTTTACTGGGATTACAGAGCCTCTATCCTTCATGCCACACTCCAGCAAACCAGTCACAATTAAATATTTACCTTTTCTAAACTCTAGTGGCTTAATTTTTCACTTTGCTACTCTAAAGGTTTACTATAGGAAAATTTGACATCACTGTTTCTAAACAGTGTTACCAAGGTCAAACAAAGCATAGCAGAGACCACCTTCAGCCCTGTTTCAGTGATACTGGGTGTAGAAACAGTCTCATCTTTACATGCAGCCTTCTACCACCTGGTGTTAAGTTACAGTACATATGAAATCAGTGTGATAGTGTGGAGGGGATATCTTAAACCTGATTCTGCAGCTCCCCTCAGTTTTCAGCACTTTATGGTGACTTTCCATTTGCTGTTTAGCTGTCTATTCTCGTACTTTACACTTCATTCTCACTGTGCACATGGCATCATTTTCAGCCACAGCAGGGAGCTCTTAAAATCCTCTATGCACTACCCGCTTTGCACCAGATACCCACAGCTCAGACAGAATCAGCAACTAGCAGGTGAACATACTGCAGGATTTAACAGCTTAGTCACCAGATATTTCTCCCCGGAGCAGGCAGAAAATAAAAAGAAGAGCGGATAACAGTTTTACATTCATGAGGTGGCCAGAGGCACAACTTTGACCTAATGATAATGGTGTAATTTGTTGAATGTACGTTTGCTCACGAGTTTGCAATATCAGCTGAAAAGGTTATAATATCAGTGATTGCAATGTCTGCAGAACCAAAGGGAGCAAACCAAATCATTTATTGCAGGTTTAAAGATACAGATTACCCTCAGGTGTAAAATATATTTTTCAAACTCAACTGCGTGCCTCAGGTCACTTGTGAACTGTTCTTAACGACCTTTACAGGGCATATTTTCGAAAACAAATATTTGTTTGCCGTTCAGAACATTCTGCACATCATTTAAAATGTTATAAAAACCATCTTTTCCAAATTTTTAGGCTGATGTATTTTATGTTTACTGAGTGCAGGCTGAATTCACAACAGTCCTTTCCTTGTACATATATTGGGTAGCTGGATAGGAGTGTAACAGTAGGTACAAAAATTTAAGACAACAGCATGAATAAAAGCAATTACTGCAGTTTTGATGCGCAAATTTCAACTAAAATAAAGGAAACAAGATGCAGTCAATATTTTATTGTTTTTCCCCCTCCCATTAAATCAGCCACCACTGACAAACATCCATAGATTGCACTATAAACACTCCTACCAAGATCTAAAGGTTGATTTACACTTCTGGAAAAAGCTCTACACAGACCACACTGAAGTCTTCACGCGATCATGTAAGTACTGCTCAGCAATGCCAAGAGGCTAAATTGAGTTGAGAGGCTCTACTTATACTTGCTCAGAATAAAAGCATGAATGCAAAATTACTGCAACTCTGAAAAGAAAGAGGTTGTTGGAAGAAAGATAAATGAACTGACAGCGCTATACAGTTGACAAAAAAACATGTGGTTACATTAGAAAATTAGCCGAATGGCTATTGAGTTATAAGAAAACACCATACGCCTATGTATTACAGCATGATCATGATTCCAGTTGCTACTAAGCAAATGGTTACAATTATCGAAAGATGTGCTACATGCTAGGCACAAGTTAGCATGTAGCTTAAGCAGCTCTGACAATATAGATTCAGTTTTTTTGCATATCAACCTTTATCTTTTTCATTTTTACTGTCTTTACAATTTACTTTCCAAAACATATTTTGTTCCGTTCCTTTACAGGAACCCTTTTCAAAACTCATCTGAGTAAGTATGACCCTAAAAGCTTAGCCCTTCGTGAGACGGCGGTAGATAGCAGAGTGAGATATCAGCAGGAAGAATGAGAAAAATGTGAAATCCTGTACATTAGCATGCCACTGTGCAGCAAGTATTTGGTCACTGATAAGATAAAATATCCAAATGTCAGTTTTAGGTCGGTAAAGGTCCTATAGGTTAAGCTGATGGAATTCGACAGTGTGCTGTATTATAGTTGGATGTGGATGATTGAGACAACTACGAGTTGTGCCTCTGGAAGAGACGTCATAGTCAAAGAATCATCAAAGTACTAAACAAACCTTGATGCTGCTGCCTGATTAAAATTTTACTCACTAAAATCACGTACTGGGTGCTTTCTAAGTCACTCTCAGAAATATATTTCCTGTGAAAATTATTAAAGTCAAAGTTTCACATTTGGCTCCTGCTCCTTTAGTCTTTGGTCAAAAAGACGCAGCAGTGAAACTGTGCTCGTGTGTGATGATAGCTGTTGCTCTCATGAGCAGCTGTTAACACTTCTGCCTTGTTCAAAACATTGAGAGCTGCACTGATGAAAAGCAAAACTAAAGAGCAGGTGGAGTCACTCAAAGCCTGAAAGCGACAGGCTTACTTTCCAAATCTGCACAGTGCAGCTACATACCAATAGCCTGATGTTTCTTAAATAATTACTTAAAAAACATCGAGCTGTTTCTTAAATAGCATTCTTTCAACACAGGCTAAAAGTGTTTTTATACTGAAAAACTGTTGTGTTAAGAGAATGACATTTGTAACTCAATTATTTTTAATTGAATTATGTGAACTTTCCCATTAATAGCTTGTGCATCATTGGTTTCCTGTAGTGCCACACAGGTAAGAAAAATTAACTGTCCAACAACAACTTGTCGTTTTGTTTAGAAATGGTAAAGTTTTGTGTGCAGAATTTCCCTGTCGCTTGAACTTTGTGGGTTTTTTTAGGTTTACATGGTATATCTTATGGATTGTCTACATCTGACAAGTTTCACTGCCTTCATGCCAAGTTAAACTTAGCCTCTGGTGGTCTTGGATGACTCCCCGGTCTCAGCAAGCCAAGGAAATTAAAACTTGCCTCCTCCTTTTTGAGAGGACCTTTCAACCCACTGAGTTACTGTTTTAAATGTTTTGGGGAATTTTTTCCCCCTTTTCCTACAATATTGGGTGCCGGGGATAGTTTCTTTGGCAACTTAGACATGCTCTGTCATTTTAATTAGTTTCCTTAAAAAGTAAAATTCAATACAGGACATTTTCCTATTATAGCCAGCATTTAACTAAAAGTATCATATAGTTTGTCATTTGATGTGCAGCCAAAGAAAATGAATTAATGCCATTGCCCTCTCCAACAGGGCAAAGAGAAACACCAACTCATTTACTGAACATGGAGTCATTATTCAGAATTAAACTGAACTATTTAAATAGCCTCACTTTCACAAACACTGTTCAACCATACAGCAGAACTGGAAGAACCGTAAAAGAAAATAAATACAAAAAGAAATCACATGAATAGAGAAATTTTATTTTTATGCAATTCTAAAACTTAACAAAATTATTAAGATTATTAACTGTTCTTATTAGCTATTAATACTTTTATTTATAATTTTTGATTTGTACAGTTTAGTTATATAGCTTATGGCTTTCTTTTTGTGCTTACTAGACCAAAACCACATATGGCCAT
The DNA here is from genome assembly GCF_057381915.1 of Diplotaxodon limnothrissa. NCBI lineage: Eukaryota > Metazoa > Chordata > Actinopteri > Cichliformes > Cichlidae > Diplotaxodon > Diplotaxodon limnothrissa. Next base: position 29,806,978 of record NC_140597.1, on the reverse strand, counting down.
AAAAGTACAGCATATGCACAGTATAAGATAGGAAAATTTGTTTTTCCACTAAATTACTTGGACATTACACACTACTTAAAATTATTTACAGTTTAATGGTTTCTTCATTCCTGTAAAAACATGAATTATTAGGCCCTCATTCTACCTCATCTAAGTAGATAAATATACAGTTCTTAACAAGTTTATTAGATCACCACCGAATTTCACACAGCTGTGTGTGTGTGTTTAGTTCATTTCCAGCAGCAGGCCAGCAGGTCCTGCAGTATGTGACCTGGTGCTCTCTACAAGTGCACCTGTTAAACCTGATGCAGGTGGATGAAGACCTTTTTTAGGCCTGTGCAGAACCAGCACACATCTCTCCTTCTGGTCGAGCTGATGGCAGCAGTGGCAGCATCGGTGTTTTCTGTGAGGGCAGGAGCAGAGATCTGTAACTTTACCACGATTGCTCCAGATCTTTCTCCTTCTCTGATCACAAATGAAATGACCCCTCAGCCAAGTTGCATGCTTATCTTTGGCTGTGAAAACAGCCAAGTGCATAAACACACTAACAACAGTTTGTTTTGAATACAGCAAAAGCAAGAGGCCATGTTTCGACTGAAGCATGTCTTCAAAGACATCAAACACATCCCTCCAAGATGACCTTTTTCACCCCCCAAACGATCAGTGCATGTTTAGAGATTTACACACTCTCTCTCAGATGCACACACACACACACACACACACACACGCACGCAATGTATTTATCTCTTTCTCTCAAACACACTCACACATCACATATTCAAAGCCTGGGTATTTTGGTTTCAAATTTGTTCATATTTCATGTTTTGTTGTGATTCTCTTTTGTTCTTGAAGTTATCAGTGGTGTTGCAGTTTGCATAATAAATGTTTCCACTGAATGAACCAGATGTTGATTTGAAAATTGTTTCACACACACATCCATACAAATGGGAATCCCTGGTGGTCACACAGCTCCATTATATAATTGGCAAAAGTACAAGAATTTCGTGGATTGCTCTACAACAGTAAGAAGTTTGTACCTGGTGGAATGCAGTAAAAATGTCAAATATCACTGCTTTTCTTCAAAATGAAATGCTGACATAACAGAATACATGGTTTTGTGCTGCATTGGCAGAAAGGCTTAAAAAAGTGATTTCAATAAAGTGAATGGGGCACAAAGGTGTCGAGAGGGAGTATCTGGCACTACACAAAAGATAATAACACAAACAAATCAGTTTTGTTGCTGATCATTGCCATATCCAAGACTCTAATCAACAGCAATGTCCCATCCCCATCCTATTTATTATATGAAACATAATCGTTTTTTGTAAGTTTTTTCAATGAATACTTAATAATTCAAATGTTTAAATTCAAATGGCATTTAAAGGGTTAAAATCCTAAAAATAATTTAATGTCATCATTTTGAAAGGGGCTCAAGTTTTTTTAAGTGATTTATGGGAGATAAAAGCAGAAAAATATTGTTTTATCAGGATCTTATGGTAGACTTTGTGCATGTACATTTTTGTTCATGAAGGTGTTGAAAAGGTGCAACATGCATCAACAGAGTAGAGATGGCATGTAGGAGTAAGAGACACTAGTTTTCAAAGAATTTGACTAAAAAGCAGGCTAAAGTGATCGGCAAATCAAAAAAAAGTTTTAAAAAATGAAGAGGGCTTAAGGGTTAATATAACAAATTAATACCTTCAAGAAGCACTTCTTCCAATTAAATAAGATAAAGAAACCAACCAGAAAGTGAGCCGGGGCCACTTGAATGGTGTGTTAAAGACTGTCTGGGGATGCAACCTTATACAAAGGGCTGGAAACACTCAGCTACAACACTCATAGCAAACAGATGAATCACTTGTGTATCCCACAGCAAACAGTGAGATTTCTCCTGGGATAACTTTCTCCAGTGTCAATAAATGAAATGAAATTTGAGGACAAAATACAGACAGGGTTACGGACGAGGATTAGGGCCACTGGAAAAAAAACAGTGGGCACATCTTTTTTTTTTCTTCTTTTCCTGAATTCTGAGAAAAAAGTCAGAATTCTGAAAAAAAAAATAATTTTGATGAAAAAGTCAGAATTCTGACTTTTTTCTCAGATTTTTTTTCCAGTGGCCCTAATCCTCTTCCGTACAGGGTTGTGAACGGTATTTAAAAAAAATGTGCCAGCAAAGACAGAATACATAAACTGTAGAAACGTTGCTCTGACCCATGTGGTGTAATAGTTTTGACAAACAGGAAGACTCTTAATCACCAGTATAAATTTATATTAATCTTTCACTAAAAGTTTTAAAAATAGGCAAAGAGATAAGTCACATCACAACAAAACATGAAGGCAGCGAGGCAGAAACCGCAAGCCAGAAAGATGCCTTTAAAATGCCTCATTGGATTGGTGGTTCTGGAGGAAGTTACTGGTGAAAGAAGGGCTGGATTCAAGAGAGAACAGAATGTTCCCAAGTGTTATTCATACACAAGAGAATATTTAACTGGACATATTTTATTGAGTTATATTAATACCAGTGTACTTATTTAATCTATTAGTTATTTCTGTTCTGTTTAACGTCATTTTTAGCTGCTGTAACAAAGGAATTTCCCAGTGCTGCTGGGGTTTTTTTTTTCAACATTAGCCTCTGTTAGCTGCTTTCTTCGAAGGGGTAGGCAACTCCAGGCCTCAAGTGCAGTGTCCTGCAGGTTTTAGATATCACCCTGGGTCAACACGCCTGAATCAAATGATTAGTTCTTTCCCAGGCCTCTGGAGAACTTCAAGACATGTTGAGGAGGTAGTTTAACAATTTGAATCATCTGTGTTGGATCATGGACAAAACCTCCAGGACACTGGCACTCAATGCCGGAGTTGCCTACCCCTGGTCTACAGACTAATGCACTTACATTCTAATGAACTCACATTTGTAAATGATTGTTCAGATTATGAGATCATGGATTTTAGTATTCCCTTAAAAAAATGATTCATAGCCTCTTTATAAATCATTCAACAGTGTTCACACCAACTATAATCCAAATTTGCACCTCACGTTGAAAAGAGAAGGAATTTAGCATTAGGTTTAGACTTTTTCCTAAAACTTTAAATAACTTGATTGTTTTGAATGGATGGAGCTCGTCTTGACTCGGCAAGTCTCGGGCCGCTGTGAAAGAAATTACAATACTGAGCTTCCACACCAACTCATCTCCAGACTCCTTAAACTCATCTATAAATAATGGTTGAATGAAAAGGGGACCATTTGAGACCATTTTATCAAATTATATATCTGTATTTCATATGCACTCAGCTACATTAAAAAAAAATCTCATTTTAACATTTATATATTCTTATAAAAACCTTCCTTTTTTCTCACAATAAAAGATATCCTCCATGCTAGTGTGTGTTTATATAAAGGGGTTTCTGTGGACTGTGGCCGCCTTACAAAATTGAAGAGATAAATTAGCTGAGACAGCTGTGGAAAAAATCCTGTTCACAGATTGCCAAAATCCAAGGCACATTCTTGTTCAGTATATTTGGGGAAATAAACTCCAAATATAAACCTCTCTGGGGGGCGGTACATGTTACACATGCACGTACATAGTCATCATCCCCTTCTGTAACATGACATCCACAACACAAGAATATGCAGGCGAAGGATGAGCAAGCTTCTGTTTTTAACTGTGTGATTGTTGTACACATTTTAAGGATTACAAGCTCTGAAACAGAAAAAATGCACACCAGTGTTACAATCAGAAAAAATAAATAGATCACATTGTTTGTGGTCTTTATTGTCTAGAAGGAATGTAAACAGCTGAGGCACCAACATCCTGACAACGAAAAGCGAAATAATCCAAAAAATGTCAGTCCACAACAAATTTGTTTTTGCTGTTAACAAACCAGACTGAACCATAACTGTTCACAAAAGAGAGCAAGGAGAAATATAATTAATGACTGTTAATGAGCTTAAGTGTTACGCTAGACCTACTTCGGTAAACATGACATAGAAAGTAAATACTGAATGTCTTATGGTCCGTGCCATGTGAATTTCTATATTTGGTAACCTGTTGATAGGAAGGCATCTTTCACTCTCCTCCATACCTGCTTCATGCCCTGGAGGACGGGGCAGTGGCTCCCCACATCCTCTAGCAGATCATTACATGAAGGAACCTTTTAAAAAAACAAGCGCGTCCATGCTCACAGGTGTACACACGGGTGATCACACATACAAACGACACCCTTTTTGGCTCCTAACTCAAAGCACACTGTGTGCTGTCGATCTTACGTGCTGCACAATAATGTTTAATATTTAGTATTTACTGTCATATTCCCATATATCATTGTGATGTTGTTTATTCTATTACTCTTGTTTTCTTCTGCTTGTTTTCTTTTTTCTTTCTCAACAGGTGATCCAGGTGATCGATATATGCATTTTTTTTCTCTGCTTATTCTGCTGGTTTTTGGTTTTTGCCCTTCTCCCCCGTCCCTCTTCTCAGCTGTTTTTCTTTCCCTCTTTCTTTCTCCCCTTGTTTCCCCCAGTCAAGTCTGTCCCGTATTCAGCAAGTGAAAATAAAATAAACAATAAAAGGTGAATCAAATGGACCATTACGGCAAGGCTGAGATGGTCAATTTGGTAAAGTAAATCCGTTGGGCATCTTTCTTCGCCTTTAGACAATAATTCTGATGGCAAAAGAGCCAAATGGGACAGGCAAAAAAAAAAAATAAGAAAAAAAAAAGGAAGGCATCTTTTACAACAACTTCAGCTCCGTTTCATCCAGTAAACTGCAACAGACTCACTTTAGTGATTGACTGAATGCGTGAAAGTAATTTTTACTTTTTTAAATTTTTATAAGCAATGATGAGCTGTTCTCTGGCACCTGAGAACCAGATTAAAGGCAAAAGGCTCCAGCCAAGGATGATGTCTGCTGACTCAACAGTGTCTGAAGCACATATAAGATATAGGTCCATAATCCCCAGACCTTGTTTTTAACAGATGCGCTTCCTATCAAGGATTTATTCCCTGTGAAACTGTTGGTTTTTTTCTGTAAGTGAGAGATGGATTCAGCAGTGAAATTCAGAGACACTCACCTCTATTGTATAAGAAGTGAAAGAAAAATATCACAGACCAAATAAATCTGCAGTAAAACTGCAAAACCTGAACTACCAGCAAGGTGAAGAGAAACTATTGATCAGTTAGATAAAGGCAGTGAATTATGACTCACTGTGTTTTGATCCGTTAACAGATATGTTCAGTTAAGCTAAAACTAATTTGCAAAGAGATAAAAAGTTAGAATTAAGAACCCAGAACTGGGTTTTAATTGTGTGGATACAATGTGACAAGACACATAATTAACTAATCAAATTAGGATGGTTGGGTATGCAGTACCCACAATCCCATCAGATAAGCTTGTGAGATACAAAAACAGCACTCTTAGTGGCTATGTTGGGTACTATATTGGGTATACAGTACAGCATTGGAGCCCCCTTTCCCTTCAGAACTACCTTAACCCTCTGGGGTCCAGGGTATAATTGGCCGTTTTTGACTACTTTTGATTTTACCTCTATATTTCACCTTTAAAATATGTTTTTTCTTGCCTTATTTGGTATCATTATTTTCAGCACAACCTCAAATATCTGAAATTTGAGTTATTTTTTCATTTTGGTATACTATATTAGCACAGCTGATCTAAATTCAGACAAAAAATTCAAAATCCGAGTAGAAAAAAGTTATATTTTTTACTGTAAAACCCACAAACATGTTTAACGAATCATTTTCATAACTTGAAATGCAAATAGAAATTGTACATTTCTAAAAAATTATGCACAAGTTTTGCAAACAACAAAGTTATATGGTACTATTTACCTAAAAATGTAGCCAAGGCCTCAGGCGTTTTTTTATATAACCATTTAAGTCTATTTACAGAACAATCAGGTGTGCTGCATCAAATAAGAAGGCACACAAATTATTTGTGCCAGTCCAAAAAATGTAGTTTGTCTTCAGTATAACACAGAGGAGAACACCACAGGCCTAAACCCTGCAGGTCTGACAGCAGGAGGTGCATGAGTCCAGTTTTCCATGTGGGAACAGCATTTACACTGGAATCTGCCTTTGACGGCTTTTTTAGAGCAAATGTGAAATTCAGCAGTATAACTGACACACAATACAAAACAATAACTACACAACACACTAACTACAGCCTCCAAACACGCTAAACGTCACTAATGTCTCACATATGAAAACTCGCTCTCTCTCTGTCTTTCGCTCGCCCGCTTTCTGTCGCGGGTGTCACTCCTAAAAACTTCCCCTTCTCCCTAAACAACTAAATGTCACATGTTGCCATATCATTTTTTTGATTGGCTGACATGGTAAACTCTAACACCAATAGGGATGGGGTGTTTTTCTTTTTCTTTTTTCACTCGCAAGCGGAGAGTGTTTGCTAGCGCTGTCTGTAGAAAACGCCGTTTTTACCGTTCTTCCTGCTGTAAACGCCACTGTTTTGTTCAGAAAAAAAACATCACGTGTATTTTTTATCATAACTCTGGTTTTACGTGGCCCATCGACACAATTCAAAAACTGGTATATAGTTTGAAGTCTGCACTTTCGACCCAAGGTGAAATGGAGACTCTGACTTACTGCATCTTGTAGCTGTGTCGTCTTAAATTGGTCATGTGATTTTGACGCGCCGGCGCATCCGGCGACCCCAGAGGGTTAATTCTTCAAAGTGTTCGACAAGGCCCTGGAAACATTCCTCATGTCCACATGGACATGATGGCATCACGCAGTTGCTGCAGATTTGTTCTCTCTATTTGTGTGCGTGTGTGTGGTAACCACACCTTACCTTTCAGGGACAGGATCCTCTTCGTCCCAGCCCAACTAGTTTAAGGTAAAGAAATAAGAAACCTTTGGAGTTATCATTTATGTGCTCCTGTTCTACAGGTTCGTTCTTTCTTTTTGTGTTTCCATTCTGTTCCTCTAGTCTGGTCTCTGTTTGTCTTCTGTCTGTTTCAGGTTCCTATGTGTTCTTCTCAGTCTTAGTGATTTCCTATTTTATTCTGATAATGCACATAGGATGAGAGACTATGTTCAGTTTCATTTGGCCATGTTCCCCAGGTGTCTCCACACTGCCCTTGTATTTAAACCCTCATTTGGCTTTTGTACTTTCTTACATCCTCCCTCATATCTGTGTCCTTTGTCATGTAATTAATATATTCTTTGTGCTTATTTTCTGATTATATTGTTTTATGTACTTTAGTAATGAAGATTTGTAAAGCAAGGCCACTTTTGACTCACAAACCAAGTGCTCAGCCATACTGAAAAACAGGAAGTTAGTGTAGAGCTATACAAGCATATTAATAAATACGGGACGTCAGACAGAAAAGAGGAACTTGTACCATAAAAGGAGTTGTTGAATCTGTGTGACATGTAAAGTACCAAAATAACACCTATATGAAGCACATTTTATGATTCTAATGTTAGAGATCCTGCAACTGGCTTTGGGCTGTGCAGGGCTCTCTCTCTTCCAGAAGATGATTGAATTAAATATAAAATGTTTTGACGACTCTGAGTCGGGTTTTCTCTGTTCTATTATGGGGATCAAAGAATCGGGTTTTAATATTTGGGGTTTCTGCCCGGTTCCCTTTGCAACAGGGAGAACAAATGTGGCCGAAGGTTGGATCTGATATGAGGCGAACAGGAGACCGGTCTAAAAAGATTTAAAGGTAGGCACAAACCTGTTCAAAGAAAAAGCAAATTTGTGCATATTGGATGAATTCTAAATTATCTGTTTGCTGAGCTGACGATCTTAACTATTAAATTGGCTCAGTAATGGTAGAACTAAATTCTTTAGAATAAAGTAAAGCTTTGAAGTAATGATAATGAAACGTTGAGAATGACAGTACTGATTTAAAGGTTACAGGTTATTTCATGGTAAAAGACAAAGAGAATAATAAGTGTTTGAGAATATATAGGTGATTGGTCATTTTGGTTAAGTGCAAAGTTCAGAGGTGGGAACCTCGTCCCTTTTACAGACGTGTAAAAGGACCCTCCGGTGTGAGGATTATCCCAGGTGACACCTGCCAAGACTTGGGACCTTGGTTAAAAATAGTTAATGATCCAAGGATCATTTCTGTATGCCCTTATTTGGTCAGTAGAAAACCGGATTTCGGGCGTGAGAATGCTGAGGAATAAACCTTGGGTTGGTCAACGCTTTTAAATTGATTTAGAATTTTAGAAAATCGAATCAGTTGTGGTCCAGTAGTTACTGGTAAAATTGGTAAAATTGATTTTAAAGAAGGTCAGAATCTGGTGAAAGACGCTGCCATAGAGCGGGTCATATTCCAGGTGGACGCTTCATGAAGTAGGTTAGAATCTGGTGAAAGACGCTGCAAAGACATGTAAAGCAACAAAATAACACCTATATAAGACACATTTTATGATTCTAATGTTAGAGATCCTACAACTGGCGTTGGGCTGTGCAGGGCTCTCTCTTCCGGAAGATGATTGAATTAAATATAAAATGTTTTGACCACTCTGAGTTGGGTTTTCTCTGTTCTATTATGGGGATGAAAGAATCGGGTTTTAATACCTTCCTCGTGTGGGTTTCCTGTGATGCATTATAATCATATCGTTTACTCCTGACCTGTTTTTCTTGTATTCTGTGAGAGCTCAGCAAGAAAGCTGTTTAGTTTTTAAAGCAGAGTTTTACCTTGGGCTTTTGAAGTCCTGCATTTGGGTCCTACCTTGCCAGCCACACTTGCAGCTTGACAGTTAATCCATAGCTGACACCTTTATAATAAAAACAGGTTATTTGACTTGGTAAATATGTGCTAACTAGCTACAATATGTCTGTGAAGGTGCTCAGTCATCCAGGTCATCGTAGTCAAAGGAGCTTGCAAAGAAAAGCGTCTGGACTTCTTTAAGTTGCTTGAAGATGTTTCACCTCTCATCCAAGAAGCTTCCTCAGTTCTAAGGTCAAATGGTGGGGAGTCCCAGATTTAAACCTAGTGGGAGTGACCCCCCACAGAGGGACAAAAGGACCCCCTGTTGATCCTCTAATCGCCTGAGCCAAGGTGTGAAACTGGGTATGAGTCCCAATCAGCCAGAGTTTCGGGTGAGCTCATTGTGAAACCTGGCCCCACCTTATCATGCGAATTCCTGAGGTCAGATGGCCCAGGATGTTAGTGGGCGTTAAGGCGTCTGGGGAGAAGCTACAATACTTTATTAAACTTCTGTCCCAAGTTGCATATTTTATAGCTAAATTGCCCTGAGAATATATTTGCTCAATTAATACAAGTCTGCTCAATTAATACAATACTGCAGTCTTCCCTATCACATTCATGGCAGACCACACTAGTTTAAGTTTATCTCTGACTTCAGGTCTAGTGGGCTGTAGTTACAGTTAAAAACAATGAAATTGTGCTGCAGGTAAACTATAACAAGCAGATTTAGAAAGGCGTTTTTATGCATTCACAAAAGCTAAATGACTTTAATGAAAGACAAGATGCAACACTGATGTGAAATATGCTCTCCATCACTCTCAATAAGTCATAGTTAAGATAAAAGCAGCAGGAGTTTTAAATACAAAAGCCATCCACACAAGTTACTTTTTGAGGCTTTACTGAACAGTGGGATTTGATGTGGGTTTTGAATTCCGTTTCATCTTTATAGAGGTTCCTGTCGTCTCCTGTGAGCAATAAACTGTGAGAAAATGTTTTTTTCTATATATGAGAGATTTGAGCATGTTCCATATTATTTTAAGCATCTTTTAAATTGAACAGCAGAAGCCATTACACGCATACCATCCTGCTTTGAATCAAAACAGTTATCACAGAATCATGTTTCCTCTGATCCACAGCCAGTTTCAATGAGAAACTCACAAAGCACTTGATTCTCCTTTCCATTAGTTAAACTGTAACACAGTAGTGTTGTATACAGAACGTGGAAGAAATTAGCGATAAATGGCATTATGTATGCTTTCCTTCCTGACTGCTGCAACATGGATGTGATGGGTCAGTGCTGCATTCTCTATGGTCAGACTGTTTACACAGGGTGAATGTGACTGTGGTTTTAAGGCCCACATTAATCACCCCCTATGTCCATTCAGGGCCTTGAGTGACCTTGCATTGTTGGACTAAATGAGGAGAGTACAGGAAAGAAGACAAAAAAGCCTCCTGCTGGACTCTGTCCTGATTTCACACAGCTAATGTTGATGCTTTAAGGGCACTTCCACGCAGGAGTCAAAGACGGTCAGCTGTGAATGCCCTAATTCATTTAAACCACCAAAGTACAAAAAAGGGAATTGTATAGGGCTTAAAATCCCTGCTGTTCTGCTAGTTTCTCAGTCATAAGTGATAATGAAATAAAGACGAGTAAATGGCACTTTGATTTTCTAATAAGGCATTATAAATTTCTAATCATTCCTCATTAAAAGGTTAAAATAAGTTTTGTTTATTCAGCATTTTTTTGCTAGACTTGCTTACTCTGAGCGAGAGCTCGGGCACTGGCGTGCAGCCTTAGGAGAATCAGAGCTTAGCTCTGTCCCCAGTTGCCCTTTGTCACATGTTGCACACAGCGGGAGATCGTGCATCAGATGTGTTCTCCCTGCTGAAGCAGACCGTGCAGACGGCCGGAGTCATGACGCCCACTTGGTCACTGTGAATTCTCTGGACAGTTCCTGTACTATTCTTACATGGGATCAATTGTACATCACACAGACTTCTTCCTGGGGGACTGGCAACATAAAGACTGCTTAATGTCCACTCAATGAGTTGGGATATTTGTGTTCTCACCTGCTCCTCTGAGGAATCTTCTGGAAAGCTTCCTGGCTGCAGTGCTTTCTGTAGTAAAAAAGGCTGGTGTTTTAATCACTCACAGAAATCTCACAAATTAACTTCAACATGTTAACACATTAACCATTACAAGAAGGGCCAAAGAATAGAGTCCACTGGTGTCCATAATTTCCTCCAAAGAAACTCAAACAGGAAATTTGTGTCTCGTCTGCATATTAAATAGTCACTAATCCAAATGGTTAAACCACTACAGTGAAGGCAGAGACTTGTGGGCTTCTAGTCCACAAGTATGTGGCAAACTGTTAGCACTAGATGGTCAAGGAAAGCCATGGCCTTTTTGGCAGACCCAGTCAAGTTTTCACATGGGAAGCTGATCACTGCGGCCTCTTGCTGGGACTCCGGAGGAAGACGGGGAGAAACAGGAAGCCACAAATGAGAACAGAAGCTGTTTATATGGCCTTATGCGTACCAGACTGTCCGTGTACATGCTTGGTCTACCCTTTAGGGCAAGTGGTCAAATGCCCCTGGGCTATGGACCACTGTTAAAGATGTAAACACATACCCAGATAATGTGATTTCTGTCCCTCTGGGCATTCAAACTCGGCAGGTGAATTTCAACTTTAGCTCCCCACAGCACATTTGTGCCCAAGAACCTTTGCACTCGTGTAGCTGTTAACGACAAAGTGCTCCAGATTGACCTTCTTGTTAAGACAAAATATATTTGTGGCATTAAAGACTTACCTGGAGCATCAAGGATACAATAACCTCTCTTAATTTAATGTTTTCACATGAACAGAAAGCCAAAGAGCACCTTTTACTGGCCCAATAATGCCCCCTTCTATAAGTGGATAAGATCACATTGTTGTGCATGTGCATGCACTTTCAAGCAGTAGGGAACACATTCTGAACACACGGATCATCAGTCCAGCCGACCTCTTCAAGCTGTTAAAATATCAACTTCATGTCATATCCACAGATGTTTTAGCAGCATAAGAATTTCCGTAATTTTTGAGGCCGGATGCTGTTCCAGCATCTCTTGGTCCTGAGGGAATCCAAACTTGTATATCCCTCAAGGTTGTATTTTTCAGCAGTAGTCAGTGAAGTTGAAAGGGTGCTGTAAAATATATCTGTAAAGGCGCTTCTTGTTGTGGATCACATGAAATAAATCATAGAAAAGTTAAGATTGTCCTAAAAATTTCAGAATGATGCGATCCTCCCCTGAATTGTCATGGCCAAGAACATTGCTCATTGCAACCGAGTCAGCAAACATTTTTCAGACTTAACTGAGACAAGCAGAGAAAGGAAAAAAAAACAAACAAAACGAGCTGCAGTGCAGCAGCTGCCATGGGCCTGCTGAGTTCAGTCAACCACGGGGACTGTGGTCTGCAAGCAATTACTGCTGGCTAACACTGACACTAAAATTACAACCACTACATCACTACACTTTGGTCTAGAATAGCAGATCCCTGTAGATTTTGAGCATGGTAATTAAGTTTACTCCCTCCTACTAATGTTGACCAATTGCAGAGTGCCAGATTAGATATGAACAAACGTTTATATATTTGAAATACGTTTACAAGGCTTGTCTCTTTTAGAGATCTTTAAAATCACTCACTAATTATAGTCAGTGATATGGAATAAATACTTCCAACTGTGTGTAATTCGGGGATTTCATAACCAGTTTAGATAGCTGACAAACTGCACTGAAGACCAACTTGCAGTGGAAAGGTGTTGGTCAACAACATAACAATGTCAAAGTAACTGTACTTTGTTGCAGGGATGGTTAGGAGTGTCTCAATAAGTTCTCTCATTTGACATTTGTGTAATGGTTTGAGTAAAAATCTCTCTCAGGTTTTCAGTTAGTTTGGGTCCTGGTCATAATCGTTAAACCATTCAGGAACATCTTTGGACACCACCTTCATTTTGTTCCTGTAATCATTTACTCATTTTTAATTTACAGCCTCCCTGTTCATGTGTCTGTCTGTGTGTGTCTGTGGAGATGAATAACAGCCAAGGTCCTTAAAAGCAGGTGGTCTTTATTATCTGAGAAAACATTCAAGTGAGTCTAATGTGAAATTGCACTGTTAGTGTAGGCCTTTCTCCCAGCTGACACTTGACTGGTCGTGGTAGGAAAAGAACAGGTGTTACTAATAAAATGTGTGATGGCTCTGCTTGATTCGAGTGTCACAGCCTTGACAGTGTGACAGTGGCATATAGCAGCCCCCTGACAGTGAAACGGTTTACATTGTAACTTGTCAAAATGCCTTTAAAAAAAAGGCTTTCATACTGTACCCCTTGTAGGAAGAGGTTTGCGTCGCTATAGAAAAAGAGGCTGTTGAACTGAAGCTGTTCAAAGTTTGTTTCTGTGTAGAGTAATGAGTTCTTTCGGGTTGTGTTTTAGCTCGCAATAGCAAGGACATGAAGAAATGGTTACGATACACTCACTGGCCACTTTATTAAGTTTCTGTTTAAATGCAAATATCTAATCAGCTAATCACATGGCAGCATTTTAATGCATTTAGCCATATTCATGCCAGTAGTTATCTGGGTGAAAATGCCTTGTTGATGCCAGGTCAGAGGACAATGGCTACACTGTTTTGAACTGATAAGAAGGCAATAGTAAGGACTGCAGAAGAGCAGCTCTGACTGCACTGCATATCAAATCTTGAAGCAGATGGGCTACAGCAGCAGGAGACGACACCGGATGCCATGTCTGTTAGCTCAGAACGGAAAACTGAGCTACAGTTTTCACTGCTCACCAAAGCTGCACAACAGAAGATTGGAAAAATTTTGCCTGGTCTGATAAAAATCTCGATTTCTGACCCTACCACCCTCGATAGTAGGGTAAGAATTTGGCATAAACAACATGAAAGTATGGATCCATCCTGCTTTGCATCAATGGCATGATGCAAGTTCACCGTCACTCTCACCAGATCTCGGATGAATAGAGCAGATTTGGGATGTGGTGGAATGAAATATTCATATGGATGCTGAGCCAACAAATCCGTTGCAACTGTCATGCAAAATGAGCAAAATAGTCTGAGGAATGTTCCCAGTAGAATCAATGCCATCCCAAATGAAGGCAGTTCTCAAGGCAAAAGGGGGTCAGACCTGGTAATAGGAAGGTATACACAATTCACAGTGAGTGTACACTTTCAGTCCTTTTAAAAAAATATATACCGTATTTTCACGACCATAAGACGCACTGTACTAAAAGGCGCAGTCTCAGTTATGTGTGCCATTACTGTATTTAACACACACATAAGGCGCACTGGATCATAGGGCGCATACAAGTACCGTATGCGTATTTAAAAATAAAGCGGGAGCAAACCTGAGTTCGGTACCTTACTCACATTTCTATTACCGGTAATCGTCATCATCAACAACACACAAGCATACAAGTGTGCGTATTTAAAAATAAAGCAGGAGCAAAACTGAGTTTGGTACTCACATTTTTATCATCAATCAAACCCATCGAAGTCCTCATCCTCTGTGTCTGAATTGAACAGCTGCGCTAAATCTCCATCAAACATGCCAGGTTCACTTTCTTCACTGTCAGAGTCACTTTCCGTGCCGTGCGGCTCCTCGGAAATGATGCCGGCTTTTGCGAAAGCTCGAACAACAGTGCCAGCAGACATGTTAGCCCAAGCATCTACAATCCATTGGCAAATTGTGGCGTAACTCGCCCGGCGCTGCCTTCCACTCTTGGTGAAACTGTGGTCTCCATCGGTCATCCATCGCTCCCAGGCCGCTCGCAGCCTTACTTTGAACGGGCGGTTCACACCGATGCCCAGCGGTTGGAGCTCCTTTGTCAGGCCTCCCGGAATGACAGCAAGCTCACAGTGCATTTGTTTCACTAGTTTTTTCACATCGGCTGTGAGATGGGCACGCATAGAGTCACAGATTAAGAGCGATGGTGATGCGTGGAAAAAAACCACCTGGTCTCCTTACATACACCTCCCTCAGCCACTCTTTCATCATTTCCTCATCCATCCAGCCCTTTTCATTTGCCTTAATGATGATTCCTGCTGGAAACTTCTCTTTAGGCAAAGTCTTTCGCTTAAAAATCACCATAGGCGGCAGTTTCTGTCCATTAGCATGGCAGCCAAGCACAACAGTGAAAGAAGACTTTTCATACCCCGTTGTGCGTATCGCTACCGTGCTGGTCCCCTTCTTCTCCACAGTGTGACTCACCGGGATGTCAAAAGTGAGCGGGACCTCGTCCATGTTAGTGATGTGGCTGGGCTGGATGTTTTTGTCGCCGATGTGTTTGCTGCAGTAGGAGCGGAAGATGGCCAGCTTTTCCTTATAATCCGCTGGAAGTTGCTGCGCTACCGTAGTCCTGGTCCGGATGGAAAAATGGCACCGTTTCATAAAAAGTGAAAGTGAAACTGCTTTTAGCCGAATGGTGACCGTCGAAACGCTTCTCCCGCTCGTTCTTTGCTCGATGATCCACCGCTCGAGTCTTTCCTCCAACTCGGCCACACTTCATCCTTTAGCGTTCTCATTGTGTTCTCTACTACGTCCTCATTACAACACACAGGGCGCACTGCGCTATAGGGCGCGCTGTACTTTTTGAAGAAAATCTAAGACTTTTAAGTGCGCCTTATGGTCGTGAAAATACGATATATATATATATATATATATATATATATATATATATATATATATATATATATTTTTTTTTTTTTTTTTTTTTTTTTAGGGGTGCAATGATACACAAAATTCACGGTTCGGTTCGATACTTTGGTGTCACGGTTCGATATTTTTTCGATACAAAAAAATGTTCATGCCTTTTTAATTTGTCAATTATTAAAATTATAAATATATATTTTAACTCAAAAGTACAGTTTTTAAATTTAACCCTAACCCTTGTGCGTGTTTTTTATTTTGACAGCGAATGCGCACCTGCGGACCACTTATGTGCAGCCCTGGTTATTTAGCTCGTCATATTGCAGCCACAGAAATTCTTTTGTCCATGAAACCATAAAGCTGCACTTTCTTTTTGCCTTATAGTCTGATTTGTCATAACTTCTCCGTTTTGTGGTAAGCTTTTCTTTGGCTGTCACTTCTTCACCCTGACCTGTCTCATTTGGCTCAGCAGAACTGAAATATATATCCTGCTGCTTTTACACACGCACTCACATAATGCTCAGCGATTCTCTGCGCGATCAACCTCTCACATGTTTAAGCTTGCTGTGGGAGATTTCACTTGTCATGTTTGCATAGTAAGCTAACGATTAATAAGATGATGTCAGAGGAATTGGTACACAAATTATCATCACTCACAGATCAGTGCTGTCGCTCTCTATACACAGTTCGCACGATTGCAAAGTGAAAGCAAAAAAACAAGCGCAAATTCAAACGCGATTGCAATATGTCACATATTGACAGTGGCTCACTGATGCCAATGACATAATTACCCAGCTACATTTCTGAAAGAATGCAAAAGCATTGACATATATTTTTCCTTCCTACAATAGCCCGACGGGCAGGGAAGAGATAGATTTTGGTAGCCCGACTGAAAAAATCGCTAGCCCCAGGACGTCGGGCTAGCGATATTGCAAGCCCTGTATCTGATTGAGGAATCACTCATCTTTGGAAAAGAGAGTTTAATACAGAGAAATGGCTCTTTCCAAAATAAAAGCTATACTATCCGCTTCTTCTGGGCTATATTCTCAGCAGCATAAGGAGAATCATGTGCTAACAGCTGTCTAAATGACTCGGCTAAAGTTAGTAGCATGCTTGTTGTTTTTGTCTGCTTCCACTTGTCTTTGCACTAGGATGATGTCGGCGTAAATGTGCAGTCATATTCGTTGTGTTCCCACTAGTGCTTTCAGGTTAATCTCTTTGAAATGACCTTAACACCACAACATGGCAAATCTCCGTTAACGAGCTACCGCCGATCGCCCCGTGCATGGGGCTAGACGGCCAACACGTTAACGAGCTCACTGCGCTAACACACTAGTTCCCACCCATGTAATTGAGCATTGCATGGCACATCCAACATACTGTTTTACTTTAGTCCATGACTCGATTACCTTCAGGGTCATACGTCACATGAAAACCAAAATAATTCCAAACGCCAGATCTGAATGAGGGTGGGGGAGGTCCATGTTGCAAGGAGAGCTTAACTTCTGTCTTGCTAGCTTGCCCTGCGCTCTTCCTTCTGACTATGCTGTCTGTGTTGAGTGCTCAGTGGATCTGCGCTCGACAGTGCAGCCTAGGCGGAGTAGTCGAACGCAGATTCACTGAGCGCTCAACACAGACAGCATCGTCAGAAGGAAAGTTGATAAAATAAATTACAAATGTTGTATTGTTCGATACATATGCGTACCGAACCGAAAGCACTGTATCGAACGGTTCAATTTCGATACGAGTATCGTTGCACCCCTAATAAATAAATATATATATATATATATATATATATATATATATATATATATATATATATATATATATATATATATATATGCGCAATGTATAATATGAGCGGTTTTCATCAAAAAGCTGTTCAGAGGTCAGAAGCCCAGATAAAATAGAAAACACTGACGTCAAAGCGGGTGGGTCGGTCTGCTGCTCATCAGGGTGGTTTCAGCTCAGAGCCTTGTGTCTGAGCGATCACAGTCCCTGATTACCTGTGTCTTTAGAGCATTTAATATATTTGTCTTTGTCAGTTTAATGTCAGTTGGTGTTAAACAATTTCCCCATCTTGCCAAAATATATTTCGAGAGTTTTTCACCAAACTTCAAAGCAAGTAAAAGCAATATGTGATTAATCCTTTCATTGCTCAAAAAGTCATCGCTAACACGCTGTCAGTGGAAATGAATCCCAACTTATTGAGCTTTTACACTGCAGCTCACCAAAAGAACCAATGTCCCTTGAAATTAGTATCATGCAGGCCATTGATGCATTAACTGAGCTAAGATTGAATGGCACATTTTCATTCCAATAAAAAAAAAAAAAAAAAAAGTATTTACCAAAAAGGTTTGACTTAAAAGAAGACAGAATGACAAAGGAGGATGAAATAAAAAGAGACCCTATCTGAAAGCCTGACTGTATTCTTTATTAGGTTCTGGTGAAGTAAATGGCATTGTATGCTTTTTTTCTGCATCAAAAGCTCAGTGGGGCTTTAAATAGACATGCTTTCAGCCAGTGTTCCTGATATAAGATACTTCTAAGGACTGAAGGACAAACAGAATATCTCAGTCTTCTGAAAATTAAATTAATTCTACAATTAAATAGGGTTAGCTGAGAAATTATTAAGTATAATTAGATCTATGTTGTGTTAAAAACTGAGCAAACTAAATTAGAACAGCACGTTGCTTTAACATCCATTCATTAAAAGATATTTGCATTTTTAAAAAGTACATTTTCCAGCAGTAAAATTCCGATCTTACAGTCGTGCAGTAAATACAAAGGCACGTCCAAGAACAGTTCCGTCCAAAGGTAACAAAATCAATCGAGCAGCACCGCTAAAACTCACACCTCGTATGTGGTTTGTTTAATGCGTCCAAAAAACCTCAATTTGAAAAACGGCATTTTTCTGTCGCGGAAGCGCTGGAATATTTCTCGGCTGGATGTGGCAACTTCCTGGAGACACAGTGTCCAGTCGTACCCACACGTCCTGTAGACATGCACATGCCACACACATGCAGTAGATGCACTCAAGTTAAAATAAATAAAACATACATATACAAACACATTTGTCATTGTGCATGTTTAGTATCTCTCCCAGCGTAACTGCAACCATGTGTTCCCAACATTGAAGAATCTGAGCTTTTCCTAAATATTTATATGCTCCAAGCATCTGCGCTCACAGTTTCATGACATCCAAAAACCCAGCTGAGATTTGTTTTTATTGGGCTACATAACTGATAATATCCTCACAGGGAAAGCACATTGATTTCTATGAGCAGATATTAATGTAAGACCCTCTCATGAATCGAGGATAAAGAAAAGTTTTGCGGATCCCCAAGTATTTTCCTTCAGACCTTACTCCTGGGATGAGCCATAAATCACCAAAGTGATGAATGACAGTAAGCAGAAGTGGTTTTGATATCTTTTCTTGATCACTGGCGAGTAAAAGCACCTGAAATTAGTTTCCAGTGGGAGCTGGACTTGGAGGCTTAAGTGCATGTCTCACAATTTGGAATTCAGCGAATGCTGATAAATCCACTGGGTTCTCAGTGACTTTGAATGGGTCCAGACCTATTTTTCGATCAGCTACAGAAAGTCCCTGGTTCTCTTTGCCACCGGAGGATTTCACGGTACATAACGATTCTCAGGATCAAAATATCTCCCTCCTCACAGAGGTTTGGCCATGGTCAGTGTCAAGAGAGCTATCTGTTAGGCCTTATTTTGGGACTTATTTACAAACTTCCATGCAAAGTTTATTTAGATTCGTGTCCTTTTTCCTTCTTGGCACGTCCCCCTGAAAGACTCTGAGATTATCACAACGCCTGAAGCAAACGTTTCTGCTGTTCATGTTGCGTTTCAGCGTGTAAGCAAACTAGATCGTATATTTTCCAGTTTGTTGGAGCAGATGTAGATAACAAAAAGCAGAAATTCCACATTAGCGAGTGAGGACAAGCTCAGTGTACTCGTATTGTGAAGCTGAGGTTTTTAAGTAGCTACAAAAACAAAAAGTATGTGACCCAATAATTTTTCCCATCTAATCTTGGGAACGATATCTCTGTCTACTAAGGAAAGCATCTCTCTTCTTAGACTTTATGCGATGAGTCCTTCCAGCTGACTGTTGGGGGATATCACAACACAGCACGACCTTCATAATCTCCTGATGCACTCTTAACCTCATTGTGAGCCTTTTCATTTACAAGCTTTTTTCTTTTTTTGCCGTACTACGCACGCCGATTCTCTCGCTCAGCAGAAGAACTCATCTGCCTTGACGGCCTGACTATTTAAAGGTGATCAGATTATCAATTAAAGTTCAGGATTCTTCAACCTGGGGTCTGTTTTTGCAGTTCTTTTCATTTAAACTATGATTTTTGTTAGTTTTACACTAACCTGTGTCTTTATAGAGGTAAAGGCTGGATAACTCCAGCACAAGAATACACAGGGAGGTCAGCAGTGCAAGTTTTACAAGTTGAAATCAGATGTAATTGGCCTTTTTTATATGCACTATGAGTTAGTAGATACAAAAATAATAACTACAGAGGTTTTTTTAAATCTTTTTTTTTTTTTACCGGTAACCAAAGAGGAAAATGGCAGAAGTTCTAAAACACTGCACCAAACAGCAGACAGGTACAGTCTGGAAATAGCTGGTGAACAAAGTGCACCATTAAGCAACTGAAGAGCCAGTTATTCCCTGGAGAGGGATTGGTGAAGCACAAAACAGAGCTAAATGTGAGCAAATAACGATTTACATTCAGAACAAAGTTAGAAACATGGGTACAAATGGGCTGCAGACTGAATTGCTCTAAATCTACTGGATGTGTAATTTTTTATTTTTTTTTAAAAAAGTGATTTTTATGCCATTTGTACTTTAAGAATTTATGGTTTTATTCTTGATGAACACTTATTCAGCTGCTTGATGCTACAAAATGTCCATGTCTATGGGGATGTGACGGAAACTCGTACAGGGTAATGACCTTCAACTCGAGCAACACACATACCAGCTAAGCCACAGCTGCGTTATAGATATTTTTAAATGCAAGAACGGCAGAGGGGGATTCTAAGAGCATAATGTTTTTATGAGGAAAAACTAGTTTGATATATACTGACAGCTTTTCTTTTTTTTAAAGGGGGGCCTAGTGTAACCAGAGAGTTCAGGGACCTGCACTCTCTGGTTGCACTCGGTAATATCAACGTGTGCCATATCTTTTCAATGTCACATGTCCAGGCTATCCAAACAGATCCTGAACGAGTGTCTCTTCCCAAAAGAAATGTTGTTTTCTTTGCATATTTTCTTTACTGGAAAAGCATTCCATAGATTCCTGAATGTCTCTTATTTTTTTCCTGCTTTTAACTATACTATAGGTGTCTCCTTTCAAAATTTAAGACGTTTTCCGAAGAGCAGAGAACCTTTGATGTGTTTAAAGCACCCCAAAATAAATTTTCACTGGAGACGGAAAATAAGTGTGGGATGAGCACGGTGCAGCTGGACCTGAAGGAAAATCTCTACACTCTCAGAAATAGGGGTACACTGAAATTCAATTTATGACCTTAAAAGGTACAGTCAGCATGAGTGTATCCCCAAGGGTTAATTCTTACACCTCAAGGTTACAACGTGTAGGTTCTAAAAGGCCAAAAGGCACACGTCGCCAAACAGTACATATTTATACTTCTTACAGTTTAAAAGGTACCATATATGGGGTTATATGACCTTACCGATACATTAAGTTTTGTTCTCTGTCTTGCCTGCACCTTGGTTCTGGGTTTGAATCTTTACTCTGCTGGTGCCTGGTGAGTTCTCTGAGAGTGCTTGGTTTGTTGGGCACATATGAGATCAAAAAAAGTTGTTTTTACAGAACTCAAAGCAGTCCTGGAAAAACTGAGTGCACCCTGTGAGTCAGTGGCTTCAGCTTTTCAAACCAGCTTTATCACCAATAACTTGAAGTTCTGTTGGACTTTATCAGTCTCTCATATTGTTGTGGTTGACTTTTGGTCCACGCTTCTTGGTAAAGGGACTTCAGTTTATTGAAGTTTTGCAGGGAGTCATCTCTTAAGGTCTTGCCACAGTATTTCAGTGGGGTTGAACTTTGATGAATTTTGACTGGGTCATGGTAACTCCTTGATTTTTATTTTTTGGTGTTGTGCTTGGGATCATTATGCTGTTGCATGACCCGGTTTTGACTTTTAGCTCTTGGATGGATTGGATGGATGACTCTAAAGTACTTTGGTATATAGAGAGGTTCATGGTCAACTCAATGACTGCCAGGTCCCAAATTCCTTTGGCTATAAATTAAGCCTATCATCGCCCCCACCATCATGCTTGACAGGTAATATGAGGTGTTTGTGCTGATTTTTGCCAGATGTGGCGCTATGTATTACTGGCCCAAAATCTCTACTTTGGTCTGGTCTGTCCAAAGGACATTGTTCCAGGAGTCTTGTGGTTTATTCAGATGCAACTTTACAAACCTAAGCCAATCCGGTGATTTCTTATCAGAGAGAAGAGACCTTCTTCTGGTAACTCTTCCAAACACACTATGCTTGTTCAATATTTCTAATTGTGCTGTCATGAACTTTCCACAACTGTGTGTTGAAACAAACCTAAATGCTCCAGACCAATAAACTGCCAAACTCTTTTTATAGAGGTGCTGACACTTGCTTATGATCAGTCAATCAAGTGCATTTGATTAGCAACACCAAGAGGCAGCTAGTAGTGGCTACCTGCTACTTGCAGCTAGGTGCTTCCCATGGAAGCAGTAAAGGTGTATTTACATTTTCACAAGCCTGTATTGTGACAAAGTGGCTGAGCAGTTGCAATGCTCTCCATTTGTCCCATATGTGTTGACCTTTTTTTGCACATTATTCTGTTTCTATTTATTTGCTATGATTTGCTATTTGTCAAGTAACATTGCTGCACTAACTATCCCGGGTTCGTTTGTGTAAGCGTTCTGTGGCCGGCAAAACAAACATTCTGCAATTTTATTGTGTTACAGATTAAGTCATTTGTTCATACTTACTTTGTTCTTTCTTTTCAGTCTTCATGAGGGTCAGGTGTGGGAAAATGCCCCCTAGCATTTCCTCATTTTAAGTCCTGATGACATCACACATGACATCAGCAGGTCGAACCAAGTGGAGGGGTTTCTTTTTCCATAGAAATGCTTCCTCTGAAGGGATTTGTTGAATCTTTTTCTTTTTGTTAATAGAGCCATTTAGTTGTGTAAATGTGCTAATTAGACGTGTGAGGAGGTTTTGTCTTTTTTAATCATCTGTGTAAAGTTTTAGATCCCTCAGTTCAAGTGAGTGGTACTGGCTGGGCTAATTGAAGGGCTGCCAGTCTCTGCCATATTCAGATGAGAGAGGAGAGGTGAGCTGTGTTACCAGAGCCATGTACCGTTGAGTTTTGTTAACTGAGTTACTTTGGGGGGGGGAGTTTTATTAAATGGAGTTCACTGTAAATAAATTGCTCACCTCTGGAAACCCGAAATGTCTGCGTAGTCTGCTTCCCTACCACATTCCTTGACGTTCGAGTCTGACTACTTCACATGTATAGAGTCCTGTGAAGTCTTTCTTTTCTAACAATACTGTAGTTAAAGCTTTTATTGGTGATTGAGATTGGGAACTCTGTACAAATACTAGTCCATTTCCAAGTAAATGAATGAATATTAGTAAAATATGAACAATTAATTTCAATCCACCTTTCCCCTTTCTTAAATTGACCCTTTTTCTACTATAACATTAAGGTACAAAATTCTCAGCTGAGGTTAAAGACATGTTTCTGTAACATAAACCACAACAGTGGAAAAAAATTGCCACAGTGAAAAAGGGAAACAGTAAGAGCAACACGCATGTGTTTCTTTGGGTACAATTATTATCAGAGCATACGCTTTTGTCTGGATAATTTCGACAACCTGGGGCTTGCAGAGTCATCACCTTCACCCAGTCTCAATAACCTTTCCTTAAGGCTTCTGAGTTGAGCTGATAACTTAGCTCTTCCACAAATGGGTCTGTTCAGTTTACTTGGATAAACAAGCAATATAAACACAGCGGCTGATATCTTGTGTACAAATTGCCTATACTGACAGTTAATACCGCAGGACAGAACTTCATGGTGGAGGGGGGACGATTAACGAGAAACTGGGACTACTCCCTCTGGGTTAAATAACTGATAAAGAAAGGTCAATTTCCAAGATATTTCCAAGCTATCCTCTGGACAATGCACATTTCTTATCTTAATGGGTAATTCATGTGTAATTACCCATGCAAAAAAGCCCATCAAGATTTATCACCAGTCAGTTGAAGCAGATAACAGTTTAGGAAATAAAATAATTGCGAGGAAATTTTGCAGTTTTTACCAAATCCAAAAAGGTATGAGCCAAATTCCATAAAGATTTATGGCTCATATTAGGGAAGGCAGATGGCTGAAAACATTGGCTCTGTTTGCAGCACATCATGTACACTCCAAACCACAACAAATATCCTAAGACAGACGAGCAAAACACAAAGTCAGACTGAAGACGATGTCCAATCCTGATATCTGTTTAGGGAAAAGGGTGTTTTATAGAAGTCAATGACTGATTTGTTTGTTCTGAAACACTGTGAAAGTGTAAACACTCTAGAGCCATATGCTAGTGCTTCTATATGGGACCACCAAATACTAACATCAGTCAACCCAGTATCACGGCAGAACATGTAACAGACATCACGGTACACTGTGGACATTTCATGCTCTCAAAAACATGAAACGGACACACACATGCAGAAGTTGCAGTAACAGCAGCAACATGCTAACAACTCACAGTGACAGGGTTTAGCACTTTTAATGTTTACAAAGTTCAACATCTTGGGTTAACTGTGTTAGCATGCTAATGTTTGCTAATTAGGACTAAAGTGCAACTGAAATGATGAAACATCATTAGTTATACACTGAGGGTGTTTATGTTGGAACGGCAGTGTCAGTGTGATTAATACTCTCAGGCTTCACAAATGTCTTCATGGCTTCAGAATCTGATATGGGCTAACTGCTTTGTCGTTCTTTGAGCCGTGATTGTGGTTTAAATTTCCCAGTATATCACCTGTGTTCAATACTGTATAAAATAATCCATAACCTGTCAGGAAAGGTGTGCAGCTCACCAAGAAAGTGTCACTTTATCTAAACTTTATCTTTGTTTCTCCTATTGAACTTATTGATTCTACTCTCTCTATACCAGACAAGCAAGACAACCTAAACATTTCTTTGATATATTGTGAGTGCATAACTTAAATGAGTGGCTTTTACTGACAGCAATTCATTTAACTTTAATGGTCCAGCGCCAAGTTTAGATTTAGTTTGCAGCCCCACAGTTGATTAGCGTACAGAGATGTCCTTATCATTCAGCAATTGATTCACAAAGGTTTCCGTTCCCTTTTCTTGCCCTTTTAATTTCCTTGATGTACTGAGACACAGGCTGAAGCCGGAAATGAGGACCTTAAGTGAATAAAACAGCGCAGTAAAGATTTTAATTTATTGTAACTGTGATTCCAGTTGCATCAGCTGCAGGATGGATGAACAAAGAAAACTGAAACACTATAATTTATCTGATTGCTTTTTATTCACATGTCAATATTAGTTTGTCAGCTCCATTTTTTCCACAATGACAAAAAAAAAGAATGCACACTGCACACTTAACACATTTGTAGTCTTACATACTCTTTAATCACAACTTGTGCCAAAGTGACAATCAATCTTAAATTCTAATGACAAATACTTGCACTTTCTTTTGAATTTGAAAGACAATTCCACATCAACAAATTGCTACTTACATCCATTTCCAGGTGCAGTAACATGGTGCCTTCACATTGATTGCTGGTATTCCTGGAATAATGATGTTGAGAACAGAGGCTTTTTGTTTACCAGATTACTACAATACAGGTTTTAATACGATGAGAATGCCACAAACAGGCTATTTGACAGAGTGTATTATCACGTCTTTGCAAAGCGGAGGTGAAACGGCATGCCAGAGTAAAAAGAGACTAGATGTTTTTTTATGGGGAAATAAAGCTGCAATTTAATTTACATACCATAGACTAAAGAACTGACTAAAGGCATCGCTCGTTTAAATCTGCAATGACAGATTGCTAGTGTTTTTTCCATATCGTGCCAGAGTCGTTTTTAAGATTTTCCAGAGTTGCTGTGGTGGAACATGGTGGATCAAAGACCTCATCGTGATCCTTCAGAGGAAACTTTAAAGACATAACAAGTCTCACCCCCTTCACAAAACCACAGAGGCAATCATCTAATGGTCGGATCTCACCGCATTGCTAAAGTGTCCACTCAGCAGCACTCAGGCTATGTACGGTCTGGGCTCCTGCCAGGCCATTTCCAGCCTTAAGCATCATTGGCCAGGAATCCACTCTGATGGACTCACCTTCTGACAACCCAACTACAGTAGGGTCTTTTGTCTTTGTCAAACAACTTGCACTAACACTGATTTTGCAGGCTTGAGCATTTCAGCCAGAAACTGTACAGGATTTTATCAAATTGAAGTGATCCATTCCTACCTTCATTGGCTGCAGTTTAGGGGGGATTTTTTCAAATATAAATAGCACTTAAGATAGTGCAAGACTTGCAGTTTTTACACTTAGAGAGGAAATCGCTTCTTTGCCAGCTGTGCATTTCCAGTAGAGCAGATCCCGTATCAATAAATGTCCCGTTGTATGGTTTATGCTACTGTACAGGCAGTCATTGTGACCGTAACTGTGTGGGCAGGGATTATAACGTATAACGACTCGAAAGAGAGACAGAGAGAGGTGGAAGCAGATAAAGTGAATGTCAGAGAGATGCTGAGCCAAAAGATAGTGTTTCCATGTATCTTCTACCAGATAAACTCAATCATGTGCTGGGCTTTTTACAAGCAAGAGAAAGGGCTATTCATCTGTTCTTTTGTGCAGCCAAAACAGTTTAGTCTCCTCTGGCAAACTGGCAGCTGAGCAGCATTGATGAAATCCGTTTTCTTCCCTTTTCATTAGTCTGTAGTGACTGATGCCTGCTGCTGAGCCACCTCGAAGCTGTGATGTAACCACCGGGATCTTGTTGTCCTTAAATTATTGTACAGCGCCGATCCAAGATCCACAAGTGCGAGAGCAATTTTCAAATAGTTTAAACTGCTTCGATTCACATTAGACAAAAACAAATGAATCAGTCTGATCGGACTGATAACAGTTGCTGTGTCAACAGGCTCAATTTCGTTAGCAGAGGAAGTTCATGTTACAGTGTAACCAACAGGTAATGACACCGCACAGCAGCCAGCAATATTAGAACCAACCACAGCAGCACACTTAGATAGATTCAAGTTCGGTGTTACAATAATTATGAAAATAAAATAATGAGAACAAAAAAGAAAAGCATGACAAATGGTGAAGTATGTGTTGGATACTTCTCTGTCTAATGTTAAAACCACCTGACTCTGAAGTGCATATGGTTTCACGGTTTTTCCACCATTCCACCGAAAGCACCTCATTATTACAATGAAAAACTTTTACTGACAAGAATACTATAAATCCCGCTACTTCAAACCAAATACAACATTATTCACGCCATTACTGTTCTCCTTTAAACGCTACTGCAATGCAACTGATGCAACCCAGAAACTGGAGAAGGAGTGCAAAAATGCAGGGAAGATGTCTGGTTGCTGTTCAGACATAAATTCCAGCAGGACACGGTAAGGGAGCTGGGTAGGCAATGTGCAGTGCACACATTGTAAAGCATATTAAATTATATTGCGGCTTGTCACGGCTGCGTTCTTAATATCCACCGTCTCTGCAGGTATTTCAATTTGCAGCAGAAAGCAGTTTGGGCAGAAAGGCATTCATGAAACATTGCCAAACTTCTAAAATCAGCAGTTTGACTTATTGGGAAAGGAAATAGCTACTATTCTTTCTTTTTTTTTTCATTTTAGGTGAAAAGATTTGGTCCATGTCTGGACTTTTTTGTATAGATATCCAGTGGAGTATGTCAGACACAAGAAAATAAGGCTGAATTGATAACTTTCTGAGTAGCTTCAGCTGATACATTTTTTTCCTTCCCCGCTTTCATTTATCCATAACAAAGTCTCAAAGGGCATTTTAACTCCGTTTCCCATTTACAGTGACAATCGTAGGAGACCAGGACAGACATATGGGTATTTTGCCCAAATATTTCATGTTATCTTGAATTGGAAACATTAATCAGTTGCCCCAGATGTCTGTTGCCAGGGAAATGAAAACATTAAAGCCAGCGTGGGTTTAGCTTCTGTGCTGTGGTTCATGGGAAATGTGCTACCAGACGCTTATGGCTGTCACGTGTATGAGCTGAGGTGTGAATCGTCTGCTCCTCTGAACAAACCCAGATGGGACCTCCCTTTAGAGAAGTTGTTTTAAGAAACTTTTATTGTTCAAAGTATGATACATATGGAAAGCTTTATTTGATAATCGGACACTGGGAGACACTTGAAAGCACCACAGAAGCACCATTCTGACAATTTCAACCCAGCGAATGATCGTTTTGTATCAAAAGTCATCCTCACTACCTTCTATCAGGGTCAGTATATTGTTGTAATCCAACACTGATTATAAAGATTATGGTGACTAGTGGTCATGTGAGAAGAAGGGCATAATTTCTAGTGGTAATCATCATGGTAGGGTAGCCAGAGATGTGTGGTAACGTGTGGTTTGCACAGTGTGATCTCAAAGCTAGTGGTGGCCAGCAGTGCCTAAATTTTGGCTACCGCACACAGCTCATTAGGGGACCACACAACGGCTTATGCTGCTGGAGTTAAGCCAGTAACAACCATCTCAAAAAGGAGGAATTATTTCTCCACACGACCGGCCTATAAATTGGCATCCAGTTATTATGAACTCTAGCAACAATGAAAGGGAGAAATTTGATGTTTTTTTAATCAGTTGAAAGTCTTTTTTTTAAAGCCTGTTATAGATAGGAAGTTCAAAGTGCACTTCTATCTGCATGACCAAAAATATTTTTCCTACAGTGAAAAATAAAGTAAGGAGATGGTCTCAGCCTGGCTGTCCCTATGAAAACTGTATGGTTCCACTGACTGGGAATTACTTTTTCCTAATCCTTATCAGCCAGCACTTGAAAACAAATCATAGTGTCATTATTTTAAGTCCAAAAGACTTTAAATCTGCCAATCCTCCAGCCTTAAATGCAGAATTTTGTTGCTATTTTAACCTGATATAACTGAGCACATAACCTCCATTCAGCAGGGTGAAACAAAAAACACTGAATGACGTGATAACTGCCAACTCGTTGGCAATGGAAGCAGTGGATTGGCAATGAGGATAAAAACAACTGATAGAAGCAAATTAATATGCCAATACCGTCTGAAATGGCTGACAGACCTCAGGGTACCTCAGGAGTGGTTCACCACAGCAAGCAGCCCTTTGCTGCATTATTGATGTAAAAATCATTTACTAGTGAAGCTGTGAGGGTTTCTGGTTTAATTAAAAGCAGCATTTTCACTCCTATAGTTATGTTTGGTCTTTTCTACCTGAAACTAATGATAACAAAGCCTAAATCCAGCCTTGCTTTCAGATTGTCATTTGTTTCCACAAAGCTTGTACCTACAGAGAAAGCACCACTTTAACCACATGCAGTTATCCAGGTGGAGGATTGTTCCCCGAGCCACCGCTGCGGCCTGATGGATGATTCTGGCTTCAGTCAGTTAAGGAGGAAGCCACTGACGTGATGCTTACTGAGTGAGTGCGATAACACTAATGGCTATGTTTTGTTCAGTTTGCTTTCTGTTTTTCTCATTTTGCTTCTTTCATGCTCGCTCTATAGTCCTATAAAACATCCCCAACTGTTCCTAAATTATGAAGAAATGGTTGTGATTTCTTGTAAATTGCATCTTAAGGCACTTTGTTACTAGCAGCCTGTTGCAACAGCATATAATTTGTTCTTTAGCTGAATGTGTGAAGAAGATAACACAGTCTGACAGGCATAAAATTTGATTTTTAGCACCAACAAGGTTATTCCAAAAGAGCCATTAGTGTGTCTTTAAACTTTTAGGAAACTGAACAAAGTGGAGGACAAAAGGAGAATTGGCAGGCCTAAAAAACAATCTACAGTAGATGTACAATATCTGAAAGTCATGCCCTTAAGAAATAGGAAAAAATATAGCAAAGACCTGACACAGGACCTGAGAGATGCATGTGGCGCCTCGATTAATCCATCTACTGTTCACTGAAGCCTCATCAGAAATGGGTTTTCAGTGGAAGAGTGGCTGTCAGGAGGTCGTTCATAAGGAAAGGAAACAGGGAGAAAAGAAAAATTCTGACCTACCATGAGGCCATTTTCCCAAACTTTCCCAAAGTGTAATCCTCAGTTTGATGTTCTTAGCTGTTCACTGGTGTGGTCTCCTGCTGCTGTATTGTTTCAAGATTCAGAATGTTGTGCACTCAGAGATGCTCTTCTGCACACCTTGGCTGCAAAAATAATGTTGCCTTCCTATCAATTCAAAGGAGTCTGGCCAGTCCCCTCTAATCTGACATCAACAAGGCATTTTCACCCAGTGAGCTGTCACTCACTGCTTTTTTCCCACTAATTGATACTTTTTAATAACATTATTCTAAAGCTAGCATCCGCTGAATATCCAAGCCTGATTTATTTTACAATAGAGCAGGAGCCTGTGTTCTTGGCTATTCATTACTTTGATGACCAAGAAAAGAAAAAAACATCTCTGTATGAGATGGATGCTCGAAGAAAAGAGTGACAATCCTGGAAGAGCAGATCGCATTTTCTGTCTCTGAATCTCGGCTCCTCGAGTCTATTTATGGTCATTCCAAAAAATCATGCTACTAATCTGAAAGCCCAGTTATACAACAACAAAAAAAGTATTTTCAATGTCTCTGAGTATTACACAACATCACCCATATATGGTCTGGGAGAGGCTACGTGACTAAACTACAGAAGCCCACTCAACCAGGTGGGCAGCTATAGATTAAGTGTATGTGGGGGCTTCACTACCAGCTGGCATTTGCGTGCCTATCGATGGTATGAAAAACATCCACAGCAAGCATAAGGAGAGAATCCTGTGAAATAAGAAACTTTCTTACATAAGTAAAAACTGTATGCGTGTGTCTGTTTGTCTATTTTCACAGGTCACGCTGTGCTGATCCTAAACCAGCACCGTGTGTTTGGGTTGTTCTCTTTTATTGGACTGCATAATACTGGACATATGGTGTGAGCGTCCACAGCTTTTCCGCCACCACGTCACTTAGAGGTCAGGGTTTTGAAGAGGAGCAGCACAAGGTCAAAGAGGGACGCAGCTCTCCACAGAGATGTCAGTTTCAAGCAAAGCCTCCTTCTCGCATTCGTGTTTCACAATCAGTCCTTAAAATATAACTTAGAGAAACAGGATTGTGCAAACACTACATAAATCTTTGACGTTTCAGAACAAAATAAATGTGGAAAATAAATGTGGGTATGTTTTTATCTACTGTCTACTTTCTTAATCTCATTTGATTCATGTTAAATAGATTAAAATAATGACAGAATGCTGTGCAAAACTAGAAGCCTGTGTCTGTACAAAAGAAGGCAAATTGCTCCTTGTCTTCCAGATTTATATTGTTTTTCCTGCCAAGAAGAAAAAGTGATCCTCTTGAAATTGAGGCAAATCTCACCACAGAAGCACATAAAGCGAAAGGAGGATGCTCCTGCTGAAGTCGAATTTTCAGCAAATGATACTAAAGGTTTTGCTCACCCGGGGCACTTGGCAGCACGCTGAGCAGCTTTTATGTTATCTGCAGGCTCAGTGTATTCAATCAAGTGAAATGGTCAGTGAAATGCAGTAAAATCCAGTCATAGATACTATTTGAGATAATTCCAGGTGATTCCTCTTTTAAGGAAGATGCACAAAATACTTAAGTACTCTGGTGCCTGCTGAAGGATTGAGAGGCTAATTCCTAATCCTCCTCTGAAGGAATGTTGCTCCACGTGGTAAAGAAGCCTCTTGGTTTTTAGTTGGGAGTGTTTCTGAGCCCTGATTTAGCTGAAAAAGTGCTTCCATGAACTCTTTTCATTTATTTATTTGTGTTGGGCGACTTAAATGTTTTGACCTTCTAACTTTCAAACATTGATAAGACCAAAGCTGTTTAAAGCCTTGGTCACATAGCGGGGGGACTGAACACTAGCTTCTGTTATGAGCTCTATCAGGATAACTGATCGTTCTTACACTTAATAAAAAATTAAGCTCATAAACTTATAATCTTTAGGACTTGACAGGAATGAAAGCGCTCTGTGTTCACTGATGCTGTGAATTGGTTTAGATTTAAATGATAAATAATCTTCTTGGCACATATTTGGTGTAAGTGCACTGAGAGGAACATAAACAAGTAGTGACTGTGCCCTGAAAAACATGGAGAAACCTGCAGGACGAGATCAACGAATGCAGGTCTACGTGTTTCACTTCCTTATTTGTTTAAAATGTCGAGATAAACCAGTCTGGAGAGCAAGTTATTTCTCTCCTTTTAGCGGGAAAATAAATTCCACTTGGGTTGTTTTTCAGAGAAACAATTTTGGCCGTGAAATCGTCGTATCCAAAACCATTAAATGCTTTTACTTTTCTTTTCACTCTCGGATTATTTTGCATTTTTTCTACTCTAAAGAGATGGATGCTATTAAGCCTTGTGAATATGCAGGAGGTGGAAGCAGTCACTTCACATATTAGTCATGAAGAACCTCTTAATGCTCAGTTCAGAAATTATGCGAGTTTTATTTGGTATATCAGTAGAAAAGAAGAAAAAGAAACACATTTTACTTCATGAGTCCTGCATATTTCATGACTATCTTTATGAAAATGTTTGACACGATGACATCACAATGGAGAATTCATTTTCAGCACTTTTGACATAATTTATATTAAATTAGTCACATACTTTTGGTCTAACCTGTATTAATTAGTTTGTCCAAAGGAGACCACTCAGGTCGTTGCTGCAGGTCATGTGTGTGTTGTTTCCCGAAAATATTAAACATGACAAATTCTTTCAAACAATCTGGTCTGTGAATAAAAGCCAACTTTGCAGAGCACCAAATCGTAAAGCATGCAACTTCAGGTTTATCAGAGGACACCTTTGTGTGTTGGTCAGCTGCCTGTGTAGCATAAATAGTTAAACAGCTCAGCAGCACTTTATAATAATGCCCATGATTAAAGGTACGATTTCCCTAAAACTGAAAGGAATGTTATTACATTTTATCTGACATTAAAAATGTAATTATAGTTACCTACAAATACACACACTTGGATAAGGGAGTAAATATTCAAGATTTTGCAGGAAAGAAGAAGTAATTAATCTGACAGTGTTTAAGTAATGAGTAACCTCAGTTATTTTCTTCCAGGAAAGAAATTTTAAATAGGGTGTAAATCTGATGCATTTTAACATAAAAACAAACAATATTTCCTTTCTTTATGTTGTGAATAAGTATTTACAGAATACATTGGGGGAAATATTGTTTGATTTTATGTTATAAATACATGGAAGTAACTAACTACTAAAATTACAGCAGAATTATTGGTAGCACTTTATAATGTCACACTATTAAGATTTGGAAAGCTAATACTGAGTGTGTAATTCATCATTTATATTTACTCCATCTTAATATATCATTTATAAATACAAATATGTTTAGATCTGTATTTATTATTATTTATGACTACAGTCAGTGCTGTAGTTATAATCGTGAACATATATTTTTATTTATAAATGGTATACTAAGGAGGAGTAATGCCATATAAATTATAAATTAATCACTTTTTGACACCTTGCTGATTATTAATAGTGGGACATTATTTTAAAGTTCTGCTGGGTTGTTTTGTTTTGTTTTTCTTCTTTCCTGTAAACCTTTAATTTTTGCTTTTATATTCTAGTTTATGTACTGGTAATTATTTGTAGGTACATATATATTCTTTGTAATTCAATAAACATGAAAAAAAAAATTTACTTTTGTGGAAATTAGACCCATAGTGGTTGGCCTTTTTATAAAGTGCTTCTAAGCGAGGAACCTGTCTCTGGAATGCGCATGTGCCAGTCCACTAAGCCTGCCACTTCTTCCTAACTTATACGGTATACCCAAGATGAGATTACTCTGAGGAACTCTTGCATTTTACCAAAATAGGAATATAATTCACGAGAGATAGCTGTCATATGAGAGAGGATTGTATGTGATGTGTAATCTACGTTTGAACTTAATCGGTTTGAAGTTGAAGGCTTAACCATCTAAGCTGACTGCTGGAACATCCTGAATATTTACCGCACTGAAACTGAGCATCTCTTACAGTCAGGACACCTTGGCTTAAAATTATGTCATTATTTTCTCTGTCAACAAAACACTTTTTTACCAGCGTACCGCCAAGCAAGCTAGAAGTACCTTTAAAAAAAACTGCACCAACGAGGTTTACTCTCACAAAGTTATGTGGTTGTGGAACTTGTAAATGCCCAGTTAAGCACCCTCCCACCGTGGGGAAAAATAAATCGGACACAAATGAAGTGCTTCACCCAAAAAGCGCGATTCCTCACTGCGTCCTGCAAAGTCAAAAGAAAGAAAGAAAGAAAGAAAGAAAGAAAGAAAGAAAGAAAATGAAGCAACGACACTATGTGCGTATTCTGCGCAATCACTGCTCTTCGTGCAGTGCGTCACGCGCACTTCATAAGCGCGTGTTTAGGTATGTTTGGTCAATATATGGCAACGCTGTGTGCGGAGGAGAGGAGGCAGGAGATGACTGCTGCCCCCCTCACTTCTCCACTAACCTCTCAGGAGAGTGGGGGGAGACGGACTGCATGGGGAACGTGCGGCTGCACAATGATCGCTTTTCTCTGATAAAACGTTTGGAAGCGAATTCGAAGAAGCGCAGTGAGCCATGCGCACATAGACCGTTTTGGCAGTTTGTGTTAAAGCCCTTTCTTTAAAGCTACAAGTGGTCTGGAGCCTGCTATGGAGGACTTTGTGAGTCAAAATGAGTCTGAGCATTGACAATGTCACAGACTTGTGGAAAAATGGTTCCTCGAAACTCGACGGGGCGTCTTCCCAGTTCAATTTCACTAACAGCTCTGGGGGTAACCATACGGTGCGCAGCGAGATGGACCTCACCCGAGCCATCCCGCTCGGCTTGGTACTCGGGGCTTTCATCGTGTTTGCCATTGCGGGCAACATCCTTGTAATCCTCGCTGTGGTGTGCAACAGGCACCTGCGGACCCCGACCAATTACTTCATCATCAACCTGGCTATCGCGGACCTGCTGCTGGGCACCACGGTGCTGCCTGTGTCAGCCACACTGGAGATCCTGGACTACTGGGTGTTCGGCAGGATCTTCTGTGACATTTGGGCGGCGGTGGATGTGCTGTGCTGCACCGCGTCCATCATGAGCCTGTGCGTAATATCTATTGACCGCTACATTGGAGTGAGCCACCCGCTGCAGTACCCGGGTATCGTGACGGAGAAGCGGGCTCTGCTGGCCATGCTTGGGGTCTGGGCGCTGTCGGTGGTCATCTCCATCGGCCCTCTGCTCGGGTGGAAGCAGCCACCGTCGCCGGACGACACGATATGTCCCATCACCGAGGAGCCGTTTTACGCGCTCTTCTCCTCCCTCGGCTCCTTCTACATCCCTCTCGTCGTTATACTGGCCATGTACTGCCGTGTGTACATAGTCGCCAAAAGGACCACTAAGAACCTGGAGGCAGGTGTGATGCGGGAGAGGATGAACTCCAGCGAGTTGACCCTCAGGATCCACAAGGGATCTCAGGTGCACGAGGATCCCGGCAGTTCTGGCACGGGGAAGGGTCGCGCGAACCAGGCTAGAAGTTCGCTCACGGTAAAACTGCTGAAATTCTCCCGGGAGAAGAAAGCAGCTAAAACTTTGGGAGTTGTGGTCGGCATGTTTACCCTTTGCTGGCTGCCCTTCTTTCTCGCCTTACCCATAGGTAGGTTCCGTACGTCACTCGGTGGGGGTCTTTTGTACGCCCCACGACTATACTTTTTTTTTTTTACATGAAGCAATTTGCAAAAAGACATCGACAACCTTTGTTCCCCCTGGAAGCCAGTTTAAAAACAGATATTTAATTGGTCAAAAACAGCCTGCAGAAAATACATCTCAGTCACATAAATGTCTCTGGGAAGCTAAACTGTTGCTGTTAAACGCTGCTGCAGGCATTGCAAATCATATCTGCCGCACACAGAATCTCCTGGGTTGCTCTGCTGTCATTAAACGTCTCGGTGGGCTCTACGGGTTTAGCCATTACTGCTGAAGTAAAACCCCTTATCTTGTAGCAATATGTGACAACATTATGCACTCCACACTGTATATAAATGCCACTTGTTTTGCACATATTCAACTCTGTATATTTTATATATTTTATTATTATTATTTTTTTTTTTTTTTTTTTTTTTACTATTTAATTTGTAAAAATGTGTATACACACACACACACACACACACACACACACACACACACACACGTAGGAAAATATTTAGTATACACATCCAGAAATGCATACACTATTATATATTGTACATATATTTATTAGTTTCAGGTTGGCCATTCTTGTATTTTGCTCGTTTGTGTTGTTGTGTTTGCACATCTCTGTTGCTTGTGGGGCTCGCACACAAGAATTTCACTCGCATGTGCTGTGCCAGTGTGCCTGCACATGTGATGTGACAATAAAAGTGATTTGATTTGATTTGATTTGACGCAGAATGAATGAATCTATATCATTGATCTGGCCTAAGCCTCTGTTTATGTTGCAAAGTTAAAAGTTCACCATTTTCTCTGAAATCAGGGCCCCATTGGAAACGCCAAAACATTTCAAGGAAGTGGAATTCACTAAGAGCTCATCCAAATATTTTCAGCGTAATTCAGTGTCTGATTTGATTTGTTGTTGCACTAAATACACTGTGAGTGGTAGGTGGCCTCTCTCTGCTCTGGTCAGTCATTTCAGAAGCCTGTGGAGCCTGCTGAGGCTCCCTTATGATGCCACTGGCGCTGGCGAGCATTCAACAGCACTCTGGCATGAATGTTTAAAAAACTGCAGTGGAAATGAAGCAATGTATTGCAGGCTGAGAAAACATCAAGTCTTTGTTTAGCAGTGGCATTTGGGAGGGGAGGGGGAAACGGCCTCACTGAAAAACAAGCGCTGTATTCAAGAATGGGCCGGATGGTCTGAATGTGTGGGGATTAACCCCGCGGGGGCACCGTGGGCTATATGTTTGTGTACAGCCATGTGTCTGCATGTGTTCATTTAGCGTCGATATAAGGGAGTGTGTTTATGCACCTGGCTTCAAGCTGCAGCTCATCACGTCCTCTCACACACACACACACACACACACACACACACACGCAGTACCTGAGGCAAGATCACTATGCAGTGCTACATGGCAGGGATTATTTTGCCCCAAGGCATCCTGGATGAGATACCGAATGTACACACCAAATGTGATTTTACAAAGTTCTGAATTTGCAGTTCTGAGAGGCTTCTACGCCTACATTCAGGGGTGGACTTCAGAAGGACCCTCTTTAGACACTGCCAAAAACCAGCCCCCAAGTTTCTCTTTACAGTCTCTGGTGTAGAATACTGATACATTGCGACAAAGCACCATGCAGCTTTATTTACTGCCCACTTTAAGTGGCTTAAGAGATTCATAAAAGCATCCACAGAGAGAGTACTCTGGCAGAGAATGGTGCTACTATATAGTCATGTCAAAGCTGGGCACCGAGCTCCCTTTCTTTTTAACATATTTTATTTTAGCCTTTATTTTGTTTAGCTTTTATTGTGTTGGGACAGTCTAGAGAAGGCAGGAAAGCAGGGGGGAAAAAAGCAGTAAAAGGCCTCGGGGCAGATTCAAACCTCTGCGTTAGCCTGGGTCGCCTGCTCAACCCAGGGAGCTGAACCGGGGCCCTGAGGCACCTCTATTTTCAGATGCAGATTTGTGGGAGATGTTGTTTTGAAGTTAAAGTTTGTCCTGCTCTCTGCTCTCTGGTGTGACTCACGTCTTAAGTCTGATAGGACAGCGGCACTATCCCTGTGTTGATCTGAGCCTCCACCCACAGAGTGGGATTTCCTGTTTCACACTTGTTATTATCCTGCTCCTTCCTCTGCACACTGCCACTGATTCGTATTGTAACTCATGTGGTTGGTGATGTGTGCGCGCGTGTGTGTGTGTGTGTGTGCGCTGGTGTGCAGTGGATGGGTGATGAAATATTTATCCGTGTTTATGTGAATGCATTGCAAGTTATGCTCGTTTGTGTCTTGAGCGATTGTGTCAGCGTGGCTGCAGATGCTTCTGCCTCATCCATCACTGCAGCTTTTTAAACAATCAAAAGCTTTCAGAGATCAAAGTGAGGCTGGCCAAAAGGAGCCACTGCAACCTCAGATCCATCAAGTTTTAACCTGTGAAGAAATATGTGAACTGTCCCTTAGCTACAGGTCTCACCTATCTTACGCAACGTCTGTTATTACTGTGGAGTTTATTTTTTTGTCATTGTACATAAATGGCAAGCAGGCAGCAACGGTTCCCACAGTTTGAGTCATTCCTTTTCAGGTTTTAAAGTGTCCTTTTTCCTTTTACGCCTTTAACTTGGAGCAAAAACCTCAGGATTATAAACACGACGTCAAATTTTTTTTAAGTTAGTGTACTCCAAACCAGCTACTTTGGACGAAAAGCGGTCCAAAATCTAACACACACTTGCTGGGAACTTTCAGCATCTGCATATTTGTCGGTAAAAGCGTCATACCTAAACTTAGAATGTATCAGCCTATTAGTCTGGCTGTTTCTCTTTTAAAAATGTAAAGCTTGCGTTCACTTCAGGTTGGCTTCAGCAAGTTTCCAAAGTTTATTTGATTCTGATTTTGATTTTTCGGGAACAAGATTGAAGAAGTTCAGAGTAGGCACTACAGTGCAAACACAACAATTTGTAAAGGCAACTTTACAGTCATGTAAACATCCCACTTCCATTAATCATGTGCACCAGTGCCTCCTGATGCTTGTTGTGTTGACTCATCTGACAAACTGACCCAGACTGAAGCCGATTTCCAGTCTTTTAATTTTGTTTCATGGTGTTTTATTTTTCCCTAAAGACTCATTTTCATCCAAATATCTAAGTTAGATTATATCCATCCATCCATCCAGTCCAGGTTTGCACTGGGGGCTGGAGCCTATCCCAGCTGTCATAGGGTGAGAGGTGCAGTAGGGCAGCCAGTACACTCCATGATGTACTTTTACTGTTGATAACTATTTATTTACACTGACACTGACCTTTCAAATCTCATATGTCCTTTAAGCAGGTCTCATATAACACATGCAAGATAATAGCTTAAGGCAACTCTGCAGCAAAAGCTATAGCAACATGGGTTCACATGCAAATTAAAGTGTTCCAAGGCCACTGTGCACGGAAGCAGATTTTATGATTGTTTACAAATATTTATTTATTTCATGTCTGTGATGAGATGAATTTCATAGTTTTTTCAGCTTAATTAGACATTTTCATGCGTTTATCTTGTTCATAAACAATTAAAATCTACAAAATCTACAAGATTTACTGAACAACAAAAGTCAATTTGCCCACATGAGTAAAACGAGTGCAGCTCATATTGAATTGCTTGCTAAATAACTGAAAGTAATTCTGAGTTATCAGCGAGGTTACTAATTAATTTTTGCTCCAGTGACTAATCAGTTAATTGACTTTTCAGTTAATTGACTTTTCAGGCCTGCATAGATATAAATGAAGAAAAGGTTTCTTCATATTGCTATTAAGGGGGGAAAAATGTTTAACTTTAAATAAATATACACACAAATAAATATATTTTAGAACCAGATCGACTGTTATCCTCACACTTGTCCTCATCTCTGCGCTCATCCAAAGAAAAGTTTTTAGTGTTTCATTGCACATATTTTCCCACAGCTCTGTCACAGCCAGCATAGGCACTAATGTCCTGTGAAGGCCTCGCATCGAACAAGTGGTGCAAGCAGCGTGTCTAAATGTGAGAGAATCCAACACCTGAGGTGTTGTTTCCTCATTTTTTGAGCAGAAACAGTTAATTCTGTGGGATTCTCAGACAGCTTCTTTGGCTTTTAAGGCCGCTGAGCTGGCCCGCCTGTGCGCTCCAGGGTTAACTCAAATGCTTTTTTGAGAAGGAAAAATAATTAGAGAGCTAAGTATCAAAGCAATGAAAAAGAAAGGAGGTGGCAGAGCAGAGCAGGAGGTGCCACGGGGTATCGGGGTGAAGACGAGGGGTCTCTGGGATGTCAGCTCAATTTTCCAAAAATAGCTTCACGCTACGGTTTTCATTGAAAGCAAAGCGAGAGGGCAATAATGCTTTTTTCCTCTCAGATCAAGACATATTAATCATATTTACTGCTGTGTTATGAAACAGGATGTGTGAGAGCAGATTGTGTGTGTGTGTACATGGCACAGAATAGGCATCACTACTTCAATTAGTTAGAATAACAGGATGCCATGTTTTGTTAAGATGTTCCTGTGTTTCAGAGTGAAATATGCGTGTGCCTGTCCTCAGGAAGGAGGTGCAAACATTTCTATTAACAGAAAGGGTGAGGCCGCAACCCGCCCGCATTTATCTGTATACTATTGTCCCAGGGCTGAGCCCATCGCCTCCTCTGCCGTTTATACTATAGCTTTTAAACATAAACACTTGAAAGAGGACAAAAATGGACCACGTTCACACAGAACTTAAACACACAAACATGAACCATGTCTGGACACTGGAAGGTCTGCTGTCAGCCAGCGCTTCCTACACTTTTATCCCACGTTTGTGTTGAAAGGAGACACGGGAACATGATGGCAGGGTCCCAACTTATACTCTCTGTGGGATGATCGGGATGTTGTTAAAGGGGGTTTCCGAGGATGGAGACGGTGCTTCGTATCGGTTTTGCCTGTGTGGATGCTGCTCTCGGTGTCCAATCCAGATGCACGTGGTGTAGATTTATACAACTGTCGCCCAAACCGAGACGTTACAGAACGTAAGCACGCAAAATATTTAATAATCAGGGTTGATCAGTTTCAAAAGGTTATGGGTGAGAAAAGAATAAGCAGAGATGTGATGCAGGCAGTCAAATCCTTTTGATTTGCAGCCAGCTACTACACAGAGAAACACACTGACAAATGGAGATGAATGGAGAGAGACAGACATGGAGAGAAACGAAGGAATGACCATATTTTAATTCACCAAATCCCCTCCTCTGTATCCCAATCACGCTCATAGCTCACACAGTTATGTAATCACATTTAAGTGGCCGAGCAGAGGGGAAAATAGCATGTGAAAATACCAGCCACCAAGAAGACACCGATTCATCTGGAGTTTATGGGGCCAAGACTCATTCAGACAGCAGTCTCATCTCACAGTCTAGCTACCACACACACACACACACACACACACACACACACACAGAGAGAGAGACAGCTTCTAGTACTTGGAGCCACTCATTAGGATGAAAGCTGAAAGCGACATTTCCTCATATTGTCAAATAATCACTTTCATCAACATTACAAATTGTCCACAGCAGCGTGTACGTGTGCGTGCGTGTGTTTTGGAAAGAACACGTCTGGTTCCATGCTCTCCTGTTATTGCGACATCAAAATCAAAGTGTGCTTTTGACCCGGGTACCTGCGTCAGTTCACCCTTTGGCTGTGTTGTGTATAATGCACCTTGTACAGCTTAGAGTAATCGTTAAAGCTGTTGATCTGATTTTCATGAAGAAGTAAGCTGAGGTGTCTCTGGTTGTCAGAGGTAATTTCACACTTGAAAGCCTGAGATCGTGGTGCATCCTCAGCCTATCCAGGAATGTGATATCAATTTAGGAATGTGGGCTGGTGTAAAGAAACGTTGTTTTACTCACATCAGCCTACACACAAACACGCGCGCAAACGCACAATGTGTCTGTTTCACACTAATCACGCTGTGCTGTGCTTATTAATCCCCTATTTTAGTCTTCAGGCTTCCCCTCTCACCTCATTAGCTTGTAAGATATCCTTCCTGTATTTAAGCTCAGCCACAGTAGGACAAAAAGCACAACAGGGGGTAGATTAATGCAATTTAACCCAGCCCAGATTTGCTCATTATCATACATGGCAAACTTGCCTCATACTCTTTCAGAATGATATCATTTCGTTTTTCGTGTCGAGTCTGACCAACGATCACGTCTGCACAGCTTCAGCCATGTTACCTGTGTAAACACAGACAAGGCCACTAGGCACCGTGCAGAAAGGAGACACTTGTGTTGCTAGTGTAACCTCCATAACCTCTGACAGGACAAACTGTCATTTCACTTCAACTTTTTTTCCCCCTTTTCAGACCAGCTCGTCTCTCCCACAGAGCATTTATCTAAAAGGGAATTCAGGGTCAGCTCACCTTTTCTGCTTTCTTGATCAAGTGTATTGTTTTACTTTGTTTTGGGTTTTTTCTTTTTAAGGAAACACATTATCTGCTTGTGAAGGCCTTCCTAAATACAAGGTTTTCTGTAATGATGAATAACATATGGAACTAACTGTCTTCACATCCTCATCTGAAGACTGCAAACGGTCTAAGAGTAAAAAAAACCCTGTTTATCTTAATCAGTGCTGCCACCTGTTGGATATGATGCAACATCAATAAAGGATAACTAAACCAGGAAGTCTCAGTAATGTGTAATGAGTATAAAATGATCTTAAAACGACCTAATAAAATGGCTGTAATTGATCCATGTTGATCACTTTCTGTCAGTTACATTTATTCA
Source organism: Diplotaxodon limnothrissa (assembly GCF_057381915.1). Taxonomy (NCBI): domain Eukaryota; kingdom Metazoa; phylum Chordata; class Actinopteri; order Cichliformes; family Cichlidae; genus Diplotaxodon; species Diplotaxodon limnothrissa. The sequence continues at coordinate 29,764,830 of NC_140597.1, read as the reverse complement.
GCCTCCAGATGACTCTGAGGTGCCATACTACACTTTCATATTCCCTTACAGAATATATAAATAACCTCTGCTGACTTTCACAGGAGAGATTCAATCCTCAAATTTAGCAAAAATGAGCATATCATCGCTCAGTATAAATGTAGCTCAGGACTGCATGCTTATTCATGAGTCATTTGGTGAAAACATTTCTTTAGCACAACTTAATACACATTTTTTCCGACATGTACAAGGTCGTTGGAATCTCAACTTCGGATGCTTCAGGTGAAAAGGTCAACTTTCACGACTGTGTTTCGAGTGTGGAGGTTGAGTCAGAAGGCGAATAGCTTAGCTTGTCATGAACCCTGAATCTCTGCTGGTGAAACAGTGAGAACACATGATACTACCTAAAATGAGTAAGGTCTTTGAGTAAACAACACTTTTAGTATGTTAACTGTTGAATTACTCTAGCCATCAGATCAATCTTTAAATTAAAAAAGCTGTTTCGATCCGGCTCAAAAGCCACAACGTTTTTATTTATTATTTTTATTTAACCTTTTTTATATAGGTAGTCCCATTGAGACCTAATGTCTCATCTACAATAGAGACTTGTTCATAAAGTGGAGATTGACACCAGAGTTTGCAGAAGCATTGTTTTTATTATAAATCATTCAATAACCTCAACAGAACCCTGAGAAGGATAAATGGAAGAGGATGGATGGGACGTCAACTTAAAAAAAAAAAATCCCAGAGAGCCATTGAAGAGAAGAAGTGTCATCTCCCCCAACCTATCCTCAGCCATGCCTTTACCCACACCTCTGGAAGTGTAGACAATTGGCAATTAAGCCTTGGCAACACCCAGAGACTCTTGCACTGCCACTACGAAGGAGTTGCAGAAGGGTGTCACAAGGTGAACACGCATATCTCTGAAAATAAATCAGTCATTTAAAGACCCAAGTTTTCAAATCTGAATTATATCAGAGATTTTTGATAGTTTGTTTTTACAGTAACAATCGAAGTCTAGTTAACAACATTATTTTTAACATTATTTTATTATTAGGATAAGCGTTACTTAATTGGAGTCTAAAATTTAGGAACTCAGCTAATTGGCTTCATTTGTACTGTGCAGGCTGGTTTTCTGAGATTTAATTGACGGCCTTGCATACAAACAAGTTAAAAAGCTCAGGGAAAATAGTGAAAACTGAGACGTTAGAATATGTGTAGGGTAATAAAAGAGTTTATGGCTGACACATGTTCTTATATAGAAAAATCGATTTCACTTGACGGTTTATTTATCTTTTACAAACTAAAGAGGTAATAATGAATTCCATTTAGATATAATCAAAAATAAGAACTTACTTGTGTACAGGTCAGAAAACCATGACACTGCCGTCTACTTAGGCCACGCCCCTCAAGTCACTAAACCGCTGCTGTGATTGATTTAACATCCTTAAAGTGGTAGGCACCCATTTTAGCTCCTAATCACACGGTATCACCTGAGTTATCGTTAGGTTATTTAAACTGGCCATTCTAAATTGGCCTTAGGTGTGAATGTGAATGGTTGTCTATGTGTTAGCCAAGAAGCTAGCTAGCTATAATGGGGCCTCTGGACTCCAACCCCTCCACATTACATTACTGACTAGATAAGAGAAAGAAAATAGAAGGATTGATGTTAGTTTTATGTGAACTAGCCAAAGAACAGAAGAAATTAGGATTTCTGCACAGAGCCGCTGCTCTCTTATTCACAATAGCTCCAAATGTTTGATTTGGCAGATTCTGTCAGATCCCAGTTTGTGTCTCCTCCCTGGATCAAAAAAAGGATCTTTCACTTGTTGTATTGGTGAATGTGTAGAATGTGTAGGCGACTACATCAGCCATGCTTACTATTCATGACTAAGAGCAGCTTCTCTTTTTACCCCCTGCTGTCCCAGGGTCCTTTAATGTGCACCTGCGGCCACCTGAATCCCTCTTCAAAGTAATCTTCTGGCTTGGTTACTTCAACAGCTGCCTGAACCCCATCATCTACCCCTGCTACAACCGCGAGTTCAAGCTGGCTTTCATCCGGATCCTGAAATGCCAGTGTCACCAGCGCAAGCGTCCCGGCTGGAGAGAGTATAATTACCGTTCCTCCACCTTCAGCTCCTCTGGAAACTCACGCAAAAACTCAACGGACCACAACTCCGGCTGTCTGAACGGAAGCCAGCGTACTCTGCCGTCCTCAGCCAGCCCGAGCCCGAGTTACCTGAGTATGGGTCTGCCGCCTTGCCCTGAGGGGGAAGCATTATACATCTGGGGAGCTACCACCCCGACTCCCTCCACCCCCAACCTGCTGCCCGGCAGCCCCATCGATTGCCAGCCGACAGCTCTGAGAGGGGGGAGAACCGCTGAGGAAACTACAGGAGGAGTTTTCTCTTTCTCCTTTGTGAAGAATAAAGATAAGGGAGGGGTCAACAAAGACCTTATTGTGCCTGTTGACAAAGTGTGACTCATTCGTCGTACTAAGATGAGACTTACTGGTTCATTCCTTATAGGGATCACAGTAACAAACAGAGCAGGGAGGTAGGGTTTCACAGGCTTCACTGTACATGATCCCATGATCATTCATCAGTCAGTGGATTATCATTGTCATAAGCTGTCAATGTAAGGTGAAGAGTACTGACTATGCTGCTGTATCACAGGTATGTTGTTCCATGTTGCTGTAACTGAGATTGAAAGTAGAGTTTCTTTCAGTAGACAGTAACAGCTCTGACACAGTGTTTGCTGCCCTCTTGGGACTGGACACAAATCTGTGCATGCATGTTTTTTTTGTTTATTCAGACTCTAGGAGAAAAGACTGAAAGGACCTCCATCCAGCACAGCCTCTCACTCCCTTTCAGTTACAACTCCACATCTGCTCTGTACAAGAGCGAACGTGTCGAAGAACCCGAGTCGTGTAAAAAGGGTGGAAAGACAAACGATCACTGTTCTGTTGCAGTCACTTGGTATCTTTATGGTATATTGTGGAAATAAAGTATAACCTGTTTTATCTGCTGTGCACACAATCATCCCATATCATCTTCTTTGTATGTTTGTAGAAATGTGATGAATAAATAAAAGTAGAACGTTGCTTGAATTCTGCTTCAAGGCCAACTCTTCATTTCTCACTTTGCTCTGGCAAACAAAGAGCTCTCTCAGGTATTATCCGAGGTGTTAACATCAGTCTGATGATAGAAGCAGAAGCAGATGGTGTTTATTAGATTTTAAAAAAAAAAGGTTTTCCTCATTATATAGATAGTTAACGTAAACACAGCTCATGATCAGTTGTTATTAAAGTGTTAATCACCAACTACCAATTAAGAGTGTGATAAATCAGATTTTTTAGAAGATATAAAAGAGAGGATCCAATACTGGAGACAGAAACATGAAGAAGATCAGAAAAGTGCAAAAAAAAAAACCTCAAGAACAAAAACTAACACAGAACTCAGGGGATTGTCTGCACTTTTGTCAAAAAATTCAACACATACAAGTAATCATTACACATATTTAAAGATTTACTATGTTAATTTATCTGCTTCTCATACTCTATTACATTAGCAGCAAAAATGATCCAGCAGTTAAATTTTTATCTACTAAAAGATGCAAAATCCACCTTTTTATTTTGTCCTTTATGTATTTCATAAAGTCACACTTCCTGGAACTTTCCTTGACAGTCGTTGGTCCTTTCCACCAATGATTCAAAGCAGGCTTTGTCTGTGATTCATTACAGGTACAAAGACACACAGTTACACTGTTTGATTTGTAATAAGGGTAAAGTGGTGGTTTGTATTGTCACGTCACAGCATCCTGGCATACCCTGCACCTTTCCCAAAAACTGGGATAGGCTCCGGCTCCTCGCTCTGCAGGCCTGAACTGGATAAGAGAAGAAGCTGGCTGGCTGGCTGGATGGATGGATGGATGGATAAAATAAAAAATTGAGCAATTAGCGTGCCTCAATAATATCAACAATATCCACCCACCAGCATGTCTATAGATCACCAACACATCATAAAACACATTATATTTAAAGAATCTGTACAATCCACATAAGAAGCTGTTTAAAAATAACAAGATAACAAAGTGATTTTACTTTGTAATTTAAAAAAATGCTAATAATTTACATGGATTTTACCACTTAGTACAACACAGTACATTCAGCACTTCGAGAGAGACCAGCTGTTTATTCTGCTTCAGAGTGGAAGGTGAGTGGAGCTTACAAAGAGTTGCAGGTAGCAGAGGAGGAGATAAATTAGCACTGCGTTTCACTCTTTATTACCAGCTGAAATGAAGCCATTGCTCTCGCAAAGGTCCAAGATTTAACACATTCAGGTGAGAGGGCTTTAACATCTTATTCAGCAGCCTTGTTTTCACCTTATTTTCACCTCCTTTCAAGATTAAATACCTTCCTGACTGCAAGCACCAACAGAAATGTGCAAACGTCTTGCATGTTTCTTTTTATTCATTTTAATAAATCTTTTTCAGAAAAATGTCACATATTCAGTCTCAGGTGTGAATATTCTGGCATCTTCCTTTTATACTTAACGGTGATATAAAAATATATATATTACTTGTTCTGTGGAATTGGATTTCACTTTTTTGCTGGTTTTTAGCCACCAAACAGCTTTTTTTCACAGCACAGCAATAGAGATCAGACAGGAAAGCAGGAAGAGAGCAAGGGGGAATGACACACAGTTTTTTTCCATTATTTCTCAATAAATCCACAAAACAGTAGCTTCTACTTTCATTTGAAGGAAGTTCTTTTCTGGTGTAAACTGCTTAACCTCACCTGAACGACCTCCTTTGACATGATGCTGGCATTAGGACATACTGTGTTTATCTTCTATTTTACTACACCACATGTTCAAACATGCAGATGTCCTTTTTTTACATCAGCGAAGGGCTGGAAAAACCTGATACAGGCAGGAGCGTGGACATACTTTGCAGCTTGTGACACTAGTCTTAGGAAAAATACCACGTGTGGGGGGTGACACATTGTTAGAAACGTGTAAGTGGAAAGGAACAGAAAGGTGGTTCATCGGGAGCAGGCCACTCCTTTCTTGACTCAAGAACTTCTTCCCTTTTTTTATTTCTGCTCTTTTGGCATCATGGGGTTCAGTGGGAAATATGAGCTTGAGAGTCAAGAGAATTATGAGGATTTTCTGGAAGTAGTTGGTATGAGGATACTTCTTTTTTTTTAAGCCACAAATGAACTAATGTCAGGCATCATTTGTTTACACTTTGTTGGACTTCTTGCTCTGGGATATAACCCGCTTGTTCACAGGTCTTCAAAATGCCAAGACAGACCACAAGGCGGTGACTGAAGTGGTGCAAGACGGGAATAACTTCACCTGGACACAAACCATCCCGAACTGGACCTGGTCCAATACATTTATTGTTGGTCAAGAATGTGAGCTGACGACGATGACAGGATCCAAATTCAAGGTGAGGAACTAAAATGCACAGAGGAAACTTAGGATTTGCAGCTGACAGTGTTCACAACTTTTAATGAAACCTTCATGTAACCAAAGCTCCACGATATTTTTCTTAAGGCGCCTGTAACTATGGAAGGCAACAAGATTTCATGTCAGTTCCCTCAGTACCTCTTCACAGCAGAGATCGTTGATGACAAGCTAGTAATGGTAGGAGAAGAAGCCACTTATTCACTGCACTTTTTGAATGAGATTAATAATCCCTTAGATAAATCCATTTGCTCTTTTAATACCAGATTATCTTTAATCCTCTTTTTTTTCCTTTTTTGCGTATGCAGACTTGCGTAACTCCAGGAGAGAAGGGTGTAACCTTCAAAAGAATCAACAAGAGGATCTAACACCGCGAGACTCAACACGCTTGGATGGAAAAGAGGCTGCAGAAGGTGAAGCATGACAGTGCCTGTTAAATGGGCCGAGGAAGAGCGTCGCTGGGCCTCACGGGTCTGAAACTTAGGCCCAACACAGCAGAAGTGGCCAAACAACATTATGTACTGTATTTTTAAACAGTGTTCATTTTTGATCCAATGAACATCTCCCGTTTTACCTTCAAAGTGCTAATGATCTGCCACTGTGCTCTGATTTTGAAAGTCAACATATTTTCCATCCACTTTCTTTATGTGTTGTTTTACAGCCTTTTTTTTTACTTGTATGTCTCATTCATGTGAAATCATAAGCAGAGGGTGATCTCTTACATGGTTTAGACTGAATGATTGTTTTTCATGATTATTAAACTATGATTTGAATAACTAACAGAATACTTGATCAGTTTTTAGTCAGTCTTTTTGACTGCTCTGTCCTCTGTCTTCTTGTGATGTGAAGAACAGCACGGGCTGAACTCACACTGACATAAAGGCCTTTATTATTACGACTATTAAAGTCACACTTTACCCTTTGATTCTAACGCTGCAAGCACACAGCGACCTTAAGGTGTTGTTATTTGGTCTCTTACTCTGTTCAAACTTGCGAGACCTTGTTCCGTAATTACAGAGCGTCCTGTGAAAGATCACCATTCTCATCTTTCTTTACCAGTGAATGAAACTCGCTTACGCAGTGCAATCTTCCACAGCTGGTCTCAAAGAACAGAAGTAAAACCACATCTGCTGACAGAGAGAGGAAAATGAGTCTTTTGCTCATATTACACCACAGTCTGTGCATCTGATGCTTTTTCAGTTTCCCTTCCTTTCAAAACATGTTATCTTTTTTTATGCATTAACACATAAAGCACTTCGTTTAGCTTATGATATGAATCGTCAGGAAAGCCACAGTACACCTTAAAGGCATAAACAAGCGGTACAATAATTTTAATAACTTCCTGTGTCTTTTATTATCTTCATATTTTCCCTGAAACTTGACGGTGATACCACAGAGCTGATGCGCTGATGAACAAGATAAACCGCGGAAGAACTTCTGCAGCATCAGTTTTTAAAGTGCAAAGTTTCCTGTCATTTTCATCACTTCTTTTTTGTGTCGAAATGATTCTTGAACTCAAAGTCAACTTCTCTTTTACTTTCTTTACTTTATTTTATCCTTTTATCTTGTTCTCGAAACTGTAATAAAGTCAGTTAAGCAGAAAAACAAATTCAAAGCAAATTCAATGCCAGTTTAACAAATGGGAAAATATATTTCTGTGCACATTTGATACATGAAAACCCGAGGAGGGACAGATTTCATAAATACAACCCCATACACATCTGTGCAAAATAAACCTGCTAGTAAAGATTGCTTCAGGTGGATCTTTAATCTTTTTTGTAGTTTGTGGTGTTTTGATTCATCAAAACTATTAATTAACCATTGACGTGGGACATTAAGTATTTACATCTGTGCTTCTCCCCATCCCATTAGGTTTTAGTGGGATGATGAGAGGTAACTGATGCTACATCTCCTCTTCCAGTTCTGCCTTGAAATTATAGACCTTGTACATTATGTTTTCCAAAATAAATGTTTTTTTTTAGTCATAGATAAAGGACCGAGTCCAATTCTAAAACCTCTAGAGAGAGGAAAGACTGAAACAGCACAGTTTAGTAGTGAGAAAAATCCCGATTGTTCGGTTATTGCACGTCTAGTCCGTCCGATTCACCCTCAGCATGTGGTTTTGTGGCTGTTGGTTTTAATATGACTTTTGTGCTCGACACTCCAGGCTACAGGTGCGTTTCTCTAATCTCACCACTAGGAGGTGCCCTATTTCTTCATAAAAACAAGAGTTTGGCTTTTAAATCAATTTCTCGGCGTAGAGTAAAAAAGATTTCAATCTTTGCAAGAGAAAAAAAAATTTCAGTCTGTTTCGAAACACTATGGGAATTATTTGCCTTAATAATGCAAAAGAAAATAAAAAAAAAACACACAAAGGAAAGTAAATATAGTTGAAAAAAACTTATCAGTCTTATAAGACTGGGCTGTGCTCACTTGGACAGTGGCAAATGTACAAGACGTATTTATGCATATATACTTCTAATGCACTTCTATATCAGTGGTACATTTCATCATGAAAGAGAAAAATCAGAACCTCTGTAATCACCATCTATAATCTGTCAAGTTTTAAGCTAGTGTGTGGTTAAAATCCCGCATATGATGTCATATCATAAGGTTCCTATCATGTAGCTGGGCTTTTTTATTGAGCATGACATCAAACATGTGGGTTTTTTTCTTGTCATGTGTACTTATGTGGAGAGGGGGTGGGAGGTGTATTTGACAGAACACCTGTGCTTCTGAATCAGTGTTTTTAAGTGAGGTTGGATAAAATAAAATGAAATAAAATAATGATACAGGGGGAAATACACGATACATGATCGACCATGCTGTTTACTGTCAAGTCAACTTATATACACAGTTATTACAAATTTACATGACATTATATAAAACTGTCCAATGGATCCTTACTGTATTAATCAGACAATGAACCCACTAAAGTAAGCACTGGATATTTTAAACTATATCTAGCACTCCCCTGCTGTACCAAGACAAAAATATCCATTGTATTAAATAAGTAGCACCCAAATTAACCTTTATAAACAAAACATTTCTAGCCATGTGTTAGATGTAATTACAGTAGAAGCCCTTCAATAACACTGATTAAATGTTGCATTGTGACATGAGGTGAGCAGCTTTCTCTGCATCCCCCTCCTCACCCAACCCCTTTTCTCCTGAGGACACACTCAAAGGAAGCCGGGAGCTTTCTTCTGTAGCTCTGCATACAAAAGCCTACAGGAAAATGATCCATTAACAAACTGACGCCTGGAGCACCACCCTCCCCCTCCCCTCATCCACACCTCTACAGACGAGCCCTAAAGACTGAAGATCTGGAAAATTCCTCACAGTGGTATCATGTTTATTTGTTTGTTGGTTCTTTAGGATTCTGTAACTGAAATTTTTTAAATATTTGCAAGCAAACATGATTAGACAACAACGTTCCAGATTTTCTCAGTTCCACAGTAAGATAAATATGCCACTGTGCTGCAGGGAACAAAGCTAAGGCTCAGCGGTCTCTAAGAGTTCACTATTGTGTGTGCGACATGAGGAGGGTGGTCGGTTTGCAAGTATTATACAACAGGATAATGTCTTGTTTGTCAGAGAGAGCCCCATCACTGAATAGGTTTCTATATGTCAAAATGCCACACAGCATAGAAAGCACTGATGGAGCTGCGGAGGTGGACGGCAGGAGTAGAAGAGAGGCTTAACTTGTTCATCAGCACGCTGATTAGTGATGCTCCTTTACTACCCCACCAGTGGTTACAGTGTGGGACTGACTGATTAAATTATTTGCTATAGATTTGAACTTAACTGCAAAGTGCTGGAAGAGTATGCACATGCTAGTCTGCATTCATGCATAATCAGACAAGAATTACCGTCTGGTACTTTTAGTTCTGCATTTAGCCTCAAAAAGATCTAAACACAGCTGCCAAGTATTTTTATTATTTTAAAGCAGAAGAAATGATTAGAACACAAGTAACAGCACTTAAATAAATGTATTTAAACTGCTCCACTGGCTTTAGCTTAACGCAGGGCAGGTTTAATGAATGGTGAGCTGCAGTGACAGTATGTGGTCACAGCTGGAGGGCTGTGTGTAAAACCTGCAGGAGTTGTTACATTGTCTTCTCTCTAAGACAAAGTAACAGTGGGAACCGTGTGCACCCGAAAAGCTGCAGGCACTTGAGAAGAAACACACCTTTCACACACTCACTTCAGTCTTTTGTGTTTATTTTTTTCATGGCACTTTATGATAAAAACAGATCATTTTATCATTCAGTGTCACATAAACCAAGGCTACAAAAGAATATAAAAATACAAGTTGGATGTTTGTGGTGTCATTTTTACTATCACATTAGACGAGGGTTGTTTGGTGTGACTGGCATCAGCATTTCTTATGGAAAAAAAGAAAAGCAAAAAAAGCATGATTAAACTGGCTAAAAGACGAATGCATTCGGTAAGATCTATCACTTCCAAGCCTGATGCTGCAATATGCAACATATTCATTGTGTTCAGAACCCGCCGCCCCCCTCTAGGGGAGATCCAACTTACAGCAAGTCAAGTCACAATTATAAAAAAAAATTTTAAAACTTATATAAGTTATAAAAGATGAACCAGTGGTAAACATGAGACAGTGATGGCTGTGGTCACTTTAAACAAACAAACAAAAACAACGTATTGCACCTTTGACACCTCAATGAGAAGTTGCTCTTGAATTATGAGAAAGAGAAAAATTAGCTAAAAAACAAAACAAAAAACTAATTCACACCAACAGCATTCAATGAAAGAATCTGAAAAAGACTGAACTAAAATATAATGAAGACAAATGGAATGCATAAAATACAACAAAACTGTACACAGAGTTAGAAAACATAAAGGCATAGTATCATGGTTTATATCACTGAAACACATCAACAAGTCCTTTTGGTGGATGCAGGATTATATTAATCTGGGTAATGCTGTTTCAGGAAGCTTCATGTAGTGTTGTCTAACAAATATCTGTACATGTCTGTGAGCCTGACAACTGCTCAGGACAAGGCACGGACATGAGGAGGCTGCCCAACGTGCACAACTAACACCAGAATGAAGTGAAAAGTCGGGACATTTAAACAATAGGCAATTCAAGGTTCAAGAAATTCCAAGTAGCATATCTGAGTTTACACTTCTTCCAGAAAGACATCAGTTTTCTACAAAGCTGAGAAGACACTATCAGTTCAGTCAAGAGCTGGAACAATGAACAGATTCACTGATGTGTACTTTAAATGTTTCCTGACTCCAGCCTGCTTTTCTTTGCGATATATAACTGCAGATTTTCTATATTTAAGTAGAGTTTTAAAAAAAGTATGAATACAATTAATATCATTAATGTTTTTAAGCGATTTCAGAAATATCACACAGTTACTCAACCTAAAACCCAAATTGATGATTTGCAGCCCTAATTCAGTCAAAATATAGTAAAAAAAAAAAAGAGATCCCGAAAATTGGAGTCGGCAAAGTTACAGTATCACTATGATACCAGCCGGCACTGGGAAGACGGAAGAAATGTGGAACAATTAGAAACAACAGGCTGCAGATACTGGTGTGTCAAACAAGCAACCGCGGGCTTATTGAGCTATGTAGCAGACTATTTCATGCATTCAGTTACTGAGTTGTACACAGTATGGTCCAGTGATGAATAAGGAGAGTATAACAGCCCCCGCAGATGCTGAATTAGCATCCACTTTAAAGCATAAGCACAGAATAATGAAGGAAAGGCTGCTAGCTTCAGCCTTAAAACCTGAGCCTGTTTCTATGAACAGTTACAAAAAAAAACAAAAAAAAAAAAACTAACTGACCAACGGTGGATTTCTAAGCTGGCAAAAAACTACATAATATCAAAAATGAATATTTAAAAAAAAAAGTCATAAATAAAAGCTATGACATGTTTCAATGGCATCATATTCAAGTATAATCTTGTTAAAGTCCCTGATACTTAGTGGTTCATGTAAACATTTCAGTCATTAACACAGACACAGAACCAACAGTTCAGAAGGCAGCAGCAATTCATATGTACAACACACACCAGCGTTGTGTCTCCTTCACCATGCTGGTCCAGTCACATCAGTTTGTCTTTTAATTCTTTGAGTGGTGCTGGAGAAATTAAAACTTTAGCATGACAAAGCCTGCAGCTTTAACAGAGCCACACGTTCACCTGCATGCGTGAGGGCTCAGCCACAAGGCTCGACTTTGGAGGTGAGAGAGAAAAAAGATGACGAGGGAGGCGGGGATAAAAATAGCGCACGCCTGATCGAGCTGCGGACTTCACCTGCTTCGCACAGAACAATGACTTCTTCGTCCCCTCTGAGGTCTTATGTTGTGAGGAATTCTCAGAGAAGCCCTTCAGCTCATTAGATCAATGTTCAATGACGTGCAGGAGACACAAGTAAAATTTCCACTGACATACAGTCTCTTTGTGCTCTGCCACGTCAGCAACAAGCCTCCATTTCTTTCATCTCTCTGAAATGGTGGCTTAAAAAACAAAAAACAATATCAGCCAAATTTTCTCTATAACATGTTCAATTTTTGGGATTAGTAATTAAAAAAAAACAAAAAATAAAACGTCAAGCAGCAAGATATGCTTATCACATACTTTGTCTTCTGTGCACTTCTAAAATTGGCTCAGCCATCACAACTGAGAACAGGCACTGAATGAGGTGGGTGTTGGATCACACGGCTGCTTTCATCTCATTCACAGTGATGACAGTCTCAAAATAACACAGATTTATAAAGTCAGCTCGGAATATAGGGATAAGAATTTCACAGCGCCTCAGTATTTCATGAGGCAGAGGAGCATTTGTCATGTCAGTGTGATGACTTCCACTGGATCTTTCTTGCTTTTGGACCTCTGTTTGCGTCTGAGGCGTCTCTGTGAGAGGGACGAGGGAGCTGGGCAAGCTGAAGCTGTTGCGGTGGCGACGGAGAGAGAGAGGAGGTCTGTAAGTGGGTGTTTGGGGATTTGGAGGTCTCTATCAGCGGACTCCCGTGGGGGTTTGCGTTCCCTCTCCGTCTCCTGGCGTCACCTGTCAAAGCAGCCGGCTGTGAACGTGTGATGAGCCCCTAGGTAGCTCCCACTGTAAGCCATGCTCAGACAATGTCGCGGCTCTCCAGCAAGGGCCATCTGCACAGAAATGGGGCCCTGGAGCGGCAGCCCACGAGTCCCCGGTTGGAGACCTGAGGTTAGGCTTGGGTAGGAGGGGAACACCCCCGCAGGAGTGATGGAGGCAGCCCCAGCTAGAAGACCCATCCTGTGACTCTGAAGAAAGTCCTGAGACATGTTTACCACAGACCCCAAAGCCTGGGACTCAGCTAGTGCCTGCAGCTGGGACAGGGATGGGGAATGCTGAGAAATGTGTGGAAAGCTATCTGGCTGAAAGAGCAGCTGTGGTGTGGAGGAGGTGGAGGAGGCTGGTCTCTGGATGGCTGACACTGGAGAGAGGTGAGAGGTCTGCGGCTGGGACTGCAGAGAGGAGGGCCGGTGAGGAGGTGTGGATTTGGCTTTATTGGCCTCCTTCACATCGTTGTCATGAGCACTAAAAGGGAAAGGCACATATTTCAGTTGTTATCACACCTACTGCAAAAATGAAATAAATCAAGAAATGTGTGGGTTTGTGCGTCCCTTACAGCAACATCAGCTCAATGCACTGGGTGAGGTGGTCCCATGTGTACCCTGTTAGTAAATGCAAAGCAGTTGTCCAACTTGGAGAAATCTGAAGGCAAATACGAGATGCTGCCACACACGCAGCAGCAACCTGGGATGGCCTGAAACTCAGAAAGGCATGGTCTGTAAAAGAGAAAAAAGATCATCACTCTATGTTCAACACCTGTGTGACACATTAAGTAAAGTACAGTTCACTACAGTCTTTTAAACTCACCCTGCAATGAAACCTCCAGGAAGTAGTGTGTGTATTTCTCCATGAAAGCCTTGGTCTTGGAGAGGGAGGACAGTGGCCAGCCATTGTAGAGGTCGCCCTCCTGCACTGAGGCATGGAGGTAGTAGTCAATAAAGTGGGCGGGTGTGGGCATACACAGATTCCAGCCAAAGGTCTCGAGCAGCAGGAGCTCCATTTTGATCAGATCCTTCTTGTTGAGAACTATGTTTAGGCTGCACATGAACCCCAGAGAGTTCAGCTGCTCCAGTTTGGGGACCCGGTCCTCCTTCTCCTCAAATTTGCCTGCAAAGAAACAAAGATGTAGCGAGGGTGGCTATAAAACTTTAGTTACACCTTCAGACTTTAGAGCCATAAAGACAAAAAAAAAAATAGAAACATCCAATATTTATTTAACTTATGTAACAGTTTACATATGTATTCAAGGAGGCAACCTCTGTATTGCACTTAGCTTGTAAGTTCTCAAAAATATAAAGCATTACACTAATGCAGAAGACTTTTAGCTATGGTTTTTGTGTTATGGGTAAAGATTTTGAACAAAAAAGTCTTTAACATCTTTAAAAATATATAAAAAATTTTGTAGGCTTTAATGGATTTATAAAATATGAACCAACTCATTTAAACGATCATTAGCTGCACCTCTTGTGGTGACAAAAAATGCAATTCATAACTAACATCATCTCATGTACTGAAGAAAAGTAAGTAAGAATGGAAAATGTGAACCAGAATGAGTTGCATCTGTTAAAGGGTGTTTAAAGAATGTTTATTAATTGTTTTCCCTCTTTTTAACAAGATTACCATCATGTGCAGCAGGTTTACGGTTAGCTCTAAAGCAGTTTATTACCTACTAAGAATTTGCAATTAAGTTGGCTACTCCCGAACATCTGGCCATAGAGCAAAGTGATTATACTAATAAGCCCAGGGAGGCTTACAGTGGACCATAAAAGGACTTTCTATGAAAAACACAGTCAGCTCAATCCTCAGTACTTTTGTCCCTTTGTCTCACTCGCAGACATTAGAGAATCGTCATTTTTGGTGAGCCCCCCTCCCTGTCCTAAGACTTCCTGCTTTCCATAGCAACAGCCCTGAGGCCTCTGGGGTCCATGTGACCAATGAAGTGGGGTGTTTATGCCTTTAATCCAAGGGTCCAACAGGCCTCTTCTCAAACATTAAGAATGAGGGCGAGGAGGGGTCGGGTTACACTGATACAGACTCCCTTTAAAGCCTGCAACAAACTGCATGCAGCTTTTACTACTAACTTTCAATGGAAGTTGCTGGCTCTCAAAATCAGAGCTCAATTTTTTTTTAATACTGCTTCTAATTATTGGGAAGAAGCCTTGGACATTTAGCTGTGCAATAAGACACTTTAAATTTAAACAAATGGGTTACGGGATGAAACATAATGTAGCTATAAGCAGTTTTTAAACAAGTATAAGTCCTCCTGTGGACATACAAAAGTGGATCCTAGCAGATAAATTACACCAAAAATATTGTCAATGATTACAACATAATACTCTGCAACAAATGTTTTCATACTGCTTAGACCTGATAAATAGGAACAGATCAAGTTAATACAGTTTAGTCTAATTGAGAAGCACCTAAGAGAAGCATTCAATAAATAAATACATACATAAACACATAAATAAATCAGTACTGTATTACAGACAAAGAAACAGAGAAAAGGTTTCTAAACTAGATTTAATATTTCTTTGGCCCTGGCAACAGGACTGCATGTGATCGTGTTGCCAGGGATCATTTGCAAAAAAATACAGTTAACCCAATAGCTTAACAATAAGCCAATATTAATCTGATTAATGAATTAATTTTTTAATTTTGAGGACCACCAGACTTGCCACGTTTATTAAAGCATATTTATGTCTAAATGTCCGATTTGCTCTCTCTTGCTTTCTTTATAAGGATAGAATTTACATAATATAACATTGAGAATAAAAATTTATTTGCAGACATTTCAATAATCAAAAATACATATTTTTCCTGCCTGGAGACAAAATGTTACCCCATTATATCACGCTGGTAGGATTAAAATGTTACACTTCAGCTTGGCGAAAATATGCATTAATCCGGAAACAACGAAAACTCTCTGCAGGAGTAAATCTTCTAATCTAAGACAAGGCCAATGAAACACTGAAAACAGGAGCTTTACTAACCTTTCCCAGCTACAGTTATAAGTAAACAGCAACAATTACCTGATACTGTCATTGTCTTCAACAGACCTCATTTTCATATTTGAGCCCACGTCTAGTAGAGCGTCTTGAGTGTCTTCCTACAAGTATAAATTTTATCACCTATGCTGCAAACCACCATTAAGCAGGGGAAGGAAGAGAGAGGGAATGGGACTGGCAGGCCAACATGCAGGGATGTGGGGGTGAGACAGTAATTAGTAGAGAAGCAGTAATCGTGTCTATCAGGCAGAACAGGAAGCACAAAGAAACAGCGCTGTTTTACAACCACTCAGATTCAGTCCATGGCTCAGTCCACACTTGTCCCATTCTCTCACCCTCATATCCTTTGGATCAGGTCCCCGTCTGCTCCTAGACTGCTATGTCCACACAGACACTGCCATAAAAAGGCATCACTGCCCCCCTATCCCCACATAACCCCAGTCTCTTTGATCCTAAGACACACAAGTCAAGCTCCTTATTGTGTTCTGTGCTTATTCCTTTGGTTTACAACAATGAGTGTCCAAAAATAATCTTCAGTCAAACCTGCCAAACCATAACAAGAGTTTAAACCAGAAACAGGTTTAAGTTAATATCATGGAGATTACAGTGTGTCATTTCAATAAGTGAACACATCATCAAAAAACACAGGATGGTGAATAAATTCACTTTATTCACCCACCCACTCCTCTCCTGCAGTCTGACAGCATCTGAATATAGCAACTTAGTGTCTGAAAGGCCATCCTCGTCATTTACACTTCATATTCAACAAGTCTGAACTACATGCAATCACAGTAACAGATAGGCATGATCAAGATTAGCACATTTCATGCTTCTCTGCGTGCCTCAGCTCACTAGAGAATAACCCTTAACAGCCATAACATATACATAATAAGAGTGTCTCTCACCAACTTGGTTTCTGATTTGCAATAAGATTAAGACATTCTTGTATGATGCATTGCTGCCATTCCCAGTACACGAGAGCATGTTTCAAGAGGCTGTGTGAGGAAGGGTTCGACTGTCTAAGCTAAACACATACTGTGATACTGTGCTTAGTGGCGATGACAGAGTCCTCCTCTTGAACAAAAAAGTTTAATTATACTTCACTAGATTTGACACACACTTGCAGCAGCAAGTCTTTTTCATGTGTGGCGAATACAGTGTAACATAGCTCTCTCTCCATCACAGACATGGGTGGGTCTGAGGAATCTTGTTCTGAATGACAGAAAGCCTGCACCATGACAGAAAGATGAAATCAGAAAGCCTACAACTAAGAGTACAAGTAGCTCCTGGTTCTATTAATTCTGAAGTACAATAAATCAGACCAGTTACCATTTGGAAATGTTATCTAAAAGAGCACTAAAAATGTAACTATACATTATCCAGCCATCTATTCATAGCTTTTTCTGATTAACTAGCTTTAATTAAGTTAAATATTGAAAAATAGCCAATGGGTTCCTCAAAATTGAAAGATGTTGTTCCCAAATTTCACATTTTTATCCAAACAGCAATCAAAAATGAAAACGTATATAATTTCCTCTAACAGAAGGCTTAAGTCATTTTCACACATACAGTGCGGCCAGGAACTATTTTTGAGATTAACAGGTGGAGCGGTGGTGGATCGGACATTAAACAAACTTCATGTTTCCAGCAGAAACTCTGTGACATCAGAATACCATTTCTAAGATTTCTAGGATCATAGTTTTTGTTCCTCCTACAACGGCATCTAAAATCTAACACTGCTTTCCAGGAGCCAATGGACAAGATGAACTACCGTAAGAAAATTACTTTAGACTAATTTGAGACATTTTTCTTAAAATACTATTTAAATCGTTGATTACTTACCTAAACTGTTGTTATATAAAATTGTTGTTAAATAATAAATATCCAGAGCTAAATAGCATTATAGAGTCATTTCCGTCTGTTTTAAAAAATTAAAAACAAAATCAAATGTGCAAAACCATATATAGCACTACACTGTTAAATCCACAAGTGTACACAAACCAGTACTAATGATACATACAATCATACAAGTACTAATCACAGTGTTTGGCTTTGTAAATTGTATCATATCTACTCACTGCTATTTTATTGGGATAACAGTGTGCCGTTTCACTGTTGCCAGTATGAAAGAGATGATGCATTCCTCTCCTGTGAGTTCAGCTCACCTGGAATGCAGACGGCTACATGATTGTATCTCAAGTCAGTAAGGAGTATAGAGTGACACTCCAAGGGTTTTATTTAAAAGCTTTCTTTTTCATCTAAACCATGTACTTCTCCATACAGAGCAACTACAAGACACCTATTATTTCTCACAGAACACACTGGTGATAATAATGATGAGAAAATGTGGAGCAAGTTGTTAAAAATATTCAGACTTAATGATGTGTGTCACAGGTTAAGGTTAGGAAGAGGTAAGACCAGGATGCAAGGCTTCCTCCCAGGTGTGTCATTTGAAAAATGGGAGTTGGGGGTGGAGATGGAAAGCAGTTTAGAGTGATAGGGGCTGTTAGAAAACCTGATAGTTGTACTCTCACATACACAGGACTCATTTTCTGTTTCACTCCATTTTGCTGACAATGTGCAACTCTACCAGTTTTTGATCAGCCTTCAAACTTTCTTCACCTGGTAGTTCTCCACCACATCTAAAACTATTAAAGCATCTTTCCAGATTTCTTGGTGAAAATCTAAATATATATTTGAAAAAGGACACATTAAACCAGAAGCCCTGAATGACAAAAAAAAAGACTTTATACACAACAAAGCTTCAGATAATCGACCAACAGCCCTGTGGTACATGTGAATGACTTCCCAAACAGGATTTCTTACTGCTATCAATTAATGCTGATAATCTCTCATAAATAAAGCTCACCCTGCTTTCTCTCTTCAACTTGACAGCCATGAAGGAATTTCCCCTGTTCTTTAAACACAATGTATTTGTCGGTTCATCTTTCATTGGCAGGGAAAAATTGGTCACAGCTCCATCACAGAACCTCTGTGTTGACACCCCAGGTTCTGCCAGCTCTTACAATGTAGGCCTGGGCCGACCCCTGATGCTGAATGGTTGGGTGAGCGGGGAGAAACTGAGAAGACTCAGTCCTGCGCGTGTGTGTGTGTGTGTGTGTGTGTGTGTGTGTGTGTGTGTGTGTGTGTGTGTGTGTGTGTGTGTGAGATTGTGTGAGATTGTGTGGGGGGGATTCAGAGACTGACTGTGTGAAATGCCATGCAGTATGTGTGGTGACACAGGTAGTTCGTGGGGAGTTTCAGGCATTGCACAACAAAACACAAAATTCGACTAAATATTGACATTTGCCTGCAGTTGGGGGTTATAATTATAAAAAAAAGATCTCAAACAAAAAGATGAACTGCCACATCTGTTTATGGATATTTTTAATAACATTTTCAAGAAAACTTGTGGAACCGTTCAATCAGAATCACATATTTGGACAGAGAGGGAAGTGGGTCCCCTATTAATCAACATTTTAGGGTACCCCACCGAGTGGTTCAGTTCTAACATGTCCCATTTTGCAGGCTACCACCTCTCCCTCCCTTTCTACCCTGTTTAACATCAGCAGTCAACCTGCCTTTGAAGTACCGCTCCACTCATTTCCCAACCCCCTCAGGGATGTGGGAGTGCTTTTTACTGGCTATCCTGTCCCAGGACTGGCTCTCTCTGCCCGACCCTGACAAGGTGAGAGAACGAGGAGGAAACAGAGCCAGCAGCAGCAGAAGGTAAAGGGACATTACCAGAACAAGCCAGTTTTATGTCTGTGTGTTGGTGGTAGTAGTGGCAGCCTTTTAATGGCAAACTCTGAAATGGATCAGACATGAATGTGGATTTTAATGAGGTGACCACAAGAAAGGACTCGGTGGGTTTATCACAAGGTTGCCACAGCAACCATGTCCTCTTTTAGTGACATTAGCTTACGGCAAATCTCTACCATACACACACACAAACACACGCCTGCACACACACAACAGCCTGCACACACAACAACCTCCACCCCTTGGAGTGTGCTCCCCTCCCCCTCTATGGGAAGGGTCTGGCTGGCTGGCTGGCTGGCTGGCCTGCTTGCATTGACTGGCTTTTGTTTGAGGCCTGACTCGGAGAGCATATGGCAGGTGCCCCTCGGCACACAGTTCCTCCCCACCCCCGGGCTCCGACGCCTATGTAAGTGCACGCTGTAGTCTCTTTAGTTGTGCCATTTCACAGGATGCTCTTTTCTTGTAGAATCAGAAGACTTTATTTATCCCCAAGGGGCAATTAACAAACAACAGAGCAGCATAACGTTGAAGATAAGGACAATAAGAACAGGCAATAAGAGTTGTAGGGCTCATGGAACAAAATATATGAAAACCACCTTCAGCGAGAGCTTGTAACTGAGATTCACTCAGGAGAGTTCACCTGTCCTGATCAGAAAAAAAAATGTCAACAAGACTGATGTATCACTGCAGGACTTCAACACAACAGATACTTAATTCTGAGGGAATATATTGGCTTTCTTCTCAAAATAAAAATCAGCAGTCAATAAACCTCATTTCCACTTACTCTGTTTATAAAAAACTGACCATAACCTTACTACCACAAATGAAGAGGAGCTCATCCTTGCGCAAACACAAGCACTCACAAGTTCCCACAAAAAACACAGATATAATGGAGAAACAGGATTAGGCAGTGACTGCTGAGAAGTATGAAAGAGGTACTGATTAATTAACAGAGTTTGAAAGCCAGGAGAGTTTAAAGAAAGACAATGTATGTGCCTGTCAAAGCCAGTCAGTGAGACCTGGGGAGGTTGTTCAATAACTAGGCCAGATTCCAAGGCACAGATGAAAACCCGAGACAACTTTGATTGAAATGCACTTTCAAGCCCTCATCAATCATGACAGAGACTCCCTCAAGTCCTGGAGGAGTGAGAACAGAGAGGAGAGCAAGAGAAAGCCTTAGTATCTGAAAGCCACAATCAAAAGATTTTTTTTTAAATTGATTAATTATTAGTGATTAGAAGGATAACCTCTTTCCAGGTTGAGTTGATAATAATTATATCACTAAATTAACAAACTCACAAAGCTATTCTTGGATTCTCAGGAGATTGATTTAAAAAAAAAAAAAAAAAAAACTCTTTCAAGTCTTATATTCAAATTTATCACACCACAGAGACTTCTGATTGCAAAAGCGGCATGTATGCGACTCCATACACACACACACACACACACACACACAAACTGAGCCCTCCCAAGTGAACGGGCCCCGTTCCAGACTCTTACTCTGACAGCATCATTAGTCTAATTACCCATGATGCCAAGGGCTACATTAACGTACAGAAATCCTCACAGTCTGTTAATCACCAGACAGGCATACAGACACTAATAACTACCACACAACCTACACCCTGAATCTGCACTAGGGGGGAGGGGGGGATGTTGATTAACACACCTGCTTTACACAAAACAAAAAGAAACATTTTTTGACTTCAGAGCAGAAAAGCAAATTGTTACTAATCAAACTAAACCACTACTTCACTCACTTTTGCAGAAACAAAGACAACTTGAAAATCGATGCAACTACAACCAAAGCATTCACATCTGTGCACACTGATGCATTTTTAATAAGTTTGGAAGAACAAAGGAATTCTGTGATGGAAAACATCCCTCTATTAGCAGGCTCAAATCACAGCTGGATTTGGTCTTTGTAAGTGTTTGCTGACAATAAGAAAGCACACAATATCTCCATATTTTCTCTGCTGATCACAGCAGAAAATTGCCATTAGAGAGTGAACAACTAATGGTAGTAAATTAGATTTGTATTGGGATGTTGGGTAAGCTGGAATTTGCAATCAATTAAATGAGTTTTGTTTTTTTAAACAAAATGTTTTGCAGCTTTAATTAGAGGACATTTTAACCTCAGAAAGTGCAACACTAGTTCATCTCGGGCTCAAACTGAAGTAGCCACTCAGATCATATTACAACTAGCATCAAAGACAGAGATAAAGTTCTGCAGGCATGATCATAATCCCAACGGTTTCTCAAAAACAATGGAACCATCATGCTGTCACATTGGAAACCTGGTTTTATCTTAAACCAACACATTGAACAGTAAACTGTCAATACGGTTCAGTTAGAAGGTGGAGCTGGAAGGGGAAAAAGCATCTCTAGAGTGTAACTCAAAATAGCTTAGTTGCAGGAAGTGTTTCACCTTGTGCCATCTGTGCACAAACCACAGTCAAAGCATTTCTTTTAGCACAACAGACTCACAGTGCAACCATTGTGTAGTTACAAGATGACATATAACACTTTTTAAGATGAAAACATAAACCTTAACCTGAGTAAAGGTTCCTATCAGATTAAAGCTTAAGAAAACCATTTAGAACATCAATTAAAACTTTCATCTACAAAAAAAAAAGAGTTTTAAGAAAGAAAATCACCATCATGCTTCTTAATATGTTCATATGGTCCTTTTTATGTTAGAAGACACAAGCGAAAAAGCACCACGACCAAGCGTTTTTGTTTTTTTTTTACATTTACTGCTCTAAAACACAGAGTATCAAAAAACACAGATCCAAACAGCCATGGCTTCATAAATAAACTAATTCCAATCAACTTGAAGAGTGGGGCTAACTTGTGAAAGATAGAGAAACCTTGTTCTCCAACACGAACAGCAGCCCATTTATTACCTGTGTGATAACACGTTCAGCTATCAAGAGGTGTGAAATGACCTCTAATCCATTTAAAAGCATGATGGGATTATTTTGAGATTACATGTAAGGATTTTATCAAGGAAAATATTTTTTAAATGCCTGGAATATAGAAAAAGCATGGGGCAAGTTTTGAGAAAATAAAAAGCTGATTCTGAACTTACTAGCTAGCAGCAGACAGGACAGAGCAATGATGTAGAGCTGCCTGACAGCCACGTCATAGTGGTCCATGAACAAGTCCAGCAGGTAGACTGCCAAGTGACGTGCTGTAGGACATAGCTGGTAGCGATTACTCAGGATGGCCAACAAGTCTGCAAAGTACCGTCGCATGCCAATCTGGGGAGAATGGGCCCGGTAGGCCGGCAACTTCAGCTCCTGAAGAGAGAAAAGATAACAGGGATGTTAATGACGGGGTGTAAGAGGAACAGGGTGGGCAGGAAGCAGTGATGAAAAAGCATGCGGGTCGAAAAGAATATGCATAATAATGGTGAGCCATGCTGACTAGATTCACTACTGTCAGGAGAGTGGTGGGTATGATACTCATATTAAGAAAGGAAATTATTTTTATACCAAAAACTCTTGATTATGATTCAACCCTGGATCCGTTTCATTTAAATCACCATTGGAGCAGAAAACTGGAGCTAATCTGGGTCATTGCAGGGGTCTCTGAACAAAGGGGTGAGGGTTTGTGTGTGATGAGATGTGTATGTGGTATGGGGAGGGAAGGGGAGGGCCTCCAGTGGAGGTTGAGTGGTAGATAGGATTAGGTTTCACCCCTAGCCCATCTCCTATTCATGTTCAATTAGCTGCATGTGTTTCAAAGTGGAATGAAGACACTTGGGGGCATTTGCATTGAATCAGCATTGAGTATCTTCCCAATCAGCTACAGAAAACTGGAGAGAGACCAAGTTTCTAGTTTCAAAACCTGCCTCGGAGTAAGAAATAGGAGACATTTGGAACTGCATGTACACAGAACAGCTATTCCCCCTGAATTCATGATACTAATACTCGAATATGTTTTTATGTTTTTTTGGATGCATAAAAACAAGGGCTTTGGGATTTGATAAGAGATCAAGGATTGGCAGATTAATCTCTTTAGCGCCAGCAAGGAGTCCTTAAAATAAAGGAAAAATATCCACATTATGTCGGGACTGCTGTTCAAGAATATCCCATAGCTTAGGTTGGATCAAATCGTCCAATCTGACTAGTAATCAGTTGTTATATATCCACAAACCACTGCCTTCCATTCTTGTTTATCATTCTTCCATTAAAATAAATCACAAATTGGAGGGCAGCAGCTAAAAAACCTGGCAGATCAGCCAATACTAGTATCAACCGTTTCTCTGAAATGCACTGATGGAAATGTGTACTATTATAGCCGACACGCTGCACAAAAATTATTTGCTGTGAATGCAAAACTTTAAAAAAAAAAAGTCTTCAGACTGGCACTTCAGTGGAATTCAAAAATAAGCAGTACCCCCTACCAAATCAACATAGCAACACCAACCCCCGGTGCCATGACCTATCATATCAGCCAGTCCTCCCCAAACTCTGCTCCATCTGTCTGTCTCGGGGTACAAGGGCAGCAGGAGAATGGGGGTGGATGTGAAAAGAAGGGAGGGCTCTGGGGGGGTCTGCGAGGAGTGCAGAGGAGCCTTTGTGGGGGATCCGCACCATAATTAAGGATTCCACAGCTGCCTACTGATTTGCATGTCTGATAATTTGCCACATGCTACACACCACCGCTATCTCCCACATCAGGGCATTATCACTGCAGCACACATCATTAAGGCTGGATGAGACTGTGGGGGTAAAGGCGCCATGCAGGAAATGTGAAGACCGCGTGAGGGCCTTTTTTACGCACGGTTCTGACACTGACTCACCAATCTTTTCCATTACAGGTTTATGGAAATTTACTATTTCTGAAGACATAAAACAACCAAGCAACTGACAATTATTTTATTTTTTGGGGGGAAAAAAAGATTTACTCTAGATTTTAAATGAGTTGTTCTGTTTAGAGAAATGTCAGCTTTCAAGTCATCTAAAAGCAGCATTCTTTTTTCATCTGGCATGGTTAATGATCCATAAGTTAAACAGTCATTTCAGCATAAAAACAGTTTAGTCTTGAGAACAAAATCTGAAATCTTGAGGTCTGTTCAAATTCAAATGAAAGTCTTATGGTCATTTATTACATGTAATCGGGGGATAACAGTGTACCCATGCTTCAATTTGCATTATCTGGTTTAATCCTCTTTATTGTACTATTATTACTTAACTTGATTCTTATCTACTTTTACTACTTAAAACCCAATGTGATTTTCTATGATCTATTGGCTTTCCTATATATCTTTTATTCCCAATATGGCCTAGGTAAAGGAATGATTGTAAAGAAATTCCCAATTTTCTTTGAAACAACTGTAGTGCGTTTCTACATGAAGACATCTAGTGGTATCTGCGATCTTGTGTAGATGACCAAGACTCCTGTGAATTTGGGTAAAAGATTCAAGTCCATGGCAAGAAAAAAAATGTATAAAAAAAAACAAAAAAAAAAAACACTACAACTGTCTACAAATCAGTCGCCTGATCAAAATAATTTAGAAACTGAGAAAAACCTGCTTTGAAACTGTCTAACTCACTGCAGTACAACACAGGCAGGTTTGCACAGCATCCACCAGGTATTCCTGTATTGTAACTTTAGATCATTTAGTGCTGCATATCATACTGTGGTGAAAACAGTTGCTTTAGATTTGACTAGAAACACTTGAGACGGACAGCATGTCTCTCATTGTCACAGATGAGAAAAGAGTGGGCGTGTTGTTTTGTTTCCAGCTCTGCATAAAGACTTTCAGTGTAATTGACAGCTCACTCTGAGTCAGACACTGTCCAGCATGCGTAAACTGATTCAAATGCTATGTAAGCGTGTGACTCATTACATGCAGCTCACAACCACCCGATACGCTACACTCCTCATTCTACACACATTCTTGCGATTTGTGGCACATTTAAGATACCTGATCTTCTAAACCTGAGCTCCATCACTATGAAGATGAAAATGCCAGCAAAGTGACAGATGTCTCCATTAAAGTGACACATGGGGAAGAAATATGATCACGCTCTGAGGTTAATTAAGATGTTCTCAATTAATGAGCCTTAAATCCTCCATGTAATCTAATTTAGACTATGTTTAAATAGACAGCAGGACCGGGTAATTATATTTTCCTCGCAACATTACATCTTGTCGTGGAATATCAATACAGCTCAGGGTCTGATTCAAATGCGTGCCACAACTGCTCAAAAAAAGAAAAATTACTTTTAACATTTTCTTCTGAAAATCAATAGTAATCACTTGGTCTTTAGAACAAGGCAAAGGGTGCAATTAAAAAACTAAAACTAAACACTTATAATCCATTTGAGTAACAAATTTTGGCAAAGCTGCAGTTGAGAGTTTAACATCAGTGTTTGTTGACTCACTGTTAATCACTTTAATTCACGGATTTGATTAGGCAGAAGTAAAACTGTCAATGTTTGCTGGCGTTTTTCTAGATTTCCTCTGAGCTGGTGATAAAGATAAGCACTGCACTGCAGTGTGTAGCAAGTTTTTTGTTTGTTTGTTTTTTTTAATTCACAGACACTGTTGATTTTGGCCTCACTGTTTGAAAATGTCAGCTGCAAAAGCCTAGTGCTGTGAGGAGAGGTGGGGGGTTACTGTTTTTAAAGGTGAATTTAAGTTATCCTAAGCGCAAGCAGTCAGAAGAAGGTCGGCAAAATAAAACTTCCTGTTAAAACAGAGCTTAGTTCAGACAAACTCACCTTAATGCGGAGGGACTGATGGATATCTGCAGCTAACTGATCCTTCCACCATTCCAGCTCCCTCTCCATCTTTCCTAGTTTTACCTGCTGAAAGCAAAATCAGACAAAGTTCAGGTACTTGAAGAAAGAAGCAAGGCCAAGCCAGTATAGCCACCACACTGAAAGTTGAGACTATTTTTACCACATGAGAGGAAAGAAAGCAAAGCTGAATTTAAGTCTTTCTACAACTGTTCTCTTTAATTTAAAATGTAGGATTAGTAAGCTAGCTGTTTTGTTCTCGTTGACAGTAAAAAATAAATAAATAAATACCCTTTCGAGGAATGCGTTTTTGATAAAGTTTTTAAACACCTTTATCTCGCTGCACAGGTCTATTTCCCCGCATAGGCCATTTTCTGTGTTCGGAAACCTAATGGCTCGGTTAAATGCCCCCTTCGACCATGCTGTAGGTCAGTCTCATCAAAGCAGCCTTCCATAAAATCTCATTTTTTAACGTGGTTGTTCATCGCGAAGGCAAATCACCAACCAGTCCTACATTTCAGTTATGACTGAAGGCGATTCTACACCACGAGACTGCGGCCAAACAGACGGGCTTTAAGTTAACTGTGCCCACCAGGCTCAGAAATACTGAGCTCATCACAAACTCAGATTATTTTTCCGGCAATCAGCAACAAAGAAAACTTTTTCTTTCTTTTTTTAGTCTTGGTAGTTATCGCCTGTTTCACTCACCGCTCCGTCGGGAATGCCCCCCAGACCCCTTTGTCTCAGTCCGACATCCTGAACGACAGAACTCCGCTACGGCTCAACTTTGAGTAAGACCTCTTTTTGTCGGCGAAAAAACAAAGTTAATAACACAAAACAGAGTAGGTGCCACCGTTAAATCCCACCGACAGGCCTTCGGGTTCCCCGTTTCCCCCAAACTGTTCACACTTTTCCGAGAGAAACCACTGAGCCGTTTTCTCTCCGGTGGCTTCGCTGTTAACAAAGTAGCCTCTTCGGCTCAGCCAGCTGCTACTGTTGGTCTACAGAGCTCGTGCTCTAGACGTGAGGTTCCTCCCCCAGCCTGGGAATTGTAGTCTTTAAAGGTCACCGCTAGAACTACAAACGGCTACAGTTCAGCAAAGGATCTCATTTCATTTATTTAATATACAAAATGTTAACGAATGCATATTATATTATATTATATTATATTATATTATATTATATTATATTATATTATATTATATTATATTATATTATATTATATTAAACATTTACCTATCTTTTAAGACAGAAATCCCAGACAGTATTCCCTTTGAGCAAGAATTCCAGTGATTTTGGAAGTGCTGTTATTGAAGTTGTCTATTTTAATGCTATCAAGTGTGAGAGCTAACTGTTCAGTCCAGTGAAGAAGTATCTGACCCCTTTCTTTCTTTCTTTCTTTCTTTCTTTCTTTCTTTCTTTCTTTCTTTCTTTCTTTCTTTCTTTCTTAATGATCTGAAACATGTAAATATGACAAATATAAAACAATAAGAAATAGAGAAATTTGCAAATAATTGTCACAGCACTGTATCCCTGACTCTAAGCTTTTCCCCTGTATCAGTACCAAAAAACACAACAATACACAGGCTTCAACAGCCTTTATAAACTGTTTAACTGGCACAAGATTTATGCTAACAATTATCTTAAACTGCAAGATATAAAGAGCTTGTGTGTGCTTCTTAAAAACATTGGTTGAATGCTTTGAGCTAAATGATCCCCAAGTAAATGCTGGAACCCGGGGAACCACAAAAGCAGTGAAGCAGATACTGTGCTTTCAGTATGGTATCTGTTTGAATTAGTTTAGGGGAAGGAATAGGATATGGTCTATTTGTACTTTTACATAAGCACAAGTTTAAATGCAGAATTGCATTTCTTCCCTGAAGTATCATAGGTTATGGATACTTTAGTTAAGTAACACATTAGATCAAGTGTGATTAATTGCTTCCATGTGTGATGTGAATACCCACAGATGACTTTGAGACATTTGAGTATAAAACCCCAGTTAAAAATCCCCCTGTGGTCCATGAAATGGTGATGAACGGCCTCTAAAAGTAAAGAAACACAGGAGGTGCAGCATGTTCTTGTGTTTCTCCAATCCTTTGTCTCCTTAATGTAGTCTGTCATTGTCCTGTATTCGGTAACACTTTACAGTATGGCCCACGACTAATTAAATGGAATTGCAGTGGAATGTAGTTTATTTGAAATTACAATGTAATTATATTTACCTACAAATACTTGAAGTGAGGTAAGGGGGGAAAAGTGTTTTGGGTTGTTTTTTTTACAGAAAACAAAGAAGTATTTATACTGTAAATACATTTAATTCATGTACAAGTAATTTTAAATAATGCGTAACTTAAATTCACTCTATAATACGGCCAACAACCCAAAAAGCATAATGTACTTATAATTTAAGATGGCACAATTACCAGGAAAGTATGTAGTATGGTACTTAAAATTGTTTATGCAGTATTTAAATTTACTCACAGTATAATTTTTGTCTCCTTTCCTGTAAAATACCCGGAAGTTTGACACTACTTAAAATGACTTAAAATGTCACTATTTCTTCTCTCCTGTAAGTTACATGAAGTTGTGTATTACTTAAATTACTCATGTGCTACATAAAATTGTATACATGCAAATGCAAATACATATAAATACATACATATTATTCTAACGTATCTACCTTTAAGTATTTTTAGGAAAATTACATTATAATTTAAAACAAAATACCTTAAAATTTGATTTAATTGCAGGAGGATTATGCCCTTAATCACAGATTGTATTATAAAGTGTTAACCTGAATTCTATTAAGCAATTCAGCCCGTGAAGCAACCTTGAGCATGATGACTTTAAGTGAGAAATAATTTTAAAATTTTCTACAAATACAAAACTGCAGGTTAATATTTATATAATTTGATACACATGTGATTGGCATGACATGCATATTATTTTATCCTAGTGCATCATTTCTGTTTACAATC
This sequence comes from Diplotaxodon limnothrissa, assembly GCF_057381915.1. Classification (NCBI taxonomy): domain Eukaryota; kingdom Metazoa; phylum Chordata; class Actinopteri; order Cichliformes; family Cichlidae; genus Diplotaxodon; species Diplotaxodon limnothrissa. The sequence goes on along the minus strand of NC_140597.1, from coordinate 29,735,780 downwards.
ATTTATTAATTTCATGTCTCGCTGGAAGAAAAACTTTTTGAGTTGAATAAATTTTCAGTTTGTTCAAATAATTTTTTGGGCATAAAAAAGTGATGCAATACGAGTTAATACAAGTGTTCAAGTAAAATGCCATTTAAATTGATAGTATGTGCAAAACTCCAGTGGCGCAATCGGTAGAAATTACATTTAATTAAATTAATAAAACTCTAAGATGAGTTATTTGATTTCTAAAATGCTTATTAGTTTTATTTAAAAGATGTTAGTTTATAGAATACACTTCTATGTGTCATGAAAGTAATTATGAACTTGAACACAAAAATACACGCCATGTTAATGAACCATACACAAATACTCAAAAACTGTTCCACCTATTCTCCTCCTCTTATCCAATTCAGGGTTGCAGGGGTGGGCTAGAGCCTATCCCAGGTGACAGGCAGGGTACACCCTGAACAAGTCGCCAGGGCCAACACAAAGAGAGAGATAACCATTCACACTTATATTCTACCGGCAATTTAGAGTCACCAATTAACCTGACCCACCTAATTGCATGTCTTTGGACTGTGGGAGGAACCTGGAGAGAACATGAAAATTCCACACAGGGACCAGGACAGTGCTAACCAGTTTTGACTCAAAAACACAAACACTGTAAAATAATTTATCTTACAATATAATTTAGATTTATTTCAAATTGTGTTTTATAATGGTTAATAAAGGGAAAAAGGGGGAAAAAGAAGAAGGCACTGTGCCATCTCCTATCAAGGAGTTTAAAAAAAAGAAACAGAATTAAATTATTTTGGGTTACATAAATTTAAATATTTTATGAGAACAGGGCATAATATTTCAGGTAAAATGTTTTTTGTTCACTATTAAGGCTTTATTGTGTGATTCCTCCAGTTGATTTTCTTTCTTTCCTAGTGCGCCTCCTGGTGACGAATGTCTTAAACAACTGAAATTCCACAAAGCCCAAACTTGTGAAGTTCAATTAGATATAAATCTTAATTACAGTTCATTCATTTTCATCCTGAGCATTTGCTTTTCTATCTGCTTCATTGAGAAATTCCTGGTCAGGGTAGATTAGGAAGCCCGTAAAGGTGCTGTCTGTCCAAAAAGGATCAAAAAAGAGTCCGTTCTGCTCCGAGTAGAAGATCTGCAGCCAGACCTGGTCTGACTCCTTCAGGTGGAGAACAGTAGAACCAGATGCCACGTCATAGTTCCCAGTGTTTGCATCAAATGTTTTGATCTTGTACTGCCCATTGTGAACTAACCCGATGGCGAGATGCTTGTTGGCCAGTGTGATGTCATAGGTAAAGTAATAAACTCCAGGGATAACGCAGACAAACTTCCCGCTGGAGGCATTGTAGTGATTCCCTTCATTCAGCAGGATCCGGGTGAAGCGGATGGGCGTGCGCTCTTTAGGATAGCTCTTTGTCACAGCCACAGAGAAAGCTGATCGTGCTTGCTTGCCACAGTTACAACCACCTGGAGCTCCTTCCTCACCCATGTCACCCACGTCTCCTTTTTGTCCCCAGGTTCCATATGTTCCGGGTTTTCCACGTTGTCCTTTCAGTCCCCGAGGTCCGGCCTTGCCAATAATACCCTCACGACCTTTCTCACCCGGTTTGCCTGGGTTCCCAGGTCTCCCTGGATCACCTGATAACACATAAATAATAACAAGATGACAATAAAATAGTATAATCTGGGCACCAGTATAGCTGACATGCTTGAGCAGCTTAGCTATGTTCTTTAAGGCTATTGAAGATGCCTGGGTCCATTTACCATGTGTCTCACCAAGACCTCCTAGCATTCCTGTCTTCTCTTCACTATTCTATCTAAATAAAGGCTAAAAAATCCAAAATCGTGTTTTAAACAAATACTGTGCTCAAAATAAATAAAGGAACACGTTTAAATCAGAGTGTAGAAAATCAGTTAAACTTCTGTGATATTGATCTGGTCAGTTAAATGATACGGAGGGAGTTGTGAATCACTTTCAGCTGCTTTGGGTGCAGTAGAGGGGCAACAATGAAACAGTTTCCCAAACAGGAATGGTTTTACAGGTGGAAGCCACTGACATTTTCCCTCTGACTGTGTTTTTTCACTACTTTTGCATTTGTCTAGGGTCACTGGTAACAACTGCCAGGATGAGGTGATACCTGGATCCTAGAGGTTCTACGGGTAGTTCAACTCTTGAATGACACATCACTGCGTGCCATTAGCATAAGGTTTGCTGTCATAGAAGAGATTTCAGGGGACAGACAGTTACTCTAGGAGAGCTGGACAGGCCATATAAGGTCCTTAGAGACTGGTGTCTGCTCCTTTGTGCAAAGAGGAACAGGATGAGCAGTGCGAGAGCCCCCCAGTATCATGGCAAAGCGTGTGGACATGGTGGACTAGCATGCCTATTACCCTCATTTTTTCCCTATATCTGATTGTTTTCAAAGTGTTCTGTTAATTGTGAGAGTAGTTTAATTGTTTTGATGACCAAAAGCTCTTAAGAGCCTAAAACGTTCCCTGTGAAATTGTCACTGACAAAAGAAAAGAGCATATTAATTGGCATGTTAGGGCTGTTTAGATGTTTTTTGACTCTTCAAAACTTGTGATAATAAATAATAAATCAACAGGCTCGTTTAAGTAACTGAAAAAGGTCTGAATATGAAGCTAATGACCAAAAAAGTCAAATGGCAATAAAAACATTCCCTTTACAGTTAAGAACTTGCAACTTCAGACATCTGTGCATAGATGTTGGAGAGGTGCTAAAGAAAAATCAGATCAGTGACATATATGATGTGAAGATCATTCAAGTTCACAGTAACATACAACTAGAGATTAACTACTACCTTGATCTCCCTTCTCTCCCTTCTCTCCATCCTTCCCATCTTGGCCGTCTGTCCCGGGGGGCCCCATGGGGCCCATGGCCCCGGGTGATCCAGGGGCTCCTGGGTTCCCTGCAGGCCCCGCTGGGCCCGGCAGACTGCAGACCAGCTGGGATGAGTGGATGGTGAAATTCCGACCTCTCTTAGATGGGGGATTTGTTGACTGCGAGACGACAACTGACAGCACATAGATCATCACAAACATCTGGAGCATGATGGGAACTGTAGAGTCACAAAGAGACAAGGGGAAGCAACTGTTTACAATAATTATACTGACTTGAGTTTTGCAGCCACTGATCAGATGATGCAAACATGTGGTAAAAGATTCCTGGAGTCAACCAGAGACTAAAACCTAACACACCATGTGGACGGGCATCTAGATGGTGTGGCCATTTTCATGCAATCCCTCAGTAACTAATGACAAATCTGATGCATCTGTTATATGTTCTGGTTACATAAAAGCATGCAGCTTACAGTAGGTTATATAAAGGAGTGTGTCAGCCATTTTAAAAGCACAGAGTAATAACTCACCAGTTGAGAAATTATGACTCATGGGTATTTTTCAGCTCCGTCCGAGCCCTTTCTCTGCATCAGAGTGCACAAACCTTCCTACATTTCCAACAAACGATTGAGGCAACATTCTTCAAGAGAAGCTCTGCAGAGAAATGTGCAGCCCAGAGTCTCCGTAACATCCACCCTGTTTATGCGAGTGATAGGCCAAAAAAAATAAAAAATACTTTCACCATGATGTCATTACATTCAAGTCAGTGCAACAGCTGAAGCAGTGACACATCAGTGGTTCACAAACTCTGCTGTGAGGAAGCAAGAGATTACACAACGAGGGCTAAAAAGGATAAAGCAGAAACATTTCGCTTGTTACACGTTATGCATTTAGATACTGATGTCCTCAGAAGTGGTCAAATGTTGCAATAATAGAAAAAGAAAATTAAAAAAAAAAACATTTACATTTCCTTGTCTTATTACAAGCACTAAAATTGTCCCACACTGTAAAGTTTATGAATAAATCTACTATGTAGAGCACATCTTACAAAAAACAAGAGACACAAGAAAGAGGAACCACTGAAAAAACACGTCTGCCATTTTTTAGGTTTCTGACTGTGTTCATGTGTAATGCACGTGGATAATGTGTGCACCTGGTTAATGAGGAGCACAAGGACAGACTTCTCCCTGCAGTCTGAGATAAGGAACGCTGAGATTGACTGCTTGTTTTTGGTGTCCTCTTCTCCACCTTGGAACCCTCATCAGGGCTTTCCAGAAAATCACCCAGTGAATGAAGAGGTAGCCATCTCATGTTTGCATTCATTTTTCAGTTCAGTCCATTAGGTGACACTCTGGGTGACTTTTTTTTTTTTTTTTTTTTTTTTAGGTATTTCAGATTTTAGTCCTTTCCCTTCTTTCCCCCTTTATCTCTGCCCTAGTTATGCTTAACACACAAGGCTACAAAAAGCAAAATTAAAAAGTACATAATTAATTCTTTTTTTTCCAAATAAATTATCCAGAATTGTTCGTCGCTGAACCTTGCAAGGTAAACACACCTTGCAAGGTTCAGTTTATGGTTTTTAAAAGCAATCAAATAGTTCTAAAACTCAATTTACATGTGAAAACCCGGGTTACCTAAAATAAAAACTAGACTTGGGGGGGGTGTCAAAACTAACTGACATGATTTTGTAATCCTGGCAAACGAATTAAAGTTAAATACAAATATTGATGAAATGTCTTTAGTTTTTGTTTGTTACTTTGGTAAAGTTACAGTTTGCCCCCATGAGTTTTTAATGGACATCTTTAATGAGAGTCTACAAGACTGTGAATTAACTGTTTTCAGAAGCAGTGGGGTTTTTGTGTGAAACTTGAACTGATCTTCTTAAATCTTGCCTCCAGCATTTGCCCTCTGTAAAATGATATTTTGCAAGGCTAAAGCTAATATTGAGAAAAGCAAAACAATTAAAAAGTAAAGTGAAATGCACAGGCTCACTGTCAGAACTAACAAGAGAGTCAAAATGAAATTTAAAAACAATAAATAAATAATTAGAAAATACAATAATTATAATAACTCTGGTGGGTACTTTTACAAAGAACTGTGTTTTTAGACCCTGATCACTTACATGGGGAACATGATCACTGAGAACATTACATAAACAAGCCGTTCCCTACAGCAGGGATTCAGTGAAGGGTAGAAACTAGAAGGGCAGCTTCAGTTTCATTTTGGCCTGTAGTGGAGGTCACTATGAAGTAATCCTCCACTTTCTCTTCAGATCAGTACTTAAATCGATGAAGTCTCAGACCTGACAGAAATGTTGGAAATGCCTTTTGAATTGTTCTTTCCATATTACTTTCTGTTGTTGTGTACTAATTTACAAATCTCCCCACATACTTAAGTTTCCTCTGGAGTCCATAACTGGAAAACACGATATGTATATACAGCCATGCTAACAACAACTACTGAGGTTCAGCAAAATTAAAAGGATCAGCCGCCCAAGTCATGTTTCCACCCATTGCTCATACCTCATGTACAACCCTCCACCCATGCAAAAAACCCCAAAAAACAAGAACAACAAAAAACCATACATTCAGGCAAATGGATTTTATTATAAAAAGAAATGCAGTTACGTTTCTCATGTTTCCTGTAAAGACTAAATTTGAAAGGTTTGAAAGTATTTAAATGTCTCCTGTTGAAGCGAAACACCTTTTGTTGTTGTTCCACATTTTATGGACATGCAGCTTCAAAACAATGTGTCAACATTAACTTTTACAAAATACTGTACACAGTTTCTCCAGCACTTCTTTCCAAAACACAAAACTTGAGTGAATGTGGGATTTTATATTTTACTGAGCAGCTGCTCTAGTAGAGTCCTTGGGGAGAGTTTAGGGGAATCTGCCGGGACTGAAAAGGTCACTGTCCCAAGAAGGAAGCCATGGGATCATCTGGCCTGCTGCGTTTCATGCGGAAGGCCTCCATCTCCTCCTCAGTGGGCGCCTTTACTTCAAACAAGCTGTTGTACGGCCTCTTCCTCTCATCCAGCTGCATTAGTATCTCCACCTGCTTCACCCGCTTGTCCTCTGCTTCTAGAGCCTGAGAAGGAGACGGCGGTTGGAGGTCAGACACGGAGAAACTCATCAAAACAAACACGGCTGTCAAACAAAAACAAAAACATTACCTTCTTCAGCTTTTCCTTCTTCTTCTCCTCATCCTCCGAATCACTGCTGTCGGAGTCGCGCTTCTTGTTCTTTTTGTTCTTCTTTTTCTTCTTCTTCTCTTTCATCTTATCTTGATGCATCTGGTGATCACAAATATTTCAATAATGAACATTACATTTAAGCTTATTAACATTAACTGCAGCATTTATTTTATTTTATTTTTTTAAAAACAGTGTCCCTTACTTCTAGCAGAGTCTTGGGCTGTTCCTCCTCCTGTGGCTCAGTTATTGCCTCTTCAAATGGAGTGCACTCTGAGTTGTTCTGCAGGGGTTCATATACAAACACAGTCAGAAAGTGAGAAATCTGTGACCACTTTATAAACTGATATCCTATCCATCAAACAAACGCTTCAAATACTCTCAGTAAATGTACTTACAATTCCAATTCCAGCTGATCCTGTGCAGTAACTCTGTTTGACCATGGAGTGGCAACACTTGTACCCCCAGAAGCCGTCTTTCCAGTAGGAACCCCAAATACACTAACGAGGAGATATGATCTTGATTTTAGGATAAAACATAAATAAAATGTAACAAAATTAGCCACACATTTGCTACAGTCTGCCCTTCTTACAGTGTGGTTGTTGATGAGCACGTCCTCCTCATATTTGGAGCGAGCGACAGCCTTTTCGAGTCCTTTCAGCACAGCGCCGTGACGCGAATACTCCACGTAGTCCTCCGTCTGGGCCAACAGCAACTCCCGCGGTGGTGCATCCAAATGCTCCTGGCCTCCATACTGATTGTCACACACAAAAGCAGAAACATCATCAGTAAAGCCCAGACTGTGACTGATATGAAGTTCGGTCTGATATATCAGCCAATATTTTTTTTTCTTTCTGATATCCCTAATATTTGTAGTTATTTATTTTCTCCTTTACACAGCTGATCCAAGCCCGACTGCTCAGATAGACTGGTTGTTTGTGGTGTTCTCAAACATGCTGCCAACAGAGAAGCTGCAGAGTGCCATCCGGTGGACAAACTGTGCAACATCTGCACTCATAAGATGGTTGAAGAAAGTTTCTCCCATCTCTTATGTACAGTTCACTCTTCCTGGCCTCATCCTGTTGCTAAATGAATACATATCAGCCGTGTACCTTCTCCAGGATGCTCTCTCTCTGTTCTTCTTTGAAGTCCTCCTTCTTGACCTTGAAGGAACGATGCAGCAGTTCCAGTTTGGTGGGGTCAGCCTGCAGATGCACCTCGGAGCCTTTCTCATAAGCCTCCCAGGCAAACACTGTCACGAGACAATGACAATTGCTACAAATTACACTCTGTGGTCCTAACAGATAAGAAAAAGCTCAGATTTCATCATAATTATCCTTTACTAAGTAACTAAGATCCTGCCTTTTGGTGTCTCATATATAACATAAGTGTGACAGGAGAGGGACTCTTTAATTTAGCTGTGTCTAAATAGATGTATAGATGTTAACCACTATTGTTAGCAGGCTGCTTTTTACTTTTTGCAGCTGATTTTTACTCTATAAATGCTGATTTTTCCACTTTTGGATGACTTTTGGTAACCTATTATAATCCAGTCAAACATTCAACAGTTTTGATCACAGTGGCCAAAAATAAATAAATCTCTAGACTCATTTCCAATATAAGTAAAGTCATACTTCCAAAACCTAAAGAGTTAAGGTTGTGAGGTGTTTGAAAAGAAGGAACCATAACTTTAGGACTTACATTGTGTTTGAGCCATGGAAATTGTGGCTCCACTGTAGCGAACAAAGTTGTCTCCAGCGTACCCCACTCTGTTACACAAAACAGTTCAAAAATGATTTCAGTGTCCACTCAGTTACTCCGAGACTATTTCTACTATTCCTCTGTTGATTTAAAAAAAAAAACCAAAAAAAAAAACCCCCAACAACAACAACAACAACAACAACAACAACAAAAAAACAAAACAAAAAACAAACCCATAACTTACTCATCAGGGTTCTTGCCAGTGTTGGAGTACGGGTTCTCTCTCATTGCTCGCGTCTTTGGATCGTAGTACGCTGAATTTGGATCCAGATTTCTCAAGTACTGTGAAAAACAGACACGAGGAGTTCAGAGAAATTAGTAAACTGCAGTACCCCATCTTTCATACACAGAACTGCTGAAAAGTCATGTGATTTTATTATATTTCGCTTGAAAACAAACACGAAGGAAGCGTGAAAACACAAATCAAACACAAAACATGACGCAAAAACAGAGTCTGTGTAACTGCAACAGCCCTCTGAATCAAAATTTGGTATAACTGCCTTTATTCATTAACATAGCCTGAACCCTCTTAGGCAGCCTTCTTGTATTTTCTGTAAGTTGTCTTCAGTAATAGTTCTCCAGCCTGCTTGAAGGACATTCAAAGCTTTTTCATGTTCACAATTTAAACAAGATCTCGATACAACTGTCTCCTTGTAAGAAAAATATAAAAGGAACATGGTGTGGCTCACAGCTTTTACACAATAATGTGGGCAGTAACACTGTGTTCTGTATTCATTTTATCCCTGTGTACACAGTTTATCATCAGAAAAAGCACAAATGACTAATGTTTTACTACGTGGCTCTTACTTTAGCTGTGTCTTCTCTGATACGCAGATTCCTGACAGTGATTCGTCTCTTGGAGTCAAAGTTCTGACCGGGCATGTCGATGTCATCTGCATATTTGTCTTCATCCTCATCTTCACTGTCATGTTCCCACTCCTACAAATAAAGAATGTAAGGTTATTAAACTGCAGTCTGATATTTGCCTCCAAAACTGGGAAAAATTTATTATTACCATGTTAATGTGAGTGAGCACTTACAGTCTGGTCCAGTTTTCCCGAGGCCAACTCATCCTGAAGTTTCTGTGCTTTCAGTGTCCTTTTGGCCTGAGAAACAAATAAGAATTCAATCATGTGGTGGTGGACCACAACAACATTGGCTTACCAATGTTTTGACCTCTGGAGTTCAGTCATGCTGGTCTGCTTACCAGATCTACTTTGGCGTACTCTTCAACAATGCGCTGATGTTCCTCTGGGTCGTAGCCATTCCAGCGATCACGCTTTCCATCATAGTCCATGGTGAGCTGGATCTGAGCGTGTTCATCTGGAGCAATCCCTGTTCCTGTGAATTTGGCACCAACTTTTCTGGGTCGCTGGTGGGACAAAATGAAAGGTAAGATGCTAACTTAAATAATATAACAATAATAATAATAATAATAATAATACTCCTTTGACATCCAGGATAAGAAAACCCTGAATATTAATTTGTTCCAGCAGATAACTGTAAAACATTTTCATCAGTTTTACCTCCAAGCAGTCTTTCTTCTTGTGTGTCATGGCACCACAGTTTTCACAAGCCCCTTTACGGAACTTAGTTACAACTGCACTCTGTGTGGAGACACAAAGTGAAGCTTTTAGATTTTGTGGCAATATACTTCTGTGTCCACATGAGAGAAAAACTTGCCTCATTCTCACCTCCTGCACGCCTCTCTTGTACCACTCTCCGATTGCGGAGTACTGCTTCTCACTCTCACTCTGTGGTCTTTGATGCTTTAGTGTGGGCCTTTTTGATGGGTCGATGTACCACGGCACTGATGAAATGTACTGTGGGATGTGGGGGTTTATGTCCCTGTAGGACAGATGCGTTCACGTTACATATCACACCATTCCTTCCATCAGCTGCCTGAAAGCACACACTTTGTGCACAGGCACAAACTTACTTTCCCTCCTCGTCCACCTCAGCTGGAGCGTTTCCCAGCTTTCTCTGCTCCTCCAGCTCCTTCTTCTTCCTCCAGTCCTCTCTGGTCATCTTCTTGGGCTCATCCAGGCCCACGATCCCCTCCGAGTTAACGTTGGTCTGCTCGGTCATGACTGAACCTGCCGCCAGAAACACGCCGCCGGGGACACCGTCACGGGTTTAGTATAAACACCCGTCCTACTCACCTACACTCAGCAATTATGTGTTTCACTTCTTAAAACAAAGGCTAAAACTACAGGTTTTATTGCAGTATTTGCCAAACTAGCTGTTTAACTGCCGAATGACGTACATGTAGAAGAGGCATTTTACTTAATTTCTGTGAAAATTCATAAACCAATTCACTCACTTACCTTGAATAGGCTCCACAAATAAACTTGATGTTTATATTCCTTCCGTAAAATCAGCAACTTTCCCTGTATTTGACCCCTTTTTAAAACTAGTCGGTTGTTTTGACTAAAATGCGATCGTCGCCATTTTACATCAGCTAAAGTTACGTCACGTCCTTTCTGTGGAGTCGCTGCCGGAAACAGCGACTTCTAGAGGACAGTCAGAGTACAGCACCTCAACCGCAAGAAAACAGGTGGTCTTTACTTTCTTTTACTTGGGAAATTTCATATCAATAGTCGAAGCAAGTTAGTTTCTAACCCTTTGAATGTGTTTTGAGCTGATATCTCAAGTCTAAAAAAGCATAGCTTAAACTGTATTGTTAAAATTCACTCAGAAGTGTTTCTCTGAAGAACTGTGTCAGTTTTATGCAACATTTAGTCGCTAATGTGGCTTTAATTTACGATTTCTCCTAGTGAAATGAACTTGTGTGTCTGTACATAATTACTGACCACGTTTTAGGTACTCATTATTACAAATCTCTAATTAGCTAGCCACATGGCAGCACCTGAGTGTATTTAAGCATGTAGACATATTAAATCTGGCTGGCAATAAAAAATAGTAATTGTGTCCATTCTTGTATTACACCATGTACCCATCTTCTGATGGCTGCTTAATGGTGTCACGTCACAAAGCTCAAATCCTCACACACTGATTTCTTGAGCATGATGACTTAAGACAGCTCTGAAAGCATAAAGGTGGTCCAACCCAGTAACAGCAATGTGTATGAGTATAAAAGATGCTTCAGAAAAGGTTCTTCTTGTTACATGTGGACAGATCCTTGGATACTGAGATCTAGTAAGTACAAGGATTTTATTCTAATTTAGTCAGTGCAACAGCAGCAGCGGTTATAAAACCAACACTGGCAACATCTGTGATTCATGTTTAGGTTGTGAGAAGATGACGCTTTTGTCTTTTATTTCTCTGTGCCAAAGCTCCTGAGCTGTGAGCTACTTGTTGTCAAATAAAAGAAACTGGGGTAGTTTTTGTTGTGAGAAGATCATTTATAGCAAGAAGACTCCAGTGGGTTCATTTCTGCATTCGTCACAAGCACCAGGCAGGTACTCCCTCTGCCTAACTGTAACACGGACATGTGAGAACAATGTTTTGAGGACTCCTCTGATTGGAAAGACAAAGTTAAGACAGTAACAACAACATAAGATGCCCTTAAGATGACAGTTTGGTCAGGTGAAGCTTCCCACCTTTTTTCTTATAATCCAAACAGGTTTTTTTTTTTCTTAAAAAAAAAAAAAAAAAAAAAGGCCAAAAAATGTAAACATTGTTAAGAGAGACAACAAGAGAACAAAACAGCACCAGACACATACATATCAACAGAAGTAGAAAGGGGCTGAGTGAAGCAGCCGTCGAAGCCTTAGCACCAGTACTCATCCCTGCTGTCAGTCCAGCGGTGTGCAGATGAGAAGGCAATGTTGTACCAAAGTGAAGGCAGTGTTGCATTCAAGTAGGTACCAAAATATGAAACTCTTTCAGGCCTTTCAATGTCTACTGAGTTTTGCTGCTGAGATATAAGGAAGGACAGGATGAACAGTCACTTGTCATCATCCTCCACTCTCCCCCAGTCCTCCGAGTCCTCGCCCTCCACCTCTCCGTCGTCTTCCTCCACATAATCACCCCAAGTGTCATACTCGTCCCCGCCCTCGTCCTCCTCCTCATCATCCTCTGGCAGATTTCCTCCATACAGTGGCTCATCCTCCTCGTCCTCTACTATCTCCATCTCCTCCATATCGTTCTCTTCCTCATCGCCCTCTTCTTCGTCTTCTTCATCGTCGTCGTCCACACCGTCCACGTCCAACCCGCACACCTCCCCATCCTCCACCTCCCCGTCCTCTCTTTCTGCCTTGGAGGAGGCAGGAGTGGGGAGAGCTTTCTCGTCAGTTCTGCCCATGAGGTAGGACCTGCCGGAGGGGACGAAGCTTGAGGTAGCAGTCTTGGTGTTGATGTAGAGACGAGGAGGAGGCGCTTGCCTCGATGAAGTCGCTTGGCTGGCCGGGGCAGAGACGGGAGCGGAAGGAGCCACTCGTCTGGTGACTGGGACGAAAGAAGGGGCGACGGGCGCATCAACAGCCCCGGGCCTCATGGAGGTCGTGTTGGGCATGTATTCACGTATCTCCCCTGGCTCTAGCGGGTCGGGCCCACAGGGGTCGTGCTCGCTGCAGGACAACTTGCCGTCCAGCTTGGAGATGAAGAGCATGCCTTCTCTGTGCTCCTTACAGTACGAGTTGGGGCACATCTCACAGAATGAAGCCGCCTCCTTGCCACATACGTCACACTGGTGCCATGGACACTCCCATCGGCCTGCAGGCAAATCAAATGTGGAATGAATACAATAAACATGCGCAAATAGTACGATTTTTGACTCACAAATAGCTAACAAAAATATAATAATTAACATTTCTCTTCAAGTTCACGTTCATCAAAACTACATTTTATTTTTGCCTTTTTTGGAGAACCTTCACCTCAGAAACCACCCAGTCACCTCTGTTTGCTCCATGCATGCTTGAGGATATTCAAACCCCCTGAGAGCTTGATGTAAAAAACGATTGGCTACACACGGCTATCATATTGTGTGCTCTCCTTAAAGTCTACTTGCCTGCAGGCCTCTTGGCCAGGTTGAGGCAGTCAGCATGATAGACCTTTGGGCAGCCCGGCTTCTTACAGGAAACTATCTGACCCCCGTCACCACAGCTGAAGCACTCATCTTCCCTCTCCTTGGTCACCTCTTGCTTGGTCTTCTTCTTCATAGTACCCTTCCGTTTTCCTTCCTTAGGTTTCATTTTCTCAGCTGCTGGCTGGTTCTATACGAGGACGAGGAACAGGAAGGTCACAAGGCAGCTCTTCTTGTAAGTGCGGTCAGAGGATCATTTAACTGAAGGTAAAGTTGTGAATAAATATAAAGTTTTACCTTTGGCCGGACACCCAGGAAACCACTACAGTTGGGTGCTCCACATTTACAGGCGGTCTTCCCATTGCCACGACACTCCAGGTTGTAGTTGAAAGTCAGCTCCTCACCTAAAGTAGTTGTTGCATTAGATCGGATGTGTAATTAAAATAATCTGGATGATCTTGTTCAATACAACCCTCCCCTCCTAAAAATGTTAAAAAAATTAAATAACCCCAAACAAAAAACAAACTATCAAACCTTTTGGGATGTCTTGTAAAGCAAACAGCCCCACTCTGGTGTCCCCATTCACAGTCCACTTCTGAGTCTCACAGTTTGGCTGGCAGCTGTGATTCATGAAGCGAGCCTGGTTGCCTTTGGGCCCCGCGTCAATGATGCGATCCTGGAGTGGAAAAAAGCGCAAATCAGTGTGGACACGTCATCCAATCTGCACTGTTAATCAAGCGTGCCGCGTTCAGGCTGCATCTGTTGGTATTTGACTCAGATACTTACTTTGTCCAGTGTAAGCATGTAGAAGTTGCAGATGTCATTCTCCTGAGCGTGCCTGATCCTGGCGCGGCATTCTTCTTCATCTATCACCTCGCCCACGTATTCACTGATAAAAGCTCCCTGGGAGAGACAAAAAGAGACGGAGAAACCGAGGAATAAGTAAAATGTGGTTACAACTAAAGCGATCAATGCTGGCTTGATTCACTTCCGACCCACCTTCCTGATGTCCGAGAAGCCACGCAAACCCCAGCCGCAGGACAGAGTCCTGAAAATCTCCACAGGTGTGTACTGGCGCTTTGTGAAAGATTGATTTTGGCATCGGTCCCCTGCCGCGCACACCTGAGGGTGACACTCGTACATCAGCATACGGTTAATGCACTCAGAGTCGATGCCGCACGGGTTCTCGTCAAGCGCCTTGCAGTTACATCGTGGAACCTCCGAGAGGTCAGCGGTGATAATCTGCACCTTCCCAATCGGCCGGTTTACCTAAGAAACAGAGACAGGGGTGAGATTTTAACAGCACTCGTCAGTTAACTGCTCTGCCATTGGCTAGATGAGCACAGATGTACAAACGGTACCCTAATGTGTCTGTATGGAGGAGGCTTCTTGTCATTCTTTCTGTCCTCCTGAAGCTGCTTCAGCTCCTTTTCTGCCTGAAGCTCTTTGAACCGCTCGGCCGCTTCGTTCAGTGCTACAAAGAGACACACGATCTTTACTATTAAACATGCACCTTACACCAAGAATCAAGATGCACTCAGCAACCTTAAGCACGCACCCTTTTTGTACACTGCATCTGCACCCTTGCCCATTTTTTCTATATTGTGAGTATCGCCCTCCATGTAGGGAAACACTCTGGCCTGGTATGTCCACACGAAATCTTTGGAGCCAAAGAACTGCACAGGGAACTCTCCCACCTCATGTTTCATCCTTAAGATGTTATTTGGGACCTCTTTGGTCAGGCAAACTTCAGCAGGCCACCACCTGAAGAGACACAGCGGGTTTCAGAAATACAAATATGGCTCCAGTAGTTGTTAGCCAGAGCCTCTGTGTGATTGCCAGTGTTGTTAACCTACCTGTAACGCCCCCACTTGACCCACAGGATGTCCTTAATACGGGGCTTCTTTCCAGCTTTGCAGTCGTTGCAGAACCAGCTACCCTGTGGCATCTCCATATTCAAGCATTCCCGATGGAAAGCAGCAGGACAGGCTTCACAGCACAGCAGACTGCCCCCTAGAAACGCAACCCATGAGTGATTAGGGAGCTTTTTTATAACACGCCATAATATGGCCTGCAACAGTCCGTAGTTATGTTTTGAACAGTGATTACAAGGTCACACGGGCCTGCAAATTTTCTTCTAAGTTGGTAAGGGAGAACAGTCCATATCCAATGTAAGCATTTGTGAGGTAAAGCCAGCAAATAAACACCAAGCTGAATATTTATCATCAGCGGTAAGCTAATTCAGTAACTGACTTATTATAGTGCCACTACAAGTGACACTAATCAGTACAAATGTAGATACTCAGGACTAAATGAGGTGAGTCGGTGTATTTAAATGAGATCAGTGGCACTAATTTAAATCAGTGTCAGAAATAAGAGCATTAAACATTAACATGTGACTTCAGCAGTCAAACTGTGTGTTTTTATAGCTGCTGGGTTTCAGAGGCAGATTTGTGAGTAGAGACAAGAAACAGAAATACATTTACAGATCCATTTGCCAAGTGGGAGCATTTAAGTGGAAAATGGGAGAGAGCATAAAAATAATTTGGAGCGCATTATGTTGAATTTAATAATAAAGCCCGGCGCTGAACAGCTGCCTTTCTTTGTGTGTGTTTTTTGTTTAACATTTGAACAGTGGAGGTCTGTTAAAAGCTCATGTTTTAATCCTGAACTCATTTTTACATATGCACACGCTACAAGACTGCGCTCACCTTCAGAGCAGACAAAGCACCAGCTAACGTTGATGTGCTCGTGGTTCTTGCAGCCTTTGCGAGGAGTGAAGTGGTTCGGACAGAGGAAGCTGTTGTTCGCCAGCACCAAGCTGCCCGCTGCCATGCAGTTGTCGTTGCCGTGATAGGCGACGGGACAGCGAACGCATCGAGCCAACCGACCTGAGAGGAAGTGAGAGGAAGCACGGCTTAATTCAGGCAAACAAAACAACACATACCATTTATGGAGCAATTTTAAAACACTTTCACTCCAAATGTTGTCCCTGGATTTGGAACATAAGACTCAGTCTTACAGGATTATTAAGAGAGATCGTAGTACAAAGCACATTGAAGGAGTCACGTCAGTCCACTGAATTAAAACTCTGCATTACATGCCAAAATCCTGCACAGTCAATATTTTATGAAGCCACTTTAAACTGCTAAAAAGCAAGGATTATGATGTACACTTGGTACTGTAGGTGAGGCTGTAAGTGTCAAAAAAAATCTCAGTCTAAGTGCCTAATTTCACATGACACACGAGCAATGAATCACATACTCGAGTGTCAGCCTGTGCTTATGCAAAGACACCGAGTCATTCATAAGAAAAAGCTTAATCACAGAAACAAATCCTGATATCTCCAGGCATGAAATTCAAAGCCCTTAAATAATCCAGAGTTCAAAAGAGGCCATCAATATTCAAAGTAACAAGTGACATGCAAACAAAGACTGTGCATTTCCATTCATGAAGCCACCTTTTTATAGATGTTTACAATGACGCGCCTGTCTCGTCGAGTGTGCTCTTGACTCGGCTAGATGTTCTGAAAAGATGGTTTTTAACCGAGGAAAGAATTCTGCAATCATCCACTTCAGTCGTTCTCTTTAGTCCTCATGGTCCTTTTTTCTTGGTTGGGCAGTGCTCATAAGTGCATTCCTTCTTTTTAAGAATAAACCAAGGTGTTGTTGATGCGCTCACTGCTAAAGTTTCTGCTATTTCTGCTATGAATCCAAGACTTCCTTTACATGCATCAACACCTCTTTGGACTGGATGCAAATTTTTAAAAATAAACCACGGTGAAAATGAAGGAATAACTATCAGCCAGCTGGAGATCTACTTTTAAGCACATTTTCGTGGGCTGTTTAAAAGCCACTTTAAGCTGCTCCCCTATTCACAAGGGTCTGGCCACAGCGGGTAGCTCCATGTGTGATTTGGCAAATTTGAACATCTGATGCTCTTCCTGAGCAACCACAAAATAGATTTTTGTCTCCTCCCGGGAAACAAATGACTGCACTTACTAACCAGACTGATTCTAGTTGTTAAACCTTCCTAATTTCCTAATTAAAGGTAAAACACTACACTTTAAATAAATCTTTACTGCTCTATTTTTAATTCACTGTCCTGTTAAAAAACCTCACATGTCACCTGGTTCAAGTCTTGCAAAAAACAACCCTGGTTTCAGCAAAATCTTAAAACATACTAACATAGAAGCATCTTGTGGTGTATGGTAGGCCTAACTTGGATGAGGAGAAAGTAGATGGCTGGTTGGATCAAAGCCAGCAGTGGCGCTCACCTTTAGAGCTGCAGATGTTGAGGGGATTGGTAATGTGGCAGGACAGGCACACATGCAGGGGGCAGCGGAAGCCTTTGTTGTGAGGCTGGGTGGCCGAGTAGGCCATTATACAGTCCGTGTGGTAGAATTTCCCACAAAGCGGGATTATGCAGCGCTTCACCCCATCTCCGGACTTCTTACACACGAAGCACGCGTGAACGCCTGAGAGGATCATTAACAACCAGAAGAATTAAACTCAGGTATGCCGTAGCGTGCATTTTTTGTGCTTTCAGGCGTACCCACCAGCGTTGCATTCTCGACAGAGGAATTTTCCCTTCGGAGGCGCCGACAGGCCAATGCACTGTAGGTGAAAAGCTCCGTAACAGTGGCCTTCACACACCAACAGGTCTCCCGTCCTCTCACACACCTGCTCAAACACACGGAGGAAGAGGCCCGACTAATGATTTACTGCTCCCAAATACAGGGAATGCGCCACAAATCAGAAAATCTAGACTTTCTGATAGACTCCCTCTCACCTGACAGACACTCTCCTTCAAGGATGCAGCTCCTATTTTGCCTTTTACATCCACCTGTGAGGACAGACTGTCATTCCAGCCGGCCGGCAGCACCTACGGAGGTAGTTGTTAGTCAAGTGCTGCTCGTAAATGAAATACCACAGGTGGACGACCAATAACTCAGCAGCTTATCAGCACGACATACATACCTCGGCCTTGGGAGTTAGTGTTCCAGTGTTTTGTTTCTCCTCGGTGCTGCAGGCCTCCACCTCAGCCTCCTGCTTAGGGGTCTTGGATCCTTTGGGGCTTGGAGATCTGCTCTCTGGGGGCTTGGAGGCAGCAGAAGCAGCAGCAGGAGGAGAGGATGTGCTGAACATGGGCTTGTCGTTCTTCACAAATCCCAACTATCCAATATGATGAGATTTTTTTTATGATTAATTCTAGTATAATATTGTTTGGTGTTATACGAGAATCAGAGAAACCACATCACGAGGTTTTAGTACCTGTCTTTTCTTCACCAACACCTTCACCTCTGACGTAATTGCACTGTGACGTTTTTGCTCCTGTAGAACAAAAAAATACTTTCAGTGCTACTACAGAGCGCTCACAGAAAAAGCTTTTGTCCCCATCACAAACGCTCCTAGCTACCTAATGTCATCTCAGTTACCTTCTTCTTTGCAGGAGCAGCAGGCACCTCTTCTATGCTACAGTCCAGCACCTTGTGCGACAGCTTTCTCGGCCTCTTTCTTTCTTGGATTAACAATTCCGTCTCTGGAGTAAAACGATTCAGTATTGCATATTTTAAAATAGCGTCTAAGAGACAGGAAAAATAGTTGATGTTGTAAATACACCGGTTACGCTGTTAGCTTATTTACCTGGTTCAGGAGGTAGATCAGTTTCCTCTGGGGTGTCTGGGTCAAAGGGGGGCTGTGTCGTGACTGAAGCTACCGAAGGTGCTGCAGGAGAAAGCTCGTCCTGAGACGGACTCTTTTCCAACTGTGCCGGCGCCTCGGCGGGCTCGTCTGATGGAGAGGCTGGGGTAACAGTCTCTGACGTGATGCTGAGGTCGTGGAGTGCTGCAATCCCTGAAGTCTGCTGAATGTACACATTGACAACAAAGCACTGCTGAAATCCATCACATAAGAGGTTTTAAACTAACCACGGGGCAATCGTTTCCGTGCACTGTGGCGGCAACATGTTCCAGCAACATGTAGCAGCCATAGCTGTTGTTTATCAAATTTGTTTCTACAATTATATCTTATTATCACTCAACCCAAAAAACCTTAAATGTCAAAACAATAGGCTGATGTATCAAGGCATAATCAGAATGATGTTATTGCCTGATTTGAAAGCAATTCACTTTATTTACTTTATTTAATTCTGGCAAAGTACAAAGAGATATGCTTTATGTCTACTGAGTGGGTAATTCTAGATGGGTCAACCGGATAAACAGAAATATCTGTCTTTTTAAAATGGGTGTGAATATACAGAAAAGCAAAAAGGCTACAGCTATACCTTATATTGTATTGTATGTGCACAATATATACAGGATGCACATTTCTTAAACATGCCTTTAAGGACAATATATGCTGTAAGCTAGAGGTTCTTAGGGACCGCTTCCAGGGAACAAAACTTTCCAAGGACCTCATAATCCTCACACCAATCCAGCTGGTTGGAGCTTAGCATCAGATGAGTATGTGAACGGGCTTAAATATTAACAGCTGGGAGTGATTTCATGACAGATTGTTTTCTATTGTCCCAGTGATAACGCGGGAGGGAGTTATGGACACAATCTGCTTGTTTTATTGGTGTAAATTGTTCCCATCTCTAAAGATTCACTTTTAAATGATACCGCACAAAATTCATGCTTTAAAGCATGAATTTTGCTTTAAAGCAGGCCCCTGTGGATATACTGCGTGGAGCCTTAGGGTGTCAACAAACTCAACACTAAAGACTGTACAGGTAGCACTTGCGTTGTATTTATAGCTTGAAAGAGGCTGCTTACTTCCATTTTTATTAAAAGGAAAATGAATCATACATTTCTTACCATTTGGGAAGATTCTGACAAGTGCTTCTTTGATCTCTTTTTTGGGGCAAATATTTGTTCGTACTCCTCGGTCGACTCCAACAGACGTTTGGTGGGTTTCCGGAGGCGTTTGTTCTCTAAATAAAAATAGGAGAATAATAAATTATGTATCATTTACTTACTGATTTTACCAGCTCTGGAGATGAAGCTCAAAAGGAGCGCTTTGTCTTACCGGCTGAGCTGCTTCCGTCGGACAAATGCGAGTCGCTCTCCGTGCACTTCTCAGCCCCCGGTTCAAGATCTGGTGATGCCATCATCTCATCAGACGCCTCACTCAGGAGTTCACCCTTCCTCTCGGCAGCCTCCTCAACCACCTGCCAGCGCTTCTTTGGAGCCAACATGGCTTCTGAGTTGTTATCGAGGTAGCTGGTGGAAGGATCGGCAGCAACAACAGGAACCGATCCAGAATCGGCCAAATCGGCATGGCCGCTAACAAACTCCCTGCCGTAAGCCATGTCGGCCAGGTCGGAGGAAAGGCCAGATATGCTAAGTTTAAGTTTGGCGGGTAATCTTTGTTTCCTACGTTGCTTTTCTGAGCTTCCAGGCGGAGTACGAACAGGAGAGTCTTCACAGTGGTTGGTGTCAGTTCCAGTGATGCCTTTAGTCCTAATCTTTGTCCTTTCCTCTGTCCTGTGGGGTATTGTGGATTTGCGTGACTTGCCATTTTCAAGTTTGACCCCATGAGTTAATCCCTCACAAGAACCATTGGGAGTGTCAACATCTGTGGAAGCAGGGATCACTAGGGGTTCCTCTTTGATTAGGGCAGGTGATGGAGGGATTGTCAGCGGTTTGCCTTCTTTTTCCCTGGTATCATGCAGGTCTTTCAGAAGCATCAGGAAAGTACTGAATTTATAATTGGAATCAGTACGAAATGCAGCAGTTTCAGAGTCACTGCTGTCCTCCTTTGCAAGAGATTTAAACTTTATTTCCTGGATATCTGGAAAGGAATCCATCGGTGACAGGGACAAGGACTGAGAAGTGGTTGTGATATCCCTGACAGTGCTTTCTGTCTTGATCTTAACAGGTTGCAAAGTGGACTCAGTCGTGACCACACACTTGGACTTAATCCATGAGCCATTACGAA
The DNA here is from genome assembly GCF_057381915.1 of Diplotaxodon limnothrissa. Classification (NCBI taxonomy): domain Eukaryota; kingdom Metazoa; phylum Chordata; class Actinopteri; order Cichliformes; family Cichlidae; genus Diplotaxodon; species Diplotaxodon limnothrissa. Next base: position 29,715,028 of record NC_140597.1, on the reverse strand, counting down.
TTAGCTTCTTATCAAGCTTCCTTGCACGCCTTTTTGGAGAGCTGTGGTTTACAGACAGTGATACACTGCAGGAGGATTCCCGAGTAGGAGACATTTCAGTGTTCATGGAAGCATTAGTAGGTGTATTAGCAGGAGACTCATCAGCAGAGGCTTCTGCTGAGAAGTGGCTCGTGGCCACTGCATCTTTGAAATCGGTCTCTTCCTCCGCCTGCAGAGCCCTCGTCATCAGGCCACTGCTGGCAGGAAGATCCACCGAGGTCTTTTCACTTTCAACACAGCTGTCCAACCTCTGGCCAGAATTTGTGTTTTTTGATGTCCTTTTGTTTTTTAAGCTGCTAAATGAGTCTGCACCCCGGCTCACTTTTTCTGTACTCTTTTTAGCCTTTGTTGAACTTTTTTCTCTTTGGACCTCTATACTGTGTACTGGAGACAGCGCTGTGCGTTTCGGTCGATGCAGCATTGGAACTGAATCCAGGTCAGCATAAGGCGAGTCCTTCGGCTCTTCTTTCAGTGCACGCGGTGCTGTGTGAAGCTGGCCTGTGGAGGATTCCTTTGATCCACTAACTATATGACCAAATATGTCTGACAGACACTTCTTTTTCTTCTTCTGAGCTTTATTGTTATTGCCTTGATTTGTAGAGTTTTTGATGAGATGGTGCTCGTTTCCATTGGAGGCTGTAGAAGATGCTGGAGGTTCACTGGAGTCCACAGAGACAGACGGGCTCTTGTGTCCCTTCTCATTAGGGAGCGGGCTGGGTATACGTTCATCTCCTTTGACCGACACTGACAGCACAGTTTCACTTTTCCTTTGCCGACCCGGGAGCAGATACTCAGCTTCTGCTACACTGACTTTCCACGCAGTCAGCAAACTTTTGGGTATCTGCAGAGAAGTAATATAGTTACTGAAATATTGTTCACAGTGAGCAAACAAAAGATTTTCAAAGATTCACTTCACAAATTATACCGTATACTTGTAGTCTTTCTCCTTCTGCTTCCCTCGCCGCCTGAGAACAGGAAGGTCTTCAAACTGATGGCCTCCTTCAAAAGGTAGAATAACGTTCCCTGGGACCCAGGAAGACTCTATAATCTCGCCAATCGTTTCCAAGAAATACATCCGGCAAGGACGAGGACTGGGAACTGGATCAAAATGTTTTTTTAAAAAGAAGAAAGAGCAGTGTGAACTTTGACATACACTACAATGCCGTCAACAAACTATCAACAAAACAGTCAAGTTGTGTGAAACGGATTTCTGTCAAATAATCAGTATTTACATCAAATCTCACCTTTCATCTTAGTGTGAATCCCCTGGTCCAGGTCGCTTGTGACCTGACAGGGCCACCACGGCCGTCTGTTGAATTTTGCCCACACCAAATCCCCTTCCAAGTATTTCACTGCAGGAAGACGCCTTTTCTTTGGGCTGTTGGACTAATCATTACAAGAAAAACACAATAATAAGTGATACAGAAAAAAAATAATGCTGCATGTATCAAATCAAAATTCTTGTCACGTATAATGACAAGAATAGATGATATGCGCTTTTGAATTCTAATGGTGATGACAAAACATCACATTGATTGCTTTGCTGGCCTCAGATTTGAACTGTTTTCTACTCTTTTGGGTCAAATTTTAAAGCTTGGAAGATGGCGTACGTGCATATTGGTGGCTCAGGGTAGTTAAGCTATGCTTGATTATAACATAGCCACATAAACTTGTGTGGATTTGGTTGTACAGAAGTTGCAAAGTTTGTATCTCAAGAGTTTTATACTCACATTAGAGTTGGTGCCACCTGGTGAGATAAGTCCTGGGTCAACAGGGGAGAGAAGTTCACCATCACTGTCAGATTCCTCACCCAAACTCCACCCATCTCTCATGGAGATGTCTGGCAGCGCGCTGGGGCTTAGTGTAGGGTTGAGCTCAGATATAGTTTTGGACATTAGATTAAAGACTGTAGGTTTGTATGTTCTTTTATCCACCCCTGAGTCGCATGTGGTCTTACACTCTGTAACAGTTCGATCCTGACTCGGCTGTGGGGAGTGGCCAAAAGGCGCGAGTTCCTCGCCGCTGTCCCCCTCCTCATCGTCCCCCTTTACATCGCTGCTGTCAAATAGTGTGGACTCAAAATGCAGGCATCCGTTTGGAATGGGGGAACAGCGCTCGAAGCTGTCAGGACTGTGTAGGAAGAAACCATTTCTGCTCATGTCCGGCAGAGTCCCAACAGGCTCCATGTCATTGTTGCCTGGAGAAGGAGGCAACTGGACAGTTGGCGCCTCAAACTCATCATCGTCGTCGTCGCTAATTGGGCTTGCACAGAGCAAGTTGTTCCGAGGATGAAGGTCCCTTTCTGGGTCAGGTTTGTTGATCGCAGTGTTCAGGTCGTAGGGCCTCCTCAAAGAACTGTAGCTTTTAGATCGGTTAGTCTGATTGTACCCTAGTAAAGCGGGTTGTTTGAGGCTGGAGGATGGCAGCTGCACAGTTGATGACTGGTCTGATCCTCGCTTCACAATGCCACATTGGTTTCCATAGGAAGTGCTCACAGGGCCATTGTGGGGCCTCAGCTCTGGCGGGCCTGAGCCAAACACTGAGCCTACCCTAAGACCCGGTCTGTATGACTGCTTCATGTTGTCATGCCTACATCCTGTCAAATGAAACACAGGCAGGGTTAGACAAGGTAAACGTGCCATAGAAGTTTCTCTCTAAATACACTCCTGTGTGCTTATAGAGATGTGTAAACAAAGTGGCTTGTACAGTGATAAATATCAGAAGCATATCCATGAAGGTCCAGCCATGGCCAGTGCGCGCGTACACACACATACACAGGCACCCACACACACACACACACACGCCGATAAGCCGACATTGCATGGCCTCCATTCTAGAGGCCAGTCGTACGGCACAAGACAAAACACAGAAAACAACCGTGCTCACACACTTCATTCACAAACTATTAGAAAATAACAGCGCTTTGTCTGCTAAATGTGGGTCACCCCGGCGATCGCTGACTTGTACAGTCAATGGAGGAGCGCTGAAGCTGTAGTAGAGGAGGTGACACTGAGCCATCACAGAAACAGTCAGTGGCTCACACAAACAAGCTACAGCCGCACACCGACATAGGAAGCTACTATTAACTCACGAAAAAAAGGTCTGATCGGCACTACAAGTTCACCGCACTATCAACACGTGGAAAAAAAGGCGAAAAACCCACCGTTTGGAGGTCGGTCATCGCGAAGCCAGCAGCTGCTCTTTGATAATGTGGCACCAGGCGAGTGTTTCTCTCGGTTTGTGAAAGCAGATCTCCACAATCCCAGCTGCAGCAGCACTAGTAGTAGGCCAAGGCACGGCTCTCATTCTCGCTTCATCAGCGTCGGCCCTCTTAAAAAAATGTCACCTTAAATAAAAAATAACAGCCGACTGCTCCATTACGCCGCAACGTCTTCAGTGAGCCACAACCGGTCCTGTAACAGCCACAGCAGTTTATTTACTACATGGTTATTATTATTATTTTTTGCCTGCTTGTCGATGTGCCCCTGGTTATGTTAAAACAAGCCCAGGCTGTGTGTTGGTGAGCAGTAACCAATCCGCAATGCTACCCAACCCCCCGTCTGTAGAGGGCCGTGACACTCACCCTCCGCGTGCACGCGTGCACACACTGGCGAGCACGGACGCACGACAAACACGCACGCTCGCACGCGTGCACACCCAGGTGAAGTTTGCAGTAGTTATTGGTATGTAGTAATCGTAAATGAAGGCAACGGATTTCTAAGTAGTTTGTCCCGTTTCTGCTGTAACCCCCCTCCACCTTCAGTCCTATTGTTTAACTTTCCTAGTTGATGCAGGCCTGTGTGCGGGTGTGTGTGCCTGTGTGTGTGTGTAGGAGGAGAAAGATCGACCATATAGGAAAGAAGAAAAAAAAGACTGCACACCGATAATAACCACACGGCCTTTCCGGTCAAATCACACTCTCCGCGCGCCATGTTGGCTCTCCACGGAGCGCTGACATGAGGAAACAGGCCGCCAGGCGCTCAGGAAAGCACGATCGAGAGTTGAGGCATTGAGCATATGAACGGGTTTCTTTCTTTTGGTTTCCTGTGATTAAAAAAAAATCTGTCGGCGTCCGTTTTCAGCCCGCCGGCACGTAACTTTGATGGTTTGTTGCGTGTCTTGTTGCTCTAACTGAAGCAGATCCACAAACGCGCAAACTGAAACAGAGAAGCACAAAAGGCTCGCTGCAGTGGGCCAGTCCTCAGATCAAAGAGCGTGCAGTTACATGCCGACTTGTCAGCAGAGCAGCTACCCTCTGCCGGCTTTTAAAATGTTTAATATCATACACTGTGGTATGTTTATGTCTCCAAAGGCGGTGCACTTCTATATTTTGGTGAATTATCATGTACAGAACACAAAGATTGAAGACGCAGCTCACATCATGGCGGCTTCACCCAAAAAAACATGACCTATAGTTTTTTTAACCTCTTCTTCTGTCACGTACCTGGTAAAAACACGCCCAAAAAGTAAGATCATAAACGTCGGTACGCCCTAAATTAGTCTAACAAGGTGTAAATAAAGGTATTATGATAAAGTGAGTGTCATGTCACAGGACTCAAGCCCCCTTGTGTCCAGAGCAAGAATTACAAGTGACAGGAAACTGTGAAAAAGACGATTTCTTTCTTTTATTTTGGCTTCACATACAGGAAATCATTATTATTATTACATATTCCACAAAGCATTAGTCGTTTCCCCCTCTACTGATCAGTCTAACATACATGCACAAGTGGGAGTGCTTATCGAGTGACTGTGGATATGGAAACAGGCTGTTACAATACATGATGCAAACTATATTTACAAAGTGCAGAAACAAAGGGGGTATTATGCTTTAAGCTTTACCAGTTTGAGTCAATAAAAACGTACCGCAGGGCTTCTGCTTTCCTGAATTGTATCACAAAATAAACCACATAATAGACAAGCGGACAAAACACAAAGGACGACTACATGGTTACATATTTATGCTCGGGAAAGATTTGGTTTCATTAAATTTTTTTTGTTCTAAAATGTATATGCATGTAGAAAATGTCACACAAACAAACATATTCATGTCTTAGAACAGAGTAAGAGAACATGTCACAATTCAGAGGAATACATCAGGGTTACTGAGGTCTGAACCACTAACTATACTGACTGGTGTCATTTCATGTGCATGCACCTCTGCCACACTGGAGCAACATATTTGTGATTCAGCTGTTTATTAGGAAAGGATTTTGAGAATGCCAATCACTGTACAATGAAAACTTAGAACCACAGTAAATGATAAAACAACTTTTTCTCCCAGCATACATGAAATGCCACAATTCCTTCTAGTCCTCTTCTTCATGCAACCAAATGTTTTTCAAACACTGGGGAAGCAGCTGCAGAATTTATCTCTGTGGTTTCATCCACTTTATTGCTACCGTGCTCACAAAGTTCTCTTTTCTCCATCATGGTGTATGGAAAAGATGAAACATCACAGCTAGTGAAGTCCAGCTTCTTGGGAGCACTGCAGTTGCTAAAGTCCAGCTTGCTGGTGCCGTCACATCCGAATTCTAGCTTCTTGAGGCGAGTGAGGCTCTTGATGCTGCCAGGCGGTCTCCCAGGGCTCACCTTATATCCTGCAGCTTTGGTGGTTCCAAGGGGCCTACCTGGGCTTGTCTTGAAACCGGCTGCTCTAGTTGTCCCAAGTGGACGTCCAGTACTTGTACGGTACCCAGCTAACTTTGTGGTCCCCGATGGCCTCCCTCTCCGCCCTGACTTCGCTGTGCCCTTCTTTCTCTTAGAGCCCTCAGGCCCTAGAGCTTCACCGGCTCTGATTCTCACAGCCTGTGGCTGGAAGTCATTCTGGGTGTCTTGTAACTGGCACGCCATGGCTTTGTGCATGCCCTGTGGCAAAGGGGCAAGGCCGGCGAGGGACAGCTGCAAACCAGGGTTTGTCGGAGAGGGGTAGAATTTGTTGGACTGTGTACTACATAAATCAAAGTGGCTGCCTGGATGACAGTCCTCTGTTAGTGCACTCATGCAATAGTCACTGCTGCTGGTGGTCACTTGGTGCATCATTTTCTGTTGGGGTACATAGAAATACATGAGCTAGAAAAGCCACGTGTTTTACTGACAATCCAGTTTTTAGTAGCTGACTTCTAGTGGCTCAAACAGGCCTTTTTAGCACTGCAACACAAAACAAACAAAGATAAGTGATGTCCGAAATAAACATGTTCAAACAGAGTCATAGTTTGCAAAAATGCACGGCATGCATAACAATAAATTTAAATGATTACTGGATTACTAGATCGCCGAACTACTCAAAGAGCGAAAGATGAACAGTTCGTACCTCATTTGTTGGTGGACGTTGGAGTGGAAAGGGTTAATTTCGACTCGTCTACGCTTCCTCTCCCTGACGGCCACAACATCTTTGTGAAGGCACTGCACAAACTACGCCCTGGCGTCTGCGAGTGTTGTCTCGAAGCGGGTCTGCTGCATATTTCAACGCTCAGTTAATCCTCTACGCAGAGGTTTGGATGAGAGTGGCAGCCATTTTCACCCAGAAAAAAAAAGAAAAGGAAAAAAAAAAATTTAACCAGCAGACAACAACTGCGCATGCGCAATAAAAGCGTTCAAGAAACGTAGGGACTGATCCGTGTGACGTAATGGGTTTCTGTAGAATCGGAAAAGTATCAAAAATGTATCTAGTAGTGAAGCATGGAACTGTGGTAGCCATGGAACCATAATTGTATCAACAGCACAGCGGTAACTATGTAACTGACACACTGTCTTGAACCAACTGTACATTTATTAAAATGTAGTAATGACAATGTATCAACTAATCTGGCCATGAGATCACTGGTCAGTATAATGGAAGCTGTGTATATGTGCTTTACAAAGACAACAAACATCAGCGATCAATTTTTTTTAGTTTTTATTAACATTTTAAGCACAAACACTGGATTTATAGGGCAACAACAGTGCTGGAACAGGTCAAAATCTACAATTTTCAAAGTTTCCCCTTCGCCAATGGTCGTCTTTGCAAAATTAAGTCCACAGGACTAAGTTTCCTTGATGAGCTTGGTCAGCTTCTGGATCTTTGATCTGGTGGACATGTCCACATACTTGTCTCCAATGCTGACGATCATGCCCCCCAGGATGGAAGGATCCGACTGTGAAGAGACAGGTCGATTGTTAGCCAACACATATGAACACGAGACTTCCCCTTACAAGACAATGATTTCGGGGGGGGGGGGGGAGATTAAAATAGTGGATTGAGCCGCGTTTAAAATCTCTTTGATATACAATTAAAGGCTTTTGCAGAGGACACAATGGACATTGGTTTTTAAATCTATGAACATTTTAACTTGTCAACATCTCAGAGCCTTGCGGGGAAAAAAAGATGTCAGATGCTTTTCCATTTCCTGGAATTCACTATTTAAATGTTCATCTTACAGCCAATCATAACACAAACTCCTCTAGTTGATTATGTACATTTTTAAATTCATATTTCTTTAATGCAAGTTTCCAGAAAATATTTGCTTCACTATGTAAATTATACAAATTGTTACATTTGTGCGCTTAAACATTATCTCACCAGTCTGAGATAAGACATGTTATGCAAGAAAATTAACTCCACATCTTAGAATTGACTAATGCACAAAAACAGTTTTCCCCTGAAGATAAAAATTCATCAGCAAGATGGTTATGTACAGATTTCTGGGACTGTGCATTAGAGTTGTACCTTTGTTTCCAGCTTGATAGTCTCACCCTTCTGAAGAAAGCCTTTAAGAGCTACTTTCAGCTCGGAGAGATTAGCTTCATCCAAAGGCTGCAATGGATAAACATTCATTATGAAGGTACAATATGTCTAAATCAATAATACTGCAATTGATAAAATAAATGATATATACAGCAGCAAATATTGCTTAAGTGATGTGACCTGTTTTCAGTATCTGAAAAAAATAATGTATGAACATATCTTGCATATACACCCATTTCATACCTGCGCAGTAGTGACGGAGCAGATCACCTCTCCACGGTGTGCACTCATCATCTTGCTGAAAGCGTTAATAACATCCCCAGTTAAAGTAAGACGACCATTGTCAGCCAAAACATCTAAAGAGGGAGAAAAAAAAAAGACAATACATGTTTGAGCAAGATTCTCCACTTTTCTATCTGCTCAGAGCAAAGTGTAGCTTTTGTATTACATCAGTTTAAAGTAAACAGTGTGGGATTTTGCCAAGTTCTTCCTAGTAACACTCATTTACCCTTAATCAAATCAAAGTTTACATCTATAGCACATCAACACAACTCAGGCTACGTCCACACTAGCCCGGATAGATATGAAAACGGCGTTTTCGTCTATAAACGCTCCGCAGCCACACTAGCGTCTTCAGTCGTTTTCACAGAGTTGTGTGTCCACGTTGAAACGGCCAAAAACGCTTACGTTCCAGTCCTGCGCATGCGCAAAAGCAAGTGAGGATTAAAGAATTTGAAGAAAAGCTATCTGGAGCATGTACAAACTGATATTAATGTTTTTTAGGGCTGTCAAAATTGAGAGTGTTAAGGTTCAAGAGCAATCAAAACAACTGCTGTATAATGCCCTCCGCTATCTTTGTTTAATTGGTCACATGACTGCATCACATGACTAAAATGCATCATCGTTTTAGAAAGTCTGCGTTTTCGAATGTCCACACTGCGACGGGACAGCTCCGTTTTGAAATGTATGTGTTTTCCCTTGGGAAAGCGCCGTCCCAGTGTGGACGGGAGGCCAAAACAGAGAAAAAGCATTTTCAAATGAAAACGCATTAGTGTGGACGTAGCCTCAATTGAATAAGTGCTGTACAGGCTATGCAACATAGACATAATAGTCACAAAATCAACAACAAACATACACCAAAATACACAATACAACCATAAACCTTGATTAAAGGAGGAAAAAAATAATCAAACTGTGATATAAGTAAATAGGAATACAGAATAAAATTTGCACAATAAAAACCTGGGAAAACCTGCTCAACTTAGACTGTAAACCAGTGAGAATAACCAGTTTCTTTTTCATCAGCGTTTTAAAATGATGGAGCGTCTGGGCAGCTCTTATGTGAAAAGGTAGACTGTTTCACAGATTAGGAGCTGCACCTGAAAAGGTTCTGTTGCCTCTTCTCTTTTAAGCCTGGATCTAGGAATGTTCAAGAGCAGCTGGTCCGTAGACCCCATAAAACACAGCTTGTGAATGTGGTCCAAACCTTATGGCTGTTGTGTCAAAGTATTTTCATATACATGTTATTTTCTTATAATCAACATACTTCTAGCTGCTCTGTTTTTTCTCCAAGGGGGTTGCAACAGCAGATCTGTAATATGCAACTGAATTAATGTACGAATGAGGATTGTAGTAAGGAAGCATTGTTAGAGTGTCGAAAAGAGCTATGCAAAGAAAACACCCTTTAGGCTTCAGACCGATACTAAGCTTAACAAGATGGCTTTCTTTATGTTTTGATCAGAAAGAGGTTCCTAAACAATATTCAAACCAAATATGCCCAATTGGGCATTAAGAATAACGAACCATGTGAAATCTCAAGGACCTGCATGTATAAGTGCTGCAACCATCACACGACTACGTGCAACAACATGTTCCTTACTTTGCGACCTTGGTAACATCATATCTGGAACATGCTAGTGGACTGTTGTCTTTGAAAATGTAACAAAACTAGGTTCAAATGTATTGCATGTGTACACGCCACAAACACACACGATTAATGACACGGGGTCCCAGCAGTAACACGGGTCTGTGATCACTCACTGATGAGGTTGACAGTGATGGGTGAAACCTTGGCCTTTGCAAGGGCATCGTTGAAGGTCTTCTGCTTGAGGCTGCGCTTCACATGAGGATTCATTACAACACTGTTCATTTTAGGGTCCTTGATCAGGGCCTGAAAAATAATGTGGCAGACAACAGCAAAAAAAAAAAAAAAAAAAAAGTAAGTAAGTATTAGACAAAAGGTAGATGGTACCGAAACTGCTTGGATTATCAATATTTAATAATCAGGTCACTAATCTCATTATTAATTAAAAACCAAACAAACAATATATTTAAACATCCTGCGATGCTATTTAAATATATCACAGTAATATGCACATAACCCTGTGATCAAATATTAAGTAAAGCATCATTTTCATCATTCAGTGTCAGCAACATTAAAAATAGGTTCCTTTTTTGTTGACTTACAGACACTTTTCCCAGCTCCTGCTCCACTTGGTCCAGTTTGTTCTGCTTACTGGCAGCTGAGAACAGAGCAGTGGCATAACGGCCCTCCACTCCATACACCTGGATGGGAGGCTACAAGGACATTTACAGGGATAAGCTACCTTAACACCCTGTCACAAATTACTGAAGAAGGTTATTGCACTGCACGTCACTCACCTTAACCAGTTTGGCTGCAGGTCTGATCACAGACGTGCTGAACTGGCGTGCCTGCAAAATAATATTTGTATGAAAATTAAAGCCTGAGCTGGTGAATTATTAGCCCGCTTTGCACCGTTTACGTTTAACTCAGTTAGCTGGTTGGCTAACACGTTAGCAGTCATTCAAGTGAAATGCCTCGTGTGAATTCTTTTTGAAAGTTCAGCGCTCATTTCTGCTCAGCATAATTAATAAAACTCACCAAACAAGTTTTGGAAGATATGAAAACAAAAATGAGCCCTATTATAAAGGTTAAAATTTAAAAGAGATAACTGAATGTCATACCTGCTGTCCTAGCATGAATGCTGCCATTTTCTCCTACAGCTGTCCAGAGTAGAACGACCGACTGCGCATGTGTGCTTTAGAGGAAGGCGTCTTGCTGTGGGTAATGTAGTTCTTCCGGTGCAGTTCATCGTGAATAAGAGTCCCCAAAACAAGAAGCTGTTACGGAATTAAACAAGTTTGTTTTGTTTGTTTATATTATGTGTAGTAATTAATATTTTAAGCTATAGTAAATGTATATACCATCGAGGAAGTCTTTTTTTGAGTATTAGGTGAAATATAGCATACTTCTCTTAAGATATAAGTAGGCAATAGAAAACAACAAAATACTTGTTTTGGATATGCCTGGTCACATTAACAGGCTAAAACCAGAGACTGTACATTAAAGATGGACAAAGCCACCATAGAACCACCCACTTTGTCTACCTCTAAAAACAGCCGCATTAGATTGTTGAAAACAACATGATGTTTATTTTATAAATTATGGTTGGGAGTATATGGACATTGATTGACATTTGGAAACAACCTCAAGTGGTCATTTAATAAACTGCAGTTGTCTCACTGCTTCACTTTTTTTGCCCCAGATTTAGCTGCGTGACTAAAGGAAGAGGAAATTACTTAGAAAGTCTAACAACTAACTGGAACACAAAAACAGTGAGACAGGGAGCTGCTAGTTTTACATTTTAAAGCATACTTTGTGAGTTTAGTTATTTCTCATTAATTAGTGAATGCATTATATGAGTCCTATGAAGCTATTTTAATTTTAACATTTAAACAAGGTGACTCTATATGCTAAAATGCTGCATGGATAATTCCTTTTGTGTCCCGCTACCTTCTTGCTTTTCTTTTAAGAAAGACTAAAAAAGCAGTTTATTCATTTTTGTTTTTCTGGTTAAAATGTAAAATATTTAGTACCGGGGGAAAAGTATGGAGTCACCCCTCATTTATTTATGTTTTTCTCCAAAGAAGCCAGACTTGTAAACTTCTTATTAAGTTTTAAAACATTGTTGAACAGTAGTTCTCCAGGCTAACTGGAGGACTTTGAAAGTTTTTCTTTGTACATTGGCTGCTTTTTCGCTCATTTTCAGTCCTTGACTTGAATCTGGACATTTTCTGAAGAAGCAAGATGTTTGTTAAGGTAGTTAAGAAATAAAAATATGAATCGTTCAAGCATAAAAAGGCACCTAACTCAAGGAATGAACCAGTGTTGTGTCTAAACATAACAGAGAACTTACCAGAGAACCAATTTTAAATTGCGTGTTTAGCCAAAGTTAACACAGTTTGATAGAGTTAAAATAGCATTTTTGCACCAATTAGGTGATTACCAAAAAAGCATATCTTGGGATGGTGTCCTTAAAAATCTAAGGAAACCAGACAAGTGGAAGACAAAAAGAAGTGGGAAGCTTAATAAACTATCTACCTGATCTGACACCTGACTGGAGAGATGCATCTAGTCCTATATACATACTGTTCACTGAAGCCTCACGACCCTCAGACCCTCACGGCCCCCCTCTTGGACCCCCTGCAGTTTGCATACAGAGCCAACAGGTCTGTAGATGACGCCATCAACATGGCCCTACACTTCATCCTGCAGCATCTGGACTCCCCAGGAACCTACGCCAGGATCCTGTTTGTGGACTTCAGCTCTGCCTTCAACACCATCCTTCCAGACCATCTCCGAGGCAAGCTTTCCCAGATGAATGTGCCTGATCCCATCTGCCGGTGGATCACTGACTTCCTGACGGACAGGAAGCAGCATGTGAGGCTGGGAAAGAATGTCTCGGACTCCCGGACCATCAGCACCGGCTCCCCTCAGGGCTGTGTTCTTTCTCCTCTGCTCTTCTCCCTGTACACCAACTGCTGCACCTCCACCCACCAGTCTGTCAAGCTAATCAAGTTTGCAGATGACACCACCGTTATTGGACTCATCTGGGACGGGGATGAGTCTGCCTACAGCAGGGTTGTTGTGGCTGTCCTGGTGCAGCCACAACAACCTGGTGCTGAATGCCCAGAAGAAAGTAGAGATTAGGGATGGGTACCGGTGTCCGGTGCCATCACATAAACGGTAGTAACCAGACCGAAAAGCAGCGCACATTTCGGTGCTTTATTTCGGTGCTTTTTTTTCCCGAGCTGTGATACACTTCTAGCCAATCATTTTACGTTTCCCAGGATAGTAGGCGGGGCCAGGTACGTACGTTCAGTTAGAGCAGAGCTACAGATTAAAAATGTCCAAGGCGAAGCGGTCAAAAGTCTGGTTGTACTTCACAGCAAAATATGCAAACTCAGCAGCCTGTAACAAGTGCTTTAAGCTGATACTGTGATACTGTCAAAGGAGGTAACACCTCAAATCCGATGAAACACCTGGCGACGCATAGCGTTTTTTTTAAAAGCCGAGAAATGCGCCGTATTTGATAGGTTGCTGCGAGACCTCACACCGAGCACGTTGGGTGGGTTGCCAGTTATCGGACCCGGAGCAACATCCCCCAAAAACCCGAGGAATAGAGTCCTGGCCCTTAGCCCTGCCAGTGTAGCAGAAATGATGAGGATATTGATGCAGCAGCAGCCGTTCTTCTCTGCGTGAGTCGCTTAATGTTGTTCGAGTGTAATTTACGTTGAGTATGCTAACCACGTTATTACATTAATGCATGTAAGGTGAACTAGCAAACATCATCATAGCTACATGCGGCTGTCCTCTTGTTTGATGGCAGATACTCCCTTCACCCTGGATAAAAAGGCTAAAATGACCAAAGAAAAAGTGGGAAACAGCTGAACATGAGAGGTTTTTGGACAAAGTTTGTGTTTTTTCCATTGTTTAAGCACTGCTTCCAGCCAAGAGTGATACCATATATGCCCCATAGCTGCAGAAAAGGCTAACATTGTTATCTTTTTACAAAAAAACAAAACAAAACAGCTGAACATGAGAGGTTTTTGGACAAAGTTTGTGTTCTCCATTCTTTAAGCACCGGTTCGAGCACCGTTTAAGCACCGGCACCGTTTCAAAAGTACCGATTTGGCACCGGTATCGGATAAAACCTAAACGATACCCATCCCTAGTAGAGATTATTGTGGACTTCAGGAAGCACACAGCCCCACTCCCCCCCATCATCCTGACTGACACCCCCATCACCTCTGTGGACTCATTCCACTTCCTGGGTACCACCATCACCCAGGACCTGAAGTGGGAGCCCACCATCACCTCCGTCATTAAGAAAGCCCAGCAGAGGATGTACTTCCTGAGGCAGCTGAAGAAATTCAACCTGCCAACACGGACGATGATGCAATTCTACACTGCAATCATCGAGTCCATCCTCACCTCCTCCATCACCGTGTGGTACGCTGAAGCCACTATCAGGGACAAACACAGACTGCAGCATGTTGTGCGCTCTGCTGAGAAGGTGATTGGCTGCAGACTCCCATCTCTGCAGGACCTGTACACCTCCAGGACACTGGGGTGTGCAGCTCGGATCTCAGCTGACCCTTCTCACCCTGGACACAGTCTGTTTGACCTGCTCCCCTCAGGCAGGAGGCTCCGGTCCATTCGCACCAGAACCTCTCGCCACAAGAACAGTTTCTTCCCCTCTGCTGTTGGACACATGAACAAAAATCGTATGACTGTTCCCACCACTAACACATGACCCTACGCTGTGTTCACTGCATCATTCCATGTTTAGCACTGATCACCACCTGCACTCATGTATATATCTATCTACTTAGCACTTTTAATTCTTATTCTTATTTTTATTTTCATGTCTATTTTAGCGTAATTTATGACAGTATGTTTGCACTGAAGCACCGCAGCAATTTCCTAATGTTGTAAACCTGCTCAACATTTGGCAATGAAACCCTTTCTGATTCTGATTTCTGATTCTGAAATGATTTCATTAGAAGGATGGCTGTCAAGTAGCCATTCTTCAGTAAGGGATACAGGGAAAAGGGATGAGCTATGTCACATTATACAAGAACTGGATTGAAACTCGGTGGCAACAGGTCAAATCAGTATGTACAGAGGAGGTCAGAGAGAGAGGTTCAACAGTGAGTGTCTACAGCCATCTCTAAAACTATGGAGGCTCTTCTACGGTTTAGAGGTGTATTTCGGCCCGTGTTTCTTATCTTTGACAAAACTGATGGAGTTATGAATGCAGAAAAGTACCTTCAGATTTTGATCCACAATGCAATAACATCTGGAAAGCAGCTGACTGGCAACAACTTAATTTTTCAACATGACAATGATCCAAAACACTTTTTGCACATTTCAATAAATCACTGCATGTTTTTGACATGGTGGTTTGCGCAGTTATTTGACGGGAGCAGGGGCAGACCTACTGTGGTGGCATGGGGTGGAAGTTACCACCATAAAATAATCTCTTGCAATAACAATGTTGTTTATTAAAATAAAATAGCATTACCACTTTGAGCCTAGCTACAATGAACATTGAATATACATTATAAAACTGAATATATGGCATAGTGTTATCCCCTCCCCACCAATTAAAAATGAACGTAAGAATGAAGGTGAGTTTTATTAACCCTCTCAGGTCGATGGATGTGCAGGCGTGTCCAAATCACATGACTGATTAAAGATGACAGAGCAACAAGACGCAGCCACGCTGAGTCTCCATTTCAACTTGTGTTGAAATTGAATGGACTTCAAACTATATGTGTTGATAGGCCACAGAAAACCAGGGTCATCACATGTGATGCTTTTTTCTGAATACTACATTTAGCGCAGGAGGAAATGGTAAAAACTGTGATTTCTAAGAACACCGCTTGCAAGCATTATCTGTTTGCAAGCAAAACACAAAAAACAAGACAAAAATGCAACCCCTTTCCTGTTGTGCATCAATGCACCAATGTACCATGTTGACCAATCAGCATTCGGTTGATTAGGAACAGGGAACAGGTTTTGGGACTAACAGTGGCAAGAGAGAGTGAGTGAGAGAGAGACAGTAATATCCATAGCGAGCTTTGAGATGTGAGAGATTTGTGACATTTGGCATGTTTGGTGTGTAGTTTTGCTTTGTGTGTAAAACAATGAGGGCACTAGTGAATGCGACAGAGGCCACCAAAGGTAGACTGCAATGTGTCTCCAGCTGGATGTGCTCCTCTGTCTTGTGCTGGAAACAAAGCATTTTTTGGAGTAGCACAAATAATTTGTCACATCTTATTGTGATACCCTATTGTTCTTTAATTTTAGTTTTAGTAGTGGTTTTAAACTTTTGTACAAAAATGGCTCAGCCATTGGCTGCATTTTGGGGTATTTTTTTTGCAAACTTTACTGTTTGCAAAAACCCCCAAATAATTTGCCTACTTGGATTCTATGGGGTTTTTGTGTCATTTTAAATCAGTTGTGTTAATACAGTATGTTAAAATGAAAAAATAACTTTACATTTATTTAGACATGCGAGATTGTGCCGAAAAGCATGATACCAAACAAGGCAAGATAAACAGTTGAAATATAGAGGTAAAATCACAAATAATAAAAAACGACTAATTATACCCTGGACCCCAGAGGGTTAACCCAGTAAATTTTTGGTAAAAGAAAAAACAAACAAACAAGTCTTCATGGCAGTGGGGATTTCTGACATCTTGTATAAATTAAAGCATATAAGATTTTGATTATTCAATAAAAAGAGTGTGAAAAGTTAAACTTGTATTTCTAACTGATCCACCTCATTTTGTGTAGCTTCTGGATTTTATACTTATGCTTATTTATTATATATGCTATACAGTGCATAAAATCAAAATTAAATTTTTTATGTAACTGAAATATGGGCTAAAGAAAGTCACAGACTATGTTTATATGAAATGTGCATACTTATAGCATTTGACGTATTATAACCATAAATAACACATATTACAGAATGTAACACCTGCACACAGGGGCGTTCGTGGCCTGTTTGGTGCCCTGGGCGAGCACTCCCTCAGCAAGAGTATGCAAATGGACAACAAACAGCCATTATAATTCATCATACACTGACAATAGCAGACAAATCAACAATACACCTCTCCCAATTAATGGCTAATTAATATTATGCTAAACACAGTCCAAAACATTCAATAAGCAGTGTTGGGTAAGTTACTTTAAATTAGTAACTTAGTTACATTACTAGTTACTTCTATCAAAAGTAACTCAGTTACTTCAAGTTACTCGTTACTTTCAGAGTAACTAGTTACTAGGGAAAGTAACTTTAGTTTTACTCAGAATTCTCTTGTTAATGTGTTGCTTCCGTAACTGGATACCCAACAAGATTGCCAGTCTTCTAGCTTGCTTACTTGCCACAAGTGCACTGTGCCACCTACCAATAGAAAGGAAAAAAATAATGTGCACATTTCCACGAGAGAAATCCCACGCCTGGACCGTCGTTGACCGCCGCATGATTCTAGCCTGCTTTTTACATCCAACACAAAAACTGCAGTCGTGGTGCTTTCGATTGTACTCAGAACTCGGAAATTCTGCCTTCTGAATAGGAAGATATAGGTAACGCCAGACTGAAGATGAGCTGCTTACAGAGCTGGACTGGGACAAAAAAAAATCATCCCGGGGAATATGACTAGAGACCGGCCCACCATTATAGGAAAATCATAAAGCCTTTGAATGAAAACAAACGCTGTTGTGACAGTGATGTACACTGTTCTGATGGTATATATGCATTAATCTATCAATTGTTTGTTGTAAGACTCAGATAATTATTTTTTAAAACTGAGACATTTTAAATGAGAATAAGAAAGCATTTCCTTGTGCCCCCCTTTCCCTTTTAATTCCCTACATGGACCCCTGGCAACACTTTGCTAGACCCGCCCCTGCACAGTTACCAGCTGTCAGCTACTTAGAAAAGGATCCTGGTGTTATTTGTCTCTCAGAAACAGTTCATAACTTCCCTTCAACTCATTCATGTGACCTAAAAGGTAAACCTGTTTCTCCATCACAGCTCTGATGATTCAGTAAGGACATCTCCTGGTTTCATCTTCATGTTTCCATCTCATCACATAACCAAACCGATATCATGACCAGCAGCTTTTTTGCAGCTGTGGCTCCAGCAAACATCAGCTGATACTAGAAATTAATATTAAATAAATTCTAACAACAGCTGATCAAGCTTAAACGTGCTGCTGTTGTTTAGCGCGACATCCGCTGGTTTCTTCTTCCTGGCGCAAAGTGGGCGATAAACAAACAAGAGAGCCGATCAGCTGATCACTGATCAGTTTCATGATTGAAGTAGAAACAGGAGAGGGAGGGGGAGAGGATGAGAGGAGAAGAGGCAGCTGTGCAGCAAAGACACAGAATAAATCCAGCTTTGTGTCTTTTTCATTGTAGCTGAAGTCCGGGACAAACTGTTCCTTTTCACCTCAATAAGAAACGCGTAATATTTTCTCTGAATACGAGACGATTCCGTTTTTTAAGGAACGGTTGGCAGCTCTAATAATTAACCTTATGAACAAAATAAAGTTCAACATCAGTAACATAGCACCCACCCAGCTGTATAGAAACTCCGTCATGCTAGCTAGCACGCAGTACGAAAATAAACTCCACCTAAACTTGGTTTATATGTGACTCAGATGGACTGCAGGTCATAACTTCTTACCTGAAGTTCAGTTCACTTGACACTCTCGGACCAGCGGCCACTTCGGGTCTCTCCTCTTGCCTCCCTTTTCCTTCATCCACCTGCTGGCCTCCCCCACTTGCTAATGTTACTGAATCTGTGGAAGCTCCGCGATAGCCACCACACGAAGTAACGAGTAACGACCCTATCTAAATCCCAGTAACGAGTAACGCGTTCCTGGTTTTGGCATAATAACTAGTTACCGTGCTCGTTACCACAATAATAACGTAGTTACTGTAACGCGTTACTTAATAACGCGTTAGTCCCAACACTGTCAATAAGCCACATCAGTGTCATCTGTCTGTCTACTGTTTACTATCATAGCCAAGTGGCTAACAAAGGTAGCTAACAAAGTTTTCCCAATCCCTACTAATGAATGTTATCTTGTTTCAGGATACATAATACCTGCCTTTATCCAAAGACACATCTGCTTACCTGTATCTTTTGCTCATTTCTCCTCTTCTTTACTCTATTTTTTTTATAAACCAAGGACCTGATGGCTTTGACCTTTTCTTGTCCATCTTGCATCTCCAGTATTAACACCCAACCCCACAACAGAAACTAATAGACCTACACCTTGTATAGGTTTTTTTTCTGGGATTTCACACAACCCAGGAAACCCAGCCTTTACTCCGATTGGTTCCCATGCAATCCCCAAAATGCGCTGGCATGATGTCGGGGCAGCATGGGTGCAAGCAACTTTTTTTTGCCGATGCCATGATGCCACCCCCGCCGCGATGCCGCCCCGGGCAACCACCCATGTCGCCCATATCAAAAACCACCACTGCCTGCACATGTGTAAAGAAATGTCTGTGATTTTGCCACCCCGTTTGATTTCCATGCCACCCTAAGAAAATTTCTTATCCGCCCCTGGATAGGAGCACACCCGCGTGCGAGCACACGCACATGCACGCGCTAGCTGCGAATACACCAGAGCTCTCCAGTCAGTAGGACGTAGCGTAGCAGAGACACCGAAACGTAACGAAATAGCGAGATATTTTCCCGAGGAATTTTACAGCTGGTCGGCTCGCTAGCTGACGGCAAAGCAGGCATGGACGACAAGTCATTCACCAAGGAGCTGGACGGATGGATCGAACAACTGAACGAGTGCAAGCAGCTGACAGAGAATCAGGTCAAAGTCCTCTGCGAAAAGGTGAGGTTTACCAGGCGACTTAATATTAGTACCCCACATTATTAGCTTTCCGCAGTGCTAGCCGACGCTTAGCCCGTACAGCCCCCCCGATTGGCTCCTTTAATAGAAATATTGCCTGGACTCAGACGTTATTGCATGTGGCCTTACAGGAGCACACCATTTGACTGTAGCTGCATGCTGTGGATTTCTAAGACAAGCCGAGAAGATGGAGGGGGGATGCCTGCGAATGTTTTCCCTACCTACGCCCACTGCTTGTCCTAAAGTGCACTTACAGAAGCACACAAGAAAACTCTTTAATAATCAGATTTTTTTTAAAAAGCAGGAATATTGGAATCTGGCTTATTAATAACTTGTGTACTCCACAGGCTCCCAAACTGCACCACATTCTGGTACATGCTAACCTGTTTTCCTGGTTCTCATGCGTAGGCCAAGGAGATCTTGACAAAAGAGTCCAATGTGCAGGAGGTGAGATGCCCAGTGACAGTGTGTGGAGATGTCCACGGACAGTTTCACGACCTGATGGAGCTGTTTAAGATTGGAGGGAAATCTCCGGACACTAATTACCTCTTCATGGGAGATTATGTTGACAGAGGCTACTATTCTGTGGAGACTGTTACACTTCTGGTTTCTCTTAAGGTATTTCAAAAAAAGTAATCCTAACATCGATATGGACTTAAATTTTTTAATGAAGTAAAACTGTGCAGAACTGCAAATTTTGGTATTGATGCAATTCCAAGTAAACAAAGCCAGTATTACTGATACGTTTAGTGTATAAAGGCATCTTATTGAGGGGAGAGCAGTGTGTCATGATTTTTGAGATGAATGTTTATAAATTTACTGACCTTAGAGGATAGAAGCAAAGTATCCATCCTGTTGTGCTAGTTTTGATCTGATACCCGTATCAATATTTGGATTGATGCACCAAACTTCTATTACAAATGTGTTTTTCTTCGTAGGTAAGGTTCCGCGAACGGATCACAATTCTCAGAGGGAACCACGAGAGCAGACAGATCACGCAGGTGTACGGTTTTTACGACGAGTGCTTGAGGAAATATGGAAATGCCAACGTTTGGAAGTACTTTACAGATCTGTTTGATTATCTTCCCCTTACCGCGCTGGTAGATAACCAGGTAATGTTGTTTTTTCAGACCCAACCTGAAGGACAGGTGCACTGAGCTGTTATGTGTTGTTTATTTCATATTTCTTATTTGAAAGATATTCTGCCTACATGGAGGATTATCCCCATCAATAGATACACTGGAACACATCAGAGCGCTGGATCGCCTGCAGGAGGTTCCTCATGAGGTAAACACAGATTACGTAAATGCTTTTTAGAGATGTTTAGAGATTAATTTAGGAAATATCCCAGCTGACTGCTTTAGTGTAGGCATACGCATTCAAGAAAGTTCACCATGGAGTCTGTAGGTAATCACTGTATGCTCACTCTGTTCTTTTTACTGAATAGAAATTGCACTAAACAACACTGGCGTTCCCTTCACCTTTCAGGGTCCAATGTGTGACTTGTTATGGTCAGATCCTGATGACCGCGGTGGCTGGGGCATATCACCACGCGGTGCTGGCTACACTTTCGGGCAGGACATTTCTGAGACATTCAACCACGCAAACGGTCTCACTTTGGTTTCAAGAGCCCACCAGCTGGTTATGGAGGTACTCTGACTTTGTTTGTGTACTACAAGTAATTCTGTTTTTTTCTTCGTCAGATGTACCCTTCACAGTCAGTGGCTATAAAATAGCTAACATGAAGCTGATGTCTTGATTTAGGGTTATAACTGGTGCCACGACCGCAATGTAGTGACGATCTTCAGTGCACCAAACTATTGCTATCGTTGTGGAAACCAGGCAGCAATCATGGAGCTTGATGACACGTTGAAATACTCCTTGTAAGTAAAGTTTGTCATGTCTAATAATGCAAACATATCTTTTTGCAATGAGGGGGGGATGCTACATACAAAGTTCAACAAAGCCAGTCTTTCATTACTTTAGCTGGCTCAGCAACACCTGGTTATCAACTTTCGCTGTTAAGTCACCCCTTATGTCATATGACTCTTCTTCCTCACAAAATGATCCCCGTGAGTGCTACCTACTTCAGTCATCGATGCTATCAGATGATAATGATAAAGTGGTGATGACTAGTCTATAATGAACATAATCTAGCAATTTAGTGCACAGAGCAGTAAAATAAACATTTTAATTCAAGTTAATAATTTTATGGCTGAGTGCAGTCTCAGTGCTGCTGTCTGTTCATTTCTAAGGTGATGGGTGCACATTAGAGCTCTAACACTTTAAACTGGATCCATTTAAGCATTAAAGGTTACTGTCTCATAGCCTAATGAAGGAGACGGGGAAATCTCTTTAGTTTGTTGGCAGATCAAATTAATGAAATTAATGTTATTCATTGAACGAATATTCCTGGTGTGCATTCTGGATTCAGCATAAATAATTACATGTACATTACTGTGGTAATGCATCGGGAATGTTTGCACTTCATTCAGTGGTTTTAGTTTAACAGCAGTTTAACAATCTATAATAAACTTACTGTAAATAAAAGAGTCAGGGAAAATGTGCCACTTTCAGCCGATAGAACATAACTTGCTCTCGACCAGGCTGAGCATTCAGCATAGGTTACCATGGTGATTTAGCCAGGCTACCTTTGTGACACAGAAACTCTTGACTTTAAAGTTGACATAGCTGGCTAAACAATTAATCTCACTTTGCTGACTTAAATAAATAAACCTTATTATTCAGTCTATGAGATGACGAGAGCCCTGCCCTTTGTTTGTTTTAGCCTACAGTTTGACCCTGCACCACGCAGAGGAGAGCCCCACGTGACGCGGCGTACGCCGGACTATTTCCTGTAAAGATCACTGCTAAGAACGGTAATGGGCTGCACAGAGGCTTGGGGAAAAGAAGCATTCAATCCCTCTCCCCTGAAAATGTGTGCCATAATTACAATAAAATGGAAACTGTAACGTCTAGATGAACACCACCGTCCTTTTAACTCCTTCCTCTCTGTGCATGATGTTTTAATTGCTAGAAATGATTGCTACTATGAACAATACTGTCATAATACCTGCTGGATTGTCAGGAAACATGAATGAACTAACGCTGAGAATAACGACTAGATGTTGATAAGCAGAGTGTGTCGCCACATACAGTATATACGCTGCATCTTTCACTCGGCATGGCCTCAAACAAAAGGTTGCAGTGCATACAATGTGAACTCTTTTCTTTTTGTAACCGAAGCGAAAGTGCTTATTTTGTGAGATGATAGAAACGAGTATGTTCTCTTTGCACTTTTGTATTTGATTTTTATCACATGGCACTGACAAACTTTGTTCTTTTTATATCCCGTTATAGTGTAAGTAGTTCTCTTTCTGCTGTCTCATATCCCATACGGAAAAGATATATATAAATCTTATAAAGTTTGTATCTGTCTTGTGTGAAACTTGTATGAAAAGCATATAAGAGTGAAAACAGATATAAGATCCCTTGAAAAGTTATATAATGAAACTTGTATGTTTTGGATACTTACTAAAACAATGTATGAAAGTAATGAGAAAGTGGCCACTTTCATGAGTAAATCATGTAAGCCTTATATGATTTACTCATGAAAGTGGCCAATTTCATGAGTAATCACATATAAGTTTTTACTATTTCTTTTCCATATGGGATGGGAGTTAATGTATTTCATTTAACTAGGCAATACTGCTACAAATGACATCAGATGTAAAATAAATAAAAATAATAATATAACTTAATGTTTTGCACTCACAGCTATAAAAAAAATTAAAACTGGAGTTGCTGTGTCATTTATTTCCCCTTTTGTACAGCTTATGACATTATTCCCGAGGAGTGACCACTAGATGGAAACAGACACCCAAAATCGGTGCAGGTGATCAGCTCAGACACTGATAATGAGCTTTATTGTGAGTGGACTATTTGCAGTAAACTGGTCATTTTAACATCTGTTTTTCTTGTTTATTTAATTTCTAAAACAGGATTTTTGCACAGTTTTTTTTTAACATGGAAAAAGGTAGGACATTGTTTGCAGCATGATGTTTTACTTTTCTTTTTTATTGTGCATTTCTGATATTAACCAAATAACCTCTCGTTTGCTTTAATTTTCATGCACATGTCATGGACCACTATTAATATCCGCTTATTACACGTGCATGTGTGGAAATCCTCCGAAGTTTTAACAGATATTACTGATTTACTGCCTGTAAAATCAATGTAGCGATAGTTCACAGAGCACCGGCGGATGTAGTGCTGAAAATAAAAGCATGATTTAAAGGATTTGGCGGATTGCAGCTCAGTTTCTCCCCTCAGACTGCTGATCACAGCTCCTGCTGCTTTGCGAAAGATTGGATCAACACTGCGTGTTTTTTTCCTGTCATTATAAGATGTTTTTCCCTAGTAAGAAGCGAGGCAAGGCTTTTATTTTGTCGGTGAAGCCCCTCGCGGTTCCTGTGCGCCCTCCGGCCGAGCTGACACTGCTGCATTGAAAATTAGCTGGCCGCATCCTTTCAGGGACTCCTCTTGCGGACCTCCGGAGACCACAGTGCAGTAAGTAACCTGTGCTCGTTTCCCAAAACGGACCGACAGTTTTGTGCCGTGTGCGCTTGTGTGTCCGACGTGTCAAGCAGTGATCAGACAGCTTTTTGCTCCTCGGGATCCCACTGCTCGTGTGTGGATGTGGCAGGCTGATACTAGTTGAATCTGGGGCGCACAGCTGGACAATTAACGGGCTGGACAGATGTAGTGGCTAATTTGCCATTTTTAAAACGGTCGCACCTTGATTTTCATTGTTTTGGGGAAAGATTTTGGCGCCTTTTTTTCTTCTTCAGATCACAGAAACACCTCCAGTTACAGTCCAGATTTAACTGGTCTACGTCGGGTTGGACAACAAACCGTATCCATTCAGGGGGCATGTTATTACCCTGCGACCACGCACAGAGAGCCGCGTTTTGTATTATAGCACATACCAGGCTGATACAGGGGTTGAAATATGTGGGATACATAACAATTGATTGTAAGGAGTTGCAGGTTAATGTGTAGCCACGCAGGCCGCCGTTGATTGGCTGAGACTGAGGGCAGAACCAGCTGTGCGTTTATGGATCAAAGGCCGTGTCGGTACAAACTTCACTCCTTTCACAGCGCATTTATTACTGATTTGGCATCATATTATTCACGCTAACTCGGGGGTTTGAGGCCAGGAAGTGCCCTTTAATCTCTTTCCAGCAGTAATTTTGTGTCTTATTGGGCCACTGAAGGCTTTTTGACATCTCGTGAGAACCCCCGTTGAGTTTAATTCAATTTAAAGCGACAGCATGCTTTCTGTACTGCACAGATTTCTTATTTAAGCCGATCCAGCAGCCATGCTTCAGTTCGAGTTCATTGCTGCTGCATGCCTTCTCACAGTTGTTCATCTGAGGCAAAGAACAAATCCAGATCAAGCTGGGTTGGAACAGCATGCTGCATGCACATCCACAAAAAAACCCCCATCCACTGGTGTTTTTCCATTGCAAGCCAGTTCTGTCTGCTTTCAGACTAATTAATATAATAAAGTTTTAGGTAAGTACCCAGTTACAGCAAATAAAGCCACAGACTTTACTCAGTTTGTAACTTTTTGGTTAAAAATGCCACTTTCCCAGCTGTCCTATACATGCAGGGTGCTTTTCAGACTGGGAGTTGGTGTGTGTGCCCAGTTGCAATTTGGTGTTTCGCAGTCCTCCTGTTAGGTCAGCCCTCACTTAGTCACATTATGCTGAATTAGCAGCGTGGCAAAAGAAGCATTGTGCTCCGCCAGTCCTCCCTTGCTGACTTTTGTCTGCAAGAGAAATGAAGCCCGAAGGGAAGCTAACTCCTCTGCTAAGTGCTGGAGCAGGGCCCTGGTGAATTAATTTCCAGCTTTTCCGGTCCACATGTTGACACATCCTTGGAAAAGGTACTGAACGTCGAGTTGCCCGAGATGCATTAATCAGAGTGTGTGTGAGAATGTTTGAAAGCA
The DNA here is from genome assembly GCF_057381915.1 of Diplotaxodon limnothrissa. NCBI lineage: Eukaryota > Metazoa > Chordata > Actinopteri > Cichliformes > Cichlidae > Diplotaxodon > Diplotaxodon limnothrissa. The sequence goes on along the minus strand of NC_140597.1, from coordinate 29,689,499 downwards.
CTTTGTCATAGTACATCTGTGTGTGTGATTCTACTTGTGGTAGAAACCACTTTGAAGGTTCAAATATAGCAGAGACACGGTAGCAGTTCATCCATCTATTTTATCAATGCCCAAGATTATTTCAAACTGTGACTCATGCACAGCCACTCTGCTGTAGTCCAGGAATATAAGTGTGGAAACGAAAACGACTATGATAAGTATTACCATGTGCAAAATCGGATACATTTATTGCGCCTGTAACATTTTGTTTCCCCAGATAAAAATGGCAGCCGAGCTATCCACTTCCATAAACATCAAGGAGCCCCGCTGGGACCAGAGCACATTTGTGGGTCGGGCTAAACATTTCTTCACCGTCACAGATCCCAGGAACATTCTCCTGACAAACGAACAACTAGCACACGCGCACAAAATCATCACCGATTACAGGTAACCAGCCCGCCCAGTTTTTCAGAAACAGGCTGTAAACTCACTGCCGGTGTAAAACGAGAAATATGATTTTACACGCTCGCTGTCTTGCAGGGAAGGTATAGTCTCTCCAGGGCTGACGGAGGATGAACTGTGGAGAGCCAAGTATGTTTTTGACTCAGCTTTCCATCCCGACACTGGAGAGAAGATGATCCTGATAGGCCGCATGTCGGCACAGGTTCCAATGAACATGACGATCACTGGATGCATGATGACATTTTATAAGTAAGATCATGTGCGAGTTAATTGTCAGACTGTCACAGCCACACCCAGGCCTATTATAGCTTCTTTTTAAGCAGCAGAGCATGTCCTCGAGGGAAATTCACACATGCTGGTTTAAATTTTGCTGCTAAAGTTTCACAGGGCTGGTGTAGTGCATGCAGCATTGCTGTTTTTGCTTATAGAAGGAGCCAGTGTTATTGGTGCTTGTTGGGATGATGGCATTCCCACACAGGAGAGTACAAATATCTGTTTACACCCAGTAATGCACATTTTTAATGATTTCAAACTGTATTTTCAATTTACAGGACAACTCCTGCTGTGCTGTTCTGGCAGTGGATCAATCAGTCTTTCAACGCAATAGTGAATTACACCAACAGGAGTGGTGACGCTCCCATAACCGTCGGGTAAGAGGCAGCTGCTTTGGCGCTGATGCCGGCACATATTAACCCCTTAATTTAACAGTGCTGGTGTGGACGGTGGTTTTTGTTTGTGTGACGTGACCGGTGCCTCTTTTGTTCGCAGTCAGCTTGGCACAGCTTATGTGTCTGCCACCACGGGGGCAGTTGCCACCGCTCTAGGACTAAATGCACTAACAAAGGTATCAGTTCATCTAACCCCATCCTACATCTCCTATTAATGCTTTGACTTCAGACATGTGGGTGTGCTGGTATGAAGTTAGCCACACATGAATTGTTTCTCACTGAAAGCCCATGTTGTTTAGAGCATCACGCTCAGTAATCATGTTGTCATGCGAGCTTTTATTTGGACTTTGCGGCAGAAAGGCCTTTCTGTAAAGCATCTGAAATATTGGCGTGAATTCTTCAAGCTATGTTTACATCTGAGCTTCCTCCTTTCCTCCCGCTGCAGCACGTTTCACCGCTGATCGGACGGTTTGTTCCATTTGCTGCTGTAGCTGCTGCTAACTGTATCAACATCCCGCTGATGCGACAAAGGTAAAGATCACTGGTCTGTCCATCTGTCCATCCACTCTTAATGCAATATTTATACTAAAGATTCGCTCGGTCTCAAAGATGATATGATTAGAGTCAGTGTCATACCTCCGGTACAGGAGGAGCGACACACTGGCTTGATGACATTATTTAAATCGTCCTGAGTTCTCCTAACTGCAGTACTTTTGTGCTATAATGAACTGACAACTTGAGAAGAGCAGAGAAGTTTCATGTGTGTTAATAGTGTCAAACTCCAAGTTGGTTACGAACCATGACCAGAACATCAAGTTACTGAACCCTGGGCTCAGCTTGTTTTGATGTTCTGATGATTTGTTTTCCTTTCTTCAATGTCATACAGGAATAGTTATAAATGGAGAACACTGCACCTTAGTGAAATGATAATGAATAATCAAGCAGTCAGAGCTGTTTCATGTTTTTATAAGGACAATGCTATTTTGATTGTCTCTCCCTCTATCTGTTGCTCTTTTTCACAGTGCTGCTCCTGGATGGGTATTAAAACAGTAATTAATGCCCAGAAAGCTTTTCCCTGGAAACGCACACATTTGGGATGTCTCTAATTGTAAAAGGCATCGTTAAAACATCTTTTTTTTCTCTTTTTTGGAAAAAAATAATAATGCAGGGAAAGCAGAAATATTTCCTGGATGCTTGCAGCAGGTCGTTCACTGATAAGGGCCCGCATGGATTCTTTATTTGGATTCAATCAGAGTTTCAGATTATAAATCCACTGTGATTGTGAGGTGCTGCTACTTGGGTGTCACCCTGCTTTAACGTCTCAGCAACTTCAAACTTAAGAGCCATTTATTTTCTTTCCTTCTGAATATGTTGAACAAGAAATGGGAATTTTCCTTAAACTTTCAGATTCCATTTTTGTCATTTGATATCTCGACTTCTCCTTGTTTCCTTTGTTTTGGAAGTTCTGTATGCAGGATAGTTAGCTGAGTTTGGGAGTGACTGCTAATCTCGGTAGCGCAGGGGAGAAACTACTACTACTGCACTACTGTATTCTACCAATGATATCATTTTGTTATGATAAAAAAATCAAATGCTTTTGAAAATATGATTTCAAGATATAAAGTTTAAGAAAATAAAATTCTGTTATGCTTTTGGGGCTTTTGCGTCTTGCATGGCCTCTACACCATTGGATAATCAGGTCCAGACTTTACTATAGAACTGTTAACATGTTCTCAGTTTAAGAGACATGACTTTGAGTGATATTTTTTGGTATTATTTGGATAGGAAAGTCTTTTAAGATCATAATTCATGCGGAGTATCTGTAAGCAGTAGGTAGAAGGCTACTGATGGAAAACCTAATGTGCTGTCGTGCAGACAAAGGTGCTAAGAAGTGCAAAAAGGTTAGTGATATAAATGCTAATAAGCAACTAGTTAATGACTGAAAATGTGTAGTTTACTAGAGGGTGTCATTGTTCTGTGTTTTCAGGTCATACACTCAGATTTCCATACTTTAATTAAATCTTAAATATTTGTCTGCTCATTGCTGTTTCTGATGTATTACTATGAAGAACGGGGAGTTCGTCCATCTGTGTGAGGAGTCCCCGTGATATGATAAATTCATACATGTGCTGTTCATGGTTTACAGCATGCAGTGAAATTGCATTCAGTGTTTTCACTTTTATAAGAACACTTCAGTTGTTTTCATGAAAAACAGGTTTCCTGACATTTAATTTATCGAAGTAAGATGCATTACACAGCCTCTTCCTCCACTTTATTTCCCAGCTGTTGCTGTATTTCATTTCAGTTTCCAGGTTCTTCAGCAGGAGCTCTTGTGCATTTCCATGCATATTATTCAGAGCATTCAGCATTCACAGTCATCTATCTCCAGAACTGTTACCAGTTTTGCTTGTTGTCTTCAGAGAGCTTCAGCATGGTATACCTATAATGGATGAAAATGACAACAGGTTAGGAGAGTCATCAAAGGCTGCGCAGCAGGCCATCTCTCAGGTTGTGGTTTCCAGGATTCTCATGGCTTCTCCGGGAATGGGTATGGAAGTGTTTTCTCACTTTAACATCTGGCTTCAGATATTATTATTAATTTCAGAAATAAAATCAGTTTTCCTCTCTTTTCAGCTATTCCCCCATTTTTAATGAACCATTTGGAAAAGAAGGCCTTTCTGAGGGTAAGCACACGCCTGAGTTAAGACAAAATATGAGAAATGCATTTGTTGCATTAAATGTCAGCAAGTTAGACGATCATTAACTGCCTAGCTCCTTTTTATGATCACATATTAGAGAGACCAAAAGCCCCGAGTGCATGAGGCCGCTCTCGGATTCTCTGCCGCTTTTGTGCCTCTCACTCATTTTTTTCTGCCTGGCCTTTTTCAGAGGTTCCCATGGATGAATGCACCTATTCAAGTCAGCCTGGTGGGATTCTGGTGAGTTGCCAGAGATAGTTCACCTGATACGTTCACCATCATGTGCAGTCTTCTTTCTACTACAAACACCCCACAATCATAACATAAGATCACACTGATGATAAATGCTTCCATTTACAGTGTAGTGTAATGCCCCTAATAAAATGCCCTCATAAAATTTGTTAGCTCAGTGGATAACGATATGAAGATGCTTTAGCCCGTGTGTGGCTCAATAACTTAATTATTTTTTACATGAAACTGAATCTGCTGCTTCCTTTTTTTTCTTTAATGATGACTCGCACATCATCACCCAGCTTTTCACTTTGTGCTTCCTACTCGGCGTTGCCTCACGAGCCCTCGGTGCGACCAGTTAAAGTCTTGTGTAACTCACATGACTGTGATCAGGACCACATTCTGCAAGCTAATCCACAAAAATGGGGAAGCAGGCTCCTTTTAGGAGAACGCTAATCCACACACTTCCACAATGTGTAATGGAAGTTTACATACATGCTTCATTACTTAAATAATGTGCAGATGTTTCTGCACCCACAAGGATGAAATTACAGTACACCTGGTGTTTATCAGTGCTTCAACAGTGCTTTGTGCTTTTGGTTTGCAGGTAGTGTATATGCCCTCCATTTATGCCGACTTTCTTCTAATTGGCTGCCCCTCGTAAATTGAAGGTGTGACATCACCTGTTAGTTTCTAGATTCCCATTTTGAAGCTTCGAGATGAACGTTTTTGTCGCTGCCATCTTGCTCGCCAGAAAATGGATGTGACACGGACTCTGGCTCTGATTGATAACTAGTTAGCTCATGAGTGTGTGATTTCCATATCTTAGGTAATCCTCCATTTTGAAACATGGTACGACCAAGATTTACAGAATAGGTTTCATTTTTTTATTTGATGTGCCCCTAAAGAAGTAATTGATCCCATAAACTCAGCAGTGTTCACAGAGGTCAAGAATGAAAGCTTTTCATGGAGATTTCTACACTGAACAAAAATATAAACGCAACACTTTTGTTTTTGCTCCCATTCCCCATGGGATGGACGTAGAGACCTAAAATTCATTCCAGATACACAATATAACCATCCCTCCCAAACAGTGGTCACAAATCAGTCCAAATGTGTGGTAGTGGGCACATCTGCTATATTGAGATAATCCATCCCACCTCACAGGTGTGCCACATCAGGATGCTGATCTGACATCATGAGTAGTGCACAGGTGTACCTCAGACTGCCCACAACAAAAGGCCACCCTGGAATGTGCAGTTTTTTGCGCTATTGGGGGTCTGGGGACCCAGAACCGGTCAGTATCTGGTGTGACCACCATTTGCCTCATGCAGTGCAACACATCGTCGCATGGAGTCTATCAGATTGTCAATTGTGGCCTGTGGAATGTTGGTCCACTCCACTTCAATGGCTGTGCGAGGTTGTTGGATATTCGTGGGAACTGGTACACGCTGTCGTATACGCCGGTCAAGCACATCCCGAACATGCTCAATGGGTGACATGTCCGGTGAGTATGCTGGCCATGCAAGAACTGGGACATTCTCAGCTGCCATCTGCCCTGAACAATGTGAACCATGATTCATCCGTGAAGCGCACACCTCTCCAACGTGCCAGACGCCATCGAATGTGAGCATTTGCCCACACAAGTCTGTTACGGCGACGAGCTGGAGTCAGGTCAAGACCCCGATGAGGACGACGGGCATGCAGTTGAGCGTCCCTCAGACGGTTTCTGACAGTTTGTGCAGAAATTGTTTGGTTGTGCAAACCAATTGTTCCAGCAGCTGTCTGGGTGGCTGGTCTCAGACGATCTTGGAGGTGAACCTGCTGGATGTGGAGGTCCTGGGCTGGTGTGGTTACACGAGGTCTGCGGTTGTGAGGCCGGTTGGATGTGCTGCCATATTCTCTGAAACGCCTGTGGAGACGGCTTATGGTTGAGGAATGAACATTCAATGCACGGGCGACAGATCTGGTTGACATTCCTGCTGTCAGCATGCCAATTGCACGCTCCCTCATTGCTTGTGGCATCTGTGGCATTTTGCTGTGAGACAAAACTGCACATTCCAGGGTGGCCTTTTGTTGTGGGCAGTCTGAGGTACACCTGTGCACTACTCATGATGTCAGATCAGCATCCTGATGTGGCACACCTGTGAGGTGGGATGGATTATCTCAATATAGCAGATGTGCCCACTACCACACATTTGGACTGATTTGTGACCACTGTTTGGGAGGGATGGTTATATTGTGTATGTGGATTGAATTTTAGGTCTCTACGTCCATCCCATGGGGAATGGGAGCAAAAACAAAAGTGTTGCGTTTATATTTTTGTTCAGTGTATAATCAGAGCTATCGCCATCTGGTGGCCTTCTGATAGAATGCAGGTTTAAAGCTGTTCCCCCTCCCTGTGATGTTATAGATCAGGGGTCTCAAACTTAAATGACCGGTGGGCCGCTGCTGCCGCTGTCATCTCGTTGGAGGGCCACTTTAGTGTTCAAGTAGTAAAAAAAAAAACAATGAATCAAACAAGAAAACACCCACACATATTGTCTTGTTTGTTTTTTTTAAAATTTCAAATACTTTTGCCCCCCTAGGCTGCGTGATTGAGACCTCTGTTATAAGTTATAGGTGGACAGATTGATCAAAATACAAATAATTTCAGTACCAGCACTGGTATTAGTATCAGACTGATATCAGTATCTCCCCTCAATAAGATCCTGATAAATGGACATTTACATCATTTTTTGAAATGATGTAAACCTTGTTTTATAGAAGCTTCCACCATCACAGCAGTGTGTCTGTGTAAATGTGTGAGTTTATGTAAACAGTTTGGTCCATTCTTCCCTACAGCGTTGCTTCAGTTCATTCAGGTTTGCAGGCATTCATTAATGCCACAATGTCACAGTATTTCAGTCAGACTCTGACTCGGCCATTGCACCTTTTTTCTGTGCTTGGGATTATCGTCCTGTCACATGACTTTCATGACTTTCACATGACTCTAGAACACTTTGGTATACAGATGCGTTCACTGTTAACTCAGTGACTGCAGGGTTTCTACAACCTGATGCTGCAAAACAGGCTTTCCAAATCATCAGCCCTCCACCATCCTCCCTGACAGTTGGTATCAGGTGTGCTGGTATGTTCTGGTTGAGTTGCTCCAGAAAGCTTGAGGTTTATTCAGATGCAACTTTGCAAACTTAAGCTACCATGTTCTTTTTAAAGAGAAAGGGCTTTTTCCTGGAAACCTGTCCAAAGACACCATACCCGTTCAGTCTTTTTCTAATTGTGCTGTCATGAACTTCTTAAATTCAACATGCTGACTGAGGCCTGCAGAGTCTGAGACATAGTTCTTGGGGGGCTTTTGTTACCCCTCATCTATACTAAGCTGATGGGGCATTGTTATCACCTGGCCAGGCGGTGTGGACACGTAAGTTTGCAAATGTGATAACTTGAGAACCAAGCAACATAAGAGCTTTAAATTGATACCATAGGTGTATCTACTAAAAATCTCTAAGTTTGAATCTCGGTGAGCTCGAGAGGCCTTTAATTTAAAAACACGTGAGCTCATCATTTCCGTTTCTTGTTTTTCAGCCTCGTGTTTGCCACACCACTCTGTTGTGCTTTATTCCCTCAGAAAAGGTGAGTGAACCATTTTGAAGTTATTAGTAGTAAATCATCTTATTATTATGTGACTATATGCAGAGTGTGCATGAGTCTTTTTCTGCCAAAAAGGATGCATTACATGCCTACATTGTATGCATTTGACCCATTAACCCCTTTTATTTATTTTTTGCCCTCTAATCCAGCTCTATGTCAGTCAGCCGCTTGGAGCCGGAGCTGCAGGAGAAAATCCGTGCCAACCACCCAGGAGTGGAGAGGGTTTACTTCAACAAAGGGCTATGAGTGTGTGCAACCCCCCCAATCACCGCCCAACCTCATCCGAACACTGCCATAACACAGCTGCAGGCTCGCTCCTCACGTCTCTGCCAGCTCTCCTCATTCAGTGTGCCAAAGTTAAGTTTTTCTCTCCTCTCCTCACCTCCACCGATCCAGATGGATATCTGAGGACTCCCCCTCGCTGTCAGCCTCTTTGTAATGAGCTGTTCACGTTTGTCAGTGATTGTAGATTTTACTGAAACTGCTGAAGATGTTCTCCAAGCGGGATCAAAAGTTTGATGTTTATCTCGACAGATGTTTAGTGGCCCATCGTAAGGTTTTCTTCTGTGCCATGTTTTTATTACTTTAATGTCTGTGACTTGTTGATCTTATGTTGCCATGAAACCACTGTCACATCTGTCTGCCCGGCGGTTTTTCTTTTTTCTGGTCTTTATTCTGACTAGTCAGATCTGATTACATTTGCCAAATCTGTACTTTTTAAACCTCTGTCAAGGATTTCAACCTCCTGGTGTTCACTTTAACTCACCTGCCAAATGAGTGATACTAAACAAGCCTTCTCCAGGGATACACCCTTTAAAATGGGATGTTATAATAGGCCAGCACGGTGCTATTTCATGTCTGAATAATCAGTGTTTATTGTTCTATTTATTCTAATTGCCAGACACGTGTGAACAAACCACTCTCTGGCTTGTTGAAAAGTATTCTTCTGCCTCTTTAGTGACACAGAGGCTGTGTTCAGGAACACTGACAATAAATGTTAAATTCATATCAATCATTTCAGAAAAAACACGCTGGTTCTTACTTCTACCAAGCCCAATTCTAGTATGAGAGATCTAATAACAACACAAGGTGGCAGAAGTGTTTTTACATCGTTATATGCATTTAGAGTGTCAGATATAGATGTTATAGATATTATAGACTTCTCATGGATGCTATTTGTCAACGCCACACCTAAATGGTTCATCTCGCTAACACTCTGCCTGCTTTGAAAACTTCAAACAGTAACACATTTCGAGTCCGGTGAGTTTGAGGAATGCACAAACTCCCAGCCAAAAAGATATCTGAAGCAAAGACCTCCAGCGCCCCCTTTTACTTTATCTGCACCTCAGTCATATCTGCACATGCCATGACCAAGTTCAAGCCAAGCGAGCTGATAAAGCAGGTAGATTTTACGCTCTGTACTTTTGTTCTGCAGTCAGGATTCAGATAACGCGTGTTTGGACACAGTTGATTAACCTGTTGTGTCTAAAGGAATGTGTCTGTAAACTGTTGTAAACTCGCTTTCGGTGCCAGGCCAAGCGCATCACTGGACATTTTTAAAATCACGAGTGGGAGAAAAAAAGAACAAAGATTAACTCAAAGCAACAAAACTCACACCTTTAACCCAACTCAAATGTGTTTCTGGAACCCAGCGTGCATTCAACAAAAATTAAATGCTTTTGAAATATTTACAGACTCCTTCCCATATGATGTAATTTTTTGTGAGGTGTTTTTAAATGTTTAAACTCTGTAATCTCTTTGAATTTATCGCTGTAAAATTACAATTCTAGATTTTCAGTGTTTTCAGAGAGACGCCCTGGAGCTCTCTCCAGTTTATTTGAAGTGAAATTTGTTATTCTCGTGTTCATGGTGAATGAATGTAGCACTTTCCAATTCCAGCTGTTTGCGGTGTGTCTAGAAAAGCACAATGTTGTAGCAGATTTCCAAATGCTGCACATTTTTAGAACCACACCGATTTCAGTCCGTGCTTGATCAGTTAACTCTAACAATTAAGAAAATTCAATTTACCAAATCAAATGAAATTTCAACACAGCCAAAGCGAGACGAATCAACTCGAGAGGAAGTCATTTATAGCTTCCATTAATAATTTTTAAAATACTGTGACAAAGAATGTTTTCTGATTGTTTTGCAGTACACTGGGGTGATGTAATGTTTTGACTAACCAGATGAAATAAACTTGATAAAATCCCACAGCGAGGGTCGTTGTTGATCCACAGTGCCATCTAGTGGCTTAAAGCAAAAACAGCAATGTGATGTTACGAAAGCATTTTTATTCTAAAAGGCACACAATGTTCAGAAGAACGCGCAAACATGGACACAGATATCTGAGGCCTTATGGACACTTGAAAAAGGCATTGCACAAAAACAGCATTCTGGCAGAACTGACCAGACCAGAGTGCATCATGGGGAAGTGGCAGGACGTGCTGATGTACTTCTCATCAGGAGGAAAAGCAAGAGAGAAATAATTCGGAAACCAAAATAGCTCAACTGTTTTCTAATGATTCACAACAGCAGTGGCTGTTCAGCATCCTCCTCAAATCTGGTGGGATCTAAATAGTACTGAACTATTACTATTATTCTAGCGTTTGCTTCTCAGTAACTTGTTTGGCGGACTGCTGGGACACAGCTGTGTTTACTCTGTTCGTGCTGAGTCTCTTTGATCAAGTGCAACAGCATCAATCCTATTAAAAAGGAAAGAAAAAAAGCTGAGAAAGTGACAGCCTTGCATTAACGACAGTAACACAACCTTGCTTACTGCAGACACAAGGATGGACACGACGGCATTTAGAGTTCAGCCATTTCAAAACACAAGCCTAATTGCAACAACTCAAAGACATCCAAGAACATCATAATCCATGTAACAACTTCTGCTTCACTGCAACAGCAAACAATCTTCACATACATTGACAGATGACTGACTACAGCTGGAGCGAGTTGACGCATGCTGAAACTAGAGCTTAAATCGACCTTCAGCAGACCTCTGCTCACACTTTGTGAAGATCAAGTCCAAGATAACCTCTGAATGCTGCTATCTTTGGAATGTGTTGGAATTGCCGGGTGGCACTTCAACTGGCACTTTAGGTAACACTGACATTCACATCTCACTCCTTAGTTTTGCTTAACAATCCCTTTTGCAGCTTGTTATAAAGTTTTTATGCATAACTTTTCTAAGCAATCACACATTTTTTGGGAACGTCAAAATCATAATTTACATTTGGATTCAAGAACTTCATGTTTTACATTGATGTAGTGAAAAAAAATAGATAAATAATAGTATAAATAGTTTGGAATATAATTATACAACACTTTTCCATTTAGGGAGATTAACTAAAATAAAACTCTACTCTGTCCACTCTTAGGAAGGGCACCACTGTTTAAATGTCTTTGGATAGATGTTCAAGATTGTAAAGTTGCAACGATGATCACAGCTCTGCTTCCTGGATGTGGCACCTGCTTCATGGCTCTGAAGAAGCTGACACGGGAGAGTTGTGGATTGTAGTGTCAATGAGTTTGTCTAAGAGTGTCCCCAAGAGCGTAACCTCAACAAAACCCATCTCATCATAGTCTGAAGAGTGTGATCAGTGGGTTGGGCTAAAAGAAAACAAGGGAAAGCTTTCTTCACGTAAACAGTGCTGGCCTGAGGGCACCTACAGCAGATGGAAGGGCCATTATTCAATGTAACCCTTTTGACTTAGCATGGCCCAGCCTGGAATAAACGCACTTTCTATTGTAAGCTCCTCAGATTCAACACAAGTCATCCTCGTGGCTCGCAGCGTCCCCGACCAGCAGCGAGTGTTTGTCGGGGTCACCGAGCACGAAGCTGTTGACTGAATGCTTGTCAGAGCGCAGCGAGTTGATTGAGGCTCGACTGTAGTTGACGATGCGGTCTAGCAGACTAAGTTTGGGGGACGGGCGACGCATCTCGCCCATGCCGATGTGGACGCTGACGTCAGACAGGCTGCCCTGCCGCCTGCTGGTACCCAGTCTGGCCTCCAGCTTCTCTGCAGTGGGTTTAGTGTAACTACATAAAGATGAAGGGGATAAAATGGACAGAAGTTTTTATGAATTAACACAAAATACACACAAAATACTTCAACAAAACCCCAAATATTTCATTACCATTTAAGTAGAAGCGAGGACAAAACCACAGAGACTGATGACAACGCCATGGCAGCAGAGCCCATCCACGGCTGTAACACCAGGCCGATGGGAAGGAACACCCCTGTAAATAGATGAGGTTCGTATTTCCACAGAGCTCAAAGTGATTTCACTATGATACTAAAAAAGTGGATGACCTCACTCTGCATTCAGCCCACCAAAGAACCTACCAGCAGCAATAGGAATTCCAACCAGGTTGTAGATAAGAGCGAAGACAAAGTTGATCCTGATCCTCTTGACGGTCTTTTTAGAGAGGTCAATACTGCCGACCACATCCAGCAGGTCATTCTGAAGACAAGAGAACAACACTGGGTAAATGAGCAGGGCGTTAATAGCAATTTGTGGCAAAAAGGGGAAAAAGTTGAAATGCTTTAAGTAAAATCCTCTCAGCACAAAGCTTTAAAAAACAAACAAAAAAACAAAACAGATCAACTGTTTTTATTTCAGTCTACAAGGTTTTTTATGTTAGACTTTTGTTTCTCAAGTTGGAGAGTCACCGGTGACCTGTTGTGTTGTCTGCATGCGATTCACATCATCCTAAATATCATCTGTGCCGCTTTCATGTTACAAAACAGACACCTTTGTCGGATCAGATTCTCACCCTGATCAGCACCACATCTGCGGCCTCTATGGCCACATCTGTCCCGGTTCCTATGGCGATGCCCACGTCAGCCATGGCCAGAGCGGGCGAGTCGTTGACGCCGTCACCCACCATGGCGACCCTCTTTCCCGCCTGCTGCAGCTGTTCCACTTTGGCCACCTTGTGGGAGGGCAGCACCTCAGCGAACACTTTCCTGATGCCGACCTGGTGGACAAAAAGCAGAATGATGAGCTCAGAAATCAAACACGTGTTGGGTTTCCAGCTTAATATGACATTAAAGCAGAAAAGCAAAAAAATCGAAGCCATCATCTCTGTTACAACTTCACCATCTAGTAACAAAAGTCTAATGATAGCATCAGTATTAATCAGCTCTTCATTCGTCTGCTTTGCTTACCTGAGCAGCAATAGCCCGAGCTGTCTTGCTGTTGTCTCCAGTCATCAGCACAACTTCCAGACCCATGTTGGTCAGCGTGTGGACCGCCAACTCAGCCTCTGGTTTCACTGTGTCTGCTATGGCTATCATTGCACACAGCAGGTCTATGCACAGAAAAAAAGGTTTTTAAGTTTCAAGCAGTCAGAAAGTGAGAGAAAAGAGTCAATTTTAACATTGCTACTCACCGTCTACGGCCACCAGAACAGCAGTGCGTCCTCTGCGCTCGTGCTCGATCATGGCTTCGTCGATTTCAGGTGTGACTTGCAGGCAGTTCCTCCTCATCCACTCCCTGTTCCCAATCAGGACTACATAGGTGGCTGTCTGAAGCAGGCCTGCAAACAACAGCAAGAAGGCATAAAAGCAAGTGAAACACAACTTTACAGCAACTGTAATCGTGCAGTAGGAATGCACTTCCAAACATACTTTGCGGCTGTGGGTCCATGATGAGTGGATGGGAGCTGGTGCATGTCCGGCTGTCGCTGATCTGGACTAGGACACTGTTGCGCTGGTTGTTGTCCTCGCTGTCACTGTCCAACTGCTTCAGCAGACTCTCTGTGTTGCTCACCTGACATCGGATGCCACAGCCCGGCACCGCCTGAAAGTCCACGCACGTGCCAAGAGACTCTGTGCCAAGCTCCTGCACGCAAATAACAATGGATCAACATCTTCCACATATACATACTGTAGATTATCATTCATCTCACCGTGGGGTCAAATCTGATGAAAGGCAAACCTGTTTGCAGTATTTGGTAATAGCGGCTCCGAGCGGGTGTTCACTGTTGTTCTCAGCTGTGGCTACAATGGCCAGCAGGCGGGAGCGAGGCATCTTATTCCCCTCCACCGCGATCTTTACTTGAACAACCTTTGGGGCCCCGTATGTAATGGTGCCGGTCTTGTCAAACACCACAGACTGAACCTGCATATGAAAGATAATATTATAAGTTATTTACTTTGTGACCCAGAAATGATATCTAAATATAAAAGACGTTTATCACCTCCAGCATCGAGAATTTAATTATTTATTCATGTGTCTCATCTTTAACAGTCTTTAAGATTTTTTTTAAATATTTTTTAACGATTAAAGCAGGAGATGGGAATTTCTTTTCAGAATAACAGCTCTCAAGCAAATTAAAGAATGTGGAAAAATTATTACAATTCATGAAACAGAAAACTACAATATAAAAATACTGGCACCCCCAGTGCTACCCCTCAGGCTTCTAGTAGATATACCTACTGTATCAATTTCAAAATCCTACAGCACCTTGTTCTCAGAGAACTCTGACCTTGATCATGCGGTCACTGAGATTGTAAACTGAGATTTTTAGTAGATACACCTATGGCATGAATTTAAAACTCCTCATTCGAGTTATCGCATTCACAGACATAACAGGGTGATGATAATACCCTGATAACCTCCTGAAAACTGGGGGGGGAATCTTCCCATTGAACATTTTTTGTTTGACATGTTTTTTGTGATTTCCTTCCTCTTTGAAGCTAAAAGAGGCCACTCAAACACATGACATATCAGTGGAAAACCCAGGATGTCCTCTATTTAGTACATCAGGACTTAGTAGGGTAGCTCAAATAAGTCAAAAGATATAGACCAACAACAAAATGTCCATTACAGAAGACATAAATGAATAGGCTGGTTTTCAGGAGGATCATACTTGAGAGGTGAAAATAACCCACTAAAACAAAAATACAGTAAATGCACTTGTGAGGTCTAAAAACCTCATTTTAGATGATGGAAATAAATCACTATGCATGTCACGTAATCGAATAAGTGCATACATGTGGCACTACATCGATAAATCAAATTTAATGCATTCAGTCTCACCCATCTGATATCTGCCTGCATTTATATAATTATAATTTTATTCAATGTGTTAAAACTAACAGATGCTTTCTCATATATAACCGCCTGGCTAACACAGAGGTGTCAGAAAATCATCATTAACACACCTTATGCGCCATCTCAAGTGGCTCTCCCCCCTTTATCAGGATGCCATTTTGGGCTCCGACCCCTGTGCCCACCATGACAGCTGTCGGGGTTGCCAAGCCAAGGGAACAGGGACAGGCGATGCATAACACGGTTATGGAGGCCTGGAAGGCGAAGCGAACCACAGCCTCAGTCCTGGAAATGGATTTGTCGTAACCCTGCGTGAAGGAAATGATGTTAGCTTTTTTCCAATTCACAAAAATGACATAAAACTGAAGTAAAAGGGAAAAGAACTCACAGGAAAGTACATCTCCACCAGAGAGAAGTTCAAAAAGCCAATGATGATCCACGCGATCAGGGTAAGCACAGATATGCCAACAATGAAGGGTACAAAGTAGCCACTAATTTTATCCGCATACTGCTGGATGGGAGCCTAAAAACACAAAGTAAAGACATAAACACTTGTACAGCGTTACTCTCAAAGCTGGTATATACAGTGCACAGGCCAAACCATGTAATTCACCTTTGAAGTCTGAGCCTCCTCCACTAGTTTGACAATCTGAGACAGCGTAGTGTCCATGCCAACATGTGTAGCACTGACGAGCAGAGAGCCGTTCTGGTTAATGGAGCCTGCAATCACCGAGCTCCCGGGCTTCTTCGTCACTGGCATGGCCTCACCTGGAGTCATAAAGCAACAGCTGGTCAAAAAGCTGCAGTACAGGTAAGAAAAAAATAAACAAAACACACCCACTAATATTTGGTTTGGTTCCCATAGCAAGTTGCACTCCAACCAGATGCTTTTGGCCTTCTGGAGAAAGGTTTTAAGGTCGGACAAGACAAAGACTGAGCTATTTGACCACCTTGACAAGAGTTATGTTTGGAGGAGAAAAGATAAGGCTTTCGCATCTAAGAACACTGTCAAGCATGGTGATGGTAGCATCGTGCTCTGGGCTGTTTGTTGTCAGTGGATGCCATGTAACAATAATAAAATAACAATAAAGGAATTCTTCACCTTCCCCTGAAATCAACAGCCAGAAACACACAACAAAACTGCTTCTGGAATGAATGAAGCAGGCTAACATTAAGCTTCTGAAAGTGTTTTTTCTCAAAGTCTCAACTTCAACCCTATTAGAATTTTTTGCATTACGCTTAAAAGTCAGGTCTGTGCCAAGAACCAAACTAATTTAAATGAACTCTACCAATTCTGCCAAGAGAGGTCAAATGCCCAGGAAGAATTATGTCAAGGTTGTTGATGGCTACCAAAGGCACCTGGTGAGGTGCAACTGGCTGAAAGAACTAAATATTAATTCTAGATTAGAGAAAATCCAAAATAAATCTAAACTTATGAACCAAATTCTTGTCTTTTTAAAGTAATAAAAGATGTATCCTGTACAATCATTCCACCCTAGAAAAATAAGATTTCAAAGAAATGATTAAAAGCCCCAAATGACCATGAGATTCATGCCCACGATGAGCATAAGTGACCTATTAACACTTTTTATAGACATCCAGCACCAGTCCATGCATAGATACAGGTCCTACAATTAATGACGACCAACCTGTGATGAGGGACTCATCGGCCATGGAATGTCCTTCAATGACCCTCCCATCGACTGGAAACTTTCCCCCAGGAACGACTTTGACTATATCACCCCTCTGAACCAGCTCCACATCCACCTGCTCCTCACTGCAACACACAAACATAAAATAATGTCAAATACTAAAAACAAATTCATTTTTGACACTGAAAAAAATAGTAAGATTATTAATAATAATAATGATACTAGACTGTTTAGGAAAGGCTGTTAGAAGACACACAAGGTCAAAATTGTCAATTAAATCTGACACTAACTCTGGAAACTCCCCTGCTGTTTTTTTATACACCCTTTGTTATGCTGTTGTCTATTTCAACAGGTACTCTAACTGCAAACATTTCATTATGTTGTCATTTCAAACCAAGTCAACATGTGAAAGGTGAGGGTAGAGAACCAGGAGTACCCGAGAACTGAATTATCACTGCCGAGAGTGACGACTGTGGCCTCAGTGGCTTGTAAAGACATCAGTTTGGACAAAGCCTCAGAAGTCTTGCTCTGGAAGACGGCACATAAAACAATTTGACTTTTTATACATGTGTGTCGATTTGCAGACTTTTCAAAAAAGTAAAGTTACTTGAAATGTCACAGATATTAATAAATATGAGCTAAACCTTGGCTATCTGTTCCAGCCAGCGTCCCAGAGAGATGAAGACAAAGAGCATAGGCGGTGTGTCGAAGAACGTGATGGGATTGACTTTTGCCTTCTCCGCTATGGCCACAATTAGGACAACGCATGAGTAGGTGAAGGCTATGGAAGTGGCCAGAACAATTAGCACATCCATGTTCGCAGACTTGTGTTTCACGGCTTTCCAGGCTTGAACGTAGAAGTAGCGACCTCCAATAAACTAAGGAGAGAGAAAAAAACAAACAAAACAGAAATCATTAATATGACTCCACGACTTTTCTCTCCTGAGGGCAAAAATTAATACTACTATTACTACGACTACTACTACTAAAAGTTCCCTATCATGTTTCCTGGGAGTGAAGTTAATCCCTGTGATTTACCTGTACAGGCACACAAAACAGGAAGGAGAGGAGGTTCATGATGGAGAGGCCTGGGAGCAGCTGTCTCTCCAGAAACATGGTGGAGTGGTAGCGGTTGCGGTCCTCTGCCGTATTGTTGTGATGATGTGAAACTGTCATCTGGTGGTCCATAATAATCATGTAGATCATCATACCCATCACAGGCACACAGAAAACCAAGCTCACAAGGAAAGACTTCCTCCACCTTAGCAAGGGAAGATAATATTCACTTAGTAACAGGTTTTTTTAAAACGACAAAGCAAACATATGCTGACTTTAATAATCATAACAAAAAGAACCAAGACACAACTCTCTCACAGCCAGTATGACTAAACAAAACTACATTCATACACATTTGGAGCAATATTTTGTGGGGCGATATTATAATGATATTTATTAAATAAATATAAATGCTCTGGGAATACTACAAACAACAGGGCTAATCTCATGCACCAAAACCCTGAGATAATGTTAGTCGATAACTGCAGTCTAATTTATAAATGCAGACAGATGCCAACATGCTGCCATCAGTCTGATTATGTTCCTATAGTACAGGAAGGCCACTGAGTATCAATGTCAGTTAAATTTCTGCTGAATGTGTAAATATTTCTATCTTTAGTGCAACACGTGTGATTTTCAACCACTTATCACACTTCACAGATAGCATGTTATTGCCAGCTTGACCCCATACAAATGCAGAATGATATCAGCCTGCAGTTGAATGGGGTCTGATATAAGACTGATACCAGACTGACCCGGTCTTATGACGCCACTTATGCCTGGCTTTCAAGCCAGTGTTGTACGGTTAACAGTCTATTTGGAGGAAAACCTAAATAAATAAATGAAGTGAGATAACATTATTTTAGATAAAACAGATAATAAAGTTTACCTCTGCTGATGAAAGAACAGGTGACAAATCGCAATAATTGTTACTGCAATACTCAGCATATTTCAAAATGTTAAAAAGTGCAATAATATGAAATAGTAAATGAAGTAGTATGATAACATCGTATCATGAGGTGTCTGGTGATTCCCACCTCTCCTGAAATATTTGATCTCTGACAGCATTTTTGGATGCTTGTAGAAACCACAGGTTTGCAGGTCTTATTAGTAGTATTATTTTTTAAACAGCTTTTTATAAAATGGCACATGATATTATTTAAAATAGTGCAAATCAAGTAAATGGCTTCAAAAACATAAAAAATTTGAATAAAGAAAAATGACAGTTATATGCTCCACGTACGACACATTGTACCGTATCCTCAATTTTGCCCCCCAATTTTCAAATGAATGCATGTGCAGCTGAGTGTAAGGTCAGTGTTACAGCTTCTGCTCCCATGGGCATGCGAGAGGTCGCTTGGATCTGAAGGACGTAAATAAGAGAGGGACTAAAAACAGGGCTCTGTCCCATGACCTGCAGCAAGACACGACACTACAATGCTTAATTACGCATGCACCCTCCAAGTGGACTTGGCCTTCGTGGCCTTGCATATGAAATGTTTTCCCTCAGCTGAGAGTGCTTTTTAGAGCTGAATATGAAAATAACCTCCTCTGAAGCATATTACATGTGCAGCTTAACTTAGCTCAATTACCTTATTGGGTACAAAGAGAGCTACATTTCAAATCACAAATCAAATCAAATCAAATCACTTTTTATTGTCACATCACATGTGCAGGCACACTGGCACAGCACATGCGAGTGAAATTCTTGTGTGCGAGCCCCACAAGCAACAGAGATGTGCAAACACAACAACACAAACGAGCAAAATACAAGAATGGCCAACCTGAAACTAATAAATATATGTACAATATATAATAGTGTATGCATTTCTAGATGTGTATACTAAATATTTTCCTACGTGTGTGTGTGTGTGTGTGTGTGTGTGTGTGTATACACATTTTTACAAATTAAATAGTAAAAAAATAAAATAAAATAATAATAATAATAATAATAATAATAATAATAAAATATATAAAATATACAGAGTTGAATATGTGCAGAACAAGTGGCATTTATATACAGTGTGGAGTGCATAATGTTGAAGTTCCAGTAGTGAAGCTGAGGTGTCTATGACGTGTTCAGCAGTCTGATGGCCTGATGGAAAAAGCTGTCTCTCAGTCTGCTGGTACGGGACCGGATGCTGCAGAACCTCTTTCCTGATGGAAGCAGTCTGAACAGTTTATGGCTGGGGTGACTGGAGTCCTTGATGATCCTCCCCGCTTTCCTCAGGCAGCGCTTCCTGTAGATGTCTTGGAGGGAGGGAAGCTCACCTCCAATTATCCGTTCAGAGCACCGCACTACTCGCTGGAGAGCTTTGCAGTTGTAGGCGGTGCTGTTGCCATACCAGGTGGTGATGCATCCAGTGAGGATGCTCTCAATGGCACAGTGATAGAAGGTCCTGAGGATGCGGGGGCTCATGCCGAATCTTTTCAGTCTCCTGAGAAAGAAGAGGCGCTGCTGCGCCTTCTTCACTGTTTTGTTTGTGTGTACTGACCACGTAAGATCCTCAGCCAGATGTACGCCAAGGAACCGGAAGCTGCTCACTCTCTCCACAGCAGCGCCGTTGATGGTGATGGGGGTGTGTACTTCTCTGCACCTCCGGAAGTCCACTATCAACTCCTTTGTCTTTGCGACGTTGAGGGTGAGATGGTTGTCTTGACACCAGTGGGTCAGGGCGCTGACCTCCTCCCTGTAAGCCGTCTCATCACCGTTGGTGATAAGACCCACCACTGTAGTGTCGTCCGCAAACTTCACAATGATGTTGGAGCTGTTAGTGGCTGTGCAGTCGTAGGTGTAGAGTGAGTACAGGAGAGGGCTCAGTACACACCCCTGTGGAGCACCAGTGTTCAGTGTGATGGGGGATGAGGTGATGCTGCCCAGTCTGACCACCTGGCGTCTGTCAGACAGGAAGCTAAGGATCCAGCTGCAGAGGGAGCTGCTCAGTCCTAGATCCTGCAGTTTCCTGTCCAGCTTCGAGGGAACGATGGTATTGAATGCTGAGCTGTAATCTACAAACAGCATCCTCACATACGTGTCTCTCTTCTCCAGGTGTGACAGGGCAGTGTGTAGTGTCAGGGCTATGGCATCATCAGTGGACCTGTTGTGGCGGTATGCAAACTGTAGAGGGTCCAGTGAGTCGGGTAGTGCAGAGCAGATGAAGTCCCTGACCAGCTTCTCGAAGCATTTGCTTACGATGGGGGTCAGGGCTACAGGTCGCCAGTCGTTCAATGAGGAGATGGTGGAGGATTTGGGTACAGGGACGATGGTGGCCATTTTGAAGCAGGCTGGGACTACAGACAGAGAGAGGGAAAGGTTGAAGATGTGCGTGAACACTCCAGCCAGCTGAGCCGCGCATGACCTGAGGACGCGGCCGGGAATCCCGTCCGGACCAGTAGCTTTGCGTGCGTTCACCTTCCTGAAGCACTTCCGCACATCCTCCTCAGACACAGTGTGCGCACTGACGTCATCCGCGGTGCGCACACTGTCCGGTCTCATGGTGTTCGCTGTGTCGAATCTAGCGTAGAATACGTTTAGATCCTCACACAGAGAGGCCGTGGTCTGCGGTGTGCTGGTTTTCCCTCTAAAGTCTGTGATCGTGTTTAGTCCCTGCCACATACTCCGAGGGTTGTCAAACTGTTGTTCCACCCTGTCCCTGTACTCACGTTTGGCTGCTTTGATCGTCTTCCGGAGTTGGTAATGTGCGTGTTTGTAGTCCGATGTGTTCGCGGAGGCAAAGGCGGTGTTCCGTGCCGCCAGTGCCGCGCGAACATCTCCGTTAATCCAGGGTTTTTGATTTGGGAAGGATTTGACTGTTCTAGTTGTGACACTGACAACTAGCTTCACGCTCAACATACCTCACTAACTGATTACTTTCAATCCCTAGTATCACTCTCTGATAAGTTTACATTTTACTGCCTATAATGGCCTAAGCACTTCACTCTACAAAAAGATTTTTCTTAGGAAAGTCAGATAAACGATCAAGCCAACATTCAGATGAACAAAAAGGAAAAAGAAAAAGAGTTTGAACACCAGACTCATGTCCCAACACAGTATGGTAACATACATAACTACACAAACAACAGGTTTTTAAATTGACAAACACCAAATGCTGCTTACTGTCGTATCTCTTTGCTGTGGTCCAGGTGGCTGGCAGTGCGGTCCCTCTTTACCAAAGACGCTTCAAACCCTAGATTCTACAGAAAACAAACTCCTGATGAGGCCTTTAAAGACTTTTATCCAGACCAATGAATTAGTAAAAGTATAACTGAACACATGCATAAATAAACAGAGGAAGGCGTAATACCTCAATCAGCTTGATGATGTCTCGTGGTCCAATAACTTCAGAGTCGAATTTAATGTGTGCTTTGTTGGTTGCCAAGGCAACAGAGGCATAGATAATCCCCTTTTCTTTCGTGAGGTTGGATTCAATTTTGTGAACACAAGAAGCGCACGTCATTCCCCTGACCTGAAAGAAGGTGAAGAGGAGCAGACAAGCAGATGAAGAGGTAGAAAATAATGAGAATATGAGGGGAGGAATGCACCTCATCTAGTGAATCCTTATTGAGAAATGTTTGTTTATGGTTTTGCATGCATGCATTAAAGAACATAAAGTCAATGCAGCCTCACAGTGACTCACCACTAATTCAACGTTTCCACCTGAACCTTCATAGTTCTCCATAACAGAGGCGGTGAAGCCCAGCTCCTTCACGCACTCGGCTACCTTCATAGGATCGGTGACTTCAGGGTTATAACGGACCTCTGCTTTACTCGCCATTAGTGCCACCAGAACAGAGTAGATACCTGCACAACATTACAGATTTTCTCTTTATTTCCTAAGGAAAGCCAAAAAATTATCCTATCAAAAAAAAAAGAAAACCCAAAAAACTTTAACACACCAGGTTCATTCTTGAGATTTCGCTCAATGTTTGACACACAGGAAGCACAGGTCATCCCTCCGATCTGGATGTAGCATTTAGAGTTGGTTTCTCCACTAAGTCCCTGTGGGGTTTCTTTGTGGTGGTCACTGTCCACCTCTTTACCTTTGACAGGTGCTATACTTGAAGACTTCGATGAAAGAGGATGTGGCGCAGGCAGCAGAGAGTTGGTCTCTGTTTACAAGAAGATTTCTTCATTAATGATGCTAATTTTGC
The DNA here is from genome assembly GCF_057381915.1 of Diplotaxodon limnothrissa. Lineage (NCBI taxonomy): Eukaryota > Metazoa > Chordata > Actinopteri > Cichliformes > Cichlidae > Diplotaxodon > Diplotaxodon limnothrissa. The sequence goes on along the minus strand of NC_140597.1, from coordinate 29,666,888 downwards.
TCACTAGCCTCTAAAAATAAAAGTGCTCTGGGCCTGAAACCATGTGGGTAATTAAATGCCAACATAATCGGTCCTCTTACCAGGCAGAAAGGCATCAAAGCCCATGTCCTCTATGGCCTCCCTCAACTCCTCTGGTGTGGTCAGCAGAGGGTCGTACTCAAAGATCCCCTGGTGATCAGTCAGAGAGACCTCGGCTGACATGACCCCTTTCTTTTGGGAGATCATGCCTTCAATGGACTGAACACAGGAGTTGCATGTCATGCCCTCAATGTGGATATTCACCACAGATCCCAGTGGCTGATTAAAACAAGGCTGCAAGACAGCAGGTTTAGCCTGGTTTGCTCCTGTAGGCCATGATGATGACGGTGGTAAAGTGCGAGCAGGTGATGTGGACACAGGACTGAGGGGACCGGAGGAGTCCCACGGTTGAGTCTTAAAGTTTCCTGGAGGCAGTGCTTCAATTGCCTGCTGCAGCTGAGTCACTGTGACCTTTTGGGGGTCATAGCAGATGGAGGCCTTCTCATTCTCCAAAGACACCTCCACAGAAGACACACCAGGCAGCACTGAGATATTGTCCTGAATGTTGACCACACAGGAACGGCAGTGCATGCCTTTGACCCTAAGCGCGACGAGCGTGGTGTCTATGAAGATTTCAGTCTCCTCCGAAGTCTCAGATGGCGACGAAATTGTTTGTTTTTGAGAATCAACAAAGCGCTCCATTTCACTGGGGGACAGCTGCAGGGGGCGGGGCTTAGACTTCACAAAGGCCTTGAATCCAACCACAGTAATTTGATCAATGATGGTTTGGACAGTGAGGAGGTAAGGCAGGTAGACGAGTGTAGCTTCCTGAGACTCTAAAACAACTGTGGAAGAGATGGAAACAGGAAAGTTAAAACAGAAGCACAAAGCAAATAAAAACAAATGAAATTCTTTGACAAGAAGCGGAAGCCACTGTGTGTGAAACAAGGACAAAGATGTTGGCAGAGAATCAGACACACGAGATACAATCGATGTGAGATCATTTTGATGGTCCAGCTTAAAGCTTCAGGAGACAAAGCCTTTACTTCACTCTGAAGGCTGTTACACACTGAACATGTTGCATAAAAACAACACAAAATTCCAGATCTGAACTTGGCCTACATACAAACCAAACACATTATATTTTTTGTGGAGCATTCGTCCTCAAAAAAAAAAAAAAAAAAAAAAAAAAAAAAAAAAAAAAACACTGACTGTGACAAAAAAAAAAAAAAAAAGTTCATCCTGATGTTTCTGAAACAAGAAAAGAAGGAAACAGAGATTCTGGGTTCATCAAATTCTCACAAGAAAGCAGCAGCAAGGACAATTTTACGCTTTGATCTAGAAGTTAAAACTGTATCACGCTCGCTTTCGTACATATTTCAGGATGTCAGTGGGGCACTTTGAGCTCTTTTATCAGAAATGGGACCACGCTTGAAGAGGGAGAGATAATTTCATTTCAGAGAGACGATTATGAGCCGGAGCAGTGTTTAGCCATGATGGCACTTGTTGCCAAATATACTGATCTGATTGGTCAGATCTGTTTATTTGGATCCAAAACATCAGAAAGTTAAACTACACATCCTGTATGAACGACTGCAAAAAGAATAGGTGAGCCCAAAAGATATTTTTAGCTCACAAAATATTTGAATGATTTTACATGTCCGGAGTTGTCTTATGCCAAAAACCCAGGGTTAATAAGTATGAACACCATGCAAAAAAACAAAAGAATCCTCTTCAATACTGAGCTTCAGGGCAACAAACTACAACAGTTAAAAACTGACTTCGAAAAATTTCAAATACGCATAACTTTTTCTGTTCTTTTTATAAAGGAAAATATATGTCATCATTACTATAAAACTTCCCTTTTTGCGTCAGTTTGAAACAAATTTGACAGAGCAAACAGTACACTGACAGGCTGTGCAAACAACCACATTGAACGCAGGGATCATGCTGCACTCAACCACCATAATCCCGTCTACAAGTCATTCTTTCCAACCAGACGGGATTTCATGAGTCATAATCATATCGTACTAAACAATCTCTACTTGCTGAACCTAAAGACAGCCTCGCTGATCCACAATGACATGACACCTGAGATGTAGGACGTGCAATTCAGCAGTCGCGCTACAACATCTCTTCCAGCTCAGGCTGTAAAGTTATATATGACTGCAAATTTGCAAATGGGTCGAGTACATCACCTTTGATCTTTTGAATCCCTTTGAGTTTACCAATCTTTCCTTCAATAGTGGTAATACAGGAGTGACAGGTCATTCCTTCAATGCGCAGCTTAAGGATGGCCGCTCCACCTCGCGTGGTCTGAGATGGAGAGGAGGTGGGGTCTTTTTGCAAAGGGCTGCTCGGTGTGGAGATGTCCGGCGGTGTTACGCTGGCCACCGCCTCACTAAGCTGCTGCGTGGACGTCAGGGAGGGAACAAAGGTGACGGTGAGGCCCGTCTGTGGCAGGTTCTCTCTGACATCCAGCACTCCCTGAATTTGTGATAGTTTCTTCAATGCTTCCTGTTGGGCTGTGGGTGTCATGCCCGAGGTGGAGACCAACTGGATATCAGTAGGGACTGGTGTGGCTTTGCTGGAAGCTGGCAAACTTGATTCAAAGCCCATGTCCTCAATGGCCTCTGACAGAGACTCTGGGCTCTGATGGCTGGGGTCAAATATGACAGTTGCATTCTTGCCCTCTAAAGACACCTACAAAAGTGGAGTTGAAAGAGAAAATGTAAAATGGAGTCAACAAAATTGGAATAAATGCTAAGCTTAACCTTAATATGCAATATAGCTACATTTAAGATGTGGCTTCTATTTTATTCAAGCAACAATCAGATTTACCTCCAGTAATACTCTTAAGCACTTAATGTCGGTTCAGAGTTAATTCCGATACTATGAAAGGGATATTTTTGGTCTTGTGTAGCTATACAGATTCCTTAGATTTTATTATCACCTAACGCTTTTACTGTCTTGTCTCAGAACTAAACCTTTATTAAAACAAACAAACAAAAAAAAGAAAAGAAATGCATGACTTTGGCAAGCTCACAGCATGTGCTGTCAGCATGATCCCCTCAGCTCTCACTTTAGCAAGAAAGAAACATGTGACACATTGAAGGCATCGCCTGACTTGGCCGTAAGTTAACCAGCAAGTGAGTGAGTAAGTGTGGCTGCCTGCAGGGTTAACCTTTACTCTCAGAATAAAGGGGAAACACTAATCCGACAATGACTGTTCTACTAAGAACATAAAATAAATCTATTTACTCTTCGCAGATCATGTCTGTATAGATTAATGTAAAATAATCCAGGACCTAAACTGTCTTAAGACACAAATGACATTTTCTGTGGATACACACAGAATTTATTGAGCTGATGTCACAGTCCCGCAAAGGGCAGAGCGCTATCTGGAACACACTATTACATTATCGTCTCATTTACCCTCAGCCTCGGGGGTAAACACACAATAAACAAAACAGCAGGCCTCATCTATTGCAATTAAACCCTCTCTCATGGCTACATTGATGCTACTTGGTTCTTAATCAGATGAGCGAGTCCCGAGGGGGTAAGATTAGGGTATCAATCAGGCCTTTAGTTAATATACTTTTTTTCTTTATGAGATCTAATACATGGTTTTAAAATACTTGACCACTGTTACAACATCTAGTTATTTCAGATCCTGTAGTTAAACAGTAAGTATCACGAGGGAAGTATTGAGTCAGCAAAATGTTATTATCAGTTCCTCAACAAAGACTGCTGCATGACATTTAAACTAAAAATTAATTAAAACAAAATTCAAACCCACTAACCACCACAAACAGCTCTAAAGAGCCCACGTTTACCTTTATATGCATCACTCCAGGAAGAGACCCAATGCGCTGCTCTATGGACTGGACACAAGAGCCGCAGGTCATACCCTCCACTCCAAGAGAAACTGAACACAGGCTGCGTTTATGTGTCATGACTGTTTCCTAAAAGAACACAAGAAAGACAATGGTTTTCCCACCAAGTCTTTGCTTTGAGGAAAAAGATCACGAAAGCTGAGTAGAGAAAGACGGGTAGTTCTTCTCGAAATGACAGTTATGTTAATGTATGGGGCAAACACAAACACGCATGCAAAACTAAACATACACGATGCCTTATATTACCAATAAAGTGTTTAATTTTAAATCGAGACATCCGTCAGGGTTATCTTTGCTTTACTAAAATAAAAAAGGCTTAACATCAGATATAAAAATTGCTCAGCTTAAAGTTTGCCTGTTTTTAAAAATGTGTCATCAGGGTGAATCTCCATTTTTATTTCTATAGCAAGGTTTGAAACTGTCAGAAAAAGACAGTAGGGTGATGTTATTCCATGTGCACAGCTGGTCTGCAGCTTTACAAAAACTAAACGAATTTTGTGACATGCAATTGGTGCTTCCAATTCTGGTACATTTACTAGACAAAAAGTGGAAACAAAACTGATAGGTTTTGTATGGTTGATTGTCATTTATGCTTAGAAATATTTAACCATAGATACTTAGAAGTGTATAATCAATTGTGTAGTGATAAGTTGTGTAGTGATAAGTTGTGTGATCTTTAACAGGCTACAGAGGCTTGGTGTGTATTCCACACTGGAATGCACACCTGCATCTTGGGGGCATGGGAAAAGTTCGCATCTTGTCTCATTGTTTTATGGTAGGATTAACGTAGCTACGTCTGTTCTAGTCTAAGTGCTTTTCTGTTTAGATGAACTGCTGGACTTCCTTACCGGGGGGGTCTAGTCTACCCTCTTCCTGACCAAGGATGTTTGCTTGTGTGCTTTTATGACCCTTTGATCAGCAGTAACACACACACACACACACACACACACACACACACACACACACACACACACACACACACACACAAGGTACTCTTTGTGTGTATGTAGATGTCATATGTTAATGAACCTATGCATATTCATGTAACCTCAATAAAAGGACAGTGGTACGGGAGGACGGAGAGAGCAACTGGGGTCAAGCGAAGGGACGGCGCTTTGTCCGGTTCTCTCCCGTATACGAGTAACATGAAGAACTTGCCTACTTCGTGTCTTGCTTTGCGGTGTAATTATATTGTCTTCAACGTTCCAGCGAACAGGTTTATGCTGCATACCTATCAAAAACAAAGCTTTGTTTGTACAAGACGAGAATTGTTCCTGTACTTCCTTCCTGGCATGGACTAATCAGGTTGTCCAAACATTGCCGTTCGAAGCTGAAGCTTGAAACATGATCCCAGTTTCATTTGGCTTACAATAACGTTCGTTTCGTTGATGGGCTGGAAACATATCTAAAGTTCAAGTTTTGGTGGATAAATAATGTTTAACTTAAGTATAATCTCTGTTATCCCCTCCTGGGCTTTGAGTGAATACGAGGCGACTGAGGTCCTTCAACATCTGCCAGAAAATGCTGAGGATTTTCTATGAGTCTGTTGTGGCCAGTGCGATCCTCTATGCTGTTGCATGCTGGGGGAGCAGGCTGAGGGTCGCAGATGCCAACAGACTTAATAAACTGATCCGTAAGGCCAGCAATGTTGTGGGGATGGAGCTGGACTCCCTCAAGGTGGTGTCGGAGAGGCGGATGCTGTCCAAGATAAAGACAATGTTGGATAACACCTCCCACCCACTCCATGACATGTTGGTCAGCCACAGGAGCTCGTTCAGTGAGAGACTGAGATTACCGAAAAGCACCACTGAACGACACAGGAAATCATTCCTGCCTGTGGCCATCTCCCTGTACAACGCATCCACTTAACACACTGTTTGCTGCTACAGCTACACATGTTTCTTTTCCAAATATTTATTTATAAGTGACTTATGTATGTATGTATGTATGTATGTATGTATGTATGTATGTATATATTGTACTATTCTTAGTTAGCGTATTGTCTGTCTTGTCTTAATGTTGGTTTAAAATGGAGCACTGTAACAAAAAATAATTTCCCCCAGGGATCAATAAAGTATTCTGATTCTGATTCTGATTGAATACTGTCACACCTACAGACGATCACTTACGGATCTGCCGCATAAACAGCACTCTTGGCTGTAGCTATAGCCGTTTAAAATCCCATGAAACGGATGAGGTCGGATCCTCAGGTCGGATCCGTTGAATGACATAAAGGGACTCGTATGACACTAGAGAGAAAGACCCGGGCCACGTTTAGAAAAAGCGAGACACCGATGAACTAATCTAGATAAACATTAGGTTAACACAGAAGAGGTAATTTAGTGAATGTTTTAATAGTTTTTAGAAAAAGGTCAGTTATATAAAAAACGCATCGGCTACAATGGAACGTAAAGTATTTGTAAAGCTAGTTTGGTGACTTTGTCAGCCGTACGAAAAAGCTACTGATCCCTTTTGTGAGCAGTATTTGTAACAGAAAGTATCACCTCCACGGAGCTAAAAATACCAAAAATATTACCTAATGTCTTTTTAGGATTATATAGGAAGCAATTCCGTCTCTTACTAGTTGCAATGCGGCCAACGTGACACCACAGAAATATCTGAGAAAAACTTACCGTCTCAGTTCACAGCGTGAAGCAAACTGTTAGCCACAGGCTAGTACTCCGACTGTCAGAGCAAGCTAACTAGCTGGTATCTACTCTTTATCCTACGTTACAGTCAACAAAGCGGACACGTCGCTGCATCGTGAGGACTGCTAGAAATAATTGACAGTGCTGGATTGAGAGTTTTCTTCCTCTGTTATCACAGAACTCTGCTATGTGTAGCTGATTTTGTCTCCTCATGCTGACTAGTGATGGGTCGTTCGCCAACGAAATGGCTCTTAGAGCCGACTCTTTGACGTGAACGATGCGAGCCGGCTCCTTATCGCGAGCCGTCACGTGGGTTTTTTTTTTTTTCTTTCTCTCAGCCTCTCTCTCGCACTTTTTTTCCGCTTCACTCTGCACGCGAGCCTTGTGCTTTACGCTGGGCAGAGGGGGGAGGGGCGGTAGTTACACTCAGTAGCACAGGAACAGAGCCAGAGAGAGAGAAAGAGAGGCAGGGACAACAACATTAGAAAGGTATAGTAATCATCCACAACTATTTTCGGTTGCAGATGATAAAGGATTGAGAAAGTTTATTCATGCAGGTCCATATGACAGAGAATATGCATGTTCTTTTAGTTTTCATATTATAATTTATATTTAATTGTGTTGTGGTTTGCAGTGTTTTGTGTTCTTTTCACTTTAAATTTGTGAAAGGAAAAAGCTGAAAATTTAAATAGTTAAAAGTTGAAATGTGAATAGTTGATTTTTGTATTATATGATTTATTTATTACATTTTATGTGGAGTGAATAAATAAAAGTATATTTACGGTGGCCCCTAGAGACAAAGCACATACAAACTTCAAATCACGTACGAACTCTGAAGCATGTACAAACTCCAAAACACGTAAGAAACACGTACAAACTCCAAAACACGTAAAAACTCCAAAACACGTAAAAACACGTACAAACTCCGAAGCACGTAAAAACTCAGAAGCATATAAAAACTCAGAAGCACATACAAACTCAAAACATGTACAAAAGACAACAGAAGTGCTCCAGGATGCTGGGCGCAGTGTTGAGCCTTTGTTATCTTGTGGCTACACAAGCCAGCAAGTACCAACGACCGGATTTGGTGTGTGGTAATAACAGGTAAATGAACTTTTTTTTAAATTATTTGAATATATATATGAGTGCCTGTGTATAAATACACAAATACACACATGCTTTCAATTGTGTAATTTAAGTGAGCTAGTAGCTCTGCTTTGGAAGTTCAGTTAATGCTAGAAATGTGTTTTGGAGTTTGTACGTGTTTTGTCTCTAGGGGCCACCGCATATATTTATATATAAACATATATAAATAAAACCACTTGTTTTTACGTTAGTAATTCCTTTTGTGCATAATTTTATATTATTGTTAATAATAAATTAATTAAAGCAACAAAACAACCTGAAGAGCCGGTTCGGAGCCGAAAGAGCCGGCTCTTTTTAGTGAGCCGAACCGAAAGAGCCGGTTCTCTAAAAAGAGCCGGAAATCCCATCACTAATGCTGACGTGACGAGCGGCTGCATTCCTGTTTGTCCAGGGATAGAGGCGGAGCTAGGAGAGTTACGGCAACGTAAAAGGGTGTAGTTTTTCCCTGTACTTTGCCTACAAGGCTGTGGCGTTCTCTAAAAGTAACCATCTTTTATATAAATCGCGGTTAAGTGTTGTTAGATTAGATGTCATGCAAAGAAGTTACTAGTAAGTTAACGGGTTCGCTTTAGTGGACTCGAATTATCAGTCGACAGTTTAGTTTACGAGCCATGAAGACGAAACTCAGGGTATAAACAAAGAGCAATAACAGAAGAGAATTTATTTGTCCCATATTATTTATCCCATTTTTTTCACTGCAGTCGAAATAATAATAATAATAATAAATTTTAAGATGTATTCATGCTTTTTCTATGTTGCATTTTGCTTCTCATCTACCTACAGATATTAAGGTTGTTATAGGCAACAAAAATAAACACGAGACTGAATGTAAAAAATTAAGACTTAAACTATGGAACCTTGTTTCCTTCACTGAAAAAAATAAGTAAATAAAGTAAACAATAAAATAATATTCAGGCAGCACTGAGTCAAAATGTCAAATTGTTATGTCTTTTTGGGTTTTTACCCCAAAACTTCAGGTTAGGTTTTTCAAAATGTCGAGTTACTCACTCTGACTTGTGAATAAGTTGAAATCTTAAGTTATTTAGTTGAAACTTTGAGTTACAAACTTGCTGAATTATGGCTTACAAAACAAACAAATAAATAAAACATCAGTGACATAAAGCCTTGCAACCATAAAACTTTACTGTTAGTCTTTGTCAGTTTGGGCAATTTCAGTGTCAACGTTTAATTGTCAGTGTTGTGTTCAGTTTTTCAGACCTAAATGAAAAGCTGCAGATCTTGTCTTTTCCCTAATTACTGCCAGACTTGTTGAATCAATGAACAATTAAATAGAACCTGTGTGACAGAGTGAAGGAGGATAACAGAAAAAGCAACACATTGTGCAACAATCTAAAGAAACTGCTGAAAAACAAAATAACTGACATCTAAATGATCCCCGAGACTTTTGGGAAAACATTCTGTGGCAAAAAGTTGAACTTCTGGAAAAGTTTACTAATACTCTACTAATAATTTCTCATCAAAAGATTGGACTTTTGACATCAGGCACTTTGTGACACTGACTGCGAAAGATTCTTTGTAAATAAACCTCTCTTAGTTAAGACCCCAGGCTGCACTAGAGTCTGTGCCCAAGGTTTTCTATGTCAGTTTTCTACAAATTGTTCTTGTGCCTTTCCATTTCAAAATAATTTTGGAAATGCCCTGCACAATGTAGTCCCCAGAGTGATAAACATGACCATCTCTTCTTGTCTGCTCCTCCCTCTCTTGCTATTCCACTCTGCAAACTCAGTATCCAGACATGCAATAGGCCTAAAACACTGGGGTTGCCAAAAGCCCAAAGTTCTGTAAGGTACTGAGAAATAGCAGCCAAAGTCGGAGGAACAAACTGTGATTTACAACTTGATTAGGATTAACAGGTTAAAATAACAACAAAACCATGCCAGTATTTTTAAGAGCAGACTGACACCATATGACAGTATCTGTTAGGTTAAGGCTGTGTGCAGGCAGGAATAGGACCCAAGGTGCAGACTCCGGAGACAGACGTGAACTCAAAAAAGGCTTTAATTTAATACTCAAAATATAACATAACTGAAAAAACTCAAAACAAACTTAAACTAGAGAAATGACAGAACACACAGCTAGGAAACCGGTAGATCGCGACACAGACACAGAGAAACACTGGGCTTAAATGCAGACTCGGAGGCCGGACCAGGCGGAGCTGCAGACTCGGAGGCCGGACCAGGCGGTGGAGCCGGTGGTGGCTGAACAGGCCCCTCGGACCCCCCAGCGGAGACAGGAGGCTGAAGCGGCCCCTCGGACCCCCCAGCGGAGACAGGAGGCTGAAGCGGTTCCTCGGACCCCCCAGCGGAGACAGGAGGCTGAAGCGGTTCCTCGGACCCTCCAGTGGAGACAGGTGACTGAGCAAACAACTGAGGCGGTAACTGAGCAGGTGACTGAGCCGATAGGTGAGCTAATGTCTGAGCTATGGAGAGAAGTTTAAGTTGTATTGACTGTTGTAACGATGGCAGTAATGGCGGGTGAGGTGGTGGATTAGCAGATGGTTGGACTAGGTTGTCTGAGCCTACGGATCCTACAGAAAACTGCTGGACGGGCTCACCTGAGCCTCCAGCGAGGTCAGAAACAGGTGCAAGTACCTGCCGGACACCAGCCACTCCCACCCGAGGAGAAGGTACGGGTGCAGGAGCTAACTGGTTCCCGGTCATCCTCACCCTGGGAGCCGGGACAGGCACAGTCAACGGCTGGGCAGCTGCAGTCCCCACCCGAGGAGCTGGTACGGGTGCAGTGACAGGCAGAGGCTCAGCCAGCCTAGACACCTGAGCAGGGACCAGCTGGACCTCAGCCTCCCTCACCTGACGCACTGAAACAGGCAGAGGTGTGGACTCGAGTCACATGACTTGGACTCGAGTCAGACTCGAGTCATTAATTTTATGACTTTAGACTTGACTTGAAAAAATGTTCTAAGACTTGTGACTTGACTTGGACTTTTACACCAATGACTTGGGACTTGAATTGGACTTGAACCGGTTTACTTGAAAAGACTTGATATTTTACCCCAAATATAAAATTTAACATGCATATTATATAGAGATTGAAAATGTGACGTCATTCACGGGTAGAACCGCAAAGGATTCTGGGAACTCGTGGCAAGCGGTACTAGCGCACGCAGGCTTTCAATTAAAATCAGTTATACAGCGATAAAAAGAAACACAAAAATGTCAAGAAGCCGTTGTATTATTAACTGCAATAGCCGGTCGCATGACAGCCACGGGAAGCCGACGGGTAAAGAGATCGGTTGTTATCGGATTACCTCGTTGAAGAGAAATTGTTCAAGCCATGTTTCCGAAGTAACAAAGAGGCGACTGGATTGCAGCCATTCAAAGACCAAATATAACGTCCCAGAACACTCCAGCTCACAGGTTAGTCTGCTCCAAGCATTTACACGAAGGTCAGTGTTTTGTAGTAGTTAATACGTCATTTTCTTAACATAATTGGTGATATAGGTTACAAGCAAGTCTGGCGCTGAACAGAAATTGTCGCGCTATGCTCCTTTATTTATTGTGCATAAATAGTGAATTGTCCTGACACAATATTGCGTTTCTCCTCTGTTATTATGGTACATTGACAAAAACATATACTTTTATTCACAGGATAAAACAGGTTTTTTGTATCACTAATTGCCCAGTACGATTACAGCATACAATATTGTCACTGCTACATTTCTGTGATGGGTACCAGAAATTATTTCCACTACTAATTAATTACCGTTGAGCTCAAAGGTCCTATTAATAAACGGTTAACGAATGTGTATTTATGAAGACGATTTGTGAGACTGGTAAACTTATGATACGTACGATGGTCTTTCGTTCTACACGGTACATTTCAAGGTCCTGCACCCATCCGTCGGTAAACTGTACCTGGGCTTGTTGCAGTGACCGGAAGTTACTAAACTTCATGATCGTATGCGCTCACTCCAAGAACCGTATGATTATAAATATGCATATAAATATGCTAAGATGAGATAGCTGACTTCATCTAACTAGCAAATGTTTTCCAGGCTACGTTGGTGATACAGTTTTTTTTAATGTGTATGATATTTTTGTCATGCGATTTTAAAGCCGGTCCTACAACCGCATCCAAGAATGACATGCAGCTTATCTCAGAACTGTCGGTGAAAATTATTCTTGGAGCTAGGTTTAATTGAGCTGCATTTTAAAGAGGTGCAATTTCACAATTTGTGTATATTTTCTAAGTTCACTATTTTGTCATGTGTTGAGAAAAACACAGATTTTAAAATTACATGGTCTAATATTTACATTTAGCATATAACTGCAACATGCTTTTTTCATATTTTTTTTAAAGATTCGAAAGGACTTGAAATTCAAAGTTTCAGGCTTGTGACTTTACTTGGACTTTTACACCAGTGACTTGAGACTCGACTCTGACTTGCCTGACATTACTTGAGACTTGACTTGAGACTTACTTGAGACTTGCAAAACAATGACTTGGTCCCACCTCTGCTTCTATGCAAAAAAAACAAAAACAAAATTGAACAACTAGGACTCAGTTCCGTTTTTGAATTTTTAATATGAACCTGTTATGCTTTTCCCCATTTTCTGTCATATATACACTGCTACAGTAGGGTGGACTTTTATATTAAACATGTCCGGAGTTTCAAATAAAAAGTTCTCTGTGACATCACCAGGGTACACATTCCTGATAATGGCTTGTTTCAGGAAGTAGATGCATTGAGGCAATGCTCTTTAAAAAACAAACAAAAAAAAAAAAAAAACAGCATGATGATTTTTGACCTGCGAGTCATGTAAAGCTACTCCAGCAGACTCCAAGAGTAAAACTGTGGAGTTTTAAATTTTTCTCTTTTTAGGGTGCACGCTTAGGATTCCATACTTTTACGGAGCCCGTCTGACTGGTTTTATCACTGCACATCACACGCTGGACCGCTTAAACATGTGGGCTCGTACACATCTCAGTGGGACTCCAACGCAGCCGCCTCTGTGAAAAGCCTCCAAATTAATCAAAACGGCAATCGGACGGCATGTCGGGTCTTCATGTAACAGCCCAATAAAGCTAGTGAGTGCAGATGATGTTGAACGTCGCTGTGTTCTGCAAAGGCGCTTTTCAAAATTGTGTGCACGTAAGTCAGAGAAATAGAAAGCGGGTGTGAGGGAGAGAGAAGCTGAGACACTGAGATAAAGCGAAGCAGTCAGGATTTGTCAAGTGTATAAAACCACAATCTGGTGTGATTTGGCTGCAGCGGATCTCAGCTGCAGAGCTTTTTTAGGTGCGTTATTGTAGCAGGAAGTGCATGGGCGTATTTGCAGGCTCTGTGTCTATGTGCAGCTTACTCAAATGGATCACAAGGATGACTTATTTAAAGAGAATTAAGAATAACCTCATTAGTTATGCCTGTATTTTTCTGTAGCTGGAGGGTCAAATGTTTAAATAATAAACAGGATTCAAAAAGTACAATTAGGGATAATTTTATTACAGACTTTTAAAGAAGCATTTGTAAATATAAGTTGCATTTGAAACTACTGGACCCCCTTTCTTTGGTTCAAGCCACTTTGCTTAATCAACAGGTCAGTGCGTTTAGAGTGCAGAGGGTATAAACAGCTTTTAGCTTTCATCCATACCTCCATCACACCTTTCAAAATAAAAAAAACTCCACCTGTACAAAGCAATTTCCAAAATAAGGCTCATCTCTGTACCAACAACCCAAAACAGTGCTTATATTGTGCGTTTACGTGACAGGCTAAAAGATACAGTATACACGGTTAGAGGATCGCAGACTAATAAAAACAGCCTGGTGTAACACTGCTACAGAGGGTTGAAAGGTGGTGGGCTCGTCATCATTGCCGCAGGAAAGTGAGGTGTTGACGCTGGACTATTTCTCTTCTTGGCAGCAGGGAGCCAAACCGGGCCCAGCACAAAGCGTGAGCGCTCCATTTAATTGCTGGCTCTGACTGCCTCCTGCTGGTCATCTTGTTGCTTGAGACGATAGTCAGCAAGGGCTGCCTTGATGGCATCTTCGGCAAGCACTGAACAGGAAATAATTGGAGGTTAAATGTGCACATGTGCAGAGAAGTTTGGAAAAAAGAAAAAGAAGAGCCTTGGCGTATTAAAAGAAAACTTACTGGAGCAGTGAAGCTTAACAGGAGGAAGACTGAGCTCCTTGGCGATGTCTGTGTTCTTTATCTTCAAAGCTTCGTCCACCTGAAAATAAAAGCCCACACACAGCCATGAGCGGAGCAGAACACGCTAAATATTTAATAGATTAAACATTCAAAGGAGCTGAGATGCAGGTCTGTAATGTGTTCACTCACAGATTTGCCTTTCACCCACTCGGTGGCCAGAGAGCTTGAGGCGATGGCAGAACCACAGCCAAAAGTTTTGAACCTGGCATTCACAATCTTCCCCAGGTCATCCACCTCAATCTGAGAAAAGTTTTGACTGTTACTCATGTGACCAAAAAAAATGAGCAAGAAAAAAAAAAACAAACCAAAAAAAAACAACCCCCAAACAATCCTAATCTCTCCCATTCTTTAAAATGTATCCCCCTACTAAACTAACAAAAATAAACGCCTTTAAGTCACACACACTTCGTAACAAACATACCTGAAGCTTCATTACATCCCCACAGGCCGGGGCACCCACCAAACCAGTTCCAACATTCTTGGAGTTTTTGTCCAGCGAGCCCACATTTCTGGGGTTCTCATAATGATCCACCACCTTCAGACAACAGAGAGGGGAAAAGGAGCATCAGGCCAAATGCACTCTTCCTGTTGCTGTCAGAATTCAACAATCACATATTTGCAGGAAGGAAATGCCATCTATATTCAGATACAATGGTAAAAAGAATGTGTACAAGTCTTGGCATCCTTGTTACACAACTACAACTTGACTCACTTGCATAACTGACACTGGCATGAGCAGATTAGGACTGGATTTCATGGTCTACACAGTGCAAACTCTGTCCTTCAGCCCTCCTACTCTATTTCTTGCTGAGTCACTCTGACCAAGACAGTGTGAAGTGGCCGAGCATCGCAAAACCTTTTGCATTTTTCATCAGAAATTAAAGGTTTAAAGCCAGATTCCTCAGCTGATGGCTAAAACATGACCTCTTATCCAAGAAATAATTTTAATAAAAGGCATATAATGTCTAAACCTCCACAATCACCCAAAAACATCCAGCTAAACATAAATACATCACAGTTATGGCTGCCATGACCCGGTTAACCTGCTGTTGCATCAGTACACCTTCACAGGTATCACATAACATTTACCTGACTCTAGGCAAGGCAAGGCAAGGCAAGTTTATTTGTATAGCACAATTCAACAACAAGGTGATTCAAAGTGCTTTACAGAGACATTAGAAACAAGAACAAATAAAAAGCATGATTTAAAATTGATTAAAACAAGCAAATAACCTAACTAATTAACAAACAAACAAACAAACAAACAAACAAACAAACAAACAAAACAGTATATAAAATCAAAACAGATAAAATCAGAACAGTAGATAAAATCAGTAGTTAAATGTAAGTTTTGAAATTTAAGCTTAAAGTGTGGATTTGGTGCTTTATTCAAATGCAGCTGAGAACAGGTGAGTCTTCAACCTGGATTTAAATAAACTGAGTGTTTCAGCTGATCTGAGGCTTTCTGGGAGTTTGTTCCAGATATAAGGAGCATAAAAGCTGAATGCAGCTTCTCCGTGTCTGGTTCTGACTCTGGGAACTGATAAAAGACCGGATCCAGATGACCTGAGGGATCTGGATGGTTCATACTGGGTCAGGAGGTCATTGATGTATTTTGGTCCTAAACCATTCAGAGCTTTATAGGCCAGCATCAGAACTTTAAAGTCTATCCTCTGACGGACAGGCAGCCAGTGTAAGAACCTCAGAGCTGGACTGATGTGGTCCACTTTTTTGGTCTTAGTGAGGACTCGAGCAGCAGAGCACAACATACTGCCACCCTTTAAAGCGCATCAATCGGATATGGTTAAAACTGTGGCAGTGGACAGCTGGTTGCAGATTAGTGACGTTATTCCAGCCTTCAGTAAGCTAAATAGCTACAATGAAACAATACATTTGTTCATTTTAACGGGCTAGCATCATGGAGGTGAAGGGTTTGAGATAACCAGCGTAAAGGCAGTCTGATGTAACTTGAAACATTTGTGCAGCCAGCTAAATATAAGCCACCGTCCTATGGTTGTCAACAAAATGCCCGAGCAGAAAGATCTTACAGAGTCGTGGTTGCCCGTGTTTAGTAGATCAGTTAGCTGATATACTCCAGGATGCTTTCAGTAGGAGTAAACATGAACCAACAAGCAGCTGCGACGCTGTAAGCCGAGCTCCCCGTTAAAGAGAAGCTACAGACTGGACCACTTACCTTCTTGTGATAGCAACACTGAGTGATGAACTCGGGAGCGGAGAGCCTCCTAGTGAGGAAAGCCAGAGGACTGAGACACTTGTTCGCCACGGTGCTCGCCATGTTGATCCAATGTCGCAGTTAAGAAAGCTCGCAGCTCAAGAGAATGGAACTACACGTCACTGACAGGAGGAGGAGCTACAATAATCACATCTGCGCATGTCTGGTTTATGCAATTTACAAAAAACGCTCTTTTGATAATACAATACAATTAGACTTTCATTTGTTTATTTTTTTTTCCTCTTTGTATTTTAATTGATCAAATTATCTCTCTTTACGAGTCTTTATCAAGCATTTAGTAGAGGTGGGTAGATTAAGCCAAATATGGAGTGCCACAGGATTCATACTTTAGTTTATTTCTGTCCTCTAAGGTTCATCAAAAAAGAAACATGCCTGTGCAATCGCTGCTCCACTCATGCAGTCACTTTGACATTAACTAATTATAAAAATAAAGTGTTATTGGTCGTCTTGGCTGTTAGGTTTGCTAACTGATTAACAATAGACTATATTCAGACATTCAAATAATATATTCAGCCCACTGAATTGTGTTAAATACTTTATTTTATTGGAAATGAAAAACTACACCTCAGACATGAATTCTGAAAAATTCCTGAGCCCTTTTGTGTTGACTGTTAGATCCATTTTATTTATAGCCTAAGAAGCATTTAAATGGCAGGCGTTGACCCAAAATAGGAGACAGTCACGTTAAAAAACAAAAAACAAGTTTCAAAATACACGAAAAAGCTGAAAGGTGGGTTTTGTTCTGTTAACTAATTAATCTGTGAAGTTGAAAGAAAATGACAATGATTTAGTAGGGAGTAAAATGTGTTCAGAATTTGCTAATTGATGATGATTCATGTCATAAATCAAGACACACTGCTCTCCACTACATAAGCTGCATCAGCAATACTGGCCCTGTATTTACTTGGTATCAGATCGATACTGATATTTGCATCGCACTAGTATTTAAAGAAAACCTTTATGTTCTCCAGAGTCAAAAGATTACATTCAACTTATATGTGGGTTTTTCTTCTTGCTGCTGTTCCCTTGAGGGGTTGGCGCAACAGATCTTCCTGCATTTCACCCTATCTCTAGCATCCACCTCTGTCGTACAGCCCTCTGCATGTCTTCCTTCACTACAGCCCTGAATTTCCTCTGTGGTCTTCCTCTTTTGCTCCTGCCTGGCAGCTCCATATTCATAGAGTCCCGATCAAAAATTTAAGTCCACTTGAAAAATGGCAAAAAAAATCATATTGTGCATGGTTGGACCTTAACAAGGTTCCAAGTCAAGCTTCAACGTGCAACAAGAAGAAATGGGAGTGAGACGAAACTTTTTTATTTATTTATTTTTTTAGATATTCAGAGCTCTTCTTTGGATGTTTGCTGCCTTTTCTTCTGTTCTCTGTCAGATAGATCTCACACTGCTTCAGTGATGTTGAGGTCTGGGCTCTGGAGAGGCTGAGTGATATCCATGCTTTTACTGCATTGCCAGTTTGTTTGTGTATCACTGTTATGATGAAATATGAAGCTATTTCTAATCAGTAGTTTTTGAGATGTTACTGCTTGGTGGATTAAAATCTGAGGGTACTTTTCAGTGTTCACAGTTTTATCATTTCATTTGACAAGATGCCCAACTGGACTGTCTCCACCGCGACAGAGCCTCCACCGTGTTTGACAGATAGACACTTACTGTTGTACCTCTCTCCTGAACTCCTCCATACATGCTTTCGTTGTATTATTGTAATGTCTTTAACTTTAGGGAGTGAATGAGCCAACTGCAAAACTACAGGCCTTCAGCTTTTGGGAACAACCAACTGCTCACCAACTTTGCTACGACGATACAGTCGTTCGTTCTTTACAATGAATACTTCCCGTACTCTGTCTGTAATCTGTGTTGATTCTTGGATGCTCTTAGTAAACAAGGGTGCTAAAGAGGGGTCCTCCCTTTGGAGTTGGACAATATTGCTCGGGACAACCAGGAGCTCCTCAATCTCTGGTTCAGGGAGTGACTCAGCAATTTCTGTCCCCCTCACTTTTTCCTGTCTTCTCTGCATTCTACTTTTCTTTAAATGTGGCCTATTTGGTCCATCAACATCCGGAATTTCACTGACTGAAAAGGGCAACTCACTCAAACCTAGCTCTGACTGAGACACTCTATTACCAGACCTAGTGACGACTAGCAGACCTTCACATGCAACATGCAGATTCTTCTCTTCTCTGTCTTTGCTAATAACTCTCCAAGAATTGGCATGTCCGGGTCCAAGACAATCTGGTACTGTAAGTACGTACTCCTTTTCATTAACTTGAAGGCAAACATTGGCAATAGGATAATCAACATTATCACCATGAACACACCAGACTTTAACAAAATGCGGTGTCGCTAGGGAGACAATCTTGCCTGACAAGTGTGCGGCTACTGCCTGAATCCAAGAGGGCAACACACGGCTTTCCCTCAATGAAAACACAGATGGTGTGCTCCTGATCACTGGAGGGTACGAGAGACTCAGTTTCCTCCTCTAGCAAGTCAAAACACTGTGGTGAAAGACACATGTAAGTCTTACTGACTTGCTGACCTGGGCAATCTGCCTTAAAGTGACCTGCTTGACCACAAGCATGACATACCAATGGGCCTCTCTGCTTTACTTCTCTAGCGTGGCTACTGCTAGTGATTGGAGAACTTTGTTTAGGGCCTTTAGCTCTGGACCCATTCCCACCCCCTGACTTACCCACAAATACAAGGGCTGAACTGGGTTTTCCTACCATGTACCCTTTTTGTGGGCATCCAGCTGCAAGAAAAGCCTCTGCCATCTCTGCAGCTTCTTTTGAAGTGGTGGAGTTGCACTCTTTCACCCAGGTCCTCAGCTCTGGGTTAAGAACTCTGAGAAACTGCTCCATCACTATGACATCTCCTATTTGGTCCTTTGTCTTCTCCTTTGGAAGCATCCACTTTTCATATAGGTCTTTAAAGCGCGTTCTCAGCTCTTTGGGTGTCTCATCGTCCTTCACCGTCATGTCGTGGAATCTGATTCGGTAAGTCTCAGCACTTATTTCAAATTTTTCAAGAACGGCGGTTTTTACTTTATCATAGTCCATCAGTGTCCATAGCAACATATGCCGCACGTGCTTTAACACTAAGAAGTGGAGCCAGATGCAGTGCCCATTCTTCTTGTGGACATCCTGTTGCAATCCTCTCAAAAGTGGTTAAGTAATGTTCAATATCTTCATCCTCACCATAGGGCTGCATCTTCGGGCCTTTCCAACCGCTTACTCTGCCCAGATTGGATGAATGTGGTGCTGCGAAAGATTCAGGGGGGTTTCCTCGCTGTTGAACAGGCTGTTGCACCTTTTGCCGAACTGAGGGTCTCAGTGGCACTCCGGAATCAGCTACTGCACCTTCCCACAGCACCTGATGCTCCCGGCGCTCCGACTGGACCTCCTGCTGCAGTTGGCTGAACTGGTGTTGCATTCTACGCCACCGTTAATCCTGGCGTTGTCTGTCCTGCTCCCATTTTGCCTCACGGTCAGCATGCTGTTGCATCAGGCCTTTCAATAAAGTTGAGAGCTCAGAGAGACTTTGTGCTTTGGTGCTGTGCTCACCCGTAGTTTCTGGCAGGTTGCCATCATCTGGGGCCTCCTCTGGGGGAAAATCTGTTGGCCCTTGAGGTTTCCTTGACTTGGTTGATTTCTGCATTGCTATCACCTATTGGCCTGGAGCCACTGCTGCCACCATTTGTGAAGTAGCGTAACATAAGCAGCATGGAAAGTGATAGGAAGACAGCATCTGCAGACTGTTCAAGTTTCTTTTAAGTGTTCTTTATTTTCTGGCGTAGCCTTTCAACAATTGTTTCACAAAAACATAAGAACCTTTCAGTCTTCTTCTTTTTCCTTTTACGTATTATTGGCGGTTGGCAAACAACTGCATGGTGCATTACCGCCACCACTGGTATGGAGTATGGACAGAAATCACGCTAAAAAAAAAAACAAACAAAAAACAAAAAAACAAAAACAAAACACTTCATATCCTCCCAAACAACTTTCCTTCTCTCAAAAACTGAAACAATGCCTGATAACATTTATCCCCCGACTCCTTCTGTAGTAACCCTACAAGATCAAGGTTCATATCAATGCTACTGAGATTTCGGACCAACCGTCTCCTCTCTACCATATATTTCCGACACTGCAAAATAACATGCTCCAAAGTTTCATCCGCTCAACAATAATCACATTTCCCTGAGGAATGCTTCCCTATCAAGAACAGTGTGGAATTCAAACCCGTATGCCCAAATCTCAGTCTTGACACCACCGCCTCCTCTCGCCTACTCCTTCTTGTGGATCGCCTCACTCCCACCCCCCTTTGAATTTTATATAACCACCTTCCCCTCCTGTCTTCGTCCCACTGTTTCTGCCATCTTCCCCTGATTTCTAGCTTAATAATACTCTTTACTTCCTCCTCAACACCTGATACTGAATCAAATCTAGCTTTCTAAGAGAAGTGTCTGCTGCCGAATTATATGCCACACAACCATAATCTAACGTTGACCTCACCAATCCAGTGTATATAGCCCTCAGGGACTCCCTATCTGCTCCCCAATCCTTCCCAAACACCTCAAAATGTTCAAAACTTTTTTACACTTATCCACCAATTCCTGAACGTGTGCACCCCAAGTTAACCTCTCATCAAACCACAACCCCAGAAACTCAAATTTCCTCACTCTTTCTAATCCTATGCCATATAGCTTCAGCTTAATTTCCTCATTAACCCTCTTACTTGTAAAAAACATTGTCTTAGTCTTATCAACTGAAAACTTGAATCCCCACGACCATTCTTCCACTTTACCAACCGCTTCCTGTAACTTCTTTACAACAAAACCAACATTCCTCCCTCTCCTCCATCATCAGCAAAAAGTGAACACCCCACCCTCTGTCATTAAACACATCATTAATCATTGAACCTGTCAGTCTTCTTCTTCTTCAGTCAAGTTTAACGGCAGCTTGCATCCAAAACTGTTGCATTACTGCCATCTCCTGGCTGTTAACCGTCCGTCACTCCTGAATCCTCAGATCCTCTTGATGAGACCAGTACTTCTCAAAAACGAAAAACCACCACTTTCCCTTCACCATGACTTAACTTATCAACCACTTGTCCAAATGTAAGTTCCCTTCCACCACTCAGTTCCCTTCCACCACTCAGTTCACCCCACATCACCCTCCTGTGTACCTGTCAGTCAAAAGCTCTCCTGCTTTATATAGAATTCCACTCACACCTGGATCTCATTAACCTCTACAATTGGGAAAACAGGGTAGACTAAATAACACAGTCTAGACAAAGAAACAGGAATAAAATCATTTTTCCACTTAACAAACTCATTCACCCAACGAAACAGTTTGAAAAGTCAATCTCTTCACGTAATCTGACTCATGAGGTTATTTTAAATGAAATAAACAATTTTACACAAAAGAAACACCCCTTCATTTGGTTACACCCAATTGACATGATCAGGAAGTACTGGGGCGGCCCTTCCCACATACCTGTTTTACACATAGGACCTGCTCAAAGGAACACACAATGGTAAGTATAACCAAACTACATAAACAAATGAAAGATCCAAATCAATTAATGATGAAGTGACATTTAGCTTTAAGTACATTTGCACAGATGAAATGAATATAACCAATGCTACCACAAACAGACCCAGGATAGTATGTAGAGCCAAGGTTACATGTGTTGTGTTTACATTAAAGCATTATGATAGACTATACAGGATAACAGAACACAAAATAACAATATATGCAAGTGACAAATGGCAAATGAATTCTGTCCTAGCCACTTTGTCACAGGCTTGTGTATTTTTGCTGCTAGGTTAAAGCCACACCCTTGAGCTTTACTAATAAGAAACAGAGAGGAGCTGTATAAATGTACCAATATTGATCTAAAATGTGTCGTGAGTGAGATTTATTTACTGCTTCCTTGTCTTGTGATTCCTGAAATGAAAGTTGTTTATTAATCTTTTTTCCCCACTTGGTTTGTTGCATAACAGCTTGGTATTTGATTTTGGGGAACTGCAAAAGGAACATTAGCACAGAACTCAGAATGTCCTGTACACGTGAGCTAATTGAGCCATAACTGATTCTACCTAATAATGTTGTGTAAACTGGTTTTTACAATGTGGGAATTCAATTTTTTTAGATGCCATGTGTAATATTTGTGGTATTGTATGTCTCCCATCTGCAGTAAACCAGTTTAATTATTTCTTATGAGGTCTAATGCGAGCTCAACCACAGATTACAGTTTTACACAATAACTTCCATTCCACTAAAATGATCTGTAGGCACAATCCTGGTCAAGAAATGTGATATTTTTTGCCTAAGTTTTGGAGGATATCTCTTTTTGGATATTACAGCAGTTTTTTCCCTTTCTCTTCTAGTTTCCTGTTGCAAAATACCTACGTCAGTACTTACTGAGTACTACTGCCCAAGAAACAGAAGTGAGAAAGTCCACCCAACGGCACAAGCAACTTTAAACTCTCTATTTTCACACGAGACATAAAATCCCTATGTAAGTATCTTTTTCTCTATAAAAAAACTTTGTGTTATTTATAACCTATAATTTTAAAGCTTATATGTGTAAATGTTTGTATTTTTAAAAGTCGTGGTTCCATATATTTCAGGAACAATCATGGACGTGGAGTATTTTGATTATGATAACTACACCGCAGACATCGATAGCAACCTCACCACTGAAGGAACCCTAAATTTATATAGCGCCTCGTCCTCTTCAACTTATGCTCTGGTGGCAGTCAACATCATCATATGAGTTTTGGGGCTTGCAGGAAATTCCCTGGTGATTTGGATTTGTGGATGGAAAATGAAAACCACAGTCATCACCATCTGGTACATCAGCCTGGCCATTTCAAACTTTTTGTTCTGTGCCTTGTTGCCTTTCGAAGTTGTGTACATGATAACTTCACACTGGCCCTTTGGAGAAGGCTTGTGCAAGCTCGCCTCATCCGCCCTGTTTCTCAACATGCACAGCAGTGTGTTCCTGTTGGTTCTCATCAGCACTGACCACTGTATCATGGTCTTATTTCCTGTGTGGTCGCACAACCACCGCAAAGTAGGAAAAGCCTTTGGAGCCGTCATCCTCATGTGGGTTCTTTCTGCATTCTTAACAGTGCCCTCACTTATGTACAGGAAAACCACGGTCCACGGCTCGGTCATTCAGTGCCACACGGACTATGGGGTCAGACATAAAGCGGTGGTACTGACCCGTTTCATTTGTGGGTTCCTGATTCCTATCCTAATGATTGTCTTCTGTTGCTCTGTGCTTGCCATAAAGCTCAGAAGTCTGACCCACAAGTCAACAAAGCCGTACAAAATCATGGCTGCGCTCATTTTGTCTTTCTTCGCCTGCTGGGTCCCC
The DNA here is from genome assembly GCF_057381915.1 of Diplotaxodon limnothrissa. Classification (NCBI taxonomy): domain Eukaryota; kingdom Metazoa; phylum Chordata; class Actinopteri; order Cichliformes; family Cichlidae; genus Diplotaxodon; species Diplotaxodon limnothrissa. Next base: position 29,643,336 of record NC_140597.1, on the reverse strand, counting down.
TACCACACCTTTGTCCTGCTGGAGATAGACTTTAAGAAACACAACCTGGAGGTCATTAAAACTGGACTAAAAGTTGGGGCCACCTTGGCTGCAGCAAACAGCTTCCTATCTCCAGTTCTCTATGTGTTCATCGGCAATGACTTTAAGAAAACCCTAAGGCGGTCTTTATCATCAAGGATTGAGGATGCTCTGGCAGAGGATATTCGTACAGGTGGTCTCAATCACTCAAGGTCCAAAACAATGGAAACTGGCCTAAATTAGAGTTTTTACTAAGGAGTACATCACAGTGCATAAATATGATTACCGTTCTCAATGACACTGATAATATTGAATGTTGAACTAACAGGTTATTATGGTAACTTTAATAGATTTTTGCACAATATCACATTTCAAGACAAAGTGATCACAATCGGTTATTCAGACAAGCAGAAATCTGGGAAATTGCTATTAATTCTTAATCCATTCAGGTTAAACAAAGCATATCTTTGCTCAGGTATTTTTGTGTGTGTGAATGACTGTCTTGTCTTATTGATTATTGTCATGTTTCCTTTGAATTTTATATTTTAAGTTTACTTATTGTACTGCATTGTTAGCTCTGCGATAGATGGGTGACCTGGCCTGGGTGTACCTGCGCCTCTCGCTCCCTGGCAGCTTGGAAAGGCTTCAGGCCTGAAATGGATAAGCACAAGAAAATGGGAAGATGGATGAACTGTGAGGAGCAAAGTGATGCATGTAAATATTAATATGAGTGCCAAAAACTGTGGACTCACTAATGAATGTAATAAAATACTGAAAAAAAGATACACACTCAGTCTCCCTTAAAGGGAACTTGACAAATAGTAGTATTTTATTGTCACTTTCTTCTGTCAAAGTTCTTACATTTCAAACTTACACCCGACCTGCACCCATTTTCACACCTTAGCTCGTGTGATTAGTCCAGACGCTTTTCTTTCCAAGCTACTTAGACTTACATTTCAAAGTACAGTCAAGGAAGTCTGCTCTAAATTACTGTATTACTTATATTTGTACTTTTAATTAATAAATATTAAGTGTACCTGTATTCATTTTTCCAGTAAAAATCAAACTATCACCTGACTTTGAAGTTCCTGCAGATTATTTTTCTTTGTAGATAGTTTTTACCTCTGCCAAGAAGGTTATGTCTTTGGTAGCGGTTGTGTGCGTGCGTGTCATTCAGTTCATTCAAGAGCTCGAATTTTTTTTAATTATTCTGATCAAACTTTGTAGGGGTCCAGAGTGAGGTCATGTTAACTATCCATTAAAATTTGACTTTCATCCACTAGGGTCTTCAAGGTCAAGCAAATGATTTATTGGTCAAAAATTGATAAAATGCCTTTTAACTTACAAACTATGATTCTTACATGTGTGGTGTATATAGAGAGTACTGCATGAAGATTTTAAATATCAGGTCACATTTGAACTCTGACTTCTCCTTCAAGGTCTATAGACTGATTTGAAGGTCAAAGTGATAATAATGCCATATGGAGCTAGTTGCTGTTTTTTTTTTACTGCCATTGTATGTTGATTGACAACTTAGGCATGCAGCAAATGATATATGGGGATTTTAAATATCACGTTACTTTAGACCTCTGACCTCTTCTTCACAGTTAAATGAGACCAAACTTTCACAAAATGTCCTCATCCTCGTTGCAGCCAGTCTCATCCTTCTCGTCTTCCTTATCATCTGCGGGGCAGTTTTCATGAGCCACAGACGCAAAGTCAACGCTTACTATCCTTCCTCCTTCCCCTCAAAGATGTATGTGGATGACAGGGACAAAAGTGGAGGTGCTAAACCCTTTAACGAAGTTCAAGAAAAAGCTTCCCCGGGGCAGGAAAGCGAGCCAGTGGACTCTCACAAGCAGCTCCAGGCTGACATTATGAGGGCTGCCAAGAGCCTGCGCGCTCCAAATAAATCTGTTGATGCTGCAGAGAGAAGCGATCCCAGTCAGAAAGTAGCAGACCACAGTCCCGAGGACAGCTCAAAAGCAGATGACAGCATCCTAGACCATCAGCTCCCAAGTCTCCCAGAGGAAAATGAGCCGAGCGAGCTTTCCGACAGTGAGGCCACCACCACAGAGGGCAGCTCAGAGCCGAATCCTCCTGAGCTGCCTCGGTCAGAGGAAGTTGATTCACAAGAGCCTTTGACGGGCAGGAGTCCGCGGCCCTCCTCTCTGCACATTCACAATGACTCTGCTACACTTCAGCTCATCGCAGGAGAGAAAACTGCCTTCTAAGAAATCACATTTTTGCAGAAAACCAAAGATTTCTGCAGGATTTTATTTGAGGAAATGCAGAGAAGTTACTAAAGATACAGCAGGCAGAGTTGAAGATGATACATGATACTCTTTATGCACCTTTGTACAAGTTTCACAGTACACAAATAGTGTTAGTATTTTTTGTGTTCCTGTGTTTGAATTTAAACATCTCTGCTGGTAACAGTAGGTGGTGTGGTCCCAATTACTCTGCGCTTCTATGCAGAGGTGTGGACTCGAGTCACATGACTTGGACTCGAGTCAGACTCGAGTCATTAATTTTATGACTTTAGACTTGACTTGAAAAAATGTTCTAAGACTTGTGACTTGACTTGGACTTTTACACCAATGACTTGGGACTTGAATTGGACTTGAACCGGTTTACTTGAAAAGACTTGATATTTTACCCCAAATATAAAATTTAACATGCATATTATATAGAGATTGAAAATGTGACGTCATTCACGGGTAGAACCGCAAAGGATTCTGGGAACTCGTGGCAAGCGGTACTAGCGCACGCAGGCTTTCAATTAAAATCAGTTATACAGCGATAAAAAGAAACACAAAAATGTCAAGAAGCCGTTGTATTATTAACTGCAATAGCCGGTCGCATGACAGCCACGGGAAGCCGACGGGTAAAGAGATCGGTTGTTATCGGATTACCTCGTTGAAGAGAAATTGTTCAAGCCATGTTTCCGAAGTAACAAAGAGGCGACTGGATTGCAGCCATTCAAAGACCAAATATAACGTCCCAGAACACTCCAGCTCACAGGTTAGTCTGCTCCAAGCATTTACACGAAGGTCAGTGTTTTGTAGTAGTTAATACGTCATTTTCTTAACATAATTGGTGATATAGGTTACAAGCAAGTCTGGCGCTGAACAGAAATTGTCGCGCTATGCTCCTTTATTTATTGTGCATAAATAGTGAATTGTCCTGACACAATATTGCGTTTCTCCTCTGTTATTATGGTACATTGACAAAAACATATACTTTTATTCACAGGATAAAACAGGTTTTTTGTATCACTAATTGCCCAGTACGATTACAGCATACAATATTGTCACTGCTACATTTCTGTGATGGGTACCAGAAATTATTTCCACTACTAATTAATTACCGTTGAGCTCAAAGGTCCTATTAATAAACGGTTAACGAATGTGTATTTATGAAGACGATTTGTGAGACTGGTAAACTTATGATACGTACGATGGTCTTTCGTTCTACACGGTACATTTCAAGGTCCTGCACCCATCCGTCGGTAAACTGTACCTGGGCTTGTTGCAGTGACCGGAAGTTACTAAACTTCATGATCGTATGCGCTCACTCCAAGAACCGTATGATTATAAATATGCATATAAATATGCTAAGATGAGATAGCTGACTTCATCTAACTAGCAAATGTTTTCCAGGCTACGTTGGTGATACAGTTTTTTTTAATGTGTATGATATTTTTGTCATGCGATTTTAAAGCCGGTCCTACAACCGCATCCAAGAATGACATGCAGCTTATCTCAGAACTGTCGGTGAAAATTATTCTTGGAGCTAGGTTTAATTGAGCTGCATTTTAAAGAGGTGCAATTTCACAATTTGTGTATATTTTCTAAGTTCACTATTTTGTCATGTGTTGAGAAAAACACAGATTTTAAAATTACATGGTCTAATATTTACATTTAGCATATAACTGCAACATGCTTTTTTCATATTTTTTTTAAAGATTCGAAAGGACTTGAAATTCAAAGTTTCAGGCTTGTGACTTTACTTGGACTTTTACACCAGTGACTTGAGACTCGACTCTGACTTGCCTGACATTACTTGAGACTTGACTTGAGGATAAAGACTTGAGACTTACTTGAGACTTGCAAAACAATGACTTGGTCCCACCTCTGGAAACAGGTGCAGGGGAATGCTGGGCCTGAGCTGCCCTGGGAGCAGGAACACAATGGTGCGAAGGAGCAGGCTCAGCAAACACAGACTCTTCTAAAACGTTTTTTTAACTTCCTACCACCACCACGTCTAACAGTCTTAATAGTCTCAGTCTTAGCAGTGTTCATATGATTATTAGTTTCCAGCTCCGAGGAACGACAGCAATCACAACTCACCACCGGGAGTTGCTCCGCAGAAAAAGAGTGGTGACGGTGTGAGCGTCGCCTCCTCCGGGAAGTGGGAGGTGGCGAACTGGGCTGCGAATCCTCCAAAGGACCGGGCTGCGATGAGGAAGCAGAGAGTTTGTGAAGCTCAGAACGTGGCAGACCCAAAAACAGAGCGAAGGACTGCAGCGGAGTGAGTCTAACGTCCGGTGTCACATAATCTCTCTTTCTCCGCCGCTTAACTCTCTTGTCGGACTGGTAATCCAGGGGTGAAGGCGGAGGTGTAGCGACTGGAGAGAAGGAGCACGTGCTCAACCTGATCGCCCGAGGCATAGACGCTGGCTCGGCCGTAGCCATTTGGAGGCTGCGGGGCCCTCCCAAAGCCAAACGTGACCCATAGAAGGATGACTGGAGCTCCTGGGCATGCTCAGCTTCCTCCCTCACGATCTCCTTGAGGAAGGCAGAAACTGCGGGTCGCTGATACCACACGGAGTCTGCTGGGTCCATGTTCTGGTCGCGATCTTCTGTTAGGTTAAAGCTGTGTGCAGGCAGGAATAGGACCCAAGGTGCAGACTCCAGAGACAGACGTGAACTCAAAAAAGGCTTTAATTTAATACTCAAAATATAACATAACTGAAAAAACTCAAAACAAACTTAAACTAGAGAAATGACAGAACACACAGCTAGGAAAACGGTAGATCGCGACACAGACCCAGAGAAACACTGGGCTTAAATACACAGAGGGAGCAATCAGGGAATGGGTAACAGGAGGGAAACACAGCTGGGGCAAATCAGGCCTAACGAGACAAGAGGAAGCAAAACCAGACACATTAACATCAGACATGGACTTTCAAAGTAAAACAGGAAACACATAACACAGACTGAACAAAGACACAGACTCATATGCAGGCACTACAAAGGGAACAGAGACGTGGGAACAGGGCAGACACAAACACTGACTGAACACGGGGATATAGGAACTTAGGATCAGTGTTGGTCAAGTTACTTGAAAAAAGTAATCAGTAACTAATTACTGATTACTCCCCCCAAAAAGTAATCCCGTTACTTTACTGATTACTTATTTTCAAAAGTAATTAATTACTTAGTTACTTAGTTACTTAGTTACTTTTTAAAAACACGATTTACAACCTGAAGAGGTGATAAAGTGATAGATCTTTCAGCCCAATTCTACTTTTTCTACATAATCCATCATACAAAATGTAATCAAATGGAAAAGTCTCTTTTTTTAACTTGTTTTATCAGTTTTAATCTTTTAACTTTATGCATCAAGCAAAACATTTAATTATATGCAACATTCTCTGACTTGAATAAATTAGTTTAACATTTAAACCCATTTTCTGCACATTCCAGCACATAAAATAAAATATTTTTTGTGTTTTCACTCACTCTTTCAAACAGATGCAAGTAAAACACAGCAGAAAATAAATAAAGTCAAAGACTCAGCGGTCCTTTTGCTCTATTTTCACCTGTAAAGCAGGAGCAGGGTAGGCGGAGGGTTACCCTGGTGTAGGTGTGCTGCGGTCAGTTGAAGAATCCGCGCGAGTGTCTCTGTGAGTTTCCCATCACGTCGTAGCTACTCGGTACTTGCTCGGAAGTTTAGGGGTTTTTTTCGCTGTAAAAAGAAGTTTTCTTCCCACGCACGATGGACGCTAATGTTTTTGTCACTTTTTATGGAATCAAACTCAAAGTAAGGTCAGTACTTCCACACTTTAAACGCTGCACGCTCATACTCTCTCCTGCACTCGATATATTATCCATTGTTGATCTGCACACAGCTGCTGTCACCAACGTCGCACTCGCTTACGTCACTGTCATGAGACATTCTCGCAAAAAAAATCACGGTTTTAGTAACGCAGTAACGCAGCGTTCCTACGGGAAAGTAACGGTAATCTAATTACCGATTTTGCAATAGTAATCCCTTACTTTACTCGTTACCTGAAAAAAGTAATCAGATTACAGTAACGCGTTACAAGTAACGCGTTACAAGTAACGCGTTACAAGTAACGCGTTACTGCCCATCTCTGCTTAGGATACACATAGACGCGAACTAGACAAGGGGATGCAGGTGATAGGGGAGACATAAGCCATAAGACGGAACTCAAAGAAACCAAAAACTAGAAAGTATAAATAATAACATAAACTCAAACACCCTGGGTCAACGACCCAGGCATCCTAACAGTATCCAGATGTAAACATCCGGTTTGTTTGATGTTTTTCACCTTGAGTTTGTAAACCCACACGTGATTGCTATTTTTTTAATGAGTTTAGATAAATGTAAACGTTTTTATCAGGTATAGTTGTTTTGCCATCTGCTTTAGATGTGCCAGTTTGTGAAGCAGCAAGATTCATAACACTAAGAAACCACCTGACGTCGTTTTCTAACTTTTCTTCACCGCTGACGGCCGCGGTTAATAAACTGCTTTAATCGGCACAGGTTCGATAATCAAGGGTTTATAAAGTGTGTTCCTGTGTGGGGTTTTAATGAGCATGTCCACAAGATCACTCTCTCCGTCACACAAACACACGCACGCACGCACGCACACTTTGACACACTGACCTAGTTTCTGTGTGCAAGCGTGCACACACTATCTTGTGCCCTCTGCTCATGAGGACAACAACACTCATTGAGTGACCACATAAATTAGAATTAGTATAAACAGTCCTTTCCGACTTCCTGAAATGTGAAAATATATGTCCTCTGCTCACGCAGAACTGTTAATCTGTTTTTCTGCGCGCAAGATGGTGGTGGGAGATGCAGATCCATGTTTTCCTCAGCTCACGTGTACCGGCTGCTCGGCAGCGCCCGTCAAGCTGTCGCTAAAGTGAAGAGAGCTTATTATGGGAGCTGCTCCTGCTGTCCTATATCAACAGCAGCCAGCATTTCTGCAGTCATCTCCAGCCATGGCTCCAAGTGGACGCTGTCATCTCAGCTGGCAGAGCACGAAACCCTGCGGAAGGCGTCGTTTTTAAGCCGTTCGGGTAAGTAACTCTGAGCTTTATTGATATTTTGGACTGTGAGTAAAAGATCGATTGCGGAATTGGAGGAGGCTGGAGGAGAAGGGCTGTGTTACGATTCGGTCAGCTTTGCTGCAGACTCATAAATGCTCATAGGACACCTGCATTTATGCATTTTAAAGTTTCTGTTCAGATTTTTTTAAGCATGTGCAACATGCAATAATATGCAACGACGGTAACAACAACAGCAACACAATACAATGCAAGGAAAGCAATAGTAGTGGTAATAACAGAGGGACAATACTATAAATGGTTTTAAAACAGATTAGTATATTTCATAGTTAGTGAAACGCGAACACCATTAGCTGATACTTTATTTAAAAGACCTTCGTACATATTCTGGAGCCAGTATTGACTCTTGAATAAAAACAACATCAGCTCACAGACAGATTTTTACAGTGCATCTCTGTAGGGTTAGTTTTTAGACACTTTTAGCTTTTAGACTGGTCGCTGTTGCATTAAATTATGTCGGTGCTTATAGTGTCTAAGATTGTTTCTTCAAGTGTGGTGGTGGTAAGATAAAGGACAAAGAGTTCCGTTTTAATATCAAGTGCTATATATATATTACGTACCTTATATTTGTGTTATACAGTGCTCATATGTCCTTTGACATAGTTGGTACTTCATAAATCTAGTTCTGACAGCATTTATTTGTTTGAGTTTGGCTGTCATGTAACGCAGATAACATAGCGAGTTATATGTTAGAGAACTCTGTGCTTTTAGTGGATAAATATAAAGTTCTTTGTTCTTTTTAAAAAATTATACTAAACAGAAAAAAATGTCATTTGCAAATACTGATTGTGTGAAAAAAAAGAGAAAATTCTCATTGGATCCAGACACATTTAAAACTCTCTGATTTATCAGCACGTTGGTAGCTCCATAGTTACACATTTGCCCAGCAAGCACAAGAACCCTGAACTCTGAAAGAAACCTGAGACTAGAAAAACACTCAAATTGGGGCTTTGACAGAAAGACAATCACGTGTAAAAATGTGGTGACTCCCTGTGAATAATGGAGCAGCCAAACGCAGCTTCTTTATTATATCAGGGCTTTAAAAACATACAATTATAAAAGAAAATAATTAATGAAGCATTTCAGGAAGCTATAATTAAGTGGGTAAATAGTGTTAAAGCAGATAATTATAGAATTGGAGATGTTTGTCCCTAAACACAAAACCTGTTTAGTGCTACCAGCATAAACTGAGTTCACACTGTACTGCAATTCATGGCTTGTGTAATCCCAGCACAGTAAAATCTTAACCCTGCACTGCCCTTTTAAACACACCTTTGATTTTATGACACCACAGTGGGCTGATTTGCTTCAGAATGAAGCGAGGAAGGACAGGTCTGAAATCACAGTGCCAGATTTTCCCCTCCCTCGGAGAGCGGGCTAAGAGACCGAAGTGGATGACTCCAGCACAAGACTGGGGAAACCTGCCCCATCACGTCGTCCTGCAGATCTTCCAGCATCTGTCCCTGGTCGACCGGGCCAGGGCATCATCCGTGTGCCGGTGCTGGAATGACGTCTTTCACACCCCTGACCTGTGGAGGAAGTTTGAGTTTGAGCTCAATCAGCCAGCCACGTCCTACTTACGCTCCACTCACCCTGACCTCATTCAGCAGATCATCAAGAAGCATGCCCAACACCTGCAGTATGTTAGCTTCAAAGTAAGAGCCTCCCCTGCCGTCTCTCATTTCCTCTCACCTGTTTCACCTGCTGTGGCCTCTTTCTCTTCTTCCATTTTCACAACACACTGTCTTATAAACAATACCTGCCCTCCTTAATCTGAACTGCTGCAGAATTGAGCATCACATGTCAGCAGTCTTGGCATCGACGTGCTTAATTATCTCAAGTGATTCTTACACCTCAGTCTTTCATCAATTATTTTAATGTCTCTTTCCTCCTCTCCAAAATGTTGAATCACTGCTGGTAAATCAGGTGGACAGCTGCACCGAATCTGCAGAGGCAGCTTGTGACATTCTCTCTCAGCTAGTGAACTGCACCATCAAGACCCTGGGGCTGATTTCTACAGCACGGCCCAGCTTCATGGATGTATCTCAAGTAAGAAATGGCCTGTTTATATTTGATTTTTTTTTTTAACACACATAATATATGCTGGTATTTCAAGTCATCATGAAGATTGTATTCACCTCTTCCCCTGGTGCATTATTATTTTTTGCACTTCCTGTAAAAAGATTTGCACAGTTTTCTACATCAGCAATAACAGATAATGAATCCTGGTTTGATGAACATCGTTGGTATCTCCTCAGGCCCATTTTGTGTCTGCCCTGACGGTGGTGTTCGTAAACTCCAAGTCATTATCCTCCATCAGGATCGATGACACCCCAGTGGATGATCCGTCCCTGAAGGTGCTGGTTGCCAACAACAGTGACACCCTTAAGTTGCTGAAGATGAGCAGCTGTCCTCATGTCTCCCCAGCTGGTTAGTACACCTGCAGTATTTTAGCTTCAAAGTGGGCACTGTGAATACTCATCAGCAAGTTGCTCAATTTTGCTTTTCTTGGAACTGAGGTACTTCAGCATGGAACTGATTGCCAAAAAGAAAATTAAATTCACAGACTGTTTATGAAGGTGAACATAAGCAACATGATGTCACCTGTCAGCTTATGGACTCCCATTATGAAGCCTTTAAACTATATGACAGGGGAGTTGAGCTGACCCTAAACCCAAGCACACTATAGGCCAGTTGGGTAGTAACCTGACAGTCACAAGGTGGCCCCACCGTGAAATCGTACCGTACCACCATAAAATCATCAGGAAAGTGTTTATTGTGGCCATAAAGCAAGTGAGAAGTAACGTTATCTTCTTATAGATTTCTTTACAGTTGACCCCTGCTGCCCAAGAAAGAATGCAGCTTTAAGGACAAACCTTTAATACCCAGAAGCTATGAACACCTTTTAGTATACAGTCTGTGATTAAGGGTACAACCGTGCCTCAGCTAACATACTCATATTTAAAAGGTATATACATTCTCAAAGGCTCTAAAACATTAAGACACTCTTCTCTCTTTTTCATAAGGTATCTTGTGTGTGGCAGACCAGTGTCATGGCCTCAGGGAGCTGGCGTTGAACTACCATCTCTTAAGTGATGAGCTTCTTCTTGCCCTGTCTTCTGAAAAACACGTTCACTTGGAACACCTGCGCATTGACGTGGTGAGTGAAAACCCCGGCCAAACACATTTTCACACCATCAAGAGGAGCAGCTGGGAGGCTTTGATCCGCCACTCGCCGAAGGTCAACATAGTCATGTATTTCTACTTGTATGAGGAGGAGTTTGAGCCCTTTTTCTGCGAGGAGACCCCCGTCACCCACCTGTACTTTGGCCGAGCTGTTAGTAAAATGATGCTAGGCCGCATTGGACTGAACTGCCCTCGGCTGGTGGAGCTGGTTGTGTGCGCCAATGGCATTGAGCCCCTAGATGAGGAGCTAATCCGCATCGCAGAGCGCTGCAAGAGCTTGACAGCGATCGGGCTAGGCGAGTGTGAGGTGACCTGCAGTGGCTTTGTGGAGTTTGTGAAGATGTGCGGGGGCAGGCTGACACAGCTGTCAATCATGGAGGAGGTACTGATCCCAGACAGCAGCTATAACATAGAGCAGATCCACAGTGAGGTGTCGAAGCACCTCGGGCGGATGTGGTTTCCTGATATGATGCCCACCTGGTAGGCTGACATGAAGCCAGAGCTATCAATGATGGCATTAAACTATGGTTACAGTTTACAATTTTAATAGACATAACATTTAGAAAAGGAAAAACGAAAAATCCATTTCAAGATGGCCCCTGACTGGAAAGCCCTGCTTGGAGAAAGACTTTGGGCCAGAGAAGCACAGGCATACACGTTTGGCTTTGTGTAAGATTGGAACCCTGCTTTCCCAGGTGAAAATCCACTGCCAGCGCACCACCATCACCCTATCTCTATCATGTGAAAATTATTTGATTTCTTATGTTCTTGCACATTTGTCACACTTACATGTTTCAGATCCTCAAACGAATCTTAATGTCATACAAAGAGTCAGAATGAATACAAAATGCAGTTTTTAAATAACAATTAAATTTATTAAGGGAACAAAAGCAATCCAAATCTACCTGATCCTGTGGGAAAGAGTAACTGACCCCTAAACCTAATAAGGGGTTGTGCCACTCTTGGCAACAAGAGCTGCAATCAAGTGTTTGTGATAATTTGCAATGATTTTTGCCCACTCTTCATTGCAGAAGAAGAGTTGAAAACACTTAAGGTCATGGCGAAGTATCTCAATCTAACTTCATACTTTCACTTGGCTTCTCCCAAACATTCACTTTGTTTGTTTTTCGGGGGTGGGGGGTGGGGGGTTGTTTTTTTGAGCCATTCAGAGGTGGACCTGCTGATGTGTTTCAAATCATTACCGTGCTGCGTAACCCAAGTTTGATTGAGCTTCAGTCCATGAAATGATGACCAGAAATTCTCCTTCAGGATCTTCTGGTAGAGAGCAGAATTTATGGTTCCATTAATTACAGCAGGTCATCCAGGTCCTAAAGCAGATAGTTTGATTGCAGTTCTTGCTACCAACAGTGGCACAACCACTTATCAGGTTTAGGGGGAATTTGTCTTTCAAACACGTGCCAGGTAGATTTGGGTACCTCTTTTCTCTCTCTCAGTAAGTCATTGTTCAAAAAAACTGCAAAATGTACTTACTTCAGTTTTCTGTGTCTAATATTAAAATTTGTTTGGTGATCTGAAATATGTAAGCATGAGAAATAAGCTGGGAAAAAAATTAGGAAAGGTGAAAACATTTCTTCACGGCGCGTCTTGGCCCGCTCACTATGGGTAATTTCTGTAGCTGTTGTGTACCATCAATGAATTTTATGTAAGAATAATACACTTCTCTGAAAATAGTTCATGCATAAAAACGTTTGATTGCTTTCTGTCTGTCACTAAATGTTGTAATGAAACATGTTGGTTGCAGTTGAATGATGGGCTACATTTGTAACCATGGTGTATAAAAGAGCGTGACGCTGCCATCTGCTGGTCGTTGGTAGGGAAAAATCCCCCAAACATAATTCACAAGTTCTTTACGTTTCTAAATCTTTCTGAAAATCTTAAAATTAATGAAATAATTAACCAGTTAATTTAAAACTCTTCCTCAAGTTACAGATTTTTCTGAATTTAACCACATTTGCATGCATTCAGGTGAGGACACTAACCACAGTGATACTGGTTCATTGCAGAAAGGACAGGAGTTTCCTGTTGAGCCGGAGCGAGTCACACCTCCATGGAAAACACAATGGGTCTCTTTTGTCTGTTGGCCTGTTTTACTTTGCCGTCTTTTCATTTAGTTGACAGGTGTTAAAAATCAGGTAATAGCAGGTATTTGACTAAAGGCTTTGAACAGAAATGAATATGCAGAACTCAGATTAGGTGATGTGGTGACGTGGTCAGTTTATGTTCTTTTCTTTTTTTCCTTTTTTAAAAAACAAAACAAAAACATGTGCACTTAAAAAAAAGATTTGCTGTCCTCATAAACACGAAGCAATAATTTTGAGGCAAAGGCAGTTGAAATCAATCAAATCAAAGATTTATTTATTAAAATAAGTGATCATTAAGCGAAATATGTTTGGTATAAAATGTACTACCAGATTCCTTTAAATGTAACATTACATGGAAAATTAACATGTAATCAAATTACTTAAAGTCAGCACTTTGGGCGTGATTTGTTTTTTGAGTGTTACATTTAGTTATTTATTTATTTTTATTATTGTCCTGTGGGATTTAACATGTAGTTAGTTGGTTCTTTGCTTGTAAGGGAGTACCAACTTAAAACTGAAGTATTTGTATCAAATGTGATTACGACGATAGTTTTGTGCAAAAGGTACAAATGAACCATTACAGGCCCACGATGTGCAATGACACGCTGTCCAACATACAGCTGTAAATATCTGTTTTGTATTTGTTTACTTTGCGTGGATGTAGTTAGTAGAAGAAGAATTGCTGTATAAATTTATATCACTTATTGTTAGTGGTTTTTGTGTATGTGCAGCATTGATGTCAGCTTCATTGAAACTGCTTTTTATTCTACACAGGCTGTATTTAAATACTAATAAAAAAAAACATGTTTACATAACTTTAATGTTGCATGATCTCCTAAACAGTGAAGCCTGATCCAAGCTGACTTTGTCCCGTTTGACCTTTCTGCAGCACTTCGTTTTCAGCTCTAGAGGGCAGCAAAGATCTAACCGGAGGGGGGGGGGAATGGGACGTTATATAAGCAGAGCTGCTACTGTATAATGGGGTATACCAATGATACCTCAGCCTTTTTTTACAAGTGGATTTGCTTGTGCACACTCGATTTCCATTTAAAAAAAAGCAGCAGTCTTTGTAGCTCAGAAGTCTTTGCTTCTGATTCTTCTAAATTTATCTTTTTTGGCTTGTTTGATGTAGATGCTCCAGCTGGATTTACATAAAGCTTGACACACACACACACACACACACACACACACACACACACACACACACACACACACACACACACACTGGTTGTTGGTGTGGAAAATAAAATTTGATTTCCATGCATTTCCATGGTAATTTTCACAGACATGCATACCGAACACAAAAATTACTCCAAGGCTAGCTTATAAATGCCACTAATATTATTAATAATGGCAGCAAATTAAATAGAGGATCTGTAACTGTGGCTGTTTAGGATATCTAGGTGAGAGGACCACACTAAACCAGCTAAGCATTTTGTCCTGGAAAAGTACCACTTTTTGAAGGGGTGGGTGGCATGACTAATTGGGTTACCACTATGCGCTGAAACCCCATCAGGAAACTAACAGGCTTATGTGTTACTTTGTTAGGAGGAGAGGAAGGAACAGACGGCCCACATGCTTTTGTCACGTAGTTTATTGCAAAATAAACTCCAGTTAGAGAGCAGCAGTATCTCCCTGATTGCATTTCAAAAATGAAACAATGTATACAGGGGGACTTCATGTATATAAAATCCTCTGAATAAATAACCATCTTAGAATTCCTTTCCCCTTCATGTTCCCTGTGAGTCTGCAGACTTTTGCTAGTTTTTAGTTGTGGCATTCAGTGTGAAATCATCCCCCATGATATCAGCAACCGCAAGAGACTCGTGAATGAAGTCCACAGGGGTCTCCAGGGTGGGAGAGGGTGGGGTAGAGAGCCTAGAGCGTTTGACCTGCCCGCCGCCCCTGTAGCTCCTCAACTCCTTCATACACTCTTCTCTGATGGAGGGGTCCTTACGGTCCAGATGCTTAGCTTGTATGAACGGGGAGAGGGCGATAGAGTTCTGCAGCACGTGAAAAATGTACCTGAGGGAGAGAGTGTGGTGGTGAGAAAGTAGGCCAGTGAAAAATATGCAGCCCTTTGATGTAAATCAGAGCGTTCTCTCTAAATATCAGCACTTTCAGACGCATCAGCAACCGAGAAGAAGAAGACCAAGCTGTGGTGCAGTCCTTCTTGACCTTCACGTTTAACAATATTTAACTACAATTCTGCAGGTAGGGTTTACACACCGTAAGAGCCTCATAATTGCATAGCAGTTAATGATGTACACAAGTCAAAGCGTGCTCTAGATCAATATAAGTAATTAAAATAGGAGACCCGCTAGCTTTAAATATGTGTGCAAATGTAGACTAAAATAGTGATTTCTATTTTTGTTGTTTTTTCTGTTGCCGCTCATCTAAGGTTATCTATGGCCTTTTGTGCAGAGATGTTCTATTATTTTTTTAAAGATTTTAAGTGGCTAAGAAAAGGGTAGCATTAGAGAAAAGGAGCATTGTCTGCTCCCTTTAAAAACCGCAGGATGATTCAGATTTGCTGTTGAGAACCATTGGGCTAGAAAATCCAACACAAATAGACATGTATTAGGAAATAGATATAAACATAATAGGAAAACTGCTCAAATGGGTTTTTTGAAAATCGATTAAGAAGTGAGTTATATTGTGAACATGAATTCAGCATTGAATGAGTCATTCTTTAACTAAAAATAGAGAATATTTGCTGCTTTTTCTCTTTATTCCGTTTTGAGTCACCGTACCGTCGACTGTGCTGAACGCAAAATACATTTATTAAAAGAAATTATTATTAATTTCAGAACATTTTTATTTTCCTCTGGTTGTCATATGACAAAAAAATGGAGAACGTTAGAGTTTAATATCCTTAGTGTTAATTAACACCTGTGCAGCTAATTGTTGCTTTTCTATAATAATAGATCTGTAAGTATATGTACATCCTTTCACATTTGGTGACTCCTTAAAGTAGAAATGAAGGGAAATACAGAGCAAAACCCACCTTATGCTGCTCATATTTTAAAATTAGACTATGTGATTGTTAAACATTGACACTGAAAAGACTTACCAACGCTAGAAAGTGCTCACAAATACACCCCAAAACTCTGGACAATTAAAA
This sequence comes from Diplotaxodon limnothrissa, assembly GCF_057381915.1. NCBI lineage: Eukaryota > Metazoa > Chordata > Actinopteri > Cichliformes > Cichlidae > Diplotaxodon > Diplotaxodon limnothrissa. The sequence goes on along the minus strand of NC_140597.1, from coordinate 29,627,518 downwards.
ATCTTCAACTCCACTGAGCTTAAAGAGTGACAGACACGGTACCTGGGCAGGAGAGCCACCACAGTGGAGAGGATGCAGATAAGGTAGAACATGGGGTCCTCCATCTGGCTCTGGAGGATCCAGTATGGGTTAGAGGGAGGGTTGCAGGTTACACAGACGGCGCTGTAGGCGAGTGTCACGATGAAGTACAATGCCACACTGCCCAGCATGATTATCCAGTGAACCACCGTCTGCGGCACAAATGACAAAAAACAGCAATTACATGTGGTGGAAACAATCCAGTTAGCAACAAATACCCGTTAATTCTCTGTTTTCTGCTGCAAGAGAAATATTTACAGCAATAAGATTCTTCATCAGTTTTTTTTTTTGCATTACTTTGTTTCCATGCTTTAAAAAAAATTATTACCTTCTGTTGAAATTGCATATAAATTAAATACCTCACTTAACATTTTGGAAAATATGCATATGTATAAAAAGTTAGGAATAAGTTTAGTGGTTTGTTAGTAAATAAAATTTAGTCTTTCTAAAAAGAGATAAAAAGAGATTCTAAAAAGAGAATATTTGTATTTTGAATATTTGGAGTAAAAGCTGTGGATTAAAAATGAATACTGAAAAAATGATGTAGATCCTTATTCCTTAGTTTTACTTTATTCTGCCTATATTCACAAGGTTTTCACAGAGAGGCTGTTATACATCATCCAGATTTCAAGAACATTTTTCTCCTGGAAACATAGAAAAACCATCTGGGTTAGCTCTCTATTGCATTTTCTAATTTATGTGTGTCTTCCTTTCATTTAAAACCAGTTTAGAGGTCTTAAAAAATGTTAGAATTCGAATATGCACTAATAAAAAGAAGTGAATTAAAGACATTTCTACTGAGGTATATCATGATTATGTCAGTTCAGAACTCACCCAGGATTTGATCTCTATTGACAGATGCATCAGGATGATAAATAAAGCAGATGTGTTCATAGGTGTTCCAAAAGTGAACATATCAATGTCTGAATCCTGGTAGACCTGAGATACAAGTAATTAAGTTAAGTACACTATCAAATATAAAGAAGAAAGCAGTTATCACAAAGAGTAGTTAACCAGTAAATAAATCAAATGACGCCCTGTTATGAAAGCATTACTTAATGCAATCAAAGATTAGACTGTTTAAAATGTGTCACTTACAAAATATGGAACAAAGAAGCAGACCAGACTCTGATAGAAGGCATCGAGGATGGAAACCCAGAAAGTTGTAAACCTGTAATCCTGAACAAACAACACAAAAGTTGGAATTCATGAAGACAGAAACTAATCAAAGCATTCTGCACATTTTTATTCAAGACCGAACGCTCGCATGACTTTTTGGGAGTGTCACTAACCCCTTCACCCTGTCCAGTCTTGTACAGCTCGGGCACACCCAGCAGCATCTCTGCTGAGATGTCTTTGTCCATGAGTCCAAACATTATGGGTGGCACAGAGGTGAAGAAAAGGTTGAAGAAAATCATCAGCCAGTAGTCGATCATGGCAGTGGCAGAGAATCCGCAGAAGAACTGATACCAGAAAAGCAGGTTTACGTAGGCCTGGGAAACATATTAAACACAGACGGTTAAAGGATGAATCATGACAGGATGTTAATTTAGACAGCAGAGCATCGGGATGCAGATATAACATATAACACTCACCACGTTCTTATAGAAGAAATAAATGATCATGTTGGCCAGTCGAGTGTAGCACCAGTGTCCGTGGACCAGGAGAAGTTTCTTCAGGTGTTTGAAGCGAGATATGGCAAAATCACTGGCCATGACGGCCTGCAGATGACAAAGAGGAGTTTTGATGTGTTTTAGGCTGTGAGGCAGGAGAACAAAGCACATACATGGAGGTAAAGAAATCAATTCCAACCTGCATCCCCTCCTGTCCAGATATCCCAATGCCAATGTCAGCTGCTTGGATCATATTTACATCATTTGCACCATCACCTGAAAACACAGCACAGACGCTGATTTAGTGGTTTATACAGAAGCTTAAAAATGTTTTAAGATTCACTCGATTCACAAACTCTATGCACTGTATTGAGTCTTATTCTCTTTACTACATGGATGTAAGTCGTTAGTGAACATGACACTGACTTATTATCACATTTTAAGCTGCTATGCGAAACCTATCAGGAAACGTGTAAGCATGATTACTAATTTATCTAATTTAGCCCTGTGTTTGGTCTCTAAAAAGCTCTCTGATAACCATACATTTGCATGAAAATAAAGGTTTTCTCGGTAAGCACATCCTTACCACTTCCTCAGGACTTACGAAGTAGCAGCCAGGTGCTGCTAAACAAACTGATCATTTGCTATAAGTTTGCTGGTCTGGTGCAATATGATGCAATAATGTATTACAATTAGAAAAAGACTGGACAGGTATGGCTTGTTTTACAGGGTTCCCAGGAGAAAGCCTCTTCTCTCTAAAAACAACATGGCAGCAAAGTTACATCTGAACCAACCACAAGACTTGTGGTCCTTTGGACAGGTGGGATCAAAGTGGAGATGTCTGGCAGTAATGCATAGCACCACGTCTGGCAAAAACGAAACATGGCATATCATCACAAGCACCTCACAAAAGTGCATGGTGATGGATGCGGCATCATTTGGATTTGTTTTGCAGCTGCAGAAGCTGGGCATCTTGCAGTCATTGAGTCAACCAACTCCTAAGCTAAGCTGAAACTAACTCGTGCAATCATCCCAAACAGAGAAGCAAATCTACAACAGGAAGATTAAAAAAAAGAAAAGAATCGTGATGCTGCATTGGTCACACTTCAACCTGACTGAAATGCTTTAAGAGAGCTGTGCACATAAACAAATACCTGCAAACCTCAGTGAACTGATACCTGTAGAGAGAGCCAAAGATTCCTCTATAATGATTTGAGAGACTGATAAAGTAATGACGAAAACAATTTCTTATAGTTATTGTTCCTAAAGGTGGTTCTACAAGTTCCTGAATCATGGGTGTGTTTAAACTTCACAGTCCTGTGAAAGTTTCTTTTGTAGGAGCAGCTTTCTGTGAAGTGAACTAAAGCGCAACGATCAAACAAACATCTGAAGTGGGCTCCAAATACAGGTGACAATTTTAACTTAACTTAGTATGAGCTGAGTATGACTTCTTCCTTTTTGCCTTATTCTTTTAGTTTTACCTCTTGAAATATTTGACCCAAAGTGTACCTGTGTTTGACCTCAGCATGGATTAATTTTAAAAGTAAGTTTCAGGTCTTTATCTTGCATCTGAAGCTCTAGTGTTTGGTTCAAAAATTATACAAAGAAAATGTTTTTGGTCACTTTCATATTATTTTTTACTGTATTTTATGTATGATGGGAAGAAGTCAAGAACACATTAAATCAACTTTTTACTTTACTGAACATGTAAGCATTTCATTGATTTTCTTACCAACGGCGAGTGTCATGACCTTGAGTTTCTCCCGGATCACTTTCACCACTCGGCTCTTCTGTAACGGCGTGACTCTGCAGCAGAGCACGGCGCGGCAGTGCTTCACCAGGGCCACAAAGCGATCCAGTAGGTCCGGCGACAAAGCCTTGTCCAGGGTAAGGCCGTCAATCACCAGAGACATGTTTAGGGTGGTATCCACATTACGAGGATCAGCGTTGTACCTCCTCACTTCTTCCAGGGTGCAGTCCAGGATGTTCGTACACGTGATCTGAAAAACAGCAGCTGATCACTTAGATGATTTTTGCTTTGAAGTTTGTCAAACGTGAGCTAAATATTATAGAAAAATAAAATTGTTGTTTCTCTTTTGTTAATAATGGAAAACTAAATATGCCTGGGTTCTGGACAGATTTCCAGAAAAAATAAACACGCCCATTTTTTTGGTATTTTAGCAACACGATTACTCTACTGCTGATTCACATTCATGATTTCTGAATACAAGCAGATATCAGGCTCTGGTCCCATCAGACTCATCATTGTTGTGTGTAAATAACTCAAACAAAAAGGAAACTGATGGAAGAAAAAGGTTTTTTTTTCTATTTTTATTATTTTAAATTTCTTTAGGCTTTGGTAGGACGGTGGTTGTGGGAGTGTATCTCTCAGGTGATCACCGAGTTATGATGGTAGAAAAAAATGGTTCGCTTCTAATATGCCTCCACTCTGGATTATGAGAGAATTATTTCCTCTGAGGTTTGAACATTAGACTGGTAATTAGATATGAAAGCATTAGTTATTGTGTTGAGGCTATCTCACTCCATTCATCATCAGTGACTAGTCCATCTGAGGGAAGCGCAGCAGCCCGTTTGTTTCAGAAAGTCCCACATGTATCCCTCAGGGCCGACAGCCAATTTCAGTCTATTTGAGGCTGCCGATGATTAGACATGGTCAGGTTGTTATGAAGGCTTCATTTCGGTGGTACCAGTTCTTTAATGACCTAAGAGAAGCAGGGCCACACCTGACACCTTATCTTTCTCTGATGGAAATGCGGAGGTTTGACCTTTAGTTAAAATGTAAAAGTGGTCACAAAGGTTCAGTCATTTAAATTGGAAGGATACAAGCTCACAGGAGGAGAAACCTACCCTGAAGTTACTGCTGGGAAAACACACAACTTTCCTTGAAAGACCATCAAAGAAAATCAGTGTTGTCCCCTGAAACAAGCTGTATGTGATTCTGCGAAATATAAATTACACATGTCCCTAATTTGCTTTAAAAGGCCAATGTTTAATAGACTTTTTTCATATCTGTTAGCTACTAATGCTTCCGGTCTTCACAATGTTTTTAGTTTTTGATGAATTAAAATAATGGAGGAAATGGTCCTCTTTCCTTTGAACCCTGTTAGAGTATTTATTATTTACTAATGGTGTGAACTAAAAGGGTTCAGGATTTAAACTAATTCCACATCTTTTACAAAAAGTTTGTAAAAATTTTGTTTTAATGAAATCGATATGCGCACTATAATATTTTCCTCTTCAGACATATGTGATACAATTAAATGTAACCATGCAAACAGTTTAATGGTCTTCTACTTCGTGCTCTTTGGTCAGCTATGCCATTTAACTTCAATATTTTTTTTTATAAAACAATATCAAACTGCAAGAGCACAGAAATGCTGTTTTTAAAAAAAAAAATCTGCTCCAGTAGATTCTTAACATAACAACTTGCTTTGATGATTTCTTCTTTCATGCAGAGGGTCATCGCTGCTCTGTTACATACACCTGCAAATCTCCAGACAGAAAACTAGGCACCCAGGAATGTTTCTCAGGTTTTTTTCTGAGTCTCCTGTAAATTTCCCTTTAATTTCTGTTTTATTTAATTAGTGGTAGTTTTAACACTCAAACAGTGGCACTTTTTGTCTTGAAAACTGGGAACACCTCTCCTCTTGCATCAGGAACACTGAAAGTGAAGGTAAATTTCTGATTTGACTGGTGTAGAAATTCTTGTATAAAATTCCACCAACTTTTTGGTCAGATTTCCTTATTCTGACTAAATCAACACCTCTAATTTATCATATTGTGTACTTATTTAAATCACCAGAAGATAGACATTAAGAAGATTTTATTTTAACCTTTTATTTAAAATTATTATTTTTTGTTAAAAGTTAGATTCCATGATTCGACACCACAATCTGCACTGTAAATAGGAAGATGCCACCGTTAGTCAGTTAGCTTAGTGTAACATCTTGAATGCCCTTTCTGACACAACCCTCCACATTTATCCAGGCTTGGGACAGGTACTAGGAGTACACTGGCCCCCTAGGATAAAACTACTTTTGACTGGTGCCTTGATGCAAGGGGTCGCCACAGCAGGTGGCAGATTTTTTTTTCCAAGTCAGATGTCATTTCTGACACAACCCAAAGGGGATTTGTGTCTCGTCCTGGGAACTTTCCCTTGTTTGCCGAATCTGTACTACCTACATATTTACCATGCACATGAGTGTTGTAGGTTGCACAACCTAAGTACATTACTTTGATTTCCTGAAAAATAAATTAATGCTCCATTTTCAACACATGCCATAATGAAAAACACCTCAGTCAGCAACCCTTAAATGTGAGGCCTCCTCACCTTGTCTTTGCAGCCCATATTTATCACCAGGTCTTCGTCTTCAAGGAGCCCACAAGCATATCCAATGTTGACAGCTGTCTCTGGCTTGTCACCTGTCAGCACCCACACCTTTATCCCTGCCTCGCGCAGTGCCTGGATGGTGTCTGGAACGTTCTCCTGCAGACGGTCTTCAATGCCTGTAGCTCCTGCACGTGGACATATTTCAAATAAAGGCACCATTCGCACACAAATATTATCACAAAGATATACAGTATACAGCAACCAATGCACGATTGGTGGATGTGTCACCTAGCAGGGTGAGATTTTTCTCTAGCTGCACAGCAGTGTCCATGACGAGCCTCTCTCTATTCTCTATAGCAGCCATAGCGTTCTTTCTGTCCACTGACCAGCGTTTATACACTGCTTCACTCACAACCTGAAACACATGCAGAAAAAAAATGAAACATAGCTTCACTTAAATAAGTAAATCATGCTGGTAAATAGGATAATGTATGATTTTGCACCTTCTTTGCGATGCACAGTGTGCGGAGCCCCTCTTTAGCATAGCAGTCGAGATGACGCTGAGTAACAGTTGCTATATTTTTCTTATTGCCACTGAAGTGCTCTGGAAATATTACAAATTAATTAGAAATGCACTGACCAGTTAATATAGATGCATACTATAAGTACTTAATGTACTCTTATCTCAACTTACCTGGATAGGGTGTACCAAGTAATTCCATGATTGCAAAATCTGCGCCTTTAGTGTACAGCACATACTCTTTGGTGATTGGGTGTCGCACCAACACAGACATTCTCTTCCTGTTGGAGTCAAAGGTCAAGGTGTCCAGCACCTCAAAATCCAGCACCTCCCCAGATGGTAGTCTCACTGAAACGCTGTCAGGGGTGCGAGACAGCAGAGTGAAGCCATATGCTTTGGCAGCATAGACCAAGGCAGCCTCATCTGGACTCTCCGCCTCATATCTCAGATTATCTGAGGTCAGCGCGGGCTCGTCGCTCAGGGATGGAGGATGAGGCGAACACGGCTGGAGCCCGGTGGTGTCGACCCCCTCTGTTTGTCCAGAGGGTTGAAAATTTTCCTCTGAGTCCTCTGTGAAGGTACGGTGTCTCTTGGGATTGCGCTTGCAGAATTTAAAAATGCCGCCAGCATTTCTCATCAGGCTGGATAAAGTTTCCAGTGGAGTATTTGTGTGCTTGGCTTGTGGAGACACACTCACCTGAGAAAAAAAAAGAATCAAGAAATTCATTAAATAGCTTTAGGAAGACCTCTTCTCACATTACACATATGGCAAAACGTCCCAGTAACAATTCTTCTTCCACTCAGTTTCTGTTTGTGCATTAACCTTTGATTGTGAACTCAGGGGGGAAAACACACAGATTACATCCATCATCCATCTGCCAGACTTCAGAACTGCACAGTTCAGAGCAGCAAATGTTCAACTTAATGAAGCTTGCCCTGTTTGCAAATCTCCACTTGCTCCATGTCAATTTAGTGAAGAATGTTTTTTTTTCTTTTCTTTTTTTTTGTTCTATTTAAAGTTTATAGTTATAGGACACTGGAAGTTTAAAGAGGGCACATCTTTAATCTATCATTTCTCCACCGGATGTGCCCTCCATCTCTACTTCCCATCCACTGTCGCAGCAAACTGAGCACTCACCCTCCTTCTCTTTGTTGTTGCCATGGAAACCACCACTGTGTTGCAAATGGCTAGGGCCAGAAAAAAATCCAGGTAAGCATCTGTCTTCTGGCTGTGGCTGAGGCTGCCGCTTGATGTCCTGCTAATCTTCTGAAACAGCTTCCCGTCTGGGACCACCTCAGTTTCCTGTCGGAGAGCAAGTTAATGATTTTGTTAATGAAACACTTTTATTAGTAGATTTATTGCTTACGTTACGCTTTTCCAGCTTTGACTTGAGGAGATTGGATAACGTTTCTCTGTTTTCATTGTGGGTTTTTTTGGTCCATGTTTAAGGAAGAGCTGCGAGGAGAGAAGGACAGAAGGAAGGGAGGAAGTGTACGTTCATACGAGCATTCAGCTCTGTTTGAGACGCAGCATGAGGAGTGCTAAAGATGGGCTGTGTACTACATTGCTGGCATAAACATAAGACTTTTTCTGTCTCCGCCTGTATGCCCAGGCCTCCGCTCTCTGCCCCGCAGATAAAAATAGGCGCAGAGTCACTGTACTGTAAATCAAAACGACGGTGACTAATCTATAGTGCACATTTACAGTTTATGTGACATCACCGGCCTGTGCCAAATGATGCTCAGCATGACCATATGTCCTGTCACAGACACAGGGGCAGCTTTGAGCCAAAATGGATGTGCTCATCACTGACACCTAGCAGCTCGGCCATCTGCAGCAGGGACTGGGACCTTCTGACAGAAGGTTGGGTCACATTTGGGTAAAAAAGTAAGAGTTTGAAATTAGGTTGAAATAAGAATTCAGATATGAAATAAGGCTGAGGGCGGACTTCCTCATTTAAAACCAAAGTTGTGGATTCTGCAATAACTGAACAACAGATTTGGAGGAAAGCAGGTATCCAGACAGAGAGAAAAAAGAAAAATAAACATCATCGTACCAGTGGGCTGCTGAAGGCCACATCACTCTGGGCATTTCCTGTGACTTTGCTTCTGCGTCGGCTGCCATGGCCATGTGTGTCTTCAACATTGGCTTCCTCACTATCCAAGGACCAACGAGTCGGTAGAGGCTGTGCATGCTGGTTGAAGATGACCTCCTCTTCTGCCTCGGGCTCATCCAGGACAGCCAGGCGGATGGCTGCAAATCACCCCCCAAAAACATGTCGACACATGCATTAAAACACTAACAGTGCTGAGGGACTGTTTAAAATCCGAGATTAGAGAGCTGAGTGGAAGGACTCTTTCAGTAAGTCAAAACACCAAAGTATTCAGCAAGGTAACAAGATTATTAATAATTAAGAGAGCTCTCTTAATATTTCTGTTAAACTAGTGATAACCTTCTGATTCTTTTATCCTAGTTTTCTGTCTGATTTAATCAGACATCCAAATTTTCATTTGGAGAAATCTGCATATGAAAACACCATTTGTAACAACGTTACAAAACAGGTCATAATCGTGAGGTTAGCTAAACTGCATCAGCTTTAGGTTAAACTAACTCAGTGAAGATGTTTACCGTTCTCTTTGTGTGGGTACTCGGTTCCCATGATGGAGCATCTCCGAAACACCATCTTGTTCTCAGTCAGGGTGCCTGTTTTGTCTGAGAAGATGTATTCAATCTGCCCCAGGTCCTCTGTGATGTTCAGAGCCTTACACTGTATGCGGCTGTCAGTCTCCTCGTCGTACAAATCAATATCATTAGTGATGAAGAAAATCTGGCCAATCTTGACCAACTCGATGGATACGTAGAGAGAGATGGGAATCAGGATCTTTAGAGGAGAGGAGTAAATAGAAAAAAGGTGAAAGGTAACCCAGAGAGTAAACAGGAGGACAGTAAATGAGACAAGAGGAGAGAAGATTAGTTTAATGACTTCAAAATGAATAACAACACCCTCCAAACCGTCAGAGAGAGCAGTACCTGCAGCAGGATGATCATGGTGAAGAACATGTAGAAACTAGTAAGACTAGGCCTGTCCAGCTGACCGCTGGTGGGGGGTACCAGGTAAGGGGGGACAACAGGCATAGCATTAAGCCATAAGTAGTGACCTGCATACAGGAGGACAGCAGGATTAATCACTGACTGCAGTGCACGGAGGAAAGCTATTTTTAGCAGCATACCGTCCTCTGTCTTCTGTCTTGAAATGAGCTTGGGCTTGTGCCCATTTTTTTATTGGAAGTTAATGTCCCCTCATAAATGTAAAGCCATCAAACATGAATCATTTTGTGTAGCGATTTTACGGCTAAGAGATGTAATTCATTACTGACCTAGTGCTCCGATAAGACACATGGTGAAGAGGAGAATGACGCAGAAGAGGACGTCTATGTTCAGCCTCCGCTCAAGTTTGCTGCGCTTGTATCTTGGCCCGCTGTTGTTGAGCATGGACTTGGTTTCACGGCCTTAAAGGAAGGAGGAGAAGGTGTTGATTCCACACCCCACATGGTGAGTGAAAATCGGTATCACACGTTAAGACATGCATAATACATAAGAGACTTTACTGTCATTGTGCCACTGTCACAGCATCACATTAGGTTGTGCTCACTAAAAAAAGCAAAAAATCTTAAATATTGTAATAAAATACTACATTTACTACTATTACATTTATGCAAAATGAACATCATTTTCATCTGTTCGATCTCTTGAGTCCAAGACTCTGAATTCATAAATGCTAAAATGTTAAATAAACACTAAACATGGTGGCAAACGTCATCATGCTAGCTTTGTTTTTTTTTTAGCATGCTAACATTAGCATATGGGGCTAAAAATTGAAGCCATGGTGGAAGTGCTGATACTTGTAGTTCCTTGAGCGATGGTACACCAGTTTGTCACAATGAAGACTGATGTACCAGTACATCTATGTTCCCATCTTCATCTGTGGTCATGAGGCTACAAGCAGCAACAGAAAGAATAATGTCGCTGATACAAGTGGCAACAGGGCTCTCTCATACAGACAGTGTGAGGAGCATAGTAATTTAAGAGGGACTCAGAGTGGACTGTAAATTCCTCCACAGTTAAAGGAGCCAGATGAGGTGGTTTAGCATCCGACTATGATGGCTCCTAGCTCCACCTAGGTGAAGTGTTTTGGCCTACTGGGACCAAAATGTAGGCAAGACAGTCTGGATGAGTTCTATTTCTTAGCTGGCTTGTCAATGCCTCGTTGTCCCTCCAGAAGATCTGGTGGAGAGAGCAAGGTCTAGATGTCTCTGTTTAGACTGCTGCTCCCATGACCTGGACCTCGATATGTGAAAAAACAAGCCAGCATCTGTGTTTTTGCTTTTTACCAGTGCTGTCATGGTCTCAGGCTTTGGTCCCAGAATTTTGAAGTCATTGTTGTTCTTGATTCTTGTTAAGTAGAGTTTCTGTTTTCATTTCATTTACATACCACTATTTGGCCTAGTGTATATGAAGTGTGAATACTGGTGAAGATGATCAGCTGTTCTAGGGTTGGTTCTGAACCCTTGTTTGTTTTTCACTCAGTCCTATTTTGAGTTTGTTATTTGTGTTTAGCTCCCTCATTATTTCACCATCTGCTCCTCCCTTTAGCATCTGCTGGTTTCATTTGTGGTTGTTGTTTATTTCCTGTTTTATTATGTTAACTAGTTTCGTTTTTAACTTTCCTTTACCCACCTGTCTCAACTTCCCCTACCAGCCCTCTGTGTATAACTAGTCAGCACACGTCACTCTTGGTGGTAGTCTAGTTGCTTCAGTCAGGACCCACCCACTTCGCCTGTTTGCACACCCCTTAAGACGTCCAGGTTTCTAGTTCCTATACCTTGTTTTTTCCTGTGTTTTCTTTTTTCTTTTTGTGCTTTAGCAATCCACCCTCTGGTCTAAATCTGGTCACTTCTGACTCCAAAACCCCAAGCTGTTAGGTGAATGCACTGACCAGTTGATATAGATGCATACTATAAGTAAACTGTGGGTGAAGGCACAATGGCTACTTCTGTCCTTTTTATACAGTCTGTGATTACAATTATGATTATGTAAGTCTCACAGAGCAGCTGGCTTCATTACACTGCACAATAATTACTTTTCTGACAGTAAAGAATAATAAAGGGAAACTTAATGAATAAATGTAAAGAAAATGTGACATTTTTAAATAGTAATTTTGTAGAGTTACGCTTGTAGATTGTGAAAAGCATCTTCTTGTGATCTCAGTATTTCAAGAATCGTGGTGGGAACAAACATTAAAAGCTCAAGGTTAAAACAGCGAACCAGCCGAGAAAATGGAAAATATACCTGCATATACCACAAAGCCAACAGCATGGTCCGTGTTTCTCACTGTGCAGCCTCGCAGCAGCAGACTTTCAATTCCAGCTCCCACCTTCTGCTTATCGGGTTTCTCTCTGCAGCAGGAGAAAGTGAGAAGCCTCCTTTTTACTGTCAGATCTCGTTAGATATTCATTACTGCTTATATATTCCCCATTAGCAATTCTCCTGCTTTATGTCTATAGCTGGCCAGCATAGGCAGACCACCTGTAAGAGCCGTGGTGCCTGAGAAAATCGATTCTAGTCTATTACAGCCCCAATAATGCCTCTGGTTGAATCAGAAAGTCCAGCAAGGCGGTTGGAATTAGTTTTGCTTGGCTGCTTTGAAAGGCTAATAGAAACTGGGGGTGCAGGGAGGGGTTCATGTTGTCTGTGTATTTGATACCCACACGTAACCCTTGAAATGATTCAGGTTGTTGTTGGGTTTTTCACACACCAAGATCCCATTGAAGCTTTCAGGCTCAAATTCTGGATGCTGGGAAAAGGAAAGAGAGAAGAGACACGGGAAAATCATTACAAATGGAAACTTTTTAAATGCAGCTTAACCTGTACTTCAAGATGTCTCCTGCACCCGGGAATGGCAATCCCTCTCCAAATACATGTGTTAAAGCTATGTAATCCAGTAGGTATGTCTTCACTTACTTTGACAAGTTGTAATGATTTGCACTTTAAGTAACATCCGGACATGGCACGACTGTTTTCAGAGTGTATTCAATTTCAGTCACGCAGAGAAAGAAGGAAAGAGAAAACAAAAACCGGGAGGCAGATTTAACTCTCACCGTGTTGCAGACTCCAGACACAGCTGTCCTCTGCTTCAGGTTGGTCTCTCCATCCAGGTTGGCTGTCTCTATGTGACACACACCGTTGGGGTCTGATGTGTAAAGCAGGAGGAGGTCTGCAGGAATGATCTCATTGCAAACCACCTTCACAAAATCTCCCACTCGCACATCTTTCCAGTGTCTCTCCACAAACTGCTTCTCTTTCCTGCAGAGATGTCAGGTGCCAGCGATCATTGCATTTTTATCTTAATTTTTTTTTTCTTTTTAAAAACTTTTATACTAATTTATGCTGAGGTTTTTGTCTCATTCATTAAAGACATAGCCATCTTTTTTTTATATATATATAAATGTATGCAAATGATAACACTTTTGATGATGTCTGCAATTTATGATTGCCCAGACTAAGCAGCTAAAATACTTACCAATAGATACAACAGAACAACTGGAGGTCTCAAAAGAAAGAAGAAATAAATTATTGCACTTCTTAAGTGGCACAGTATTATTAGGGTTGCAGGCTATAACACAAAGAAGGGAAGTCAAACTCATTTTACAATGTGGGCCTCATGTGGTCCACTTTGATCTAAAGTGGGCTAAACTTACGAAATCCCCCTTTCAGTCAGTCTAAAGATGTTTACACACATTTAAAGCATTATAATATAAGAAAAGTGCCATTTCAACAGTCCATCTCAGTTTTTCTGCACAATAATAATCCATTAATTACCAATTACTTACTTTGGTGTAGTATAAATGGCAATGGTGGAGGTAAAAATGAAATACAGTCCAAAATCTATGCTCTCCTTCATACGTGGTCCTCTGGAGTGCCCTTTCATTCAAAAGTGACAACACTAAAACACTTTAGATCTGAAAGGTGTTGTGGGCTCAAGGCCCGGCGTAAGGACGAAGTAAACAGTTTGCTTTCGGTATTAGTTAAATACAACAGCTTTTATATTATTAAATTAAATTAAATTAATGAATTATTTTACCTTTTTAACTTCACAGTAAAAAAAAAAAATCCTTATTAAACATCAGTTGAGAGTCTAGCCTCGAATTCTTTTTAAAAATTCCAAGGTAGGTTTTGGGGAATCACACGTGTGCTGTGTTATGAAGTGGTTGAAGTCAGAGCGTAAACAGCAGGAGCAGAGAAAATTATATCAGGTTTCTTTTTTCGGGGGGATGACGACACAAACTGTGATATGTGTTTCAGAAAAGGAAAATTGTAGAGATGGTGTTTGTCAACGAAGTACTGCACGTTGAACATTAACAGATGAGGCTGTTCCCAGGTAGTGAGGCTTAGCCATGAGGGTGAGAGATGCAGGTATGCTGCTCTGCATGCAGGACCTGATCGGTTAGCTACTACTGAACACCACGCCTCACACCAAACAAAGCCAGGACCGCAGACTTATATATTTTTAATTTCTTGTGCTTATTAATCTCACGAGATGCACGCACAATCCTTTTCATGTCCAGAAGGCTTTACAGTTGTTACGCTAGTTTTTGTTTTTTATACATCAGGCAGTTGAATTCCAGGTGTGGGAGGTGTTAAGTGTGTGCTCTAGCCTTTGACATCATTCCTCGGATTTATTTTATCAATCATTCTGACACGTTTTATGACATATGCTTTCTTACTTGGATTTATATAAGAAGACTCACACAGCTGACGAGCTGTTAATGTTAACAGCCACGAGGCAGTTAGCTTAGAACAAAAGACTGGAAATAGGGGAAACCTGTTTCCCTAAAACCTGACTTTATTCAAAGATTAAACATTTGCGCCTAAAATTACGCAGTAGTCATTGTGTGCCACAAATAACAGTTGAAAAAATACTTGAACATGTTACTTGGCGAGTGTTAGAAGGAAGTTGTTGGGTCGGTGAGCTGTTTAATGGAGACAGCCTCAAGACTCACAATTATTAAATTCAACTGCTCTCAGCCACATTTGTTTCTTTTCTAGAGAACTACAAAAAAATACATTATTGATTCTCCTTTATTAGTTTGCCTACTTCTTTGGCGATCAAGGGATACTTGAAAGCAGTGATGATATAATATCAGCCAGATTTGTTTAGCTGATTTAAACAGCAGATATGGGAACAGCCTGCGAGGTGTGGTGACTGGTTGTCACCACACCTGCTGCTATGCGGTGAGACATACTTAACAAGAGGAGAGGGCGACGTGGCATTCAAACGCTGTGACAAACAGCCGGCATGCTTCATGCTCGGCATGTTTCCACGCAGGTGGACTGACAAGTGTTTGAGACAAGATGGGTAGAATGAGCCAGAAGATAAGCACGTTCTGCTCAAACACTTCACACTGCTTTGAAAACAAAATTATGTCGAGATAATGGGGGGGGAACTACGTGCTTAAGAGATGGCCCGATTGATTAAAGTCTGATCTCTGTCATCAGTCTGCACCTCCACGTGGGTCTTTTCAGGTAAAGATGGTGGAAAGGCTTCTGTCATCATGCCTGTAAAAATGGCTTCCCAAGAAGAAAGGAAGGATGTGTGTGGAGGTCTAAAAATCCATCCCTGAGCTTCTTTAGGAAATATTTGTATACTTCGAAGAAATCCCAACCAAGTGATTTTGCTCTAAGCTTTATGATCCCAAAATGAAGCTTTAGCATCCCCTCCCAGTGAGCCGTGAGAGACCCACAGGAACCTGCACAGCAGCGCACAACTGCTCTGTGTGTGAAGCAGAGGCAACTAGTGTCCAGATGGACCGGCGTGTTCTCTGAAGTGTTTGAAATGTTGTGTCTGGAGACCACCCTTCAGGCCACCTGGACCCTGTCACCACACACACACACACAGATTCACACTATGGGCTTTTCCCCCAGATGAGGCTTCCTAACACCTCTGCTGTCTCTTTGGGGAAACCAGCAGCGGGCGGCGGGTTAATTATAAACCCCACCAGAAGTTGAGGCTTCATCATTGGAGGCAGTGTCTCCAGTCTCACGTAATACCCACCTCCCCACTTCCTCCATGTCCCACTGTACTTCAAAATCACAGCAGCAACAGGGATGGAAATGACGGAGTTTATCCTCCTTTGTGAATTATTCATTTTTCACCAGTAATTCTAAAAAACAGATAACGTCTAACATTACTGTCTTTGCTGACGCAATGCCCGAACGAGGATTTCATCAAATGTGCACAATGTGACAGTCAGAGATATTGTTATGAGGCTCTTCAAAGGAGGAATAATCACCCACACATGTTCTATTTCTAAGTCGAAAATTCCCACGGGGGTGCTGCAGCGCAGAGGAGGTAGAACACAATTGTACAGATCTACGCAATCAAACAGCAGGGAAGAGAGGAATCACAAGCACTGATGTTGATCGTTCGGGGCACGTCGTGCATAAACAGCACGGCACAGCTGTTTCTATATTTGGGACATGACTGTCATCTAGTCAGTTACCTGCTGTAGATGAAGCACGGCATGTTGTTAAGCTTCCTGTCAGACTGGTACCTCCTGAAGTCCTCCCAGGCGTCCTTCATAGCGGTCAGAGACAAGATGACACAAATTGGGATAAGGGCTATTTCTGGCTGGAAAGCATTCACTTCAGGGATAAAGTTCAGAATAACAAGCCCCACAAAGTAGAGGTTGGCCAGACGGTGAAACTGCTCATAAAGGTTCATGGGGATGAAGAAGAGGAGGCTGTATTTTGTGGTCTTGATGGCATTTGATGGGAAGTAGCGGTTAGGTTGCTTTTCCTTCTCTAATCCTTCATAAGGTAGATTAGACTCTAAGCTGCGGAGTTCGTTCTCCCGTGCCCTTTGACCTCGCAGGGCATCCCTCACCAGGGCCAGCGGGCTCCTCCACGTCATGGTTGCCTGTCCTTTTTCCTTTTCCTCTTCTCACCAATTTTTCCTTCCCATCCTCTAGAAATCCACTGCTGGTTTGTGTTAAATAGACTCTCCTCGGGCTTCGTCTTTCCTCCAGAGATTCTAGGTGAGTGTGTGAGGCCTGTGCCGAAACAAATGACAACACACCTAGTTCTTCTCTTGAGTCCTCCCCCTTGCACTGACAGGTGTGTTGCATTCCTCGTGCTTGAGCTGTCAGGGGAAAGTAGGCCAGGTGATTACACCCAAAAAAATTGTTGTGATGTGTCTCAATGAATCAGCTGATTTCAGTCTGGCTGGAAGTGATCTCCTTCCTTAAGTTATATCATGTTTTCAGCTGAAATAATCTTACACTTCAGTGTGGTGAGTCTGTGTAGTGTGTTGTCGGTATATTACAGACTTTGGGTGTTGATTAAAAAAATAACACACATAAACAAAAAGCTACTATCACATATTCAAGTCAAAGGCCCTAAAAAGCTGACAATGTCATAGTTACAGAGCAGAAAATTGGTGCAGTGGGTCATAGGGAGATTTGAACTGACAGCACAACACTGAACAGACTGCCCACGGCCAGTATATATGAAGAGTCTGCATGAAACTGGCAATGGATAGCAAGGCTCTTTATTGGTGCACGGGAGACAAAAATTCCAATGCTCATGGTCTGCTGTCTCTGCAGAAAGGTCAGAGGTCAGCAACAGAAGCTTCACAGGTGACTTCTTGTCACCGCTTTAGGAGGACAGATGCAGAATTTTCCGGACGGGCGTGTCGAGAGCTGGAACTTTGATGGCGTTAATCATGCAGGAGTCTGTGAGCGGAACTGCTCACATGCATGTGTGCGAGTCTATGTTTGATGGACTACAGCAAAGCAGCCTCTTGCACAGATGGCAAGCATGTAGGATGCTTTCCACTTCCTCATGTTGACATATGTTGTCTTTTCCAAAGCAGTCTGCCAAACCTGTTTAAGGAGGCCTGATTTGCACCGGGTCAGTCGTTTAACGTGCTTAAATTTAAACTTCAGGCATATTTATAGTGACTGCAGTAAATCTATATGTAGTATTTTACACACAGTAAGGATGCCACGCATGACCTCGCAGGTGATTTATTTTGTTACAGAACAGATGACACAATCAGGTTCAGCTTCACCGGGGAGCTCAGCGTGTTTTTCCATCAAATATGTTTACAGCGAGGAGGGGGGTGGCTTTGGGTGTAGCATTAAGGGAGTGCGGCAGACTCACCCTCTCACCCGTCCCAGTCAGCTCTGGCTGGGTTTGGCTTGGCTGGCACACCGACTTTCACAGTGGCGCAGCTGTGAATCCACACACACACACACAGTAACAAACACGGTCTTGGAACAACAACACGCACACACCAGATTCCACAGAACAGAGGTCTGTGCATTACTAATTATGCCAGTGACATGGAAACACAACAAAGTAGAAAGCATCTGCCTTTCATCCACCCCCCCCCTTACATGGCAACACTAATGCCCTTTTTTGAAAAAGAGAAAGAGAGGGAGAGAGGGCCAATTTAGCACAAACCATCTGTCTTCTGTAGTGAGATAATACATCTGTTATACTGAGCGGGCAACAGTCGTGTAGAGCTGCTTTTTTAGCGATGCATGGAGGAACAAGGTTACATGTCACATTACATCAGTTTTTACACCAATTTGCCTTTTGAGATAGTTTTTCTTTTTACTCCCAGCAGCTTCACACATGCAGAGTCCTATTCAAACGTAAAACGTAGTTCCCCTTTTTTTCTCATAAACAAACAGCAACTACAAAACACTCAAAGATGATGCTCTCTCAGCCTCGCTGTTTTTTTGTCCTCTATTTTCCAGAGCTTAGTGACAGAAATCTTTGGTTGATAATTTGGTTTTCTGTGCATTTTCATCTGCATTTTTTGCCTGATTTTTTTGATATTCACCAGTTATTTCCTCACTTTCCTAAGCTTAAAACCCAGACATTAGCTTCACACTAGAACAAAATCCTGCTTTAAATAATAAATATTCAGTGTTTTGCACCATTAAATATTCACCAGCATCCATTTAAGTGGTCAGCCAGTGCACGCAGAGTGCACTCGCTTTTGCTGCGTGACGGGGGAGGATGCAGCGAGAGGTCGTGGCACGGATGGCTGCATGGATGGCTCGTTCTCTTTCTTGTCCTTTATTTTCTTTCTCTTCGTGGCTTCAGCCAGAGGGCCACAGTCGAGTCTGCAGAGTGCCTCCATATCTATGGCTCTCTGCGTTAATGCCCCCCCCGAGGCCCGGGTTAAGCTTAGCCCCGCTCAAACCCCAGCCAAGCCCATCACAGCCAGCCTAGACCACCGCCACAGCCTCTCACTCCAACTCCTCCACTCCATCCATTATGCAGCCAATAGTCCCAGCTGCAGCACTCTCGACTCTCTTTTCACCCCCTACATTTGCTCCTCTCATATGCCTACTCATTCCCCGTGCTGGGCTCAGTTGTTCATTCGCTCATGCAGACACTCAATCAGCCATGCAGCTCAGACAGTCAGTAATCAGGCTCTCATTCATGCAGGACACATAAAACTGCCACCCATGTACTCTGTTGTTGAAGTGATAGACTGAATTGAGTTTTAATTGAATTTAGATACATCTTCATAATTGCTGACAATCATTACACAAGATATTTACAGTCATTATGAAATATTACAATTGGAATTTACAGAAACTTTGTACAAAATATGCCTGACTTCAATGCCTGGATAGTGGGGTCCTTGTTAAGCCATTTCCGGAGAGCAAAACATTGACCCAAAAGTCACTGGTGTCTGGAAGTGCTTTAGTTTCAGCAAGTAGATGCTTTTAAGAGTCCATTAAAAAGAAAAAAAGAGAGAAAATCCCAAAAGGTACAGAGTCAGCAAAGTTGTGAATTGTGTTTTCTTTTTCTTTCTTTTTTTTTATCCTCAGTTAAATTGCTCTTTTCTTTTTTCGTTATCTTTTTATTTTCTCGACTGAATGGAACATTTGATCTGTAATTCAACTGCAAAAACAACAACGAAGACCCATTTAAATAGAATAAATCCGTAATATTTACACAATAATGTGAGTACTGGTTTATAAAAATGAATCATCTGTTTTTCTTTAAATATGACTTTATGTTTATCTACATTTTTTTCAAAACAGAAACCTATAAGCACAATGGAACGCATCATACTTCTATCATTCAATTCTACTGATAATGATGGATTGTGGATTGCCATATTTATGCAGCAAGTCTGGTTGCAATGAAACTCAGCTCAAAGTCCCCACAGCAGCCTAGGTTGCGTTGAAGCCGTTTCAAGCCTCTCGAGCTCCTTGCGTGATGGCGGAAAGTTTAGGGAGTCAAGTTAAGTCAAACAAAACAAACGAGAAAAAGAAAAGAAGAAGAAATAAACACGCGTGGTGAAATGGATTCGATTCCATCAGCAAAAGCGAAAACAGAAACTTGGCTGAAGCTTCAGTGTCCACTCTTCTTTCGGCACACAGCAAGCTTTTCCTGTTGAGTGTTGCCACCACGAAAGCCCCACATAGACATCCAGAGAAGAGCACGCCCCCTGCTGTCCACCTGTTCCCATCCAGCGACGCTCAAAACAATCCACCCAGGTGAGTCGTGCTAAGCCAAAGCTGCAAACGTTAGCTGACAGGACAACCTCTACTAGCACAACTAAAAATGCTTTGCACTCCATCATCATCATCATCATCATCATCGTGAGATGCAAATGAAATCAAACATAAGCATGCTTTTAAAGGATGTTTTTGATATACAATAATTATAGGAAAATAGACTATCCAAGGATGACTCCTTTAAAATCATTTATAAAGCTTTCCTGGATGCAGACAGCTCGGCTACGAAGTAAATAGATACTAAACAAAAGAAATCCTTAAAAGTATATGCAAACACAAGCATAAATATTTGATCCACAGAGAGTAAGCTACGAATGACAAATATTAGTGATATATTGAAATTCTGGAACAGGCACCGTTTCTGTCTTTTTAAAACTCTCTCTTCTTTTCTCAAGAGCTTGACAGTCGATTTGAAGGTGTTTCCCAAATCCTAAAAGAGTCACTGCCGACTGAAGTGTTGGGTGCTGCTGCAGTCCGTCTAAAAGTCTTTTGTATCTCCGTATTTTCTCTAAAACGAACCACCTAAAAAAAGTCGGTGCACTGTTCATCTCACATTCTCTCTCTCACACACATCCTCTCTCTCATCTCCTCTTATTTTTTCCCTCCTCCCCTTCTTCCCTCTTTCTTTACATGCCTGCCGCGAGCCGGCTCGGTTTAATGGACGTAGTAAAGCCAGTAGACCACGTTGAAGAAGGAGAAGACAGTGGGGAAGATCATCCTGGACCACTTGTCAATAGAGTTCACGTCAGACAGGTCTGGGATGTTCACCTTGAGCTGGGAAGCCCGTCTCCGTAGGCGCGACTTCTTCTGGGCGTGGCGCTCCAAGGCGCTGTGGCCATAGTTCTGGCGTGCCATGGCTGCCCTGCGGTACTGCAGCGTCGAGCTATCATAGGCCAGCATGGTGTTGCGGGGGTCTCCGGGTGCTCCGAGGCCCCGGGACAGATCCCCGGCGCCGCCCATCTCATTCTTCATCTCCAAGGTGCTGAAGAGGATGTTGTCGTCGGGGGTCATCTGTGTGAAGGTGCAAACAAAACAAAACAAAACAAAACAGGCGCAGCCATGAGAAGTTACTGCCAGGGAGGAAATTTTGGAGCGTTCAGTCTACGTCTAGCAAAATTATAATTGAAGTTGTAATGATAATTATGCAGTTTACTGTGTAAAAACACTGATGGGGTGCTAGAATGGGTAATGCAAATGAGTCAAAAATCGTGTTACTTACAGTGAAGAAAAGATTTTAAGCACTTTAAAAAAAGCTCTAAATAAATCATTGATCATCTGTCGTCATTATCTGAGTGACAATACAACCACAAGACTATGAGATAACACTCCTGGAAAAGCACAACGCACTCCACAAACTTAATTCTCATGGAGAAACCTTCATTGCCATGTCAGAATTTCAACCAGCGTGTGGTTAAAATTCTGTCGATTCACAAGACAAACTGAACAAAAACAGAAAAGAGAAAAGCAAAGGAAAAGGAAAATGTGACAGGAGAAGGTTGAGAGAAACTGTAAAGGACTTTGCAAAGATGGAGGAGAGGCTAAAAGGTTCAGGGCAGGTCAGGAAAGACGTTGTGGGAAGTGAATTCGGATCAACATTTCTTCATCCATAGCCTGACTTCTGAGGAAAAACATCCCAATAATCCAATCCCGTCCTGCTGTAAATGTCAGCCTGATGCATTTTGTTGATTTTTTTTTAGGGGGTTTAAAGCGAAGCCACTTAGTTGGAGCTTTTCATCAAACTGCAAATGATTTCTTTCTCTTATCTGGAGATGCTTTTTTTTTCTCTTTGCTTTTGTTTTCTTTTCAATTGCTTCACTTAGTTTCAAGAGATTAATCAGTCACCTTAGAGATACAGTATTTCGGTCTAGATGATATTATCTTAAGAGGAGCTACTGATGTTTTCATTTCTCTTGTTCTCATTTCCTATTAATTCAGATGTACAGCCCAAGTTAAGATTAAATTAATGCCTGCAGAAATCAAACTGCTAAGCCATGTTTGTCAGGAAAATGCATGAAGAGCAAACCAAGAGAGGGAAAAAAACACAATGGTGGGAGTGATGATCAAGGTTGCCTTAAAAAATCTATAAAAAATCAAAGAAATGCACAAAAAAACTACAGCATTTTCCTCTGATCTGGATTGATTCAGATTGATGACATTGTTAGTTTTGACTTTCAAAACCTCCAGTACCTTATTTCTTTGCTCGCCTAGTCCTAATGCGGCATCGTCCACAAAGATGGGATCCCACATCGAGTCATATGCGTCAATTTCCCTCTGTTTCATTCTGGCATACAGAGCATCATCTCTCTGAACTACATTTCCCACCAGCCACTGCAAGCATACAAAATCAGCACTGTTACTTAGGGGGAAATCGTAGCTTGCCACACTCAGAAGGAAAGGGTGTTTGATTTCTTTTTCCTTATGCTGCCGTTGTTCTTGCTAACTTTAGCAGCTGAATAAAATTTAAAGAGAAGGCTTTGGCACCACAGCCAGTGATTTTTCCGAGGCGCCTTGCCCTTTGGGAGACACAGAAATATGGAGATAAAGTATAAGCCAGTCATTGCTTCTGCATTCACTCTTTCAGATCCTAGCTGAGTAATAAAGTTGATACACAGGGCTAAACCAGTGAGAAATGGAGAGCTAGAGCAGGAGTAAAGAGTGCTGGTAAAGGATATCAAGCATTGATCACAGCATCACATTGACCTTGAAAGGAGAAGAGGTAATTTTCTCGCACAGAAACAAACACGCACATTAACTGACAACACGGATACCTTTGGAGGAGCTCGGCTCGCGCACGTACCTTGTTGGGGTCGGGTCTCAGCTTCTCGTTATTGGCGGTGGCTGCTTTCTCGGCCGCCTTCTTCTGTCGCTGGGGGCCCTGGCCGAAGAAGATGTAGTTGACGAAGGCGTACTCCAGCAGGGCCAGGAAGACAAAGACAAAGCACCCCATCAGGTACATGTCAATAGCCTTCACGTAGGGGATCTTGGGGAGCGTCTCTCGCAAGTGGGTGTTGATGGTGGTCATGGTCAGCACCGTGGTGATCCCTGGACATCAGCAGAGTCACAGTTTCAGAGACAAAAGCCCCGCATGTGATGTTTTGTGTCAGGTGTTAGTGAAGTTTAGTCGCAATATTCAACTGTTATAATGATAATCACTTTTGTGCTTCATCCAGATTTCT
The DNA here is from genome assembly GCF_057381915.1 of Diplotaxodon limnothrissa. Classification (NCBI taxonomy): domain Eukaryota; kingdom Metazoa; phylum Chordata; class Actinopteri; order Cichliformes; family Cichlidae; genus Diplotaxodon; species Diplotaxodon limnothrissa. The sequence continues at coordinate 29,604,172 of NC_140597.1, read as the reverse complement.
GTCTAGAATTTAAAGCTTTAAGAGCTTTAAAATCAAATTTTATTTATTTATTTACGAGTTGCCTTGAGGTGCTTTATACTGTAAGGTAAAGACCATACAATAATACAGAGAAAATCCCAACAGTCAAACTGCCCCCTTTGAGCAAGCACTTGGAAACAGTGGGAAGGAAAAACTCCCTTTTAACAGGAAGAAACCTCCAGTAGCACCAGGCTCAGAGAGGGGCAGCTATCTGCTGCGACTGGTTGGGGGGAGGGAGACAGGACAAAAAACACACTGTAGAGGAGAGCCAGAGATTAATATTAACTAATGATAAAACACAGAGTGGTTTATAAACACATAATGAGTGAGCAAGGCAAGAAACAAAGTGCATCATGGGAAGCCCAAAGCAGCCTAGACCTACTGCAGCGTAACTAAGGGAGGATTTAGAGTCACCTGATCCAGCACGAACTACTGTATATGTTTATCAAAAAAGGAAAGTTTTAAGCCTAATCTTAAAAGCAGTGATAGTGTCCGTCTCACAAATCCAAACTGGGAGCTGATTCCACAAAAGAGGGGCCTGAAAGCTGACGGCTTTTCCCCCTTTCTACCTTTTAATACTCTAGAAACCACAAGTAAACTAGCAGTATGAGAGCAAAGTGCTCTATTTGGGTGATACAATACTATCAGGTCTTTAAGATAAGATGAGGCCTGATTATTTAGCACCTTAATACTAATACTACCACGATGAACCCTTTAAATTTGATGTTAGTCATCAGTGTGGTCACATTAGCATGCAGAGCTTAACATGCTGATGTTAGCGTTTGGCCCAAAGCACCGCTCTGCCCAAGTCTATAGGTGAGTCATTCCCTGTGCAGGCTATGGTGCACTATAGCTACTGTCTGCCATTTTATTCCACTGGTTTTAGGCAACAAACTGCACAGTTTTCTGCATCTGATGCCATAACTCTGCATTTTATATAAGCTGCTTACAACTGAGGATCTACTATAGAGGCAGTGCATAATGAATGAACACAGATGTCTTTCTCGCTTCGCTGGAATTTGCCCCAGCATCAAACTAACTGAGCTCAGATGCTCATCTCCAAAGTATACGTGCTCGGGAACATGTGCATTTGCTCTTATGCTGTACAATGTATAGTGTTTAATGAACACAAGCAGTCAAATTTGAGAGAATGTGAGTCCACATGGAATAAAAAAACACCTGAGACTGCGATAGCTTACATCCCGTCGTGCAACCAATGATGATGGAACAAACTGTAGGCTTTAAAAAAAAAGGGCCACATTGCCACTGTAAACATCTGTTGTTAGTCACAGCACGATTCACCTGCTTTCCTGACATGTACACATTGTGTTTGATACAGTAGTCATCTGCCTGCACAATCTGCATTTGGTCAGATTCACACGTATTATAAATAACCCGGCAGCCAGCACTGTCACTGTAGCACGGAGCCTCGTCTCCCCATTGGCTGCACTTGTTCTCTTTTGGTTAGGACGCTGAGAGCAGAGCGGGGAGGGGGGGGGGGGGACATCTTTAAATCACGTTACCCTCTAAACGCACCGTCTGGGACTCTGACCTGCCAGCCGTCCCCACTTCCGAAAAAACAAACGGTGTGTGACAAGAAAGAGACGCGCAAAACGCAAAAGCTACCGACGTGCCAGTTTGACATTGGCGTGAGAGCGTGAGCTCCAAAGTGCACGGTGCATTTAAACAAATACAGCTGCGCTCGGGCTCTGATAAGCTGCGATCTCCGGCCAGCGAGAGGCTCCAAAAGACAGACAGGATGAGAGAAAGACAGCACACTTCAAGGTCGAGCTGCAGTGCCTCTCGCTCTGCATGACTCATGCATATAGTCATCTCTGAACAACAGACATTTAGCCAGGCAGCCTATCACACACTGCTATCACTCACTGTGCTTAGAGCTAATGAGGAAAAAAAGTAAACGCTGAGAAAATACAGGGAAAACATCAGGCTCGCCACAGACACAATAATGCAGAAATCCTGAGCATAATAATGTACGTTAAATGGCTCTTTTCATGCTCTGCTATCATTTGGCTCTGGGTTATTTCTGAGGGTCAGCGCTGAGCAGAAGCGAGCCGATCCTACCCAGGGCCACTCTGGCAGCCGATGCATCGTAGTTGATCCAGAAGGAGACCCAGGAGAGGATGGTAATCAGGATGGAAGGCATGTATGTCTGCAGGATGAAGTAACCAATGTTCCTCTTCAATTTAAAGCTGAGGGACAGGCGGGGGTAGGAACCTGAAGGAGGCAAAGGAGCAGAGGAAGTGGGATAGAAATAGAGTTTCCTCAGTGACACCAAATACATTTTCCTTGACGCAAGCGAGCCTGTCGCATACACTCTCTCTCTAATACTGACTGTCGATTTTATGTTAAAAATAAAAGGCCAAAAAATTGTTAACACAGCAGCTTATGCTAATTAAAACCTGCAAAACCCAGTGAAGCTTCTGCGCACCTGTGGAGAAGACGACGTTCTTGGAGATGAGTTTGTAGTCGACGATCGAGAACTGAGGCAGCTCTATCCTGTCCACGCCGGACACTGCGCCGTCTCCACCTCGCCAGTAAAACTCAATATCATCTGTGGTGTATCCATCTGCAGGGGAAAAAAGCCAGGACACTTAGAGAAACATTATCACCATCCATTAATGCTCTATAATATATCACAGCAAAGTGCTGTAATGTTAAAAGTCGTCTGCGGTTTTGTCTGTCTTTGCCCTTAACTATACTTAATGCTTGGCAATATCCACAGCAGCCGTCACCAACTCTGATTACATCTGAGGGGTCATAAGATGATTAGGAACTTTAAATAACAGGAAATTTAACAACATATTTTATGCTTTCTTGGAAAATAGAATGAAGGTGCCATTTTAGGGCTCTAAAAATATGAAATCACTTTTGGTTTAAAGTATTTAAAGTGTTTAAAATTTAAGGAGGTGTTGCAATTTGACTTTAAGAGCCACAAGCCAGAGAAAAGGCCCGCGGCGCTCACTGCAGAAACAAATCTCTATGATTGTGGTTAGGGTGAGGATCATTAAACTAACACACATTTAAGATCTCCCATTTATCCAGCCACTGCTGCAGAGGCCATCTTTGCATTAGGGGCTTGTCACATTTTAAAATTTTAAGGTTATAAACAGCAGGGAAGATTACAGAAACACCTACAGCCCTCAGAAATCTTTGAGCGGTGCTCTGAGTATTTGCTGGCAAACTTTGTGTAAGCGTAATCTCTATAAACATGCATTTATCCATTTGTCACTCAAAATTAATCATGAGCGTAAGAAGGAGGTGATTGTTGGTGATTTCAAGAACTTGCAGGAAGTAGAAGTCTCTCAGCTCCGTCACCGGGACAAGAAACAGAGGGACGCTCACTAAATATGTGGCTGCCGGTTCACTGCAGGTTTGTTTCCATAACCTGTTTCCATCAACCTGAAACAATTCGTGTAACTGCAAGAAGTTATCTGGTTGACAACGTGTTTATTTTTCAGCACTTTAAAGCAGGAAGCTAATTTCTACATAGCTGCACACATCGTGAATGGAGACAAAGGAACCTATCTGCATATAAAAAATTAATCAACACTCAGCATTTTCAACTCTCTGTGTGTGAAGCATGTATATGTACCAAGAAACATGTTCTCGTCTGAACTTTATCCTGCTACAGTCAACGGAGCGGCGTCGTGTGCTCACCCAGGGAATGGCCGTCTCCCTACTCCAAAGCTCCACTTTGACTGCCGCATGCTCAAAATAGAGGCAGTGACCTATTCAGATGTGATGAATAATTAAAGTCCGAGGCTTTGATTTTTAAAAATTAACACAAAATTCTTTGTTGCTATGGCGCTGACACTGAAGGTGAAGTTAGTCACGTCGGGTTGTTATTGGTCGGACGGGCAGCCGGCTTCACCCACAGGCCTTTTTTTTTTCACAGCAGACATTTTGATTTGTCATAGTTGGAGAAGCTCAGGTGTTACTAATAATATCAGCAATGGCTTCCTTCTGCACGAACCTGCATGCACAATGTCAGGAAACTCAACAGCCACCATTCGGTATATTATTTATACCTGTGCTTTTCCTACTGCGATGTGTCTGCTGTGGAAGAAAGAAACTCTGTCTCTAGGGTGGTTTTAACATCTTGCATCACTGACAGTTAAGGTAATGGCACACAAATACAGATTTTCTTTCTTTCTTCTTCTTTTTTTTTGTTGCTGTTTTTGTTTGAAAGAAAAAAAAAGAAATCCCCCGAAACAGCTGGGTCCTGTAGCTCATGGCCAATATTACTCAAACAGGAGTAAATTCTGCATCTGTTAAGGTTCTGCAACACATTTGGTGCTCTGGTGAGTATTCACAGCAGCAGGATGAAGTACGTGGGATCGACTCAAAACAAACTCACAGTGTGTGATGACAGTAATGAAGAAGGATGTCCATCAGTGCAACACAGAAGCTCTCTGGTGCAGAGGGAGCACCAACTTCTCCGATATTTGTTTAAAATTAGTCTTATTCTTTAATTAAAGCTTTTCTTGCCAGGGCAAACTATGGCACTGAATACTGAATGCATCTGCAGAGCATAAAGCAGTGGATGCTGGAACTCCACACCAGCAGATAAATAAGCTCTACCGTTATCGTCACAGCATTACCCCAATTAGTGTACCATGCTGCTGTTGAGGTGCAGCTCGGTTAAGTTCTTATCGGCTACGTCAGGCTGGGGATCAGCGGGGTGTTGAGTCATTTGGTAGAGGGGAGTTTTTTTTCAATATGAAGGGAGCAGTTTATGGCCAGTACATTCAGTTAGTTTGTAGCTCCATTCGTTCCAGACCATTGTCTCTGTTAGTGCATTACATCACTGCACTCAACCTGGTCTATCAAGACTGATATGAAGGGTGCCTGAGCCAAAGATGTGCATGGATACTGTATGTCAGCATTTATATGTGCATAACAGATCGTATTAGTTGGTGTTAGAGGGGAAGAAATGCTTTCTTTTTTTTTTCCTCAGTGCAGCACGTGAGTCCCACGGCCTGAGCCGCAGCAGTGAGTCGCTGATGTATCGGGGGTTTCTGGGGTTTTAAAACTTGTGTCTGTTAAAAATGCATTGAGTTTATCAAGGGGAGTGAGACTTCTCTGGGCTCATTAGTCTGAATAAAATAGCATGCTCTGGCATGAAGAGATTCCAACGTTAAAACCGTTGCCAGTTAATCCATATGAGAGCAGATACTGCCTGGTGATCAAAACTGGAGCTGTGTGTGTGTGTGTGTGTGTGTGTGTGTGTGTGTGTGTGTGTGTGTGTGTGTGTGTGTGTGTGTATTTCTGCCTGAGAGAGGAGGAGAGAAAAAAAGAGCATATGAGTGATGGAGAGAGAGATAAAAAGGCTGGGAGGGAAAAAAAAAGAAGAGGATGAGACCGTGCGAAGAAAGGAGATGAGAAACGGAAAGAGAGGGTGATGGGGAGAGAGATGGCAAGCATAATGGGAGAGGAGCAGCGGGGGAGGGGGGGTGGTTCTGACCCGCGCTGTTTTTGTGCTGCTTAACGCTGCTGGCAATAGTGTGATCAAACCCGGGAAGACTGGGCCTACACCACATCCCAGCCCCATAATCCTTCTCCTAGGGGACCCAGATAATACACGCAGAGGACCTCGTCTTTCTCTCTCACGTTCCTCCTCTCTTTCCTCGCTCCCCTGACTCGAGAGCACCGGATCACGTACAATTACAAACTCCACGTGAAACTGAGTCTTTGTACTTCACAAACATGGAGGCGGCTTCACGAGAAAGCTGAACACAACATCCACTATCAGCACCCTCCTGAAATACTGGACCTAATCAGGCTCCTCCTCGCCTTGGGAAGCCACTGCAGTAGCAGTTGAATTAATTAGGCTGGATGTTATCAGTCACTGAGCCATTAGTGATGTTCCTCTTCTTGATGCATATCTCTTGATATCTCATCAGCCTTTCTCAGCATTTTACATCCTGTCTTATCAACTGTCTTTCTACCTCGGTGCCACTGGGCTGGCAGACTGTTTTCAGGACGGTTTTCCGAGCTGCATGCGTACGTGGGATCTCTTTAATTCGATGTCTTCGTGTGGGTGTGAGAGCTGGTTGTCAGGGACAACGGTACTTACAGCTTTCGATCTCCAGGGTGCAGTTTTGCTCATCTAGAGGGTAGCGGCGCAGGTCCATCATGCAGGCTGCGGTTGTAGTGATCCTACACACACAGAGAGGGATAAAGAAATATAGGATTCAACGCAGAAACAGGTGGAGGCGGCCACGAGCAGGCTGGGTTCATTTTATTTGACCTTCACTGCGCAGAGTAATGTAAACATCCCTGCAGGATGTTGGCAAACCTGAAGAGCACCAGACATGAAAGCCATTCTTCCGGAAATAATAGGTTCAAATGGAAAATGCCATCAAATGTGGGGATCAGGATTAACTCAAAATCAGATGCTGTTTGGCAAATCTGAGAAACCATTCCAACTGGCCGAGGCAGATGGCCGCGCTCCCGGAGCCTGGTTCTGTCTGGTTTCCTTCTTGTTAAAGCACACTTTTTACATCAGCCTCAGTTCAAGCCTCCATAAATCGTAAGCTGATGCTGACAATGTCTTTTTATTGAGAAATTCTTTTCTGCTTTTATTATGAAATTTACTGCATATTTTATTCTAATGACAAGATTGGGAAACTATTAAAGCTAGTAATTACTGTACTTAACAAAGTGTGGAATTTGGACACTATGCTGGTTTTACTTTTATCCCATAAAGAGATAAAAAAAAAAAAAAAGCAGGGTTCAACGTCTGGTCAATGGGCTCCTTAAAAAAAGAGCCGTCGAGCACAGGCCAGTCATATCCAACAGGTTCAGTCAGGGTGACGCACTTCCTGTTATAGATGACAAGTTGGCCATAGCTGAGACGGGCTGGCACCCGGCCGCACCAAACCCCTGAGGCTGTCTGAGAGAGACTGGCCACACAATCTAACTATGGGGGCTAAATCTAGCGTAGACGTGTAAGACGAACCCCCTCACACACACGCACAAACAAACACACTGATTGATATAAAACATGATGGTGTCACACGACCATTAATAATAATAGCAGCCTGTGGGAGAATTCCCAGTATAGGTTGAAGTGTTTGTCATAACCGCGGGTTTTCCTTGTCACAGCTGATTACGGTCACATCATCGATTTATTGTGTTAGCGGTCCATTCATTCGTACGTGGCAATGAAAAAGGTCACTGAGTAGCCAGATCATCCAGTAAAAGTCATGCTACATTTACACTTTACATTCATTGGACATTCAGTTCAACAACAAGGATCCCTCAGTGTCGCACAATCATAATTTGTCTTTATTCATAATTGCACTTTCCATCAATATATTAGTTCATATGTCCTTTTATTCTTTATTTCTTCAGTTTCACCATTTTGTGAAATACAGTGTTTGTAATGGGAACAAATGAATCTTGCTGCTTATCACTGAATTTGAACTAATACAAAAATAAATGAAAGGTAAACTGTCCTTATAAGAGAGGTGATGTGAACAAAAAGGCTTCATGATGATCATTTTACAGTGTTAAGCTGTAAAACAAACCCGCTGTCCTTATTTGAGGGCTTATGAGGGTCACCTTTGCACATCTCTGTTCAGAAATTGGGCCTCAGGAGGATATGCAATTTTATAAATCAGGGACAATAAATATTAAATAATAAAAAAAATCTGTTGTTTACCATTAAAAAACACAAGCAGTGGTGTCTGGATTTGCTTATTTTGATAAATCAAAGACTTTACGTCATTCCACTATTTATAAAATCATAATGGAAGTGCTACCATGGGAAAAAAATTTATGACAAAGTGCTGAAATGTATATTGTTTGGTGTGCATTGTCATCTCCTGAAAGCCTGTAAATGTTTTAAACATGAATAGAAATGGGCAAAAAAATGTTCTTAGTTCACACATTTTTCAAATCGCTGCTGCTTTGAGATTGAGAACGTGGTCCCGTGGAGCTGCGGGGACACTATGGCAATAAAAAAATACAATCACAATGCCTTCTCTCGGTTAACTTCATCACATCTACAGATGCATCTTTAAGAGCGCCTTGTCTTTAATAATTAAGAGCAAACTTTATTTGAAATCTTTCTGCATAAGATGTTCAGCTCCCTCAGGCCGAGGCTGGCAAGTTTGGGATTTCATTTTTTCGAGCTGCAGAGTCTTCTTTCACACACTCGGGCTCTCTCCGTCTCTGCCTCCTTTTTTCTTGCTCTCTGGGCTCTTATGTAAGAGCCAGTTAGCAGGGCCATGGTGCACTGGGGGATTAAAACAGGAGGCTCATTTCTGTCCTAGTTTACCCCTTTTTTATGGCCACAACTTCCCAGGATGTTGTGCTCGCATAGCCGGGCACTCATCACTCACCATCATCGCCATCGCCATCACTAAATCATCGCGGTGGCACAGAGGAAACACAGGGGAAAAGCAGAAATGAGGCCAAAATGGCAGGGGTAAAAATAACAGCCTATTTATAGCCCACCTACATCATCAGCAGAAGTCTCACAGCTTTCTCGTCTGAGACTCCGCACGGCTGATCAAGAACTGCTTCTGCACCCCCCACCCCACCCGGCTGAGCTAGAGCATCCAAAACCTGCTCTAACAATTACCCCAAAAATGCAAATAATGAGCACGCAGGAGAAGCAGGACGAGGGTTTCTCTCTGCAGGATTCCCTCCCCATCTTTGAATCTCCTCCTCCTCCTCCTCGTCTTCGTCATCTCCACTGCAGAGAGAGTCTGCTGTGGACCTCTGCAGCAGCAGCAGCAGCAGCAGTTGTCATGAAGCACAGGCTTGTTTGCTCTTCATCAACATCAGAGCCGGTCCGTCTCTCGCTCATCCCAACCTGCCGGCGGAAAGGCCATGCTCTCGCAGATCACGCAGAATCAAACACGCTACATTTGCTCTGCGTCGGAGCTAATAGGACACAGAGTCTAAAAAAGGCTGTTTTTTTCTTTTTTTGTCTATGTTCCTCTAACAGTTCAACCCAGGCGCGCTCTCTCTCTCTGTATATGTGTGTGTGTGGACCCCCCTAAGGCGGCCTGTGCACCTTTATTCCAAATGACCTTGTTTACGGACATAACACAACCACCACGAATTCCCAGACAGAATCTCATTTCGAGGGAGCATCAGAGAAGAAGAGGCCAAAATACAGATGAGAGGGGGATTTTTGCAGGTTCCAAACCTGGTGCAGGCTTACTTAAACTGACATTTTATCATGCATGCAGGCATCAGGAGAAAAAAATAGAAAGATCATTTCAGAAGTTAAATTAAGATGGAGAAGCTTCCTCCATTTTGGATAGAGAGCCCATGTTGAGCTGAGCTAACACATGCAGGATTGTCTCTTCCTGCTCAGGCAGGTCACAGAGCACATCCAATCAAAAAGCAGGAAAAATAAAGAGGTTTCTACGTTTCCCTCTCGCCTGATCTGTAACTTCAGAAGGAGATAACTCTAAAAGTGATCCCATTGACAGCATTCGCACGGGATATCATTGTGCATTTTAGCTGCAGAGCAGAAACGTTCCTCGGCCTGACAGAAGACGACGTCAGTCTCCAAAGCACAAGGATGTGTCCTCTCACAACACAAAAGGAGTTACAATAGTCACAGAGAAAGGAGGGAGGGTGGAGAGGGAGTGGGGAGAATCCTAATAATTTCTCCATTTTGAATGAAGTCTGACCTTCACGTCTCTTTCTCCCTCTTCGGCTCAGTCTCTCTCTGTATGCCAATGTGGAGCGACATACAGCACGAGTCACGCACTCGGTGTCTATATTTCTTTTTCATTTTTTCCTCCATTCCTGCATAAAATGAAAAGCTAAGTGGAGTTTGTGTTTTCCTGTTGTGTGTGTATATGTGTGTTTTTTCCTCGCAGCCTGGGCAGTATCTGTGTTATTGGCTGAGCCTTTTCAGGGGCTGGGTAATTAGATCAGACTGCCTCTCCCCGAGAGTCAAACCGAGCTCTAAAGTGACAGTTGGGAGCACTGTTGTAATTTTCTGCTCCTCCTGGTAATTGAAGACCAGGATTTGGCAGGATTGGGATGCACTATATATCCACAGAATAAGGAGTAAACAACACCCTCACTCTTCCTCCTTCGTGTGCACCCCTGAAAATAACACTCACTCATTCACACGCACATGTACCCAGAGACACAAACTGCACACACAGACACACACATCTCCTGCAAACTAAACAGTTTAACCTACTGGTGTTTGCCAGTTAGCGTGTTAGCTGGTTTCAGCTCAGCACAAATACTCCTCCTGCAAGATCAATAATATGTTTACTTTTGCCCCTCATTATCTAAGGATTTAGCAATATTACCTGATATTTTATAGTCAAACATTTTAGCTTAATCTCCAAAAAGAGAGATTCAGCATATAGTAAGGGGGTAAAATTATAGGGGCAGGAAGCTTTCTGGTTTTCAGTCTGTAGTTCAAGCACTATAAGATAAGTCACCTTGAGCAGGCTTTACTTGCATTAGAAGGATGGCATGTGATGACTATTAGCTGGCAATTATTACTTGCCAAAATTAGCTTGCTCTATCCAGAGGCTGAGTCAGCAGACCAGTCGGTAGATTTTAGAATAAATTTAAAATGTATTTAAACGTTTACAGACGGTTGTTTGGTTGAGTTTTTCTGTGTTTATATTGTACAGATTGAATAAGAGAGTCGCTGTGTCCTGCATGTGGCTTCATCTACTCCCGTGATTTAATATCACAGCAGAGGTGAAGATATCCTGACCGCACCGCTCCATAAACATGTCAGCACCCATAGATTTCTAAATGACATCTTTTAGTTTCCTACCTTCTTCATTCTTCATAATGCAAAACTTGCTCTAATAAATGAGGAAATGAAGAAATCTCTGTATGTTTGTGATGTTTAACAGCCATTCATGCAGTTTAGTTCAAAATTGGCAGGTGTGCCACTGGAGGCCTCTGGAAGTGCTGTGTAGAGTTTATCCACATAATAAAACAGAAAAGTGGGACCCACCCACTCCATACTGCCAGTGGATATTAATCACTGAAGTCAATGACTTTTTGATTGTCACATTGCTGCAAATCAAAATAGAAAAAAACAAAAATACACTTGACTTGGAAAAATTGGTGGTTGCTGGATGATTGCATTTAATTTTTTTTTAAAAATGCAATGGCTTGCAAGTAGATGAGTATCCAAAGTCCTCAGCCACTGGGGGACCACTTAAGATTGCAAGATGATTGCACAGGTCGCCTGATGGGAGGCAACCTGTCTCCAAACACTTGTCATCTGACTCACTTTCAGAAAAATCAGCTAAGATTTGCAAAAATGTATTTAAAATTTATACAAGCAGAGAGATTATAAACACATCGGGATCAATCTGAGTCAGTCTGTGCTAATGGATACAACTTATCTGCAATGCATCTCTTTGCAGTAGGAGACTTAGACTAGTTGCCAACTGGTTGTATTCTGGTTCTATTATGTCAGAGCAAGGTTGCCAAGGTTGTCTTTGTCATGTTGCAGTTGAATCACTGTCCTGAAGAAACTATGTTACTGTTTTTGGAGGAATTTCTGAATTTCAGAGATTCTGGCTGGACACTGAGTGGAAGTAGGTAAACAGTGTGGTTTTTCACTTTCATGTGGATTTCTGTATATGCAGACGGCAACTGACAGAAAAAGGTTTATGATTTCCTGCGATTTATTCATTCACAACCAGTTTACATGGAATTGTGACCTTGACCCTACTCAGCTGCAAACTGATAACACACTCATCGCCTTTTTGACAAACCTAAGCTGCACTGAAGAGTGCTACTACCTGTAAGACCTGGTCCTCATGGCTAAAGCAACCATTTCAAAAGCAACAAGATTACAAGATTTCAAAGGCACAGCTGCAATAATTTTAATTACCCTCCGATTCTTCAATGTACTTTTACATCAATAGTTAATGTTTATGTCCTACATACATATAGATTTACTCATGAGAGTGGTCCCTTTCACAGTTTACATGTTTATAAATAATTAGGAAATGGCTTTCAGGGGCAGTAATTATGGTGGAACTACTTGGAAACATTTCGTCTCTACTTTTTACTCAGATACATGTATTTGACAACTGTAGTTACTCCACTTTTCCTTTCCTCTGACAGGATGTGTGCTCACATACATCCTCTTTCCTATAGACTCTCAGTTAGCCATCTTCTCCACACCCACTAAAGCTGTGTTGTTGCAACCAGCTGACCCGTCTCTACAGGTACGTGTCAGTGTGCTCAGAGCACGCAAGCATCTGGCCGGGCTGACTCTGACAGCAGCTTGTGTCTGGACTCGCTAGCATCAAATAAAACCTGGACCAAACCCACGAACCAAATAACGGAGAAGAACTGACAAGGACAACGCATCCGAGGTAAAAACCACATGTTTCTGCTGCGCACACCCCCTTAAAATTTCACAACACTCTTACAACTCCCCTGGCTTTCATTGCTTTTTGGCTGTTATGCAAAAAATATGTGTTAGGCTTATATAATTGAGTCAGAGTGTTCGGAATTACATTTCTCGACTGTTGAGACAAAATGTAGCGATGAATAATGTGGTGCAGTGCAGATACTTAAATTTTTTAAGCAGCCTTTGCGCAAGAAGGGCATCTCAGTCAAGAGAGGGAACGACTGCAACATCTTGAATTAGCAACAATAACCTCAGCTTTTAACACACACACATGCATGAACACACACGCACACGAAAAGGCGGTGACAGATCAGAGGAGGCAGCGGCACAGTGATGGACGGGTTGCGTTAGCATATGCAGTCAAATACGCAACGTCAGTACAAATACAGATTCAGTGTTTGTATTGAACTGCTACATTATTGATTATGACTTTATCAATTATGGATGACAGCATCCTCAGAGGCATCGCAGCCCTGCGCCACAAAGAGACATCGTGTAGATGGGCTGCACACAATCAGAGTCAGTTCAGCTTTTTATTATTGATGATCATCAGGAGATATGAAAGGCTACAGTACAAGTGCATATAGTTCCTCCTATACACACCTTCTATACTTCATTACGACCCGGGGTGTTATTTTTTTTTAGATTTGTGGCTTGTGTGCAATTAATTCGATGACATTAGCATGGAAAGTCAATAAGTCAGTGGTATAGATTATTGAAATCACTGAACTCTAACTTAAACAGTCAAACGTAACCTTTCTGTGCCCAAACACAATCACCAATCCTTTGATATCAATAAAGAAGCGGGAAAAAAAACAGGAAATACACACATTTGCACTTTTTCTTACTTTAACAGGTGTTAATTTTGTGTCATATCAGCTTTTTTAATAATCAGATTTAGGTTATTCTTTGAAAACACTGCCTTTTTCAATATATATATAACCCTGGGTTTTATTTTAAAATGCCTTCTTGTTGAGCAGCGCTACACAAACACACCTGCCTCGCTTGGCCTCCATGTTGCCTCTTCTTTTCAACCTTGTTAATCATCTCAGAAAGCGGCACCATGGGCAGCCTCGTAATAATCCCTCATTGCGTATGAAAAGTGCAGCTTGACTGCTCTGAGTAGAGTTTGGAGAGGCTGAAATATCTTCTCTTATTTTCTTACTTTTTTTTCTTTTTTGTGGTCCAACCAGATCATTTGCCAATAAAAACAATTCATAAAGACACAGCTATGACACATAAAAGTCTTACCTGAGTCCGTACAGCACCGTTCCATCAGGGTGGAGACGAATCATCCTGTTCTTCACTGTGACGCCATGCACAAAGGACTTCTTGTCGTTGAGGAAATAGGTGTCAGGGACCCACAGCTGGTCAGCCACTCGGTTATCCAGAGTCAGGTTGTAAGCAATCTCAGAGTAGGAGAGCCGCTTGTCCCGCCACGCTTGCTGGAAGTACATTGTCAAGGTGTAGTCCTGCCAAACAGAGGTGAACTACATTTAACGCCACAGTCAAACTCATTGTACATTTTTTTTATATATGTTTTATTTTCATCACCATCTCAACCGGGGAGCACATAAAGCTCTACCGGGATGTCATGTCACGCTCATGTCTGAGCCATGGCATGTTTTCATGGGCTCTGCATAGTGAGAAGGTCAGCCAAAAGGTCGTCGGTGGTCTGAAAGGCCACAGCCTGCACTAGGGGGCCCGTGGTGGCCGGGGTTGGGGGGTTAATATTCAACTATCCTCCATTAATTTTTAGACCATAACCAGAGGGCAACTTTCTCAGCTGGCTGACTATTGTCTCATGCTAAAAATATCTGCTTCCACTTGAGCGAATGAAGCTGCCTTCTGCTTTACAGAGACAATACCCTCTTTAATGCAAACTCCTGGTAGATATCTGCAGCTGGGGCTTTCTCCCTCGCTCTCTCTTTTTATGTTCTGACTTTGCATAATAAACAATCACAGCGACTGAGATTCAGGGGAGACTTTTCCAGATTTAACCTTAGTGGGGAGGGGGAAAAAATCAGTATTTATACTGTACAGTTTGTTTTTACACATGCTCAGAGATGTGGTAGAAAACCGTACCTCCTCCTCCTCCCTCTCCGTGTGTATCTTTTCTCTGCTTCTCACTCTTAAAAACAGACTCACACCCACACACAGCCACAGCGAAAAACAGCACTGCAGTCGGATCTGCTTGGTTACAGTGTGTTGCAGTGCAATCAGCGAGTGGGAAAACAAATTAAAAAATACGGTCCATGAAACAAGGCCCTTGAGCTTTTACTCCAAGCAGCCATCATCATCACTTATCGCTGTGTTTCTATGTTTCAGAGCCCCATCAGAACACATTGGCGTGACGCTGCCGCACAGTTGCCACTGAACACTAAATTCACTGTGTGCAGCGTGCCCGACCGAAGTATTAGTGTAAAAAAGGCCATCTAAAAATACACCAGATTCTGCCATCTTGATTTTTTCTTTTTCAGAAATAAAAAAAAGTCACGCGAGGACAGCTGCTTCCTTATCCTGTTTTACAAGGGTTCCCACTGAACCCTCCTCTCACACTCGCTCCCTCTCTGTCTCATTATCAGCCTGTCGATCGGATATCTCTATCACCTTTGGGATCGTTAGCTGCTGCCTGCAGGCTCAGAGTACATCACAAACCCAGGCAGCACATCCTGTGATACACTCCTGTCTTTATCGCAGGAAAACAAACAGGCCTCTCTTTAGCAGAATTATAAAAGAAATAACACATAATATTAACCCAGTCTGAGAAGATGGTTACAGAAATTATTGTTGTGGAAACTTTCTGTTAATGTGGTGTCAGTCTTGCAGAGAGAAACACCTCAAGACATTTTGGTGGATAAAGTCACAATGTGACAAGGAGGCTAAGTAATAAAGACAACAAACTGCAGTTCCTCACGTGGCCACTTGAGGCTAGCTTCAAATGTGAGTCAATCCCCATAGACCTCCATGTTAAAATGCCCACCTTTGCACCAGTGCAGTCCATCTGATCACTACTAGATATTCTGCTGAGGCAGTGTCCTTGCTTTTAAAGCCCCAGCTGCAACTCAAAAACACTCAGAATAACTCGGATAATAGCAATAGCAAGTCTGTGTATGCACCTTGCTAACCAAGCAAACGTTAGAGATGTTAATAATTTAGCTATGCAACTTTTCTCGAACTGCTGTGGTTCATGAACACAAATTGTCGGGTTTCTTTGTGTCAGTAAGTGTGTATTTGTAAGTAATGTGCTGTGTGTGTGTGTGTGTGTGTGTGTGTGTATTTGCATATATTAGTTTTAGTTTGCATAATTTTTGCTGCATCCAGCATTTTTTGTGTGCAATTTATGGTGTAATTTATTTATGTTGTTCTAGAGAAAAAAATCACTCTGATCTCTCAAAAACAAATGTATCAAATGTCATGCATTAACGTTAAGCGTTAATCAATAACATATTTAAAAATGACAGAAATTACATCTGAAAAGTCTGTAGCTCAAATTTGAGTCTCTGGTGTTAACAGTGAATTAATCGGCTCCACAGCCACAAACCCCTCCACCTTCCGAATGAAGACTGTGGAAAATATTAACATAGTGAAAATGGAATTAAATCAGTACATATGACAGTGGGCCGATGAAAAGTTGTGTTCATGATGGGAATTTTATATTGAGGCAAACAAAATGATGCCAAATTTGTGCCCAGAAACACAAATCATTAGATTAAAAGGTCCTGATAAACTGCTGTGAGGAAGGTTTGTGTCCAAATATTCTTACTTCTGCCTCCAACAGCCAAGATGGCGACAAAAACGGTAGTCCATAAACCAAAGGGTGATGTCACAGTTGCCAGGTCCATCTTTAATATAGAGTCACTGGTGTGAACCGGGAGTGCCATTATCCTATTTTTGATTTTCTTGTTTGCAGTCCCAGCTCTCAACTTGAAATTACTCGAGTAACTAAAACCTAAAGATTTAAGAGTCCTGAAGATATAACAGAAAGATAACCAGCAAATTCTGGTGATTACCTGGTGATATTAGTTTCAGTCCATTTCAGCATTATTACACTGAAAATGAAATGTCCTTTCTTAAAATGACACGATGCATTTAACTTCAGTTATAGTGATTATTCAATTTAACTTGTTCACACTGAGTTTTCTGGACTTTCAGCCTCCATACTTGTTTCAGTTAATTATATTCTAAACAAGGAGCATTGCCACACTCAAAGGACTGCTACTGTTTAAGTTTAGGTGTAAGTTCAGATAATGAATTAAGTAATAATCAGACTGTTAACATAGCATGTTGTCTTTAGATGATACAATGGAAAATGTGTATTTCAGCTCATTTATGTGATTGTAACATGTGTTTACAAAAAGAGTGTGAGAAGATGGAAAAACAACCGACTGTTTTCTGTGTTCGAGGTCATGAGGCGCTTTCTGTGTCGTTGTTATCAAGCAGGCGCCTATGTGACAGTGAGAAGAAAACCCTCCACAGCTGATCACACAGTTTGTATCCACACAATGAGCATAAAGGAGCTGCTAATTTCCTTTTCTGCATCGATGCTAATGCAAAGACTGCCTGTACTGTATTGATCCCTCTGCAGAGTTTCTTTCAATAAATCTCAGAAAACCCAGTTTGGCTTCAACGCTCAGTTTATTTTTTTCATAAGAGTTTGTTCACTTTTCATGGAAGAAGACAGGGGCCACTGAAAAAATAAAAATGAAAAAAAGACAAAAAATTCTGACATTTTTCTGACAAAATTCAAACTTTGATTCCAGACTTCTGTTTTTAATTTTCAAATTTTACAATTCTAAAGTAAAGTCAGCTTTATTTTAATTCACCGATTAGAATAAAACAATAATAAATAATAAAAATAACAGCCTGTTACCAAAATCTGTCGCTACTCCCCGTATAAACAGTAAACGCTCAATAGTAGGCAACAAATAAAAATCTGATTTTGAATCATTGTGAAGTGTCTCCTGTACTCGGATACTAAATGAGTCACATATTCACAACGGACATTTTATCCTGTCATAGTAGGAAAAGTTTAGGTGTTACTAATAAGATAAAGATTTCTGACATGACAGCGTGACAGTGAGGCAGTTACACATGTACTTTTCTGACTGTGACCTCTCAGATTAGATGAGGAGTGGACACCAAACGATGTGAATGCTAAAACCTGGATTTTAAAGATGCCTGTCCTCGTTTTAAAGTGTTGAGTTTGCATATTTGCAGGACCTCTGTGTGTGTGCGTTAGAGGTTTTAACAGTATAGATATGCGCAGAGAACACCTGGGCCTGCACGCTGCCTCCTGGCTGTGCTGTAAAATGGCAGCATAATTACGTCCTTGCAGATGGTGCTGTTTACCTTGACTTGGACATCACTTGAGCATAGAGAGAGACACAAAGTACAGCTGCCTCACCTCTCTCTCTCTCAGTGCAGCCTGAGAACCAAATCTGCAACACAGAGTACTGCAAGGGAACAGTTTTGTAACAGACGAAGTGCTGGCTGAGTCATGCTGTGCAGGTGCTGTGCAGTAAAATAAGCAGGACAACCATGTTATTTTTATGCAAAAAAACCCTCAAAAGCCTAAAAAAAATAACGAGGTTATCTTTGAAAATCTGACAAATATGTTTCTGCATCTTGTATATTAGCATTCAGTCACTAGGGCTGTGTAAGGAGAGAAAATCCTGATTGACTTTTCTCCAATCCGCACCCAGAAAAAAGCTGCAGCTAGTCGGAGCATCCCATGCTTGAGCACTGGTCTCCAGAGCGACCTTCAATCTCCTTGTCACAAGCACTTCTCAGAAACTCCATTAACATCACACAGACAGCCAGTAAGCATCAGTGAGGGAGAAATCTTGTGGAGAGCACCAACATTTAAAAGAAAAGGCACGACAGCACCGTATACATAAACACAAAGAGCATACAAACGAGGCTCGGCTAACTTGAAAAAACATCAAGGCTGGGTGCACAGTGACAGTGTCTCGCTGCAGATATGTTTCTGGGCTAACAAACCCCCATTAAGAACCTGACAGAGTGACAAGGAGTACATTTGTGTTTCCCTGAGAAATCTGACAGACTATGGTTGTTACAAGTCCTCCATTACAACTACATCAGCTGTCACAAGCGACATAAGAGGGGGGCTGCACATAGATGGGCTTAACACAATATACTGCTGGGTTTGTAAATTTAGATTTGAAGGAAAAGTTGACTTTAAGCATTCACTTTTCATAAACATATAAACTGCTTCCTCTGTTCTGTCTGTGCAAAGCAGTCACATTAGGTTTAGGAAGGGGTAAGGGTGATGGTATGTGCCTGAAACTTGTTTTTGTCTTTTCAGATTGAACTCATTTTTAGGTGACATTATTTTCCAAGTCTCCTTTTTCCCAGAGAATGGTTTGGTTTATTGAAATTGCTAATCAACAGTAAAGGATGATATTTATCATACATTTATTTAGGTAAAGGTGAAATTCCCTTGATAATCTTAAAAAAATAAAAATAAAAAATACTTTTGCACTGACTACCCTGCTACCTTGATTATAGTGAAAATTCACTAGATTTTATATAATACATATAACATAATAAACATAAGGAGTAAGAAACTGTAACTTTACTTAAGAAAATTGTAAAAACAAAACAAATTTAAAAAACGATAAGGCACCGTGAACGCTGCTCAGTAATACAAATAAAATACAGCTGTTTACTGTGATTGGGTGTGCTTGTGTTACCACGGTGATTTGCTGCAGTGTAGACTTAGTAGGAAACTAACGCTAAAATACGAGAAACCCCGTTGCCAGTATTTACTCTTAATCAACGGGATAATTTTTTACAGTGTGTGAAAAGACACGTCCACAGACAGTCACTTTCATGTTCTTTATTAATTTCTAATTAATAATTTATTAAGTCGCTGTCCTGCACTAATTCCCACCGTAAAACATAATTAAATGTGATGGATATAATTTGTACTTGTTGTTAATAATGCTTTCTATACAGCACTCCCTTTTTTTGTCAAACATTTTCTGCGACAGACCAGTCAGCCTCTCTGTGGTTTATACCCACACAATGATAAATACATTACAATATTTATGAAAAAAACATTTTTACTTGTTCGTTGTCTTCATTAAAAGACTAGTTTTATTATTAATAATACTAATAATAATAATAATTTTTGCTAAAGATATTTTCACTGTGGTGAAATATACACATTAAATAAAAAATAATACTAAAACAAAAAAACTGATCCATGGATGTTTGGTTTGTGCACCTTTCCCTCGTCTCTCTGCAGCTTTGCAGCAGTAGACAGAAGTCCACCATATTGCTAATGCTCTCCTGTGCTTGGTCCTGCTGTCAGGCGCTCCAGCAAAAGCAGGAAGAATCTGCTAATAACAAAATCTACTGTGTGTGAGGAGACAACTGGACATTTGGGGAATAACGAGCTTGTCTGCAGACGTCTCAGCATTTACAAGCGGAGGCACATACCCAGAACAACTGGTCAAGCTGAGCGTATTCATTTGTCGTTCTCTATCTGTGTTTCTGGTTAAGTACAGTCTTCAAATTAAATATTAGGGGTCAAGGGGGCTGTAAGTGCATTCTGAATGAGTTGCCAGCCATGCACATCCTGAGGGAAGTGACAACATGGCCTTTATGACTCTCTTTCCAGTTGGTCATTTTTCAGCTACTTAGTTTCAGTGGAGAAAGTGCCTGACAGAATCATTAACAGAGTCATCAAAACACATTAAAGGCTTTTAATGGAGCTGGATAACTTACATCCCACTTTAGGAAGCTTAGATTTTTTTCCCTTTGCACTGGCCACAATGAAATTAGATTAAAACCAATTTAAAGTTTGTGCAACGTTATGCTGCGGGACTCTACAAGGGTAAGTTAATAATAAGAACATTCAGTACATTAGCAAAGCAGCGATTTCCTGTTATTATATAAGTCCCGTTGGAAAAAATCGTGGCATAATGTTTGCATTTCCATTTAAGTCACTAACTTCCTAGTGTTCAAAATATGCATACTTTTCCATATTTAACAATGTATGTTTTGCCAGATTTTACCTTTAGGTGTAGCATAAAGCTCGTGTGCCTCTTTACAGTACCTTAGGTTTAACAGTTTAAGTGACCATGGACTAAACATTAAGGCAGAAGAGCCGGCATGCATGTAAGAAAGCTGCAGGATTAAGTGTTGTTCTTGCGCTGTTGTAATTATACTGCTTACCATATTAATCTGTTACTGTGTGCGTCCACTCAGCATTACTAATGACAGTGTTCTGGATAACCTGGATTCTTCTCTTAAGCTTTTTTGGAAAGCTCAGCAGAGCAAAGGCAGAAAGAAGAATTGAAGCAGCAACACATGAAAAAAAGTCTTTCTTGTATTTAAATGGTAGAAAGGTGTGAATATATCTGAATGAAAATGTGCAAATTTAGGTAACTAGGTGGTTTTTTAAAAGCCATTCATCACGCAGAAGCTCGATCAGTTTTTAATCAGCTTAGATGATAAGCAGGGAGGGTTGTGGGTTCGAAGCTTCTGGTGATCTGGAGGTTTGGACCAGGCATGCTCTCCCTAGGTTAAGTGCTTGATCCTAAACTGACTCCAGGTGTGATGTGAACACCTGTCTGTGTCTCTGTGTTGATGGGATGGTGTTCAGAGTGTCCAGAGGCTTTGAACCAGCCACAACCAGGACTCCAGGTGTATAAGAAGTTAAGAAAATGGATGGAGAGAAATAGAAATTAAAAACAAAATGCTAAAACAAAGTCAAAACAACCTTCACCTGGAATATAAGTGATAGAAAAATCTCAAAAAAGTCTCATCAACAAAAAAAGAGGCCTTTTCCCCCTTGACTTCATTGGATCCACCATATAAAAAAAGAAGAAGAAAAAGAGGAAAAAGAAATGGCTGGGTTGTCATAGCAACACTGAGTAAAAATAACACAAGCTTATTTTCCACAAGCTGAAAATAAAATGGAACAGGATCAGTTTGGACAAACAAGATCAAAATGGTTGCTAATTCACAGACACACAAGCGAAGCTGCATCACACGGACGTGCTGCACGGCCGTTCCTGTCCCTCTGGTCATCGGCCGCCGTTATCTGACGGCCAGATCCCGTTACTCACGTAAAGAAACACACCAGTCGGGATAAAGATCTTAATAAAAAGCTACACTCACGCCCCACTAATTCCTCCATCCCAGAAGCCACCACAGCTGGTTTGTTTAAATCTTTTAATTCACAGCCAGCTAATTAACATTCAGAGAACAGTATTATAGTACAGGCAGTGCCTCTTAACAACCACAAACCTCAGGTATTTTACATGTAATTAACAACCGGGAAGGAAAAGAGGGGAAAAAAGAGGAGTGAAAATACTCATTTAACTTCCTCCCCATTCCTGCCTTGCATTGCACAGCTATGCTCAACATATGGATTGCATACTGAAGGCATTATTATGCAGCGCTGATGCATTGCTGAGACAACAGACTCGACTTGTATTTAATCAGCTGCACCGGCTGTGTGCAGAACACTTTTTAATGCACCGTAACCAGGGTTTGGGTTCCTGGATCTGTGGTTTCAGCGAAAAAACAAACAGCATTATGCAAATCAAACTTCAGCTGCTAAGTGAGGGAGATGAGTGATGGAGAGGACAGACAGACAGACATTGATAAACCGTGGAGTAGGGTTGGGGTTGGGGGTCTCGGCCATGATATCATATCTGTGCCATATTTTGCACTAACCCCAGTGAGTCAGCACAGCCCACCCAGCAAAGATGTGTGGTCACACCTCGGACTCGGAGGACACTTTCCTCTCAAAATAGCACATTTGTAATGTCATGCAGGCGAGGCTGCTACCACAGCGCTGACTGACCTGCACATTTTTATGGCCCCACAACATGGCTGACCTTTGAGCCTGAGCAGGCCAGTGCTGCAGACCGCACAAGAATGTGCAAATATATATATATATATATACATACATGTATACTACTTCACAGCTGTGGCACAAACACATGTGAACAGGCACTGAAACAGCAAGAGGAGCAGCAAAACTACAATTCCCACAACCGCCATGGCTTTCATGTCAGAGCAAAAAATAAATAAATAAAATAAAACAAAAATGCCACAATGTCTTCAATCAGCCACCCCCCGTTCAAAATGCAGAGTTCATTCTCCACCAGAGGCGTTTTTAGCGTTAATTAGAGGAGCGAGCAGCTGTCTGCAACCCAGTGCTGCACACCACCATGAAAGCGGGCCTGCACACAAACAGCTGATTTCAAGATCACTTCGTACAGCCAGGGGTGCCACCGGGGGTGGGGGCATTGGCCACCCCGCAAAATTTGCTGCCCTCCCCTTCCTGTCCTATGTTGGTAATAATGTAATAAGGTTGCAGAAAAGCTGGTGCCAATCCCTGGAGAGGTAACAGTTCACACTCTTACACGATCTAATACTGAGAATTATTAAAGTGATGCCTGGGACTCCCAATCAGTCAATCAGTCAATCAATTAACACAGATTATTACCTTTTTTTGTATCTTTGTTGTCATATTTTTCAGGTAACCTATACTTGACAACAGCATAATAAAACTGGAAATTATGTTTTTGGTGTGCCACCCCAAATACTTTCAGTGGCCCCCATATGGCCACCCTTATGAAAACATCCTGGAGATGGCCCTGCATACAGCTGATTCCTCCATTTTCCTTCCCCTCCACAAACTGCATTCATTTGGAAACAGACATGACTTGGATGAAGTTGGATTTATCCCTAGAAAAGCTTCTTCAGAAATCATTCCCATCTGAATATATCTTTAGACTTTCAGTTTTGCTTTCAGAAAGTTAGCCTTTGCTCTGAGGGTAGCCTGCAGAACATTTTTTGATCTTGAAGATGGTGAAGGTGGACAGCACCTTCAAAATCAGCTTAACTATTACAAGTTTAACATCTCTGCATTCTTCATTTTAATTTTGATCACTTGCACAAATTACAAAAAATCAATTTTCTTCTAACTGCCAGCTTGGCATTACAGGCAGAAGAAAAAAAAAACAGGCATCAAACAATGTCATGGACATTGTTTGATGCCTGTTTTTCCAGTGGCTATCTCTGATGACACTGTTTAGACAAGACTGCATGATGCACATTTGCAGTCATCTAATTTGCTCTGTTTTTAACCCCCTACCCTGCACCAAAGTCATAACAAACTTGTGGTTTTTAGCCAAACCTTGGACTACAAAGGTCCCATAGATTACTTTAAAATACAGCAGACCTCCAAAAGAGTGTGGGGAATTATGCACAAGCATGCAGAAAATTTCCATTTCATTAGGTGACTCTGCCACAAAAATCTTGGGTTTTGATACAAGTTTTAAGGTTGTATAATTTCAGTGGGGAAGCTGAAAATAACTGACAAGGAATACACACGTGTGCTAATACTAGATGTCAAAATGGAAAAAAGCGCCAGTGCGTTTAGGAAGGACACTCCTGATCTTCTGTGCTGGCACAAAGGTCTGCAGCAACTTTAGTTCAGCTCACACCATGTGTGCAGATATCATTAGAGGAGATACCGAAACTGATCACAGTAACCTTCACATCCCTCCCACCCCGCTCCTCGCCGCCTTCATCACCAGTTTCATCCTCGCTTCTCTCTCTCCTTGTTGTTTTCCCTCTCAGCACTTTAATCTTAAAAGCAAGCTGCCCCTGATGAGGAAGATCAAAGCAGCCCTGCACCAAGCACAGGTCACCAACTCCATCCTCGTGATCATGGCGCACGGTGATATTATTGATTTCTCCGAGATCAATCTTGTCAACTGCTGTTATCCTCTACTGCACCAAAGAGAAGCCGGACGTGAAGATAGAAGGAGGAGGAGGAGGAAATTCCAGCGTGTTATGTAAGTTGCAAGGAGGATTTTTCACAACGTAGCACAAGTCCACAAGAACTTAGACTTTTTTTTCCCTTTCTTTTTGTCTAAATTTGTCTGTCGTGTCAGAGGGACGCTTGTGCCGATTTGGCAGGGAGAGCTTTTCTGAGAAATGAGAAAGATGAATGCTCTCTCATAGCCACGGGGAGTTGCATGACGTCAGTCGCCATTCACTGTTTGCGCTCATTTTTGTGTTTTGTCACAGACACACACACACACACATGGATGTATGAAGCAGTGTTTTTTTCCAGATGAATGCCTGCATAGATGCCTAGTTCTTAAGTAAGATAACCCTTTGGAGCAAGGCAGAGGTAGATTACATGGCTGCTGAGTCCAGAGTCACATCCAGGGATCCAGTCAATGTGGTGGGAGGGAAGGATGGAGAAGGGAAAGAGGAAGGGAGTGAGAGGGAGGGAGAGAGACAAGGAGAGGCGGAAGCTGGTGAGGGGTTTCTATTTCAAATCTCCCCGGACCCCCAAGGCACTTCCGTTCTGGCAGCATCCTCCACCAAAATGAATCATTTCCATCAAAGGAGAAGCTCTGACCATTGAGTGCTTTTCCCCACCCAAAGCAAACTCACATCACTGTCGTATCTATCTGCTGAAAAAAAAGAAAGAAAGCCCACTCTGTCCGCTTTCAAACGACCGTCAGACACAGCGGCTTTAACGGGCTGCCAAATCAAAATCTGACAAGCAAAATGAACTAGACGTCAGCTCAGAAAAAAGGAAAAGAAAAAAGAAAAAGCTTCTGTTAATGATAGAAAACACACCTCCTTCCATTCCTGGTGGCAAACTTGTTTTTCACGCTCTTATATAACACATCTATTATGTTGCCCTGCAGAGAGGCTGCTTTAGAAATCATCTTTTCTCACACTCGGATTTCTTCAATATGGCCTTAATATTTTCATTACCCCCCACCCCCTCCTCCCATGAGCAAAACCACTAATTTTACAATGGAGGCAGACAGTATTTGATGCCCTACAGCTGCAGTGAAGTAGCTTAAACTGCTTGGCAGTGTCATGTGTGCTGCAGTGGTCCGTCTGTCTGTCAGTCACACGGATCAATAGGTGGTGCTCTTGCATGGGCTGCTTAAATCCCCCCCCACCCACCCACCCATCTGCCCTATCTCCAAGTCGCAGAAGTTCTACATCTTTGTGCACCCCCGAACTAAAACACACACACACCCTCCTTCTTTTGTGTGTGTGTGATGGTGGTGGTGGTGGTGGTGGGGGGGGGGGGGGGGGGTTCTTTTCCACCGTCGTGTGATTATACATTTATTAATAACAAATTGCTGACGTCATCTGACAAATAGAGGGGAGATCGCTTGTGTAGAGGTTGATGATGAGATTGGCCGTTGAATTAAAAAGAGCGAAATTATGCGCATTTAGAGGAAAGGTGGTGTTCTAGGTCTCCTTCTTTTTTGCGTGTTTTGTGCGTGTGTGTGAGAGAGAGGCAACAAAATTACAGCACCGAGGCTTGACAACGTGAAGCAGTGACACGCACACAAACACACACACAGAAGCAGCTCTCTCCGTGCGCGCAGCCGGGGCTGTGCGTCCGAGTGCGCCAGTGAGTGTGTGTTTTGAATTCAAATGCAGCAACACACCAGAACTGCAAATGCGGAGACTGAGGAGAGGATGCCGATGATGTGTTTGGGGTAGTAGGAGGGGGGACGGAAGCCTTCACATTTTTTTTTTTATATCCCCCCCACCTCTAAATGTAATTAACGACCTGGCTCCATCACGTATACTGCCCCCATGATAAGTATAGCTCACTTCAGAGGATATAGCGGCCGTGCCAGGTACATTTGGCAACATGAAGCGGGCGGTAATGATAATAAAGATTCACCTACCATGTTGACTTCTGAGACCATGTCTATGCTGGCTATGTCTATATTCATCCCCACAGCAACCGGGGCACCTGTGAAGGAAGGAAGGGGGTGGTGAAAAAGGAGGCATTAACACGGGACATGAATTATTCTCACCATCATGTAAATTTTAACAAATTCGTGACGCCAGTGCAGGTTCCTCTCCGAACCCCGCACCTACAGAAGGCTTGTGCATCATCAGCCCGATCAAGAAAAAAAACCCCTACACGCTTGATACACAGATGAGCTTAAATGGTGTTAATTTCATTTATTTAGCGGCGTAATCAAACATTGATGAGCGGTATCGATCACGTTAAAAGCCCCCCATCATCATATGAAATATATGCACATCATCTCTCTTGGGCTAATCGGAAAGGCCTATTTGACTGTGAAGGGATAATTATGTAAATGAAAGCAGATTTTGCGATTCATTAAACATGTATCGCACGTCAGGAGGGCGTGAAAACATGACATTCCCGTTTTCAATTTGCTCGTTACCTCCGAAATCTGGCCTCAACCGAATGTCGTATCCTTTCATCAGCCTGTCCACTGTTTCTTTTACCAGAGGCATATTGCTCGGATCTTTGATATCCTTGATGCTGCGGAGAAAAGGGTGGTGTAATGCAAGAAAAGAACCACATATTAAAAAAATAGTGCATTAATGTCACGCGCCAGGCACGCGTTCACAGAGCTAAAATCGCATGCAAGACACACAGACGCAAAAAACGAGATTACCTTTGAGCCCACACAAAAGTCACTAGTAAAGAAAAAGTCAAAATCCCAAAGTGGTTTTTCCTGATCCTCCCCATCGCAACAGTTTTTGAGGCGCCTTCGGGATGCGAGTGAGGGGAGCGCACATCCAACTTACTCCAGACAGTGCAGAGGAGCCAATGAGGGGCGCATGCGTGCAGCCAGCCCAAGATCAAAGAGTGGAGACTGATGATGGTGGATGAGCAGTTTCCATTGCAGAGAAAAATATTAAAGGGACAAGTGAATGTGCGTAATGAAGAAACAAGCGTTTGTGGCAGGAGTGAAAACACCGACAACCGCGTTCGTTTAGGCTGCTTTTATTCTTCGTGCTGATTACACGGCAGATGAGTTTGTCTATTTCCTGACAAGGTCGAAGAATGGAAAAAACTGCAGGGTTTAAAATGGTCAGATTAAGTTAAGAACAACTTTATTCCCTCTGTTTTCATCTTACCGGATATATTAAGTGGTGAAAAACAGAATCAATCCATCACATGTACACGAGCCTACCTTTACACAACTATCTTTTATGCATCGTACATACAAAAATAGGAAAAGAATACCACCATCACCCATGGGTATATATCGTACTCCTCCCTGCAGTGTTTCCAGAGGACCTGCTGTACTTCTGGAAATGCAAGGGGAGCACCAAAGCAGAAATGTGGGGTGGAAAACACAAGCCCACAAGTCTTCTTCTTCTTCTTCTTCTTCTTTTTCAGGTTTCAGTACATTTTTGAGCCTTCAAGGAGGGATGCAGCCTCCTCTAAATTGCCTTTGATGTTGTTGTAGTGGGAGCTGTGCTTCTGTAGAGGGCAGGCTTCTGAAAGTGTTGGTTCACTGTTGCATCACCACCAGTTAAAGCCATCATAGATTATATCATCCACATCTTTTTGATGTGTTTCTTGGTTTGTGCGTGTGTGTGGACGTCATGCATACCGTGTGTGTGTGTGTGTGTGTGTCGTCAGCTTCGGTCCGGGGGTCTCAGAAGTTGTCATGTGTGCCTCGGTGGGGTTTTAAAGTGGCCGAGGCCCGTGAAAGGGCGGCTCTTCAGCTACTGATCAGAACACAAGTGGGCAGTGGTCATAGCCTGTGAAATGAATAGATGTGCAGCGGGAGAATAAATGAGTTTCTGATTCATTTCCTCTGTCAGATGAGAGCACAGTGAATGCTGAGAGCTCGTTCGCTGAGGCAGAGGAGGGTGAGGTGAAGCCGGCTGGATGCTGAAGGTCTCTCAGGCTGCACATGCCCTTTTCCAGGTCTTCTCAGTCTAGCTCCATAACCCTGCAACACCAGAATACAGCAGAGTGGAGGGGGGGGGGGGTGAGCAGAGTGTACAGAAGCCTCTCTGTTTCCACATTCAGAGATGCTCTCTCTGCAGTATACTGCACAGCCAAAACTGTTACCATGCTCCCTGTCCTCTCCTTAAAAAAAAAGAAAAAGAAAAAAGTAGCAGACGAGAGACATGGCGAAAATATAAAGGGGGAGAGATGTGATGCAGCTGCTCTCATGCTCTCCATCTTGTCTCTCTCATTATTCTGCAGAACGTTATAAACAAAACAACCATAAAAATTCTCTGACAGGAACATGAGAAGCATGATGAGCAGATTTGCACTCCCCAGTGTTACATAACAGATCTCTCCCCCACCATCTCTCCTTCAGCCTCTCTCTGTCTTTTTGTACTGTACCTCTCTTTTTCCTTCTTGGACATGGAGCTTTGCGCTCTATAAGCGGCTCACTTATAGGTGGGAAAGTGAAGAAGAGAAGCTTGTTCGTGTGGTTGATGCACAAAGTAAACTTAGGTTTGTTGTCACTAACACAGCCACCCTCCCTCAGGTAAACCGTACTTAAAAGAAACCAGAGCGTGATGCTTACTTTCCTCTCAAGTTAGCTGAGAGTCCAGCCTGTTGTTGTATTGTAAATCTATGATGATGATGATAAAAGCCTCAGCGCTGGCATCAATGCAGCAGCAACGCCACCTAACATCATTCTCCTTTTCCTTTTTTTTTCTTTTCCTTTTTCGCCTACAGCTCCCGGGGCTGTTTCAGCATTAGAAATTATTGATGTCTTTACTGCCTAGATGAGTGTTTGACAAAAACTGTGGGTAGTTATGGTTCCACTGAAACTATTATATTAGCAAGACAGGATTGTGGCTTTTTGAGACACGGACTAAGTATGCGTGTACACGTTTTTTTGTTTTTTTTGTTTACCGTAAGATGTTTTTAACTTCATCTGCAGAATACTGGATACCCTCCAGCTCTATATCAGCCATTTTCACTGCTTTCAGCATGACTCAGAAGGTAGGATTTAACCATTTACATTGAGATGTAAACAAGGAGAAATACATTTGAAAGGTTGTGTCTTTTTCATAAGGTTATCTTGTCTGGATAATCTTTACGAATATATTCAAAACAGCAAACCCACAGTCTACTTGTGTAGCGCTGCACCACTTTTATGTCCCCCGCTATGTTTAGATTGCTCCCCAGATCAGATGTCCTGTCCAAACCCTTTGGCATGTGTGAGTCTGTTAAGGTGCACTGTTGAAGTAAAATTTCATTTTGGGGTAGAGTGAGTGCAGATTGTGTCTTGTGGCTAAAACCCCTGCATTTTGAATCCTCTGTTAGCACAACGGCGCATGTTCTCCCTCAGACCTCTCAGGACATTGTGATCCAACCCTGTGAAAGCCCTGGCTGCGCTCTGTGGAGTCATCTGCTTAAAAACTCCTGTCGCTTGTAATTATCCACAAAATGAAGGTTAGAACTTGAATATTGAGCTCCATAAATAGCAGGAACGCTAGGAACGATGCAGGGCTGCTCAAGGAGACCATCTTGAAGGGGACTGTGGTCTAATTTAAATCAATGTCTTTTATTTATACCTGTTATTTTAAGCAGCGTGAAAAGGAAAGAAGAGAAACTCTTTGTTGAACTGGAAAATGTATTTATCATGTTAGGGCAAAAGCCAGTGGTGCCCATTTCCTCTCTGATGTACTGAAATAAAAGTGCAGCCTTTAGCAGATGTACTCAGATGTGTCTTAGTTTTGTGCTTAGTGGTGTCTGGACCAAAATGGAGCTCTCTAGCACAGATGAATAAGCTCATGCTTGGCATCACGCATTTCGTTTCCACCTTGTTTTTTTCCACGAATTATTGATGATTACTTACCTTTTAAATGTCTGGACTTCTATACACTTTGCCTTTGCCCTATTAGACATAACAAATAGACAAAAATAGATGTACCAGTGTAATTAAGAACAGGATGTTTACCTGGGCTTCTCCATTGTGTCCTTGACCAGATAGATATACCAGTAAATTAAGTTGAAGAGAGCAAAGGAAAGGGGGAAGAGGATGCGGGCATACGCATCAATAGGGCTGGTGCCGGCCAGCTGTGGGATTTGGGGAATGGCTGAGCCCTGCTGGAGAAAAATGGGCAGATGGGGAATATCTCCTGGCTCACTGCGGCTCATTGAGTGGTTTCTCCTCTTCAGGCCTTCCCGGGGGCTGCTGTCCGACTGATGGGGGGAGTAGCAGGAATGATTTTGTGGAAAAGCGAAAAGAGGTAAAATGAGGTAAGTGTTGGTTTTGTGGTAATCACTGAAAGGGAGGGGGTGGATGTAAAAAAAAAAAAGAAAAAAAGAGAGATGGGGCAGATTTTTAACCTCCAAATTTATAAATGGGAACACATGCTAACATGTTAGTGTCGTGTATGCAAGGCTGCAAGCCGGGTTTGTTTCCACAGGAGCGTTCTCACCATGGCATGCATCTCTACATTTCTATAGGAAGCAGCAGGAAGTTTTGAGGATGCATATATGATGGCTGTGAGATCACACGGGGAGGAGTGCTGGAGCTGCTCTCTGTTCTCACACTGAAGCTATTTTTAAAGCGAGCATCTAACCATGAGATCTACACGTGAGGCAGGTCCCAGGAGGACACCGGGGTGGCTTACTGTATTAGCATAAAGCAGACAGTATATAGCTAGCCCAGAGATGAGAGTACACAACAGCCCATATTACTTTTTAATGCATGGTGTGCCCTAAGTGAGAAGAGCGAAAGAGGCAGGGGGACTACTTGGAAATGCATAGAAAAAGAGCCGTGTGTGTGACACAGTTTCTTTTTTCTGCTTCTGCAGCTGCTGACTGTCTCCTCGTCACTAACATCACTGCATCAACTAGAGACTCAGAGGCTCTGTACCTAAAGATTCGCCATTATTAGCGCTGTAAATACACTGCGGAAAAGATGATGTAACTGAGCATTGTGTTCCTATAAAAAAATTTTTTTAAGACAACACTTATCCAGTCAACTCATGAAACTGGCTATAAAGATGTAGCCTATAGGGTATACAAGTCTCCATGTTCATAACTGGAAACTCACTGCATCTTGGCAACATATCCCTCCTTAGTAACAAAATGACTAAGTGCATTCCCAGATATAGCCTTTAAAACATACAGTATACAGTTTTGCTTTATTGCTTTGCTGAAAAAATGGATTATCTCTTAAAAGATCAGGTTAATCTAAACTACATATTTAGAATTGCTCCATTACACCACTGTGAGACTTACACTACCTCTCAGCATTACGGTTACTCCGTAATGTCCATGGTTTTGAAAGAAAAGCAAATTGTTCTAATATAACAATTAATAACTGATGGAATTAGAACTATAAATCCTTGATTTAATGATTTTATTGGAATATCTATAAAAGCCTGTTTGTTCTGTTGACATTTTATGTTACCTGTTTTATGTTTATCCAATGTAAAGGTTGATTTATCACTAAAAAGAATTTTTCTCATTTACGATAACTCCACTGAGGACTGTCTGGACCTTGAGCCCCTGTGGAGTTGATTAGAGTCTCACAATCAAACTGAAAAAATAAATTTGGTCTTTTTCCAAGTGAATGAAGATTATACCACACAAGAAATTGTGCCCAAAAGAAAATTCACACAAAGGAGTGTACTACTCTCTTTCCAACCACTACAATCTGGCACTTTAATGAAGCTGCCAGTTGAGGACCTGTGAGGTGTTCGTTTCTCAGACTAAAGACTCGGCTGCTCAGATCTCCACTTCTCTTTTTTTTCAGGTTAGAAACCGCGATCCTGTTCTGTGTAGGAAGTAGTACACACCAGAGGTTTTATGTCAGGGTCCCACATGAATAGCCTTCATTTCTCACATCAAGAATAATGACTGTTCTACAAAAATGTGGGGTTTTTAAAACTACAGTGTAAGCACAGGGGCTGAATTCTCACACACTCACTCACTAAATGTGTCGTCGCTTGTATTAGTGTGAGTGTAATGTTTTCAGCATTATAAACTTGCATTAGATGATGAAAGTGCCATTAGTGTCGCGATTGCTGGATATGCCACCCACATATGCATTAAAAATCATGATTAATAATTCCATTTATCAGTTTTTGTTATTTCTGATCGATTTAATGTAAAAAGTAGTTTTCTTTTAAAAGCAAGACATTTCTAATTGACCCCAAACATTTAAGCATTAGTGCTTGACAGTGACTTTTAAAACGCATCGAAATAGGTGGTTCAGATTCAGAAATGGCTTCTTTACATTCATCTTTCTTAACACTATCTGGTGACTGCATTACCCACAGTAAACCCCAGCCACACTGGCTCTTAACAGTAAATGTCGCTTGTAACCATTATCCCACAGAGCTGAGGAGCTGGCTAAAGAGGATTCATTCTGTTCTCACCCCAATGAAATTTGCTCATTTTTGAGTCATTTATCAGGCCCTCTGGTGGAAAGATCAGTAGGGTTCCCCTTTAAAGAAGTTATATACAGCTTTTCTACATTTTAATATGAAAACTGCTTACCGAAACTGTGTCATCATCATCGCTGCCGGTGGCCAGGACCTCAAGCTTCTCCTGTCTGGCTGCCTTCTTCTTCAGACGGTGGGCCTGCAAGGTGGCGAAGTAGTTCACTGCCGCAAATTCGACGAGAGCTGACGCCACAAAGGCAAAACACACAGCAATGAACCAATCCATTGCCGTGGCATAGGCTACTTTAGGTAGAGACTGGCGGGCACTGATGCTTAAGGTGGTCATGGTCAGCACTGTGGTGATGCCTGAAGGGCAGCAGAGTATTCATGAATCACACATGCAGAGGGAGATTAGATCAAACTGGGCATGAGGGAAGAGGGGGCATACCAGCAACTGTGCGTGCAGGAACAGACTCTTTGTTGATCCAAAAAGAGACTTGTGACAGTACGACAACCATGATAAGAGGGATGTAGGTCTGTATGAGGTAGTAGCCCAGCTTCCTCTGGAGGTGAAAATAGACCACCTGCACAGAGTAGTGACCTGCAAGATAAACAGCACGTGAGAAGACAGCGAGTGTGAGGGACAGAGTGTGGTCGCACAGAACAGATGCCCTTGCTTGCCCTTCAAAAGGGAATAGCAGCTGAAAGAACCAGTTGTTGATGCTGCCAGGACAGGAACAGGTTGCTAAGTCTAAGGGAGCAAAAGAAAGAGGAGATAGGAAGAGAGGAGAGAAGACAGTGGGACAAAAAAAGGAAGGAAGGAAAGAGGAAGAGGGGGAAGGAGCCAGTGAGGTGGGGGCTGGCGGAGAGCATGCAGTGCCACTATGTGTTTGCTGCCCTGCTCTGTCTGAACACATGCATGCAGACATTCACAGACCGAAAACGTGCTGCATCATGCACGCTCACACACACTTATTTAGACATCCTCTGTCTCACTCTGTGTTTCTTAAATGTGTATCATCGCTACATTTTGGAGCCTGCCTCATCCTTTTCTGCTCCATTCGAGGAATGTGCTGGATTCACAGCAGGGAGGCTTTCTCCTGGTAAAAAGAGAAAATGCACACACATAAAACTCACCCCCCACCCCGCCTGAGCATCCACTGGGGTTCTACATGGTTTTTAAGCGGTTTACTATTTATATTTTATTCCGGCACAGTTGATGTGGAGCACCCAGAATTTTGTTGTACATGTACAATGACAATAAAGGCCTATTCTATTCTATTCTATTCTATTCTATTCTATTCTATTCTATTCTATGCTATTCTATTAAGGTGCACAGTACGCATTAGGGCCTAACCACTTAAGCATCTTAGATGGTGGCTCAAGGAAGTCTTTGCTTTTATATATCGTCCTCCTGCGGGGAGTAATGGACACTAGTGCAGGGCTTGCAGACACTCATTTGACCCCTTTCTACTCAAACATTAATAAACACTTGTGGATCTTTTAATTATGCTTGTATATGTGGCTACGGCCATAATAGGCTGCTTATGAAAATAGATTTGTTTTTTTATTTTGCATTACCTGTGTTTGATTTGAATATCTCCCTGGACAAAGTCTGTCCGACAAGATCGTACTGCAGAAGACTCATTGACTCTTTGGGACAGTCGACGGAAGCTATTGGTCCCTTCCTCCAGGTAAATATAATTTCACTGCTGGTGTATGCATCTAAAACAGGAAGAAAATATCACATCAACATGCTCAAGGTTTGGTCATATTTATCAATCTGGATATTCCTGGATGCTAGCGTTGGTCTGAAATACTCACAGCTTCCAAACCGCAGAGGACAGGAGTGGCCGTCCATAGGGAAATCCATCAGGCTCATTGGACACTCTGCACTGATTGTGAGCCTGAAAGCAGGAGCTGGGATCAGTCTCTGATAAATGTTCTGATTTGGTCTTGTGTTTAGCAAAAATGATCTGCTCCAACAAACAAAAAAAAAAAACAAAGAACAAAACTACACGTTCACTGTGAAAAATCACCTCATGGTGTAAAGGACAGTCCCGTTCTGCATGATGCGGAAGAGCTTGTTGGGTGTGGTCATGTTATGGGAAATGGACTTCTTGGATTTTCTGAAGAAAGTGTCTGGCGTCCAGATTTTGTCCACCATGAGGTTATTCAGCCGCAGGATTTCAATGGGGCCCTCGAATTTCAGCCTCTCATCAACCCACATCTGGCGGAAAAACATGTCCATGGTGTACTCCTGAGGCACAAACGTAATATTGTTTTGATACAAAAAAAAACCACAACTACAATCCCAGATTCAAGAATGAAATTTCTATCTTCGTCCATTCATCAGCACGCACAAGACCGAGGTGACATTTCAATACAGAGTGAAAGGTGAGGGGAGACGATGAGGCAGTGATGGATGCCACTCATCCCGGATAATCATTAATCAATCCACTCAGCGATCCTCGCTCTCTGACATGTTGTCATATTGATTTAGAGGCCATCAATAACGGAGTTATAGGGCTGGTCAAACAGATTAAAGCTCATTAGATGGTCTCATGGCAGAGTGCCCATAAGGCTGGTCACTGAAGCACTATTATCTCCCACAGTCAGCACATACACACTTCCTGACAGAAGTACTATCTTACCATTTCAACATCTGAAACAGGTCCAAAGCTGGTGACAAAGATGTCTGTCTTCACCTCGGTGACACCGCCTGCAACATTATTTAACAAAAGCAAAATGTACCTAAGAGCACAAAAAGTGCTGTTGCATAATGTCTTTATCTCGAAGGAGCAAGGTATTAGGACATAAAGTTTAAATTACCCCCAGAACCGGGTCGCAGTCTGTTGTCATAACCATCTAGAAGTCTGTCCAGAATGCGAGTGATGTTGTCTGAGTATATCTTTTCATTTCCCCATACATTACCTAGACTGCAGAGAGAAAATCAAACCTTAAACTCGCACGATCACTGCTTTCTGCTCCACGTTTAACTCCACAGACAGGACTTACCTCATCCAGCAGATAAAAGCAGCTAAAGTTAATGAAGGGACGGCCATCCTAGGTTTTGAATCAGGTTTCACAAGTTCATAAAATTAAAAAAAAGAAAAAGAAAAAAGAGCCACTTCAGAGCA
Source organism: Diplotaxodon limnothrissa (assembly GCF_057381915.1). Classification (NCBI taxonomy): domain Eukaryota; kingdom Metazoa; phylum Chordata; class Actinopteri; order Cichliformes; family Cichlidae; genus Diplotaxodon; species Diplotaxodon limnothrissa. The sequence goes on along the minus strand of NC_140597.1, from coordinate 29,568,421 downwards.
GGATTTCTGCTTATGTGTCGCTAAAGTTACCAGTAGGTATGCATATGGACGCAGGAAACAACGAGGCAGGGAGTGTAATCTAATTAACAGATTAGAAAATCCACTCCATTTTTAGAAAAACTCCGGATTTAGTTGCTTTATTTAGTTAAAATAACTAACTAATAATAGTTAAAATAGGAGCATTAAAAACAGGAAATAAATACAACACGTGACATTTCAGTAACATTAAAAAGAAAGAAAAATCCTAGCTAAAGAGTCTATGGTGTGTCTCATAGGAGCAAGGTTTTCTAATTACTGGTTCATCCTATCAGGCAGTAGATGGCGCTGCAGCTTCCGTGATTTTCACAACCGGAAATGACACCGAGACTGAGAAGAAGAAGAAATTTGGAGCTTGTGAGGGGAAAACACCACAGGGAGAGGTAAAATACACCAACTTAAAAACAGACCTTTAAAGTTAAAAACAAAACAAAACATATAGGCAACTGTAACAGTTAACCGCACAGCAAGCCTCCAGCGTATCTTCGACCTGCTCGGTTTCACGCTGGAAGCTGGTCAGCGGAGGTTAGCCGACCCGTGAGCCGGCGTGCAGCCGTAGCATGTCGGTACACTTCGAGGAGAGGAGCGGTGTCGTCCCCTGCAAGACGCCATGGGGCTCTTGGTACCAGACCATGGATGAGGTCTTCATTGAAGTCAACGTGCCTCACGGGACCACTGCTAAAGAGGTCAAGTGTCACCTGGGGTCCAGAGACATCGAGCTGTTGGTCAAGGGAAAGGAAATATTCAAGGTAGGGCACCAAAGTGACTCCCAGGTCCCGAGAATAACCTGCATGCTGTGATCTTTATTTGCAGAAAGTAAGATAATGCGATTCCTGGTTTATCCTCCAGCTCCACCCCACTCTCACCCTCTTTTACCCAGTGACTGAACTAACCAGTAAACCCAATCCAGCCTTGTAAGACCATTCATGTAGCCCCTTTCCGTCATACTTATCACAGTTGGACCTAAAAGTCCACGTCACAGTTAATCAGCAGTGTCGCCTATTTTGATACCGTACAATGAAATCAGTCGGGCTGTTGTGTGTACGTAAAGAGTATGTAACTTCACTGTATTGTGCTGTAACGCAGCTAGACCTGTTCTGGTCATGTGCAGGTCTTTTAACTCTTCCAAGAACAGGTCCAGGTGTGCTGATATGAATAAAACTGATATTATTCATTTTTTATTTTATTTTATTCTTTTGCCAGGGAAAGCTATTTGGAACAACTGTATCAGATGAGGCCACATGGACACTAGGTAAGTGACACACTCACAGAAATATTAAGGGAATTAATAACTATCCTTATAACTCTAACGATTGCTGTTGACTGGCTGTGTTGTGATATTCATCCATTCATGTCTTTATGTTACTTATGTTAAGTTACTGGGGGCTTTATGTTCACCCTTTGTATTATGTCATTGTTGAATTAGAAATGGTCAAATAGAAAGGAGACATTACTAAATTAGACTTTAATGAGAGCCAGCTTAATGCATTGTTTGCTTTGCTGATCATTTCCTCAGAGGATAAATGTCTTATCCGGATCATTCTGATGAAGACCAACAGAGAAGCAGGGAACTGCTGGTCCTCGCTGCTGGAGGGGGAGTATTGTGCGAATGCTTGGGTCCAAGACCAGATGCAGAGAAAACTCACTCTGGAGAGGTTTCAGCGAGAGGTGAGTTTGATTCGCTGACCTCTGTAGCACTGTTGACTCTACTGTACATCCTAATGACTGTTGTATATTGTACGCATGTAATCCTAATACATTTCTTCTACTGCACAGCTGCTACTTTTTCAGCCAGGTTAGGACCACCTTCTAAAAAGGAAACTTTTAAAGGCTTTACATACACTTACTGGTCACTTCATTAGGTACACATCTTACAACTGCCTGGGTTTGGAGCTCATTTTGCCTTCAGAGCTGCTTTAATTCTTAATGGCACAGATTCAACAAGGTGCTGGAAATATTCCTCTGAGATTTTGTTCTATGTTGACATAATAGTGTCACACAGTCGCTGCAGACTTGTCAGCATTCATGATGTGAATTTCCAATTCTGCCACATCCCAGAGGTACTCTAATGGATTGAGATCTGGTGACTGTGGAGGCCATTTGAGACCACTGTCATGTTCAAGACACCGCTTCGAGATTGATTGATTTGAGATTTGTGACATGGTGTGTTATCTTAATGGAAACAGCCATGAGAAGATGGGTACGCTGTGGTCATGACAGGATTGACATGGTCAGCAAAAATACTCAGGTTTTGGTCTGTGGGCTCATTAGTACAAGTTGAGCATAATTTAAACACCACAGCCTAGCTCCAGTATCATTAGACCATCACCACCACCAGCAGTCTGAACTTTTGATACAGGGCCACGTAGATCCATCCAAATGTTGCAGCAGAGATTGAGACTATTGTCCAATTTGAGCCCGCTTGAATTGTAGCATCAGTTTCCTGTTCTTAGCTGACAGGATGGGTCTTCTGCTGTTGTAGTTTATCTGCTTTGAGTTTCAGCATGTTGTGTTTCCAGAGAAACTCTTTTCTACATCTTGGTTGTAACAAGTAGTAACTGAGTTATTGAAGCTCCTGCTACCTGCAGCTTGAAGCAGTCAGGGCAGTCTCCTCTGACCTCCACTATCAACGATATATTTTTTCTTACAGAGCTGCCAATAACTGGATATTTTCTCTTTTTCAAACCATTCTCCATAAACCCCACAGGTGGGTCTGTGGGGAAATTGCTGTGAGATGAGCAGTTTCTGAAATATAAATATTCCAAAAAAGTTACTTAAATGACCTTTATTCTCCTCGGTCTGATGCTCAGTTTGAACTTCAGCACATCATCTTGACCATGTGTGTATGGCTAACTGTATTAAGTTGCTGCCATGTGATTGGCTGATTAGATATGCAGTTGGACAGGTGTAATGAGAGTATGTTTTGGATTGTTGAAATATAGACATCTGACTGTTTTCATTCCCAATCCATTAATAATAACTCAGTCCCCAGGTTGTGATAAATCGGTTTTTCTTATAAATGAAGCAAATCCATAAATAATGAAGGGAAATAATCAAGGGAACTCTGTGATGGTCATTTCTGGGTAGGCTAAAGAGGAAAAAAAAATAACCATGCCACCTTAATTCTCAGAAATGCAGCTGACATGCTCTTTGAGTTGTAGGATTATCAGTAACACTTCAGCTTGAAGGAAAGATTGGAAAATGTCTTCCTCATTACAATAGAGATTTCTGATGTAATGTGCGACATTACTAACTTGCAATTATGTGGCAGTGTGAGTCACTGACTTTTAACATATTACATATTTTGCGTAATGAAACCTGTAAGGGGTTCTGAAAGTCTGGCTGTCAGAGCTCATTCCTGAGAATGTTTTAAAGGTGATGATCTGTTAAGTTAATGAAGGCATTGTTTTCAACCTCAAAGCCCTTTATCAAGAAATCCATCCATCAGTTCATCTTCTTAATTTAAATTTAATTTAAATTAACAAATCAGGATGAGCTGAAGTCTCTCCGCTGATATTGTGTGAGAGGCTGACAGGTCACCAGTCTGTTGCAGGGCTAACAGTGAGACTACCAACCATTTGTGTGCGCACCTGTGGCTAATTTACTATCACTAACCTAATAAGTGTCTTTAGACTTTATTAAACACTCATTGCAGTGTTACTGCTGTGATTCTGGAAATTGTTGAGATGAGCACTCAGTGATGAGTTTGTCTTCTTACATCTGTTTCTTAAACTCCGATACATCTATCCTCAGGAAATCTTAATTACAGATTAACAATCAGCAGTATGTCTTACTGACTCTTTTTTTTCCTTTGTTAGAATCCTGGATTTGACTTCAGCGGTGCAGAGATCTCTGGGAATTTTGCCGGTGGCGGTCCAGACTTTTCCAGCTTACAGAAGTGACCCATACCATGATGCTAGTACATGCTTGAGGAGTTACCTCTGCCCATCATGCACAATGTGCAGAACAACAGTGGATGCATTCGGTCTACTGTGACAAGAATTTGCCTTGAGACGAACTAAAAAGCCTGGCTGTCACATCATTGGTCTCGTCCTCAAAGGACTGATTTTGTGCAAACCAGATGTGGGGAGTGGGAAGGCTCTACAAAGGAAGTTGATAACTCTCGTTATGAGAATTTTCTGACATGTTTTAATAAAAACAAAGTGCACTCAGCAATAGCTTTTCAATAAAGTTTTATTGAAAGGTACAAATACATAGGTTAATCAGATGGTGTATTCAGTCATTTTGAATTTGAGACCACATTTTGTTTTGTCACTAAAATCAAACTAAACAGGGAAACTGGCACAGAAAATGCGATATAAATTTCAACCTGAATTTCCACTGCAATGACCTTTTTTGGGGTTTTCTGAGTGCTCTCTAAAAAACTAACAACTTAACTCAGTATATTTGTGGCGCTTCACACGGTGTCCACAAATTAAGAGTTGGTGAAAACAACTCATCTGTAACAGTTGGTAACGTTTCATCTCAAACACTGATGAGCTGTAGATAACAGGATCATCACTAGCTTCATTTCCCTGGTACAAACCAGAGCTCCCTCGCCTTAACAAAAAAAAAAAAAAAAATCATCACCTTGGGTAGGAGTGTGCATTCAGGACAGCTTAGCAACCTAGGGTGGGAGTGAAGGACTTTGGGCCCGATCTTTTGGTTCCATTTTTTTGCTGTTCACAAAATCCCTCTCCCTCCTCTTCCACATGGTGGACTGAGGACCTAGGTGGTTCTATACTTATTAGCTTAAAACCAGCAACCCGTTCCAGGGAAACACCAAACACCGTGGTACGGATTTAAACAAGAACATACTAGACACCTGTGCAAACGGCTCAACCAAGAAAGTAAAACTTCAACCTTTCTGAGGAAGAATTACTCCTTGTCATAGGGAAAGAAAAATGTGTGTCTGATCAACATATGATTACAAACTTAAGGGATAAAAAAAAGAAAAAAAAAGGGGGGCATTTCCTTAAAGACATCCATCATCACAGATGAAGGTCTCTAAGGAAAATAAAGCTGGAGCTGTAAGTGGGTGACCATACTGCATGTTACATCCAGTCAGAGGACAAAGATGTAACAGTGGTAATGTTGTAATTTTTCTTTCCATGTCAAGTCACCCACTTGGACGCCCAGGTTTTAACAAGCTGACTCAGGTATGGTGGGAAGGTGAGTGATCTTGTAGTAGCTGTGCTTCAGCTGACGTGCAGTTCTTCCTGAAATAGTCCAGCGAAGTCTCTGGACGTTTGGCCTGCAGCACTTAGTGGTGGCGTACTCAGCCAAGCATTTTCCAACTAGCTCCCGCATGCAAACCAGATCCCCGTCTTTGATCTGCAGGAAAGAGGAGTCGCATCTTTCTCTGCTTAACACTTGGCAAGAAGCATTAAAATTCATTAAGCTACACTGCATGGATCACCACCTTATATTAACTGTGACAAAAACACTAATATGCAATAATGTTAAAAACGAGCCATTTTGGTTTGAGTTGAGCAAAGGCTCATTTTGATAGTTTTTCCTACTCTGACCTGTATGTTGATAAGATGGACCTATTCCTAATAAGGCACACGGGTGTAGCCATGAGCACACAAGTCCCACTGACCTGTTGTTTAAACCTTCTGCCTGCTAGGGGCAACCAATCAGAAGAACGTTGGCATAAAGGGCTTGTGTCTTCTGAGGCCCAGTTTAAAATAAGGATTAGTTTGAACTGCTCGTATATATTCTTTAAAGCAAAAGGCTCAGAGCTGGACTTACATTTAGCTGCTGCTGCAGATTGCTCAAGGCCTCAGATATTTTGTCAAGGTACTCTGGGTCATGTTCATCATGGGCCTCAAAACACAGGAGAGCCAGGGCAAGCAGAGATGGCTGCACAGAAACACAAACACAGTCTCTTGTTAAAAAAAAGAAAAAGAAAAAAAAAAAAGTAGAAACTATGATAACATTTAAAAACAAATCGACACAGATGACCTACATTATACCTGAGATACAACAACAAACGAGAAGTGTACAAGACAAAAGCAGTCTGATTTTTAATGAAAAGCGCAGAAAAGCATTGAAATAAGTCATTATTTTCAATGTGGAGAGAGTAGTTGTTTTGGCTTACCTTTATTTTGGAGAAGACAAATGAGCAGTGACAGGCTTTCAGCTGCGCCTCCAGTCTCTCAAGGCTCAGGATCTTCATGCTAAAGGGAAAAAATGCTTTTAGTGTCAAAGCAAACTGAATGTGAAGTACAGCTTACATAAATAGTGATAAAAAAGCCAACCAAAAGGATTTCTATTTTTTTTTTTTTAAAAGGTAACGTTTGAAAAAGGGGGGGGACTTGCATATTTGTTTTCTAACACCCTGTCACATGTCTAAAAGTCTACACAATTTCAAAAAGGACTGTGCCTGTTGGCTAAAAAAAAAAATATATTTTTTTGGTTAGTGTTAGCTTTCAAACCAAATATGAGAAGACACATTTTAGTAGAGTAAATATAATCTCGTTGAGTCATAGCTCAGCCCTGCAGGTTGGTGTGACCGTCTGTCCTTACCTCTCAGCGTCGAGCTGCTCCAGGACGTGGCTGTGAAAGACGCGGAGAAAGCGCAGGGCCGTGGGGGCCTTCACCTTCCAGTAGAGCTTCTCCATGATGATCTTCTCCATCCTCATCATGTCAGACACTGTAAAGCGATTCTGACTGATGCGAATCAGGTCATTGGCCAGAGGCACGTTCTTCTCTTCTTCTGTGGACTTCACAGCGATGTAAAAGCAGCACAGACCGACACAAGGAAGGTGCTTTGGCTGAATCTGTAGGAGATGGGGAAATGGATATTGGAGAACGGAACAACTGCTACGATTTTAAGAAAGTAAGCAAAATGTACTGCATTTACAAACCTTCATGACAGACAGAAATCGGTCCAGCAAACTGACAGCCAGCGAGAAGCTCTCTGAACTGAAACCGAAGAACCTGGTCAGTGAAAGCAGGTCCTTCACCTCCAGCTCCCTGAGTCGGGAAGTCATCCTGAGGCCATTGTCCTGGGCGCTTTCAATGAACCTCAAGCCACTCAGCTTTGGTTGGTATCGGCCCTCCAGATCAATCAGGGCCTTCAGCTGGGCTGCAAAGGGCTGTGCCACAGGGCCTGTTACTGTGTCAATCATCTGCACAGACATGAAAATAAAACTTAGTGATACAGTAAAAAAAACAAACAAACAAAAGATACACTGGAATTAACTGTGTGACCATAAACTGTGTATAAAGTATTAACATAACTCTGATAAACATCTTAGTCTCTTTAATAAGGCAAGGCTCTGTCTGCTACGTAATTGAAATATTAGACTGGTGTATTTAAAGGACATCTAGTCCGAAACAAAAATGGTTAAACAAATGCAGTGAGCGTAGTTTACTAACAAGATCCTGCAACAAGCCTTCCGCTAACACATGCCCGTCACTGAACTGGACTAAACTGGACTGGACAGGAGCAATGACTGTATATAAACAGGAGGCGAAATGAGACGAACACAGAACAGGGATATGCTTCAAAAAGTTTCTCCGTTTTTAGTTAAAGCGACATTTCTGCTACTAAAAGTGTGTAAAACACGAGTTCCACAGCTTTAGTGCTAGTTTGTGAGTCCACATGTAGCCGTATCACAGCAGCAGGCCTTGTGTATGTCAGGGCAAGGACCGGCGTCATGTCGAGACATGTCCCTGCCATACACACCAAAGGAGAGCTAACGCAAAGCATGGCACAGCAAACCAAAGTGACAGTACACAGTTTAAACAATAAAGATAAGAGTGAAACAACAACACAAGTCTGTAAGTACTATGTAAGTTAAACTTCATACTTTATTAGAGAAACCAGAAAATGACAAACTACTCTTTGTTGACGACGTAAACTGTTTAGCAATCAAAGCTAACGCTAGCTAAAAATCCATTTCTAAAACTAGTAGCATTTTTTTGGCTGATAGCAACACATCATTTACTGTTTAGAGCCACGAACACCACTAGATAAAAAATATATATATATCATATAAGGAAAATGGGTTTACTTACCTTAAACAGTTACGTTGCTTTTTGTATTTAAAAAAAAATCCACGCGCTTCAAATAAGCGGGTGAATGGAGAAATAAAACACACAAAAGTGTAAGTATGAACTTTCACTAAAGAAAGTTTTAAGCATAGGTTAGTTTCTGCCTATGCACACCCCCCTACCCTTGGCGTAAGGCGATGGGGAAAAGGACAGTTAAGGCGTTAAAACAGGCATAAAACCAAGCCCATGACCAACCATGCCGATTTTCTATTGGTCCTCAACAAGTGACGTTACCAGCTCTACATTTTAGTTGGATATTTAACTAGCTAGTCACATACAAGGTCCACCCCATTCATGCATTAGGGCCAATCGCACGTCAGAAGGTGGGATACGACCCAAAATAGCGTCGTAATAAAGTTGCCTCCTTTGGTATATAAATTATATTGGATTAATTTTTTAAAATTCATTAATAAATAAATACAGATATACAAATTATATCAACATTTACACAGTAATGTCTTTAGTGGGTAGTAAAATAGATTACATTTTTAAAAGGGTGTCGAAATCATAGAAAACTATTTAAAAAAAGACACACACGCACACAACTGGAAAGTTTCTGGAACAATCTGGAAGGAACCTGCATTATCCATCACTCCTTTGGTCTTTTCTGTCTAAAAATCAAAGTAAATATAGAGAGTACACAGTTCATTTTTCAATAAAGTAACTCTTTATTACATTAGGATTTAAAAATCTGCCAAGCAGGTCTACACAGACCCAGTATATAGATCTTATGACATAAAGAGATTTAATCCTGAATTTATATACAGTTTAAAATATGAAATCTCTCTCTCTTATATTTATATATATATATATATATATATATATATATATATATATATATATATATATATATATATATATATATTATATTATATATAGCAAACACAACAGAGAGCTGACAAGTTAGTAGTACAGGGTACCATTTATAATTGGATATAAATAAAGAAAGCATATTTACTATAACTGTTTTAAAGTGCTTCTAAATCATAATGATTCACAATCAGTACCTTTAACAGCAATAATCATGTCAGTTTATAGTATATATTTCACAGTGTAACTTGTCATTTATCAGAAACCACAAGCATAACATAACAGACAAAAGTAGCACATTTAGTACAAAAGAAATTGGAAATTTTGGTATTGGAGATATTTTAATAAAAGCATACTTGCAGTTTAGGAGCCATGCAGAGACCATGCTACAGATCGCTGTTTAAAAAGAACATTGTTTAGTAGACATGGAAGACTTTGACTCACTTCAAGTGAAAGTTCAGCAAAACTTTTATTTTAACACTGTAAAAATAATAAACTTGAGTAGTTAGTCTGTGATCTTTAGATGTGGTAGAAAGTCTTCTAATTCAAATTCCTTCCTGAGGTTAGGGAGCACGCAGATGGGAGACTAAAGAAGCTATGAGAGGAAAGAAAAACCACATCATCATTTATCCAAACAAGCATCAGTCAGTAAAGGTCATGTGACAAATTCAACAACACTGCACATGTTGATTAAAAATAAATCATGTTGCTGGGTTTCCTGCTGCTGCCACTCACTGATATAAAAATAAAACAAGCAACACTGTTAAATAAATCAAAATCATCAGATGTGTTTTGGGCATGGCACGACACAACAGCTACAATATGAAATGCTTTGAGTGAACCAAAGGGCTCATGCGATGGAAGTCCCAAAGCACTGAGGCATTCCGATGGAAATGGGTTCAGGTGACACACAAACTGATGCTCTATTCTGTTTCCCATCATCTCTCTTTATTTAAATGTAAATGAAGACAAAGAAATTGTGTTCATTTCCAGATTCACTGTCAGTAAATTTAATCATGTTCTTCATAACGCTGCACAGAACACTGCTTAGGCAATTGAAAGATATCACCTGAGAAAAACAACAATTAAAAAAGATCAGTATATTCATATACATTACAAAGCATCTTGTGAATAAATGTATTAATATATACGTAAAAAGATTATTCAATATTCATTTTTTAATATAAAGTTCTGTTAGTGTCTCATTGAAAACCAGAGACTTAAATTTACAACTGAAGATGAACATACATTCTTGTCAAGAACATAAAACTACACAAGTTACATGTTATGAAAAACGTCCATTGATTTATTATTATGTGTTTAGCACAATCAGCATATGAAACTTAAATACACTGAACAAGGCTCCCTTTCTCATCCGTAAGATCGTTTTTCCCATGCTGATGGCACAAACATTCCTGGTTTCCACTGATGTTTGATCCATAAATCAACTGAAAGGGGAAAAGAAATATGACAAAATATGGCAAAAGAAACAAAAGGATGACGGATCTGAAATATGGCAGGAATCAAAAGTAAATAGTGAATGAATTGGAATGCAAGATTTTTTTTCTGTTGAAATATGCTGGCAGCTCAGCTCCCATTACTGACAGTTTAACATTTAAATCACATTTACTAACAAATATCCCAGAGAGACATTTAGCTGTGTGACAAGTCTGAGGTTTCTACTGTCTCTGAGTCAAGTCGCTCCAGTCCAACAGGAAAACACTGACAGCTTAACTCTTTATACACCAACAATGGCTATACACACTCACCAGCCACATTATTAGGTACACCTGTTCAGCTGCTCATTATTGCAAAATAACCCAAAATTGGACAATAGGAAATGGAAAATGTTGCCTGGTGTGATGAATCTTGATTTGTGCTGCAAAATTTGGATGGCAGAATCAGAATGAAGGCTGGTGGTGGTGTGGGGGATATTTTCTTACCACAATTTAGGACTCTTCTTATCTAGGCATTATTTAAACACCACAGCCTAACTGAATATGGTTGGTGACCATGACTATCTCTGTATGACGAGAGTACCCATCATCTGATGGCTCTTTTTAGGAGGATAACTGATTTCTTGAACATGACAATGAGTTAGTAAGTACAAAACCTCAGCACAATACCCCTGTACTATGGCCTCCATAGTCACCAGGTCTGGGGGGATGTAGTGGAATGGGAAATCCACATTGTGGATGTATACAGTGGTCCCTCGTTTATCGCAGGAGTTACGTTCTAAAAATAACCTGCGATAGGTGAAATCCGTGAAGTAGCCAACTTTATTATTTACAAATATTATAGATGTTTTAAGGCTGTAAAACCCCTCACTACGCACTTCATTCACTTCTCTGAGGCAGGCATGAACATTTTCACACTTTTCTCTCTTGTTTAAACATTCTCACAGTTCAAACCTTTGTAGAAAAATAAGTCCAGTATTATAGAATTAAACCAAAGATCAAACCCTAATTTCAGGTCCAGAACAGAACAGAATAGAGCAGCTGTGAGAGAATTTAACAGAATCAATTCAATTTAATTCAGTGTAATTCAATCATACGGAAGTGGAGGAAGCAAGAAGAATGAGTTGATTAAAGTTTGACTTATCTGACTGTTTTGTTTTGCTTAATGCGCCTTATAATCCAAAAAATATAGTAACTTCTATCTTTCTTTAGCATGTCCAGAAGTGCAACTTTTTGTGCGATGGTTAGGATCTTCCTCTGCCTTTTGGGTGCTACCGCAGGTGCCTTTGACAGTGCAAAAAGTTTTGTCGACATTGTTGTGTTTGTTGGGGAGAAAACTTCCAAACATACAGTACAGCACTTCAGAGTCACGCTGCTAGCGATCGAAGATTTATGTAAATTTGACAAGCTAAACGCATTCTGTACTGTACAGGAGACACAACATGGAAGAGATTGATTGACAATGATCTACAGCCAATCAGGACACAGAACACAATGTGCTGTAAAAAATTAAAATTAAAATTAAAAAAAGCATGCAAAATTGCATGGAAAAAAAATCTGCGAAACAGCGAGGCCGTGAAAGGTGAACCGCGTTACAGCGAGGGACCACTATAGCTGACAAATCTGCGGGAGCTGGGTGACGCTAGTATGTCAATATGGACCAGAGGAACCTCTGAGGAATGTTTCTAACACCTTGTTGAATCTGTACCATGACAAATTAAGATGGTTTTTTGAAGTAAAAAGGGAGGTCAAGCTGGTACTAGCAATGTGTACCTAATGAAGTGCTCAGTGAGTGTATTTAAAAAAACAACAACAACAACAACCAGACTTTTTGGTTAGACAGTGACTTTAAATACTTTCCACTTGCAATCTTACCTTAAAGCTTCAGCTCACTCTTGTCTACAGTAAGATTTTTACAAACATTTCCTCATCTTTCATATGACATATTTAAAGGATTATTTTATAAATCCCTTTGTGTATATGCTTAGTGTACGAAGCTGTTAATTTTGAAATGCATAAAAATGCATTTATTGCTTTTTCAAAAACAGTGTTATAAGAATAGCAGGAAGAATTATTAAAACATTAAAATACCTGAAATCTCTTCATCCACCTCACATGTAATTATACTGGCTAAATGCCTCGTAAAATTTTACTGTCTGGAATACTGAAGCCCTTACCATTAATAGTAAATGTTTCCAAGAAACTCTGCTCACTCAGTTCTTTTCATTTTTCTATTTTACTGACTATTAAGACAGCTTTGGTGTGCTGTGTTTTACAAGGCTGATGCCAGGATCAAGCTGCATTTAAAGCATATGCAACATCATGATTACAGCTCTTTGCGGGATGTATGAGTATCATCTGTGCTCTGCATGGCGTGAGCATCGGTGAGACCAGTCCAATGTAAACAGAACTGTCCCTGCCCGAGATACAGTCTGGCAGGTCAGCCTGCAGAGACATAAGCATCAGGCTGTGTCATCCAAGCTGTGACCCTTCCTACAGCGTCTGGGCACACAGTGTCAGTCTGAATCTGTCCCCGTATCCTTTTCTGAGCCAACATAGCCTCCGGGAAGATAACACTATCTCGTTAATCACGTTCTACTGCTCCCCCTTTTCCAAAAAACACCACAAAGACTGACCTCCATGATATGGAAGGTCAGTGAATATAATGTAGATTGACAATGGTTATCCATAAATAGCTTGATCTCAAGGTATTACTCATTGACTGTATTAACAGTTCTGCTGACAATCAGTGTGTGAATTAAGCAACCAGCACAAGGTAAATACAAACACATTAACTTACTTCTTCTTGTCTTTGTCCTTTTTGAATGGCTGCTGTGAGCAACCTTGGAGTGCCTGTCCCATCAGTGTCTCTGCTGCAACCTTCCTCCTATTGAAGGCATTCATCTCCTCCTCCAGCTCTCGTCTTTTCTCCTCCAGATTCTTCTTTTCTTCTTGGTGCATCCGCTTGAGCTGCTCAAACCTCTCATGAAGCTACAGGTGATGATAATATATATACACAGAGCAATGTCATACAAGCCAAATATGAGATATGATCACACAGGAGTTCTTTTATGACTTTGTTAATCCTCACCTCTTTTTCTTTCTCTTTCAGCTCAGCTTCTGTCTCCTTCACTTTGTTGACAAACATCTGTCTCATTTCTTCTTCTTTGCGCTGCAGCTCCACAATAAATTCCTTCCTCTTGGCTTCGTACGTCTGCTGCAGGCTGAAGATCAGGGTAAAGTCAATAATATGCTCACTTTACTGCCCTATAACTTCACACTTCGTTGAGCCATAAAATCTGTAGAGCAAATGCTGTAATGTTAACTACAGCTAGCAGAACTCATCCAGAAAAATGCTCTGCAATAGTAAAAAATAATAATAAACAAGCAATATTTTAACTCAACATTCAAAATTAGAAAACAAAACACACCAAATTATAAAACATTTTAACTGTGATACAGAGGGATTAATAGTTTTCAAGTCACATTCTTTATCTAAATCTCCTTAAAACGTTGACTTTAATGTGCTGTTTATGAATAATCCAAGTTATTTGCACATTTTTAACCTCATAAGAAAGCTAGAGTTTTGTTTTGGGGTTTTTTTTTGATAAAGTAAATTGCCCAGATGCATTTGCATCACTGCTTTCCCTAATTTCACCTGAACGACTGGCTGTCAGTGCCTGTGTCCTTGAAGCCCATCTCTTCCAGCTTGCAGCGACGGTACAGCTCATAGTGACGAGCGTGCGTTTGCTCCCGGAGATCCTCCATGTTCACACGCAGCACCATCTCCCTCAGCTTCACAAAATCACAATGCTTTTCGTTTTCCACTGAAAAGAAAAACTGGTCTTTTAATTGCTCATAAAATCCATCATGTTTATACCTAAAATAAATAAATAAATAAAAAAAACTGGATTTGAGCAGCAGGCATCTGACTAAACAGCTCCCTCATGATGACTGCCAAACCATTTCAGCAGACTCACCCTCCACAGATCCCCAAGGGTACAGCCTTCCTTTCACCATCTTATTTCCTACTTTCACGTCGTCTACGCTTCCAACCACAGCAAACGGCAGAAGAGTCTGTGACAAAGAGTACTGATAATGTTAGAATATGGAGCTATTAATAATGCTGCGTCATATCCAGGATCCTAATATGCCATTATGCATTATATAATGTTTCTAAAAATACTGTTTCCTCACCAATGAACATCTATTTTCAAATGGCATGACAAAGTTGATTATCATTACATGTGATTATCAGCATAATATTAGTTAGCTTAAAAAAGAGAGAGCAAGTATGCAGATTAACCGATGACTACAACTAAGCATTAAAAAAGCATTAGGTACCAAATCCACGGTGCACATGTTTTTATGTTTATCTGTTTTTAGGACTCACATTCATAGAGGAGTTGATCTCTGCAACAGCCTCATCCTCTGTGGGAAACTGATATATCTGGACTCCATTGCTGACCAGCTCACTCATAACCTTGATCTTCAACTTTTCTAGCTCATTCCTGGACACAGTGTCTGCCTTCGCAATCACGGGGATGATGTTCACCTGAAGATAACCAGAAGATAAGTCATGGACTGAGTAATAACTGCTGAAATACACATAGCTTGGATCTCCTTTCACCTTGCTGTCCAGTTTCTTCATCGTGACGAGATCGAGGGACTTCAGAGAATGTCCGTTGGGGGCGATGAAATACAGGCAGATGTGGATCCTCGTGTCGTGGTAGTTAAACAGGGAGCGCTTTATTTTTAGCTCCTCTTCAAGAAACTTCGCAAACTGGGCATCGATATACTCAAGAATGGGTTTGTAGCTGCAGTAAAAAAAACAAACATTACATGCATGAACATTCAACTTCATGTTGTTCAACAGACATATCGGTAACCATGGTAAAAACTCTGTACACAGCCAAGCATGTTAGATGCGTACACTTCCTGCTGATGGAGCACTCAAACAGCAATTGAAACCACATTTGCTCTATCACTCACTCCCGGGTTCCCTTTCTTCCACTCCAATTAAAATGCCAGCAGCGGGGCAGAGCTGGCTCTCGATTTTACAATCGGAAATTGTTTCAGCATAAGAGAAAAATGGCAAAGTGATTCAGGGTTGGCACTGATCTATCAGGTTTATAGTGTAACCTCTGTGAATTTTCAAAGGTTTTCTTTGATTTCTAAACTGTTTCTTCCTCTTTAAAAAATAAAATAAAAGTCATTTTAACTAAAAGTCCATCATCACATCCATCAGCAACCTGTACCTCTGTTCTTTGTTGATCTGGTCTCCAAACCCTACAGTGTGTACAACAGTCAGCTTGAGGTTGACATTGCTCTCCTGCAGTTCATACGTGTGTGGGCGCAGCTCCACCATTTGCCCATAGTGGCTGGCTTCCTCATTTTCAAATGTTGTATTGAAAAGAGTGTTCATCAATGTGGACTTGCCGATCCCGGTCTCACCTTAAAAACAGACAGAAAAACAAGGAGCGAAAATTACAGATGAAGCAGAATGAGTGCATGTGAATTTCAAATGAACTCTTGTTATGGTTACAGGACTAAGTTTGAAGCTCCTCCTGGGTTCAGACATACCCACACAGAGGATGTTGAAGCAGAATCCCTGTGCAGATGCTTTGCTGACCAGCTGATCTGGAAGGCTGTCAAACCCCACATGGCCACTGAGCTCCAGAGTTCGCTTCTCTTCATTCTGAGAAATTACAATGAAAACAAAACCATATTCATCCTATGCTAGTAAATATCCAACAAAATAAAACAGTGACTGGAATGGTGAGCTTAAAAGGTCCATCTGTCACATCCCATCCACACACACTCTGCTCTTAGGCTTAAAAGCATCTTTTGCAAATGAGGTCATCTCTCTCTCTCCCTCTTCCAATTAACACACTGAACAGTCCCATCTATAAAAAGGAACTATCCAAATAGTGAACCAAATTCCAGTTAGCACTGATGTCACGTTAAATGTATCATATGCTTCGTGTGTTATGAAATGGAGTAGATTAGAGTGTTTTTTCATGATTTCATTGGCTTCAAGTGTAATTCAGTATTCATAGTAAAAATGAATTAATTATACACAAAAAACGACATACACAAGCTGCTCTGTATATACCAAACTCCCTGGGACTGTTTTGCAGCATACTTTAGACGTTATAGCAGCTAAACTTTGGTACAGCTTCCCTCAGCCCTCAGGTACAAAAATAAAGATATTATTATTATTATTGAACATTTAAATCATCAACAAATATTTGTTTGATAAATTATTTTTAAAACTGGCGCTTATAAGTAACTTACTGACAATCATATCAGTGAACCTAGTATATGTAGCCAGAGACTCAAGCTGATAAACTCACTCAGAATTCCCAGCTTGAGCTTTGGGTATTGCGAGTTTGTATATAGTAGCCCAAACTATACGCAGTAGGATGAATGATGCTACAGCCTGGTAAGTTGGCAGTGAGAGACTGTTCCTCCAATACCAGATTCACCCTGGGAGCCTGGCATCTTGCAAAAAGGCTCAACATGAGCACCAGGATGTGTTTCAACACAACAATCCTCTGCTTCTCCCTCACATCTCTCTCTCTCACACACACACACCCACACAAAGAGCTCTTTATGTGGATGTTATTTCACAGGATGGGAGGATATCCAAGCTGCTGGCTGCCCTGGTACCCCCCAAGCTCCCCTCCACAAACACTACATTAACTTGAACTCTTCCATCCTTTACAACATAGACAGGAAACTAAATTCCAGGTATGTGAGGTGAGCCATGATAGGATTTAATTAACGCATGTCATTACCCTGAATTACATGTTTGGCTGAAACATGCTGACATGTTTTTGCTGAGCAATATGATGCTGACGGTTGAGGAGCTGGTAGCTACCACTTACTACTACTTATGTTTATCCTCTTAACTCAGTCTCTCAGTCATTGCTGGCCTGGTCTTCAACCACATGCTAATTTCGTGCTGTTAATTCAGCACCAGTGCACACCTGTCAGAGGTGCTGACACGGTGAACAGGAAAGTACTGACACACAGCAGGGCTCCGTGCTGTTTCGTCCAAGACAGCGCGCCTGGATGCTGAAGTGCGCGCTTTCCGCACGTCTCCGAGGACCAGCTCCTCAAAACGGAGCGACGAAGCATTTCTCCGCTGAATCAACCATCTTCATCGCGATTCATTACACATAACGAGCTTTCCTCATCACCGCAGCCCTCCTGCTGCAATCCCCGCACACATCACGTTGCTCTTATTTACACCCGAATGTAAGAAACCGTTTGCTAGCTCAATGCTGCTCTTCTAAAAACCGCTCGTCACCGCTGCAGGCCGGCAGACAGCCCACCGTCGTACTTACCGCAAAAGCATCCACCTCGCTGGTCGCCATCGTCACAAGTGGCTGTGTGCAGGAATTATGAGTGTTCAGCGCGACCTGCACTCCATCCACATCACACACAGACTCACACTGCTCTCAATATGGCTACTTGAAGGCAACACCCCCTCGGTGCTGGAGGATGATATTACACCAGCTCGAAATATACTAAACTACACCGAGATAGTTGCTTTTGATGAGATTTTACGCGAAATTACGATAATAACTGCTTTGACTGGGTTTGCAACGACTGCCACGGAAAACCTGGTTCACAATGGGAGCACTTTTTAACTATGATTTGTAATTATTTTCAATGGAAATGAAAATTGTACAATTTATTTATTAGAGGGAGTTTTTTCTGCCGCTTTCCAATATTCATCCAGTTTTCTGACTTGAAAACCTGTAGTACGTAATTGTCAAGGTTTATATATTTACACAAAGTGACACTAAACAGTAATATCTGGCCCAGAAAGTGTTTTTATATACGATTATGAAATTTCAGTGGGGTTACAGCAGAGTACAGAGCCTATAAAGAAAATGAACGACACAGTAGGACCGTGGAAAAATGTATGCATTTAATACCTGTTCACGTTACTTTTTCTATTTAATGCTACTTAAATATTTATTTGATAACCATGGTTGAAAATGTAATTTTGCAGAGAAAATATATAATTAAAGGAAAGACTAACCGTGTAAAAAATGCAAAATATTTTAAATAGGCGTCCGTGACCAGCTACAACATGCAGACAGCTTTTAATATGTTTATTTCCAGTTCTCGTGTATTTATTAATTTCGTTTTTCAATGTAATTTAATTTATAAGCCCTCAATGATGAAATATTTGAGAAATTTAATATATCTGTGGTATGTAAGTGTAACCCCGTATAATATACACACACACATATACATACACACACATCTTAAATTAAGCTAAACTCGTGTACTCCGTAAATAAATACTACGCTGATAAAGAAAAAAATACAGAAGATTTAAGCTTTTATATGAATCCACTGATCACGGGAGGGTCAGCCCTGCACACAGTCCTTTTAACTGGGAGGGCCGCAATAACATACGGGTGGATTTATTTGGAGAGGCGCCGGAAGCAGCAGGTTGGTGCAGGACAGCAGAGAGGGGAGCAGGCAGTGCGGGATTATCCTTTGGGCTCTACTTAAACCATCCGCTATATCTTTTCATATTTTTGCGCCGCCGGGACAACATGGATCTGACCCAAGAGTCCATTTTGTCCTTTTTACTAGAGCACGGAGGCAAAGTAAAGAACTCGGAACTGCTAAACTATTTCAGACTCCGCATCAACTGCAGCGATCCCGCGGAAAAGCAGCACAATAGAGAGCTTTTCAAGAAGCTGGTGAACAGCGTCGCTGTGGTCAAACAGATCGACGAGGTGAAGTTTGTGGTGGTGAAGAAAAGGTACCAGGACTTTATTAAAGAGGCGGCACAGGATGTGTCGCAGAAACTGCAGATGGATGAGAGCTTCTCCAGCCAAAACACGAGTTTTTCCTGCACATCTCCAGACCGAGCCGAGCCAGCCAGGACTGACTCAGATATAGAAAACAATAATGTAGGCGACGCCTCAAACTTTAATCCCAGTTCTAACACCGATGTAAAACACATGTCCCTGTGGGAAATGCAGAAAAAGAATGTGTTATCTGGAAACGTGAGTATCGAGGATACGACCACTGTTAAGATCCTGAATATCTCCGGAGATCAGGCGAGCAGAGCGGGGAAATCTGGAGCTGTGTTCGCTGTCATAGCTGTGAAATCTCCAGGGAGAGACTGTGCAGCAGCAGCACTGGACGGATCACACTCCCGAGTGCATCAGCAGATAACTTTAGACAAACCAATTAATTCGAGTGCAAAAGTTTCTACACGACCAGCACCAACTTCAAACGCAAACTTTTCCGCTTGCAAGGGTATATCCAGAGAAATCCAAAGTAAGATGGTCACACACACAGATGACACACACCCACGAGTTTTACCAGAGGTGAGGGCGCCAAACAAGACCACAAGACAAGCAGATGATGCCAAGTACTCAGAGTCTGTGCCTTTGGAGCGACTGGCTCATGAGTGGTTGGTGAAGTGTGCAGCTGGGATGTGGGGACATATATATGCTTTGCTGCTGCAGGACACTGGTTTAGCCCAGAGGAAAGACTTCATGTCAGGGTTCACAGCACTTCACTGGGCTGCTAAGGACGGCAGCAGCGAAATGATACGCAAACTCATGGACATCCCCAGGAAACGTGGCATCCATGTAAACGTCAACACCAAAGCACATGGAGGCTACACGCCTTTGCACATCGCTGCCATACATGGGCACACTGAGGTCATGGTTCTGCTTGTGCAAAGATACAGAGCCAATGTAAATGAAAGAGACAATGATGGCAAAAAGGCCTTTTACTACCTGGGCAAAGGTGCTCCGGCTGAGGTCAGAGCACTTCTGGGAATGAAGCAGAATTTGAAAGCAGAAGATATAGAGAAGTACAGAGAGCAGACGAAAGGCTTCAACACAATCAGTAAACTGTTTCAGCCTCATGGGAAGAAACAAAAGACTAAGTTTGCTCATGACTGGTAAGAAGTATCACAAAACAAGCTGTGACATGAACTATTAAACCTGAAGGAGATAACACTGTTTATACTTTACACCTTATTAAGGCTTTACATATCTTACAGTCTTTCACTGAATTACAGAGGAGTACTTACTGTATTTTGTATGGCACTGCACAGTGTGGTTTTTTTTAAATTATTAATGGTATTTATAATTATCATTGTTTATCTTAAATTTCATGTAAACTGATGTGTTATTTTTCTCACTGATTAACACCACAATGTGTATAGTCATGCATATTTTCATTACCTAATGTGTAGTAAATATTTACAGGTCACTTCTCGATTCCTGACTTTTCAAAGTATGAGGAAATAGAAAAATAGATTGCACCTCCCTACTTCTTGGGAAATAGTAACTGTCAACTCATCAACCTGTAATACATTGTTCTAGTATGCTCATTGCTTTTGTGGGCTGCTGATCACATTTACAATCACTTTTATCATCCACATGAAATCAGTTAGCTTTGTCAAAGGAAAAGGAAACATTCAGTATAGCTGAAGAAACAAATAAAGTTAGGTTTTAACATATTCAACATCTCAGTGTTAGTACATGCAAAGAGTGTGGAATAAAAGCAAAGCAAAGCAGGAAAGAAACTAGTTGGGGTAGTGCAGTGTTTGCATTATACACTTTTTGTCAACAGTTTGTACTGTATGAGGAGGACACTGTTCTGTGGGATAAGCAGTATCAGCCAAAGCTCTAAAACATACTGCAATAAAAACAAAGCAGTTTCCCCATCTTTAAATAAATACATAAGCTTAAACTGTATTCAAAAGCTAATGAGCAAGGAACACTAACTATTGCAGTGACTTTATTAACATTTAATTGCATTGAATTTAATACCTTCAACACAATGAAGTGGAAAAAGCCTTTGCAATATTTTATCTGAGCCATAAATAACTAAACCTAAACTTATTAAAACATATTTCCTTGTTTAGACATGACTGACTAAACATAAATCTTTTTTCAAGACCAGCTATGCATCAAAACATCATTTTGAGATTAAATAACCTCATTTGTTACTTAGCTGACCCAGTCTGAAAACAAGTTTGGGTCTAAAAGGCACTTGGACAATAAAGCCGTATTCAGAGCAGTGCCAGAACAATGTCCTTTGTGTTGTTATTTAGGAAAAGAAGCTGCTTACATAAAGACAAAGGACAGCTCCACTCATAGAAACTGTGTCATGTGATTAAAAAAGGAAATCTCCCACAGAAAGGTTTCCTATGTCCCATGATCCAAGCAAAACTTCTAAACATCAAAGTTTTTCTAGGGTAACTATGTTAGATCCTGTTAAGAAAAATGTTTTGTTTTTATATACTTTATATACTAACTGCACTTGCTGTAAATAAACTGATTTTATTTGCTTCAGTACTTGTAGTAAACTGGGGCAAAGTTATAACTAAAGCTCTGAAATGGTCCCTTGAGTTCATAGTTACACTCCAGAGAACACCAGTACAAAAAGCTGTAGTGTGGTGCCATAATTATATGATGTGCCACAAGCGTGGTGTTTGAGAACAAAGTTAGGGATCACAGTTTTTACAATAAACAGAAATCTGTGGGAACACTATAAAAACCAGTGGCTGCAACGTGCCAATCAAGGACAAAACAATTTGTGAGTGGAGACTGTGATATTCTGGACTGATAGTGATACTAACGTTTAAAATAACAATATACCCAATGAAAATATTTAATCACAAATTTAAAATCACCAACTCCATACACAAAGACCCCAGCTGGAACTTGAACCAGACACCATGAATTAACCATGCTAACCGTTGCACCACCATACCACCCCTATAATTTTATCCATCCATACATTTTCACTACTATTTTTTCCAGTTTACCTATTGCAGGATCAACAACTAGAGCAAGTTAATCATTCACAATCACGTTTATACCGATAGCCAGTTTTTTGGATTAAGTTATTGGACTGTGGAGGAAGCTGGAGTACTAGGAGAGAACATGCAATCCCTACATTTAAAGGTACAGTGTGTAAAATCCCACCGCTAGATGTCAGTAGATTGCAGTCAATTGAGTTCTGATTTCTTACCCCTCCTAATTCTAATGTATAATCCTAGCTACAGTGTATGGCAGCCAAGAGAGAGTGAAACATTACATTTAGACTGCTCTATAACAGCAATAGCCAGCTGCTTTGCATTTCTGTACAAAAACATTTTTCTACACACTATATTTTAACATTTTTGAATAATATCACCCTAGAAAAAAAAATGCAGCATTTTACATTTTTACCCCTAAGTCCACTCAAAATACTCTGGCTGACGTTCATCTGTAGTAAGTGTAGGCTGTCAGTCCACTGTTTACGTTAGCAATATGCTGGGTGCATACAT
Organism: Diplotaxodon limnothrissa; assembly: GCF_057381915.1. Taxonomy (NCBI): domain Eukaryota; kingdom Metazoa; phylum Chordata; class Actinopteri; order Cichliformes; family Cichlidae; genus Diplotaxodon; species Diplotaxodon limnothrissa. The sequence goes on along the minus strand of NC_140597.1, from coordinate 29,545,721 downwards.
TTACTCTAGAGGAGGCTTTGTGAAAGGAGTCTGAAATGAGTCAATGAGCCAGTAAAACTCACTTCTGTTAGATGACACTGATATTGAGGATGTTCTGAACTTCTCTGCTGCTAAGCACTGCTATATCTGCCAGTGTATCTAACATTGTTGGACTCTGATGCTTAGTGAATAAACTCTCACGCAAAATGAGAATGTAACCAAACTGTTTTTCAGAGGCAAGGTGTGATTTTCAGGACACTCGAGCCTAACATAAGCTGGCATAATGTTAGCTAATATCAGCTATTGTTGATGTTTAGATCCCAAAGATAATGGAAATAACAATACAAATTAGTCATCTGGCACAGTATGTCAGGTCCAATGGTGAGAAGCTGTTCAGTAAACATAAACCCACACTTCTGTAGTGATGACATGACAAAACATACTGTCACATTTGACGAGCTTTTCCCAGAGAGCTGATTGAGGAAATAAACAGTTACTGTCAAAAACTACACACATTTGTCTGGGACATGGTCCAGATTGGTTATTTCAAACTCACCACATAAATCTGTTGGCAGCCTTTTCAAGCTGTCCAAATAAAATGGTGTAAAAAGAAATAAAGGAAAAATGTACAAGGAAGCTGGCAAAAAGTAAATTTTGTTTGTATGGCTTGTTTATGTTCTTTATAGCGTAATACTGTACTGTTCTCAAACTTGTTTAATTATTAGGTTGAGTTATCTCTTACCGTGTTAATGGGAACTAATGGTTCCTGCTGGGATCCCATTTCCCTGAAACATACAGAATACCCTTAATAACTCGTTCGTCTTTGCAGTTAAGTTTAAAATAGCAGTTAAGTTTAACTGCTTAACTGCTTAAACTTGCTAGCTTACGCCTAGCAGACAGCATACGCTTATATAAAACGGTCGGTTGATACTTCTATTAAATAATCAGCCAACTATATATTTCTTGACAATTTTTTTGCTTTAGGTTAGGTTTGCTTTAGGTTTTTCGCTTAAACTTAAAACACAAGAATAAGAGTGGCACCGGAAGTTTGGAGGGACCTCTTCAAAATAAAAACATTGCCATACCAACGTTTGGTTTTTGTTAGCTTAAATTCTTCCTTATCCATGCTGCGAAAACTCAGTTCAGTTTTTTTCTAAATTAGATATAAAATAAATCTATGTTATAAAATGAGGTAAATAAAAATGTTGAAACAAGCATTTAAACAAACAAGAAACCCATCAGAAATACATAAACAATAAAATGATGCAGCAGATATAGCTGTACAGTGGTGTTTTTTATTATTAGGTGGAAGCACTAACAAGGCGTGTTTATATATTTTTATATACGTTTTCTTTTCCTTTCCTAAGATTTTGAGGTAGGCTATTCCAAAGTTTGGCAGCAAAAATTGGGAGAGCTGCGCCCCCAGTTTTTCCAGTTTACTACTGGATAACTAAAAATTAAGCAGCATAGGATCTAAAACTTACAGACTTACAGAAATATAAAAAGGCAAGAGACCATTTCGGATTTTATATGCAGGTAAAAGTAAATAATTTAAATAACAATTTAAATAATTTCTGAGATACTGGTAGACAGTGTAGCTCTGCTAAAATCCATATACTTTAGGATTAAATGTATTTAAATTTGCTAAAATGTGTTTCAAATCTGTTTAGAGGGCTCGGTTTTCCGCTTTAAATGTTAAAATGTGTAGTCTGACCTTGTTTTTACAATAACCGGAAACGTACTTCAATACCAGAAGTTAAAGGTTCACAGTTTAATCAGAGCTGGTGCTTTACAAAACACAGTCCTCTCACTTATGCTACATATAAAACAAGCTCGCTGCAGTTTTCATTCTTATTTTTCACACGACCCAGCCGCAGGGGCTCCTGCAGCAGCTTTCTTTTACATGACAAAGTAATATGAGTGATGGAGCTGATTGCCCACACCTGCGCGTGTTGATCAGCGGCAGCACGTGTTCGCTCCTGTTGACCTCGAGCTCTCCACAGAGAGTCCCGATAGGTTTTGACCGGTTTCGTTGTTTATAATGGAAAAACAAATGCTGATGTCAGCTGCCCTTAGTCGTTTTCGCACTGTCGCTCTGCTGCTGCTTGTCACCTGCAGCTTCAAGCTGGTTGCGCCATTCAGGCCTGCCACTAACGCGCCGCACACACTGACCGACTTCACCTACCAGTACGACAGCATCTTCTCCCCGCTGCTGAAAGCTCTGTCGGAGCACGGGGGGTCGAGGTGGAACCCCGGTCTGAAGAAAAAGCTCAAACCCGAGCACAGGTACATGAAATATCTGACAGAGGTTTACAAGAAGTCCTCCAGAGTGCAGAGGAGTGTGGACGGGAGCAACATCTACAACACTGTCCGACTGATCAAGCCACAGGATGAGTGCCTGGCACAAAGTAACAAAGGTGAGCAAGTCACACGGGCAGCTGACTGCACTGGAGAAAACAAAACGGTCATGCAGCACTGATGCTCCATGGCCATTTAAATAAACGAATAGGCTCTGAAACATGGCACACAGCCTTAAAACACCCCAAAGGATAGTTACTAAGGGTCATGTGTTTATTAAGATTATAGAGTTTCAATGATTTGGAGATATAGGTCACTTTTTCGAAGATGAGGTAAAGCAAAGCGAAATTACCAGAGCTTCCTGGATCTCAGAAGAACCTCAAGCCCCAGATGCACCCTAGGATAAGTATCTCAGTTTATATTTGGTAATATAAAGTTTTTGAGTCAAATGTCCCAACAAACTGACTCAACACAGAACAAAAAGTGGTTCATTTAATGGTATTACAATGTGACTGTTTCATGTTTGACATTAACCATACCTTATACTACATCTCATCATCTTACCCTGACCTGACCCATTTCTCTCTGCTGTACCAGGGGCAGACTAGATCATACGTAAATAATTCCAGTCCACCATGTACATGCAATACACTAACCACTGATTTTACAGGTTGTGCATTGATGTTAATTATAAATGAATAACTTTATTCATATTATAACATTAAAAAAGGCAACCTGGGACTGCCAACAATCCTAACTACTGAATTTCAAGGTGCCATGGCTTTTGGTGCACCTGCATAAATCATTAGGCTGCATGTATGGTGAGTGTTTGTTTGATCTGGCTCATAACTGGGATGTTTTTTGCAGCATTTAGCTGCCTTTTCTTTCTCATTTTTATTCCCTCCCTGTCTGCCTTACCTATATTTCTTCCCCAGATCATCCATTTTGCTCTGCGCTTTTTTGTTATTAGGCAGAGCAGCAAGTAGATGTTCGCTGCCAAGAGATGCACGTACATTTGCACACACCCTCGCTCAACTAGGTGCGTTGTTTGCACTGTTGACACACAAACTCACTAGGCCAGTGTGGTGAAGTTAGTCATACCTGCTCTGAGGATTGTGTTGCTTGCTATCTGATTGCTGGTGCAGCAAAATTACAGCAAAACTGCTCAGTCAAGTACTTATGAAAAGCCATAACTTAACCTTAGTGCTAACCCAAATTATAGAGGGTACCATGGGAAACCTGGTTTAAAGGGAGAACTAATTTCTACACAAGGCTGGTATATACTGTGGCTGCTGGATTTAATGATGTTCCAGGAAAAAGATGCACGTCTTTAATAAGATTTATAACATAAACTGTGAGGGAAGAAGGTAAGTGGTTTCTAGATGATTTAGTCTTTCACTTTTTTTGTGAGGGTTCATTTTGTAGTTCTATTATCTACAAAGCATCTTGAGTGAGGCCCTTCAGATACTTTTACGTTAAATCTATTACTGTAATTCTATGAATATGGACTCATGGATGTAGCTCAAGTTAACGCAGAATGAATACCGTTTAAAATCAAAAATATTTGAATGTCAGATCTCTGGCAGCAGATTGGATGCCTGTAGAAATCACAGTTTTGCAGACAGGGGACAGATATATTTTTTATAGCTTCTAATATACAACACATAATATCTTAAACGGTCCAAACCACATGTATGGTTTCACAGATATTAAAGCTTGAGGTCTTTTTAATTTTTTTTTATTTTTTTTAGTCATTCAACTTTAGTGTGATAATACTTGGGTATGCTACAATATACCAATATTTTTTATTATATATATTTTTAAGTGTGTAATAGTTGATTTATATATATATATATATATATATATATATATATATATATATATATATATATATATATATATATACACACACACACAAAAAGTGTGCGTTTTTAGGGTTTTTTTTTGTATGTAACTGATTATGGAAACACATTATTGTCACTAATCCTGCATTTTTACCTTCCCTTAAAAGTAAAATGTCATTGGTGGAATTGGCTACATGTATAAGTTGTGCATGTTTATTCAACCTAATTAAAATTTGGTGTAATCTTGAGCACGTCTGCATCATGACATGATGGTGACTTTCTGCCCTTTATGTTCTTGTGTTCTTCCACAGAGAGTTTTATGCAGGATTTATCCTACAGCCTCCATCAAGTGAAAAGAAAAGAGCAACTTCTGAACTCGGCCCTGCTGTACAGTTTGGACCATGAAAGTTCAGCACCTGTCAGCTCTCTGTGTTACATCACTATCGAGGAGTATGAGAGGTCGAATCAGTGCCCGCTCTGTCCAGGGATCCAACGTGCAGTGAACTTTTCAGCCAGCACAGGCAGGAGGAGCTGGAGAAACTGGGTGGAGATTGACATCACTTCATTTTTTCTGCCTCTCCTAAAGTTTCCGAAAAAGAACATACACTTGCTTGTCAACATCACCTGCCCAGAGGAACAAAGAGCCAAGGGCAATGGTTGCAAAGGTCCCCTGGAGATCACCTTGAGGTCCCCTCCTCTACTTCTTTACCTCAATGACACCAGTAAAATTGCCCACCAGTGGTCACTAGAGAGTGCTAAAGCAAGTAAAAGGCCATCTGTGGCCTTTAATAATTTTCAGAAGGAGGGGGCTTTAAAACCAGAACGCAGGCGTGGGCGCAAGAGGAGATGGAAGAGGGAATCTCCAAAGAGCAAACGAGGTGATACAAAGTTGGACATCCAGCTGCCTGAGCTTCTCCCAAGTTCCGAATTCCCAACACGTGACTGCGCCTTGTATGATTTCAGGGTGCGCTTCAGTCAGCTCAAACTGGACCACTGGATTGTGTTTCCTCCTAAGTACAATCCCAGGTACTGCAGAGGAATCTGCCCGAGGATCACGGGCTTCATCTACGGGTCACCCGTCCACACCATGGTGCAAAACCTCATCTATGAGAAGCTTGACTCCTCTGTTCCCAGGCCCTCGTGTGTCCCCTCCCACTACAGCCCCCTCAGTGTCATGATCTTTGAAGAGGACGGCTCTTACGTCTACAAGGAGTTTGAAGACATGGTCGCCACCAGGTGTACATGTCGCTAAGCCAGCAACCAACATGCCTTTCTGTTTTTCAGGCTGATCAGAATGTCAACAAACCCTCATCAGCAGTCATCACACAGGTGGACTGTTTCCAAGCATCAAATATTCTGACCAGGCTCGGTGATTTCATGAATTTATAAAATCGTTGTGCATGAAAGAAGTTTGGTCTGGAGCAGTTGTGTTTACTTAAAGTATTTTATCATGTAAAAGTGTGGCATTTATTTCGGTTTTGTTAAGGCAGAAAAGGTGCAGATGCATCCTGATCTTCAGCTGTTAGAAATGTTGTAATGAATCTAACACACTTGAAGATAAAAATGTGTGATGTATGATTTATTTTAAGTTTGCTTGTTTTTGTTCATTTATTCTGGGTGGGTTGTCTGTCATTATTCTTTAATTTAACACAATTTGCCAAATTTTAAGTAGCCCTGTTCTGGACAAAAAGAAAAAGCAGTCACAAACGCTTCCCAAACCTTTTACATATCGTTTTATTCATGGGGATTACAGACGTCTGTCTGCATAATGTCCAGAATGAAAGTTGTCGAGGTTTCAGTGTGTATTTATTACTTCTGGTCACTGAGTGACTGCATACGTGTGAACTGACTGCATGCTTATATATTTGTACTGGTTGAATGAGACTAAATGCATGTCATATCTATTTATGCAAACTGAATGAATTCACTGTGTGTCTGTGTTCAGCTTAGGAATATTCGAAAGAATGAAATTATGTAGGCAAAAGTTGAAGAAAATTAAAAATAACTTGCATAAACCTTGTTTAAATGGAATTATGGGAAGAGCTATGAGCCACTAAAGAAAGGTGAGTGGTGCTGAAATTGAGGAAATCTACTAAAAAGAAAAGTTTTATGGCCAGATGAGACAAAGATTGAGCTATCTGGCCACAGAGATGAGGTGTCTTTCTTCATCACCTTAAATCAAAGCTAGACAGTATGAACTCAGATCTAATTGGATGTTCCAACAGGACAATGATGCCAAGCATACATCACAAGTGGTTTTGGAATAAATAAAGCAGACTAATATTACACCTTTGTAATGGTCTTGCCAAAACGCCGGCCTCAACCCTTGTTAAAAATTGTGGACTATGTTTAAATGCCCAGTCATTGCCTTGAAAGTAATCAATTTAAATGAACTACCAACTGTGCCGTGAAAAGTGGTCATCCAGCCAAAAATATGCCTCAAGCTTATTTATGGCAACCAAAGTTTCTGGTTGAAGTGCAACACGTTAAGAGACATTTAGCTAAATATTAGTGGGAATGTATATATTCATATTTAAGCCTGTATACAGATGTACACTAAAGAAAATCCAACACGAATTCAATTCTGCACCCAATTCTTGTTTTGTTTTTTTAAAGTGATTAAAGATCTATGATGCACAATCATTCTACCCTAGAGCACTGAATAAAAATTAACATAACATCCATGCCCTCCATGAGTGTATGGGAACTTTCGACCACAACTTTACTTGTTTTGCTTAAAGTCCTAACTGAGGAAAAAAACCTTTAGAGCTTAGTCGATTAATATTGGCACCTTCTGAGTGTGATTTGCTGTGGCAGCTAGGATCTGCGGCCTAAACTAGATGATGCCCATAATCAAATATTGGAATATCTGAAAACACACGAGCACAGTATTAATAGACCTGGAACTAGAAAAAACACATTTTCCTCACTCAGTTAATGGCTTGCCGTTTAAACCCCAGCCCGTCAGGGGGCAGTAATGCCCTCGGCGTGAGCTGACGCCTGAATAACAAAGGTCGACGGACACCGGAAGTGTTCAGAAACACCGTGGACAAGCAAAGCGGTGAGTCTCAATGTCATTATTTCAACTGAAAAGTTTTTCTTGAATTTATCCGTAATACTAAAACGTGATATGTCAGTAATTTTTTTTAATAGCGAAACTGAACTAGTGTGAGCCTATTGCGATTCAAATACCACGCTTTCGTGCAAGCTCAAGGTCTGTTTGTACCTCAGGAGCTAGCCTGTTTGAGCTAACAGACAAGCTAACGTCTAGCGCGGCTAACCTTAGCTCGTTTGGGATTTTAATTTTGTGTTCTTTGAGACAGGCTACGGATCAACAATCTGGCACCCTTTTGGGGGTTCTGTGTTAGTGACTATCACAGGAAGTCTTTAAGACAAGGGCAGGTGATTGTTTATGTAATACTCTTACATAAAACAGCTTTATAAAGCTGACTTGTGAACCTCATTACATAAGCTAACGTTTAAATGACGACTTTACGTTAAAGTTAATACGACACGTATGTATTGCCCTTTATGTATATTTAAAATTCAGTAACCCCAATAACCCCCTTTCCAATGACAGGCTGGTTTCTGAGGAGAACATTAGATATATTATCCAGCTATTGGGTTAAAAATATTTTCTTTAAATCCAGCTCACAGAAACACTTAAGCACTGATGACTGTGTTTGTATGCGTCTTGCTGTCTTTTCAGCCCAGCTCTCCAGTAAACATGGGACGCCACTTTGGAAACTTGGCCAAGGTCAGGCATATAATCACATACAGTCTGTCCCCTTTTGAGCAGAGGGCTTTCCCCAACTACTTCTCCAAGGGAATCCCAAATGTGTGGAGGAGGGTCACGTCGTCTTTCTTCAAAGTTGCACCCCGTGAGTGTTTTTCTTTTACACTATGTTAGGATTCTGGTATACCAGCTCATTGTGTCAATATCAGTAAATTCTTAAAATTAAATAAGAGCATATGTAGCATGCTTGGCCTGTTTGTTTCAACTCTGTCATTCATATTTTCCTAGTTAAACTTCACCTGGAATCTTGGAGTTGGTTTCTGAGCTAAAAACGCTTGTATTTTAAACTATAAAAGGATCTTATTCTGAACTACTTTAGGCTATTTTTAAGATAGAGAAAATAGAAAATAAAGCAAACCTAGATGACTTGCAAAGAAAAGCGTCTGGACTTCTTTAAGTTACTTGAAGACGTTTCACCTCTCATCCGTGAAGCTTCTTCAGTTGAAGAACCTTCTCAGATGAGAGGTGAAACGTCATTTGAGAAGCTTCTTCAGTTGAAGCTTCTCGGACGAGAGGTGAAACGTCTTCAAGTAACTTAAAGAAGTCCAGACGCTTTTCTTTGCAAGCTCCTTTGACTACGATGACCTGGGTGACTGAGAACCTTCACAGACAAACCTAGATGACCTGTTAAATTAATTGATTATGAGTTTGACCATAACAGTATTTGTGCTTATATAATAGAAGTGTTTTAGTCGTGTCATGTGTGAAGCATGAGTGAAGATTTGAAGAGAATGAAGAGACAGACAATATGATTTTTAAGGATTTACTAAAGACACTTATTTCACAGTAAGGTGCATAAAGTGTCAGATCGCTAATGCTAATGTGTTTTGTAATCTTCCTTTTTGCAGCAATGGTCCTTATGTATCTGACCTACAGCTGGGGCAACAGCGTCCATCAGCAGGGCAAGAGGAAGAATTCAGCCGACTACGAGAACGATCAATGAACACGCACCGCCTCTCTAAACTGCCCTCTGTTTATAATTCCAAGTCTGTACGTCTAACCAATAAAAAGTGAAAATATTTATGTGAAATCAGTTTTGATTGACTGTTGGTTCACTTTAATTCCTAACATTGAATGACAAAATAAAAAATAGTTAAGTTAGAGTGTGACATTTGGAGGATAAGTGTGGTACTCTCGCAAATGATGTTTGGTGATGTTCTGGCCAATAATCTGATGCCTGTGCACACCAGTTTGTCATGTTTTCACTTAGAATGTGGTGGATGTTGTGATAGGGTTGCAGTTTTAGATATTCTAATACATATTTTGCATTGAATTAATTTATCAGTACACAGAAAAAAGTGTGGTTAAAAATGTTGGAATCTGTGTTTGAGTGAGTTTGAACCGTTTGATGTGATTATTTGCTATTTTTGATCCCATGAGAATAATACTGATGAGACAGAAATGTTTCAACTGCAGAAGTTAATACTAGTCAGTCATAAAAGCAGTGCTGAGGAATGGATATATAAGACATATAAATGTATTTATTTTCAGGCTCAGTGTTTCAGGAATCATCCCCACGCTTTGAGTCTGAGGGGTGGAGGCAGTGCCACAGCTGTCTTTTTGCACGACAGTGAACTTTATATACTGTATTCCTTCCCTGTGTTAGTTGAATCTCCAAATTCATGAGTGTCTAATAAAAGTAGGCTGATTGACTTTGTGATGTTGTGTCCTGCTGACCACAGTCACTGGTGAGTGCTGTTGCCATAGCAGGATCTGCAACAGCGTAAGTGGGTACTATGTGTCAAAGTAAAAGCAGAACACACTGTTGTAACAACATGATTTTGCATCACCTGATGCTGATTTGCTGATGTGACTCCTTGATATGTTTAGCTGGTGAGAGTTGCCAGAAACATAATCAGAAGTCTTAACAGCCAGACAATTTTATTACAGCTGATTTGAAGTAGTTGTGATACTTAAGAAAATACCAACCTGCAAATGGTTGACGCTACAGCTACCAGAAGTCAGACAGCGATCATACAGACTCTAGTGAGATACTGGGATGTCCAACAGGTTAGGGTGATTATGGATAGAGATGGGCATGTACTAATCAGTGACCAGGGTGTGCTAAGAAGGTGGAAGGAGTACTTTGAGGACCTGATGAATGTATAAAATGAGAGAGAGAGAGGAAGATGTAAATCAGGAAGTGCAGAGGATTAGCAGGAGGAAATGATGGCAGCTATAAAAAGAATGAGTGGAAAGGCAGTTGGTTTAGATAACATACATGTGGAGGTATGCAGAGCTCAGCTGAGTTTTTAACCAGATAATTTAACACAGTCATGGAGAGTGTAAGGATTCCAGAGGTATAGAGAAGAGAAGAAACAAGTGTGACAGACCGAGTGGTAGTAAATATACAGCGATAAAGATGATGACCCATGCCATGAAGATATGAGAAAGAGTTGGTGGATGGATATAGAGCTTCCACCGAGGAGGAAAAGAGAAAGGCCACAAAAAAGATTCATGGATGTACCAAAGGAGGACATGCAGAGGGTTGGTGTGACAGAAGAGGATGCTATGAACGGTGAGAAGGAATCACATGATCCGCTTTTGCGACCCCCAAAGGAAAAAAAAAAAGACCTGCTGATGCGATACCGGGTCTGAGCTGTAGGTGGCGCATGACATCTCTCTGGTCCCCGCAGTCGGATGCTATTGGTCAGTGCACAGACAGAAAATTCCTGAACGCTGTCACGCATCTGCCGGCGTACCGCATGCTGCTGCTCAGCTTCATGGAACAAGAAGAACAAGGGTGTATCACCGTCCGCTGACTGAGAGCTTCTGTAGCCACCGTTGTCACTTTGAGCACCGAACTGTATTTTTGTTCCTCCTTGTAACTCCACACTACCAAGTTAACTAGCGATAATGTCAGTTGTAGGCTTTGACGTCGGGTTTTTAAACTGCTATGTAGCAGTAGCCCGAGCCGGAGGGATTGAAACTGTCGCCAATGAATACAGCGATCGATGTACACCGTAAGTACGACTAGTCACATCATTGAGGATGCTTTGCAATCTATCGTCTGCGTTGATAACGCCTACAGAACGTGAATGAATGCACTTTTCTATATCCTAATATTGAGTGAAGCTAACATTGCTAGCTAGTTAGCATGCTAACAGATTTCACAACAGGAAACAGCATGTGAGTGCTAAAGCTAATGCTAGCAAGCCGGAACGAAATTGTTGGAGAAAAGAAACCCTGGGATAACTTGATTTTAATTTATTGTTTCTTTTGGGGTTTGAATACATTAATACCATCGAAAAAATATTTAAAGGTCGTTAAGTGACCTAACTAGTCAGGTGATGGATGTTTTACTGCAGGCTGACGGGAGGAGGCCGGAACCAGGCTGTCAAAACCACATTATCAGCCTATTGTGCTTCATTTTTAACGCTCTCGGTCCACAGAAAAACCAGATAAAGGACCATAGAATTGTGATTTCAGAATCTTAAAAAATACACGTGAAAGGGTTAATATTATATCGCCAGTTGGTGAACTAACTGCACCATTGTGAAGCAATTGTTGTAGATGAGAGAGGTGAATTGTGTTTTCTGTTTTTAGAGCATGTGTTTCTTTTGGACCCCGGAATCGATCAATTGGTGCAGCTGCAAAAAGCCAGGTATGTTTTCACGAGAAGCTGAGAGGTGCTGGGTACAGGTTTTGCCCAGGAGACCGGGGTGGGGGTCGCTTCATCACACAGTGCACAGAGCATGAACAACTCTACACAGAAACTGCACCAACACAAATCAATTTGCCAAGTCATAAATTGACAGTTTGTGCAGTTAGTATTTGTGTGTCAATTAAACATTTTTCTTTTCTTTCTCTCATTAAACAGGTTGTCACAAACTGCAAGAACACAGTCCAAGGGTTCAAGAAGTTTCATGGCAGGGCATTTTCAGATCCATATGTGCAGTCCCTCAAAGAAAACATGGTCTACGATATTGCACAAATGCCCTCGGGAACAACAGGCATCAAGGTAAGAGAAGAAGAGGGAACATTTGCATTATAGTTAAAATTTTGGTATTCTTTTTCCAGACCTGACTTTATAGTAAACTTGGTCTGACATTTTCTCTAGCAGCTGATAATGGGTTTGTTTTTCTTTGAGGATCTAATTGAAAACCTCTGAGAACCTTTTGCTGCTCTGTGTCACTAACTGGAATATTTTTTAAAAATCTGCTACTATACAAAACACTCATTTTGAGCTGACGCGTAATAAACTTCCATGTCTGTCAATTGGATTTTTGTTAAAGGTGATGTACATGGAGGAGGAAAAGGTATTCAGCATCGAACAGGTCACCGCCATGCTTCTCACCAAGCTCAAGGAGACGGCAGAGAACGCCCTGAAGAAGCCCGTGGCTGACTGCGTTGTGTCTGTAAGTATGCTGTCATAACAAGTCCATGCCTCACACACATGCATTTGTCATGTTACTTGATCAGACTTGTCCTGAATCTGTCTTTCATTAAGTAGGTTAATAGAATAATACACAAGCTCTGAGAGAATGGCATACAACAGAGAGTCTATGTTTTACATAGTTTGGTTTCACTAAATCCAGTCTTAATTATTGAATCATCCATATTCTATCATAAACCCATGACCTTTGATTGTGCATCAGACTTATTTTAGAATTAATAATTAAACTCTCCTCCAAGAACTTCTAGTGGTTACAGTAGTAATCCTTCTGCTCTGGAGATCTGCTGCACTCTAAACCAGAACTTGCAGCAGGCAGATACGTGATTTATGTTCCATTATGCTTAACTCTTCCAAGCAGCAGAGCAGAGGACAGCTGACTGGAGTTGGATGAGAGATTCATTTTTGAGAATGTTGCTTATAAGTTGTTTTTTTTGAATTGCTCAGAGTTCTTTTCAAATTGGCAGTGAAAGTTTATTTCTCAGCAATCATACACAAGCATTTCCAACCTTCAAAACAATAAAAACCTGTTGCAAATGCTAAAGATGCGTGTGACATTCAGTCTGTGACTTTGCTGTAATTCAGACACAGATACATTGTATTGCTTAACATGAGAGCATAGTCGTGTGACCAAATTATCTACTGTTTACCAGCTGAGAAAGATCAGAATCAAATCATAGTGTGTGCCACCTTGCGGGCTGATTAACCAGACTAATCAATGGACTCCCTTCTGTTCTAACCAGGTTCCTTGCTACTACACTGATGCTGAGAGGAGATCTGTAGTAGATGCTGCTCAGATTGCTGGACTCAACTGCTTGAGGCTGATGAATGAGACAACTGCAGGTCTGTACCAGAGCTTTTAGGCAAGGAAGTGCATCTCACTAACCAACTCTGATCTGACAGTAATTGAGACCTATTCTGCTCTTGATCATTTTCTGTCATATTCAAAGTGGTGGATGCTCAAATCAGTCGAATGCTCTACATACTCAAATTTCAAACAGTTTTTTTTCTTAAAAGGAGATATCATAATATGATCATATCAGTCACTAAAAGGGCTACATCACTGCCCAGTATAAATAAAATAGTTAATTATCAGATAAGGATTATTTTGAGCTTTGAGTCATACAAAGCCACTCTAGCTTGGTGTTGTTTGTAAGCTTCCATTTTCTAACTAGTTAATAAGGTACACCTAAAAATTCTAATTGACTCGATTGCAGTTGCCTTGGCTTATGGAATCTACAAACAGGATCTGCCTGCTCCTGAGGAGAAGGCCAGGAATGTGGTGTTTGTGGACCTGGGCCATTCTGGATACCAGACATCTGTGTGTGCCTTTAATAAAGGCAAACTCAAGGTGTGTAGACATCCCAGTGCACTGCACACAGTTTATCAGTCTACAACTGAGTTTGTGTCATAACCATAACTCTTTACCCTGCCGCTCAGGTTCTTGCCACAGCATGTGACCCGCTGTTGGGAGGAAAGGATTTTGACGAGGTTGTCGTTAAACATTTCTGCGAGGAATTTGGCAAAAAGTACAAGCTTGATGTGAAGTCAAAGCCCCGGGCTCTGGTCAGGCTCTACCAGGAGTCTGAAAAACTGAAGAAACTGATGAGCGCTAACTCCTCTGACCTGCCACTCAACATCGAGTGCTTCATGAATGACATCGATGTCACTGGAAAAATGAACAGGTAGTTCGACAAGAAAGTGATTTTTTTTTTTGCTGATTGTTGATATCTACTTTACATCTAACGGCATGTTCCTCTTTTCTTTTGCAGGGCTCAGTTTGAAGAGATGTGTGCTGACATTTTGGCCCGAGTAGAACCCCCTCTGCAGAGTCTGTTGGAACAGGCCAGTAAGTTTAATTTAGTTTTTGTCTAATTGAGTTTAAAAAAGGAACTCATTAGTTTTTCTTCATGTTTAAGATTAAACTTTGTTTTTATTTCATAAGAACTGAAGAAAGAAGACATCTATGCGGTTGAGATAGTCGGCGGTGCTTCTAGAATCCCAGCTGTCAAAGAGAGAATCAGCAAATTCTTTGGAAAGGAGTTGAGCACTACACTGAATGCTGATGAAGCTGTGGCCAGAGGATGCGCTCTGCAGGTACAATGCAGTCTGGTTTTATTCTGATGTCTACTGGAAAATAATCAGTTGTTTGCATCTGGCAAACTTTAACAAGTGTTGATGATTGAGAGGAGTTAATATAATATAATGCTACTGCAGTGCTCATTGACACAAGGCCATCTCTCTCCTCAGTGCGCAATCCTGTCTCCGGCCTTCAAAGTCCGTGAATTCTCCATCACAGATGCCGTTCCATATCCCATCTCTTTGAAATGGCATTCTGCTGCAGAGGATGGTGTGAGGTAAAAAAAGAAAAAGGCTTCTTTGTTTTTCATTATTATTATTATTATTATTATTATCGTCATCATTATTTATTTATGCTGACATTTATCTTAGTTACCGTAATGTAATTTAATATTCATTTGTTGCAGTGATTGTGAGGTGTTTCCCAAAAACCATGCTGCGCCCTTTTCCAAAGTGCTGACTTTCTACCGGAAAGAGCCTTTCTCTTTGGAGGCTTACTACAGTTCCCCTAATGAGCTGCCTTATCCAGATCCCACTATAGGTAAGAAATGAAACCTTCCTAAAACTTGGTTACCTACACATCAAGCAGACACACAGCTAGATTTGTACCTATAAGTTTTTATTTTCCCCCCCATAAAGTCCTTAGAAAAATATCTTGGTTGGTGTACCTTTCCTCACTTTCAAATTTACTGCCTGGCCAAACAAAGTCACACACTAATGTGCAGTTGGACCCCATAAGCTTTGATGATGGTGCTCATTTGCCATCACTTCTTTTCAATAAGCGTATGCAATGTCTTAAGATTTATCTGTGTCCAGAATCACATTAGTATCTCACCAAGATCTTGTGTTCACGAGTGAAGAGGTGGACCACTGTGTATAGTCTTCTCCAGCACACCCTAAAAAGTTGGGTTAATGTCTGGACCAGTTGGTGTCCCATTGAAACTGATGTCTCGTGATACCTGAACAACTCCTTCACAAATTGAACCATCGATGATAAAGATGAAAAAAAAAAAATCCTATGATCGAAAAACCTGTTGACTCACTATATCCAGATTGTCAGGTGAAGTTTTGGGTGCAGAATGTTGTTGAACCAAGAACTGACCAACTGAAGTAATGCCACATCATCAACACTGCTCTCATAAGCTTGTACTCTACACTATGGATGATGAGTGCATCACTTAATCCACTTTTCTTTGTACCACGATGTGACCATCACAGTAAATCCTTTACAGACCTCATGATCTTTTTCCGTCGCTCCAGAGTCCAATTTTTATGTTCCTTCTGCCAACTGAAGCCTTTTTTATTAGTCTCACTGATAAGAGTTTTTCTTAAGGCTACACAGCTGTTTAGGCCCAATGCTTTGAGTTCCTTGTGCTTGAAATCCTCTTAATTTCACTATTAAATGTGGCCTTTTTGTGTGTTAGTTTTTTGTTTTGTTTTACCAGTTTGATCTCACTAAATTTTAAAATGATCTCCAGTAATCATCTTTTTTTTTCCTCTTTCTCTCTGATCAGTTTCTACCTAATACATCACGGTTCACCTTTATCATTCCAGGTTTTAATAATATGTTGCAGTCTCCCTAGGGTTTTTTTTGTTTGTTTGTTTGTTTTTGTTTTTTTTAATAAATGCAGACCTATAACTGACCCTGAGTGATATCTTTTTAATGACTGTGGGATATGACAGGCAGCGATTAACAAGCTTCACTAAACCTATTTTTCCTAGTTAATTTTTTTATCTTTACTCCTTTTAACCCTTTATTTCCACAGGTCAGTTTATGATCCAGAAAGTTGTCCCCCAGGCATCAGGTGAGAGTTCCAAAGTGAAAGTGAAAGTGCGGGTGAACATTCACGGAATCTTTAGTGTGTCCAGCGCCTCTCTGGTTGAAGTGCAGAAGTCTGATGAGGCAGAGGAACCAATGGAAACAGAACAGGCTGCCGACAAAGATGGAGAGGTAGTTTGGACAAACGGTTCATCACAAAGAGTCATGCGGTACTCATTGTGAGATGCTTCTTCTTAAAGACTTCTTAAATTTCTTCCCACAGCAGAGCAAAATGCAGACAGATCAGGATGAGCAGCTGACTCAGGGAGAGGCTCAGAAAGAAACAGAAGAGAAGACGCCACGAGAGAGTGAAGAGATGGAGGTGAGATGTTTGTGTAGAATCAGTTAAATATTGATAGCCCAGATTAAAGTCTTTATGTTAGAACCCTGAAATGTTTTGATTTTTATGTTTTATCCTTATGAAGCAAATTCATTAGACTGTAAATGTTATAATACAGTTGTTTCATTCTGTGTGTTTATATTTTGTTATACCTTTTCTTTTTTTCCTTAGACTTCCACAGAGGAGAACAAGGGTGAGAAGAAGTCCGATCAGCCTCCACAAGCCAAAAAACCCAAAGTCAAGACAAAAGTTCTGGAGCTTCCAATTGAAAACAACCCACAGTGGCAGCTAGCAAACGACATGCTCAATCTTTTTGTAGAAAATGAGGTACCTATATTTTCACCCATCTCTCACACTGACATTACACAATCCAGTCATCTCGCCTGGGAGTAAGAATGGCTGTGTTTGTTCTCCTCAGGGCAAGATGATCATGCAGGATAAGCTGGAGAAGGAGAGGAACGACGCTAAGAATAATGTAGAAGAGTACGTGTACGAAATGAGGGACAAACTGCACGGCATGCTGGAGAAGTTCGTCAGCGAAACTGTGAGTGAAGAGCATCGTCTCATTCATCGTTTAAGATAAGCCGTGATGTAATTAGCAGCAGATTCAACGTCCCTCGACATAATGTGAAATCATTCTAATTCTTTAGGACCGAGATGTTTTGTCCTTAAAGCTGGAGGATACTGAAAACTGGCTGTATGAAGATGGAGAGGACCAACCCAAACAGGTGTACATTGACAAACTGGCAGAGTTGAAGGTGATTATTGCGCTGATTTCTTTTTATTTCTTTATTTATGTTTCTTGTCTTAATCTGATCACATATTGATTCCTCTAACTGATGTGTTTACGGTGTGCTCTGCAGAAACTTGGTCAGCCGATTCAGGACAGGTATGCAGAGTCTGAAGAGAGACCTAAAGCTTTTGATGAGCTGGGAAAACAAATCCAGCAGTACATGAAATTTATCGAAGCCTACAAAATGAAGGTGACTACTATTAACTACAGTATTAAGAAATGTATTTGTTTTTAAATATGTTTACACGGTATTGTTTAAAAGACATGAGAACTACTATTAATAGCTTCTGTTGCCTGCACAGCACATAATATTGCCTGTTTGATTTCCAGGATGAGCAGTATGACCATTTAGATGAGGCAGATGTAAACAAGGTGGACAAACTGAACAACGATGCAATGATCTGGATGAACAGTGCCATGAACCAGCAGAGCAAACAGAGCCTGGCGGTGGATCCATCTGTCAAAGTCAAAGACATTAAAGCAAAAACAAGGGTGAGTTTAAGATTGTAAGCACTAGGAATATTAGACTGTAGGGTTAGTTCAGTTTTTATTGAATCAACCCATCATTTCATTTTTCCACAGGAGCTTTTCGGTGCTTGTAACCCGATCGTGACCAAGCCCAAACCCAAAGTGGAGCTTCCCAAAGAGGAGACCCCTGCAGAGCAGAACGGGCCCGTCGACGGCCAGGAGAAACCCCAGGAAGCAGCGGCAGACAAGGGAACGACCGAGGCTGCGGGCAATCCTGCCTCAGAAACTACAGAGAGCAAGCCTGACATGGACCTTGATTAAAGCAGCCCGATGCCTCCTCGAGCGGAGCTGAGCAGGAGCTGATTGTTTTAGATTGAGACGCAGCCTAGCTGTATATCAGAGCCGATGACGTGTTTAAGGAACTGCTCTCTACGGTCAAAAAGCAGGCAGGGTGTTTGGCACACTGAGCCCAGCTCCTGGTGGTATCTCTGTCTGATGACATAGCATGCCCTCTCCCTTTCTGGATGACATAAATCAAAAGCCAGCTGCAATAATTCTGTTCGGCAATGAGCGCTGTACACATGATGGTATTTATTTCTGTTGTGTGCTCTGTAAGTGTTCTGGTCTGTGTCACAATATGGTTTTAATAAAGTTATTGAAAATCACTCGCACCATCACGGGACATGTGCCATCTATCATTTCTCAGAGAATTTTTCAGTGTTAATAGCACGAAGCTACAATGAATGAGGAATCATCCGAAAGACAAAACTCCTAAACACAAACTGAACAATGTGGTGTATGCTGTACAGTGTAGCGAGGAATGCCCAGACCTCTACATTGGAGAGACCAAACAGCCACTTAATAAACGCATGGCACAACATAGAAGAGCCACCTCCACAGGACAAGACTCGGCGGTCCATCTGCATATAAAAGACAAAGGACACTCTTTCGAGGATGCCAATGTTCACATTTTGGGCACAGAGGACAGATGGTTTGAAAGAGGAGTGAAAGAAGCCATCTATGTCCACTGTGAGCGACCATCTTTGAACAGAGGCGGTGGCTTATGACACCAACTGTCTGCCATCTATAATCCAGTTTTGAGATCCCTTCCAGACCCCTTAACGCCCACTCATACCCTGGTCCATCTGACCTCAGGAAATCCCATGATAGGGTGGGGCTAGGTTTCCCAATGAGCTCACTTGAAACCATGGGTGATTGTGACCTACACTCGTTTTCGCACCTTGGCTCATGTGATTAGGTAGAGGATCATTAGGGGGTCCTTTTTTCCCTCTTGGGGGGATACTCCCACAGGGTTTAAATCTGGGACTGAAGAAGCTTCTTAGATGAGAGGTGAAACGTCTTCAAGCAGCTTAAAGTCCAGACGCTTTTCTTTCCAAGCTCCTTAGACAATGAAGAAGAAAGGTGATTTAAGTAACTCTGAATGATGTTGTTACTGCCGGAGAGATCTTTGTATTTCACAAAATGTTGATGTGGGATTTTTCTACAGTCACTGGGTTTTCACAGAATGGTCAAGTTCTCTGGGAGAAAATGTGCACTTGATTTCAGAGAAGAATGGCTCAACTGCTTTAAACTGACGGGAAGTCAAGACAGCAACTTATTACATCTCAAAGATGCAGAAGAGCATCTCTGAGTGCAGAACACATTGAACTTCGAAGAGGGTGGGTGGATTATGGCAGCAAAAGACCACATTAGATGCCACTCATGTCTGCTAAGAACAGAAATCTGAGGCTACAATTCTAAAAAGCTCACCAAAACTGGACAACAGAAGGCTGAAAAACGATTTCCTGGTCTCGTGAGTCTCAGTTTCTACTGCAACATTCAAATGGCAGCGGCAAACAACAAAGCATCCTGCCTTGTTTAAAATCCCACAACCTACTTAAGTATTGTTGCTGATTACCCATCTTCTGATGGCATCTTTTTACCTTTTTAGCAGCATAACCCAGTTACAAAGCTCAAATCATGTTTGCTGAACATAAGTTCACTGTACTCTTTGATTCATTCATCCTACAAAATCTATTGAGATATGGTATCAAATAACACCAGCCATTCACTGATTATCAGTTATCGTAGTTCAACATTTGCACACCCTGCTTACATATAACCTTTAACCAGCTCGTGGCCTCTGATGTTGAAGTTCACAAAGCACGGACTTTGTTTTAGGGCAACACCACAACTTTTAACTTTCATGAGGGGAAAGGCTCCCTGAGAAACCCAGCTTATGATCAGAACGACGCAACATTTCAGACCTTCGATCTTAATCATGCATTTTTTTTATTAATTAACATACAATTTGAAATTTTTTCATTGCATATAATATACACACAGGATCAAAATCAGTTTGTCATTACAATGTGCGGCTTAATAAACACCGTGACGGCTGAAACTGAACTAATGGTATCACACATCCATATATCGCACATATGTTTTGCATGTTTTACATTAATTAAAACTAGATGCAAAACATGTAAAAACCACACGGTTTAAGCAGAGACCAGCTGCATCCAAATGCTGCCTCTATTTCTAAATGAGATCTCATTAATAAAACGTCTTTCCTGTCTCAGTCCATAAAAGTGCATGAAACCACATGAAATGTCAGAGAGCAGAATTAATCAGGACTGTGGCACCCAGTGAGGTGTTGGCCTTACCACAAAGGAAGACTACCAGAGTTGCAGCAAAGTACACAGACCTGTGTTAACTAAGGTAACACAACATTTGCCTCAAGCATATACTGAGCAGTTGTACTTATATGCTTAATTATTCCTTTAAGGTACATTTTGAGCGAGGTGTTAATTTTAATTTTAACTGCTTTATTTCCTTAAATCAGCACATATCTTAAGGTGGAACCTATTCTTTCAGTATGTTGGATGATTGGGGGATAAATGATGAAAATGCAGTGCATAACCCTCTTACCATCACCCCCAACCACTGTCCTTTTTTTGTTTGTTTTTTTTGCTTTTTTTTTTTTTAGAACAGTAGGTGCGAGTTTATAAATGGCGCGGTTGTGTGAAAGCTGCGAGTGATTTGTGATCTTGTTTAGGAACCTAAGGGCTCCACCTGCATGTCAACACTGGTAGAGACTGTAAATGCTTCTATCCAGGCATATACTACAGCCAAACACCAGGGGGCAGCAGAAACCTTCCTCTGAACTTCTGGGGCGCTATTAGTTCGTCAGCTTTTATCAATGGCAGTAGATCGGGAGGTCAAACTTATGAGTAAATGTGGAAAATGCTGTAATAGCTTTCTTTAGGAATTAATTTTTTGACCGTTAATTAAAACAAATGTTTATTTTCTTTCAAGATTATTTATTTTATAATCAATATTGGTTTATCTTCTACTCTGTCGATTTATAGTTATGTTACTCTGCCTATTTATGGTTAGTTAAATCTGTGCCAGAATCTTGCAGAGATCATAATGCATCAAAATACAACTGGAGAAAGGTCTGACTGACATGACCTTAAATCATCAGTAGCTATGACGTCATTTTGAGCAAAACAGGTTAAAGTGGTAGTTCGAAAAACTTCGGTATTTATCAAGCTAATTTTATCCTTTAATTATTAAATTAGGAATTTTTCATGGAAGACCTGAACTTGTAATACAGTTTTGTATGCTGTTGTACTGGTAGGTTTACTGAACACGTTCTCTACCGTTGCGACTATATACTCTAGTATTGCAGCCATTTGTCAGTGGAAGTGCTTGAAAGCTGTTTTGTGTGGGAGAAACTAAATTTAGACTATAAAACAGTAAAAACAGCTGATAAGTACTTACAAATGCCCACCCCTTCTGCTCTTGAACATGTCTTTTTTTTACTGGCACTTCATTAAAACTATTACTACAAAACCTTAACCTATAATAATTTAAATAAACAAACAGAACAACACAACACCAAAAAGCCCCCTAACTCTGTTTCTTTTAGCCACCACATAGTAATCACATCCGCCTAACAAGAATTACCAAGAAACATATAACTATTAGCAATCACAAAGATAAAAGTGCAATAGAAGAAGGGCAAGTGCTGAATGATGAAGACTGCAGGTCCTATAACAGTTCATCCATCCATCCTCTTCCGCTTACCCATGTTAAGGGTACCTAAGTGCAATTTAGAATTACCAATTAACCTGTCCCCACTGACTGCATGTCTTTGGACTGTGGGAGAAAGTACCTGAAGAGAACCCACACAAACACAAAATAGAAAGACTCAGTTCTAAGTATATAAATGCCACACAATTTTCACTGCATGTCAGAAAGAAAGTCTTTTATTTTATCATAACACATTTGCACACAGATAACACCAATGTTCATCTTATACTTGTTACTGAATGGCACACTTATAAAAACCTGTAAAAAGATTTTATCATAAAAACAATAGTTAGGAAAATATTCAGGATAAAATGGAGAAAAACAGGATAAAATTCTAATTTAAGTAAACTCAGTCTGGATAACTAGTTTTAAATGTACCAACTAGGTAAACAAAACAAATCAGCCTTAAATCTGTGAATGAATTTTCATGTAATATAAAAAAACAGTTGTGTTTCTCTAACTGTGATTAGACCAACTGAGAATCAATATATGAGGATCAATATATGTCATTATTTAAACATGATGACAAAAACACATTACAGAAAATCAATTTGAAACAAATTCAGATGACTGAGAATATATTATTATTATTAATATTATTATTGTATGTGAAAGACAAAAAAAGGAATGAAGAATTATAATTTTACATGATCTATCACAACCTGAACAAAAGAACCTGAAAAGAAAAAAGTAAAATCAAGTTATTTGTTCCAGTATAATCCATAGAGAAAGTATTTATTGTAAAAGAACATATTAATAATAGTTACTTTTAAATGTTAAGCCATTATCACATTAAAAAACAGTATAATCTCAGACACTACTTCTGCTTCCCTGTAGCAATGCTGTCATCTCTACAAGCCCTGCACTTTTACTTATGACACTAAAAACTCTACTCATTTGAGTAATGAGTTACAATGTGAAACCAAAACTGAAGGGTTTTGTTTCTCTGATGCTTTAACACATTTCATCCAGACTTTTAATAGCTTCATCCTTAGGGATTTTTTTCCACTCACTAGGAATCTCTCCTCTTCCCTGGAATTTGTACTTATAGTACCCTTCCAGCTGATTTTGAAATCGACACACAAACCACTTCCAGTACGGCAGCTTAGACTCATCAGGGATGATTCTCCAGTTAGCATACTCTGGACCAGCAGTTCTGTACAGTTTATAGGGAACAGATTTCTCTGAATTATGATGAGGATAAAATCTGCCATCACTTGCAACATTTGTTGTGCAAAAATTGACGCTGAATTCCACTGTGCCTCTTTTGTGCCATCCTTTGATTCCAGAGAGTCGATGAAAAGGGACGCTGTGGTCATCAGGACTGTGACCTTCAATGGTGTTGGTACAAACAGCTGCACAGAAGGGACACGTTACCCAGCAGCACTTACACAGCTGATCAATGAGGATTTCATCAGGTTTTAACCTGGATTCCTTCAGTTTCCCCAAAGAGAGGCTGCTAGTTTGCTCAATGATGGAATCGAGTCTTTTCTTTATCTCTTCCTTCAGAAACTCAAAATCATTGATGTCACTGAAGTTTTGAGAAGAAATGGTATGAAGAGTTAACTCATCTTTTAGCAAACTAGAAAATTCCTTCAGCCACATCTTTATGTCTCCTCCCTGACTTTGGACATTCTGTGTTGCTGTAGATAAAGCTTGACTCATCAGTGAGTTGACATCATCAACATTTTTCTTGAGTATATTCACAGTTTTATCTCTGTGATCTATGAAGATGTATTTCTCTACTTCTGCTTTTATAAAAGCTTCTGTTTGTCTCCTTGGATTTCTGATGTAGGTGATGAAATCATTAAAGTTTTCATTCTCAGCGAGTGACTTCAGCACATGTTTCTCCAAGTTCAGCCTGTTCCCATTGAATGCTGGGAAATTACACCTCATCTCTCCAGCCAGACCAATGGCAGTCTTGTTACAGACAGCCTCAACAATGGAAGCTTTCAGCTTTTCACAGATCAGTTCTGCGAGCACAACAGCAGATGAGCTTTCTTTGCAAAAGCTTCTAAAGACTGTGTAAAACTGTGTTTTCTTGCTTTCTAAATAAGTCAGTGCATCTGTGTTCATTTTAAATTTCTTCTGGGAGTCTAGAAGCCAACTCTCTGCTCTGTCAAACACATACAGTATGAGATCGACTGTAAACTCCTTTTTCAAATTATATATCATTGGGAAATTCTTCACTTCTTCTTTTACGTTTTTGGCCACCTCGTGCAAGTGAGTTTGTGTGTAGCCTCTTGTAGCCACAGGTTTGTCTTTAATTGCATCAAGTGACTGTTTGTCAGCTTTGTCAATAAGCAGTCTGATCTCTTGCTGTTCATTCCAGGATAAAGCACTGTGTGATTTATGTTGTTTTTGTTTTGTTTTTGAATTGTATCTAAATGTTTTTTTTATATATTCCAAAGCATTTCTGACAGGTCCTGAAACATGTTCTTCTGGTCTACTTGTGTGATTGTTATCCTCCTCAATATCTTGAGTTGATTCACTTGTGTCAGAGAGATTTCCTTTCTTTGGAAGGATGACATAATCTGTATAATCTCCAAGCCTTGACATGTCCTTGTATCTGCCATTTTGTTTGCGTTCATTTATCAGAGTCTCTTCAAAACCAAGTTCTTTAAGGATAATAAACTGATCTTCTTTCAAGTTGATGTCATCAACAGGTTTAGTATCTGCTGTCAATTCAGTGACCCAGTCACTCCAAACAGAGCTGAACTGTTGGTTTAGCTCTTCTTCGTCATTGGCCTTATCCTTCAGCTGCTGGACGAGCTCTTTGCTCTTCTGTAGCAGCTTGTCCTCAAACTCTTTTTTCTTATCATCCAGCTTTTTACGAGCCTCCTTTTGTTGAATAACTTCATCCAGTTTTCTTTTCACTGTGCTCTCCTGTTCATCACAAAAGTCTTTAATTTTGGTTTCAAATCGGCCTCTCCATTGAGCCAAGATTTCTTTGTCTTTGTCCTCCTCAAAGTATGTTGTCATTTCCGTTTGGATTGTTTCATGTGTTTCATGTGATTCTTTTTTAAGATAGTTTGCTTCGACCTTGTCAAGATTTCCATTTTCAATTCTGTTATGAAGTTGGTTTTCAATGGTCAACATGTTGCTCCTCAGGGCCCAGGTCCAGTTTGCGTACTGGTCCTCCAGTTTTCTGTATGCTGCAATTTCAAGTGTGTTTTTAAAACTGAAAACAAAGTTTTCATTGAGGAGGGCACTCCACAGGTCCTGGATTTTGTATTTGAATTGTGTGAGAGTGATCCCAGCAGACTGTGAAGCTTTAGAGAGGATGGTGTTCTTCACTTCTTGGATGCTCTCACTATAACCTGGATTAGGAGGAGCCATGGGTGGACTGCCCTCCCATAGCTGGGCACAGTATTTTACATCTTTTTGGACATCAAACTCAATGATGTCACTGAAGCACTCTGCACTGGAAAACTCCTCTTCAGCTGCTAGTTTGGTCATCTGGTCCAGTTTTTCTAGCAGGCGTCTCTTTCCTTCCATGTTTTTCTCTGCTGCTGCGACATCTGTAACATTCTGGTGAACAAACACACAACTGGGAGAAAGTTTAACTTTCTTCATCCTCATAAAAGCCTGAACAACAATCTGCAGGATGTCCTGCATCTCAGATGGATTCTCTCCAAAGATGTTGATCAGTGTCAGGTTTCCCAGACCAACAACAAATGCTGCCAGTTCGTTGTCATGGTGAAGAGTGGTGTTACCTTCCAGCTCAAGAGCACGTAGTCCTTCAGTGTCCACCACTAGAAGATAGTCAAACTTCAAGTCTTTCTTCATCTCCTCTGATACTTTGAGCATCTGCATGAAGACACCTTTGGTGCACCTGCCTGCACTCACTGCAAACTGCAACCCAAACATGGTGTTCAGCATTGTCGATTTTCCACTGCTTTGTACGCCCAAAACTGACAACACAAAAACTGTCTGGTCCCCCAGTTTCTTGATGACTTCCTCTAAAAGACTGGAGATCCATGTTAAAGGCACGTGACCTGCATCACCATCCATCAGCTCCATCGGGTGTCCTGATATCATCAGCTGTGCAGCCAGCTCAGGGTATTTAGACCAGTCAGTGTGTCTGCTCTCTCCTTCTATTGCTCTATGAGCTTCATAGATCTGTCCCATTTCTCTGAAGATGTGCTCCAAACCAAAAGTTGCAGACTGCAGTTTTCTGGAAATTTCTTCAAGCTCAGTTTGTTTTATTGATAACACATCTGATTTATTGCATTTGTTCTTCAAAGCCAAGACCTCAGACCATTTTTTATCATAACTTTGGAGAACTGAGGAAAGCTCATCTGTGGAGAGATCATCTATTAATATCTGAATCCATTTCAGAAAATACTGTTTGTCTGTCAGTGGCAAAGATGAGAGACTTTCAATGAACAACTCCATCAGTTTACTGCAGGAAGCAGCACATTGTTTCTGGCGTATGTTCATCAGTTGTTGTTGCTTTTTACATTTCTCATTTTCGATGTCTCCTCTGAGATGATACAGTTCTTTGTGTATTTTGCTCCACTGATGCCACAGATCACCTCGATAAGGAAGGAATTCATCTTTCAGCTTTGAGACATCCATGTTATTCTTTTTAATCAAATCCATTATTATCATAGCAGCAGATTTCCCTCTTTGACAGGCTGGGACGCTTTCATCCACTCTGATTCCAGAGACCTCAGCCATCATTTCAAGCTGGAAAGATGGTTTCAAGCTGGATCCATCTACAGATAAAACTTCTCTAATGATTTGTTTCAGTTCTTCAGATACATCTGACTGGCTTCTGTCCTTGAGACCTATGATGTATTGTCCAGTTGTTGTCTTTACAACATCACAGTCATCAACACAGAGACAAATGAGAGGTTTGCGAGATTTAAAAAGACCTGATATAAATGATTGACTTTCTTCATGCTTTTGCAGAGAAGCAAAAAGAATAATATTGATGGAAGATTTTTCAATCAGTATGTCGCGCCGTTTTTCAGTCAACAGAGCATCACCATGAAGATTACAAAAAGCAATGCAGTCATTGAAGGCATCATTGGGTTTTCCAGCAGGACAGTACCAGGCAATCTCTGCCACACCATCCATCAGATAACGAGACTTGGTGCTTCCTGGACAGTTTCTGTGGAAGAAGGTGTTGTGACGGTCGTTGATCAAAGTGTTCATCAGCTGAGATTTAGATACTGACAGAGAACCCAGGCGGAAAAATGACACCAAGGGTGTCTGAGCTTTGCACACTGGAACACTCTTCATAGTGACGATGTTTGAGCCGTCTTCAGTTACCTTCCAGGTTTTTGTTATTTGTTTGAAAGTCCACAGAGGACACTCGATCTCCATTGTGACTGGGTCAGGGACAAGCAAAGGTAAGGCATACTGACACTGAGAGAGCTTTGTAATCATCATCTGTTTAAGGAAGCTGTCTGAGCAGTGAAATACTGCCATCTGAACATCCATTGGATGCAAATGAGTTTGTTCTGTCTCATGTGTGCCTGCACCCATTCTTAATAAAGCCCCCAAATTACTGAAATCTTCCTAAGTTATGTGAATCACCTGAACAGGTGTGGGGTGGTTCCCCTCTGTCTGACTGTCTGATTTTACAGGAATGTATCTGGCTCTGTAGTCTGACATCATCAGCCTGTGAAGAAACATCTGAGCTAGATCTTTCTCAGATGTCACATGGTTCTGTTTCACAGGTGAATGTATCTGAAGAAAATCTGCTGGTGGAAACTTATCTTGAAATTTGTCTTGAAGGTGAAGTCTGCCAAGCAGTATCTCAGTTTGTTTTTGACATGAGTTCTTCTTTTTGATTTCTCCAGAAACCTTCACTGGCTGCAGAAAATAAGAAAATAAATATGTACTCTATGTAAAGAAATTATAATGTTATATAGTGTGGTAAAGTAAAATGTCCTATATGAAAAAAATGGTGACTTTCTTACCTCCTTGTTTCCACTGATGTTCTCCTTTACACTCACCTCCTCATCTGAAGTTCCTACAGTTTAAAGTGGAACCAAAAAGTCAAATCAATGTGTAATGAAAGTAATACAATTCTCTAGTTTTTGCTGCAAAGCTTTCAAACTTGTTCTTTGGGACTTTGTAATATAGTGGTTAACACATTTTCCTAACACATAAACAATCTCTGGTTGGAGACAGGGAGGAGACATAAAACCTTGGGTGGGGTTGTATCAGGAAGGGCACCCAGTGTGAAATTTCTGCCAAATCAAATATATGAATCCATCTGCTCTGGTGACCTCTTGTAAATAAAGGAGCAGCTGACATGAGTATTTTGTCACCATTTCCATTTTTGGCTTATTCCTATTAATATAAAATCCAATTTTCATTAAAATGTTACCCTTTAGTGGTTGCAGATGGTTGTGGAGGACCTGAGCTTTGATGGCACAAAGCAATTTTAAAGCTTTTGAGCATCGATTAGGGCATGTCCATTGGGCGACAGTGAATTTCAATCCTTTGCCACAGCATAAAAAGTGATTACAACTCAATTATACATTTCTTGAGCTGTCAAAAATTTCACACAGTTGATCAGCGTACAAGTCTTAAAATAATTATTTTACAATCCAAGATCAAGGCAACCAGTCACTGCTCATTTCATATGCACATTTTCAGTGGTAAAGGCATGATATATTGTTTTAGTAACTAGAAATTGGCCAGGCAAACACCACAGAGGCCTCATACAGGAAATGCCATAATTATGTGTTTACCCCTTAATACTTGTATGTTATTTTGGTTTAAATTTGTTTGAATAGTTCAATTTAAAACACACAAACAGATGAACTGAATTTCATAATTTGATATTTGTGTACTGTAGTTTACAATAAACCAAAATGAAAGTCATTAAAGTCAATGTTTAGTATGTTTGTTGTGTGTAGTTAGTGTGTTGTGTAGTTGATTTTTTGTTTTTTGTTTTTTTTGTACGTCAGAACAATGAGGCGACTGCTGAATGTCACAGGTCCTGCTAAAAAGCCACCAAAGGCAGACTGCCGTGTAAACACAGTCTCCAGGTGGAAAACAGGACGTGTGATACTGTTAGGATGCCTGGGTTGTTGACCCAGAGTTTTGAGTTTATTATATTATTTATCATTTCTAGTCTTTGGTTTCTTTGTTACAGTTCTGTCTTATGGTTTATGTCTCTGTGTAATCCTTAGTTGCTGTCTCCCCTGTCTGCTATATCCCCGTGTCCAGTCAGTGTCTGTGTCTGCCCTGGTCCCACGTCTCTGTTCCCTCTGTAGTGCCTGCCTGTGAGTCTGTGTGTAAGTTCATTCTGTGTTATGTTTCCTGTTTTACTTTGAAAGTCCGTGTCTCATGTAAATGCGTCTGGTTGTGCTTCCTTTGTCTCGTTAGGCCTGATTTGCCCCAGCGGTGTTTCCCTCCTGTTACTCATTCCCTGATTGCTCCCTCTGTGTATTTAAGCCCTGTGTTTCAGTTTGTCGGTGTTGTGATCTACCCTTATCTAGCTGTGTGTTCTGTTGGTGTAAGTTCACCTTGGAGTCTCAGGTTTGTTACTTTTTGAGTTTAGCAATAGGTTTGAGTTACTTTCTGTCTCCGGAGTCTGCACTTTGGGTCCTTTTCCTGTCTGCACACAGCCGTTTCATAACAGATACATGCCCTGCAAGTATCAGGGTATTTATGTTCTCCTTTATCGTATCGTGGACTGAAATAATTTATTAGAGTGGAACAAATAATTTGTGTGGCATCTTATTTGATGCAGAACACCTGATTGTTCTGTGAATAGTTTGAAATGCTTATAAAAAAAATCCCGGCCTTGGATGCATTTTTAGGTAAATAGCTGCATATAGCTTTGTTTATTGCACAACTGTTACTAACTCAATTACTTTTTTGAAGAAGTAACAACTAACTAATTACTTTTCCAAAGTAACTTGCCCAACACTGCTTATTTTGTCTTTAGTAACCTTCTTGCATGAAATAACCTACTCTTAAACTAACAACCAAATTTCAGCTGAAACAAACTGAATATTTGCTATCCTCGCTTGGAAAAAAAGGGGAGCAGCAATAATACTGATCAAAACACGAATAAGCTAATGTGTTTTGTGTCTCCATGATCATACCAAAATGAGTGGTAATATTACAATTTAAGCCCATCTAGCTCCCAGACATCAATGTGGCAGTTAAGACACATGAGAGAAGCCTGACGAAGAATCATTGTTCTTCCAAACGCATCTGTACGTAGAGAGGAGGCAGGTATCTCAAATGAAAGAATGAAAAGAAGTGGTATGTATGAAGATGGTCTGATAGACGACTTTATGCTCAGTTAATGCATAACTACAACAATGTGAATTTGTCACTGGGGTGAAACAGCCTCAGAAACAAATAACTCTCATTTGTGTGTAGACATAGGCAGATGGGTAACCACTATTTAAACAAACACCACTACACCTCTGCGTTTAATATTTTCTGGACAGAAACCCTCACAACTTTTGCACAAATCTATCAAATGAATAAAATTTTGGTTACAAGGACAATTCTAAAGATAAATGTCACCGAATTCATTGTATCTAATCAAATTAAGATTCACAGGTTAGCCCACTGCTGAGTGCAAGAGTTTGTTTGCCTAAAACACAGACAGGCAGGTACCTCTTTCGTTTGTTGAGTTTTTCCTTTCTTCTTTGTGGGATTTGTCCTCCAGGTGTCCTTCTTGGTCTTTATCTTCAGCACACATCAGTCCAGTGTAGCTTTGTGGATCATTTTCAGAGACCATGACATTTATTTTTTCTAACAAATTTGCTACCTGTTTTTCATCCATCATATTTCTGTTACATGTGTGGAACCTTTTTTCATTAAACTCTGTGTTAGTTTTCAGCTCTTTTAATGCACTTTCACATGTTTCACATGTTTCACCTGTTTCGTGAGTTACCACTGTGATTAAATAAGAAAGTGCTCCAATCCCAAACGTTCTCTCTAACCACTGCACTCCTGAGCTGTACTGGCTGCTATGCAGAGTGTTGGGTAATAGTAAGACAAAGGCATGAACTCCCTGATTTAAAGGGATTTTCTTTGTTTGTAGACCGAGCATGTTAATGACACAGACATGTTGACCACACAGATTATACAGATTGGAGGAAAATGGTTCCACATTTGTTTGGTCGTCATGGTCAAGAAAAATGTTCTTTGGTCCGATCTCAGTGGAATCTGGGTCACCAATTAGTACAAGTGTGAGATCGGGAGCCACTGAAGAAAAAGAACAACATGTTACAATACAGACATCACTAAAACCACAGTGAACAATTACTTTGTGATTTTAATGAACAGTAACTAAATATTAAGAATAAAGAATAAATTAAATTTAAATAATTAAAGAGGTAAAGGCTTCACTGTGTTTAAACTCAAATCAGATGCATACTCTAAATAGGTCTGACTATAACACTATAATATGATCACACTACCTCTCTCACTGATGGGAGGTGTTTCAGACGTGTTTTCAGACTCTCCTCCTGTGCTGTCGTTGTTCTGCTCTGCAGCTGCGTTATCTTGATCCTCCATCTCATCAGCTTCTCATTTTACTGAAGGTCTGTGTATCATATATGCATTCAGTTTATCACAGATGAAAGTACAAAAAGACAACTATTTATTTGTCCCCTGTGTGCAGCATAAAATCACTACACTTTATCAGGTACAAACATGGACCTGCTCTTTAATAACATGACAGCAACTCAAAACATTTAGGCACGTAGACATGGTCAGAATGACCGGCTGAAGTTCAAACTGAGCCTCAGAATTAGGGATGGGTATCGTTTAGGTTTTATCCGATACCGGTGCCAAACCGGTACTTTTGAAACGGTGCCGGTGCTCAAAGCGGTGCTTAAAGAATGGAGAACACAAAATTAGGGGATGTTGCTAACCCCGGGTCCGATAACAGGCACCACACCCGCAGTAGATGTGCACGGTGTGAGGTCTCGCAGCAAGCTATCAAATACGGCGCATTTTTCGGCTTTTAAAAAAAACGCTATGCGTCGCCAGGTGTTTCATCGGATTTGAGGTGTTACCTCCTTTGACAGTATCACAGTATCAGCTTAAAGCACTTGTTGCAGGCTGCTGAGTTTGCATATTTTGCTGTGAAGTACAGCCAGACTTTTGACCGCTTCCTCTTGGGCATTTTTAATCTGTAGCTCTGCTCTAAAAGAACGTACGTACCTGGACCCGCCTACTATCCTCGGAGACGTAAAAGGATTGGCTAGAATCTAAAGTGTATCACAGCTCAGGAAAAAAAAAAGCACCGAAATAAAGCACCGAAATGTGCGCTGCTTTTCGGTCTGGTTACTACCGTATATGTCAGAACCGATACCGGTACCCATCCCTACTCAGAATTGATAAGAAAACTCATTTATAAATTTCGAATGTGGCGTGATCTACTGGGATTTCCCATGATTTTCTCCAGTATTTACAGAGAATTCAATTCTGTTCAATTTTATTTACATAGTGCAAAATCACAACAGCAGTTGACTCAAACTGCTTATGGTCGAAAAAATTAAAAATATCATAGCAGCATTTCTCTGGGTGATAACCACTCGTGTCAGAAGAAAATGGGTAGACTGCTATAAGCTGATAGGAAGACTCAACTCAAAATATTTATCTCAATCGATTTGTCTGTGAAGGTTCTCAGTCATCCAGGTCATCGTAGTCAAAGGAGCTTGCAAAGAAAAGCGTCTGGATTTCTTTAAGTTGCTTGAAGACGTTTCACCTCTTATCCGAGAAGCTTCTTCAGTTCTAAGGTCAAATGGCAGAGAGTCCCAGATTTATACCTAGGTGATTAGAGGATCATCAGGGGGTCCTTTTGTCCCTCTTTGGGGGGAAAGTCCCACTCTTTTAATTCTATGTTGTTGTACTTTTTCAACATGTTCAAAATAAAGATTCAATCAATCAATCATATATTTGTAGTGTCTGTTTTGCAAGGAGGATTAACAAAAAGTATTTCAGCTGAGCTCAACATTAAACATCTCCCATGATAATCCAGAATAACACTGGTGTTTTCTTCATGTTGAATGAGTACTTTTAATTTTGAAACTTTAAAAATGATTTTTTTAATGCATTTTTTTAATTGTAAAGTTTATTTGTAGTATAATGTGGTAAATATCGCGATCACTAAGAAATATGGGCACTAAAAACAATAAGAGATTAAATGTAATATCAGAGAGGGAGATGTAGCTTATCTAGCTGTAAAAGTGAGGGAGGTCATTGTTATGTTGCTGCATGTAGAAATGCAACATAAGAGTACAAATCTGCAACTTAGTTATAAAACAGCATGTTGTACCTGGTGTAACAGGTACCTGAAAATGATATTGCTGCAGGGTAAACCACAGTATAATTAATAACTGGAGTAGATCTCCTTTTCTAGAGAAAGTGCTGACGAACCCTCACTGAAAACAAATAAAGCGAGTATGGGTGTGTAACGGTACGGCAAACATACAGACAAGGAAAAACCAACAGGTTTCTGTCCTAGCTAAGTACTGCAACACTATGTGCTGGCATAACAACTTCAGTGCTCCTTGTCCGTGGAGTTGGAGATTAACATCTAATTTGTTCATTTAACATTTCTCATTAGTGCTGAACATCATTTTCATCCTCTTTAAGGTAAATGTTAAATTTCCCTTGAAAAGGTAACCCAGACCTTCACTTTAGGGATCAGCTGTTAATTTTTTCCTTTAATTTGCTACCCATCATACTCACACAGGCACAGATTTTACCAGGTATATACACACACACACACACACACACACACACACACACACACACACACACACACACACACACACACACACTACTACAGAAATCAATAATAAACTCACCTTTGCTTGTTGTGTGTGGGGTTTTTTTTTCTTATAGTTCTGTCTGTTTTGTGTAGATGCTGCTGCCTTCTTATGAATCCTACCAGATACTGTTCTTTATATAGAGACATCTGTACTATTTAATGATAGGTCTGGCCCTAACAAACTCCTCCCAGCGGCTCTCAATAAATGGCATGTCATATTAGAGGAGTGTACATGAGTTTCAATTGAGTGATATCGAAAGGAAAAGCCAAAGTTGAATGGCTACACCACTTGATTTCCCAGAAACCATGTGACAGGAAAAGATAGGTTTCATTTTCCTGAGAAGACACTGCCCAGTATGGACCGAACACTGACAATTTACTGCCACCATACTGTAATTTATTTTACAGTTTTTAATGGCACATTGTTTAACAGAAGGATACTGTATTTTCTACAGGGCAATACTAACACCGGCCAGCATCTGGCCAATCCACCACCTTTCGTTGTTTATACCGTTACAAAAAAAAAGAAAATTATCGGGCCACCGAGTAAATGCCCGGTATGCCCAATGGCTAGTCCAGCTATGGTCGTGCCATCAGTTAACCCTTCGCGTGCCAACTGTGGCTAGGGTTGCCAACCCCTGTCCTATACTCTAAATCAGAAAGAGAAGGTTCGACCTCTCTCATGTCCTTAGGATATGCGTGTATGCCAGAGGACTCTGGAACGCACACAGAGTCTTTGCAGACTACTAAGGATGAAACATTCTATCAATATGCAATCGATTATATATCTCTAAGCATTACTGATTATATGTTTCTAAGCATAAATGACAATCCAACAATATAAATCTGACAGAGATCACTGTCTAATATATTTACTCAGAAATTCTCATTGGTGCTGAGATCTGGTTATACCTTATGATTTGTAGCATTTATCTTCTCTTCGTGCTAAATGTTAAATGTTGTTGAGGGTAAAAAGATGATCATTCAGAAAAACTTTATATATACTTTAAAAATGACCCCTGAGGGGGAGGGTGCATCTGACCTCCTTGGCTGTGATTGGTCCAGCCCAGAGTCGATCATGACCAATTGGCCAATCCACCACCTTTTATTGTTTATACCGTTACAAAAAAACAAAAAAAAAAAAACATTGGCCCATAAAAACAAAAAATCACCATCGACCCACCGGACAGTCCAGCTTTGTGGGTGGGTGATATTAAATCCCGATCCTTTTATCCCCATGATAGAACAGAGAAAACCCGACTCATAGTGGTCAAAACATTTATATTTCTTTTTATTCAGTCATCTTCCAGAAGAGAGAGCCCTGCACAGCCCCAAAAGCCAGTTGCAGAAACTCTAACATTAGAATTTAAAAACGTCTCACATATAGGTGTTATTTTGGTACTTTACACGTCACACAGTTTTGATACAAACACTCCTTATATGGTAAAAGTTCCTCTTTTCTGTCTGGCTTCCTGTATTTATTAATATACTTGTATAGCTCTACACTAACTTCCTGTTTTTCAGTCTGGCTGACCACTTAGTTTATGAGTCAAAAGTGGCCTTGCTGTACAAACCTTCATTATTAAAGTACACAAAGCAATATAATAAGAAAATAAGCCTTAAAATATATATATTTAAATCTCAACAGTGATAATTCCTGATGTCAAAGTTCAGAGGAGAACAGGCAGACTGCTTCAAGCTGATAGGAAGGCTCAACTCAAACCATTTAACTCAACAACCATTCGTTGCAATGAAGTTATATTTATTTTGTCACTAAATGGTCTAAAAAGATATCATCATGAAAACAAAAGTTAGACAATGTTGAAAACAAAAAGTCTAAATTTTTCTAAATTTATTATAACCAAGTAAACAAATCTCATGAGCCCTTAATCTGTCAGTGGATATTCATGTTTCATCTCTCTCCTTTCCTCTAAACTGTAATTAGAAAACTTGATTAATATACAAAGATGAAAAACTGGAAGTTGTTCAACAGAAGACAATAAAATAAAATTACAAAATATACAGAATATTAACACATGAGACAAATTCAGATGTTTCAGATTATATTACTGGACACAATTGATTAAATAATTCTAATTTAACTTTATCTGCAACAACTTTCAGCAAAAGAAAGATAAAGTAAAATGAATGTATTTGTTCAATGTAAGTGCAAAATACACACAAAAAGGTTTTATTACAAAAGCTACATTTCAATAAGAGTTACTTTTAAATGTTCAATAATTATTACATAGTAAGAGTCTAATCTCACATGCTGTGAGTCTCTTTAATTGTTAGAATTATGTATAACTATGTTGTAATAATCCTGTCATTTCTAAAAAGAATCTGCTATTTTACTTGAATCACTAAATCTTTCTTTCCGTCATTATGTAAGACATATAAACCGAAGAATGCTGTTTCTTTGACTCATTTGCACATTTCATCCAGACTTCTAATGGCTTTGCATTTAGAGATTGTTTTCCACTCACTGGGAATCTCTCCTCTACCCTGGAATTTGAAATTGTAGTGCTCTTCCAGTTCCTTTTGAAATCGACACACAAACCATTTCCAGTACACCAGTTTAGACTCATCAGGGGTGATTCTCCAGTCAGCATACTCTGGACCAGCAGTTCTGTACCGTTTATAGGGAACAGTTTCCTCTGAATCATGACAAGGATAAAAACTGCCATCACTTGCAACATTTGTTGTGCAGAAATCAATGCTGAATTCCACTGTGCCTCTATAGTGCCATCCTTTAATTCCAGAAGGCCGATGAAAAGGGACACTATGGTCAGCACCACTGTGACCTTCAATGGTGTTAGTACAAACAGCTGCACAGAATGGACATTTTACCCAGCAACAATTACACAGCTGATCAATGAGGATTTCATCAGGCTTCAGCCTGGATTCCTTCAGTTTATTCAATGAGAGACTCCTTATCTCATCACTTATGGGTGTAAATTCTTTCTTTAATGCTTCCATTAAGAAATCAAAATTATTAATGTCACTGAAGTTTTGAGAAGAAAACGTATCAAGAGTTAACTCATCTTTTAACAAACTAGAAAATTCCTTCAGCCACATATTTATGTCTCCTCTCTGAGTTTGGACTTTCTGTGTTGCTGTAGATAAAGCTTGACTCATCAGTGAGTTGATATCATCAACATTTTTCTTGAGTATATTCACAGTTTCATCTTTGTGATCTCTGAAGATGTATTTCTTTACTTCTGCTTTTATAAAAGCTTCTGTTTGTCTCCTTGGATTTCTGATGTAGGTGATGAAATCATCAACGTTTTCATTCTCAGCGAGTGACTTCAGCACATGTTTCTCCAAGTTCAGCCTGTTCCCATTGAATGCTGGGAAACTACACCTCATCTCTCCAGCCAGACCAATGGCAGTCTTGTTACAGACAGCCTCAACAATGGAAGCTTTCAGCTTTTCACAGATCAGTTCTGCGAGCACAACAGCAGATAAGTTTCCTTTGCAAAAGCTTCTAAAAACATTGTAATACTGTGTTTTCTTGCTTTCTAAATAAGTAAGTGGATCATGCTTCATTTTGAATTCCTCCTGGGAGTCTAGAAGCAAAATCTCTGCTTTGTAGAAAACATACAGTAAGAGATCGACTTTAAAGTCCTTCTTCACAGTACATTTACTTTCTGACTGAAATTTCTCCACTTTTTCTTTTACAATTTTTGCCACTTCTTGCAAGTAAGCTGATGTGTAGCCTCTTGTAGCCACAGGTTTGGCTCTGATTGAATCAAGGGACAGTTTTTCAGCTTTGTCAATGAGCAATCTGATCTGTTGCTGTTCATGACAAGATAAAGCACTGTGTGATTTATGTTGTTTTTGTTTTGTGTTTGAATTATATCCAAAAAATGTTTTGGTATACTTCCAAAAATTTGAGACAGGTTGTTTAACATATGCGCCGAGTTTACTTGCGTGACTGTCATCCTTCACAATATCTTGAGTTGGTTCACTTTCACCTGCCTCATAAAGATCCTTTTTTTTTTGAAGGATGACATAATCTGAATAATCACCAACACTGGATATTTTCTTGTAACTGCCACTTGTTTTGGATTCATTTATGAGAATATGTTCAAAACCAAGTTCTTGGAGGATTTTAAACTGATCCTCTTCCAGGTCGATGTCTTCAACAGGTTTTATATCTGCTGTTATTTCAGTGACCAAGTCACTCCAAACACAGTTGAACTGTTTTTGAAGTTCTTCTTCATCTTTGGCCTTATCCTTCAGCTGCTGAGCGAGCTCTTTGCTCTTCTGTAGCAGCTTGTCCTCAAACTCTTTTTTCTTATCATCCAGCTTTTTACGAGCCTCCTTTTGTTGAATAACTTCATCCAGTTTTCTTTTCACTGTGCTCACCTGTTCATCGTGAACCTCTTTGAGTTTGGTTTCAAATCGGCCTCTCCACTGAGCCAAAAATTCTTTTTCTCTGTTTTCGTCAAAATACTTTTTCATTGCTGTTTTTATTTCTTCATATGTCTTGCTTGTTTTTTTTGTAAGGTCACTCACTTTCACCATGTCAAGATTTCCATTTTCTATTCTGTTATAAAGCTGATTTTCAGCAGTCAACATGTTGCTCCTGAGGTCCCAAGTCCAGTTTCCATATTGGATCTCCAATTTTCTGTATGCTGCAATTTCAAGTGTATTTTTAAAACTGAAAACAAAGTTTTCATTGAGGAGGGCACTCCACAGGTCCTGGATTTTGTATTTGAATTGTGTGAGAGTGATCCCAGCAGACTGTGAAGCTTTAGAGAGGATGGTGTTCTTCACTTCTTGGATGCTCTCACTGTAACCTGGATTAGGAGGAGCCATGGGTGGACTGCCCTCCCATAGCTGGGCACAGTATTTCACATCTTTTCGGACATCAAACTTAATGACATCACTGAAGCAGTCAGCATTGCAATCCTCCTCTTCAGCTGCTAGTTTGGTCATCTGGTCCAGTTTTTCTTGCAGGCGTCTCTTTCCATCCATGTTTTTCTCTGCTGCTGCAACATCTGTAACATTCTGGTGAACAAACACACAACTGGGAGAAAGGTTAACTTTCTTCATCCTCATGAAAGCCTGAACAACAATCTGCAGGATGTCCTGCATCTCAGATGGATTCTCTCCAAAGATGTTGATCAGTGTCAGGTTTCCCAGACCAACAACAAATGTTGCCAGTTCGTTGTCATGGTGATGAGTGGTGTTACCTTCCAGCTCAAGAGCACGCAGTCCTTCAGTGTCCACCACTAGAAGATAGTCAAACTTCAAGTCTTTCTTCATCTCCTCTGATACTTTGAGCAGCTGCATGAAGGCACCTTTGGTGCACCTGCCTGCACTCACTGCAAACTGCAACCCAAACATGGTGTTTAGCATTGTTGATTTTCCACTGCTTTGTACGCCCAAAACTGACAACACAAAAACTCTCTTGTCCCCCAGTTTCTTGATGACTTCCTCTAAAAGACTGGAGATCCATGTTAAAGGCACATGACCTGCATCACCATCCATCAGCTCCATCGGGTGTCCTGATATCATCAGCTGTGCAGCCAGCTCAGGGTATTTAGACCAGTCAGTGTGTCTGCTCTCTCCTTCTATTGCTCTATGAGCTTCATAGATCTGTCCCATTTCTCTGAAGATGTGCTCCAAACCAAAAGTTGCAGACTGTAGTTTTCTGGATATTTCTTCAAGCTCAGTTTGTTTTTTTATTAACAGATCTGATTTCATGTGTTTGTTCTTCAAAGCCAAGACCTCAGACCACTTTTCATCATAGCTTTGGAGAACTGAGGAAAGATCATCTGTGGAGAGATCATCCATTAAGATTTGAATCCATTTCAGGAAATACTGTTTGTCTGTTGGTGAAAAAGATGAGAGACTTACAATGAACAACTCCACGAGTTTACTGAATGAAGCAGCACATTGTTTCTGACGTATGTTCATCAGTTCTTGTTCCTTTTTACATTTCTCCTTTTCGATGTCTCCTCTGAGATGATACAGTTCTTTATGTATTTTGCTCCACTGATGCCACAGATCACCCCGATAAGGAAGGAATTCATCTTTAAGCTTTGAAACATTCATGTTATCCTTTGAAAGAATATCCACTATGATCATAGCAGCAGATTTCCCTCTTTGACAGGCTGGGACGCTTTCATCCACTCTGATTTCAGAGAGCTCAGCCATGGTTTCAAGCTGGAAAGATGATTTCAAGTTTGAACCATCTAGAGATGACGAAACCTCTCGAATAATTTGTTTCAGTTCTTCAGATATATCTGACTGGCTTTTGCCTTTGAGACCCATGATGTATTGTCCAGTTGTTGTCTTAAAAAGATCACGGTCGTCATCAACAGTGAGAAAAATGAAATGGTTTTGAGACTCAAAAAGAGCTGTTATAATTGAGAAGCTTTCATCTTTTTGCAAAGATGCAACAAGAACAACTGTGACTAAAGATCTTTTAATCAGTATGTCGCGCTGTCTTTCAGTCAACAGTGCATCACCATGAAGATTACAAAAGGCAATGCAGTCATTGAAGGCATCATTGGGTTTTCCAGCAGGACAGTACCAGGCAATCTCTGCCACACCATCCATCAGATAGCGAGACTTGGTGCTTCCTGGACAGTTTCTGTGGAAGAAGGTGTTGTGACGGTCGTTGATCAAAGTGTTCATCAGCTGAGATTTAGACACTGACAGAGAACCCAGGCGGAAAAATGACACCAAGGGTGTCTGAGCTTTATACACTGGAACACTCTTCATAGTGACAATGTTTGAGCTGTCTTTGATTTCAGTTACCTTCCAGGTCTTTGTTATTTGTCTGAAAGTCCACAGAGGACACTCGATCTCCATAGTGACTGGGTCAGGAACAAGCAGTGGTAAGGCATACTGACACTGAGAGAGCTTTGTAATCATCATCTGTCTAAGGAAGCTGTCTGAGCAGTGAAATACTGCCATCTGAACATCCATTGGATGCAAATGAGTCTGTTCTGACTGACGCGTGTCTGCACTCATGCTTAATAAAGCATCCAAATTAATGAAATCTTTCTTAGTGATATCAATCACTCGAACAGACTTTGGATGTGTCCCCTCAGGACCGTCCGCTTTCACACGAACATATCTGGCCCTGTAATCTAACATCATCAGCCTGTGAAGAAAAGTATATGTTAGATCTGTCTCAGATGTGACATGGTGCTGTTTCACAGGTGGACGTATCTGAAGAAAATCTGCTGGTAGAAACTTCCTTTGAAGATTTTCTTGAATGTGAAGTCTGTCAAACAGTTTTTCAGTTTCTTTTTCACATGACTCCTTCTTGTTAACTTCAGAGTCATTCCTTGACTGCAGCAAATAAGAAATTACATTTATGTAACAAATTTGTAGTTTTGTACAGTGTGGTAAAGTAAATTAATTATTTGATAATATTTTTCTTACCTTGTGCTTGTTTCCACTGATGTTTTTCTTATTTACGTTCAAGTCCACATCAGAGGTTCCTGAAGTTTAAAATAGAACCAAAAGGCCAAATCAATGTGTGATAGAAGCAATACAGTTTTTTCTGCACAACCTGTCAATTTTTTTTCTTTTTGTTTTGACTCCACACTGCAGTGGTTAACACATTCACTAAAAACACAAAAGATCTGTGGTTTGAGACTAGGAGACCCAAAACCCTGCTGTGGTGACCACTTTTAAATAAAGGAACACTTGAAAAATGCTTTCGGTAACCAATTTTTACTTATTCCTGTTAATATATAAACCAGGTTTTCTTTTTTCTTTTTTCTTTCTTTTTTTTAAACCCCTTTGTTACAGATGTTTGTGGAGGGTATTTACCATTGACAGTGGAAAAATCTTGGCTATGCTCATTTTCAAAGCTTTTGATCAGTGGTTAAAGGACAGGCCCATAATGTCAGGGACCTGGGTTCTTGACTTTTTTTTTTTTAGTTTCCTGTGTTTTTTGTCACTTTGTATTGTGAATTATGTTCTCATTTTTGGTCTTTAGTTACTCCCTTGAGTCTAGTTTCTTGTGTTCCGTTCCTAGTATTTCCCTCTGTGTATTATTTATCATCTCTAGCCTTTTGATTCTTTGAGTTCTATGCCTTATGGTTTATGTCTCTGTTTCTTAGTTGATCTGTCTCCACAGTGTCTAGTCCGCATCTCAGTGTTATACTTCCTGTTTTACTTTGAAGGTCTGTGTCTCATGTGAGTATATCCTGCTTTGCTTAATTGTCTCGTCAGTTCTGATTTCCCCCAGCTGTGCTCTCCTTCTGTGTCTCCTTCTAAACCTCAGTAAGACAAAGGAGCTGATAGTGGACTTCAGCACTAAGCAGGAGAGGAACTACCAGACCCCTGTCATCAACGAGTGCCCAGTGGAGAGAGTGGACAGCTTCAAATACCTCGGAGTTCACATCACGCAGGACCTGTCATGGTCCTGTCACATC
Organism: Diplotaxodon limnothrissa; assembly: GCF_057381915.1. Classification (NCBI taxonomy): domain Eukaryota; kingdom Metazoa; phylum Chordata; class Actinopteri; order Cichliformes; family Cichlidae; genus Diplotaxodon; species Diplotaxodon limnothrissa. The sequence continues at coordinate 29,503,630 of NC_140597.1, read as the reverse complement.
AACACCGTGGTGAAAAAGGCCCGTCAGCGTCTCTACCACCTCAGAGGCTTGAGAGACTTCCAACTGCCCTCCAAGGTGCTCAGGAACTTTTACTCGTGCACCATAGAGAGCATCCTGGCGGGAAACATCTTAACCTGGTTCGGGAACAGCACCATGCTGGACAGACGAGCTCTACAGAGGGTTGTGCGATCAGCTGAGCGCACCATCCGCTCCGAGCTCCCTGACCTGCACTCAATCTACAGCAGGCGGTGCTGGACCAAGGCCAGGAAGATCGTGAAGGACCTCAGCCATCCCAACAACAGACTGTTCTCTCTGTTGAGGTCAGGAAAGCGATTCCGCTCCCTGAAGACCAACACAGAGAGACTGAGGAGGAGCTTCTTCCCGCAGGCGATACGGTCTCTCAATCACACCACCACACAGTACTGACCCACACATATAGTTCTTACACACACACTGGACTTTCTGGACATTGTTTTCACTTCATCACTTAATCACTTTAAGCATATTTGCACTGCACAAGACATAATGTGGATTGCACAACACTGGTCACTACATTCTTCACTTCCAGTTAATACTGTACAGCTGCTGTTATTGTGTATATATTTATTTATATTTCTTCATACATTCTTATATAGTTCTGTATTGTGTATTTTGTTGTACAGTTATTTTATTTTCAACTTTAATTTATATATTTTATCTTATTCCTTCCTAGTTAAATTTACCCTTTTTAATTTTTCATATTTATTTCCTATCTTATTCATAGCCTTTTTGTTTTCTTTAGGTCACGAGCAGTTGTCCAAGCATTTCACTACATATCGTACTGTGTATGACTGTGTACGTGACAAATAAAATTTGAATTCATTCCCTCGTTATTCCCCAGTGTATTTAAGCCCTGAGTTTCTCTGTGTCAGTGTCGTGTCATCCCTCATGCTTGTGTTTTGCTGTGAGTTTATCCTGTGAGTTTAGTTTATTCTTTCCCAGTTTAGTTGAGTTTTCGTGTTACATGCATTTTCCTTGCCAGCCAATAAAGCTGTAATTTTGAGTTCATCCCTCATGTCTGAGAGCCTGCATCTTGGGTCCAACTCCTGCCTGCACAATGCCGAAACCTGACACATAACAACTTGAACCACCCACACAGCACAAGAAGTTCTTATAACTCTAATATACAAACACATATAAATATTTCCAACCTGCTCAATTTTCTAAGCCATTTCCACTGTGGAGGACAAAAGGTTTCAAACTTGTCCAGGCCTTAAACTTCATGTGTGTCCTCCCTAGTAGTAGTAAATGCATAGAGATCAAGCTTTTATGAAAATGCTGAATAAAAAATAGTTTCCTTGTAAAAGACTAACTTTACAGTTCACTCTTGAAAAGCATATAAAATAAACAACATATAAAATGTCATTGGATGGCAGAGATGCAGAAATGTCTGCGTCTAGAGTGTCTAAATGAGTCTCACAGGCCTGAATGTGTGCATAAAGACATTTATAATTCTTGACTTTTTTTGATCTGCTGCTCACCACAAACAAGCACAAGCATAAATTTTGGACCTGTATTGTCAATTTTATAGCTTTTCCTACTGACAAAAATCTCCCTCATGGCTATTCATACTACAAAAAGTAAGCCACACATAACAAAAAGTTTCAGTTTCTCTCTTTCTACTATAGAAATTTCATTTTTTTTTACAGGTGCAGTTGAAAAAAAAAAAAAAAGCAAAAAAACTACACAGTCTTTTTTACCTGTATTGTAAGAAATAAATCTGTAAAATTACAGAACAAGTTACAAGTCCAAAGAGTCGTGCTGACAGATTTCAGCAGGACTCTATTAATAAATAATTTTAAGGAATAAACTTTCCTTGTCATTGTGTACCCTACCTTTACTTGTAAAACACCAAAATACACCAAAAATCCAGCAAACAATTCACTTCGATCACGTGAACCTAGCCAGACAAACCAAGCCTTGACACAGAGCTTCTGAAGCACTGTGTTGTGGTTTTGGAGTGTGATCACTGAGTTAGGGTGAATAGTAAATTTAATAGTACTTTAAATTGTGCTCTGTCCCCTTGTTTTCTAACTTAATTCCTGGAGGATGCTTATTTGATAATTATTTACTTTTTTTGTATAGTCAATAAAGCTGGTTGTAACAGCTCTTGAATTGCATGGGGATTCCAGACTGCAGTGTTTGTCTTGATTTTAAGATGAGCCACCTCTCTGCATGCCACAAATACATAGATTAATGATTTTTAATTATTAAAAATGTAAAGATTTTGAGTTATCAGTCAAATCTAATCACTTCGGTCATACACATTACTCTGGTGCAGGAATAAAATGCAGACTCCCACCATTAGCATGCTCTTTGCAAATTCCAACTATTTTGCTACTTTTATTGATAGTATGTGAAGAAGGCGCATTATAGTGGAATCTGTGTTTAATTAAGAATTACTATTGAGTGTTGATCCTGTTAAGTAAATCCAAGCAAAAGATGAAAAAGGGTAGAACAACACTTCTAGCAGGTGGTGGACAGTCAGTCTTGGTGACTTTTCCTTAAGGGTCGGCAAGTGTTTCATTGTGTTTCACAAAAAACATGAACTGTACCTGCTCTCATCTGGACTTGGATGGAAGCATAACTCTGCTGTTTAAAGTGTCCAAAGATCTTTAGATGTCTGCAGCAGCAGGGGGATTTGCCATAATCAGTGTAACTCTAAGTTTAGTTTAATTGCTAGATGTTTTTGATTTTTATTCTGTTTCATTTGTATGGCTCATTAAAAGCTATTTGGAATGGAGCACATTCAATTTTTATAGAAGTAATAGAAGTTGCAAACAATTTCAAGTTTTGTGAAGACTGATAATAAAGCGGAGGGGGAGACATGCGGCAAAGGGTCGCGGGTGGCACTTGTGTACTTATCAGTACATGTTAGTAAATTGTGCTTAAATATTGTATTTTGCATTTATATTGTCAGTATATTTGATATATTTGATATTTAAGTATTTTTTGCATTTCATGATGCTTTGCATTTTTACATGATGGTAAATTTCTGTTTTATGGTATTTTTCTGGCACTCCAGCTGCTTTTTCTAAATCTATGTGAACACAATGCACAAACAGTCTTCTCTGAGCCAAAGTTAATTTAAAATGAAGCCAAAGTGGAAAAGCAGATAGAATCATATGCCGGACCAGAATAGGATGACATTACTTTCCCAAAAGTCCAGCAATTGGTCTCAGATCCTGGACTTTTATAGACTATTGTTAAAGGAACATATTGTCCCTACTTTTTGGTGGGGACAAATTCCATTTTAAAAGTACATTTACTCAGTTTAAACATGTGATACAACATCTTTGTGTATTGTGAATAAAATATGGATGTCTAAGATTTAAAAAATCATTGCGTTCTGTTTTTATTTCCATTTCCCACAGTGTCCCTGCTTTTGTAGAATGGGATTGTACCTTTCGATTGTTTTAGCAACACTCACTTTGAGATCATCAGTTTATGAATATAAAAATACATCTGCATGTCAGTAAGACTGAAAAGGTGCTATTTAACTGCAAATGTATTATATTACAGTTATAGCCAAAGTTTGGTGGTAATTTAAACATGCACACTTCAACAAGAGTGTACATTTGTAGTGATCCAGATTTTGCAGAAAAGCATTAGAAACAGAGGCATATGAAGCATAGCTCATGCTCTGTGGTGTTAGTTGAAACAGTCTGACATCTCACACTAGTGTAATTTTCTGTATCACCCTCTTCAGAGTTTCTAAACATATATTTGTTGCTTTTACTAATGATTACTTCATCAACATCAGTTTCTTCTGCTCCAGGGTCACAACATACAAACATCACACTTTAATTTATGAATTCTCAAACTGTCTCTATATAAGTTACTGTGTAAATGAACACAAAATGAACACGTTACCTTTCTGTTTGTTTGGGGACCACACTGGAGACTTGATTTCAGGTTCTTCTCTTAATGCTGTGCTGTCATCAGTACTCTCTGATTGTTTGTCATCAGTGCCTTCTTCATTCTGAGAAACAAATACTGTCATTTGTTTGTTAGCTGAAAACCACTGATGTAGACTAAAGACGAAACAGACTACAGATGACCCAGCAGTTAATGTCTTTTTTCACACATTTCTCACAGGCTCACATCTTATGACCAGTTAATACACAATTCCAGTGTCTCTGTCATATATCTGATATTCATTTTAGAAAGTAAATGTTGGTGTGCAATGATGAACATTTTTTAAAACAAAAAAGTAACATTTACCTTGATTTCATTTGTATCCTCCTCCTCGTCTTCTTCTTCTGCAAAGAAAATATCTGCTTTACAATGCAGGATCAAGGGAACCAGTTTCTGTTTTGGTAACTAGAAATGAACCTAGTGTGATAACTTCAACACACTAATGAGTCAACATAATGATATTCTGTGTTCTTCTTCACAGTATAAAGGTCATCTATAATACAGTTTATTTGAGGTTTATATAATGGATATTTTGTGGCTCTCCTCTGAATGAATCCTGGCCTCCATCTGAGCTGTTAGACAATTCTATAACTCTGACATTAATACTGTGAAAAGCAATGAAATTCAAAATTCACCACAGAATAACTGAAGGACAGAGATGGTATCAAAGTTAGAGAAAGCAGGCAAGAAAGAAAAAAAAACAGGGAAGGCAAGACACATTCATGGAGCAAAAGAAATATGTTTGAAGATCATCATACAGAGGACTTTATGTTTAGCTAACATATGACTTTTGCTCAATTATAGTTGAATAATGTAAAAGTGCAACTGCGGCCAGATAGCCTTAGAAACAAATAATTGAAACGTGCATAGGAGCTGGAACAACTGATCCTACTTAAACCAACAGAACTCTGCTTTTAATATTATCTAGACCTGTGGTTTTCAAACTGTGGTACGTGTACCAATGATGGTACGTGGGCTCCCTCTAGTGGTACGCGGGAAGTCTCCCCCAAAAAATAAGATTAAATAATATACCATGTTCTGATTGAGGGATTTCTGAAAAATGAAAACGTACAACATAAATGAAGACAGAAAACTAAACAATAAAAACGAAACAATAAAAAGTTAACAATAAAAGTTAACGCAAGAGTTTCCAGTGGTTAGGGACAAATACAATCAAATGGCAGGATGCTGTAAATGGACCAAACTTCAGTCAGGAGAACAACTGAGATAATCCATCCACAATACAAGGTTAGTCATTCATTTATTGCTGCATTGGCTGGGCTGTAGTTACATTGTAAGGTTTTAAAAACTGAGCTTTAAAATAAATAGTGGTAATAAAAACTGAGAGAGGCCGACAGTGATCACTGCCTTTTTTAGGGGCTTGTTCAGATTAAATAGAAGAAGATACAAAGCATTAAAACATGTTAAAAACACAACAGCCTTCATAAACACAGAGTAGTTTGGATCCGGAAGCAGGGTTCATACGTCATCACTTAAAGATTGGATATCCCACCTGCTATGAATGTTTTAATGCTGTACAGTTAGTATTATTATTATTATCACTTTTCACATCCTGTTTATGACAGTTAAAATAACTAACATTCATATAAGAAATAAAATTGTCTTGTGCAAACTGTATATGGTGTTAAATAGGCCTATACTACTGTAATTTAATGTCGGTCATAAGGGTAGTACTTTATATATTTTATGAGGTGGTACTCATTGTGAAAAATTTGAGAGCCACTGATCTAGACAGAAAAAAACCCAGATTCATTAAATAAATCAGATTTTTCCAAAGCACCAGTTAGGTTTCTTTAATGAGTTCAACAATAATCAGACATTAGAGGAGCTAATTCTAACATTACTGTTCATAAATAAATATTGTCACTACATTAATTGTATCTAATAAAATTAAGATTCACAGTTTTGTCCATTGTACTTATGTGTACTTATGTTACGACCCCCTCTGCTAGGGGACGAGGGGGAGTAACATACACAAGACCTCACATGAGACACTAAGTAAAATAAAGATTTTATTGCAAACTTCAAACAGAAAACCGACAGGGCCATGTTCAACAGAGGTCTGGGCAACCAGTTAGCACGTAATGCATGAACACAGACGACACATTAACACTGATCGCAACTCTCCTGTATTCCTTGCTCAAATGTTTAACCACAATCGACGCCTTGTGCGATGGGCCCTATTACAAGAATACAACTTAGAGATTCAGCATAAAAAGGGTACTGAAAATTTATTGGCCTGTCCAGGTGGTGAGTATGACTTGTTTTATTTTCTGCTGTGAACTGTGAAGATCGTGTATACAAAACCTAGTTTTGTAATTTAAGGGGAGGGTTGTTATGGCCCTGGGCCTTGGAGGGAGTGAGATTGCCTTTCTCTTCAAGCAAATGCAAGAGTGCCAGCACTCGCTGACGATTGGCTAGCTGGAGACTCGTGCTGTCCTGAATGCAAATTGCAGTATGTCAACCCTCACAGATAACTGGCTGCCTGGGATACTGTGGTGCTCCAGGAAGCAATGAGTGGTTGATTGTACTCATCTGTGGCTACAAAAGGCTATATATCCTTCACTCAGTGGCTTCTGCTTAGGACTGAACATGCAGTTTTCCCTTCTTGCCTCCCTCTTTGAACTTTGCTCGCCCAACTCTGTTCATGGTGTTGAACTTTGTTAACCCCGGGTTATGGTTGAACTTAGCTTGAGTAGGTGGTTGTTGGTGTTATTGCCCGTGAGGCTAGCTTTAGTTTTTCACTCTCTTGTGTACTAATCAATGGTGTACTGATTATTTGCCCAGTGGCCTGCAAAATGCAGCCCTGTCAGTTTTCTGTTTGAATTTCTGCAATAAAACCCCCTTTTTTTCATTTAGCTTCCTGTGTGAAGGCTTATGTATGTTACTCCTCCCTGTCCCCTAGCAGAGGGGTCGTAACATGCTGACTGTGAGAGTTTGTTTTAAGAATTGCAACAGTGTTGGAAAAATGCCTAAAACACAGACAGGCAGGTACCTGTTTTATTTGTCTTTAACTCAGAGTCTTTCCTTTCTTCTTTGTGGGATTTGTCCTCCAGGTGTCCTTCCTGTTCTCTGTTTTCAGCACACACCAGTCCAGTGTAGCTTTGTGGATCATTTTCAGAGACCATGATGTTTATTTTTTCTAACAAATCTGCTACCTCTTTTTCATCCATCATACTTCTGTTACATGTGTGGTATCTTTTTTCATTAAACTCTGTGTTAGTTTTCAGCTCCTTTAATGCACTTTCACATGTTTCACCTGTTTCATGAGTCACCACTGTGATTAAATAAGAAAGTGCTCCTCGCCCAAAAGCTTTCTCTAGCCACTGCACTCCTGAGCTGTACTGGTTGTTATGCAGAGTGTTGGGTAATAGTAAGACAAAGGCATGAACTCCCTGATTTAAAGGGATTTCCTTTGTTTGTAGACCGAGCATGTTAATGACACAGACGTGTCGACCACACAGATTATACAGATTGGAGGAAAACTGTTCCACATTTGTGTGCACTTCATGGTCAAGGAAAATGTTCTTTGGTCCGATCTCAATGGAGGCTGGATCACCAATTAGTACAAGTGTGAGATCAGGAGCCACTGAAGAAAAAGAACAACATGTTACAATACAGACATCACTAAAACCACAGTGAACAATTACTTTGTGATTTTAATGAACAGTAACTAAATAATAAGAATAAAGAATAAATTAAATTTAAATAATTAAAGAGGTAAATGCTTCACTGTGTTTAAACTCAAATCAGATGCATAGTCTAAATAGGTCTGACTATAACAGTATAATATGATCACATTACTTCTCTCATTGATGGGAGGTGTTTCAGACGTGTTTTCAGACTCTCCTCCTGTGCTGTCGTTGTTTTCCTCTGCCGCTGCAATATCTTGATCATCCATCTCATCAGCTTCTCATTTTACTGCAGGTCTGTGTGTCACATATGCATTCGGTTTATCAAAGATGAAAGTACAAAAAGATAGAACTTTTTATCAGGTGCACACGTTCAGCTACTCGTTAAGTCAAATATTTGGTCAGTCAATCATGTGACACCACTCAAAACATTTAGGCTCGTAGACATGGTCAGGATGACCGGCTGAAGTTCAAAATAAGCATCAGAATTGATAAGAAAATTAATTTATTTGACTTCAAATGTGGCATGATCTACTGGGATTTTCTATGATTGCTGATGTCAGAGACAAATGGGTAGACTGCTTCAAGCTGATAGGAAGGCTCAACTCAAACCATTTAACTCAAGCATTTGTTACATCAAATATATGCAAAAAAACATCTCTGAATGCACAACACTTCCAACTGTGAAGCAGATGGGCTTACAGTAGCAGAGGACCGCACCAGGTGGCGCAACCTGAGGCTGCAGGTTACACAGGCTCACCAAAACTGGACAAATGAAGATTAGAAAAATGTTTCCTGTTCATCGTATTCTATAAAATCGTATGTTTGTAGTCGCTGTTTTATGAGGCTGACACTTAATGAGCTGGATTAACAAAAACTATTTCAGCTGAGCTCAACATTAAACATCTCCCATGATAATCCAGAATAAAAATGGTGTTTGTTTCTGTTGAGTGATTACTTTTAACATTAAAACTTTAAAAATATCATTTTTAATGCATTTAAATTGTACAGTTTATGTGTATTGTATTGTGGTAAATATAGTTGGTATTTTCATAAATCATCTAATTTAAACAATTCCTCATCACTCCTCATTGTCATTTAGTGGTTAAACTAAAAACAAACAAACATTTAATGGGTATGGGTTACAAAATATGGATAGGGAAAAACCAACAGGATGTGCCCTAGTTAAATACTGCAACACTATGTGCTGGCATAACAACTTCAGTGCTCCTTGACAGTGAAGCTAGAGATCAACATCTAAAATGTTCATTCAACATGTATCATTAGTGCTGAAACATAATTTCTCGGGGCTATAAAGACTATAGCTTATTTCTTACATAATTTTTAACCTCCTCAAGGTAAATGTTAAATTTAGCTTGAGGAGGTGATCGATCAGAAACCCACCCCCAAAAACTTACAACTGGTTTAAAATTATGGTTCCCTCTAAAAGTGTAAACGGAGCCAAACCAAGCACCCAGACTCTCACTGTAGGGGGCAAAAGTTACGTTTTTCCTTTAATACTCATGCCTGCACAGATTTTACCAGGTCTTTGCACACACACGCAGACATAAATGTGTTTGTTTTTATAACAGTGACAATAAAGAGCTATTCTACAAGAGAAATATTATTAAATAATGATCAACTCACCTCTGTTTTGTGTAGATCCAGATGCCCTCTTATGAATCCTACAAGACACTGATCTTTATATAGAGATCAGTAATATTTAATGATAGGTCTGCCCTCTCATAAACTCCTCCCAGCTGCTCTCAAGAAATGGATGTCATATAATACCATAAGGAGCTTTAGATCTCTGCATAAGCAAGTTGCCAATAATTGAGATGCCATATAAGACATATCAGGATCAAACATTCGTTTCAAATGAGTGCTATAAAAATGAAAGTCAAAGTAGAATGGCTACACCACATGATTTCCCAGAAACCATGTGACTTAAGTTTCAGCTTACTGATAAACTCATTCATACACAGCCGGATGAACTGAACAGCTGTTTCCAACAAATCTGTATAACTGTGAACAAAAGTTTTTGGTCACATAAAGTTTGTTTTTTAGTTGTTGTTTTCTTTACACCTTTCTACACTGTAAAATCTAATTAGTTCCTAAAACTTAAAAAAAATATTCAAACTCATTTACAAAGTAAAGCTCACTTAAGTTACGGGAACTTATTCATGAAGTTCTTACGAACAAACATGGGAAATTCATAAGTTTCAAAACCTTTTATTAGCAAATACATTTTAAAAATTGTTTTAACAGTGGTGCCACTGCCAGTACTTTTGGCCAGAATTGTATTCACTGTAATTAAGTTTTAAAAAGGTGCAGTACGGGCTCTACTTTTACCTGAGTAATTAGTAAATCTCACTTTTGGAGACAAATCTTTCAGGGAGATGAGCCATTGTTTTAACGTTGAACATACGTGGAAGTGTCACGTCTGCGGAGGCAGATGACAGGGAGTGAGGTGAACGTGGACCCAAAAGCAGACATGGAGCTGAGATGGATATTAACAAAAAGCGAGCCTTTTATTTTGCTAGAAAAAGGCACAAACAAAAAGCAAAGAACAACTGGAATAGAACAAACAAAACCTATACTGGAAAAACAAAAATAAAACAAATAAACAAAACACTGCATGAAACTTGGAACCTGGAAAAACAGAGGTAGGAAACTCAGACAAACCAACCACAGACAAAGGACTAAATACTAGTGATGGCCCGCTTGAAGCTGAAGCTCCGGTGCGTGTGTCCAAAAAATCAACACACTGCTTCAGAAGCACTGTGTCGAAGCTTGATTCGCTTTGGCCAGAGTCACGTGATCAGTGACGTCCGAGGTTCATTTAGAACCTAACTGCTTCTGTGTCTGATTCAATGGTTTATAAGGAAATGAATCATTCGCGGGATTTGTGGAGTGTTTTGATGGTGACAGATAGCGAACCACTGATCATTCCACTGAGAGATTTGGAGCCAGCGAGGAACAGAGGAGGTTCTGTTGTGTGGTTTTCCAGCTTTGTTTCTGGCCGTTTGCTTTTGTTTTGTGTGTGCTTATTATATCTGACAACGGGAAAAAAGGTAAAATGTCAAAAATCTTCTTCAATAATATAAATGTCATTAAATAACTTTAAAAAAAAAACTTCCACTTGACTCTTTACATGTAATGTTGTAAAATATATATTTTATTGTGTAATTAATCTGAAAATGTTAGTCTGCCAAATGTGCAGCAATTGAATTTATTTATTCTCTTTAGCTGATAGTTTGTGGGGCCCAGGTAGACTGTATACCTGCATCTCTACCAGTTTCTCTGCACTCCAGCCTCTTCTGTGCCATGTGAAGGGATTTCCCTTAAGGCAGGAGAAATTATCTCCACGAAAAGGAACAGGTTCGGCCATCGCACACTAGAACAAATTCTCTTCTTAAGGGATACTTTAAATGCATCATGTTTTTAATTTGCAAGTTCATAAGCATTTTCCCTTCAATTCTACCCCCAGGTCAAAAATATGTCTGGGAAAATTTCCCTAATATAATATTATTTATAAATATACCCGTCTAGCGGTTAATTGCATAAGTGCATGGAGGCAGGACCTCACAGCAGAAGCATACTCCATAATGTGTTGCACATTATCATATGTATATTATATGTAATGTGGTATTTTTCAATTATTGTATTTACCAACATCAAGAAGTCACAAGCAAAGAAAGACCACACCATGGTGCATGTTTAAACAAGGAAAGTTTACATTCCGGCCCCTAATTGTTACTGCTGAGGCATAACAATTACATATTAATGCAATATAGTGTCATTTAATATCAACACTCAGAATTTAACTGGCTTAACCAAACATTACATGAAACAGTAATCATGTGTGTTGAACATAAATCTGTTACACACGAGACTGAGATTCAAATGGTTGCCTCCATTTCAAGCAAGAAACATAACTTGTTGACAGGCCTTTTGGTTTTGGAGAACACACGTCTGACAAGTCCATGAGAATCAGGGACTGTTCTCTCAACCTTTCCCATTATCCAGGAACTTCTTGGTGCACTGTCATCAACTATGACGGACCTTCCCAAAGTGTGGGAAGGTCACACAGTCACATAAACACAGCGAGGTGATACTTATAAAGACGCTAAAAAGATGGTCAGAAGGAACAACAAAATAAACTTGGAAGAATTAGCCATATTTGTACAAAATGAAAATGCTATCAGTGGATAGATGTAAAGATATCAGTGGTTACACCCTCGGACATGTTGTTTCACAAGACACGATAAAACGGCTGATCAATTTGTTTCTCTAACTCACAACAACAAATTTAATCCCCACAATTTGACTTTTTTGTTAAAATAGAATTTTTACTTTAATCCCAAAATTTCGACTGTATTCTCAAAATGATCAACAATAATTTCTTTACTTAATGTGGCCCTCATACTCCGTATGGTGCTATATATTACCAGAACATTTTTTTCGTTAGTAATCTTTATAAGCAAAACTAATGATCGCTGCAGCACACATACACACTACAAAAATGTTACAAGTTAAAAATCAACTCACCTTTGCTTTTATCTGTTTTATTAATGATTTAATTAAAATGTTTTGACTTTTATACATTCTTTTTTTGTCTTCACTGCGACAAGTTTCTTTCTCTATTTGACGGACTTGACCCACATTTCCAATTTATTAGAATGAACTTCTGTTTGCCATTTCTTTGGGTTTTCCTCCACAGTGTTACATCTGAGTACTTAGAAACCTTACAGCTGAGTAATGTGTGAGCAGATGCAATTATTTTTTAGTCTGTCTTCATTCAGTCTTACTGAGATTGACTATTTTTCCTTGCTGAGCAGTCTCGCTGTAATATGGAAGTTTGATTTGATTTGAGGTAAGGCAGCACGGTGGCATGGTGGTTAGCACTGTTGCCTCACAGCAAGAAGGTCCTGAGTTCAATTCCACCATCAGGTCGGGGTCCTTCTGTGTGGAGTTTGCATGTTCTCCCCGTGTTTGCGTGGGTTCCCTCCGGTTACTCCGGCTTCCTCCCACCGTCCAAAGACATGCAGCTTGTGGGGATAGGTTAATTGGATAATCCAAATTGCCACTAGGTGTGAATGGTTGTCTGTCCCTGTGTGTTAGCCCTGCGACAGACTGGCGACCTGTCCAGGGTGTACCCCGCCTTTCGCCCTGTGACAGCTGGGATAGGCTCCCGCGACCCTGAAAAGGATAAGCGGATGGATGATTTGTTTGTTTGTTATTTAGTTTGTTTGCTTGTTTTAATCAATTTTAAATCATGCTTTTTATTTGTTTTTGTTTCTTTGAACCACCTTGTTGTTGAATTGTGCTATACAAATAAACTTGCCTTGATTTGATTTGTGGTGGAGCTGTAATCTGCAAATACAGTCTGCATCTCCACCTGTTCATTTATTTTTGAGGCTGTTCATTGGTTTCCTTGAGTGCCTTGCAAAAGGTGCTTACACCTCTGGTGCGGTGGTTATGTTATTCATACTACGCACAGGTACTCTCTAGTATAATATGTATATGCAGTGTTTCATTTTACAGTATACTGCAATGATCGTCCTTCAAGGTAATTTGAACCATCAGACACTTAATACCCTTTGAATTGTTTTTCTGCGCCAGTTTGAAGTTTGAACATTTCCAGTTTAGAAATATCTCTATTTATAGAAGGAAAACTAAACTAAAATCAGGCTTTATTTGACAAGCATATGCTAGCATCCATGAAAGACTGAAATTTAGACACAGACACTCTCCCATGATGCCAGTGGTTTTACTTGGAACCCCTGTTGGTAATGACACATGCGGTTTTTCAAACCTTAGCTCATGATTAATAGTATGTAGGTCAGCTACCACCTGACCTACATATCTTGGGTCTGTGTTTGTGTCCTTCCTGGCAGATAGAACAGTTCATTTTACCTGAGATTTACCGCTTAAAACACATATGATAAAACACTAAATGGATCCAGGCAATCAAGATTTGAGACTTGCAACATAAGGTAGATGAGGCGAGCTCATCTACCGCGTCACCAAACCAACACGTTTGTATCGTTTATTGCATTTACGGAGGGAGTGATGTATGCTGGGTAATGGCACAGCTAGCGACTGGGTGACTTTATTCACCCGCTTCGGCTGTTATCAGTCCATACATTAGCGTTATTAGCACAAACCAGTCCCATAGATATGGGCCATCTCCTGCTAGATTGTTCAGAAGGTTGTTCTCATCCATCCAGATGGAGGATCACTAACAGGAGCGTGGGAAGACTCCAGAATCCACTCTGGCTGGAATCCGGTGGATATGCAGTGTGTACAGGTAAGACCATTTAAACGGACAGCATTTATAGAATGACTATTAAAAGTCAGCGAGTGTCAGTAATGTTAATGTGGTTATGTTAGTAATACACCGAGTGCTAATATAACAGCTTTAAGATGCATTTGTAGATATTATTACGTGTTTTACCGTCTTTATGGTGCTAGCTTAAAGTTACGGTGTAAACGTTAGCTTATATTGGAGGAAAGCTGTTACTGGTTAAACGATGTTAGCACAGAAATATTAGCTTCTGTCATGACTGATGAAGTTACCAGTTAATAAAGTTTTCAGTAAAGTGTTTAATCGCAGCCACAGATTGACAGCAAATATCTCGGTTAGCTTCAGTGCATCTATAATAAATATGTGCAAGTTTCAGTGCTTCGTTTAAACTGTATGATACTTGTACTGACCCAGGGTCAGTGTAAAATACAATCCTAGCTGTGTGAACAAAGCCTGGCTCCTTTAATCCTGCATGACAAACCTCAGGATGCAGGTTATTATTACTCTTTCCTGCTGGCACACCTGTCACACCTGAGAGTCAGCTAGAAACTTACAGTGACGTGGACATCATGCAAAGACTGCCAGACTCTGTAATACTGCAAATGATCAGTGACTCAGGTTAACACTAAACTTTAAACGGCACCTCTGTGTCTCTGTGTGCTGAACATCTAGGATTGAGTCAGGCTGCATCAGCTGAAGCTGTTATTTGTATATATCAGTATTTTTTATTCAGGTGTGGGGAAAATACGTAAGACTGCAGTGAAGCGATGCACCAGAGTAATCCCTGGCCAAAGGTATCGTACTTAAATCAGACTACTGATCCAGCCACATCAGCCTTTTGTGAGGTTTGTTTAAAGTAGACTTAAAGTGAACTGCAGGTTCCTGAGAGGTGGACTGTGAGCACAGAAACACATGTTCATACATATAGCTGCAGCAAACTTACATTAATTTTAAATAGATTTGTTACTCTGATGTCTGTCTCTGTGTTAGTCCTCTGACAGACTGGTGACCTGTCCAGGTGTGCTCTACCTGTGACTACTGGGACAGGCTCTAGCCTCTGTAATAGAAATGTTCTGTTATTCTCATTTTAAGTATTTAAGTGCTTATGCATATGCTTAGTTGTGACACTGTTATAGACTGTTCAGTGAAAGTTTCTAAAACTAGATGAACTTACTTCAGCGTCAGCAGTTTGAGAAAACAACTCCCTTTACAGGTGCTGATAAGGCCAAGGGCACAAAACAGCTTAACCATTGATCCGTTGAAGTGTGGTAGGATCAGTTTGTAACTTCCTCCCTCTTCCTTGGAATGCATAAAGGAGGAGGAGCACAACTTCTGTGGCAGCGCTGACATGACTGAACTGTGATGTTTGATGTGTGTTGGCGCAGTAATAAATAGCTTGATCACAGCTCTTTCTGTGTTGCAGACTTTATTTCAAAAATTCCACGACCCCCCCCCCCCCCCCACCCTCCCACTGTGAACCTGAATTGAATATTCAGAAGACATTTGTTTAAATAGTTCTACAAATCTGAGCTGTTGGTGTGTCCTTGGATTGTGTGGTAATAATATTAGAGCCTGCAATCTTTCTTACTGAATCTCTACTATGAGTCATGTTACCTGAGATTAATTCTATGTTTACCTGTCAGCCTGGACGAATGTGCTGTGTGAAGGAAATTAAATTAAATCAGATCTGAACTGCGTACATTTGAGGAACCTGTTCATATTTAATTGAAATATGAACCAGTGATTTTTTTGATTGCTGATTCCAAGATAGTCTTTGTGGAAATCCTGTTTGGCTTTTTGTCATTTTAATTCTCTTCTCTGTTTTCCAGAACAGTTCTCCACAGTCGCTGTCCACATGGGTCAGTGGGACCAAGAAGCACTCTGCTAATGTGGGACTCTGACCAGCAACATCCAGCAAGACCCAGACAGCGTTTTCTATCTCCCAGCTGGAGTTTTTTGTTTGTCTGTGACTGGAGAGTCAGATTTTTGTTGAGCTTCACACTTGCAGAGGTAAGTCAGTTTGCAGAGATCCCTCCCACCCTGGCTTTTATGTGCTAGATTTCTTATCTGAAACGGTAATATTTCAGTGACTGCTGCTTCTACACTCTACTGATCCCTGATGGGAGAATCATCAATTTTGCCAACAAAGAAGCCTGGTGGATGTTTGTTTACAGTCTGATGATGGGACATCATGCTCTGCATCTTCAAAGTTTGCCTCCTCATTATTATTCATACCCAGTAATGTGAAGTATGCTCATATCTACTATAACTGAACCAACCTGGTGCTCTTCATTTATGGAGGCTGTTGAGTCTGAATGTTGGATGTTGTGTATCTCGTGTTCTCTGGGCTTTGTTGTCCTCAGTCTTTTTGCAGGATCAGAAAACAAAACCAGGAGGCGCGTAAATGTTTCTTCTCCATGATGTTTCTTCAAATGTTTCTTCTGGATGATGATAAGACTGTGACACAGGATGCCACCTTTGGTCTTGTGATGAAGCAAAGCTCAGGAAGAAGTGTGATTAAATGGTACCCACATGTGTGCTGCTGAGAAGGATGTACAGGGGCACCTGCAGCCAAATCCAAGCTTCAGGTTAGTTGTAGTTGCAGAACGCTATAGACTGAGACAGCTGAGGCATCAAATGTTTGATTAAACGGATGAAAAAGAGAAGTTTCTTCCCTATAATTATCACTTCTTAAAATCTGTAGCAACTTCAAGTCTGTCAGCGTGCTGAGCATGCTCAGAATGTGACAATATATTTTTGTTCAATATTTAATTTCTTTCAGTTGCAATTGTTAAATGAAAAAAAAATAAAAATATATTCTTATAATTTAGCAAACTAATTTATCAAAAGAAATATACATATATCTGTATTAGTTTTAATAAATTAATTTGACAGCTGTATTGAAAATACCATATTGTATTCATACAGAATCAGTTTGGTATCATTGTTTGTCTTTTCACTGATTGTTGAAACTAAGAGTTGCTTTGATCTGTTTAGATCTAAAGTATCCAAAGTTGAGCTCTGATGTTTCTTCACCCTTGTGTGTGTGATATGTGATTCCTACATGCTGGCAGAGCAGCAGTTTGTGCTCACAGATGGTGACGGTGTGGAGAGACGGTGGTGTTTCCTCAGAAGAACCAGCAGAGTCACTCGCTGACTGATGCTCGTCTGCACTGCACAGAGGAAATCAACTGACCGAGGTTTGTCCAGTGACGTGTTATGAATGTATATTTGTTTTATGCTTACAGTTATGTTTTTCTTGACAGAGGCTCTGCAGAGGTTAGACAAAGCAGAGAAAACATGTGCTTTACATTTTACTGTGATTTATTGAGATATTTGTTGCCTGATGTTCAGCAGGAATGGAGAAATGGAATCAAAGGGAGATGTTTTTGCTGTTTTTGTAATGATGTAAGTAAATCTTCAATATTATTTATTTGCTTGGTTATATTAGGAGTGTTTCTGAGTGAGGGAGAGAGGAGTCATCATCCAGGTAAAGTGACGTGGATCAGTGGATACACTTGTCTCCCCTTTAAAGGAGACACTCTTAGAGAGAGACAATTAGAGTCATCCTTAAATGTTAGTGCTTTCAAATACACAAACATTTTTAAAGGACAAAAATGAACATCCAACTTTGACTGTAATACAAAATAAATCTTTGCATGTGTGTTTTCAAACTCTCAGATGGGCAGCATATCAGTCTTGGACTGTCTAACCTGCCGGAGCAGCACTGAATGACCACCACACATGAGCATGTTCCTGCAACATTCAGCATCTGATCCTTCATCTGTGTGCTGCTGCTTTTGGTAAGTAGAGTTACCCAACTACAGTAACTCTAAACACATGCCATCCATTTCTAACGGCCTGGTTACTTCCTGTCAGTTACTTTAGAAACCAAGTGGTCACCTGACCTAACACTGTTTCTTCTTCTTCCCCTTAATGTTCAAGTGTCACATGTCAAACAGCTGGAGAGGAAACTACACCAGTGTACTGGGATGTTTCACCAACACGTGCCAGATGCTGTTCCTTCATGGTGACATCACCAGAGACAGCCCCACCCACCTCAGGACCTCGCCATTGATCATGATGATTATAATGATGACAGCGAGCGGAACTAAGACTGTAAAAATCCACGACCAGAATTTTTCTTTCTAATTATTAATGAATACTGAGAGCCTCTTTCTGTGTTTTGTCTGTTTTGTTTTTTTTACCTCATTTGTTACTAACAAAGTTCACCAAACTCACACAGTTTACATTCTGTATGTTTCCATCTTTACCAGCCACACTCTAACTGCATTTAAGAAAATGATCCTTAGAAATCGTCCTTTTTCTCTTTTGTAATTGATGATAATTCAGTGAATATACTGTGCTGCTTCCTTCTATTGCGTCACACATTGCTTTATGTTTTTCAGTGTCCAGTTATTTTTTACTGCTGTTTGAATTCTCTGTATGTTTGACCCTGTAGACTGTTTGATGGACTGCTTGTCTTCCTGTTTGTAACCGCCGCCTGTTTTTTAATAAAGATTTGGATTTCTGACTTTAACACAGCCTCTGCGTGTCCTCCCTTTGTGTCCTCTTCCTCTGTGAATGTGTTGCATGTGTCACAGATTCCTTTTATTAACAGCTTTCCCACAGTGAGTTGCATCAGCATTCATTCACAGCACATTTCAGAAGGATTCAGATTAATACAGTGATCTTACAGTCAGAATGATCCTGACAGAGTGCCACTGTAAATGATCTTTCATCAGGTCAATTTTAAAGTTCAGTATTTCAAAGCAGGAGTTATGAAGACTCATACTGGCATTAGGACTAATAATATGTACTCACAAAGTCAAAGTTTTTTAATTATGCTAGAATATTGGAAGACAATCAACTTTTAGTGTTTTCTGCATATTAATTATTCTGAAATAGAGACGGTGACCCTAACTGTACAGAAGCACTAAACAACTGACAGACATCATTGGCCTGAGCTGTCATGCACAGTGAGTCTGATCCTTTGCTGTGAGAGTCTGACAAGCATGTTTCTGGTCAGTTTGGAAGAAATAATATCACAATGTTGATCTTTCTTTCCAATATTCCTTCTCTTTTACAACATAAACTGTGATCAAAGGTACTTATGTTCACAGCATGTAATAATACTGACAGTCCAGGGCATTGTGGTCTGTTGAGCTAGGGTTAGGGTTAGCAATTCAGACATATGTAATCAATATTAAACGTCTCTGACGTGGGCCACTGTCCGCAGTGTTGGGAAATCCATACCACGCTGGAACGAGTCAAGGTAGGTGAGCATCCACGAGAAGACAGCAGATGCATCCTACTAATACTGACAGGACCAGGAGACTCCAGAAACCCAGCATCTTCTCTTCAGTGCCATCCTCGCCTGTCACCCTCTCTGCCCGCAGCTCTTTGAGTATGGGGTAGATAAGGGCGCAGAGAAACCCTTATTACTAATTTGTATTATAATTCAATTTTCATGAAATATTCATATTTTGTATCGGTCCTTTTATATTATAACCACGTATCCACCCAGGCTCATGGTGGGGCAGGGCTCTGTCCTGGGATGCTTGAGTACAAGGTAACGTACACCCTGACCAGGTATCCAGTCTGTCAGAATTGTTTTCAATATTTGGTTCAAAAACATGAGTGACAACAAAAATCCAACTAGGATTCTTGCATATGATGAATGAAGTCTGTCTTTGACTGTATTGTCCAGCTGATCCATCAAACCCCCAGCAGGTGAACCTTATTCATGACATAACACGGCAACAATGTAAAAAATGAAACAGCAACAGTCTAAATGTAAAGTGCATTCTAAACTCCTCTTCAATGAATCATATGCAAAGAGTCATTCAGGACTGTAAAACGTGAACTACAGAACCCAGAGTCTTCATCATTAAATCTCTGGTTGCTTCATTTTTCTATCCTATATCAGATACTTTAAGGTTAGGTTAGGTAAACTTGCATTCTCATGGTGAGGCAAAGTGCTTTATGTGTGTGTGTGCGTGTCATGAACGGCTATAAAAGGCCTATAATTAAAGAACAAAGCGGGGTTTGAGTTCGAGTTGCGGCAGACTGTCACTACTTCTAAATGGAACGCAGCCTTCCTGCGGCGGACAGCTAATAACAGGAATCGGACGCGGTCCACCCAAGTCCACAGCAACCACCATAGCAACCGCCTAGCATGACCTTAGAAACATATTCTGTCTTCATAACTATCAAAAACATGAAATGATTTGCAAAGTGTTTAAGTGTTACAGCTGCAGAGAGCTATGGCGGTATCTTTGGAAGCTGTTTACATAGCTAATAATATACGATGTAACCATGGAGACAGTCAGTCACGTGAGGTAGCGGGGCATGTTTACTACAGTGAATAAGGTGATTGCGTGCACAGCGTCCACACGCTGCACAGGGTAAAGACATTACTTCAATATTGTTTTATATTGATATATATTTGCCTTCTGTTGACCATCACCTCAGGTTCACCATTACAGTTTCAGCAGACAGATGCACACTGTCTAAATATGAACACATTCAAAAACTCATGTCTCAGAAATAAGCACAGCTGTTCATGTTTGTCATTAGAGTTTTATTTGTAAGAAAATTATGAGCTTCATATTGTGTATCAAATAAAAGAACATTTCACAGCTCCGAGTCAACAGACACAGGTAACAGAAATGTCTCTAATGTAGACATGTACAGTGTGGTGTAAGCATTAAAAGATCATAAAGGAAACACTAACATTCATGTGAAACTAATTGTAATAAAAAATGAGCAGGTGCTTTATAGATGTAAAAGAAAGAATCTGAAAACAACACTTTTTTGGTCTAAGTGATCAAAGTAGAAAACAGAACTGATGTTCAAGAACAAACCGTAGCTGCACTAATATTACACATCTCCATTGTTGTGGTGAACAGACATGTTGCTTTTAAAACCACATGCAGTGTGTGACCATGACTGTTCACTGAGACCATGAACGCCACTTCGCTGAAGCCTTCGCCTTCTTCTTCTTCTTCTTCTAAATTGGAAGCAGAAGGAGCACGAGCTGCTTTGATCTACTGAAAGGAAAAAGCAGAACATCTGAGCTGAAACCATTAAGACAGGAACAATCATTCAATGCAGTGTCTCAGGTGGCTTAGCCTGTTACAACTGTTGATACAAGCTAAATACGGTTAACACACAGTGTCAGGGAGCTCCAGTGTGGGAACTAGTGGCTTTAGGTTTGTAGTCATTTAACTTTCATCCATTCATTCATTTAATTCAGGAGGAAGAAATGTCAGGTTGATGCAGGCTGGTTACATGCATTTGGTCCCATGCTGTCTTTAACTAAATGACTTGGTTCACTTTATGGCTGGGCTGTATGTGGGGTTATATCATGTTATTTGGGCAGGAGTACCTGTCCCCTGTTAGACTTAGAAAGTTTCTCCATAAGTAGAGTTTCTAACTCTTCTAGCACATCTGTGGCTGACAGCTTTTTGGTGGCTCTTTTTACCCCACACTGGTTGTGAGTGTGTAAATAGCCCCACTAGTTCTTTTGGGTTGCAGTTAACTTGGGAGGAAGAGGTGGGTCTGCCATGACTAGATGTATAACAATTATCTGGGATACATAAATTTCATAATGCATGCATATATCTCTATAAACCTGCCTGAGGGCTGCCATTTTTTTACATTCAGTTATTTCTTTGTTGAATCTAAATAATGAATGTGTTACAGTTAAACTGACACTGATCAGTGTGAATGGCTCATTGGGACACAGAAACCTTTAAATTAAACCCTATCACCTAATATCGATTGTCAAACAATATCAAAGCTGTAAAAGCTGTTTACAGTCAGAATTTATAAAACTATGATTGTAAATTAATTCAAACAAGTGAGCTTTTCTCTTTGTGCTGAATATCAACACTGTGATTTCTTAGACTGTAAGCTTTACTTCAGCACAACCAGTTGTAGAAGCTGCCACTCCAAATGTCTTTTGATAACAAGAAAAAAATACCTTTTCAGTCCACGGCCTGAAGTTCTTCTCCGACATCTTCTGCAATCGGCTTTGTCTGCTGGTTTGAAGACAATAAACCACAAAAAAGATGATTTAGTCACTTTGTCTGCATCATGCAGCTCGAATGTGTCGTGTAACGATGTTGAATAGCCGTCGTTATCCCTCTGCTGTGTCAGCAGGATTGTACTGTACAGCATCTCATTGATATGTGAGGAATGCTAATGTAAACAGACTTACATCATTAAAACATAAAGGACAGGAGATATTTAGATATTTTTATATTTATATTACATTTTATAGCTGACGGATATTACTAAATAGATAGAATTTACTAAATAGCTGGATGAACATGAAAAATATGTCTATAATCACAAATGACCATGAGAGCCAGTAGAATTAATTCAACTGGACACTCGAAAGACGTCCTTAAATGCTCTTTAAGTGGCAGAACAAACGAACAAACACTTAATTGCTTACTTGAGATGAAATCTGCTCAGCTACTTTGAAAACAGCTTCTAACTGGTTCCTCCTGTAACAGGATGACTGCTCAGGGGTAAGGCCATCATGCAATCCAGCAACCTTTATGGTTCTGCTTTGATTCACCAGGAACTATTAGGGAAACCTTCCAGCGCCTCCTGTGAAAGACACAGGCATAAACACACAAACATTTATTAACATGTTCCACAGTCTTCCAGTTTGATTTTCTCATCCTGTGGACAACAACGTACATGGATGCAGGTTTATTGTTGACTTTTGTAAGGTTTATTTAGTGAACATATCCAGCTGCAGCTCCACTGTGATCCTGAGCTGGATAAGCACTTAAGAAAATGTGTCAATAAATGGACATACATCAACTTACTATATTTATCCAAACAGACGGGACCAATAATGCTTCACTGAGTTAGAGACTTTAATGTCTCTTCTATGTAAGAAGATCTCGTGCTGATATAACAGCAAACTTGACAACAAAGGTTTTTCAGACTGCATGTAGCTGTCCTCTATGTCAGCTCACACATTTACATTCATGTCACACTTATTTCTGCTTTCCCATTTTATAATTATTACTTACATTTTGATTATAAACCTTGAGTTTGTAAATGATCAGATTACATAATTGGAATACAATGTATCCAATTCAGGGTTGCGGGAGGATGAAGCCTATCCCAGCTGATACAGGACAAAGACAGGCTGCCAGTTTATTGCAGGGCTAACACAATATGTGTAACAGAAAATCCACTTAAATGTTTGATATTTCTTATAATAATCATAATTATGACTATTATTTAAAGGTTTCTTTATAAATACATTTTGATTTTTTATAACCTCTAAAATATAAACCTGAGCTGTTTCAGATTCTGACCTCTGACCTCACTGCAGCTCCCTCTTGGAAGTACGTCTGCTTCTTGTCTTCCCCCAGTGTTGACCGCCTGCCCTTGATATCACGTACTGTACCTGAGGAACAAACAGGACAAACACTTGCCTTCATTTAAGAAGTACATTCATACAGAGGTAATCTATGGAAACACACTAGTTCAACCTTTGGGAGGAATCAGTTCCTGTGAAACATTTCTGTAAATGAACATCATGTGGAGAATGAATGAAATGAGTTCTTCAGGTGACTCAGCAGTCCCACACTGACAAATGAAATCTAGTTAAACTATTAAGCATATTTGCTCTTCTGAAATCTGTGTTAAACAACAACAAACATAAATTAGTAACAAAAATACAGCTGAGTAGAGGCTTTACAAACCACCAGCAGCCATAATGCTAAATTTTAATCTTCAAATGTTTCTGAGCCGTCTTCAACCTGCTTTTAACACATTAAAGTCCCACAGTCAATGCAGCCTGACTCAATCCTAGATGTTCAGCACACAGAGACACAGAGGTGCCGTTTAAAGTTTAGTGTTAACCTGAGTCACTGATCATTTGCAGTATTACAGAGTCTGGCAGTCTTTGCATGATGTCCACGTCACTGTAAGTTTCTAGCTGACTCTCAGGTGTGACAGGTGTGCCAGCAGGAAAGAGTAATAATAACCTGCATCCTGAGGTTTGTCATGCAGGATTAAAGGAGCCAGGCTTTGTTCACACAGCTAGGATTGTATTTTACACTGACCCTGGGTCAGTACAAGTATCATACAGTTTAAACGAAGCACTGAAACTTGCACATATTTATTATAGATGCACTGAAGCTAACCGAGATATTTGCTGTCAATCTGTGGCTGCGATTAAACACTTTACTGAAAACTTTATTAACTGGTAACTTCATCAGTCATGACAGAAGCTAATATTTCTGTGCTAACATCGTTTAACCAGTAACAGCTTTCCTCCAATATAAGCTAACGTTTACACCGTAACTTTAAGCTAGCACCATAAAGACGGTAAAACACGTAATAATATCTACAAATGCATCTTAAAGCTGTTATATTAGCACTCGGTGTATTACTAACATAACCACATTAACATTACTGACACTCGCTGACTTTTAATAGTCATTCTATAAATGCTGTCCGTTTAAATGGTCTTACCTGTACACACTGCATATCCACCGGATTCCAGCCAGAGTGGATTCTGGAGTCTTCCCACGCTCCTGTTAGTGATCCTCCATCTGGATGGATGAGAACAACCTTCTGAACAATCTAGCAGGAGATGGCCCATATCTATGGGACTGGTTTGTGCTAATAACGCTAATGTATGGACTGATAACAGCCGAAGCGGGTGAATAAAGTCACCCAGTCGCTAGCTGTGCCATTACCCAGCATACATCACTCCCTCCGTAAATGCAATAAACGATACAAAAGTATCGTTCTACCTGTTTTTCAGGTAGTTGTTTACATTATATAATTTATTGTGTTCTGTATACGTCACTACAATGTGATTTGGAAAATGTCTAAATATACCGACAACAGGCACTTCCCGGCAATCTCTTCAATCGGAGGACCCTTCACGTCCCGACGCGAGAGGGGTACCCTGCGCGTCCATAAGTGCAGCAGAGGGAGCCTGACCATGCGTCACACGTTTGACGAGTTGGGAGTGAGAACGTGTTGACCAAACAGGCGAGCCTGGGACACCTCGAGCATGCTGCCAGTCCAGGTAGACCAGACCTATATGTCAGTGTTTTTAGAAAGGACGCAAAAGTAAAGATGAAAGCCAAACTAAACCAAACCAAACTTTTCCCACCGCTTTGTGAGTAGTTGGCATCCAACATGCAAACTGCAGATGACTATGGCAATCTGATTGCAACCAAAGCAATCAGAATTATGTTTTTGGTGCAGCAGACCCTGATTTCACCTGGCAACCACCACAAACCAGTGGCTTTACCCCCAAAGTTGCCAGGGGTGTGCAGCGCTGTGGTCCATTGATCACCTCTCCGGTTTGAGCCTGTCCAAACACATGCTTGTCAATTGGTGATTCTAAAGTGCCTGTTGGTGTGATGGAAGTATTTAAAAAAGTGACGACAGGGTGTGGGGACGGGAGCTGAGCCGAGGAAGCATTCATGCATCAAATAGCAAGAGAGTGAGGGGAACACCGGGGAGGACGACAACAAAACTAAAACAGGGAGCTAAGAACTTCACTACTGTATGTTTTCAATGTTTTTGTCACTTTTTACGGAATCAAACTCAAAGTAAGCTTTAAACCCTGCATGGTCGTACTCTCTCCTGCACTCCATATTATCCTTTGTTGATCTACACACGTCTGTTGCTGCCACGGACGTCGCAAGCTTGTACGTCATTGTCATGAGACACTCTCACAAAGAAAATGACGAGGATTAGTAACACAGTAATGTAGCCTGCTTACAGGAAAGTAACAGTAATCTAATTACCTTTTTTGCAATAGTAATCCCTTACTTTACTCGTTACTTGAAAAAAGAAATCAGACTATGCGGTGTTGCCCATCTCTGGTCCACATACAGAAAGTATCACAGAAAGATTTAAGGTATCGTGCCACATTTGACCTCTGACCTCTTGTTCATGGTTAGTAAATTAAGAGTCAAAGTGAAAGACAAATTTGAAACTTTGTTACTTACTACCGTTGTTTGGAATAGATAGGAATATAGGGAATTATATATTTTTATTTAAAGACAGGACTCACATGTTTTCATTTCTAGTCTTTAAAACCTGTCTCTATCCATCTAGTATTAATTCTTTCTGGGAAACAAGTATGTATATTATGCACACACACAAACACACATGCAGCTATTACCTATTTCTTGTTTTTATACCTAAGATGAATTATTGTTGAATGAAGACATTTTTCAAACACATGTAAAATGTGGGCAATTGTGTTTATTGGGTAAAGGAAAAGGCAGAAGGGGGAAAAGGGAGGATAGAAAGAATGAAAGAGAGAGAGAGAGGAGAGAAAACCCCAACAATCCCCTCTGAGCAAGCACCAGGCGACAGTGGATAGGAAAAACTCCTTTTAAAGTGAAAGAAACCTAAAGGAGAAACCTATGGCAGAACCAGGCTCAGGAGGGGGCAGTCAACTGCCGGGACTGGTCGGGGGGTGAGGGTGAAAAAAGAATAAGGAGGGAGGGGAAGGGGGGAAATGAAGATGGAATAGAGGTGGAGGAAGACGAGGTTACATCAGGTGAGAAGCAGCAGTGCCCCTCCTCTAGAACCAGTGGAAGCGTTTTTTCTTCTTTTTCAGATACTCTTCCACGAGCACTTTTTTCTCAATGATGAGGGTTTTCAGCTCATCGATTGTTTCTGCGTTTTCTTTCTCAAGTTTGTTGCATCTTTTCACCATGTCTTCTAATTGTTCTTGTTTTTCTTTAAGGTTGTCTTTCAGTTCTTTAACTGTTGCCTCCTCTATTCGCTTTGCCTTGTGCACATCTGTGTGCATGTCTTCCAGCTGCTGGTTTCTCTTCTGGATATCTTGAAGTCTACACTGCAGGTCTTTATGTGTTTTCTGTTGTTCTTGCTTTTGCGCCTGGATTTCAGTGTTTTTGTGCTTCAAGGTCTTAGAAAGTTCCTCAAGTTCGGTATTTTTTCTCAGCATCTCATTGATGCTACTCTGCATCGCTGAGCATTGATTTTCCAGTTTTTTCTTTTCTCCTTCCAGTACAGTTGTTTTGTACTTCGTTTCGTTATACAATTCTTGGAGTGCTTGATTTTTCCTCTGGAGATTAAGTTTTTCTTCTTCCTGTTGTGTTTTCTGTTGGTCTTTTTCTTGAAGCAGCTCTTTATTTCCGTGTGCTTTTTTCTCAAGCTTGATTTGGAGCGATCTGTGTTTTTCCTCCATCTCATCACGCTTGGAGTCCATTTCCTTCTGTTTCATTTCCATTTTCTTCTTGTCTTGAAGCAACTGTTGATTTTTGTGCAGAGTTTTATCATGCTTCACCTGCAGAGCTTTGTATTTTTCCTCCATGGCTTGGAGTTTGCTCTGCAGGTCTCTCTGCTCTACGGGCTCTTGTTTTTTGTCTTGGTGGATCTCTTTATTTTTCTCCAGAGCTTCATCGAGTATTACTTGCAAGCCTTCATTTTGTTTCTCGATGTTCCTCAGCTTGCAATCCATTTCTTGCTGTTGTATTTTCTGTTGGTCTTTCTCGTGAAGCAACTCTTTATTTTTGAGCAGTGTTTCCTCAAGAGTTATTTGGAGCATTTTGCATTTTTCCTCCAAGACTTCAAACTTTCGGTCCATTTCTTTCTCGAGCATTCCTTGTTGCTCTCTCTCTTGGATGAACTCTTTATTTCTGTGCACTTTTTTATCGAGCCTGACTTGAAGCATTCTGTGTTTTTCCTCCATCTCGTCAAACTTGGAGTCCATTTCCTTCTGTTTCATTTCCATTTTCTTCTTGTCTTGAAGCAACTGTTGATTTTTGTGCAGATTTTTATCATGTTTCACCTGCAGAGCTTTGTATTTTTCCTCCATGGCTTGGAGTTTGCTCTGCAGGTCTCTCTGCTGTGTGGACTGTTGCTTCTCTTCTTGGTGGATTTCTTTCAGTTTTTCTAGAGCATCGTCAAGCTTCTCTTGGAGCTCCTGATTCTTCTTGACCATGTTGTCCTGTTTTATGCTCTCCTTTTTCTCCTTTTGGAGCAGATCTTTATTTTTTTCCAGAGCTCCATCAAGCTGTTCTTGGAGCTCCTGATTTTTCTTGAGCATTTTATCCCCTTTAATGCTCTCTTTTTTCTCTTTCTGGAGCAGATCTTTAATTTTTTCCAGAGCTCCATCAAGCTTTTCTTGGAGCTCCTGATTCTTCTTGAGCATTTTATCCCCTTTAATGCTCTCTTTTTTCTCCTTTTGGAGCAGATCTTTAATTTTTTCCAGAGCTTCATCAAGCTTTTCTTGGAGCTCGTGATTCTTCTTATCTTGGAGAGCACATTGTTTCTCCTCAATAATACCTTCCCTTTCCTGAAGCTGGTAGGATAATTTTTCTAATTCAGCGCTCTTTCTCTCATTTTCTTCTGTCAGGATCTTAATCTTTTCTCTGTTCATGAGATTTTCATTCTCCATTTCTTCCAATCGCTTTTCCTCTAATTCTACCTGTTCATCCCAAGGAAGAGAGCTGATATAAGGGTCTAGGGACTCATACCATGGAATAGAGCTGGGGTCAGCTTCTTGTCTTTCTTGCTCTTTCTGAGACATGTTGGAGTCTTTATACCGTGAGTACGAAAAGGATCCAAATGTTTGAAAATGCTTTACTGGTGAACGTTTGAATGCTGCTAACATAAGTGCTGCAAATAACGGACTAAAAGTTCTACATCCTCACCCCTACTTAAGGATTCATGAGGATCAAAGCTTTAGAAGCCTGTGACATCAGAATTCCATAAGCCAATGAGGTTGTCACATGACATTTTTGAATGAGGTCATGTTTTTGTATGAATTTTTAAAATAACATCAACATTCCGTAAGCCAATGAGATTCTTACATGACTTTTGAATGAGGATAATTCTTTTGTGTTAAAAAAAAAGTGTAAAAAGTGTTATTGCAATAACATAAAAAGTGAGTAAAGAAAGTAAATAAAAGTACAGTTTTATTTATATAGCACCTTTCAAGACAAATTCATTGTGTCTGAGTTGTATTGGTAACTCGTTGAAGTGTTACTGGGTATCATAACTAGACAGTTTGCGCATACAGTGAGTGAAAGCATTGGGTGGACTGAATCAGGTTAAATTAAATCGATAGAACTGAGTGGAGTTCTATCGATTGTATTGATCAGAGAGTTAGAACAACAACTAAAGGAAACTTTGATTAATCTGAAAGGAATTAATAGGTTAACAGGTAGCTGATACAAATCAGGATTTAAAACCCTTTTTGGTTTGTTTGTTTTTTCTGTTTGACTCCTTGTTTTATTCAATATTGCAGTTTTTATGATAGTATTATGGGTTTGTTAAACTGTTCCATGTGAAAATGTTGGGAAATGAAATATCACAGGTGGAAATCAATGAAAGTGGAAATTCAGAAGAAATTCTGTCCTTTTCCTCATTAATGCACATCATAGATAACTATGTAATGTGTCTGTTGCACACTTTGTATGTAAGGAATAACCATAAATGTGTTGTCTTACAAACGGCTGTATCAGGTCTTTGCATCCACAATAAGCGAGGATAACAGAACTCCTGGAAAGCAAAAAAAATCTGTTTTTAAGACAGTCACCTTTAGTTTCACGCTGAGTGATGCTGGATTGTTGCAGACAAACCTGATTATGTTTCCCACTGGGTTTTATACTTCAGAGGCAACACAGAGTAAAGAGAAGCATTGTTATTTCAGTGTAACTTTAGTCAGTCAGTGTTTAGTCTTATCCCCTTGTAAATTTGATAAGAGCCAAATAGAGGAAACAAACTCAGTGTGTGGCCAGAAAATGCCATGGTGGCTTACAAACACGTCAGAACAAAATATGAAGGATAAGACATCACACGTATAACGGAAAGAGACGCAGAAGAATTCATCTCTGAAATTTCTCACTTTATTGAACTGACATTTTCCCGAGACCACCGGAATTGGTGGGATGGACACAAAGAAAATCAGAGGTAGACAAAAATCCGTCAGGCGGGATCAGGAGAGAACAACGGTCTGCCAAGCCATTCCCTGCTTCAGAGTTTTGTCATTTTGCACCTGCTGTCGCTTTAATATTAAACTAACGAGGTTGAAATAGACTCACAATGGTTTCTGCTTCTTAATTAGACAGATTTATATCCCTTCATGTGCTTCTGTCTTCTGTGCTTCACTGTCAGTGATCATGCTCGAGCTCATCTTCAGTCAGTTATCTTCTGTTTGTTTCCTGCTTCCTTTTAAAGGTCAAGGATCCCACCTTGACCTTTCCACCTGCCTGCGTGCCATGGACGCCCAGGTTTGCAAATACAATGTTGTATTTTCAAACTGATACCATAGATACATCTAGTACAAGCCTCGAAAAAGTTTGCATCTTCGTGACCTTGACCTTGAGGTCTGATGCCAAGTCTTGTCACTTGAGACTGAGGTGATGCAGGATTTTGAAATTTATTCTATATGTGCAGCTACTAAGAGGCTGAAGGATAACACTGATATTTTTACATTTTCATGGAGCTGCTCTCAAAGCTTTGTCATCTAGCCTCAGTCCCTATAATTCAGTCCTGGTCCAGCATCACAGTGTGTGGTGTGGAATAAAACTGTGACAGTGTCAGAAATTTAGCTTGATCATCTGAGCGTAGCTGCTGCTGCTACTAGCCAGCAAACCGAAATGCAGCATGTAGTGATGCACTGACGCTGGCCCCTCTGTGAAAAACCGGCACACAACCAAACAAATTTGGACAGCAGAAGCCGCTGATGTGTGCTCTAACTTCTGACTGAAGCAAGGAGAACACTGGATGGACAGACACAGCCAAAGATTTAGATTTCAGGTAGTAGGCATTTGGTACACTACATGCATAAAACCTGGTGTCCTTCCCATATTTATTAAATCCAGGTCTCACAGTGTGGTGATAACAAATTCTGTAGAAAGTGAGTAGGCATTTAAGAAACAAATATAGTTAAACATGGCACATCTCATCTCTTCTTCCTTGGCACTGCTGCCCTCTTCTGGTTACAGTGGGTCAGTGGTCGCTGAGAGGAGGTGTGAGCTGTTAGTCTGCTGACTAAAGATTCGTCTGTGTTAAACCATTAATCACATTCTAAAGTAATCAACCATACTTTAAATGCTGTTTAATGTGGCACCTCGTATTGTGCATTATCAACTTTGCACATTATACTCTGTAGAAGAAGTACAGTGTGATGCAATGTGAAGTGGGCAATGCAGAGTGTTCTACAGTTCATATCAACCATGTCAATGAAAGTTAAATTCTAAAATAAAAACAAAACAATAAACCATGAATGTATTTTCTACCACTTCTTCTAGCCTAAGCACAGAAGCCCAGCTCCTCACAAATATATAGACCAAATTCAATTCAATTCAATTCAAATTCTTTATTGTCCCACAAGGGGAAATTTGTTTAGTTTAGCAGCAGGCAACAATAAGAGTAAACAAAACAATAATATTAAAATAATAAGGACAATAATAGTAATAAAGAACAGATGTCTGTACAGAAAACAGGTGTCTGTACTGGTCACCCTACAGAGAAACAAGAAGATAAGGACAAACATGCAGACAGGAGGGCAAAAAAGACAGAGAGGTTTATAAAAGCTCATCAAGATTGATAGGAATGCTACATGAAGCAAACAATGTTATTGAGCTTCTCTATTGTCATCCTGCCTGGTGATGGACGAGTTCATGCCTATCTCCTATCTTATTCTGAGCCCATGGATGCAGCCATACCACACAGGACACATGACCAGCACACACTCTGAGTGTGTTTCTGTACCCAGTTTACTGAAAAAATGGAAATACCCAACAGTGTGTCTGTATAAAAGTCAGTCCATATCCAACATCTACACCCACTTATACTTGTAAAGCTGCAGAGAGCACAGCACATGCTGAATCTAAATGTAGCTCGTTTCAACGGTCTTTAATGATATTTAAGGACAAATAAAAGGCCTGGAATGGATTCAAAAGTTCAGTTAAAGAGACCAACATTTTGATCTTACTCCTCTGTTTTTCACACCAACACTCCTTACTAAGTAGGTAGATTTGGTCTATGATCATGCTGAATAAATCGATTATTACAATTCAAAAAACGTGGGAAAATTGGTAAAACAACAATAGATAAGTAAATGGGACTTAGTATTCTAAAATCATTTTATTTTAATCAACTTTTTTCATCAATGACGCCTTTTAGCAGCACTTTTTTATACACGAGAATCTATAATATTAATTTAATGAGTGTCTGAGCCTTAAAATGAGCCCTCATGATAAAGATGCAGAGCTTATCATTTTAACATTAATATCAGAAATGTAATTGGTTATTTTAAAAACTGCAAACAATCTTAGTTTTTCGAAAATTTCAAAAGCTTCTTTCACCCATCGGCAGCTGTTGTTTGGTCGGGAATGCATTTTGGGCAATGATGAAAGGTTGGAGTGGACATAATGTGCAGATGCTACTGTTTAGACTTTTAAATCCTGGGAAGCTGAGAGGGCGTTTGCGCAACAGCAGACTCATTCTTTTTGTTAAAAGCTCACAATAATCGTTCAAAACTCTCGCGTAAAAGTAAAAAAGGACTGGCCTTTGGGACACAGGCTTTTCTGTCATTAAAGGGCGCTGTGGAGCAGCCCGGTGCCTTTTGTTTTCTCAGCTCTTGGGCTTGAAGTTCAGTTTTCGTTTCTTCCGCGGTGCGCGCTGTTCGCCTCCGGCAGAAAGTCACATGATCCACCCAGAGCCGTGTGCTCGGACTGAAATCTGAAAGGTAAAGCTGGCTGCATTAACTAAAGTACTTTTTAAAAAATCAGTAAATGTGAGGTTCTGTCGACACTGCGCGGGTGAGTAAAGCTGTGAGCGATTTGCGAGTATGTTCGGAAACCTCGGAGCTCCAACTGCTCTGCTTGTGGCTGATTTTTATTGATGAGTCTAAAGTCTGACAAGGAGTGTTTTGAGACGATCTTCTTAGAATCTGAAGTTGTTTAGAGTCTAAACAACTTCGTTGCTTCATTTCTCACTGTTTTGACTTCTGCAGGACCATGAAGCTCATCATCCTGAACGACTACGACCAGGCGAGCGAATGGGCAGCAAAGTACATTAGAAACAAGATTTTACAGTTCAGCCCTGGCCCCAACAAATACTTCACTCTGGGGCTCCCTACAGGTAAGAGCAACGTGCAGTCCTGTGATGTAGCATTTAGCACATGTATTTAGATTTGCATGATTTTAATGTGCAGCCTACGTTTCCTCCTCTCACTCCTTTGTTGCTTTTTCTGCCCGTCTTCAGGAAGCACTCCTTTAGGTTGTTATAAGAAGCTGATTGAATACTACAAAAATGGAGATCTCTCATTCCAGTACGTGAAGACTTTCAACATGGATGAATATGTAGGTAGGTCCTGATTGTTCTCTATTGTGCCATTAAGCATACAGAGTGAGGGACGCTTCCAAGCTCTGGTCTTGCATAAGAAACTGCCATAAACTGCTTTTATAGGACTTCCCAGAGATCATCCTGAGAGCTACCACTCCTTCATGTGGAATAACTTCTTCAAGCACATAGATATAAAAGCAGAGAACACGCACATCCTCGATGGCAACGCCGCCGACCTGCAGGCAGAGTGTGACTCCTTTGAGAAGAAAATAACAGCTGCTGGGGGGATTCAGCTGTTTGTTGGAGGTCAGAAGACACACAGATAAAAGTGAAAATACTGCAGCCACACATTTCTTTTCTTCTGCCCTGTAATAAATGATTGCAAAACAATTAAGTCCCCTCTTCTTTTTCTGTGTCAGGTATTGGACCTGATGGCCACATTGCATTTAATGAGCCTGGTTCAAGTCTGGTATCCAGGACCAGGGTGAAAACGCTGGCAAAGGACACCATCATGGCCAATGCCCGATTCTTTGATGGAGATCTCTCAAAAGTCCCCACCATGGCGCTGACGGTGGGAGTGGGCACTGTCATGGATGCCAAAGAGGTTGGGAGTCTGGCTCAGTGTCAGCCACGTGCCTTGGTGTTTGTGTTTTTGCTGCTGTGCCTAAATATCAAGAAGAGTGGTCATCAGTTAACTTCTGAACTTGCTGAGTTATTTCTCGGTTTTCAATCTGTCCTCAGGTCATGATTCTCATCACCGGAGCACACAAGGCGTTTGCTTTGTACAAAGCCATAGAGGAAGGTGTGAATCACATGTGGACAGTGTCTGCCTTTCAGCAGCACCCACAGACCATTTTTGTGTGCGATGAAGACGCCACCCTGGAACTGCGAGTCAAAACTGTGAAGTACTTTAAAGGTGAGACACTGAATCACAGATCATGCAGTTGCTGAGTGGGAGAAAAACATTTTATATTTCCAGCTGATTAAGAAAAAATATTTCCAAAGCAGACATGAGTCATAGAAAAACTACTGAGTCTTGTTTTTTGTCCACAGGGATGATGCATGTCCACAACAAGCTGGTAGAGTCACCTCCATCAGAGCCGAAGAAAAACTGAGGGAGACCTCTCTCAAACATCCTGGATTCAAGAGGCATTTGACCAAATGAGCACTCCAATAATTCCATTGATTATGTTTTTCCTTCTTCAAGATCAAGCAAGATTTTCTCACAACTACTTTTCAACTACTAGATAATTTAGTGCTGGTATAGATGATTCTTCATACAACTGCTCATTTGTTCTTTGTAATAAAGCAAATTTAATTTGTACATCTTATGTGTGTTTTTTGGGACATGCTGTGGTTTTCAGTCCGTCCTTCCAGTCATGTGACGAACAGGAATGAACTCCTGTTGCCTTCAAGTGCTCCTTGTTATTTTTACTGGTTTTCTTAGGGTGGAAGTGCTATGAAAGTTTATTTTCACTACAGGGGAAAATGCCCGCAGACTTATTATAATTATTATATGTAAACTTGATATGTAGTTATTAGCCCAAATTTTTTGACTTGCAAATGGCAAAAAAAAACCCCAAAAAACCAAAATCCATCCGCACAACCGTTTTTGTTAACTAGAATACTGCCTCACACTTCATATTTGCTTAATTTCAGATGCTCAATAAGAAATCTCGGAAGATGGCACATCATATTAGCTCAGCACCAGTCATATTATGTATTATAACACTTTAAATGAGCAATTTCTTCCAAATAAGTGCATTTAATTTTGCTATATTATACACTGTAGCAATTCCCCTTTACAGCGTAAAATATATATAATTGACAGTTATGGGCTTATAATTTGTAATTTTTCCCCCCTCGATCTTTCACGCGCTAACAACTGAAAGAATGTCGTTTCCGACTGCACTTGAACGCAGCACCAGCTCTGCCACTACCAGGAGCGGAGAAGGAAGGAGATGGCCGACTAGAAGGCAGCGTTATCTTTGCTACTTCGCCTGCGAGATTCCTTTTACATTACACAGTTTCACAGCAGAAGCAGAGGGAGTACTGTACAGTTATTTCGTTCCTCTTCAGCTATGGCAGAACAAAACAGCAGCGTCAGATATCAGGAGGTAGGTAACAGGTTGCCGTCACACTTAAATGTGGCTAACAGCTAGCTGCTGCTCAGTCAACATTAGCCTGTCACTGAGAGCAAAACAGCGAACTGAGCTGTCATTTGTTTACGGGCGGGCCCGATGTTGAGTGACATGTTTTATGCTTTTATTAAACAGAATTTCTTCCACTGCAACTGCTGTACTCATATATTCATCATATATAATTTTAACGCTGAATAGGCCATATTTATTTAGCAGCTAATTAGCCACTCCTAGCGTTAGCTGGCCTGCACAGGAGTGCTGTGTAGTGTCTAGACTTGATCCAAAGCTGTCCTGGCTCACTGACCAATCCTCCCTGTCAGTGACTGAAACCTTAGAGACGGATCAGGGTCAAAATGCTAAAGTGAAGCTGCTGCATGCTCGCTTAAATCGCCACACAGCACTGATGTGCAAATTATGTCTGAAATCAGCAGCCCACGGTTTATAATACAACCTGCCTTGTGTGTCGTTGGTAAAGATAAGGTTACTGTCCGATAATGTTATTTAAATGAGAATATCCGTAAGTATCAAATCCAGATGGTCTAATCTGTGTTTGGGAGAAGAAAGTGGCTGACAGAGCCTGTATGTCCGTACAGCAGGCCCTGTTTAATGACTCATGTAATTGTCTATAATGGCCCAGTACAAGCAGAAATCTTCCCTGGGGATAGTTGCCATGATATAAACAACATGGCAGACAAATATCTGCTATCACACAGTGTAAATGCTATCATTTTGACCTCCCCTATGCAGACAGCATTGTTCCCTTTTCTAAATTGCAGCTGCTTACTTATCTGAAAGGACCGTGTACTGTAAGCGAGACCCAGTTTGTGTTGTTGTCTATTAATGTTTCTCCAGCTGGTGAATGAGGAAGAGCCCGCCCAGCCTTCCCAGGAGGGTCCTGCCCAGGACGCCCCACCACCATACAGCAGCATTGCTGCAGCAAATGCAGGTTAGCTTGGTCACACGCTGTCAAATCACTTCATTTTCTTAAAAACACAATTTAATTCCAGATGTGTCTGTGCGACCTAATTGTCAATTATAAGTGAATTTAAAAGCAGGAAGAGATAAACATTATGAACACTGGCTGTTTTTAACAGCTGTAATTTGACAAGTTGCCACCTATGTGATCACTGCTTCGACTTGTACAAAGCACTTTGATGTTGAAGCTTTTCTGGTGACAGGTTTCCCTGCATGCAGATTTTGTGAGCTTATTTTGCATTTTGTTAAAGATCAGATAAATATTTAGTTTCGCTCACAGAAATCTTAAATACAGTCCAGATGCACCATATATCATTTGTACTGAAATGAGTATGTTTATTTACACGTATAATTGTGTGAAGTTTGTTTAATTTTTTTTTCCTAAAATAGGATTGCAGAATAGGTCATGTGCAGGGAAGGTCTCAGGCTCGTTATCATGTTTCCAATGTCACTTCTTAAGAGGGCAAGGGTCAGCATGTTCCATAAGAGGGTGCAGCTATAGCTCTTCCTGGATGAGTCCATTGATCTGTTTTAGTGCTGTTAGTGTTTGAGCGAGGCAGAGGCGTATTCCAGGATCGCAGCCAAACAACCCAGATAAGTCTTGGCTTGTATGTAGAGAGCACAAACAGTAATGGGTGCATGCAATATATCACAGTTGTCTTTCTTGTACTAATGTTTTACGTAAGTCATTGCTTCCTGCTTTGGGTTTCTAAAGCTCAGCTGTAGCTTTCATTTTTGAAGGAAGTGAAAGAAGATTTTTGTCTGTCAGCAGTCAGACGTGTTAAAACTCGCTGACCTTCGGTTTCTTTGTTTCTCGCTTTCAAAATTGATGCTTTAATTATCATCTCTGCCTTCTTTCAGAGGATGGCTTCGAGCCACCTGTCTCTGTCTGTTGCACAGTGAAGGTTGCTAAAGAAGCGGCAGTTGTCGCACTCACTGTTTGTAGATGTGTGCCAAAATTATAAACTGTGCTTCAGTTTACAGCAGCCCAAAACAGTGTTCAGTTACATTTACAGCAAACTGTTTCATAAATTGTTGGTCCACAGAAGGCATTTAGCACTCCTCAAAATGAAACACTAACAAATACACTCTATACACACTACATTAGGTAGACCAGGTAGTACCATGTTGTCTGTTTGGTTTTTGGAACTGGATTAATGCTTTGTGGCATGGATTTAACAACATGCTTGAAATATTCCTTAAAGATTTTGGTCCACATTGACACAATGGTGTCACAGTTGCTGCAGATTTGTCAGCTGCACATCATGAAACAGTTTGTCTGTTCCACCACACCCCAAAGGTGCTTTATTGGATTGTGGAGGCCATTTGAGTTCAGTGAACTTGTGTTCAAGAAACCAGTTTGAGATGATTCAAGCTGTGTGGCATGGTGTCAGGTGAAGCATCCATCAGAATATGGCTATACTGTGGTCATAAAAGGATGGACATGATCAGCAACCATACTCAAACAGGCTTAAACAAAACAAGTTGGTGCTAAAGAACCAAAATGTGAAAAGAAAATATCCCCCACACCATCATGACAGACCTGAACATTTGATACATGGCAGGAAGGATCCATGCTTTCATTGACACTACAACTCCAGTGTTTCAGTAGAAATTGAAACTCAACAGACCAGGCAGTGGTTTTGCCCATCTGCTTCAAGAAATGCTCTTCTGCATGCATTGGTTGTAACAAGCAATGATTCAAGTTGCAGTTGCTTTCCCATGACCATGAAGCAGTCTGGCCATTCTCCTCTGACATCAACAAGGCATTTTCACCCAGATGTCTGTCTTTCACTGGATAGTTTCTCCTCTTTGGACCATTCTCTGAACAGGTGTACTTAATAAAGCCAGTCAGGATCTGCCATTGTCAGAGTCTTGGATGATACAATACAGCCTTAGCTTTGCTTTCAAGGAAAACCTGTGTTAATAATTTATCTTGCCTTAAAGCATCAACTGAGATTTAGCACAGAACTGGTCTGTGAAGACAATGGGAAAGATCAGCAGAGTGAGCACATAGAAATGTTTTTGTTTGCACTCCGTTGTTCAGATTAGCAAAAAGTAAAGCAGGGAGGTGGAAATCAGGAACAATCAGTCTTTGGTTTTCTTGTTTTCAAAATAACATTTGTATTTTTGAAGACATCACAGGCTCTAGAAAAGTGATTTTGTAGTTTAAAGACCACACGTTTACTGGAGAAATAAACCAGCTCATTAATTGATAATGCTACTGTTTGGTGTAGTATTAAAGTGTAGGAAGTGTAAAATTTCAGCTCTTATACACTGTGATAACAGGATTTCATTTATTATTTTCTGTAGGTCTTCTGCTGTGTGGAGGAATGTATTATTACAGATATATATTTGTTGTTAATTAGTTGTAATTATTTGTTGCTTGTAACACCCACAGCTTTCTTTGAATACAAGGAAGATGGAGGAAGATTTCCCAACCCTCCATCCTACAGCGTTGCCACCACTTTGCCCTCCTATGATGAAGCTGAGAGAAGCAAAGCAGAGGCGGCCATCCCGCTGGTCGCTGGAAGAGTCACGGTACTCGTCTCGTTCTCAGACTTCTTTCTAATGACTTAGTGTTGTCACATATAAAACACTAAACAAGACAGAGGTAAACTGAGGTTATTTTAATTAATAGTTTAAACGTATCCTTTTTGATGATGCAGGAGGAAGACTTTGTGGCCAGAGATGACTTTGATGATGCCGACCAGCTGCGAATAGGAAACGACGGCATCTTCATGCTCACTTTCTTCAGTAAGAAACAGACTTTTGTAACGGTAACAATAAACAGACTTGATGCAAATGTACAACTCTGTTGACTCATCAAGGACAAGATTTACTCTCCTTTAATTTAACTTTTGTTTAGCTTCTTTTTGTTAAATCTGTGCCAACATGATGACTTTACAAATCAATGATCCTTCTGTTAATGAACTGCTGTCTTTCTGCTACCAGTGGCATTCCTCTTCAACTGGATTGGCTTCTTCTTGTCGTTCTGTTTGACCACATCAGCCGCCGGCAGATACGGGGCCATCTCAGGCTTTGGCCTGTCGCTCATCAAATGGGTTCTTATTGTCAGGGTAAGAGCCACACACAGCATAGACCAGCTCAGCTCAGCTCTCCACAAGGTGGTTAAAATTCAACCATAATATCACAGTTATTCTCCCCCCGAAAGGAGCGCGTATGTAATCGGTTCAATTAGTTTGTCTGTCTGTTTGTAAGCGTCCGTAGTTTTCAAGATGGGTTCAAATCTTGTGTGATTGTCGATGATAGTGACAGCTCGAGCTAATTTCATTTTGGTGAAATCAAGTCAAGGTCACAACAAATGTGAAAATCAGCAAAAGCTTTATGTTACCCAAATCTTTTTTTAATGCATTGTCTTCAAATGTAACAACACTACACTAGGCTGTGGGGGGACGTCAGTAACCATGTTGGCTAATCATTTGATCTCGACCTTTATTGTTGGTGCCAAAGCTCAAAGGGACCTTGGAAAAAAAATTTAAGAAAGCGTATAAAGTAATATAACGTATGAAAGGGTATGGGGAGAGCCGTAAAACACAGGGTTATATCTTTTCAATAAAACACCCTATGACATCATAATGACGCCATAAAGTTTTGCAAAATCTTACACTGCATGAATATCTTAAAGTCTTAAGTTTTTACAGCTTATAAAAACCAAAGATTTCAGCCAAATCTGCTCCAGTCGAATGAGTGAAGATGATAAAAACACCATTTATTTTAGTATGTAATGCTTCAAGGTCAGAGGTCAGATAGCAGCGTGTTGTAATAAAAACAGCATGTTGCAATAAAAATGTCATAAAACATTAAAGTTTTAGTACAACCTTGCCCTTCGAGGGAGTTGTGCTGTCTTAGCGACCGTGGCTCAGGGGGTTGGGAATCGCATCTGTAACCGGAAGGTCGCCGGTTCGATCCCTGGGCTCTCTGTCCTGGTCGTTGTGTCCTTGGGCAAGACACTTTACCCTACTTGCCTACTGGTGTTGGCCAGAGGGGCCGATGGCGCGATATGGCAGCCTCGCTTCTGTCAGTCTGCCCCAGGGCAGCTGTGGCTACAACTGTAGCTTGCCTCCACCAGTGTGTGAATGTGAGAGTGAATGAATAGTGGCATTGTAAAGCGCTTTGGGTGCCTTGAAAAGCGCTATATAAATCCAATCCATTATTATTATTATTATTATTAGCGTTCTTGTTTTAGTTTAAATTTTAATAATTTAATGTTGGTCTTAACCCTGTGAAGCCTGAACAACGAAAGGATTGACAGAAAATTCTGTTTATTTATATTTGAACACTGCATGTGTCTGATTGTATAAATTACAGTTCTCAAAATGTATCATATGTATGATACTCGTGTATCATATCTGATAGCCACAGCCACCCCAGCTGTGGCTCAGGTGATAGAGCAGATCAGCTACTGATCGGAAGGTTGGTGGTTCGATCCTTGGCTTCCCCAGTCTGCATGCCAAATATCCTTGGGCAAGATACTAACCCCAAGTTGCCCTCCGATGCATCCATCGGAGTATGAATGTGTGTAGTTTAGTTTGCACTTGTGTTTAGAAGTGTTTGTATGAGTGGGTGTGAATGGGTGAATGAGGCATGTTGTATACAGCGCTTTGAGTAATCCGGGAGAGTAGAAAAGCGCTATATAAGAATCAGTCCATTTACCATTGACCATATGATGCATTTGGCGTTACAGGGTTAATGATCTATTTAACGGCACTTAATTTCCAAAAACACTTGAAATTACTCGTGCCACTTAAGTTATGGATGGGTGTGTGGTCAAAGATGTGCCGCATGATTCTACAAAGTGGTGTTTGGTGCTGTGTTCTTAAAGACAGACCACCAGAGTCACACTGTTGATTGAAACTTGCGTCTTGTGTCTCTGCAGTTTTCGACCTACTTCCCCGGTTACTTTGATGGGCAGTATTGGTTGTGGTGGGTGTTTTTGGCACTTGGTGAGTGAGAGATGATGTTTTATAAGTATACTTGTATTTTTATATTATTAACACTCCACACACAGCTAAGATTTTTCTAATTATGTTGTGTGGTCATTTCTTTGGTAATCTGTCTTCTGTTTGGACTGCAGGCTTTATGCTGTTTATCAGAGGCTTCGTGAACTACTCCAGAGTGCGTAAACTGGCTGATCCCACTTACGCCACCCTTCCTCGAACAAGGGTACTCTTCATCTATTAAAGGTAAGGTGCATGGGTCATGAAGAAAATATCAATTTTTACTTACTGTCTGTCAGGTTTGTCATTAGTGGGCAGCACCTTTAAATCCGTGTTGGACTGATTTATGAATGGCAGCTAAACAAACAGCACAAAAATCAGCCATTAAACAAAAAGCCCCAGATGGTACCCACAGTTTGTAGTGGCTCCATCCAAGTGAAAATAAAATGTAGAGACTTGGTGAAAAGATTAAAATAAGCTGTTCACGACCTCTTTGATTTTTCAGCTTAAGCAGATTAAACATAAACCTGCTACTTCCCCATGTAACCTCTGTCCTCTGACTTTGCTGCTACATGGCGCACAGCACAACCACTGTCAACACCTGTCTCTGTGATTAAACTAACCTGATGCTCCAGATGGTGTGTGACACAGAACCAGCAGGGATGTCCTTTGGAAAAACGCAGGTGCAAGCCAAAAATAACTGTCTGTTCATTACAGGTGAAATTTAACCAATCAGATCCACAGGCTACTTTCAGTGCAGCCAGTTGGAAAAACAGGTTCTTGCCAAAGTCAGTCGGGAGAAGAGTGAAAACAGAGAGCAGGAAGTGCCTATAAGGGTTTTCTTTGCACTTCTTGCAGTTTAGAAATGCTCTAAACTAGAGCTGGGCGATATAAGATTTTTTCATATCACGATATGTTTTTTTTTTTTTTCATTTCAGGCGATAACGATATCTATCACGATATAAGCCAAATAACTATATTTGTAAGATTTAAATGTGCCGTTGCTCACAAGTAAAATGTGAAATAATCAGCAGCTTGTTTTTATTTAAATATTTATTTCCCATAATAAGTTCAACAGGGTAGATGTACTTAAGGAACATGAGACTTTTTCAGATAAATAAAGGCAAATATTGCAAACTACACAAAAGGCAGCCGCTAAAGCATTTAAGTTTCAAAATAGAACAAACGAAACAGACTACTAAATTGTCAATTCCACTTAGAAACAAAATATTAATTCTAAAAAAAAAATCTTAGTTTGTTTTACAGAAGAACAGACAAAATTGACTAACCTTTGTCAATATCAAATAAACTGAGAACTAAAAGGAAATTCTCAATCTCTCCTTGTTGTATAGCTGAGCTTTTCAAACAGTTTTAACAGTTACTTTAGTCTGACAAAAGTCGAATGACGAATTAGCGCTTCCAGTCAGAGACTGAGGCTACGTCCACACGTACACGGGTATTTTTGAAAACGGAGATTTTCCGTTTTCGTTTTAAAAAAATAATCCCGTCCACACATAAAGGCAGAAATGAAGGAAAACGCTGCTATGAACATGCCAAAGCAGCAGGTGGCGCTAGATTCCTAACCGTGCAGAAATATTGGCCAATCAGAAGTCTAGAAGCCTCGGTGGGAAAAAGTAAACAAAGCTGGGGCATAGAAGCAGAACCGAGTCGTATGTGTGGACGGACAGTAACTGTGTGTATATGTAAGCATTTAAACACTGCAGAGAGTAGAATTAACAGTATTGTAGAAATTCATTTCACCGAAACAATAACGTGGCGCACAGTGTGACGCATGCACCAGTTTATTGTATTTCCAGACTTGCTTTCGGCACAATTTACAGTGCGCGCTACTCTGTTTTTTGTCAGACTTGAAATAGCCGAAATACCTTCACACTACGGAACTTCTATGGCTCTTCCGTTCGACAATCTCTCCGGCATTGGAGCCATCATCTGTTTTCTCTTCGGTAACCTTCGGTCATGCTCGGTTGATTTTTCTAGTCGGCACACTCATTTCCTCCATTACCCGGGCAGTACGGTGGCTGGCTGCTTCCCAAACAAATACACATGTGCGGCTTGGCACTTGTGCTGTACGTAACAAGTCACGCGACGTGACGCTGCGGCTGTGATTGGTTCGGCTCTGCGCTACTTAATTTG
Organism: Diplotaxodon limnothrissa; assembly: GCF_057381915.1. Classification (NCBI taxonomy): domain Eukaryota; kingdom Metazoa; phylum Chordata; class Actinopteri; order Cichliformes; family Cichlidae; genus Diplotaxodon; species Diplotaxodon limnothrissa. The sequence continues at coordinate 29,460,141 of NC_140597.1, read as the reverse complement.
GATTGGCTGACCCTTTTTTTTTTTTTTTTTTTTTTTTTTTTTTTTTAAGAGGACAAGAGCGGCGAGGTCTATCGCGATAGTTTAATTTCTCTATCGAGTAAAAGTTATATCGTGATACATATCGTTATCGTTCTATCGCCCAGCTGTAGTGGTGACAGTGGGAAGGAAGACCTCCCTTTTAGCAGGAAGCTGTTAAACATGGGAGAGAAGATGCATGTTAATGAAATGCAGTAGTGTCATGTCCATTCCCATGGTTTCAGTAGTCCCCCTCCAGGAATTTGCTGACATCTAAGTGGTTAGACTGAGGTTATGATTATTAATTAAATCAAAAATGGTGGAAAAAAATAGCTAGCAATGCACAGAAGGAATCTACACTACTGAAGAGACCAGTCAGAACAGGTGCTACCTGCATTGATGTGATCTGTATTTACAGTTTCAGGGAGGTACCTGTCCGGTTACGGTGTAGGGTTTCACTTTGTGTGGTTACAACATATCTGCGGTGTAGCTTTCATGCAGCAGCAGCTTTGACCTAAACAAGTTTCCCTGCCATCAGTCGGAGTCCAATAATCTTTGGTGCTACACTTGAATTAGACCGGGAATGTGAAAAATGCAGTCCAAGGGCCAGAAAGACTCCAATCTGGTCCACTGGATGGCTTGTTTCTATGAATGAATGGGAATTATGTTAAAGAGCTACCAGAACTTTATCAGCAAATTTACATACTTATTTAAGTATGCTGACAGATTTTTAATTTACCTCAACATTTCTTTATCATGTAGAAAAACTGAGACGTGCAGTTGAAGTTGCACTTTTTGATTTATATATCAAATGTAATTAAGTGTGTCGTTAAACATCTGTACGCTGACAGAAATAGGAGTTTCGCTGGTCTGGCCAACTTACAGTCAAAGTAGGCTGTATGTGCACATGAAGTACAAAGAGTTTGACGTCACTTCTTTAGACTTAAGTGGGCTTTATAGTCCCACAAACATGTCCATCCACGTTCGCTTTCATGAAAAGCGCAGACAGCTCTGTGTGTGTTCTGTTGGTCCATGGCTGGCTCACGGACCAACAACACCACGAGCAACAGCAGAGACTTTGTACACTGCCTCCACCTGACCACAGAGCTCACTGCAGGCAGACGGGCAGAGCATAGAGTGGAGCCGAAAGCCTACACGCTCGCTCTGCTTGACCATAAAACCAGCTTAACACTTTGCCATCAGCTCATGTAACACTGCCCCTCCTTTCTTTCACACAGAGCAGAGAACCTGTATCTGTTTTCACACACATCTGTTTTACTCTAAGTGTCTGCTCAAACCTCTAAAGTGCACTGCAGTGAAAATACAGCGTTTAGTTGAGGTTAGGGTGTCGTCTGAGCAGCAGCATACAGGCCGAGGACCACTCCAGCCTGTGTACTCAGCAGCTGCTTTATGTTCAGATTGACTGCAGACGTCTGGTTTGTCACAAGCATTTCCTGCAGGGCATGTGTGAAAAAATTTCCCCTCGACTTCCAACTCAGTAGAAGGGGAAACGCTTATCTGCTGATTGGGCAACCAGCTGTGGTTCAGAGACTGGTTTATGATGGATTCTCTCGTGATCTTGTGAGACTCTGCCTTGTAGGTTAAAGTTAAAACAGCATATCATTAACATGTCACTGAAGACCAACTCCATCTATTATGAACTGAACTTTTAAGAACAAAGTTCTAGCAACAAATGATCTCAAAAGCATTAAACCATGTTTCTGTAAAACATGTATTTATATTTAACCGAGTGGTAATAATTTGGTGAGCAGGCCTGTTATTAACTGGCTCTACTTACAGTGTGTCAGGTTGATAAGTAAGATTTGTGGTTGAGATTAGGATTGATTTCCACTGTTATGTCAGTTTTCTCCATTTTCCTATGTCAAAATCAGGACGTGGAAGAACTGGATGTGAAGAAGAAGAACGAGTTTAAAATAAAAGAAGACACTTAACCAGAAATCAGCCAGATGAGATCCAGATGAAGACGACTCGAGTCAATAAAAAATAATAATCAGGAATTATATCACTCGTTTTCTTTTGTTTCAAACCTTTATTAAAGACAAATGGTTAACAGTAATAGTCCCTCAATGTACTCATTAGTGGCGAATGTTAAGTGCTATTTACATCTGTCTGTAATGTATAAGTAATGCCTTATATCATTTGATGGTAGCATACGAGCATGCATCTGCCCTTAAGGTCAATTAAATAGGGAGCGTCTCGTGTTGGCGACACTTGAAGCCAACAGGTATTAATTAGCGCAACACTCTGTAAGCTTGCCATAGCATGCAACACACTTTATAATAATCTGCTCTTCGAGGTTTAAGCTCTTTATAGATTTCTTTAGGCTGTAAATACGGAAGTACTCATGAACACATCCTCCACTCACCTGTTGGCTTTAAGCAGTGTTGCCAGGAGGGGACAGTGTTGTCTGCAGCTTTTAGAAACTGTCATCGTAGATGTGATTCACACACAGCAAAGCGGCATCCATGATTTTTGCCTGTTACAATGTTTTTGTTGTACATTAAATCAGGTAAAACTCTCCAACCAGGGAAGAGAATTCAAGTTGCATGTGCAGGTTGATCCTAGAAGATGGAAAAGGAACTCGATGGCCTCAAATGACAAAACCTGGAGCTGCTCTGCTGACAGCTGTGGAGACGCCAAATTTCTTTTGGCACTGACAGTGACCGAGATGATTTTTAAGGGCATATGAGCACATTTTCTGGTCCGTGTCCTCACAAATACCAATTAGATGTAACAGCGTGACCTCTCGATGACTCCTCAGTCTTTCTAGTCCACGTCCCACTCGCTGTCAGAGGAAAAGCTGTCAGGATTTCAGTACATAAGAAATGAACTTGTATTTTACTTCCAGGTGGGTTTTTACCTCAAGGTTTAATTGATGATTATTTCTTAATTTTTCATACTATGTAAGAAGTTTCTCTGTTGTGAGTATTATTATCAAAGAATGTTTAATGCAGGTGCACTTTTAGAAACACGGCCAATAAGGACATTTCCATCATTAGATTAAGTCACAGACACATAAAGCAAGTGGTGCAGGATGTTGTTTTATAATGACGCTTGAATCAACAGTTCATATTTCATATGCCATGGCTTTCATTTACAGACCAGTTATGCTTCTTTCTATATGATGTAGAGCTGCAGCCTGGGGTTTTTGTTGTTATCAAACTGTACAGAAACTGTTTAGTGTTAAATAAATGTCACTTTAAATGCACCTGCTGAGCTTCCTGGGTTGTTACTGATGCATCACCTACTCAGAATACATAAATGCAGTGGATAGAAAAAGTGTAAGCTTCCCATTTATAGGAGCATGTGCAACCACAATGTTTTATGTTTTTAATTTGATCCGCTAAAAGTTTTGTTTTAAGGTCACATTAAAGGTGGAAAAAGTTTTATCTTGGTCTCGTTATTGTAACGTCATTACCGCAGGCACTTTAACAGGCACGTGTACGCTTTTTATATCCACTGCATGCTTCATTAATGTGTAACAGGAAAACCGCTAACAAAATGAAGTGGTTTACAATGGGGTACAACTGAAGAACTATAAATATGGTAGTCAAAGGAGCTCGCAAAGAAACATTAAAATAGTTCAATAAAATACAACAAATATTTAAAAAAGCGTAACAAAATAGAACCAAGAGCTCAGTAGAACAGAAATGAAGGCTCATTAAGTGCATAGTAAAATAAACAGTGCAGGATATTCAAAGTGTAGAGACGAGCATACTGATGATTGTTCTAGGTTATGAAGCCTTATTGGACAAACCATGAAAAACCGTGAGTGCACAAACAGTTGTTAATAAGTGTGATTAAAGGGGCTAACTCATAGGTCAGTGTGTATGTGTATAAGGGGCCGGTAAATTTAAGTGTTGCAAATAAAGATTCTTTGGAGAGGATGTAATCGTGCACAGTGGCGGCTTCTAGTGGCAGCAATGTGTAACTGTTGGAAGTATAACAGAGCAGCAACACTTCTGAGAAAGCTTTACTGGTTAATTTGTTAGGCTTTAAGCTCTGTAGCACTTTCTATCCAGTCAAGGTTTCAAGAACAAAACAGATTACAGAAAAGCTAAAGTACAGTACATAATTAGTGGCAATGTATTTATTTACTCTTCCCAGAAAACCTTAGTCCAAGAAGCACAAATTCCTGTTAAACTGCAGGTTAATGTGTTCATGTTTGCTCTACATGTCTGTTCTGTGAGCTAAGAGGACCTGCTACCAAATAAAATCAAAGATTTGTTGTGTCTATAGATTTGACGTATTATTAAAATAAAGAGACATTTGATCTCTCCATGCACTACACAGACTGCCTTTGCACTTCCCTTTTATTTGGATTTATTATCTCTTGATTTCACGCCACCATCTCCTGTAAGTAGTCCTATTGATGATTTAGAGGTTATGTGTTTCTGGTCCTTTGCGGTTGAGGTATCGCTGTGTGTTTTGCTCCTTCAGTCATCCAGCTGCCTGGGGAGAAAGAAGACGGCTTTCTGTCCGATGTGGGTTCTCGGGCCGAGTTTAGGCTTTCCGTTCTTTTTCAGAGCTACGTACCAGTTGTTGTCGTGATATTTCTGTGGCTGGTATGTGTTGTAGTGGTTCTCCTCCAGCCTCTCCAGGAAGTAACATTCATCTGTAATTGTGGGCTGAGAGACAAATGCAAGAACATTTCAAATAACATCTCATGAGGTTTGAGTTGGAGGTAAAAATGTAAACATTTAAAGGGTTAGGAATAACAGTTAATAGTTTCACTTTGATTCAGTAAATCCTGCACTATCAATAATCAGAGTTTATGTCTTGTCCTCCTACATTAAGCTGTGCTGGCAAAGCAGCAGAGAAGTATGACCAGTGATCAATACACTGTGGGAATGCCCTGATGTTGAAATCTTATTCTGTTACTCAGATTTTTCAACCTTCTTGGTATTGAACAAAAAACTAATATATTAAAAGTACAGTGTGTGCAAAGGTTTTAAGCAGCTCCTTCTTTCTTTGGTAGGTTTAATAAGTTCAACAAATTTATTAAAATATACAAACAGACTTACAGAATGAATATGATGCAAAAAAAAAATTCTAAAGGACACAAGAAACAGATGCTATTTATCTGTTGCAGATAGTTTTCCAATGTTCTCTTGTTTTTTCAGAACACACGGCACACCATGCCAAGATATGTCAGGTTTTCAACTGAAAAGTGAAAAAAAAGGTTTATCCATTGAGTTAGGTGTCTTTTTAGGAGTGAATTCACAGGTCTGTTAAGTGACTTACCAAAAAACATTAACAACAAATAATTCTTGGATTATTTTCACTGGACTGAAAATGAGTGAAAAATCAGCCAGTGTCCACAGAGAAACTTTAAAAGACCTTCAGAAAGCCTGAAGACCTACTGCTTAAAACATTTACATGAAATTCTTATAAAGAACTATATAAAGAAATGAGGGGTAAATCAAGGATTTTACATGGGACTGTAACTCTGCAACAAAGTGGGATCAGGTTTAAAAACATGATGTCAGTGCAGATAACACAGACCGAACTTATACAATTCAAGCAGATAAAAAATAATTTAATGAATAATAAAATGTGTCTTATGTTAAGTGTTAATATTCTTGATTGTTTCCCGATTTGTTTTTCTTGTAATAGTTCCCATAAACCTTTATTTAAAAAATAAAATTTGCCTTAAATACTCACTGAACTGTACAAACGGCCTTCATCGCTCATGGCTAAATATCTGCTGGCTTCAGTTCCTTGGATGACCACGACACCTCTGTCCACAGCTTTGAGCTTTAAAACAGCTGAAAGGATAACAAAAAATTACATGAAAGTCAAGAAATTACACAGAAACTGTCAAAATCTGAATATATAAATAATGAATATTTCATGGGTTGGCTCAGAGGTTTCAGTGCAAAGGTAAATCTGCAGCATCTGAATATAAAACATCAAAAACAGCTGTCGATGCATTTATTTATTTTATTATTCACAATCTGAAAATTCTTCAGCAAAAATCTTTAAATATTCCTGCAGAAAGAGAGCCACCAATCTTTTTTTTAATCTGTTTCTCTCCGTTTTGTCCAGCCTTGATTAGAACAGGTTCACCTGCGGTGTAGCACAGAGTAAAAAGAGAGCTTGCAGATGGCTGATCAATACAGAAAAGTATCTGATGACTGAAATGTCTCGTGCTGTGGTTTCCTGTTTCCACCTTTTCAAGGCCAGAAATGTTTCTTTCACAGAAGCCTCTGCGGCATCATTCCCAGCACGCCATTCCACTGCTCCTGTCGGTAAACTTTCCTTCTACTTCTGCGTGTTTTCTCGTGCTCAGACAACCACCGACTCCATCCACATTCATAAACACGTTCAAACTGAACTCACAGACATTTTGCAACAAACTAACGCAGTGGGATGTCCCGCATTTCACTTAAAAAGTGAAATGGACGCATGGCGCTTTAACCTGGAACACCTGCAGCAGAGGAAGTGAACGCGTCATGCTGCAGGCCTGACCTGGATGTTAAAGCGCGCAGTGATCTTACTGTGAGCGTCACTCTCTTCCCTCTGGCCCTGCACCGTCCCGTCGGGGAGGATCTGGAGGTGATGTCCGCCATTCATGCAGTACAGCCGAGCCAGTCTCCGGTAGTCCCTCAGCTGCAGCGGGCTGCTGTCCCCCACGCTCAGATCCACCACCGTGTCTCCATCCGCCATCCTGCTCGGCAGGAAACCTCGCTCTCTACAGCAGGGGGGTCTGCGACGAGAGGGGATCGGTTTCCTGCGGAAATTCTCACTGGATTTGTCCCCTTGCAGAGATCAGGTGTTTATGTGGCCGTGAACGAGCGCGAGACCACACAGGCAGCCACATGCGCAGTCCCGATTCCTGGCAGCATCCAACTGGGGTGAAAATAACAATGCCCACTTTGAATTCAAAGTAGCTTTTTAAACAGCCAGTGTGAGGACCCTGAGTTACTTTCTGCTTTCGTTACTTGTTGATCAGGTAATCAGTAACGAGCCCACGTGCCATAAGCACGCAACCTTTATTCACATGTTTTTGAAAGATATTTCTAATTTTCTGGGAGGCAGCTGTAATTAACGTGGGAGGAGCTGCTGCACATCACAGCTTTATCCCAGAGATGGGACTGCAGTTTGGACACAACACAACAAAAGTTGTTTGCGTCCCCGGCTGGCGCACTTTTAATCTAACTGATAGGAAATAAGGGGAAAAGGGACATTTTCAACATGCTATTCATAACACAACAAGACAGTTTTAGTTAAAGAGTTAAAAATAACTATACATTTTCTTGAGTAAATGAACATTTCCAATGACACAAAGTTTTGTTTTTTTTAAGTTCAGAAATGTCCTACATACTGGTTTCCACGAGTCTCCATGAACTAAAAACTGAGAACAGTTGAAAAAACTGAAAATTCCACTGAAAACAGGCAAAGAAGCTGAAAATTCTGCTGAAAAGAGGTAAAGCAGAATGTTGTGCTGAAAAGAGGTGAATCAGCAAAATTTCTGCTGAAAACAGATTTCTGCTTAAAAGAGCTAAAAAAGCTGACATTTGTGCTGAAAAGTGGTGAAAAAACTGAAAATTCTGCTAAAAAGGAGTGAAGAACATAAAATTTGTGTTGAAAAGAGTAAAACAAAGTTTTACTGTTAACTGAAAAAAATGTTACCATAAGCAGGATTTGAACCTTGGCCTCCCAGTCTGAGAACGGCTGCTCATCTCACTGACCTAAAACACAGCTCAGCCCAGCGAGCAGAAATAAGTGACCACATTGATAATGTGTTCCATTCATTTCAATGGGCAAAATATTGCAAAAAATGCAATGTGAGGCATTCACACAATAACAACTTACTACAACCAGGGAATGCAGAAGAGCATCTCTGAATGCACAACTCGTTTAACCTTTAAGCAGATGGCCTGGAGGAGCAAAGACCACACCACCAAAAGTGGACGAAAGATTTGAAAAGTATTGGTCTGGTGAGTCTCCTTTTCTGCTGCGACATTTGAATGGCAGGGTGAGAATTTCCAGCACCTTGTTGAAACTACACTGTGAAGCATTAAAGCAGTTCTGAATGCAAAATAGGGTTCAAAGTGTACCTCATAAAATCTGTGGTGATTGGATAAGCATCTAATTTTCACAGCTAGACGTGCTCCTTTATTGGCTCTCGGAGTTTAGTCCCTACTCCAAGGTGTTAAGTTTTGCTTCTCAGCAGCCATTTAAAAACAACCACTTATTGGGGCAGTTATTTTGAACCATTATCTTAATTTAAATACTCGCCTGCACTGTAAAGTCACCGGGGAAATTTGACAGAAACTTCACCTTAAAAGTTGCTGACTTTGCCTTAAATTTAGGTTTTAAAAGGCTTTCTTTCCCCTTCTAATTATACTGATCCCACCATTACTGCCATTGTAGAAGGTTGGTTTTTGTAAATGAGCAGCTTGACCAATAAATAAATAAATTTTACATGCTTTTAAATAGGAACAAAAACACAGGTTTACTTCCAGTGAATCTAAGCAGTCAATAAACCAGGTGTCAGAATGGAAAAGCATGTTTATTTGATGAACACGTGCTTGCTGTGAACATGAAAAGTGGCCTTGCACCAAGAATGACCATTTCCACAGTTTAGTTTTACTGCGACGGATGGCAAACATCATCATACACGTCCCCGTTTCGACAAGTACCACACAAAGACGTTAAAGGTTCAAACTTTAATCGATGGAGGAAAAATATCAACAGGATCTCACTACAGAGAGGAAATAATACAGAGGGGGTGGGGTGGGGGGAGGTACTGAAAAACTCTTTTTTTGGAGACAAATACACCACATTATTTCTTTACAATGGATTATATGTACATATTAAACTGGTTGGAAGCAAAAACAAAAAAAAACAAACGCTCTTTAGAGAAAGCATATACCAGTGAAAGATGATCTGCCCTTGATAATTCTCAAAAGTTAATGTCTGCATATGTTTTTATACAAAATAGATTTTCAAATAATATTTGGGTAGTGCAATTTTTTTTTCTCTTTTTCTTATTTTTATTTAAGATTCAAGCTGGTTGATTACTTTCACAACCAGTTTGCGTGTGAAATAGACTGACTCCTATCCTATTCACAGTATTACACAATCCGACCAAAGCCTCCACGTTAGAGGAAAAAGAAACAAAAAGAACTGTACATTTGTCCTGTCTGCACTTGCTTTGGTCACCTTGTAGTCAAACATCTAACAGGCTGTTGTTTGTGCAATCTGGGTGGACTGATTATGGTTTCCTGAATATCCTGAAAAGCTGGCCTGCAGAGATCAAAGTCAGTCCCCTGTACGTAAATAGCTTATATAGGAAAGAAATGAAGGAAAACAAGAAGTAATGTAATGTTATGCTATGATGATGGTGTTTCTATTGCATATTCAGATGTCCTCCTCAAAAATGTACACACAAGACATTTTTGAGCAAGAAGAGGCAAGTGTGCGATTTTTATCTCTCTCTTTTTATTTATTTATTTATTTATTTATTTATTTATTTATATATATATATATATATATATATATATATATATATATATATATATATATATATATATATATATATATATCTATCTATCTATCTATCTATCTATCTATCTCTCTCTCTCTCTCTCTCTATCTATATCTCTGTGTGTATATATACCTGTTTAAATGAAGGAGCAGCAGCAGTAGAGACTTGGCTACACTGAATGTGAAAGTAACCCAAGATGATTTCCAAATATCTGAAACAAACCTCTCAGAAAAATGATAAGCATCTGTTGTCTGAGCCTCAGTGAGAGTGATGCTGGTGGCAGCAGAGTCATTAAATTATTCTCATATATTTAATTTTTTATCTTTGTTTGTGGGGGTGGGGGAGAAAGGAATAAACATAAAAAAAAAAAAAACACCAAAAGAGACATCTGGGGAATCCAAACTTGTTTTTGGTTTTTAGTGTCAAAACGGAGCACAGACAGCTAAATGCTGTGTGAATCAGACAGTTTAAATAACCTGAGAATGGGGGAGAAAGTTCTTTTAGACTTGTCGTGGGGGATAGATCAGCCACTGGACAATTTTACATTTTTCCATATTTAAATACTCAAGTGAAATAAATGAATTCCTCTTTTAAGGGTCACATTCATGTAAAACATAAAAAAAGGGGTTAGGAAACACGGCCGGCTGACTGGTGAAAATTCCCACTTAGACCCCACAAACACACACGTGTGTTTATACATCTGTGTTACATATAAAACTCAGTTATCTCTTACAACAATCCAGTGTCCTGAAGTGCAGATAACTCAGGACTTCCCCCCCTCTATTTAAGACAAATTTATAAGCTTCAAAGTTTGGGCTCATTTCCGCTTCTCATACAATACTGACCGACTTTCAGCATCACTGAAAACAGACAAAACAGGAGTTTGGCACTGAAACAGTTCCCAGAGAATAAAAAGGATCCATTTTGCCTGCTTCCCCAAAGCAGCAACGCTACACTCGGACTGTGACAGGACTCTATGAGGTGACTGGTTTTTTTTTTTAAAATGCCGGGACTCGTCCACAATGGCAAACAAACAAACATACGAAGAACACAAGCAGATGCTGGACACGTTGTCTAGGGAGGGGACGATGCCTGAGCCGAACTGCTCGATACACAAGCCGTCTATCATACAGACTGTTCGTTCTCAAAGGAATACTCTGACATTTTGACCAGTATTCTGTAAAATGTCTCATATCCCTGCAATGAATATGAAGCTGCCGGCACAGAAAGAGTGTAGAGAGGGGAACATCTGGCATGGTTTCATTTAAAAACAATAAGACTGCCAGGACCTTTAACACCTCATTAATACCAGTTAGATTGTGTTTCTTTAGTTTATACAAAAAACTAATAAAAAAGCCAGAAATACCAAACCAGCTTTAAACTCCAGCTTCACATTCACTGTACAGATATGACAGCGGGATAGCTGCATTCCCACAAAATGTCCAGCTATTCCTTTAATGAATACAATAATACATGAGCTTTTAATTAAAATTTAAAAAATAAAAAAAATAAAAAATCCAAAGCAGAAGCTTATTGAGAGAGCTCATCTTTACCAAACACACTTTGTAAAAAGAGCTTAAAAAGTGAAAGACAGGTGTTTCTCCTTCCACTTTGAGCCACATTAAAAACCACAGAAATTTCCTGATTAATCAAAAATGACATAAACTTGCAAACACAATAAGAATAAGCCCTCTCTCTTGTGATTGGTAGACGCAGATATCCATCCAACTGTTAGACTACCGGTGAAGGAGCGCGGACTAAAACGAGCACAAAATGGGCTACTTCCTAAAAAAAAAAAAAGCAGCTCTACTTTCCATCTAAAGTCAAACAGGAAAGACAATTTAAACAGTCTTTCTTCACAGCCTTTTAAAGCCTTAAGCAGAGTACAAAGTGCTCAAATCGCACCTAAAGACTCCCGTGTATGTGTGTGTGTGCAGGAGGAAGCAGGCTCTGAGCGTTGTTTAACAATAAGGATCATTTCTACACGTGAGCGATGGACTGAGCTGCCACTTCTAAAGATAACATACAGCCACTGGAAAATCAAAAAGGAAAACTCGAAAGAAGTATAAAAAGTACAATCAACATACGATGAAGGTAGACCATGACGGGATAAAGAGTACGGTCGGAAGAAAAATGGCTAAGTGATCATTGAAGCAAAAAAGGCACATGTTTTTTTTTCCCTTTTATAATAAAAGACGTGTGTAAACCTGGAAGAGGTCAGCTTGTGAAAGAAATAATCCTTAGAACGATGGATGTCTCTTAACAGTCCCATAGATTTGTTTTGTATTTTCCAAAGTTAATTAGCAAAACCAAAAAAAAAGAAAAGCCACTAAATACGCTTTTTAAATGACTATAAAACACACTCTCCCCCCATGTGACTGATAAAACATTTTGTTACAACCTCCTATAAAAACTAAAAGTGGAACATACAGTCTAAAAGCCTACCGACGAGCATGTTAAGCTTCGCTACCCTCTTGGGTAACATCAACCTGGGTAATTGTAGAAACTGTCATAATTTGAAAATGTAGAAAATACTATCAGAACCTGTACATAGATATTTGTTCAATCTATTTTAGATAACGTTCTGAATTTGAAGGTAAGAAACCTGAGATGACGTTGATGTTAGTCTAGTTCTTCTGTGATTATCTTTTATCTTACAAACAAGTCCTAATCATTGTTACACACTACATCCTACACTGTTCAACAAAACCAAACCTCTTGTGCTTGCCGTTTCTACACAAACATCTCCGCCCTCTCCCATCAGACCCGTGAGCCACTACACAAGAGTTGCATACGTGCTCCCAAAATACATCATCCGCGCCTGGGATCCTCAAGTCTTCTGGGGTTGGGGTAAGGGTGGTGAGGTGAGATTATGTGGTGGGACTTTTTTTCTTTTTTTTTTTTTTTTTAAGGCATTGTGTCTGTTACGGGGGTGAGTCATCTCTGGTGGAAGAGCAGAGGTTTGACGCTCCCAGCCTTGAATTTTGGCAACTGGTTGCTGATGATCTCTGCCAGCATCTCTGGGAACTCCACGCTCAGGGATTTATTCACAAAGGTGTAGAAGCAGAAACTCAGCAGACCACCGACCATCTGGAGAGAACGCAAGAGGAGGAAACATCAGAACGTGATTAACATAAAACACATGCAAGTGTTTCCTGAATAATGGTTTAAAACTATGAGTGGCATTTTAAACAGTCCATCAAATATACAAATATTTCCAGCGAGCAACAAAAACTGGCTTGAAAACATTTAAGTCAAAGTTACAGTACAGCTGCTGCTCTCATGTAATTCAATTAACATACACAGAAATACAGCCTGAACTCTTTCTTGTCATTTTCTTAAGTAGTTTGTTCTGTTCTCTGTCAAGATGATCCCTCCCTTATCCACTTTGTGGGGAGGACAATCCATGCCTAATAGAAAACCACAATGGAACACCATCTTTTATGCTTTTACTACACTGGCAGTGTGTTTTTAGATTAGACTGAAAACTGGTGCCAATCTGATGCTTTCTAGATAGTAGTGTGATCACCATACTTTTCTGCTTTTTATTATCCCATCAACAACACTAGCTATAAGTGCCCAGCGTGTTTTACAGGTGGCCTATTTCTTAAGGACATGAGTGTCAGATACCACTGATTGACTGTACATACTTATCCACCTTAAAATATTAAGGCAAACATTTCAGCTAACAGCTCTTTGGGAATCACCTTGTTGGTACAAAAATACTATGTTACTATTATTAATAAAATATTATTTTACAATTAATACTGTTCTGTGTTATGTTTGACATCTTTTAAGTAAAGAAATGGGAACAAATTATGTGTTTTTGGAGCAGGCTGCTAGTAACAAACTGCTTAAAACCCCCATAATTTAAAATGTGTTATTTGTAGACAACACCGATTCATTCCGCGTTTCACTTGTCTGTGTTAAGTGACATTCTTAACTTTCCTCTGAAAGTTGTACGAGGAGTGAAAGTGAATGAAAAAGCAGCCAATGTCCAAAAAACAAAAAAAAAAACCTTTGAAAAGCCTGTAGTGTTACTGCTCAAGACCAATTTAGAAATTACAAAAAAGTCCATCTTCTTTTAAGCAAAACATAAAGAAATGAGGGATGGATCAAGACTTGTGCACAGTACCCTACACTGGCTGATGATGCTACATGCAAACCTACAAAAACTGCACCAGCAATGTGTAGCTTTGATGGTGGGTTCACCAGTTTCACTTCGAGTATTAAATGAGCCTTTTTGTAGTCTTTTTTTTTTAAGGTCCTGATTGCATTCTCAGACAATTTTTGTGCCGGTATGTTAGCCCTCCACTAGCTTACTCCTTGCTTCTAAAGCCATATCCCTTTCACACAGCTGCTTCTGGTTCACATTCAGCAATCTGATAAAGTAGGTTGAGTTCCTCCTAGATTGGATATTTGGTTTCTGAGTCTTTCGTTAACTTCTGGCATCGTGTTAGCAGAGGTGCCAGAGCAGGTGATCACTGATAAGTGACGGGCGATGTGATCGGCTCGGGCTGCTGGCTTTTTATGCACAGTTTCCAGCTGAGAGTCAAAAGCCAGACACTGTTCGTTAATACTGTCTAAAGTTTATTTTCTCCTATCTTTTCTGTAAGTGGCGGTCCATCTGCACTGGGGGTTAGTTCCAGTTTGTTCCCCACAAAAAGGTGCTTCTAGTTTATTATGAACCTCAGTGAGTGTCTTTGATATATCACACTCTCTTAATTGTCGACATTAAGCAACTGAGCAAACCCTCCACAGATAGTTTCTGATCAATTTTGCTGCACTTTAGGAAGTACTATCAAATCTGTACTTCTCTGTTTTGTATCACTGAAACAAGTCTCCCTCAAATCTCTCTGCACTTTAAAATGATTAATCTGATTAGTCACAGATAACAGACCATTGTTTAAGGATTTAGGGACTGCAGATGGTCAATAACGACTTGCTGGCACGGATAGGTTTTGGGATCATGTGCTCAGTCTTTGTACCTCATGCATGGAATCCAGCAACTTGGTGAGCTGATAGAATCGCTGCCAGTTCTGGCTGGAGTTCTCCTCACGCTTCACAATGGCTTTTCCTAGCTCCTTGATATACGACATGCGAATCTCATCAAACACTGCTTGGCTCTTCAGGCCGTCCTTTGGCACTGTGGGAGAGGAGGACACTCAATGTCACCATCTTGGAAATAAAATCAGGGGAGTGTGCCTCACTTTTACTGCCCGTGTCTCACGCTACAGCCATCACACTTCCAGGTTTAAACCGCAATCACGGAAGGGCATTTTAAACACCATTAACTACTTAAAACATCCATGCTGTGAAGGACACAAACAGCACCTAATGACTATCCAAATAGTCTACAAGGCAGAGATCTAGCTCTAAAGACTATATAAATGTGTTTAAGTATTAAATGTAGTCTGGCACCTTTAATTCTGCAGCACTAAATGATCACACACACCACAATGCAGTTTTGTAAACTTCTGTACTCAATTAAAACTACGTATTAGTTTAACTGAGAAAGTGCTGAGATGTGCCTTGTGCATCCATCAACATTGTCTATAGTATTGGATTGAGATAATGACTTTTGTAACATAGGTTCAGCTGCTCTCAGGTGGAAGTCTGACCTGTGCTGAGCAGCAGCAGGACCTTCATGCACAGGTACTCATCGTGGGAAACCTGCAGCCGAACAAACTCGCTGCAAATCTTCAGCATCTGCTCAAACTGGTCGGTCATGTAGGGCAGCTTCAGCCTCTCCCTGGTGGGTTCAGACAGAGACATTTCAGAATATTTCTCCTGTTGTGCTACCTGTAATATTTCTGTACATTTTATGTCCATGGTCATGATGTAGAAGGGTGAAAATCCATTTTTCCATTTAGTACAGATCATTACAGTGATCCATTTATATTGTGAGTTACACCAAAACATGAAAACCTCAAAAATAGGATATAGAATAAACTATCTGCTTCTATTAGATATTATTCTAAGGAAGGTATTTTAAAGGGGTAATCTCTGCTGAGGCTAGTGTCCTAACTTCCAGTTGATAAGTGATCCTCCTGTGCAGTGTCTTCTCGAACACATGTGCTGCCTCTACACCAAGCTTTGTGAAATACACCTGGGCAACGTTTGCGACATGTCGCTGACAAACAAACTTGAGGTTACTGGTCCTTTAACCTCGGTTCTCTGATAACATGATTGATGTTTATGGTGAATGCTCTAACAGCATTACCTATAAAATGAGGGTAGTTCAATATCACTCATCATTCAAGATGAGCCTCTCTTTATCTCTGCTACTCTCTCTTCTTTCAAGGTAAGACAGCTCACAGTGGAGTACAGTGACACTTAACTTATAAATCCCGGCAATGATTGACTTCAATACAATTTCATCTTGTATAAACAGAGCCCAGGAGGTGTCATTCCCCTAAAGGAATGAGCACAATGACACACAGGTAGCTGCAGTCCTTTGCTAGTTAACTTACATAATCCGGTGAGAGAGCCACTGTTTAGTAACAGGCTTGCCAACATGGGGTTAGCCCATGAAGCAAACAACTGATCCTCATGTGCAAGGCTTAAGGCACCAGTATTCCCCCCACATTTGATGCTTCGCACGCCACTGCAACGTCGTCATGCAGTCGCTTCTATTTATGTCTGCTGTCAAGGTGAAGGAAGCTACCACAGCACTCTCCCGAATCATAAGTGCCCACACTCAGAAGATAACGCCACATCAACGCCAGTATAGGAAGGGAAGAAGTTTAAACCAGAATCAAAGACTTTACAGTCCCAGAAAGTCTCACAACACACCAACGTGCTAGCAGCATAACCGCCGTGTTACAGGGGCCATGGTGAGCATAAAAACAAGCATTAACCCTAACAGGCTTGGATGTCTAAGTTAACATGATCCCACACCTGGCTGTATGGCGAGGACTAGACGGTGACTGTCAGAGAGGAGCCATGATGGCATCTGATGATGAAGGTATTCAGCTGGACAGTTAAGGCTTCAAGTTGAAAAGGAAAAAATTGTATCACCCGAGTATAGTTGGTGAGTGCTTGTTCACAGTTGGTAGCTAGGTGAAATTTGTTGCAAAGAGGTTGCTGCACCAAAAACCTCCTTGTGATTGTTCTGGCTGAAAGCTGTCGCCAGCATGGTAGATTCCAACTTGTGTGCAAACAAAAGCCAACTATTAGCTAAGTAGTAGGGGCTTGTGTAATATACTTGGATATTTATATTGAGCCATTTGTATATATTGGAGCTCTGTTTACGGACAAATCTGCATCTTTCATACAAACTACAGGTGACCGTGGCAATCAAATCGTGGTTTTTAGTGCAGTGCTGTATATCTCCTTCACTGCCAGCAACTTCCAGTGACCAATTCCCCACTGGTTTAGGAATATGCTTCTTTTTTCCCCCCTTTACTACCGTTGGTTACCAGATCTCTAGGTCTGTGTAACTGGTACAGTTAAACAGTCAGCTGAGAGAGGCCTTCTGGGTAAAATAGGAAAAGAAACTTAAATGACATCTGATACTGAGCTATCCTCATTTATAGGGAAGCAGCATGATTTTGTCTCCAGTACTGTTTGGGTAGATTAAAAAAGAGGGTATGAAGACAATACTAAGACAGCGTTCCCCATGGCGGGACAACAAACAAATGTTTGAAAGAGATTATTTTTGGCAAATTATGACAAAAGACAGGCAGCAAATGAGGTTTGTTTGGAGCTGACTAACAACAGAAAACACACCCTCGTCAGATATTAATTATGATCATGCTAATTTTAAGCTTCTGATTAGGGGGAGAAAAATGAAAAGCAAAAGGCCTATTATAGCCCTAAGCACGATAGCTCTGACAACGGCTCACTGCTCTCAGATTCTATAAGAAGGATCAGACACAGATTACTAGTAAGAGCAGGCAGACACAGTTTGAATGTTGGTAGATGGGACACACAGCAGAGAGCTGCTCTGATACACTTCAACAAGCAGATGTTTGTGCTTGAGTCACCTGGTCATCTATGTTTTTACTTTAACAATCCCGACAGCAGTGACACATTATTTCACTTATTTTAAATATACACCGGTCTAGTCGTCCTTTAGGTATCAGACGATTTAGAATGCTTAGCAATACTTACTCATTGATGACGAGGTCTGGCGCAAAGCAGAGCATGTTGCCGTTGCACTGCTGGTAAGACCTCCAGCCCAAACTAAAAGTCATGAGGAAGAGCCAGGAGTACTGCAGCAGAGTCATCTGGTCATCCAGGTGCAGGTTCCTGAAACCTGAGGGGAAGGACGTGGAAATACCTCAACTGGTTTTCAAAGCAGTCACGATATAAAATAATTACATTCATTTTCCAGAGGTGGTCTGTGGTTTACAAGTAAAATGCTAAACAACTGTTTGCACAGACTTTAAAGAGGCATCACTGTTGGCGAACACACAAGACTATGCTTAACACGGAAAACACCCAGAGTGACATTTGCTTCAGAAAGACAATAGCAACCAGTGAAGCTGTGGTTAATACCACAAACATGATATTTCTGCATTAGCATGTAAAACAACAAAGAAGCTTCTCCTCATAACATAGCTTAAAATGTTAATAAAGGACATAGTGGAACTGTCATTAAAAACAGGTATTTTGGAAACTACACTGAAATAAACTACATGGAGTTACAGAACATGAAGTCCTCGTTACAAAGAAGAATCTACATTTGAGAGTTTGGCAGTACAAACAAACCGCAAAGACAACAGTTCGCAGAGATGTGGAAAAAGTGATAAGGTCAGATGAGTCATCTGTCACTATATTCTCTGAAGGTGGGCGAGTGTACGTGTGGTGCACGCCAAGAGAAGGGCACAGTAGGGTTGTGCAGATGGTCAAAGTGACTGATGATAGCTCGCCAATCAAGGCCATTTTAGCTCATTTTCCCTTTCATGCATTAAAATACCATTAATATGATGTTCAGCATAAATCTACTTATTTCAACTAATTAGGCTAAAATGAAATGTTGATGTGTAGACATCTCTTCATGCTGAAGTGAGAAACAAACTCATAGATGTGCGTGTTTCTCTCTCATTTGTTGCATACTGATTTGGTGTATGTGGGCCACTCGCTGTACTTTAATGGAGGGTGGATCGCACTATCCTAACCTCTACCCTAACCCTTAACCTCCTCTGTGGGATCCCACAGGGTGACAATCAGACCGTCGAGCAAAGAGGCCAGCCCTACAGAACAAACCTAAATGCTTGACTGCAACAGTTCTGGGATTTGCTGGTTCTGTTTAGCTGTTGGGGGCATTTTTGCTGTTGTGGTTTGGTTCCATTTGTTCCCTTAGTGGGCACAAATCAATAAAATGTTCTTCTAAGTGTTTGTCTTTTCACCGTAATTAACACCAGTTGAACACCAGTGGGAGGTTTTGTAGCAACATGTCAAACATGCCAGACTCTTTACCACCATCATCGAAACACCCAAAAATGGAATATCTTTGGGAGAAACGATGATCTATCCCCCGAGTAGCATTACAGAGACTTGAAGCTGTCCTGCTTCAATTCAGTTTTATTTATATAGCGCCAAATCACAACAGTCGCCTCAAGGCGCCTCAAGGTGTTGGTGACGACACCTTGCTAAGACCCTTCAACTTATCACCTGTCTTTACTATTTATACTTTACAAATTCCCCACCATAAGCTTAATCACACCAAGCACCACTAACCTGGCAGGGCCTTGGCCCACTTGACGGCAGAGATGACCTGTCGGCCTCCAAGCCTGTTGAGGGTGGTCATGAGGCGGGTGGAGTTGTCGGGCAGGGTGCTGTCGTAGCCAGCGTAGATGGTGTCTGGCTCTATCGCCTTCAGCAGGGATAACATTGTTGGAACGAGCTGAGGCATGCACTTGGGTACGAGGGAGCGGGTCTCAACTGGCGGTGAAGGTGTAACCTCTGGTGGGTTGCTCTGCTGGACGCCCTTTAACCGATTCTTCTTTAATTTGCGAGCTTCGGGAGACATAACAGGGGTGAACAGTTGCAAATAAAACAACTCAAAGCATCTGAAATATCCATGCGGGTGCTGCATACCTTCCAGATTCATGCCTGCCATCAGACACTTTCGGAATCGGCAGGCTGGGCAGTTCTTCCTCCTGATTTTGTCTATTATGCAGTCATTCCTCCCTGCACACAGGTAATTATGTTGCCCTGCAGCACACAGAAGAGAAGATCCATGTGTTATTTACCTTAAATGTTAAGGCAAACACTGCAGGCTAAATCTAATGAGGTGTTTCATGGTCTTTTAAAACATTAAGGCATCAACTTTAACATTATAACCCCTGTATTTGAGCTAACATGAGAGGCAAACACTAGTAATTACTGTGTAACAGGAGGCAATAAATACACAAATGATGATATTTTAGGGTGTTGCACCTTCTACTGCTCTCTTGAAGAAGACTTTGCAGCTGCCGCAGGTGAGAACGCCATAGTGGCAGCCCGAAGCCTCATCAGAGCACACCAGGCAGATTTTATGAGTCCCGCTCTTTCCTTGTGTGGAGGATGTAGCGGTGCTCCCTTCCTGCCTGGAGATAGAATTGGAAGAAGCAGCATTTTTATTTATTTATTTATTTTTTAATAAAACACAATTTCTCACACACAGTGACATCTCGCTAATGTAATTTTACTGCATGCCAAAAGTGTTTAAACTGATTCAAATCAAACAGCTGCAAAACACAATCAAATTCATGTAAAATTCACAAACTGCGTGTTTACACAGTGCTATTTATGCAGCCTTGTCCTATCCAGAATTGAGCTGTAGTTCATATTTATAACTCTGTGCTGAAGCTTTGAAGCAAATAAAAAACAATTTACATATATATATACACACACTCTAGTGACTATTTTTGTAAACTCTGGTTTGATCTCAGCATCTTGAGTGAAGAAAACTTTAAAGTCCCAGCCCTTAAAACCTAAATTATCTCAACATCTGCGGTCACATCCTAAATCCGGTGGTTTTCATCAAACAGCCCTTCTTCCTGTGATTGAACCGCAAACATTTCCAGACCCGGTCAATACTGGTTAAGAATGCACTTGCTCAAAACCGCCACTAGAGGACTTTGCTGCATTCATGAACTTTTCTAACCCAATGGCCACAGCAATGACAACGCCCACACTGAGAGGATATGCAGCCTGAGACGTGCAATAACCGTTTCTGTCCATATGTTTACACATCTGCTGCTGCAATGAAAACTATTGTATTTGACAACAGCTTCTCCTGAACACCATCACTGCACACAACAAAACACTTATTGAGGTTATTGGCAGAGGACTCAAGTTCACTTTTTGTTATACAACATGAGGGTATTAAGATGAAAGCAGGCATTCATGCACTTTCAATGGACAGCGCAGGACCGGAAAACCTGAGTAAAACATCAAAGCATCAAGTCCAGAAGCATTCATAAATCTTGTTACAAAAGAAAGGCAAGAAAACCAAAGAAGCACGAGATCTGTGAAAGCTAAGCTCCCCTGACAACACACTGTGGCCAATACATGTCAGTTTTCTATAATCTGTACAACTGTGTGATTGTTTCCGAGCTTTCATTTTCTCCGTCTTTCACCGCACTGTTTTCTTACACCTCAAACTCAAACCAGTGTTTACTTCCAAATCTCGTTTTAATTAGGAGAGCCGAATGCCGAAAAGTGGAGTGTTACGTAAACAACTCCCTTCTGGTCAGCTGTGAGCGGTGAACGCAGCTTAAAGAGAGTGAACACAGCCACTAAATTCACGAGTAAGCCAGGAAACCGGCATTTATGATTATTTTGAACTTAAAAACAAATGTTTTTAAGAGTAACACGAGCAGGATTTCAAAATGTTTGAGGTAGACTACGCAGAAAGAACATTATGATAAATGGGCATGGTGCAATAACAACTGTTTTTTAAGCCCTGAAAACCAGATTTATCGTCCCAGCTTAAAAAAAAAAACAATGCATCCCAGCTTAAGTAGGTGCATTACTTGTATAAATAAGAAACAATCAATCATTCATTTGCAACAGTTGAAAAGGGAAACAAGAAATTACCAGCAAATCCACATTCAACAAACCAAACAGTGGGGTAATGGTTTTGCAGTATGTTCCCACTCTCATTATCCATCAAAGTTACACCAAAGAAGTGACTACTAAGCCTAGAGATATTTATTTTTTAACTGATTTAAGGCTGATGTGGGCTGCACTTTAAAAGAAATATTAAAACTACATGCCCGTATTATAGCTCAGTATGTGTGATGACAGAGAGCAGAGCCTCCCTCATCCCTCCGTCTTTTCAAGTATTCACAAGAAAAACTAGTTCTGCTCAGTTATGCTTTAAATCAAAGGCATCACCTTGGTTGAAGGGTAATAGAGATGGCACTATTATCCTGTTATTCTTCAAATACTGCCTTAAACGCCAAACTGCTGTCAAATGACTAGGAATTGACCTTTTACGGTTTGCACTGGACCTTGTTTGTTTATTACTGAAAGGAGCTCCACTTTGCAAAAAGCGTTGCATTTTTCACCTGTTTGTACATTATCACATAATCCCTCTCATGTTATTAGCGTATTCTTCTTTGATTTTTATTCATACACATTTTGGACACTAAAATGGTTGCATAAAGTTTTTTATATTTTGGATAACATGATTACCATTTACGTATCAGCAATACATTTGTATTGTTTTGATGATGTTCCCTTTTAATCTGCCAATACAAATATTTAAAATAGTCACATTTATGTAGCAGCTGATATTCACTGCTTTCCAGATCAAGGGTCCAAAATACTGAGGATCCAAAATGTTTCAACATTTTAATTAAAGTAACTCTTGACAGCAGGAATGAGGTGTTAGTGCTGATATGATGTGTCGGGCTATTTCCATATTTGACATTGCATATTACCAAACATCTCCACTTTGGTCTGATCGGTCCAAAGGACACTGCTCCAGAAGTCTTATGTTTTGCTAGATGCATCTTTGTGAACCTAAGCTGTGCAGCCATGTCATTTGTCAAGAGGAGTTTTCTCCTGAAACCCTTCCAAACAAGCCATGCATGTTCAGTCTTGTTATAATTTTACTGTCATGAACTTCCACTTTTAATATGTCAAATGGCTCTAGATGGCTAAAGAAAATGGTAGCTCTTGGGTTTTTTGCAGTTTCTTTGAGCATTGCACTGTCTGACCATGTGCTGAATTTGCAGGGATTTCCACTCTTGGGAATATGGTTGCACTGTGTTAATGCACACCTGAATGTTCCTTATCAGCAAACTGCCTGAAGGTCTGCTTTTATAGGGATTGTCACACTTGACAAGTACATCTGATTAGCAACGTCTGGCTGCTACAAACTGTCTTAATTCATATGAAAACGATAAAACTGTAGTTAATTTTTAAGACGGGATCTGGAGGTGGCATTAGCAAGTTCTCTCTTTGCAATAAAGTCCTGTAACAACATCCAGGACACATCATGTCTTCTCAACCATAACTTCTTGATGTACTGTCAGGATGCAAAAACTACACTGCTCTGCTTCCAAAACAAACTTTGCAAATAATCTTTTAGTTTCGATTTGTCTTGTATTTTGAGAAACAAAACTAATAACAGTGGGACCTGAAATTTTGCAGAAATCCTATTAAGGTGGATTGCTCCACTGGAATTTTTCTCAATTCAATCCTAAATGGTTGGATTTGAGGGACTTGATGACTGACGTGGAATAACCTTTGCATTCATTTGGGATCCCAAAGTGAGCCAACAGAAAGTTATGTTATTTTCTAGTGCTGCTCACTTTGCCCTCTCTGCAGTTCTTCCAAACTAACACAAACAAGCCAAGGTCGGGGTATGTCCTTGACCTTGACTGGTTTTAACTTCACTGAACTTTGGTTTATATTTATACACTAACATCACCTGAGAGGGACGGTTGCACCATCTCTACTTTAACAACAAGATCAATTTGCCAACCATGTAATAAAAAGAAAATGTGACTTCATGATGCATTCAAGTGCGCATTGTAAACCCCAAAATTCATCCTGTAATGACCACGCATCTTTTTACACTTTATACCCAGAGCACAACTCATAGCCTACCAAAGTTAAGGTGACCCTAGTTAAGTAAACAATATTTTCACATTACCACTGAATCAAATGTGAAAATGATTGTTAATCCTCAACAATTTCCAAAATGTTTTACTCACTCTGCCTTTTCCAGTGCATTGTTTAAAAGTTTAACCTTTAGCACTTTTCAGTAATAACAGCTTGTGGCTGCTTTCAACAAAAGCTCTAACCTAAGCACAAAGAAAAAACAAAAACAATAAGCAGAAACTCTTAACAGATGTATAAATATGTATGCAAATATTCAGAAGAATGCCTCCAAATAACAATGCTATCGTTTCACCCCTGCTGGATGTGTTAAGAAGCTACGGTTTGCCAAAATGTGTCCTGTAACAAAGTTATTAGGTGATAATACGTCGCTATTATATTTGCAGCCTGTTCCAAGCTTTAGAGTTTAACACAATGCTTCAGTGTGGCTATACCAACACACTATACTGTAGAAAAATATAAAGAACCAAATATAAAGCCAGGATGCTTTGAACAACAATGCTATATACAGTTTTTTCCCATATTAAGCTAAAAATCAAATCAATATTTTCTGCTCTCTCCCTTTAAAACATCACCAGTTCTCCACACAGGCTGAACTACAGCTTTACTGAGGCCTATAGATCTGAGAGGTCATGGCTGTGTGGGGGAAATACCATCTGCTGCACAGTTCGCTGTTGTACTTGTCACTGAAGATAATGTTTCATGATTCGGGTCTATGTTTGAGGTTTGTGCCACAGCATTTTGGATCACTTATAAGGCCTCTGGATCGTACTGCATGATGGGTAAAAATAAAATAAGACCACGAAGCCCCCAAATGAGAGTGTAGTGGCCTGCACGATGGGCGGTGGCTGCTAATGAGTCTAGACTGATGATGATGATGTCAGAGGGTTTGTCCTTGACTGGTCCACTGAGATGGTGTCAGCAGAGCAGCTTTACTAGAAGGCTTTGGACTACTGGCTTAAATCCAATTACTGCTGCTGGTAAATGCTTGCAAGAACGACAACAATGTAACCCCGAAGAGAAGTTGTGGCTGTCTATGACACTCAAAATCTCATTGTGAAATCAGCTGATGAAACTGAACTTCACCATAATATGAGCTGCAAATCTGTCTTTGTGGATTGTCAGATGCAAACCACTCAAAGCTGCAAGGCAATGTGGGGAGACCAAATTTCCTCTTTCTGAAACCATCTGCTGAAGTGCGTGCTCACAATCAACAGGAAGTTCTTGCATTCCCTCTGAGTGTACTCTCGGTCAGAGCTCAGATGCAGAACAAAGGCAGAGACACCCTGAGTGGGGGCTCGCCTTCAACACGAGCAGCGCTGAGAAAGTTAGCTGCTTAGGAGCGCAATCAATGAGCCTGGGCGTTAAGCAGGCAACACACTTGTGCTAACGCAGGTGTCCCAATGCCCTGCTTAACAATTCATAATCCCCTTTAAGCTGCGTGCATCACAAGGAACTTGGCAGCCCCCTACTCTCTATACTCCACTGTCTGCCCATTCAGATTATCAGTTATTCTTCTTTTGCAGATGATAAATCATTTGAAGCTTTTCTTACACATATTTTTCTCAATCAAACTACTTGACCTACTTTATAACCAACCACTGCAAATGAGTCATCGCACTGAAAAGATTATGACCAATCATTTTACTGGATTTGTCAGCCTCACTTGTGATGGTTGCTTTATTTTACTGGCAATTGCAGCTACAAATATGGATTAACATCATCCCACAAACATCTCATCTTCATCAGACGTTTGGAGCAGAGCCGGTAGAAGTACTTTATATTTTATTGTGATTTTATTTGTACTGCGATTTTAATGGAAAGCACTTTGGTGTACTTCGGTCTTAAAAATGTGCTATATAAATAAATTTTGATTTGATTTGAAGTGTATGAGGAAGTACACCACTGAAATATAGAGGAGAACTGGTTTGTGCACTCTGAATCGTTCTCATATGCAGAACAATTAAAGAGGTTTTATGAGTGAGTGACAGGATTTTTTTTTTCTTTCTGGGCTAGACGTTTCAAAAATATCTATGATGTATGGTGTCTAATAATAACAGTATGTCTTTATACATACTGGTGCTACGCCTTTACTCAATGAGGCACGCTGTCAAGGTACAGTGAACACGTGAAAAAGCATACTATTTCGGTTTTTACATCTACATCAAGTTTTCTCATGGCTGTTGCTTTGTTTCATCATACAGGCACTCTGGATTGTCCCTCTGTGTCACTGTCCACAAAGGGCCACTGTCTTCCTCTTCGTGCTAAATCGGTTTCAATAACAGTGGCAGTTTGTAGCCCAAAGCAGCAACTACTGCTTGGCTTCGAGCACCAGAAGAGGAAATTAGACTCAACTCGCTGCTAAGCATAGGAAGAACAACCCCCTAGGATCCGAGTTTCCATACAAGTTTCCATAATAGAAGCTGTTCGTACGTGTAGGTGGGAGGTAACTTCCTGGCTGAATGAATTGGATACTGTAATACCTTTAACTGGGTATTACTGGATGTGGGAGGATCCCATTCCCAAAAGTTTGACTTGCTGACTCAACAACTTCACTGAAAGGAAAAAAAACAACAACAACAACAAAAAAAAGCACATAATGCACAGAGTTAACCTAGCTGTATCCTCTTATCCTCAATATGGGGAGTTTCTGTAAGCCTATTCAGCATCAAAACTCAACAAAGAGTAAATATAGAAAAAGCAGCACTGTGGTTACAGGGGAATGCAGTAATAACGTGAAAGAGACTGGAATGGCTGGCATTTGATCTGGTGCATTCACTCGGCGCCAGATGTGGGGAGGCGGGAGAGAAAGTAGGTCAGAGGAGTGAGAGCTTCACGGCTGTGCTCTGCGGTCTGCCTTCCTGCCTCGGTGCTCATGACACACCCACATACATGCGCGCACCTACACATTCATGAATAATACACATAGTCAACAGAAAGAAATGTCACGCACACACACACACACACAAGAAGAAGCGATACACAGCAGTTGAAAGCTTCTGCTGACGGTCATGGTCTCTGCCCTTGACTGCAGGAAGTAAAAGCAGGGGACAGAGGGAGAAAGAGGGAGCGAGAGGTAGAGGACGGCTGAGCGAGTAGAGGGGTGTGCCGCGGCAAGACTGTGCAGTGAACTGGGACTCTGACCAAAGATTACTTTCTAAACACAGAGTTAAGGCACAGAGGTTAGTATAGGCTTACAAGCAGGTTTTATTTAAATACACACAGTTATATATAAATTAATGACTGACCACAAATAACTCAAGTATCAAACCAGCTTTTAAACCACAGCTGGCACTCATGACACCAGTTTTAGTTCACCAATACAACTTAAACACACTTTCTAACTTCAGATTGAGGCCCACCACTGCTGCAACGGTTTGATAAGGATCTCACTAGCTGAACAGGTCTCTGCAGTGTCTTATAAACACTGTAGCTATCATAATACACAGCCCTGAGGGCAGGAATCATACCAACATTTTGATCGGAAGAGCACTGCCTAAAATGTTCACATAGAAGCTTTAGCTGTTTGTTTCTTTTTAATGCATGATAAAACATTAAACAAAGGCATTTTCTGTGGAAGAGAAGAAGCTCCTTCAAAGCAGCACCTGTGTTGAATCAAAATATTTTCAAGAGATTTACTCTCCCGAGTTTCATTCAGCTGTGAGTCATAGTCAGTTTCCACAGTAGACTCAGTATTCCCACATGTGAAATTCTCTGGAGAGTTACCACGTTAGTGAGATCACCGTCTCGTCCAGGCACTGCTTCATTCGCCCCCATCTTGACTGCACACGAGCTCAGAGTCAGAAGGTCAGATTCACTAAACGCTGCCTGTGCAGCGTCATCAAGTCAGGTGGTTAACCCTGCAACCCAAACATTTGTGACTTTGTAACAAATGCAACCCAAACATTTGTGACTTTGTAACAAATGTTTGGGTTGCAGTAACAAGACATTTGTTGTTACTATAACAACACATTTGTTACTCTGTAACAAATGATTTCTTTTTAATTAGTTAATGCACCAAATGTGTTCTCAAATCACTTGTTTGAAAGAAAATCTCAGACTCCACTAGAGTATCATGCAGAAAAATGCAGCCAATCCCCATGGCTGCTCCAGAAAAGTAAAGTGTGGCTTTTTTGGCCAAAAAAATAACTTAAACGAGGGATCCATTACGAAAATATTTGCTTTAACTTTCCAGAGAATCTACTTAATAAACAGAAAAACTGAGCTAAAGGAATTGCTTGAGCGGAAACTTGAATTTAAGGCCTTTTATATGTGTGAAAACCTAACTCATAAATCATCCAAATGCACACATAAAGTGAAAAGCAGATGCTGAAGCTACACAAGACAACTCTAAGTGACAACGGCTCTATTCAATGAATCAGTTTCATTACGCCTGCAAACAAAGTTCCTTGAATAAATGCACAAATCTACAAATACTAATCTGCAGCATGCACCAACAACAACAAAATGATAGACAATATGATTATGCTACAAAAACTAGAGCTCATCTTTATCCTACAACAAGACAAGATAATGTCAAAGCACAAAGTACAAATCAATATTTTAATGATGCGTCTGTTGTTTTGGTTAACAAAAATATTAATTATCTTTAGTCCAGTGTATTTGCCTTAGTGGGAGCAGCACACCAACCCAATGAAAACCCCTGAGATCCCAATAAGCCAAAGGGGAAAACTAATTAAACACAAAATATTTACATTATTATTTTTAAGGTAGTTTAAATTATGTGCCGTTGTTTAGCTTCAGTGCAGTCTGAGAGCCTTTTTCACCATTTTCTCTCTTCCATTGCCATGTGTGTCAGCACAGAAGATACCATTACTCAAATTGATGACTGCCTACTCTAAAACCAAAGATGGATTAACAATGACAATCCCAAATGTCTTTAAGTACCCGTGTTAAAAAGATCTTGTGTCTGAATGTTCTTTAAGCTCTAGAATAACCTCAAAACTCGCTGAGATACACCCCGCAAAAAGTAAATCTCCAGAAACCACTGCGGCACAACTTTGGAAAATGACCAGAAGACTATAAGTAACAGCTTAAGTGGTATTTATGGTATTTGGCTATCCAGAGTGACGGACTGGTTATGCAACTCTACACAGATGTGCTTCTGTGTAGTCCGATTAAAAAAAAAAAAAAAAAAAAAAAAAAAAAGCAGCACACAGCCCAATGGGGATGACCCTCCACAAAGGATAAATCCTGCTTGGTTAAGAAGTTCTTCTGAACATGTGAGGAAAGTTCAACTGATACAGGGAGAAGTGCCAAACAAATTGAGAAAAAAAACACCATGAAAAGTAGAGGTGGGAATCACCATACATCCCACGATATGATATTATTGCAATTTTTTAAAATATTTTGCGATATTCAGATTCTGTACGTCAAGGTAAACTTTATCAATATTCATTTTATCTAATATCAAAGTCTCACACTCAGTCTTTCTCTCATTTCAGTCAGTTTTACTGTTGACAAACTGAACGGTTTGTATTACAGTCTAGTCCAACTTAACTGAATGCAACCATCTGGTACAATTATAGCTATTCTGAACTATGAAATTTATGATAACTATGCAGCCCATTCAGCAACTGAAGAATTTGAAAGTAAATTAAAACAAAATATAATTTTACATTAAATAAAAAAAGTTTTAAACTTAATTAAAATAAAACATGTCTTAAATTAAAATAAGTAAACTGTCATGTTTATTGCTGCCAAAAAAAAAGTTAAACACATTTGGACAGTGAAGGAATGTCAGGATTCTTGCTCAGAAAAAGGAGCTGATCAACATGCTCTGAAGTCAGAGCATGTTCCATTCCACAAAAACTTTTTTGTAACAAAATATTGATTTCTGCTGTCCCTGTATCGATACATTATTAGCAAACAAAATATCACGATACTACACAGTATCGATTTTTTCCCCCACCCCTAATGAAAAGCAGAGGTAGTGACTGCAGTGGACAGTTTTCATCTTTTTTAACATTCTCTTTTACTTTACTACAATCCTGTTCTTTGTATAATAAAGCTGTGTTCCATCTGAAGGGAAGTCTGAAATCCTGAGTTCCCTGTCGTACTTTTCAGCTGGAACACCCCCTCAAATCGGACTTCCTACTTGTAAAGTTGGAGCGGTTCCACCAACCCCAACTTTAGTATCAACGTTGGCAAAAATGAAAGCAATAGTAAAGTAGTAGAAAAGCAGTAAAACTATAGAGCTTGTAATGTGTACTAGCGCTGTTGTGCATTTGTGGCTTACAAAATAAGCCATACACTGAATACCAACCAGACTTTATTTGTAAATGAGCAACGGTGATGTTCTGAAGTGCAAAAAACCAAAACTAAACAGAAATTTGCTGTACACCAAGTACTGCTAATGAGTGCTCTACCATACGCTATCGAGCAAAACAAATGCTCTTTTCTGACTTGACTCTGATTTTCTGAGATGAGAGCTAAGCTAAACTACCAATAACCACATGAACATGAAGACAACTATCCCACAGACCAGCTGTCTGTGACACTGCCCCGTGGTAAAAGTATAGACAGCTGCAACAAGTAGAAAACTGTCTGCAAACCTATGCCCAGAATTTGCACAGAACAATCTCACAATCATGCCAGTGTCTTTAGTTATCTTTGGAACTTGCATGTTAACAAGGCATAAGGTTTCCTTTCCCCTACATCTATATTTTTATGGTTTCATAAAAGGCTGAAGAAGCACTCAGAAAAAATAAGGTGGATTATTATCTATTGAAGGAATATATTTATACCAGTTCCATCGATCCATCACGTCTGGTGGTCAAAACTAGGCATGACATGATGAGGGTGTGTATTTCCCAAAATAAACAAAGCTCCACATTTCTTAAAGTGACACATTCGCATTCTTGATTAACTGCAAACAGGTTATCTACGAGTCAGTTCATCATACTATAATACAACGTGATGCACGGAATTCACAGCGGACGTTTGAAACTAATGGACAATGGACTCATGTTAGGAGTCCTGCACAGAGAAACCCAGCAAAAATCTACTGTGTGTGCTATTTATAAAATGTGCCATTTCAGGTCGGTCACTCAGTGTCACGCAATGCCCTCTGAGCCACAATTTTAGAAGGAAGCAGCAGTGGCATTGCAGCGTGAGAAGTTTTCTACCTAATGCAAACTGCCGGGTGACCACACAATCAAAACACAGCCCAGTGCTCAGTTCATTTCAAGCCAGTAAATGTAACACAACCAGAGTCAAACAAACACCACACAAAAATTACTCATACACACAGACTCAGACACTAATAAGATAGTCATGAAACAGCCAGAGGTGCACACAAAATCATTTCGCCTCACACCACACGGACAGGCATAATCCCATGCCTAAACACACCTTTACTGTTCACAAAGACAGGACGATTAGAGGCTCAAGTGAAATGAAGCTGAGGTGTATCTCATGTCTGAACTCATCTGTTCCTGCTCACCAAGCAGTGTGACAGCTGTGGAGATGGCACCATGCATCATTTGCACAATACAAACACAACCACATCGGTGGCTGTGCTGACAGGGTGCACCAAGTTTTAAGCTGATCACTCCCATATCAGATACTGAATCAAACAGGCGTGAATGTAAAAGAGATGCAAATAAAGCAGACAGTTAGACTCTCTGACACACCTCTGTTTGCATGTCAGCCTCGGAGCTGAAATCATAAAATATCTGCAGGGCAGCAAAGTAACTACAAAACAAAATATGCTTTGTAGGGCCATGTGCACTGCAAACACTGTGATTCCTATTAGCCAGAATGCAAGCTCACTGGAAATAAATCACAGGAACAGAAGGTGTCTTTCCTACCCCCCTCACTTCTCCTTACACAGAAATAATTTGATTATTATATTACGGGCTCAAATAATCTGTTTAGACCATGATCCTACTTATCTGTCCTCAGGTTTATTTTAGCACAAAACAGCTGGAAGAGCTACTAAAAATGACTCATTGAACTCCCTGACTGGGTAACCTTACTCTTATAATAGAAAACAAAAGAGATAGTGGGATTAGGACATAAAAACAACAAATCAGAAAACAGTTGATCACAGAGTGGAAGTGAAACAAGCTATAGAGACTCATACTGACACTCTTGTCAAGGAAAACAAAAGGATGGCCTGTCTGATTCGAATATAAGTGGAATTCCCCGAGCCTTTAACAGCACATCCTTCCTTTAGATCTCAGCACTTACTGCTTCTGGTGCAGCCACATCCTGTGGCGACCATCAGTCTGCCTCACAAAGCAGGATTAGTAGGTTAACTATCTTAGAGGTTAAACCATGCTGAACCAAAACAAGTCAAACAAAAAACGTCTAATTGTATGAGTCACCAATTCTACAGAATAAGGAAACAGAGAAACAAAACCCATTGTAAATGTTACATATCATATTGTTATTTCTCATATCTGTATTTTTATTTAAATACAAACACCATATTGTAATATGGTTGTAATATGATTTTTTATGTATTTAGAGATAAATAAAAAAAGGCTTAAAATAAATTGCAGAAATAAAGAAAGAACTTCCTCAAATGTCTCACTGTGGGTATAAAAATAGACCGTCTCTTATCGTTGCAAAAAAAAAAAAAAAAAGCAGGAAGTTGTACTGATCAGGAACTATAATAAAACTGCAGCAGTGGTGCTACTTTGATGTACACCATCCACCTAAACATCAGTCAACAGCAAAACTTTAATTTAGAAATTTTTTTTAGCTGAAAACCCACAAATAATAGAAACTAACTAAAATACAGGGAAGAAATAAAGATTACAGACTGAAAAAGATGCAGGTCAAAACTCAATACAGCGACTCTTTCTATAGCAATTCACATATTTTCTTGATTGCTGATCCAATTCTATACAACTGCATTATTTTCACCTGTAACGCATTTACTTCTGTTCTTGGTATTGAAAAGTAAGCGTTTTACTTTGCTGACCCTTACTTTTTGAAGCTGATTTTCCTCCCAGGGATCAATAGTGTCAATGTAATGTGTTTAACAAATAAAAGTTTACTAAATGCTTTAATTACCCAGCATTTTATTTGATAAAGGTAGACGTGAGTAGCTGCTTGTGTGAAGTCAAAGTGAAACAGTCTGGGCTGACACCAATATCTGATAACCATTTTGTAAGACTGGTTTACCAGAGTTGCCAAAGTCCGATCTGAAAGCAGATAACAAAGTCTACCAAAGTTGAGACATAAACAAGACGAGTACAACTGAAACTAACAGTCAAATCACATGAAAATAAAAACAGCAACCGAATTTCAAACACAACTTTCTTAATCACAAGCAGCATTTACCAAAAAAAAAAAAGAAAAGAAAAGAAAAGAAAAAGAAAGAAAGAAAGAAAGAAAGAAAAAAAAGTCTCATAAACAAGCTATGAATATCCACCAAGGGGGTGCAAGGCTTCTGCAAGTAAGATCAAATCTGAGATGCAAACCCCCACTAACACTCTGAGTCAACTAACCGAGAAAAAAACCCCCCAAAAAAAAAAAAACACCCAATTAAAAAAAACAAGAATTTCAGCAAAGGATCTTGAGTATTTGTGGGCAAGTCAGCTCATGACCAGGCTGACTTCTGAAGACCACAGACCTGCTGCTAAAATGCAGTCTAACACTGCTGCAGTGGTATTTCAGCACTAAATACTAAATTTCTCTAGATGATATATATGATAAAAACAAGGCATTTTTGGCTTAAAACATAAAAGATAGTGGTTATTCAGGCATACTGAAATGAAGGGTGATAGGACACAGCTGATGTCGACAGTTGTTACCTGGTAAAGCTGGTGGGGTAGGAGGGGGAACTTGAGAACCCCTCACCAGCCCTCTGGACTAATGAGTTGTTACCAATACCCTGGCCTCGGTTCCAGATCCCACCGATGGTCGTTACTGGGAGAAACAGGCTGGAAACTGGCTTCTGCTCATTCTGCAGCGGAGTATCACTGCTCAGTGTGTTCACACCAAAGTGGTAGGTCTGTCCTCCTGAAGTGCTGACCCCACAGACTGAGATGGCGTTAGTCCCAGCCATGTCTCCAGAAGCCGTGCCGCTAATTTGGCAATAACTCTGTCCTCCAGAGGTCTTCTCCTGTTTAACCACACCTGGGGTGCAGAGCTGGATGAAGTCTGCATCTTTTTCTTTTTTCACCATTGCAGACAAAGTGGTTGTAGGGGATAGTGAAGTAGTTGTGGATATGGTAGGGCTGGATAGATCTGGACTGGTCACACTGTTGCCATTAAGGGCAACAGGCACTGCCCCAGTCGTGTTACTGCTGTCAACTACAGCAGGTTTTATGTCCCTCTCGGATGTCACTCCAAGCAAAGAATCATCTGCAAGAGAAGACAAAAAAGCATCATCCCCTACATAAAAATCTGAAGGGGACCCAGAGAGGTCAAAGTCCTGCAGCAGATCCAGAGTGTTGTCACTGAACAACTTTTGGTTCACGTCCATATCTTTCCCAATGGGCTCAAAGGCATTATCAAGGTCAATTGGGTCCTGCTCTCCTTTATCCAAGGAGAAATCCTCCGTTTTCAAAGGGAAGAAGTTGGGATCTGATCCCCCAATTAGCGAATCCATGGAGGACTGGGTGATGTCTGCCATACTGGCATCCAACTGGGACAAATTTTCTGATAAGGTTTGATGACCAAAAGTCGTCTGCGTCTGAAGTAACTGCTGGTGCTGGGGTCTCTGATCTTTGGTCAATCCCCGGGGCTGTGGACTGTCGATCAACGAGCCTACGGTGGCAGTGACAGAGGCAGAGGTGAGCTCCTCAGGAAGGGTGTTGTTGTTGAGGCCGTTGGGCACCTGTCCTGGCTGCATCAAAGAGCTGGATGGAAGAACGACAGAGGCGGGAGAGGTGACAGACATGGCACTGTGAGGAGCTACTCTCAACAGACCTCCCTCCTCGGGGCTTTCAGTATAGACCAGTTTGCTTAAATGGTCATCTCTTCTGTATGCTATCTTCTTCACTCCACCTTTATCCATCTTTAGAGGGGAGAGGAGACAGACAGCGATAAGATACAGAGTGCAAACACAGATAAATGTGCAGAAATGCTACGGAGTTGGATAATAACACATGCACAGAGCAGGTAACTCCAGTTATGTACAAGACCAGAGGAAAGTTGCCTGATCGCGCCTGATACTCAACGAACTGCAACCGCTAACTACGCTAGCTATTAGCACAATATTGACATGAATGCACACATCTCGACCTCTTATCCACTGCAATTAAAGCAAACACACACCTCGCGAATTAGACTACACACTGTATGCAGAGACTGGTAAAGTTAAGACAAGTTTAAGATTTCCCAGCGGTAGCTTCTTGCTAACTGTTGACATGCTAGGTAGCAATAGGCTAAAGTCGTTGACACTAATATTAGCCTTCAAGCTAACGCAGTCCTTACAACGGCTGCTTTAGCATTAACTGAACCAACTAAATGTGAATAATGTATCGTATTTACCCTTGAAATGAGTGGTTGCAGATATCTGTCCACAGGTCGCCTGTCAACATTGTTTTGGTTGATACACCCTGATTGAGTCTGCTAACATTACTCCTGTCGCGGCGTATCGTCTCTACATTCCGACATCAAATGATACAACACACCCAGCCTCGGCGTTTTTTCAGCCGCCCAAATCAATCTAGCTGTAGATTTGCATGCAAAAGGTGAGATTGGTAACTACACTGATTGCCAGCTATCCCTTAGGAAAGTAGGCGCTAACCTCTAAGAAAAACATACAAAATGGAGAACTGGAAGAGGCGGTTCCATGGCTGACCTGCTTTACTACATGCAGCCCTGCCCGCTGCTGGCCGCACCGGGGAACTGCAGCTGAAGTTCCGATTTAAACTTCCAGAAAAAAAAAAAAAAACTATAAAACTGAGTCGATCAAATATAAGAAAATGGGTGCAGAACGACAGTTTGGTTTTTTTGTTTGTTTGCTTGTTTTAATTACTGAATCAGAATTAGTGCCACAGTTACAGCAAAGTTCTGCTTTCTTGTACAGTTAATTATGTTTTGCGTGTGTTTGTGTGGGTGGGTGGTTTTTGGTGGAGGGTGGTATTCGTGGTTGCAAGAACATTTCCTCTCAGTTTTAAAGATTTAAAGAGTGTTTACTGGTGTGTAAACTCAGGTATGATGAAACACTGTGTTTATTAGTGTACTCCTGCAATATCTGTTCACTTTTTTGTTTTTTTAAATTGAACCCATGTTTTATTTGTCCAAATGATTGAACCTGATCCAATATAAGTTACACCTAACGTCAGATTGTTATAAATATTCTAGAATGCTTGGGCTTAGTAGTTAAATAAACGAATAACTCATATCTAGAGATGCAATTTCCTGGTTTAATTTGTTTACCGCCCTCTAGGGGCTACAAAAGGGAACTGTGCGTGTTAGTTTTTATTAGGTAGGTTAATAGTTAAGCTGTTATTAATGGGCGTCATCAATCAAAATATTCATGTTGAAATTTATTATGAAGCAAGAAAAAGATAGTTACCAAAAAACTAAAAGACAGTTGCTGCACTGCTTATGCAAAAAGCTGCAAAACACATATTGGCCCTAAAAAAAAAAAAAAAAAAAAAAAAAAAAAAGCCGGTTCACACTTCTGCCTTTTTATGTGGAAATACAAGTGGATGAAAAGTGGGCGGGAGAAGAGGAAATCGTGTGAGGCAGGTTGTTTGTGCATGGGGACAATAATTCTGCAGAGAGGATCAGTCCTATATTATTTTCCCCTCTAAAGGCTGCACAAGAGTGCATAAATTCAATGCCTGTCAGTAAATTTGCACAGTAAAAGAGCAGCGTTTAACGAGTGAACGGGGACATTCATCACCGAGCATACGTGTGTATTCAGATTTACAAACGAGTCTTAAATAATTTAA
This sequence comes from Diplotaxodon limnothrissa, assembly GCF_057381915.1. Taxonomy (NCBI): domain Eukaryota; kingdom Metazoa; phylum Chordata; class Actinopteri; order Cichliformes; family Cichlidae; genus Diplotaxodon; species Diplotaxodon limnothrissa. Next base: position 29,423,655 of record NC_140597.1, on the reverse strand, counting down.
AAGAGATATTTTGTGCATGCAGTGCGAGCTGACCTGCTTCAAAAAAATCTTTTGTCCAATCAGCCCACACCACAGATTACAATGCACGAGCTTCCAAAGCCCACAGCTGAGAATTTAATGTTACAGCTCATACAGATTACTTCACGCTCAGCTGAGAGACATATTGTCTTACATTATTCATGCTGAAGTTGCATGAAATTCAATCCCTTTCAAAAGATAGAATCTAACCTGGGAGCTCTGCACGAACAGGAAATAAAGTGAAGACAGGAGGCAGGGAAATTGGCTTTAATGGGAGGATGAGTGAGATGAATAAGAAATAGGATCTATAGCACACACAGGAGGAGAGTCATCCCCAAGTACATTTTAGGGAATTAACTCCAAGTCGTTCTGTTATACAAGTCAAACATCGCCCTATCTGCACATGTGCAACTGCAAACAACCTGCCTTATACAGTAAACTACACCGTATGATGCTATTCCTTATCTATAGTGGCGTGCGCTTCAGTGTGGAGGGCGCACAAGCCTCAAAACATCAGGATATAATTTCAAATGTAAGCAGCAAAGCCCTCACATGACAGAAAAGGAGATCAGTATGCTCACTGTAGCTCTAAATCCCCACTGTTTGAATCCCACTCAGTCCCCTGCGGCTGCTTAGCAACCCCTCTCCAGCACAATATACTCCGAATTAACAGGGTAAAGCGTGACCGCTGCCTCCTCACAACCACGAGTCAAGGGTGCTCTCCCATCACCAACGCCTTCTCTCAGCACTGCAGCAATAAAAGCCGCGGCTTTATTACATCGTGGATCCAAAACCAAAACAACATGAAAAGCAAACACGAGACACGAAACAGTGTGAAACGTGGTTGGGGGCTCCGTGTGATGTGGACAGCAAGATTTATGGGATATTTCACACACAGCGCAAACAGGCAAGTACGTTTCAACTTGGTATCACAGATTCGGGTGATTGTGAACCCTTGAATGGCCCTCTCTCCCCATTTAAATAATTTCTCCTACACACATCTTATATTATGCACAATATATACAACAGGAGCTTGTGACCTACATAGAAATGCACATGCAGATGATGACATGCGCTGTCAATCCTTCACCTCTGCTTTGCACCTCACATTATCCAAACTCGATTTTCCACCCCAAGAAAACTTGGCTTCAGCGCAGTGTACTCTGATGACTCTACGGCAAATTCACTGAGCAGGCCTTAAGCACTATCACACGTCCCCAAAACCTCAGCCCCCCTCTGCTGCTATATAATCCAGAATAAAATGACTCAGTAATGAGGGTTCCAACTCTATAAACCGCAGGGAGAGCGCACTAAACGGAGACTTCGTTATGATATACATGTTCAATTACCATTATAACACGTGCAGAAAAAAGTAAAAGTGTTCATTAATGCATTTCTTAATATTTTTTTTTAATTAGTTCCTTTGGTAAAGAGATCAGTTTCACCGTGATGTCTGACCCTGGTGCTCAAAGGTTCAGTCAGAGTGCCGCTCAGATTCTAATTATTGCTCACTCAGCTCGAGTTTTCAAGCGTAACACCGGACAGGGGTGTAGTTAAGAGTGTAGATCACGCGCAGCTGTCACACACGACGAGCTTTCAAGTGACACAGCGACACCTTACCCCACCTCATCCATCTCACTGTCACGGCGAGTGAGGTGAGCCGTGTGGAGGTAATGAAGGAGGATCCAAACGCAGGCAGTCGTGAAGGTGTGAAGGTGGTTTATTGAGCATGAAAGTAAATACAAACGGCAAAGGGAGCTATGACTAACTAGACTGGGAACAAACTAACTACAGAACACGAACCTGAACATGAGCAGAAACACTTGGCGGTTGACAGCAGGGAAACACACAGATGACGCAGGGTGGAATACACAGACGGACCAGCAACTACAATGACGGCAGACATGACTTAAATACACAGAGAATCACAGGGGAATTACACACAGGTGGTGGACACAGCTGGGAATAATCAACAAGACGAGACAAAGGTAAAACTGAACACACTCACATGAGACGCAGACCATCACAATAAAACAGGAACAAGCAACCATCACACTAAGACACAAACTCGACATAGAGAGACAGACAGAAAATGGCACATGGAGCTAGACAAATACTAAGCAGACACAACTGAAGAACAAATCCTAAACACCACAGAAACATGAAACTCAAATAATAAACATCATCATAATCAACACTACAAGAGAACAAGAAAACAATCCCTGATGCAAACTAAAACCAAAACATAATAAAACTCAAACTACTGGGTCCGACGGACCCAGAACCGTGACACTCACGGGATAAGCACGTCAGCTAAAAGTGTTAAATGTAAAAGGGGATTAATCTGTGATCTTAAAATTGCGTCACACCTCATCGCCAGCTGCACGTCGCCCGTGGCCGTATCAGAATTTCATGAAAAATTGCACAGATCCCCCCCCCCCTCTCCCTCTCTCTCTCTCTCTCCAATCATCCCGCTTTGCGTCCATCAGCTGAAAATGTCATTTTCCTTTAAGATGATGTAAGACATTACTACACGGGACGATTTTTTCCCATTCTCTCTCTCTCTTGCACAGCTTGGAGCAACGTTATCTTGAGCCTGCCGTCGGTCCAAACATTTCCGCACTCAGCAGTTTGGAGAGATGGATGCGCGCAGGAATCCCATCCTCCTCATCTGTGCGAGAAACCTCCTCGCGCATTTCAGTATCTCAGGAGCCGGGAGCGTGGCAGCAGAGCGATGAGGTGCATGCACATTTGTTTTTTTTAATTCTTTATTTGAGTTTATCTGGCTGAACTGAGGGACAAACGCAAACCAGTGACGCTCTCCACTGAAACTTGAGCGGAGATGTATTCACTTTTTTGTGCTGTGAAATTTCTGAGTGAAGTGAGTATATTACATTTATCTGGAATCAAACTAGCAAATCAACGGGGTGGATGCGTGTAATTCGACGCTGGTTAGGATAATCGATTCCATTCAAAAGAAAAAAGAAAAGGATGCATCGTGGTGGGTAGGCACGTTTACGCACGGGGTTAAAGGATGTACTGTAGACACACCTTGGGATTGTTCTGTCATGAGATACTGGATGCGAGTGCTGCAGCTTGCATCGAGACTGTGTGTTAGCTCTGAGCGCATCGGCACCGTATGCAGCTACACCCTACACCCTGAACTTCTGGGACGTTTGCGCTCCGTGATCGAGACTCGGATTTCTTACAGGATCGGACAAAATGGCACTGAGCGAAAACTGCAAAACGCAACCCACAAAGGAGCAAGGCTCGGTGCAAAACCCTCCATCGGATGTGATTGAGCTAAACGTGGGTGGGCAGGTGTATTACACTCGTTATGGTACACTGGCAAGTTTTCCAAATTCTCTACTTGGGAAGCTGTTCTCTAACAAGAAGGGGTCCTCGAATGACTTGTCCCGGGACCTCAGAGGACGCTATTTTATAGACAGAGATGGGTTTCTGTTTCGGTATATCCTGGATTACCTTAGAGACAAGCAAGTCGTCCTCCCTGATCACTTTCCTGAAAGAGGAAGGTTGAAAAGGGAGGCGGAATACTTTCAGCTGCCAGATTTAGTCAAACTTTTGTCATCCGAGGACTCAAAACTATTCGCAGACGACTTGTACTACAGCGATTTGGATGATGCGTCGCAGGGCAGCGACCAGAGGTATTATCCCTCTTACTCCTTTGACAGGAGGTACGGCTACATCACGGTCGCCCTCAAAGGCGTTTGCGCAGCGGGAGGCAGAGAAAATCAAAGTGATGCCAAGGCCAGAAAGTTACCGAGAATCTTCATTAGTAGCAGAATTGGCTTGGCGAAAGAAGTGTTTGGAGACGCCCTGAATGAGAACAGGGACACGGACAGACCTCCGGACCGATACACCTGCAGATTTTACCTCAAGTTCAGACACCTGGAGAGGGCGTTTGACATGCTGTCAGAGAGCGGCTTTCATATTGTGGCCTGCAATTCGTCCCTGACCACGTCCCCGATCGCTCATTACCCGGATGACAGGGTCTGGTCCAATTACGCACAGTACATCTTCTACCGTGAGTGAAGATTTATTCCCACTCTGTTCTCTTAGAAGTGCTAACAAGCTGAGCTGGAGGCTTTCTGACCTTCAGGAGTAATCATAAGGCAACCATCACCAAAGTAAAACACAAACAACCCCAAATACGAATTAAAAATAAAGAAAACAAACGATTAAACAGGAACTAATGCCCTCCCCTCTCGCCCCCTCTAATAAATCCACATCCACATGTAATGCCTATCAGGAAGGGTTTTTTTCACATGAAAAGACCATCCTGCTAGTTTGCCACACGACAGTCAGTGTGATTTGAAGATTTACAAGGGTTGCTCACACCGCCAGGAGGCACGGTCGGATTGCAGCATTATCCTTTTAAATATTTGCATCCCTTACAGTGACTGACTTAAAACATGTGTTCTGGGTCCGAGATAAGAGGCAAACCTGCCTACGGCCCTCGGAGGAGTTGAGTCACAATGCTGCTACACTTAAAGTACACATGCGTCATGCGTAAACATGTCTTATTGCTCACATTTTTGCCAGCCGCTGGGCAATGAATAATATAGCACCAGCGGGCGGGGGGGGAAAACACATGGATGCTGCTACTGCCGCTTGTCTTGAATCAGCTTGTCTTTTCTTTTCTTTTTTTATTTGGAGACAAAGTTTGTTCATCAGCAAATAACCTAATTAGCTGCAAATATGGCTTGTCCCGTTGCGGAGGGAGGAGTTGGAGCATATGGCCAATTAAAAAGCACTTTGTTCATTATTCTGAACGGCTCCCCTTAGAAGAGCTGAATTAAATCCAGTTGGTGGGTCAGAGTTGGAGGTGCAAGGTGGACTGAGGAAGACATGACATATGGTTTGGTAATGATTTACCAATAGCTTTGTTAATACGAGGTAATTATCACAGAGGGCTCTGCCTTGACCTGAGAAAACATCCAACCAGGCAGCTAGCAGGGTTTTCCTGAGTCATTCAACATTCTGGAGCACAACAACATATGGTGTAGGTGTTCACCCCATTCCCCATTAAGAAACACTGTTCTGGGTCATGGGACAGCAGGAGGTGGAGAGAAGGTGGGAAGAGACAGAGGAGAAAATAAGAGCGAAGAGCAAAAACGGGAAAAGAGAGGCACAATGTAAGAAGCCAAGCTGAAGTGAAGGGAAGAAAGGGGAGGCTGGCAGATGGAGGAGAGAGCTGCCGAGCGGGAGGGATGAGGGAGTAAAAGTTGCATGAGACCTGGCCATGGGGAGAAAGAACTGAGGCAGAAAGAAGAGAGAGGCAGTGGGAGCAAAAATAGATTAAAGTAAGGATCAGACAGGGAAGTTCATTGAGGCCGTGGGAGCGGGGAAGGGGGGGAAAAAAAGAAAAAAACGGGGTGGTAAAACATGGAAGCACAGGGAGAGACAGGCTGGGTTTTCATTAGAAGACAGTGGATGAGGGGATAGCACAAGGATAGATAGATAGATAGATAGATAGATAGATAGATAGATAGATAGATAGATAGATAGATAGATAGATAGATAGATAGATAGATAGATAGATGATAGGGTGATGTATAGGCACATCAAAGGTAGACAGGCGGGACAGGGCTTTCTTCACAGCAGCACAGCGGCCTGCATCCACTCTCAAAACTAATACTGTAACCTGATTCTAAATGTGGGACGCTGGCTGGCCTAGGGCAGGTAGTCCTAAGCTAAGAATGCATGTAGACAAGTGCACCTTCGGGGATGGCAGAAAACAGATGTGCTTTGTTGTTGTTTGTTGTTTTCAGCTGAACATTTTACTGCTCTCTTTTTATATACTCTCTCCTCCTTCTAACAGAGACTCACATAGTGGGGAAAATGGTCAGAGGGAGGATGGGTTTGTTGAGTCTCTAAGAAGAGCAATCCAGCGCGGTAAGAAAAAAAAGAAAATGGAAGAAAAAAAAACGGAGGACTTCCTTCCAGCCTGTCAGTTTCTTAGCATCATCCGTGTTGCTCTTCTTGTTAAATGCGTCAGTTGTTTTCTGGCTCCACTGTCTGGCAGCATTAGTGTGGACTCCACATATTCATAATCTTTTCTGTTAACAGTCAGGGGACTTTTTCCTCTCATCATGTTAAGACACTCTTATCTCAGTTATTGTCATCCTCACCTGCGCTGTAGAATATGCTGCCAGCTTCTCCTCAAACTAAAACAAATGATATTTTCATCTAAAAGGGCAATCTCCTCAGGAGGCTGCAGCCATGATGAATGATTCACATTTAGCCAAGCATGACTTGGACACCTTTTGAATAAACAACTGAAACTGCTAATGAACACACAGAGCGAACAGGACTGGGATCAGTACTTTGCTTTTAGAGGCTCATCCGGTCAACCGGGATCTTGCTTTGCAAGTTAGTCGTAATAGCAAGACAGTAAGGTGATTGAAGTCATACATAAAAAGTCATCATGAGATGAAAAATATCAATTATTTAAAATCCCAAGTCAAAACTGTGCAATTTAAAAGCTAAAAATGATTAAATCATAAGTAAAATATTTGATAAAAGTCAAAATTATAGCTTACTTAATCAAAATGAGAAGAGAAAAAACAGAAAAAATGGGAAAGATCATAAATTTTTGAGTGAGGAATTTAAATGTGGACGTCGTCATATTCTGACATTTTCAATTACACCCTGTGCAGAGAAATTTGACTCAGTACATCAAAATATTAACCTACTTTGAGCATTTTAATTATATCATTACACACTTTTCACCCCCCTCCCTTTGACTTGCAGAAATGGCCTTATATAAGCGATTCTGTCAAGTGACATCCCAGGCAGAGACGTAGGTTGTTTAGCATGATAGACATGTTTGCTGTTTTCCACTGGTAGTGACAACATTATCGTTGTAGTGATTAAAAACTCTAACTTCCCAGCTGGCAATTGGGACCGGTCCCCTCACTGCTAATTATCTCCGGGGAAAGAGGGGAGTGCTGCTGCTAATTAAAAAGCAATCTGTGATCCCAAAATATTTCCTCAACTGCCGTCATCCACCGAGGAAGAAAAAAAACAAACTCCCTATTTAAAGAGACACTCTAGGCACCATTACACCATAGGAGAACTTTCAGGCAATTCATAAATGAAAACTAGCTGTCATCTTGGACTAAATATCATCCTAGCCTGCTCATCGGCGAAACCAGAGACATGCTCATCTTTCCCACTTTGAAAGAGCGGTGCAGAGAGCCTTGTCAAAATGGGAGATTTGTACAGTAAAGATGGAGGATGATTGTACTTCCTCTAGTCTGTTAATATAACTGTGCAGTCTTCATTTAAGCTGTGAAAGAGATGATGTTTGCCCATAATGGCTCCTGAACAATGGCCACAAATCGGCAGGGAGAGACAGTGAAAGTAATCAATTGCTTGGGCGTAATGGAGGCAGAGATTGGACCGTCCCTGAGCTCCCACGGAGCCTGGTTGGAGTCTGGATGGATTGGCAGTGCCTACAAGAGATGGATGGTGTTCCCATGAATAACTCGTACACGTCTTAAAGAGCACCTGGGCGGAAAAATGGTTGGAAGCAAGGCGAGGTTTGTGTGCATGTGCCATTTTTTTCCATCTCCCAAAGGTAACCGAACTTTGTGCGTGACATCAGCTCACGCAGGCAATCTGCTCCACCCTGGGAGTAAAGTATGAGTTTATTAAATATCTCAAAGGGAAAATCGAGTCTTTGAAATCAATCGCTCTTTGAAAGATTATGTTGTGGCCTGTTTTGCGGCCCTGCCGCATGGTTTCTAAATGTTTGACCTTCTACAAGCTTTTACGATTTCTACCCAGTTTTAACCTAATTTTCCTACAACACAAAGAGCTAGAACCCAACATGAAAGCTGGAATTGTTCATGTTTAAGACTGTCTGTGCATACTGATTGTCCTCTGGTTTAAGTATACTGTAACACAAGTGTGTGACAAACTAATAAAGATTGTCATTGATGATGGATTTTAATCAGTCTTAAGCAAGTTGTACACTGAAATGAAAAGACTGGTCAAGCTTCAGATTTTAAACTTTGTTGCTACTTACCATGTTTTACTTCAGACAAACTGAAAAAAAAAATTTGAGTACATATTTAGGTCTTCACATCACTTTTTTACCGAACATATATGCAAATAATCACATTTTTAATAACTGCCGGGAGGTTTCGTGGTGATATCTACATGTATTAGTTAGAAAAATTGCCATAAAGTGTGTGAAATTCTACAGTGCATAACTTTAAATGCTGTTTACTTGGAAAAAAGTTCATTCTCATACTCTGAGCCAGAAAGAAACCGTTCCAGTTTTATTCCCATCTTTATTCCGAAGGTCATTACACATGGGCTGTATTCATACATCATTCATAGCCTGATTTATAGAACATTTTGTTCCAAAAAAGATGGTGAAAATCTATTTTTTTTTCTAGCTGTTTAGAATTTCTTTTCTGTTTTATTGAGTAATAAAACCCCAAATTCCCTCTGTATAGACCCTACAGTCTATATCAGCAAACTGAAACACAACTTTTTTAGCTGACTTCATCCAATAAAATATATTGTTGTTCTGAAACATTTTGTGCACACTGCCTGGGATTCAGACATAATCGTTAACCGTTAATCAGCTAAGCAGGTTTTATGATTGTATCTAACCCTTTTCTCATATTTCTCTGAAGACTCTCCCCCCTTAATGGAATTGTGCAGGCAGCACTTACACAGAAGTTATTATTTTGGTCTCTGCTTCTGCTATTTCTGCTCTTTGAATCTGCTGGAGAGCAGGTATAACAGCTCTTTCTGTCTGACATTTAACACCTTTACGATCCCTCCAGAGATACTTAATGGCTGCTCGGGTGTGAAAGTCTTCACATTATGGACAGGACTGAGTGTTTTCTGAAGAAAAGGGGATCCCCTGTGTTGGTATGCAGAAGGAGACCGTTGTATATTAGTCACTGGCATGTTATAGGTTTTTTGAAGGTGTGTGGCATTCTGCAGTCACCAACCAGTTCATTGGGTTGAACTTTTGCCTTTAGAACATTTTTCGTGCCATAGACAGATCTGGTGACTGTGGAAGTCATTTGAGTACAGTGAACCCTTTGTCAAGTTCAAGGAAGCAGTTTGAGATTATTTGAGTTCTGTGACATGAAAATCCTGCTGCAAGCAGCCATCATGGATGAGTACACTGTAGTCATAAAGTGATGGACATGGTCAGCAACAATACTTTCGGCTGTCTTTTTTTAAAGACATTTTAAAGACTTTATTTAATCTTGTTACAGCAGCACAAGGGTCAGGAAGAAAAAGTGAATTAGAAACATATTATAAAAAAATAAGATGAAATAGGTATAATAGTGTACAAAAATACGTACAAATATGCACAAATTGTTACTATATCGAGTAAGACCCTGTATACTCAATGCTCATGTGGAACTAAGGGACCGAAAGAGTACCAAAAAGTCCCATTGTTCCATTTTGACGAGCCCGTTTGAACTGTAGCCTCAGCTTCCTGTTCTTAGCTGATGACACTTGCACTTGCTGTGGTCTTCTGCTGCTATAACCAATCTGCTGCCATGCCATGTAGACGGTGTCTACATGTCTAAATACACCTAGCTGCTGACATGTGATTGACTAATTTGATATTGGAGGTAACAAACAGTTGAATGGGTGTACCTAATAAAGTGGCCAGTGAATGTAGTTGATAAAGTATGCACAGTCTCGTACTCAAACTCATTGTTCAGTGTACTTTCTTAGATTTCCCTCTTTGACTAAAACCAACCTGACAGGGAGAGGGACCACAAACCCCTACCCCCCAAGTTCTCCTGAGGCATCATTTAAGGGATGAATAGAGCACTGCAAACTACTCGGGACACGTCCTCCCTTCATCTCGCTTCATTAGTGCTTGTGCAGAAGAGGGGTGTGGCTCTGGGTCAGAGGACAGGCCTACAGGGAGAGGCTGATATAGACATTTCAATCTGCCTGCTATGCTTGTTCATCTCCCTGTCAGGGAGACACTCAGCGGACAGCCACCCTATGACTCGGGAGGGGAGAGCACCCGCTTGTCATTAACAATCAGCCAGTCATGCTGTCACTGTCCTCATGGAAGGGAGATAATTTCAGCCAGAGCAATGAAAAACAACAAGCCATGCTTTGTGTCCTTGAATTAGGTCACGTAGTCCTTTTTTGGGACGGGTTACCCCAACTTCCCAGCTCTTTCTCATCACTGCTGCCAATAATGGTTGTTTCAGTACATTAGGGTGGCTGCATGGAGGTAATTAATATTGACAAATTCAAATGTATGCAAATATTACAGACTTTATTATACACGGCAGGAGGTTTGACACAAACTGCTGAAGTGATACTTCTGCGGCAAATAAGACTATCTTGGTGAAATGGATTACCCTCTCCGTGTAAGGACAATCGCTGCCTTTGCAAGACAATTCTTTATTTTTCTGCTCCAAGGACATGCTGACCTAAATTGTGAGCTAACAAGCATGTAAACTACTTCCTGAGGTAGGAAGATATATATATATATATATATATATATATATATATATATATATATATATATATATATATATATATATATATATATATATATATATATATATATATATATATATATATATTTGTGTAACTGGATATAGAGGTTGAAAAATATAAGATGACATTTTTTTCTTTTCTTTTTTTTTGTTTTGCTTCACGCCCAAAGTCTTGGCCTGAAAATATTATTTCATAAGAGAAAACACAGCAACTGGAGCTTCATACTCTCAGGTCTCACAGGCTTCTCTTGTGTTTGCACAAATAACAGACAGTAATGAAAGTGAACAGAAGCAGACGTGTTTATTTCAGAATTTTTAAAGTATCTTTGTGCCTGACTCCTACAGCTTTGATGTGAAATGCTCTTTGTGTGTGTGTGTTCCAAACTTTCATCCGTGTAGATTGAGGGCACAGTTCACACCATATTCACATTTAAAAAGCAGATCTGGGTCACTCACATCTGAACGGCACATAAATTGCATTCTGGCCTTGTGGATTTGTACTATAACAATGTTCTTGTTGCCTTTTTTTTTTTAAATTATTTTGCCTCTCAACTTTCACCACACGATTGTGCAGAGTCTCTTTCAGATTGCATGACTGGAGCACAGCGCTGCTCTGCCTTTAAAGCTGCCATCATCAGACACCCCTGATGACTCAGTTTAGGAGCACAGTTAAAACCAATCTCTCCTCCTCCCCCCAGTGTCTGGCAAGAATTCCTCTGACATTTTGCATTTGAGTTTGTCAGATCGCTGTGCCTTCAGTCATGTCCTACTTTTCTGCCATTTAAAACCTTTAAACACCTATAAGCGAATGCACAGTTCGCCAGAACCGTGTAAACCTGGCCTCTGCAGGCACGGGGACAAGCGTTCCCGCTCTCCTCAGAGGTGGAGAGGATACCCGGTGTGACAGGCCTGCTCGCGCCCCGTGCTCTGTGCAGAGCTCGACTCCCTCTCTCTGTGTTATTTATGAGAAGTGCAGGCACAGCCCAAGTCTGAGGACCAGCCCTAGTCAGTTAATGTGGTTGGAATATGAGCTTTTAGACGGGGTGTATAGATCTGAGAAAAAAAGACAAAAAACACATTACAATCAATGGCTTCCCTGAAAAGATACCAGAGTGTATCACACCCACCTAGTTGTTTAAATGCACCTGTGTTTCCTGAAAGTCTCTTAGTTGTTTACTGACTAGGCTCTGACGGCAGAAATAAGAACCTCACAACTTCTCCCCAAACGCTCAGATTTGTCTTTGTGTTACTGGCTGCGTGGCAAGAGCCCATTTCCGTATCCATGCTCCAGCAACATGAATTGTTATGGAAAACAAAAATAAAAAGGCAAAAACAGGTGCTTCTCAACCTCATCGGCGGCTTTGATACAATCCATTCCCCTGCATGGGCTCAGAAATTTCATGCTGCTATTATTGGGTGTTGGCTAGTTTCCTAAACGGGTTTCCCCCTCTGGACTACAGCATCCATCCATTTCGAAACAATGCTCAGCCTCCTCCTCTTCATCCTCCTTGCTAAAGAGCCTGCATCCATTTGCCTGGTGCTGTTTGTCTGCCGGATTCAGTGGGATTCATTATGTGGAAAGGGGAGGGGTAGGATTGGCATGCTGATTGGCCTCTTTACTCATGGATTAGCCATTAAAAAGCTGTTAGTGACTCTCTCACTATCAGCGCAATGCAATCATCGTGCTACAGATAAGGTCATTATTACTGTCTGCGCAGAGAGGTTAAAATCCCCCTTGAACTATGCTCAGTTTAAATTGGCGCGTGCACTGGAGGGAGTAATGGACAAATTATTGCTCCCTCTGAGATATCACTGCTATGTGGTCTGTATGATAACACTGGGGGGAGAGCCATTAATATGTTTCTGTGTCCGCGAGTTTATTCCTCATATGCTGGTGTTTACGCATTTCAACCTAAATGAGACATACTGTGGCTATTTTTGGAAATGAAAGACAGCTACAGTGTTTGCTGCCTTTACTTGAACACTTCACAAGCCAGCGGGCAGTACTGTACAGTCCATAATTAGCCGTGTAGGAGGATGTGAGATGAGACAAGAAGAAGGTACGGGCAGAAAAACAAAAGACTACAAAAAAATCTTTAGTTTGTACCTGTTTGCTGCTCGCTGCAGAGCGTGAGTCACTGTTCCCAAAATTCATGATAAGAGATTGCAGCACATCAGAGGTCTACATACATCCACCCATCCTGCAACATGCACTGACCTGACTCTAACACCAGCTGAGATAAATTGTGCTTTGTTTGCCTACATTTTCCTGGCCCGGTGGCTCCCCCAGAGGTGTAAAACATAATCCCAGACTTATTTGACTGAGTGATCCGAAAACACAAAAATCATGCGCCACCTCCTTGGCAGCCAGGGTTACAGCTCCAATAAGAAGCTGCAACAGCAGAGCAGATTGCTTTGGCTCCGAGACAAGCTTCGCCTTGGGAAAAGGTCTTTAAGGGAGTCGCACTGAGCTGCACTGAGCTCCGAGGTTCTCCTTATCAGGGGATGCAATATGCACAGCCCACCAGCTCTTTGAAATTCAGCAATTAAATGTCAAAGCCAATACCTCGCATGTTCTTACAGCTGTGGCCTTTTTTGAATAATTGAAAGATACTCGTGTGGACACCGAAACTGCTGTGCAGGCATTTGTCAGCATTTGCTTGTTCACTCCAACTGTTTCGGTCGATTACTGTGGGGATTTGTCTCCGTAAAGACTGTTTGCGGTGGTTTTCTGCAAACTGCATGTGGTCGGACCCCACTGACAAACCTTTTTGCATTGTCTTGTAGGCGGACCTTCTCGGTGGTCGTCCTCTCACTGTGACTGCTGCTGCAAGAGCCACAAAAGCGAGCGCGAGGGAGAGAGCGGCACATCCTACAACGACCTCTCCACGTCCTGCTCCGAGACCCAGTCAGAGGCCAGTTCCCCTCAAGGAACCGTGATCTGCGGGCCCGTGAGCCGGCACTCCAACATTCAGACGCTGGACCGGCCGGTGCCTAAAGGGCCGGTTCACATGCTGCAGCAGGCGGAGATGCGCCGCAAGACTGACATGCTCCGTGTGAGAACCTTTGGAGTGCGGGAGCGAGAGGCTGCGAAAAGGAAAGCGAACAAGGAGAAGATGACTCCCGAGCAGGAGCTGGAGAAATGTATCCAAGACTTCCAGCGCATTAGGATTCCCGATCACTTTCCGGAAAGGAAGTACATGTGGCAATCAGAGCTTCTGAGGAAGTACCATCTCTAAATATATGAGTGGAGGAGAGGCAAGAGAGAGTGAGAGATGGTGCCGTAGTATCATTTAACCATCAGTGGAGAGCATTAAACTGCATAGGCAATACACTGCACCCTCTAAGACACATACTGTACTAGAAAAAAAACAAAACAAAACTGTGGCCACTTTCCTGCCAGGATGACTAGCCAAGCACACACAGTATGAGGCAGTGTGAGTCATTTATTTGTGAGGTATGCACAGTGTTGTGTACGATATGCACATGTGTAAATCAGGTTTCTCCTGCTGGGGCTGACATCACACACACACACCCTGTTCTCGCTTCGCGGAGCTGAGAGGCAGGAAACACTACCACTGACAACAAAGCAACCTCAGGGGCAACATCATTTCAGTTCATCAACTCACCACATACTGTATGTGCAATAGCCCACAATAGCTATTTTCTAAATGGATGTACCCAGATGGTGCTGTGAGTTAGCAACGGATTATCACTATACGTCACCGACGCAACATATACTTATAGTACGCTTTGAAAGCAGCACTGCATGTCATTTCACTCTTATCATAATTATGCAATATCAAGCAAAGTTTAAATTCACCGTTTCGTGTGACAGGTAAAAGTGGCGTGTCAGGACCGAGGCCGACTTCACCGAAGAAAGCACTGCCTAGATCTGTTTTGCCATTGTGAAACTTTTTGTCCATTGACGTCATTATGTGTTGGATAGCTGATGTTGTGTAGGTAGAGTGTATAATGCCAATGGATACTGATCTAATCCTTGATTGTATGTGTGCATAAAAAAAGTAAATAAATGAGTAAGAATTCTGTTCCTTCATAATGAGCCTTCTTCAAAACTTTTACAACTTTTAACAAATGATGACCTACTTCAGTACTTACACTTGCTATTTTGTTTCTAAGAGTGCTTTAAGAGATTGATATAGCTTCTGGGTCTGAGAAGCCAACGCAGCAGTACCTTTAACCTGCATTCCTTCTAATGGCCAGCAGCTCATTTTGTATCTCATGGTGGTTATTATAGTCAGAAAGAAGGATTATCCAGGGTGTGTGTGTGTGTGTACTTAGTTTTACAGTTAAACCTGCCCCTCCCTCATCATGTCCTGTCTCAAAGCACCAAGACTCTGATGGCAAAAACGAGACGCTATTTCTATCTTATATATTGTCTGTGGTTTACTTTAATAAATATAGCTACTGAAAGTGCCCGAGTATCTACGTAGTGCAACCTGGTAACTTGTGAGGTCAACAAAGAGGCTATTGTGCACAGATATGAATAGAGATGTACCTTCAAAGTTTGGTTAATTTTTCATGCCCACCTTGAAACTAGTGATCCTGCTTTCAGGTTTTGAAGTTGCATGATCATCCGGTACTGTGTGAAAGCCTCGAGCCACTTCTCATTTCTTTATATTTTACTTCGAATGAGCATTGGGTGCTTTGTGGCCTTAAAAATTTTGAGGAAATTGGACATGTAGAAGACAAACAAAAAGAAGAAGTGGCAGGCCTAAAAAAATAAATACATTCATGTTCTTAAGAAATGGAAAAAAAATCCAAAAGAACAGACCAAACAGTCAAAACAACACAACTGACAAAACTGTTCATCTGCTCAAGTTCCTCAAACATTATACTGCTAATATATCTGGTTAGCTAGCTCAGTGCTGTAAGCTAGTAATTCTTCTAAAGTAAAGCAGTTTCCTGTGTTTTTAAGCTAACGTGTGTGTGTGTGTGTGTTTACTTTTACAATTAATCATGTCCTGTCTCAAAGCACCAAGACTGATGGCAAAAACGAGACGCTATTTCTATCTTTTATATTGTCTGTGGTTTACTTTAACAAGTATAGCTACTGAAAGTGCCCGAGTACCTACGTAGTGCAACCTGGTAACTTGTGAGGTCAACAAAGAGGCTATTGTGCACAGATATGAATACAGTCGTACCTTCAAAGTCTGGTTAATTTTTCATGCCCACCTTGAAACTGGTGATCCTGCTTTCAGGTTTTGAAGTTGCATGATCATCCAGGCTACCATCTTTGCTACTATCAGCTTGTTGCTAAAACATAACAATTTGTTACCATTTCTGTGAATCAGTGAAAAATGCCAACAATAACCTAGTTTGTCAATAATCTAGTCAATAACCAAATGTTATACTAAAAAACAAGAGGCAGTTTTCTCTATTAACACCACATCTGGGTATTTAGTTGACATTTGTTGTGTGTTGCTCCAAGCAGCTTGCTGAGCTTAGACTGTTTCAGTTTTTTCATGTAAGCCATGGTGTTGACATCAACAATTCATGGGGCCCATACCCTCTGTTGTAGGGCTAATTGCTGTTTTTGCAAAATAGCTTTTTATTGTTTTGATTAGAGTCCTTGTTGTGCTGGAGACCATAAATTTGATCACATCTGTGACTATTTTCACTAATTGAACTCCAGATTTGCAGGTTGTAACTTGCTTCACCGTAAATTTCTTCTTCCCAACTCCTCTGCAAAGAAAAACCTTCAGTCAGATGTGGATATTTTTAAGTTTCATTAGTCCAGAGTACCTACCTATTTTTTAGAATCCCAATTTTGAGCTGATGGGCAACCCTGAACACTGCTTTGAAAGTCAGCTTAACCTGTGTCATGTCTGCTGTGCTCAGTCCTTGGCTGACCACTGTGTTTCTAGTACTCAGTCATAGGCCTTTGTGCTCGTGAAGACCTGAAAGAGTTAGACAGCACGTCTGGAAAGAATTATATAAAACCTCTGCCTGTAACAGACTTTGCTGAGGCAGAATGATCACATCGTCGTTTTGACTACTCTTACTACGGTGTGAAATTTTTATCTTTTCGGCAACATCACTGTTTCAGTATAGCTTTCATTTCCCTTACAAAGCTGTTTGTGTTTTACTTATTAATCCTATTCCTGTTTATTAGCATTAGTATCCAGTGGTAATGGACACATTGTGATCTGTACTGTGACCAGGTGGAAGAGTGCCTGGAGAGGTGGAGGTATTCTCTGGAGAGAAGAGGAATGAAAGTAGAAGCGAGACAGAACATGCAAAGAGTACAGGTAGTGAAGATGGATGGAGTTAAAATACCCGGGGTCAACCATTCAAAGTGATGAATAGTGCATAAGAGAGGTGAAGAAGACATCGCAGACAAGGTGGAGTGGGTGGAGATAAGTGTCAGGGGTGATTTGTGATGGAAGAATAGAAGCAAAAGTGGAAGAGAAAGTTTAAAATATGGTAGTGAGACCTGCTATGATGTATGGATGGGAGCCAGTGGCACTGACAAAAAGTAAGGAGGCAGAGCTCAAGGGGGCAGAGTTGAAGATGTTAAGACTTTCATTCAGACTGATGAAGACGAACAGGATTATAAATGAGGCACAGCTCAGGTTGAGTGTTTTGGAGACAAAGTTAGAGAGGCAAGGCTGAGATGGTCCGGACATGTGCAGAATGGGAATGGTAGACATACTGAACAAAACATGCTGAATATGGAGCTGTCACACTGGAGGAAAAGACAAAAACCACAGGGAAGACTCATGGATCAGGACAGGGTGAGATGGATGATAATCTGCTGTGGCAACCCCTAAAGGGAGCAGAAGAAAGAAGGATAAGACTAGTATTTGATGCGTATAAACAGTACACTTGTTTCCTTTTGTACAAATTTCTGCAAACTGATTTGAAAACATTTTTCTTTAATGTAATCTCTGTTCTTCTTATCCAGGTATATTTATTAAGCAGCCATACCAGGGTTGTTACAATAAACAGTACTGTTTGTTATTCATAGGTCGACTACACAGATCATCGAAGGCGGATGCTGACATAGTTTTAGATACAGACATTTAGCACAGTATCATGTCTGCAGTTGTTTTCACTTACAAAGTCTGCTTCTGACACCAACATCTGAAAATGAAGTATGTAAATACGCCTTCCATGTCCTGTTTTCCTCCACACAGAGATGCCTTATAAATTTTCCACATACAGAAGCTCGTCTACGCTGGAAACAAAACCATGCTCCCTTGAGATGCACTGCATCACCTGCTCATCCCACACAAACTGGCTTCATTTAAGAAGTGAAATAGATCCCTGCTTGTTGACATTTTAATGTCTGCCTCATCCTCTCGAGAGGATCTTAAAGAAAGGCGAAGAAAACCATAGCATAGAGAGCACTATTTTTAGCAAACAGATTTCTGCAGTGTTCCTTACTGCATCCGTAAGGAGCGAGGCTTAGGGAGCGTATCACTGCAACCCAAAAACAGCCCCTGCGATGATAGATGAAGACCTGCTTCTCTCTTGAGGCAGCCAGTGTCCTCCAACACAAGTTCCAAGGAAAAAAGCTTTGTTATAGGGCTTGGTGATTTTTGCTCTGTCTGCAGAAATGCATTTGATAATAACCAGATTATAAGTGAGGAAGGGGAATACCTCTCAAGAGCTTCCATCAGTGTCAGCTAAGGCATAAATGCAAACTGGAACCTATAATCCTGGGGCAAAAAACCATCAGCTTACACCCATATGTTAGAGAAAAATTCAGGCCTGTAAGCCTCTATTAAAGTCCTTTTAACTGCTCTGTAACTAAGAAGTGATGTGGGTAAGGATGTAAATGGGCTTTCTGAAACTCACTAAAAAAATATGCATTAGATCCGTAATAACTCAGTGACGGTGACATAATGAATTTGTCATGGATATCATGGTCCTTCCGCCTCTCCTGCACTCTGCACCTGCACTGATATCTCTTCCTCTCAGCCGTCATTCAACAGCACCGCAGCATGAAATCTCTTTGAAATTCAATGTCCCTTTCCCCGACTTTGAGAACCACATCCGCTTTGGATGACATTTCGCCTCGCACAATCTGAATCCTAATACCTCAATGGAAGAAAAAAAAAGAAAAAAGAAAATCAATCATTCTGTTTTTGCATATCAAATATGCACAACATCACAGTGTAGCATGGCCGAGCCTGGCCCTGCACAGGTGACCTTGCTGACATATCCCACAGAACCACCTGAACACGGCCGGCATCGCTCTGCTTTCCTTACAGATCAATACCCTCAGATCCTGGCCCGGGCCTTTCTAGTCTTTATAGACAGTCGATAACCAACATCCTCCTCAAGGATGCAAGCTAACATTAAATCTTCACTCAAAAAGCATCCCTGCCACCGCTAACTACCCTCAATTATCTGCCAGGGCTGCCTGCAGGCCTTGCATTACACACAGCAGCTTTCTTCAGCACAAGGCAGGTCTGACAGCGTGATTACAGCCCTTGTATTAGAAAATTACAGCACAGCCTGTGAGGATTCAGGAGTGGGAGAATTACCCTGATTATCAGATATTAGGCGACCAGAGAAAGGATGTTATTCACAAAAGAAATAATGGACGTATGATGTAAAACCAGGCAAACGGGATTACATATATTTTTTTCACACAAGGACTGTGAGGATTAGGCTCTGCATTGTATGAGATTTAGATGAGGCTATGTTGTTCTTCCTTATGTTATAAATCCAACCTGATAACTGGTGTCATTGTTGCAACAAGAACGATTTAGGCAGCTATACAATAAACAAGCCTATGCTCTCTTTTTTTTTGACAAGCTTGGCATAAAAAGATGAATTATGCAATTTTTCATTCTTCTGACAAAAAACAGTTCTTAAGGGAGAGGTTTCACTGTGTTTCCATAAATATCCATTTTCAGCTCATTCGTCAAATTTTAGATGACTGACATCTCTGGGTTTTATGGGGAAGTGAATGGAAATGTTTCCAAGTTAGGATTTATCTCCTGTGGTACGTATCTTTGTTTATTTGCATCTTTCCTCATTGCTATGGCAGAAGAGGGTATTCCCAGGATTGCGCCACCGTGTCCTTTGATAATATGATAAAAAATGATTAAAAAAAAATCTTGCAGCTCATACTGGGCTTTTTTTGTTTGTTTTTCTTTTTAATGGAAAGACCACCCTGGAGCCCTGATTTCCCTTCAGTGTCATATTACTTGATATATGTAAGATTTCACTGTCTTTTATGATTGTAAATGGGGCCAATTTTCCCTTGCATGCCACATTGTGCTGCGAGCTGTGATTATACTGAACTTACATACTGTCTCGCACATGCATAGAGAGCCTGCGGGGAAGTAGCTATGGAGAAATGCATTTTTGGGGGTCTTAAACTGGCCTGATTCTGCCAAGTCCAATGTGTAGAAATACCAACAGAGCAGAGTACCAATGAATTCTGGGGGAAAAGTGACAGGATGACAATAAATATCATCACCATAGCCCCAGCAAAAAAAGGGAGCGACACCCTGAGTGGCAGGACTTCCCTGTGAGAATGCAGTGGTTCAAACATAAACCTTAAATCTTTATGCCTCCCATTTCCTTTAACTCACTTCAATTTCACCATTGCCAACAGCTAATGATTATTAAATGGTAAATGGTCTGTATTTGTATAGCGCTTTACTTAGTCCCTAAGGACCCCAAAGCACTTTACACTACATTCAGTCATTCACACACTGGTGATGGCAAGCTACATTGTAGCCACAGCTGCCCTGGGGCGCACTGACAGAGGCGAGGCTGCCGGACCGGGCCCTCTGACCACCACCAGTAGGCAACGGGTGAAGTGTCTTGCCCAAGGACCGAGACTGTCCGAGCTGGGGCTCGAACCGGCAACCATCCGATTACAAGATGAACTGCCAACTCTTGAGCCACGATCGCCCTGTGCAAGCTACAACAATACACACCCACACACTCTTTGACTTTGAAGCACTTTATTTTGAAAACGCAACGACACACAGTAAAGTGCCCCGTGTTACCGAGTCATTTTTGACTTTTAGTTTTATGTGTCCAGGTTTTAACATGTCCAAGATTTCTACTGCTGACCAGCACAAAACCTTAAGAGCCTTCTTGATCTAGAACCCCTTGCAATCTCTTCTCATTACTCCAGGTACAAACACACACACACATAGACACGCACACACACACAAACATAGACACACACACACATAGACACACAATGAATACTGCAAAGACAGGTGTCAGTCAATACCGCTGACTTCAGCAGTCACTGAGTCCAATGCGAGTCTTCTTTTGCACTTCTTCGGCACCCTATCTCCTCCCTCAGCTCTCCCCTCTGGCGCCAGTAGTGAGGTTTGACAAATTTACCCCCACCCTCCCGCCCACCTCAGACGACCATTGTCAGCATTGCAGCTTGTGTCTGGATTATGTGCTCAGCTACATTCTTGGATATTCCTCCAACCCCCTGTGGGATCCCTCCTGCCTCTCCCACTGCACAAAATAAAGTTTTTAAATCCATGCTCCTAATAATGCGTAATATCCAGAGGTCCAGAGTAAGAGTAAAAGTGCAAAGAGCGAGCCCGCTAACTACATACAGAGGCTCACCAGGGATCCATCTGAGACATAAGTGGGTGATGAAAGAGAGGAAAAATGAGGGTGCACTCAAGAAGTCACCCCACTGCATTGTTCTAAGGTCAGTCAAGTGAACTTGAAGCTCCACAGCATCAGCACAGGTGTATATGCTTTGTTTTGGTTTTTTTAAAACGTTTCCTCTTGGCGGATTTAAGGAGGCTGATTTACAGCCAAAGTGTCTCCCACTCGTCATTTTCCACCTCATTACCTTATCCCTTCCTCAAGGACTGCTCTGCTAGCATATACAGGCTCAATTAAGCTGTTCTGACCGGAAATCTCATTGCTCATAAATCACCTCCAAGGGCTACTGATCAGCGCTGCTGTGCCACAGCATAAAGCAGCACGCTATGATGTGTGCCGCAGAGCACAGGGTATTATAAATCAAAGGAAGAGAGCAGAGAATATTGCAGGGGATAAAATACTGTAGGACACCGTATCATAAATCTGGAAAATAATCACTGATTGTCTGTGAGGTTTGATATCAGAGAATGAATACAGCAAGACAGGTAAACAGTTATGAAGCTATGAGAGAATAGACAAGGACTTACTCTGCTTATATATATATATATATATATATATATATATATATATATATATATATATATATACATATATATATCGTTACATATATATAGGGGGGGGGGGGGGGGAGGGAGAGAGAGAGAGAGAGAGAGCTGTCTTTTGTCAAGATGTTATGAAACACAAGGGAAGATTTCACAGTCCCCTTAAACCTGATTTTGTACCTTAAAATATGCTGCGCTCAGCTAATGTGTCGGCCTATTAAGTAATCAGTAGGCGAACTTTGTTTTAATTCCTCCCAACATTTTCCCAGTGATGTGCAATTAGAATTTCATGCCCTAACCATACCTTGAGGTGTTGTCGCTCTTTAAAACATCCTCAAAGAGCTTCCGAGCACTTTTCCATCTGTGCAACCCTTTTCAGTGTACAAGCGCGATAAAGACTTTGTTGGCTGTTAATTTCTTTCATGCCTTTTAACAAGGGCCCAGGGAGAAGCCCTTCTCTGAATACATTACAAAGCTGGTAGTGTATAGCGAAAATAATCTGTGTATTAAGTTGGAGAATTCAATTTGACTCTAAGGCGATGGAGCAGGTTCAAGTTGAAGTCAAACAAAGCCTTTATGTGACGTCTAACTGATGGGAGAAAAAATAAATATTGTTGGCGCGTATCTTCACAAATATATGCAATTAAAAAAACTGAGTCAGATCAAATCACAGCTGGGAGGTAACTATCATGTGGCATCCAGACTGGACGGCGAGGAAGATTCATGCTCACTATGCCGCGTTCTTTCAATATAATCCAATCTATTTTCAGTGGTAATCTGTTTTTGAAGGATGGGGAGGTGCAACACCACAAAACGGAAGCCACGTATTAATGCCAAATGCATTTATTTCCCAGCTACACTCATTAAATCAAATTCTTTTCTCTGGAGAGATATTTAACTCAACCAATGCAGGTCTGCGGGATGTGTTTTTATGGGTATTAGGCACTATTTTCCCAAAGCTGAGTGCGTCGTGCATGTAAGGAAGAGCTCATATCACCCATGGAGTACCAGATTAATCCTTCCAGAGATTAAACATTGCACACAGATGGTGGGCATGTTGCATCCACATCAGTTGACCCGGTACCATTGCTCTGCGATTATCAGCAGTGGACTAAACATATCCACACAGATTGCTTAAAAACATGAAAACATTAGTACATTGTGCACATATTTTCACTGAAGGCCTACGCCAAAGCACTCAGCTTCTGGGGTCAGATAACAGTGCAATAATTACAATGCAATTCTGTGCAGTGCCCATCTCAACAAAAAACACCAGTGAGATAGAAAGTCTTCTCTTTTTTTATTTCAATGAAGCAACAATAAAGCAAGCTACTGTTTTAGCCAAGCTCTCGGAGTTTGATGTGGAAACAATTAACTTCTAACTTTTTGCAGTGAATACATCCTAAAAACTTCACTGACTTCTACTATATATCTTTTTCACCAGTGCCTGGTGCCAACTCTAGAATTGTTTTCATGCATTTGAATGCAGCCCATGGAGTGTCTGTGCCAAAAAGCTTGTGCCAGGACTCCATAATTGCTTGAAACGCTGAAAAAGTTGGAACCACTGAAGTCAGGAGGCACGGGAGAGGATTCAGAGATGATTCACAGATGTGGAAGGTAACAATTGTAGATTTCGCTGAAAGGTCCACATAAAAATAAAATAATGGTTTACTAACTTTAGTAAAAGGCTAACTTCGCATCCTGCACCATTACCTAGTAAACATATCATTATTTCAAACTGCTTTATTTACAAAGTAATAATTAATTAAATGAACTCGTGATTTCTTAGCATTACATCAGTATGTTAGCAAATGTTTTTCTTTCAAAATCTGCCCATTTAGTTGTTTCAATTCAATTCATTGAAATTCAGGTTTATTTATTTAGCAAGGTGCTTTATATTGTGATGTAAAGACCATACAACAACACAGAAAACCCCAACAATGTCACTTGGTGACAGTGAGAAGAAGAACTGAAAAGAGGTGACTGAAGAAGAAATCCTCAGTGCATCATTGAAAGTCCCCAACAGCCAAGACCTATAGCAGCTTAACTAAGAAAACACTGCTGAAAGAAATAGAGGGAACACTGGTATACCACAGTATACCACAAAGACCGCTTCATTCCTCCCATGAACCCCTTCAAATCCATTTTTCCTACAAGTGAAAGTGTCAACAGGTGCACCAGAGAGGCAACAAGACAACCTCCCAAAATGGTTTAGCAGGTGGTAGCCACAGACCATTACCCCACCTTATGCCTCCTGACTGATTCTTCTCCAGTTTCGCTTTTTTGCTCAGAGACCCTGCTGGTAGCGTGACACGGTACCTGCAGCACATTCACACGTGGTCCAGCTCCTCCAGGATGGCTCTTCCACACATGCTGTTGCAAGAAAATCTGCTGTGTGCCTCCCAGCACAGCCTCAGCTGACTTTGTATTATACTGTGATGACTGAGTGTTCCCTTAATTTTATGAGCAGTGCATAAAAATCAAATTAGCTGAATGAAGCTGCTCGCAAATGATGCGGCTCGTGCTGTCACCTGTAAGCAGAGGCTGGTTTAAAAAGGTCACAAATGATGACATAATTAAAAAGTACGTCAATAAAATATGTTTGACTGCAATAAGATGCTTAAATCTCTTCAGAAAAACCCAGTTTTAATACAATGTGACTTAAACAGCTTAATGCACTTTGAATAATGAGATCATGTCCTTTATTTTTTTCACTGCTTTTAAGAACAGGAGACAGGTGTTTAAATGCATTACATTTAAGGTCAACAGCAAATAAATGACTTGTCAGTTCCCCACATTCATTTTATTCTTGAAGATTTAGCATTCAGTGCTAGCCAACAACCAGATAATGTTTAATAAAGAGTTGAATAGCTGATTTGTATCTTAGATAAGGTGGAGTTTTTTAATCAAAACTTTGTTTTAATGCTAAAATAGTGCAACTATGTGGAGCTGGTGAATGTGAGTGTGGTGAGTGTAAAAGTCTAACCAACACAAAGCAGATGTTGTTTGTCTTATAGCCGTGAAAGTGTTAAGACCATGGCACTCTCATTAATCTCTATTGGCCCGTGTCAGCGCTCAGAAAGAAAGGCGAGATTACTCCCATCCCCGGCCTCGGACTTTCATTTAGCCTCCTACTTCAAGCCATTATTCTGCCATCATAAGAAAATCCACAAAATAAATGGTATTTACCTCAAAGGCCACATTACCTCAGGGTGAAGGGATAGGAGGCTATGACGCCAAGATAGGGGTAAAGCAAGAGGGGGTATAAACAGGAGTTTGAAACTCATTATAAAGCTGCAGCGTGCTGACTTCCTCTGCAAGTGTCAGCCTGTCATCTGTCATCCAAGAACATGACAAACGGCTGAAATGAGCTGGAGAGGGATTTGACACAGATGTCTGACATCACCATCTAATCCTTCACTACATTATGACATGGACTTGATTTCCATGGCAACAAACTTAAAAATAATCCTGCAGCTCCCTGAACGCCTGGGTAATTGGGTTTGATTTTGATTGTGGTATTAAATCACGGCCTGCTTCTACACCAAAGAAAGTCTGATTTCCAAATTAGGGTGCTGTTAATTAGTCACCCACACAGAGACAGCCTGCGGTCTATCACGGTCCAATCAAAGAGCTCACCCGCGTGACTTTACCCTAACAAGGATCTTACACAACTGAACCCTGGCTTAGCCTCAGAAGTAAGGCTGATTACATCTCTGCCACAAGGATGTCTGTCATTTGCTTCGAATCTCATTTTTCCCAGGAGAAATATCAACATCTGGACAGTCGTTCTTTTATTAACTTCTTGTCTTTTATTAAGTTATAGGAGGTCCAGTTTGAGAAAGCGAAGCCAAGGTGAAAGTGGAGAAAAGGTGATTGTGTTAGGGGCAGGAGTGTGTGTGTGTGTGTGTGTGTGTGTGTGTGTGTGTGTGTGTGTGTGTGTGTGTGTGTGTGTGTGCAACAGCCTCGAGTCGGGAGCAGGTCTGCTCTGTGATTAACTTTAGATAAAGGAGACCTCGAGCAGGATCAGAGCTGCTCGAGGAAATAGAGCCAAGGCTTACATACAGGATGAAACACACCTGTGATAGTTTCATAGTGATTGCTCCTTGTGTTTTTGAGTGTTTTACTTTTTCCTGTGCCTTCCACCCATCGGTTTCTTCTTGTTTTCTCTGTAAGTTTATTCTTTTTTTATTACTCAATCTTTTATTTTGTAGATATTCTCTTCCTGTGTTTTTACTTCCTTCCTACGTCTTCCCACCCTCATTAGTATCCAAATGAGTCTACCTGTGATTTTCCACCCATTACCCAGGTGTGTACCACTCTGTGGCACAGACTTGAACTGTGCCACAGAGTCAGTCCTCACAAGTTTCTGTGTTGGTTCTCTGTCGTCTGTCGTATTGATCCCCAGGCTCTCTGTCCTCGTCGTTGTGTCCTTGGGCAAGACACTTTACCCTCCTGCCTACTGGTGTTGGCCAGAGGGGCCGATGGCACAATATGGCAGGGCAGCTGTGGCTACAACTGTAGCTTGCCTCCACCAGTGTATGAATGTGAGAGTGAATGAATAGTGGCCTTGTAAAGCGCTTTGCGTGCCTTGAAAAGCGCTATATAAATCCAATCCATTATTATTATTATAGTTCCAGTCTGGCACCTAAACCAATACTCATGTGGAGAGTCCAACACAAAAAAAAATGCTGTTTTAAAACCCTAGCCTTGAGTTTAAGTGCTTTATGAAGTTCTCCCACATAGAGCCCTCACTAGTGCGGGCTTATAAATCCCAGCAAAATGTGCAGCACATTTGTGTCCAGCATGGAGGAAACTGAAACTAAAGGAAATAGCATTTATGGAAATTTTGTACATGATTTCTAATGTTCTTGAAAGGTTCTCCATAATTTAATTTATTTATTTGTTAAAAATGCTGGTAGGATAAGAATGAAGTAAAGTCAGTTGCAGCCACCCTCGATGCAAATGTATGATACAGAGAGGGTTAGTGCGACTCCACGTTGTGCTGTCTGACTTTAATTCAGTTTAAAGTTCTACAGGTAAATTTTCAAAGATTACACTTAGAAAACAGTTAACATAAGTGATGCATTCAACATATTGCTGTTGTCACAAACTAGTCATGCACATACGTTCTTCTCCTGTCCTAGACCAAGTTCATGTTGGACCTCTATCTTCGTATTCTCAAACAATGTAAACAGTATCTGAAAAAATTACACATTTCACCAACAGGAGAAGGTAATAATATTGTTTAATATAAGTAATATAAGTACGAAATATAAGTAATATATTAGTATTTGGATTTAATGTTGTTCCTACATTTAAAACACTAAGTATAGTATCAGGGTTACATAAATAAAGTATGATTAACTTGGGATTTGTGTATTAGGATCAGTGTTGGTCAAGTTACTTGAAAAAAGTAATCAGTAACTAATTACTGATTATTTCCCCAAAAAAGTAATCCCGTTACTTTACTGATTACTTATTTTCAAAGTAATTAATTACTTAGTTACTTAGTTACTTTTTAAAAACACGATTTACAACCTGAAGAGGTGATAAAGTGATAGATCTTTCAGCCCAATTCTACTTTTTCTACATAATCCATCATACAAAATGTAATCAAATGGAAAAGTATCTTTTTTTTTTAAACTTGTTTTATCAGTTTTAATCTTTTAACTTTATGCATCAAGCAAAAATTTAATTATATGCAACATTCTCTGACTTGAATAAATTAGTTTAACATTTAAACCTATTTTCTGCACATTCCAGCACATAAAATAAAATATTTTTTGTGTTTACACTCAGTCTTTCAAATAGATGCAAGTAAAACACAGCAGAACATAAATAAAGTCAAAGACTCAGCGGTCCTGTTGCTCTATTTTCACCTGTAAAGCAGGACTGTGGTAGGCGGAGGTTTACCCTGGTGCAGGTGTGCCGCAGCGGTCAGTTGAAGAATCCGCGAGTTTCTCTGTAAATTTCCCATTACGTCATAGCACACTCGGTGCTTGCTTGGAAGTTTAGGGGTTTTTTTCGCTGTAAAAAGAAGTTTTCTTCCCACGCACAATGGACGCTAATGTTTTTGTCACTTTTTATGGAATCAAACTCAAAGTAAAGTCAGTACTTCCACGCTTTAAACGCTGCACGCTCATACTCTCTCCCACAATCGATATGTGATCCATTGTTGATCTGCACACAGCTGTTGTCACTAACAGCGCACTCGCTTACGTCACTGTCGTGAGACATTCTCGCAAAAAATCACGGTTTTAGTAACGCAGCGTTCCTACGGGAAAGTAACGGTAATCTAATTACCGTTTTTGCAATAGTAATCCCTTACTTTACTCGTTACTTGAAAAAAGTAATCAGATTACAGTAACGCATTACAAGTAACGCGTTACTGCCCATCTCTGATTAGGACAGGGAAGATCACATGTGTGGTGTCACTAAGGGAAAAAGTGTGGGATAAACATATCTCTCCTGTGTGAGCGTGTATTTTGAATTGATAACCCAAGAAAGATATATATGGAAACAAATCTGACTTGGTCCATTTTCTAATAAGTGATAACCTTTAATACATGAAACTGACAGCTGTACAAATAAAGACGCTGATTACAAATTTCTTTTTCCACTGCAGAAAGGCGAAGTTATCCCAAAGCTTGCTGAGTTATTTTCCACTCTGCCCTTTAATTAAGAGACCCTTCAGCAGCTGCAAATGTGACTCCACATGGAGTTACATTCACCGTGGAGTTGGAGGGTGTAGGACACGGATTGAAGTTGGGCCTTTGAGCCCTTTATGCACACTGTCAGTAAGTCGACATTTCTGTCGACTTGTGCCAAAGGGAAGTACCCACATTTCACAGCACTGTGATGTTAAATATGTTGCAGGGGATGCCTTAGAAAAAAAGGATGGGAAAAAAAAAATGGTAAACAAGCGAGGACAGGAGAAGAAAACAACTTAAAAGTTAGAAAACAAAAAAAAAAAGTTACATGAAAGGTTTTTTTTATTACATAGTTTATTTGAAGGCTCATTTTTATTTATTTATTTATTTTTTGTCAGGGACCACACACTGAAACAATGATCTCATGCTAATTTCCATCTGCAGTCCCTAGGCAGGCAGTAATACTTAAGGCATAAAATAGAAATACATATTCAAGACACAAGATACGGCTAGATATAAATATAATGTGATATGTATTCAAAGACTAAAAATCCTCCTGGATTTTAGCCCTACCCATTCATATGTACAGCACTTCCACAAACAGATTATTCTAACTTTCATCCTCGCGGTATAGAGCGAGACCCTGGAAGATTACCCCTTTAAGTTACTGGGCGCTGATGGAAGCACCAAAATAAAGTGAAACAAATGATCCAAAAGCTGCAATAAGTTGGAAACCTTACAATAACATCACTTCATAAGTCATAAAGTGCAGTCCACTTTCTGTTTATACAATTTCCAATCCCTACCAGCTCAAACTCAACCTGCACACGCAGGTGATGTCATTTAAGCCTTAGAGTGAACACTGGGATCATGTTTTGTGCTATTATTTGCCCGTGTTTGTCTGTGCTGGAGGCTCCTGCTACCCTCACATATATCCTGTATGTTTTTCAGCTGCTCACTAAAGATCCTTATATTTCATTTCCTTCTTGTCGCTCTACCTCTGTGAGCTTCATTTGGGCCCATTACCCTAAAAAACCTGACAAAGCCACTCTCCCATGATGTATTATTTATTTTTAGATTAATAACACACACGGGCTGAATAGAAATGTATGATTCAACCATTCAGAACTCTTGGTAAATCAGAGTGAAAAACACTCAAGCCATGACAGAAAGTGGGTCTGACAAAATGCTATTCTGCTGGTGTGTGTGTGTGTGTGTGTGTGCGTGCGTGCGTGCGTGCGTGCGTGTGTGTGTGTGTGTGGGTGGGTGTGTGTGTGTAGAAGAGCCTTGAGCAAATACATAAACCGCTTCGAGGAACTGGTGATATTTCTCGGTTTTCTGCACCATACAAATTATTTCCATGGTTTAACAGGAGCCGTGATCTGGCCTCTAGATGGCATTCAGTGTCACCTTAATCACTGGTGACACACTTGTCATGCACCACTTATCCAAGACTGTCACAGGACAGAGGATCCCGACGTGTTTTTTAATTTTTTTTTACACAGACTTCACTTTTTTTTTATGGTATCTTCAACTCTCTTTTCGCCAATCATCCACTTAAGGTCAGCCCAGCAGGTAATACCCCAAACAACCGTTTGATTTGAGGGCTGCATCCCAGATATGTTTGTGATGAACGTGCATGAATAATGATGAGGCAGAGGGGAGAAAGGAGAAGGGTTGCGTAACCTATTTTGAAAGCTCCCAGTCTTTCTCCAAAACTGATACCAAGCAAACAGTGTGACACATGTATCTGCCTACTGAATGGGAATTAGACACACACAGAAGCACATCAAAGGGTGTGATTGAGGGGGTTTGTTCCACGGGAGATGAGTGAAAGAAACTCAGCCAGTAATGTGAATTACTTTCATCACCCGCGCACACAGGGCAGGCCATAATAATCATGTTACAGCGTTTACTCGGTGAAAGAGAGTTTTCCCGTTCACGGAGTCTGCAGGGACAATAAACAGAGGCTACTTTTTTTTTTTATTCATAGCCCGAGGAACACTCATGCACACAAACCTGCTCGATGTCTGCACTTCACGGAGCTAGAGGAAAATCTCGTCTCTTACGCTGCTTCACCTTTGAACTTAGAGAACAAAAGCTTTTTGCGTGTCAGTCTACTTATAGGATAAGGACTGCATTTTTTTTTTTTTAAACAAAAACCAACAGTGTGCTAATCCATTTCCTAATACTTTCCAACTTCTCTTTTGTCTCAGCCCAAAGCCATTTGTTCAATTTAAAAATGTAAATCTTTTTAAAAAATAGGTCACAAATATACGCGCCACGCTGTGAAATTCACCCAGTTTCAAAGACGGCCTGGGACTGAAGGTTTTAGCAAACATCACTCAGTTGTTGGGGTTTATTTTAATTTCTTTCCCAGTTTAATACTTTTTTATATTCATTAAATATAAGGGCTAGAATTCTTACATCCTGCAACAACTGCATGAGCTGTGCAACAAGAATAAAAAAGAAACAATAATAAAAAGGGGAAACAGATTTTTACTGCACATCATAGCATGCTTGCAAATGGTCTGGTACTTATGTAGCACTTTCAACTATTTAAGCACTCACACTGATGCATCAGGAGCAGCTCTCAGTATCCTGCCCAAGGATGCTTTAACTTGCAGACTATAAGAGCTGGGGATCGAACTATCATCCTTCAGATTAGTAGGTAACTCGCTCCTACTCTCTCCTGAGCAATAGCTGCCCTGAGCACACACACATACTGTATTATTCCTGCAAAATATATCTCCCTTTAGCAACTATTAGCTTGAGTGGCTTTGCTAAACTTATCTTTGGGTATCTTCTTATGGGTTTCTTGTTTGTTTGTTTGTTTGTTTTTGCTATAACTAACTAAAGTAGGTGTAGAAGAATTAATATAACCAGGGCCTATAGGTCAAAGGTTATTGCCCTTCTTTGCTGTGGGTATTAGATAACTCTGTTATGCTGTCGGGTACATTTGACTGTCATGCTTATGAGCCATTTGGCTCCTTTTTGAAGAAGAGTAACAGCAAATCTATAGACATTCATTCATCATTATCCTCTTGAACCATTTACAGTTGTGAAAGTAATGAATATAAGTATTAATTTTCTTAATGATTTCATCAGTCTCACTTTTTGGGGGGAATTTTGGCCTACTCCGCTGTACAGTGTTGCTTCATTTCATTGAGGTTTGCAGGCATTTGTTTATGCACCACTCTCTTTAGGTCCCATCTCAGCATTTCAATCAGATTCTTGTCTTGACAGTGTCATTGCAACTCCTTGATTCTTTTCCTTTTCAGCAGTTCTGTTGTAGATTTGCTGCTGTGCTTGGGATTGTTGACCCATTGAAATGGTTTAGGCCAAGCCAACTGCACGTGCCCTGGTCCTGTGGCTGCTAACAAGCATAGATCATCAGCTGTCCATGAGGTGTATCCTCTGATATGCTCTTTTAGGTTTTCTTTGAATGTGGCGCTGTGCATTAAGGCCAAACATCTCTGCTTTGGTCTCAGTCCAAAAGACATTATTCATTAAAATCTTGTGGTTTGTTCAGATGCAACTGCACTCTGCCACATTCCTTCTGCCAGCCCTGCAAAGCTGAGCTTCTCTTTTCAGTCGTTTTCTATTTGTATTGTCATGAGCGTTAACCTTTAACATGCTAACTGAGGCCTGTAGACTCTCAGATGAGCTCTTGGGTTTTTTGCAGCTCCTGAGCACTACACAGTCTGACCTTGGGGTGAATCATCTGGACATCCACTACTGGGAAGATTGTGGCTCTGTGTTAACACACATATGAATGCATCAGACCTGAAAACTGCCCAAACCTCTGCTTTTAAAGAAGTATTTATGCCTGCTGATGATCAGTTAATCAAGTGCATTTGATTAGCAGCACGTGGCTGCTACTTACCCTCTTCATTCCTAAAGCAGTAAGGGTGTACTTAGTTTATCACAGGACTGTATCTCGATGGGTAATCCCCTCATCCACAGAGCACAAGGAGGTCCATGGGCACCAGATCTCAGCCCAGCTAAACAGCCACAGATATTATTTACCAACGTTTTGGGCAGCATTCTCCACCAGCAGCATCGAAACACTAATAGAGGGAATATTTCTCAGCAAACTGCAGCTCTTTTCCTCCAGTACATTTCCAGGGACTTGCATAATCAATGCCAACATGCACTGCAGCTGTTCTAGCAGCATGTGGTTGCACAACAGCATAAAAAAAAACTTCATGCTTTCTGGAATCTGTTGTGTCTTTATTTTGATGATTGACTGTTTCCAAGAAATCACACCTATGCGTGATCAGTCATGAAAATAATAGCAGTACGACACATGAATTTAGTCCTCAATATAACACAGGGTCTTGCAAAATTGTCCACAAACAATGTATCTGCCTGGAAAACGTCTGCTGGGAAGTGCTGAGAAGTTTTTCAGCAGGAGGGAAAAAGCTCAGGCTTTAGCTAGTTTACAGAAATGCATTGCCAGCATTTTTTCTTTTACATCAAAACAAGCCATGAAAATGCCAAAACCAAAATTTGTCACATGCGAGATAAGAAGTTTCTCTGTTGGAAAGAAGTGTTATTAAGCAGGAATGGAGAATAAAGCTGCAGTTCCAACTGCAGCAAAGCATGCTTCATGTCCTGCCAGTCTTGGAATACAAGTATAAATGTTTTCGAGTTTTCCAGGATCCTTCTCAAAAACACAGTTTCTGATATACCTGCAGATCTTTATTTAGGGGTTTAAATTTACTGGTGCTTCTCTGAGACTCGTGGGATCGAGACTTCATATTTTCAGTACTGATTCACGTGTTCTAGTTTCTCTTCAGATTGAATAATGGACCACAGTGAGGGGGAGGCAGTGTCCTGTTTCAGTTCTTTCATGTCAGCTCAGGACTGGCCGGGAACACAAGGCCTTTTCAGGGACAAAGAAAAGTGGGAAAATAGAGATGAATGCGGGAACAGAGAGCTACTCAGAGAAAAGGAGGCAAGCAAGAGGGGAGACGCAAAGGCAGTCCCAAAGGCAGAGAAGAAGCAGCTGGCTCGGAGGTGTGTGTGTCCTATTTTTAGTTTCCCTCATGCACATCTCAAACTCCACACAGCTGCTGGAGCATTTGCACACGAATAAAAAACAAAAACTTCAGCACACCTCCTGCACATCCACGCAACAGGGAGACTCAAACTTCAGCCTGGCTCAGGTGTTTCAGCTGTTATTGGCTTAGAGCTTAAAATCCCGCCAGCATCACCCGATTTGCGCTTCTGTTAAGTTTAAGACGCGAACACAAAGGTGGGGTGCAGGGTAGAGTCACATGACCCAGAGAGCGCGGCTGATACATACCACCTGCAGCCTGAGAAGCAAGAAAGTCGTAAATAGCCTGTGTCCCATGTGAGTAATGTATGGAGGGCCATGACAGGCTGAGAAAACAGCCAAAGGGGGTCATTAATGACAGAAGTAGCTGGGATGTCACTCAGGGATATCAATAGTGTATTTGTTGTGTCCCCTGCATGTACAAAATATAACACAAGAGAATATTTCATTGATGAAATGCTGTAGGATATCTAAAATTTCCACCTTAATAACGGCTTCAGACTAAGTCAAAAACTATTTGTGTAGTTCCCAGCAGAATGAGTGCATGTTCATTTCAAAAATAAAGCAAAACATCCCTGAGCAGAGCCTCGTTTTGACAGTGACTGAAACAATGTCAGAGCAGCAGTAATAAGCCATAGGTAGGAGAGCAACTTAGTGCGCTACCCAGAAGTAAGAAAAGAGGTTGTTTCATTTATTTATCAAATGTAAAATATTTATAGGATTCAATTTGCTGGTAGAGGAAGACCAGGCAGAAGTTGCTTTGCAGATGGATGTTAAAAATAAAAATTTAAAAATAAAAAAAAAACATCTGGTGGAGGGCTGCCTGCTGTTCTGCATACATTTGCAACCTAAATTACATTTCTGGGCTTTCAAGCAGTCACGGCTGAGTCAGTCCCAGACCGAGAGTGACAATGCACTGCGGGCCAAAAACATCTCACTCTTTTGTCAGCTGGACTTTCTCTCTCAGACAACTGAAGGGAGTACCTGAATAAAAGAAGGAGGATGTGTCTGTGTGCCATACACAGAAACGCAGACTCGGAAAAAACTACAGATATTCTGGTTGAGCCAGTCTGACTGGAGTACTGTGTTTTTCCTCCAAACACAGCCGGCGGCCTCATCTCACATCTCACGTTACTCCGTGGGAAAAAGAGCCGGTTCCCGCCCTGTCCGTGGATCTTTCATTAAAGAATGGAAAAACAGCAAAAAATAAGTCATCAAATCAGCACCTGAGAACTGCCGCAGCTAAGAGAGCCACTAGGTTTGGAGTGGAGGATTAGTTCCCCTCTGAAAGGAAGAAGTTGATTATGTGGCTGTGACGCACCTAAAGTGCTGTTCGATTTGTGGCTAATCCTCACCGAACTGCTGCGCGAGGATTACGCAGTTTTACCGTTGCCTTGTTTCGAGTGAAACTGCTGAAACACATCCTCGTGCATTTGGAAGTACATCTGCACATGTACCACACCGAAATGATCAAACACAGCGGCAGACAGAGGAGGAGAAAGAGGCCTGAAAGAGAGAAAAAAAAAAGAAGTCGAGGGGGTGAAGGCAATGCTGAGGCAGATCACACTCAATGAGTTAGCAGCGCTCTCTGAACAAGACAGCTTTTTAAATAAAACATGAAAGCTGGAGAAGAAGTCACTACTTTATATACAGCAACTCGTGGCAAGCCATGATATTCTGAGAGACAGGGCAGCCAGCTCAGAGCTGTCCCCGGGGGAGATCCTTCAACTCTCCATCAGATAGACTATATATCAGAACCATCAGACATGATCCCCACTCCTGCAACATGCAAGGCTCCACAGTGGAGGCCAGACTGATCGTCGGCTGTAAGGAGCTGATAAGCACTTATGTACTGACTCCCTCTGAACAACTAAACAAACACACTCCCTTCTCCATCTTTCAAAGGATTACAGGAGATCAATCACTCACACGCGAGAGTGTTACAGTCATCAGGAGGTTACGTTTCAGTCCAGTAAGGAAAAAAAGACCTAAAAAGAAACTAAAATCAAGTGCAGTTCGGCCCCCCTCGTGTCTACACTTATGAGGTTCTTAGGAGGAAGGCCCTGTATCAACACTGAGGTGAGCATGTAAATAAGCCATGGCTAATCTCTCCCCCTCACTTTCTCCTCTTCTCTCTCTCTCTGTAAAAGCCATATGTACATTTTTAGAATTCCCCGAGTTCTGCTGACGTGAGGAAAGAGATGAAAGATTCATGTTTGTTTAAAAAATTCAAACTGATGTCCTGAACTTTCAGTACACAGCCCACACTGGTGAATTATTTAACACTTTGATGCAAGAAAGGGAATTTGGGGTTTGGGCGGTGCTGCTGTAATCCGAGCAACAATTAAAAGTCGTGCGACATGTTAACTGTGAACTGCTTTAAATGCCTTTTGGCAAAATTGTGGTGGAGGAAAGGAGTGCCGGTGAATGTCAGGTATGCTTGATATTCCCTTTACTCAATTCAAACTGATGTGCACTGCTGTGGGGCTTTATAAACTGCTGCGGAGTGCGGTGAGTGTATGCACCAGCAGAGGGAGCCAAAGTCACACGACTGCGCTGTAAATGATGCCCAAAATTCCCCGTTTCATACATGTTTTAATCAATAAAGATGGGCATGCTCAGACGGTTCATTTGAAGGGAAAAATAATTAAAAGCTTCAATGTCTGCCATGTTTAATTTTAGTGTTTTTAAGGATTTGTTTGAGACTATGCAAAACATATACAGTTAAAAATAAATATATAAATAAATAAATGTTTTTTTTAAATGTAGGAATTGCAAAAGGCATTTGTCTTACAGGAGATTTGATTTTAAACGTCCATTTTAATCCTTTGCATGACATCACCTTGAAATATTCCGTGTCATTACCCTGAACGGTGTAGCCGAGCTGATCAGCTGTAAAGGGTTAAACTTAGTCAAGACACTGAAACCCGAGACAGTTCCTGATGGATGCGCCCGAAGGCGGCTGGGACATTTTAAGGAGTTTGTTTTGAGTAGAATTCTACCAGGTGCGTTTCTTTTTAAATGTCGTCGTGATATTTGGCACGGGTTTAAGGTAAAGCTGATGTGCCCTTTGTGCCCCGTGCTCGGCGCACCGCGTCTCGACGACGGCGGGGAAGAAGTTGCGCATTTCCAAATAGTCGAAGTTTATGGATTGTCCCTCTGATTGGCAGGAAGCAAACGTGTAAGTACCACGTGTGTGCTTTTTTGTTCTTTGAGGGTTTTTCTTGTAAACAAATATGGAAGAACTGTGTTATTTCCTGGTTCTGTCCTACCTGTGGAGTCAGGTGAGCCGACATGACACCTGTGTAAAGCACCGCGGGCGAACGTGCGGGCGAGCAGCTGCGCGTGGGGCGCTCTATTAGGTTGTAGTTCGACCTTATCAAAGCTGTCTGGAGGTATGTGGTGGGACATGGAGTTCTACTGGCTGTCATGTGCGAGGACATTGGTCACTCGTGTTGTAACTGCTTCACTGTGTTTTGGCAGTAACTTATTTCACTACATCAGCTTTTCATTCCTTTCTGTGTTTCTGTCTCAGAATGGTGGATTATAGTGTTTCCGATGTACCAGAAGTCCTATTCTCAAACAGTTTTAAACAAGTTTTAAAATGGAGGAGCTGGCTCTAATGGCCTTGCTGGAGTGCCCTCTGTGTCTGGAGAAGCTGGATGCGTCAGCCAAGGTCCTTCCCTGTCAGCACACTTTCTGCCTGCCCTGCCTGCAGAGGCACGAGGCTGACCAGTACCAGCTATTTTGCCCTGAGTGCCGCGCTCCTGTCCCGGCCAGGACCGCAGAGGAGCTGCCGACAAACCTCCTGCTGGTGCGGCTCCTGGAGGGGCTCAACGGTCCCTCGGGCCCCAGCAAGAACACACAGAAATCCCGCTATGCAGTGCCCGTGTCCCGGGAGAGCTTAACAGCCAGGGACGATAAACAGTACCAGGAAAGTCCAAACAGAGAGAAGCAGGGGAACAATGAGGTGAGTAAGGCCTCAGCCCAGTCATCTACAGCTATATGAGAAACAAAGTGGAACTGTAAAAACTAATATGTGAAACCCAAACTCAAGTGTTGCACATCACTACTGACAAGTATAGTTATTTGTTATTAACACTACACTACACTATACGGGCTGAAGGGTTTTACACAGTAGTAAAAATGCAAGTGTTTGCCCTTTCACTTGTACTACCTAACCTTTGAACTTTGGGGATTTTTAATATGATGGAATATCAATCTTGGATGTAGATAAGATCCTTTAAGCAAACTATAGAAAATACTATAATTATCAAGTGATGGGGAAAAAACAGATAGCACTTTATGCCGTTAATCTATAGAAGTGCTGCTGAGTGATACACCCACACGCATGCAGGGCAACAGGAGGGAAAAACCAACCAGATGATAATATGTGTGTCAACTCCATGGAGAGCTGTGGTTTACTGCTCGGTTATATTTCCAACAGTAGCTAAGCGATATTTTTCGACTAATCTCCATACATCTGAAAGTTTGTGGCTCATGCAAAACAGAGTACTTCATATTCTTAGCATTCTGGTGTTTATATATTAAAAATAAAGCGTTTAAAGAAGAAAACATATTTCTACTTAAAGCAATGCCCCTGAGGGGACAAATGATGGGCATTCTTAGGAAGGTGGGCCAAGCCGTAGAACAAGTTGGGGAAAAAATGTTCTATATGCCAGAAAGTGAAGTAAAGTGCACATGAATACAGCTAGCTCCATAAGCATTTTTTGACAATTATACACTTTTTGCCCCCTGCACATCACCACAGTGGATCTGAAATCAAACAATCATCATGTGACTAAAGTTCAGACTTTTAGCTGAAAAGTCAGTGAAATTAATCAGTTAATGCAATGCTTTTGTAAAACCCTTTTAATTAATGCTGAAAGTCTGCTGTTTTCTGTGGTGGTGGTGGTAAAGTTAGAAAATCTGTGTTTTCCCACTTTATGAACCCAATTGGACCTCCAACTTTGGCTCTCTGGCAGTGATGCAGGCTTTTGGGTGCCACCAGAAAAAATTGGACGACAGTTTTATTTGTGTGCAAAATGAAAAACAAAAAACAAATTCAGCATGCAGATTTAGAGATTGCCATAGGCAGAAGAAGATGATGAAGAGGGAATTATACAAAGCCCAGTGAACTGACTATTTCTTATGCATTTTTTTTTTTTAAATTAGTATTATATGCATCTCTGCAAAAACTTTACAGTCCAAAAATCTGCGTTCTCACATGTGCGAGCTAAACAAGAAGAGTTCAGTATTCTACTTGAAACCTGATTTGAGTTCAGTCACAGTTCAGAAAGCTGAGCCTGTTTCGTTAAACCGAGTTAGTGATCATTTTGGCTTCTTCCGAATGCTGTCATGGATACAGTATGTGTCAGTCTGATTAACTGTAACCCGATGCTACGATGATTGGCCGTAAAGTGGATGTAAACACTTTATCTACAGACTTGATACAAAATCCCTAAACCATCAATTTAAATTGCACATATGACATTTTCCACTGGTAATAATCAGTGAAGCTCAGGGTGTAGCCTGCATTTAGTTACGGAAATCACGAGGAGACTTGTGAAATTGTTACTTTAAGTATGACTTGAAGTCCATATTAATCAGATTTTGTGCCCTCTCAGGCAGCGTAATCGCTTTTGTGCCGTTTTCGAAAAACTCCAAACTGAAGTGTAAACTTGATACAATCTTGAAAGGGGGAAAAAAGAAAAAAGAAAGGATGTGTCATATAAAAGTCATCTTCATATCTCAGTGGTGCATCAGTGCCGGTTCAGCGCAAAATTGTTTTGTCATCCCACAATCTAACTCGTATTACAAGATGAAGCACAAATTAAATGCAGAGTGTTTCTGTAGCACCTCACACCAACTGTCACTTATTTTCTTAAAATGTGTCATAGCCGGGGATTTTTACAGATGAAATTGCAGAGTGTGGGATCTTTAAAATCTTACATTATGTAAGAAATCTTAAGGCTGCCCCTGGGTGGGTCCGGGATGGGCGTGAGGTTTTGGGGGCGCTCCGTCTCTGGGCTGGGGCCCGGGCCGGGCCTCGGGGGCCTGGGTCCTGGTTGGTGTGTTGCCGGGGTTGTGGGCGGGTGGGTGCATGGGGGCCCGGCCCTGGAGCAGGGTGCCGCCGGTGCGTCGAGCCGCCTGGGGGGCTCTTCAACTGGTGGGGGGGATGGTCACATCTTGCAGGAGCTTTCTTCTCTTCAGGAACTCTCTGCAGGAGGGGGAGATACAGGAGAGGTGGAGGAAGATCTCAGCCTGGGCGTTTACCGTCTTATGTAGTCTGGAAGATGTGTGGATGGTGGGGTGGGTGTAGTTTTCTCTGTGGTGGGGTTGGGTGGACTGTCCAGGGCTCTGTGGAGCCGGAGGGCGCTACTGCACTGGGCCCCGGTCTGATGGGCCTGGGCCCCCCTTCCCTGGCGGGTCGCGAAGGGTGGGAGTGCCTACTGGGGTCAGCGGGGGAGCTGGCCCCAGGGAGGGGTTACCTGCCCCTCCCTTCCTTCCCTCCCCATCTCCAGCTGCCTCCCTCTTCCCGCTCCTCCACAACCACCCACACATGCAGGGCCTTGGAGTGGGGGTATGTCACCAGGGTGCAGAGGAGGCTACCCCCCCCCCCCCCCCCCCCCCCCCCCCGTCCCCTTCTGGCTGCCTCTGCCTCAATTTTATCCCACAACTTAGACATTCACATTATTCACACTCTCATTACACATACATATAGGATCTTGGGGGTGGGCACAATCACGGAGTCCAAATTACCATCAGGGTGTATACCTCACCCCTGACGTCGTTGCCCACCTCTCAATTTTAAATACACTTAGTCATTGAGGGCTAGCAGGAGGGACTATGCGCTTACCTGCTGCTCCTTGGCAGGTAGCTCCATGCCCTCCTGGGTTTTAATTGCACCTTAGAACACACATGCATCAACACTACAATGAGCGGGTGGAGGGAGGTTTGGAGTCTTCTCCCACCCCCATTCTCTGCGGCCTGCTGGAGCGGGAGGGCTAGTAGGAGGAGTTGGCCGTCCGACTGCGGTCTGGGGTGTGGGGCCTCCCTGCTGCTGCGGAGTCGGGGCGGTCTGCCTCTCCCCACCGCAGGGAAAAGGGTAACACCACCTGGGTCTGGGTGCAATTCCCCCCTCCAGGGGCAAGGGTACCTAGACCCGGTTTGTAGAGTACGCTTGGGGAGTGTGATCGTGTGTACAGCGTCTCTTTATGTCTGTCTCCACGTTGGTTGAGTGTGGAGTGAGTGCATATGAGAGCATGAGGGTGGGAATGGATGTTTGTGTCTGTGTGTGCCTGTATGTCTGTGTCTATATGTCAGGTTGGGTATCAGACGCCACCTCTCTGGGGACACCTCAGGCCCTCCAAGGTTTGGAGGCCTATCTCCACCCACCACCACTTCCCCTGCCGGTGGCGGACTCCCTCAGGTGTCGGTGTGTTGGTGGTTCTTTGTGTCTGGGGGTGGGCGTCCGGGTACACACCGGCTCACTCCTTGGCGGCCGCTTGTCGGGGCCTGGGGCCTGGGGCTCGCTCGGGCCCCTTTGGAGGTGGGGTGCCCCCGGCCTCTCGGCCTGGGGCTCGGTCACTCAGGCACAGCTGGGGGCCGGCGGAGCTCACGGGCGCGTCACTGCAACTCCCCCTGACTTCTGCTCCGCGGCTGCTGGGCGAGCCCTCATCTGGGACTCTCCTCAGCTCTTACTGGAACAGTGGCGCGGCTGCCCCTCTGTTGGTCTTCCATGGTCTCTTGTGTTCTGGGGGCCTCTGGATGTCTGGAGTTTTGATCTCCTCCATACCCGCTTCACACCCTGGAGGACGGGGCTGTGGCCCCCCCACACTCCCTAGCAGATCATTACATGGAGAAACCTTTGGAATGCAAGCATGCTGATCCACACAGGTATGCACACATGGGTATTCACAGACGCGGACTAAAGCTTTCTTGGCTGCTGCCTCAAAGCACACTGTGCGCTGTCTATCTTGCGTGCTGCACAATATCGTTTATTATTTAGTAAATATTGATATCTATGACTAGCTAGTTTATTGTGATGGTGCTTTGTTTTCTCTATTATTATGTTGCTCTTTGTTGTTTGCTGTCTCCTCTGTTTGTTTTTTTTGTTTGTTTTTTTTTTTTCTCCATACAGGTGACCCAGGAGTTCTTTTTTTTTCTCTCTCTTCCCCCCCCTTCTCACCGTCTCTTCTCCCCTTTGGTTTTCTTTCTTTCTCTCCCCCTCTTTCTCTCATTCATTCCCCCTGTCCTATTTATTAAAAAAAAAAAAAAAAAAAAAAAAAAATGACAAAGGATGAACTGAAGCTCTGCCATCACGTAATGTCGCATACTGCTGTTTCTGATGTCATTTAGAAAAAAAAAAGAAAAAAAAAAAAAGAAATCTTAATTATTTCAACATAAAGAAGCTGAAATTTGACTTTCTTCCACACTTTAGGCTGCTCACAGAGCATCAGT
The DNA here is from genome assembly GCF_057381915.1 of Diplotaxodon limnothrissa. Classification (NCBI taxonomy): domain Eukaryota; kingdom Metazoa; phylum Chordata; class Actinopteri; order Cichliformes; family Cichlidae; genus Diplotaxodon; species Diplotaxodon limnothrissa. Next base: position 29,381,756 of record NC_140597.1, on the reverse strand, counting down.
GTATAGCCACAGAGGTGATCTGTCAGGAGAGCTGTTCCTCTCGGCTGGTAACGCTATCACACCAAAACACAAAGGGGATGACAACTGGCACGCCGGCGACAGTAGCAGTGCGTCTGTCAGTGCTCAGCAGGTCGTCAGCCAGACACCTCAGCTGCAGCCCCTCCAGCAGCTCCAAGCACCAGCTCTGTGCAGAGCACTGTGTGACTTTAAACCAGAAGAAATGAATCTGGAAGACAGCAGATATTTTCTCAGCTTCCTCAAGGTGAGCCACTCAGACTGCTGAGTTAGTGCAGCAGGGCAATATAGTGTTCATGGGGTAATTGTGTGTGCACAGTTTTAAACCTTTTAAATAGCATCGGTTTTACTTCAGTGAACCTCTAGAGTGAAAAAGTATAAAGGTTCCTCTGCAAGAAATATGCTACAAGCCTCGTTTTTAGAAATTCAGTTATCACACATGCACTGAAGTTTACAGACCACCATGGCGGTACAAATGGACCAAACTTCACATATTTATTGTGGCTAAAAAGCACCTGTATTTTATTTCTTTATGATTTCAGTAAGCTCCCCAGTAATGTGAAAAAGACAGTTTTCAAAGGGGTCTGTGCAGTCGGTAATGCTTCCATAGAATTAAGGGCCAGATTTACTAAACAGGGCAAAGTAGCGTTTGAGCTCAATCCCCAGACAGCGCTGATAGGTGTTTGCTATTTTCTAAACACAGGCACAGTTGATTCATTTCAATATCAACTGGTAAAAATGAGACATGCTTTAAATATCTGCAGAATTAGCAGTAAATTGTGTGTCGCAAATATCAGTAAATGTTTTTGTGCTTGATTTAAATATTCTCCTTCTTACGTTTTGCACCTTATGAGGTCACCTTGCGACACATGTTTAACAGCGTCAGTCGCAAATCTGTTACTCCCTGTAAACACCTTTTTTACACCAAAACCCAGTTTATGGAGCAACATATTAGTAAATCTGGTCCAGAGAGTGTAAGCAGCAGCCATTTGCTGATAGTCAAATGCTCTTTATTCATTGATAGTCTGATATATTCAGGTGTGTGTTTAACAGAAAGTCCTTTCCAGGACTTTACACCCAAGGGAAACAACTAAAAAACAAACAAACCCAAGAGCTAAATCTCAGACTCCACAATGCAATTAGGAAAAGACTGAACAAGTTAGGCTTGTTTGGTAGGGTTGCCAGAAGAACCCTACCAAACAGTTGAGGTTTGCAAAGTTGCTTCTGAACAAAGCGTAAGACTTTATGCTTTGTTCAGTGACCAGTGTGCGGATGTTTGGTCATAATGCACAGGACCATGTTTGGAAACCAAACACAACATATCAACACCTCATACCAGCTGTCAAGATGATGGTGGAGAGGTAATGTGAGGCCATGTGGCTGACAGCTAAAGCTTAGCTGAAAATGGGACAGTACAGCAGCAAATCTACAACAGAGTAACTGAAGCTGTGCATGAACAAAAAGTGGACCAAAACTCCTCCACAATGATCTGAGACACCGATAAAGTCATACGGTCATAGTTTTAGCTGCTGGTTTGACTACTTGCTTCGGTTTAGATTTCATAGATGCATAAAGGACAGATCTGTCAGTTAGCTAGGATGTTAGAAGCCTTTCAACTGGTGTATTGACTTATCTTCTGTCATGGCAGGGAAACAGCAGTTTTGAATTGATGCTTAACCCCTTGAACTTAATCCTGCTTTCTTTTATATTAAACCTGTGTTTGTAGCAATCTGTGAATACAAAGAGCGCAGGAAGTCCCCAGCAAAGACTGCTACATAAGGATCACCGCTTTTATTCTTTTCACTGTTTTCAGAGACTGAAAACTGAGACTTGTGGAAACGGAGGCTCAGACCTCCATTGCAGCAGTTCTTACTTACCCTGGATTTCTGAGGCAGTTATATAAGGGCCTGGGTACTTTTGTGCCCTCCATTAAAACGCCCTCGACCGAGCCTCTTTTGTTTCTCAATCTAGGTGGTCAAATGTTGTTGTTTTTTTTTTTAAGAGGCTGGCCACAGAAAAGGACAAGGCCTGCAGACACAAAGGGAGCTTATGTCACATGTTCGTGGAGAAACACAGAGTTTCCGAGCTGAGTGCTCAGTCTCTGGGGCAAGCGCACTCTGTTAAATCCATCTTGTGTCCCGTCTTGTGTGTGGTTTTCAGTCTGTTATTTATTTTGTGCGTCATACAGGGAGACATTCTTACTTTCATCAGGCGGGTGGATGAAAACTGGATCGAGGCCAAGCTGGGGGAGAAAGTGGGATTCTGCCCTGAGCAGTTTACAGAGGTGAGTTTCTTTTCTTCCTTGGATGTGAGTTGTGACCTTTTCAGCGCGATCGAGGTCGACACCTGCCGTTAGCCACTTTTCTCCGGTAGTGTAATCAATTGAACTGCGGATGTCGTCGCCGGATGCCATTAATTCCAGGTCACTGCCGGGACGCTAACTTGCTTTTCATTCAAATCTCTGATTTGTCAGTAAATGTCACTCCTGCTCTGTAAAGTGCTGAGACAGAAAGCTAATCTGCGAAGCCCTGCTGTGTCTGCAGCTGCTCATTAGTTTGTGACTATGTGGCTTACTCAGGGTTGCGGGGCTTGCTTAGCTGGCTGACTGTCATTTGTTTTCCTCTGCACTTTCTGCCTCCAGGAATTAACTTCACCCATGCTGGAGGGAGGCTGTGTTTGTTCATTCAGTCGCTGGGGTCAATGCCTCATTCACTTCCTGTTTACTTTCCTAACTTGTCATCTGCTTTGCTGTGATTTCCTCACTAATATACCCCCTCTTCTTATTAGTCCTCTCTTTAATGCATGCATACTTTTATCTCCCACTCACCCATGTCTTCTCCTCGAGCCCTGCTTCAGTGATGCTCTTTATCTTTCTCCTTTCCACTTTCCTCCTCTCCTTTCTGAGCCAGCCTCTTCCCGTGTCGTGCAGCCAGGCGTAAAGACACAGTAATGCTTTCTCTGCTTGGGTGGCATAACAGCACATCACTGTGGAGAGTGAAAGCATTAACCCTGCCAATGCCTGTCTGCCTGCCTGTCTGTCTGCGCGGCTCATTTCTCAGCAGTATCCAACCCTGCCTGGCTTATTGGCTGGTACTTCTCACGCTCTCTGCTGCCTGCCTGTCCAACAAGTTGTAGGGGTGAGTCTAGCGGTGATAAGTGGGTGTATTTAGACAGATTTTTAGCTGGTCAGCAGGAGCAGAGGTTGGCAGGCGCAGGTTAGAGCAAGTTTGAGAGGAATTGTTTTTCTTGACTGAGGATTTTCCTGTGTTACGTTTCTTACTGTGGTTTGTTTTTATGCATTCATCCTATTCCAGCCAAACTCTGTGGCTGCCAAACTGCTCAAGGGAAAGAGTCGGAGGGGGGGGGATCTAGCAGAATTTCACCATCAGACTTCGAGCGGGGGCAAAGACAAGGCCACTGACGCATCCAGTAGGACTGCCCATTACGGAGTCCCTCAAGCCCCGGCTAAGACGCCCGTCATCAGCACGTTGCCCCTCTCCAACCAACGGAAACAGCCCGTAGCCGGAGGAAGCAACTTTTATCAGACAGGAGACAACAACAACACCTTCAACAGCTACAACCGTCAGGGTCAGACGCAGCGCCTCTCTGTGCCCACTACCACCCGGGGCCACTCTCATTCTTCCAGAGTGAACTCTCAGCGAAGACGCCACTCTGATTCGCACAGACACCTGTTACAAGTGAGTCACATAACTCTCTTATTATTTATTTATTATTTTCTCCACCTCTGATCTAATCTTTTAATTAAAGCTGGGTTTGGCTTTGCTCGCAGTGATTTGCTATAACAGAAAACATGCTGTTGGCAAAAAGGTGAAATGGTTTTATGTGCGATAATAAGAGGTGTTTATTTGAGTCACTGATCAAGTTGGCCTCTGGTTAAGGGAGGGAACCGTGACACTGTAAGCTGCAGGAATGAGTGAGAAAGAGATCGCCCTTGTGATTAAGTGGTTCTCATTAAGACGAGACACATGTGGGAAAGGGAAACAAAAGAAGTGAGGAGTGGAGGTGAGTGGACCGTAACTTTTGAGAGGTCTTTAATCACGAGTCCTGGGACAAAAGCCAGGATTTCCCGTCTGAGATGAATTATAGTTCCACAGGGTGGGTTTTCTTTTTTTCTCTCTTCATCTCAGGGACATGTGGTTTGTGATGTTGTGCGAGTTTGAATCCTCACAGGGAGAACTGTCAAGCAGGAGAGAAAAGAGGAAATCTCTTCTGATTTGATGGGATTGTTAAAATGACTCATTAACTTATTTTTTTTTAACTCTGAGGGAGCACAGAAGAAAGCAGGTCAATTTTACTGTCTAAATTAATTATTACCTCTAGAAGACTAGAAGTCATTAACAGTCTTGAAACTGAAGATTTTTGCTGTTTCATTGTTTAGTGAGGCTGGAGTTTGGGAATGTTAGTGTTTCAGGCTATTGGGTTCATAGCTTTTCCGGCACTAACATGATATCTGCTGCATACTTTATGAAGAATGTGTAGCAATATCAGGGCGAGGCATGATTGGTAAACATGTCCCTGCACATAGCTTTAACCAAGACAAGAAGAGTTCATTTCTGAGAAAGCTTGTGATAAAACTTACTCGGGAAATGACCCAAAAGCTCCTATAAATCATTAGCACGTTGGAGTAAATAACCGGACATAGTGCTGTTATTTCACATTAGAAAACAGCGGTGATGTGGCACCAAGTCACGGGGCCTAAGAGTACAGTGCTGGCATGAAAGCCTCTGGAAGGCTTAATAATGTAACGCGCTGCCAAATTCCCTGCCCTTCAGAATAGCGATTTCCTTTGATTCCTTTCAAACGTCTCGGCTCTGCCCTGCAATTACACATGTCAGAGCGCAGAAATGCTCAACCTCATGCAGGTTGGAGAGAAACAGGAGAGGAAGGGAGGCGGAGGGGAACGATAAGAAATGAGGAAACGGGGCAGTACGGCAGGAAGAGGAAAAGCTGAGCGTCCGAGAAAATGGTATGGAGCGAGGGAGAGAAACGCGACACATTTTCAGGCTGCGAAAACAAAAAACGCATGAAGTGGGAAGAAGGAGGAGGAAAAAATGAGAAATAGATGTGGAGAGTGGGAGGCTCAGAGAGTCCCTCAGTGTGTCTGCTTATCGCTCTCATGCTGATGATGATGAGTCACTAGTGAAGTTGCTTACATAACAGACCCCTCTCCCTCTCTGCCCTTCCTTCAAACTCCTTCCTCTTCACTAAGCAGGTAACGCTCCCTTTCACATCAGCGAGCCTGTAATGGCAGACGAGCCACACACTCCCCCTTTTTAAGGGAGCGGAGGGGCCGTGTCCCTGAAGCTGAGGCTGAGCTCTCCAGTGACCAAGACGGCATGTTTGTGCTATTCTTGGTGCCGCTTCCCATCGGCTCTTACCTCTGACTCTCGCCTGTTTCTTTTTTTTTTTTATTTTGCAGCTTCCCTCCCACTGTGGATGAAATAATGCATATTAGTGTGAATATCTGCACAGTTATGTAAGAGCAAACTTTAGGATTAATTTGAAAAAAAAGTTCACTCCCCTATCATACTTCACCAGAATATCTGACATCATTGTAATTGTTATCAGCGGTTATGCAGTCACCCTGCAAAGTGACTGCATAAAAGAGCAGAAATAATTAGGCTGAGTTATTTATACGGCAGTTTTCAAGTGCAGAGTCACAAAGTGCTTCCGAAAACAGAAAAAATAGATTTAAAAGTAAAAACAAGATAAGTGGCAGACGGTTCTCTTCAAATCTCAAGCTTAATCGGAGATGGAAGACCGAAGATAGACAGATAAAAGTTTAGGTAAACGCAGATCAGAAGAGCTTTGAGGCTTTGTGTTTGAGTACGACTGCAGTTGATCTGTAATCTAGTTCACTGTTTGACTGTGCAGAGGTACAAAACAGGAAACCTGAATTAAATTCAGATTTTGATTAGTCACACGTGATGGATTGTAGGTGACCTGGTCAAAAGCTTAGTGGCATTTTAGGCAAAGTAGATTGTTAAGCTAATGCAGCAAGGAGGGTATTACCTTAGTTTAGATGAAGTTACATGAAAGTATGAATTAATTATTTTAAATCTTCATTTTGACATAAATGTGTTTTAGCTTCTTACATTTACAGCTTTGCTTCTACTGTTATTATTCATTCAAGGAAATGAAGAGGATCTGAATATACTGGGTGGGCCATTTATATGGATACACCGTAATAACATCGGAATGGTTGGTGATATTAAAGTTCTGTTTGTGGCACATTAGCATATGTGAGGGGGCAAACTCAAGATGGGTGGTGACCATGTTGGCCATTTAGAAGTCGGCCATCTTGGATACAACTTTTGTTTTTTCAATAGGAAGAGGGCCATGTGACACATCAAACTTATTGGTAATGTCACAAGAAAAACAATGGTGTGCTTGGTTTCAACGTAACTTTATTCTTTCATGAGTTATTTACAAGTTTTGACCACTTATAAAAGGTGTTCAATGTGCTGCCCATTGTGTTGGATTGTCAATGCAACCCTCTTGTCCCACTCTTCACACACTGATAGCAACACCGCAGGAGAAATGCCAGCACAGGCATCCAGTATCCGTAGTTTCAGGTGCTGCACATCTCGTATCTTCACACCATAGACAACTGCCTTCAGATGACCCCAAAGATAAAAGTCTAAGGGGGTCAGATCGGGAGACCTTGGGGGCCATTCAACTGGCCCACAACGACCAATCCACTTTCCAGGAAACTGTTCATCTAGGAATGCTCGGACCTGGCACCCATAATGTGGTGGTGCACCCTCTTGCTGGAAAAACTCAGGGAACGTGCCAGCTTCAGTGCATAAAGAGGGAAACACATCATCATGTAGCAATTTCAAATATCCAGTGGCTTTGAGGTTTCCATTGATGAAGAATGGACCCACTATCGTTGTACCCCATATACCACACCAAACCATCACTTTTGTTGTTCCAACAGTCTTGGAGGGATCCATCCAATGTGGGTTAGTGTCAGACCAATAGCGATGGTTTTGTTTGTAACTTCACCATTTACATAAAAGTTTGCCTCATCACTGAACAAAATTTTCTGCGTGAACTGAGGGTCCTGTTCCAATTTTTGTTTTGACCATTCTGCAAATTCTGTGCACCAATCTGGGTCATCCTCGCTGAGATGCTGCAGTAGTTGGAGTTTGTAAGGGTGCCATTTGTGAGTAACTAATATCCACCGAAGGGATATTTGACTAATGCCACTCTCCAGTGACATGCGGCGAGTGCTACGCTGTGGGCTCTTGCTGAATGAAGCTAGGACAGCCACTGATGTTTCTTCATTAGTGACAGTTTTCTTGCGTCCACATTTTGGCAAATCCAACACTGAACCAGTTTCACGAAACTTGGCAAGCAGTTTGCTGACTGTAGCATGGGAGATGGGTCGTCTCGTAGGGTGTCTTGCATTGAAATCTGCTGCAATGACCCGGTTACTGCGTTCACCAGATATCAACACAATTTCGATCCGCTCCTCACGTGTTAACCTCTTTGACATGTCAATGGCTGTGAACAAAGAGAAACTTGTAAATAACTCATGAAAGAATAAAGTTACCTTGAAACCAAGCACACCATTGTTTTTCTTGTGACATTACCAATAAGTTTGATGTGTCACATGGCCCTCTTCCTATTGAAAAAACAAAAGTTGTATCCAAGATGGCCGACTTCTAAATGTCCACCATGGTCACCACCCATCTTGAGGAGTTTGCCCCCTCACATATGCTAATGTGCCACAAACAGGACTTTAGTATCACCAACCATTCCCATGTTATTACGGTGTATCCATATAAATGGCCCACCCTGTACATTTAAAAATAACCATAAGTTTATTTTTGAGTACAACACTTATTTTCATTGACACATGGGTTATGTATAACAATGTCGACAAGATACTGATAGACATACATTATTATTAGCTACTTGTGCCTACTTAAGTAAGGCTTTCCTAAAAGTCAGTTTTTAGATTGCGCCAACTGTGCAAAACCACAGAGGACTTTATAGAAAGAGCAATAGAGATAAAATCTAAATTCTTGCAAGGGATAGAGAACTGACCTGTAACTACTTATTCTTCTGTGAGGGAGGTCAGGTTTTTTTTTTTTTTTGTTTGTTTTGTTTTTTTAAGCACTGCCAAATTTTGAAATCAGATCCCATTTTAAATCTCCCACCTTTGTTTGTATATAAATAAGAACGAAATTTAAAGGACAACGTGGTTCCATTAAAACACGAGATAGTCAGCCGTTGTTCTGAGAAACCGTTCTACTTTCACAAATCGTCCTACCCGTATTATAATTTGATGGTGACTTCTGACTAATCCAAACCATAACCCTAACCATAAGAAATATTGGCAATGGGTTAAAAAAAAAAAATGAAGTAAATGTGGGTTTTGTGTTGTACACATGTGCAGAAACAATGGGTAGGATGGCTTGTGAGTTAGGATGGATTCCCAGAACACCGTGTCAGACCCCTTTGAATGCCCTTGCAAATGGAAATTACTGGTGTGGACACTGCGTCCAGTGTCACAACACTAGTAAAACTACATACTTTTTTCAGTCGCATACCGGAAAAAAATTTCCGATAAGAAGTGTGACTACATGTGCATTTACTCAAATTATATATAAATGATACATTGCCCTTGTGGTTTTGCACATATCAGCAAAACCACACGGAGAATAAGTTAACAATAAAAGTGCGATTCACCGATGTGACAAAATTATTCAGTAGAAGCACATTTTTTAATGATATGAAACATGATCTCTGCATCTTTATGATTTTGTGACACTGAGCATGTTCCAGTACCTCCAATGGGTGGAAACCATGACTTGTTAGTGAAGAGAAGAGAGGCATTCACCTCGCAGATATTGTCACCTAAAGGACTGAATGATGAACTTGCACTCAATGTTATGTAGTGGCTTCTCCATTATATAATTTTTTTGGGGTGTATGTGGTTTGAATTGTGATGTTTGCATTTCCTAAAAACACTATGCATCACTCAGTTGACTAAAGAATACATGGAGGAGTCCCTAATTGGCTGAATCTCTCTGAATGTGTATATATGTGCAAATGTTTGCATGAACACTTTTTCTCTGTACCTGACGAAGGTTGCACAGACTGACACGTTGCAGTTGAATAAAAAAAATAATGGTAAGCGGGACAGTGTGGGGAAGTTATACTATTTTTCTCCACAAAGTTTTTTTTTCCCCTCTTTTCACTCGTCATTGATTTTTTCCCTTTTTTTTTTTTCTTTTTTTTTTTTTTAGCTTAAAAAAACCAAAGCATTAATTGGTTACTAAAGAGGGAGACTAGTCAATAATATAAATCATCCTCACCCTCTAACTGGCTGTTTGAAATTCAGCTTACTCGTCCCTCTGCACAGCTAATTTATGTTGTCTGATTGGAGTTTTCATTAAACACATCCAGGGTGGAGACATAAGCTTAAAAACTGAACTCGAATAAAATCCCGAACCTGTAAAGTGATTGAAAGCTAGTGAGTACACTAGGGTGGGGGACAAAAGCTGCGTTCAAGGTTATTCTTCTTTTCACCCAATTGAAAAACTTTTCCATAACCATAAACATGTAAGAGAACATATTCATGATAATGAGTTGACAGGGTTTATACTTCCCAACATGTCATACATATAAACTTCATAAACAAACACTCGAAATAAAATCCAAAGACCAATAAATCAATCAAATCTATCAATCAAATGAGGTTTGAAATCAGTCTGCACAGATCTTATGTCTTCACATGTTTAAACAACAGTTCTATGTCTCTTTAAATTAATTATAAATTGCAGTTGTTTCGAATCTAATTTTGGCCTCATTAATCATTTTTAGCAGGAAAAAAATAGACTTGAATAGTGCAATTTTAACAAATAAAATGTTAATATTGAAAATGACGCAGAAGACGTAACACGTAACAACGTCACACATCTGAGCTGGTTGGATGAGGGAAAAGCCTCGTGCCTTCTATCATGCCCTTGGCGGGGGGGTTGCAGTGAGTGGAGAGCAACCTCAGAAAAGTGCAGCTGCAAGTGATCCCGCGAGGTAATTCCTGATGATGTCGGCATGATGCCACGGTGACTCGAGATCAAGCTGGATAGAAGTCAAACGTGTCATGTGCTGTTTGGTGGTTTTTTGATTCTGTGCAGGCCTAGCACCTTTTGATCACAGTTAAACATCATGTAATATCCGCTAACCAGCTTCAGCTTGACTAGAAGTCTTCTCCATAATAACTGAAAAGACCTGTCCGGTCAGAGCTTTTGTGAATGTTTTCACCTCATATCATAATTTTTAGACACACATTATGACGTGGTGTTGGTAGTGTTTGCTTTTGTGACGGTAAAATGATCATTTCAGAAGATACAGGTTGCAGATATAACAAAAAGCCTTTTTTAATATAATAAAATTTATTGTTTTTAAGGGCTCCAGAAGTCATTTCCTCATTATTCTTACAAAGTGACCTGGAGTTCAGGTATTTCCATAGTAACAACACTATTTGAAGGCAGAGTAGTTCTTTTCCACAACATGGCAATAAAATGTAATAAAATGTGCTTTTTGTTAAGACAAGGCTGATGACTTTACTGACGTTATTTCACAAAGTCACACAGTAGCTCATACTTACTTTGGATGGTCATGGGATTAAAGCTCGTTATCAAAATCCCCGTCAAAAATATGAACGTGATTTCTACGTCTGCAACCTCACTGATGAACTATTTACATTTATTCATTATAATATTTCACAAGAGCTCATTAATTTATTTAGTTTTACACTTTTTGGGCATCCATACAAACTGTCTCACTTCATGTGAGGTCAAAGGATGTTGGCAAAAAGCTGCAGATTAATATCCTGTTAAATTAATGCGCGTGTTTGTGCTAGCAGGATTCAGACTGTAGGAGCAAGCCAACCTTTCACTCTAAATAAGACTTTATTTTCTGCCTGACTAATATCAGAGTTAGTTTCTCTGTGTAAGTATCCTTCAATATCCTTTAGCCGCTGCAGCTGCTGGGTCAGTGCACCTGGCCATAGCGTGACTGCAGTATAAATAAAGCCGGCTCTTTGTGGCTAAAATAAAAACCTAAGAATAGAAATAGGACACAAAGTCATGAAAGAGATGAATAATTTAAGACATTAAGTTATTCTTTGTTGTCAGTGCTTTGCATCTTTTTTTTTTTTTTTTTTTTTTTTTGTCCAAATATAATGTATACTGCTTCTTCATTCATTTAAAAACATGGTTGTTTTCTTTATGACAGAGATGCTCATTCGTGGCCTCTCACATATGATGGAAGTCTGTCGTGTCCTCAGGAATCGGTGCACGCAACCTTACTTTTACACTTTTTACTTCTGCCTCACAGCGCTGCCTTTAAAAAAGCGAGACTGCGGTTACAGTGCTGGATGCGTCTGTCAGATGCATCTTTCTTTGTGCTGTTGAGTTACAGAGTGTGAGAGCACTGCAACATCCAGCCGCATACTGTAATAGCAGGAACTCTGAGCCCAAAGGCTATCGTTAAAGCTTCGAGCAGCAGTTTAGTGGTGGTGCTGTAAATACAAGCAGGAATCAGCAGAGAAGATGGGCGCAGCAATGTTATTTCTGCATCTTTGTTTTAAGTAAGAAAGACTAATGTGTTTGATTAAAGGGGAAAAAAAGCAGCACACAGGCCAGGCTTTATAAAGGTTAACCTAACACACCATATTTGAGTCTTGTTTGACTCACATCCTGCTGATTTCATCACTGTAAAATATTCTTTGCTCTAAGCTTTAAGTAGACAAGCTTTGATCTGTAAAGATACACTGCAAAAGAAGTCTGTTTACATTTTTCAAAGTATGACTAAGAATTTCAGAGGAAAATCCAATGAATCATTTCTTATGTGCAAACGTGTGACAGATTAAAAGAGAAACTTAAAGAAATGAGGAGAAATGTAGAGACTGAATGCGCTGCATTCTTGGAATGAACCGATTGTGAAATTCTGGCAACATACCAAAGTCATGAATGATTTAGCTTTTAATCACACTGTCTTTGAACACTTGGCACAAACTGATTTGACGTAAGAGATAAACATCCACCACTGATACGCCAAATGTCAACTTATTTGCCAATGTCTGGGCAAATGAGTTGAAATTTAGTTAACATAGCCGGCGTATTGGTGTATTAGATACAAACCAGCAATTTACTATACACAACAACAGGTAAATTAGTGTTAGGAGTGTCAGCTTGCAGAAAGAGAGTAGCAGCTTGGCTGCCAGTCGGACTCCTGTTGTGTACTCAAGTTTTGTGATGCAGATCTACTTTTTTTCCCCACTTAGTGAAAGGTGCCTGAGTAAAAAGTTCTCAGCTGATAGCCACCTGCTTCCATGCACGCTCTTATATCTTCAGCTTTTTACATCGGTCCCCTGCTGCAGAGCCTTGTGTGTGGTGAGCTATGGCAGCAGGTCTTTGTTAATGCACCTTCACACCCTCTCATCCATGTTACGTAGTGCCCAAAAATGAGGTGTTGGAGGCGTAAAAGTTACATAATACTGCTTTATATTATCAGAAGGCTCACGTGCCATTATGCCTGTCTTAAAGGCATAACAAGCAAAGTGCGTAGGCCGCTGTTTAACAACACAACAACATTTAAACTTCTCCTCCCTGGCTCAACAGGGGAGCGAGCGAAAGAGGGAGCGGTGTTGAGCAGAACAAAGCAGAGATTTAGAAAAATCAAACGTTATTTCCTGATTGCATCGTAGCTGTAACGTTCTAAAGCATGAGAAATAAATGGGCCCACACTTCTGCACAGCCCTGCAGAAAGGCACTACCTTGGAAAATTTTGTGTGAATGCAGCCAACGTGTGTGTGGCCAGTCAAACAAACATGCTGATGTGCACCTCTTGAGTCCATTATTTTATACGTCCATGACGCAGATTAGCAGAGCAGAGAGCTGGAGACAGAAATGTAACCTGGCTGCTATATCCTTATAAACTCTGGCTGTTATTAGTCAGGATTACACGCTGACCACAACAAAATCAGAAGAAATTAAGACAATAGATTCAGAGATCAGGGTCTGTGCAGATAAAAACTCTTTATTCTTTTAAAAGTGTTTGTCTTTGCTTTGATCATGTTACATGTTTGCCATTGTTCATTAAAAAAATCAGCATCCTGAAGTTTTTTTACTGTTAATAAACATTCTAAAATAGAAAATCAAGTAAATTATCCTTCTTCTGATCATTTTACCACATTGTCGACATTAAACTGTTAAGTGAATTAAAATTGCATTCGGTATAGACAGCCATCCCAGCAAGCGGCCCTCTTTGGGGCCTATGTGAGGGGGGTGCTGTGGGCAAACCCACACATCCACAGTATCAGTGTGAAATTTGGCAAAGAGAGGCCCACAGTGGGGCCCATTGTGGGCCTGATCGTACCCACGGTATGCCCACACAGTGTGGGCTGTCCTACTGGGGCCCAGATGTGCTCTGTGGTACATTATTACCAGAATGTTGCTACTTTTAGTGACTTCTTTATCAATAGGGGTCTATTAGAAAATGGAATAGGTCCTGATTTCTTTCACTAATTGACTTCTTTTGCAGTATTTTAATAGGATCAGTTTAACTTCCAAATTGAATCGGTGGTTTTTCCCAGGCTCATATTTCTGACCGCATAATAGAATAAGGTCTGTCGTTTAAGTATCTCCATAACGGTCACATTTCCCTGTATGATATTTCCTTATTAATGTGCCAACAAACATGCCTATGCGGGCTCACATTGGGTAGGTGTGGGTGAACTGTGGGGCTGTGTTGGCAGGGCAAGCCCACACTTATCCCAAGCAGGCCCCAGTTGGGAGTGCCTAAATGGTGCCGACAGCACTCTAGAATGGACAGCACTTCTATATAATGACCTAGAATTTCTAGGTTGCCCATAGAAATCCAGCCCCACTGTTTACCCACACTTGCCCACTGTTGGCCCACACTGTTAAGTTTGCTGGGATTGTGATTACGGGATGAATAATAAACGATGTACCATGAGGTGTCCTTTGCTTCCTATATGATAATTTTGAATTTATCCCATTTTAGAGCGAGAAGAAAATGACCAGCGAGACTCCGCCCACCATCTCTATGGCTCTGATGAACCCCCAGATGCCCTCTGCCTCTGCAGATGGCAAAAACTCCTCCACACAGCAGCTCTCCATCAGTGTGTGAGTCACTGTTTTGAAAAGTCATGGTGTGTTAATGGTATTATAATGTATAATGTCACATCTATGAGGTGTGAATAGAATAAGAAACAGTTATATGTGGCCAAAAAAGGGCTGAATAATCTGGATGTATATTGTTTTTGACTTCTCAGGTGTGCTGTCCTCTACTCCTACAAACCACGCCGGCCAGAGGAGCTGGAGCTGAGGAAAGGGGAGATGGTGGGCGTGTACGGAACATTCAAAGAAGGCTGGCTGCGTGGGTTATCGCTGAGAACGGGCAAAGTGGGCATTCTTCCCGGCAACTACGTCACTCCTGTGCTCAGGTGAGAGGTTGCGATCGCTGACCGCAGGAAATGGGAGCTAAATGCTATTTGGGTTCAGATAGTAACATAGTGTGGGCATGAAGATGAGCTATTTTGTACACTTATTTATGAATCAGAAATATAAAGCTGCATGTCACGGCCTGCTGCTGTTTTCTTTGTCATATATAGCAACAATGTGAAAGTAGACATTCATCACTATCACTATACTAATATTTTTGTTCCCAAAATACAGAACCTCGGCCAGACTGCTGGAGACCAAAGCGCCTAATGTGCCCTCGCAGTACAGCACTTTATCTGCAAAGAAACACACAGCTGCCAAGAACCCTACTGTGTTCCTTGCTCTTGATAAGGTGAATGGTGATGGAGCGATATACTCACCAGGACAGATCCCATCTGTGCCAAACGGGGCACACCATGCAATGTCGCCCACTGGGATTGGAAAACCTTCCTTCTACGGGGATTCACAGGGTTGGGAGACTGTAAGGCGCGTTTTTCACCCACACAGAGGCGAGTGTCAAACAACCACACTCTCTTGGCTTGATTGAATTATGCACTTTGTCAGGTATGTGACGATCTTTTTTTTTTTTTTTTCAGGCTCAAATCGCACGTCCCACATGGGCAGTTCCCACGTTCCCTCCAACTCGCAGCACTTTGCACAACATCAGGCATCTGGCTACTCGCCTGCTCTGCAGAGGAAGAAGGGCGGCAGCTTTGTATCCAATGCTAACGTACCGCTGGGTTGGATGACTGATCCAGCAGCGCCCTCTTCTGCTGTGTTCATGAAGGACAGGGACAGCACTACCCCTCAGTCAATTCTAGTAAAGCCTGACATGCACAAGACCAGTACAGAGAAGGTAATGCCATTCTTATGAAATCAGTGTCATTAAAGTTGATCTTGCTTTTGCATATATATATATATATATATATATATATATATATATATATATATATATATATATATATATATATATATATATATATATATATATATATATTTAAATCACGCTACTATTTGTGTGATTTACAGTTTGTTTTATTTCCATAGCCGGCAAAGTCTGTGCGGTTTGTCACAAATGAAGGCTCCCCTCCCCCAAGACATCAGACCGCCTCTTGGTCGTCAGGAAATCAGGTTCTCTCCAACAGCCGACCCGGGCCCCTTCCTTTAGAAGTGTGGGCCCCATCGCTCACATTGGGAAGGGACGGACCTGGGATTATCCTCAAAGATGGAAAAGGTCCTATTCTCCGGAAGGGGCTTGAAACGGCCATGACAGATTTTTATACTAACCAGAAGCCGACAACCTCACAGCCAACGTTGTCAGCTGTGTCAGCACAGTTCAGCCCAAGTAGGTATGTTGGATTTATGGGTTTGGAGCAGTGATTGATCATACAGTCTTGAAAGTCATTACTGATTTTTTTTTTTAGCCCAAACAGACTCAGAGCTCAGTCTGCTTCAAGGAGAGCTTGTCCTCGTCCACAGACCGCGACCTGATGGGCGGGTTCTCGTTACTCAGGAGAGCAGCGGGCAGACAGGATTTTTCCAGAGCAGTATTCTTCAATCCCTCGAACGCCTCAGCTGACCGTGCATTCCTTCTGTAGTGATGTATATTTCTAAATACCATGTTTTAAAACTGCCAAGTGACTTGATAGACCTGGTGACGCGCCTAGAGCTGCAAAGGTTAATGCTGCCAAACGACAATTGGAAGGTGGAAGGTGTTTATTTTTGTTCTGAGTTAGAGTATGGGTAAATTCTCTGGAAATATTTGTTGCGTCCTTTAATGTCCATGCATGTTTGTTTACACATGTACTATTACAAGATTTTGCACATAAAAAAAAAACACTTAACGACTGTTCCTCGTTTTATACCCATGTTACACGCATTGTGAGTGCCTTTGTCAAAACCCATGAAGAAAGTATTAACTATATCTGTACATAATTAGAGAAATTATGAGGTGAAATGCCTTTCCGGTAATAAAGTATACTTCCTTGACATCAGTAGTTTCATGTCATCTTTCAGACATAGAACTGACATCAACAATACGAAACAACAGTAGCGTATTGTAGCATGTTACTTTGGTAGTGACCTGTTCTATATGTAAACCTTGCTTTGCAGCCTGGATTTTGACTGCAACTTTCTTGTGGCACACTAGTTCAGTTCAGTTCAACTATATTCATGTACTACTAATTCATAACAGTCATCTGTTCATAAGGTAAAAACCTTTCAATATTAAAGAGAGAAACCCACTGGTGCTCTGTAAGCAAGAACTTTCCAAGACTGAGGAGATTTTAAAAACACCCTTTAAGCCCAGAGGAATCTCTGCAGGTGTAGAACAGGGATTCATGTTACATTGTGGGCCACATACAGCCCACTTTAATTTTAAGTGAGCCAGACCAGGTAAATTCTCCTTTCTGTCATTATGCAGAGGTTTAACTGTACATTTAATCCTGGAGCTAAAAAGGTACCTTTTTAAAAAAACAAAAAAACAAAACTGTGAACCCATTGTCAAAAAAAACAACAAAAACTGAAATTTGTATACAGTTTAACTGTTTAACTTTTTGTGTATGAATGGAAGAGGTCTCTAATAGTAGTAAAAGCTGTAAAACCTGTGGAAAAAAATGTATGCCTTTCTTGGCATTTTCCAAAGCAGTCCAGTGGACTGTGCTTATTCTGTCCCCCGGGCCTTACGTTTGACACCCGTGCTGTAGCAGGTCGTGTTAGGCAGAAGGGGAAAAAGCAGAGACAAGCCCCTCTCTCAATTTTTTAGATTCTTCTCTTTGCTTCTGAGATTTTAAGGCAACAAGCATTTAACAAAGTGAGTCATCCTCTCCCCATTCAAAGTTCTGCACAGCAACACCATAAACTGTTTTAGAGACTGATAAAATAAAATAAAAATTCTGGTCTCGGATGTGACACTAGTAAACTCAAAACTAAAGTCGCCAGCCTGTTGCAGGGCTAACACAGAAAACAACCGGAAGGTTCTTATCTATATTAGATATTAGGACCTCGTGTTCCCTTGCAACCACTTATTTATGGGGTAAAATGACCTATTTGTAGGAGCTGTGCACCTAAGCCCTTATAAAAGAATCATATCATGCTAAACTTTCATCATGCCTGATTGAAGCTGACATCCATCCTCTGACATCATCACACTCCCTAGCAACTGTAGCAGCCCAACATATGAGTAAAATCTTTGACTAACCAATAGAGCAGCATGCATATGTACTCATATAGTAAGTGCACACAATTTTCCATTTTATAGTTGAAGGAAATGCCCATTTTGATTCATGATATAATGGAAATCTACCAGTTAACCTAACCCCACGAGCTGTATGTCTGTAGATTGTGGGAGGAAGTTGGACTAACCAGAGAAGACTCATGCAGACACAAGGAGAACATGCAAACTCCAGATAGGACCCAGCCAGATGGTGGATTCAAACCTCTTGCTGTGAGGCAAGCTTTAAAAGGCATTTTAAAAAAGCTATTTGCAGCTGTTTCATAAATTTTCTATGTATTTACTGTTTTAAAAATACGGCAACAGCACAGGCTAACTTTTGCACAAACCATCTGCTCCTGCAGCAGGTCCTCATGATCGTTGTTGCTGTGCAGGTTTCTTTTATGACTGAATTTTATGGGCAAGGGAGGTGGATCTTTGTTCTTGGTTTAAGTCAAGTAAAATGCATGCTCTTCATATTCACTTCCTGGATAACCGTTAGAAAGCAGCAGAAAGATTCTTGTTCTCTACTTTTTTTCTATCGCCGAGCTACAGCACAGAAGATGTCTTGCAGAAGATATACCCATGTACCGAGCGCAAGTTATCACTGAATTTTCATTTTTGGTCAATAGAAAGTGAAAGACAAATAAAGAGGTCAGGCGGAAAAGATGAGGTGGTGCTTAACAAATTGTTTTATTTATTTATTTTTCAAAATGTATCTTACTCTGAAAAATAAAAAGCAAATACTGAGTCGATGAGCGAATATTTCAACTGTCTACTATTTTAATACAGCTAAAAATATGATATCTGGACAAAAACCATACATGTACAGTTCAGGAGCAGTGTTTTGGACAGTGTTTTCTAGTATCAATGTCCAGGAAATTGCCATGTATAGCCCTGATAAGCTTTCAACAGTTGGTTAAAAATAAACACGCACCTCGCAGAAACACTGATTCTAGAAGACATGCACAGACAACTAGCAGTCTGTGGCGACAAACAGTAATAACAAAACTGCATTTCTCTAAACAGAAATGTGCTAGAGGTCAGACAAAATAGATTATATATGGATTATACACACCACACTGACTTCACAGCAGAAGGCTGGTGGTGAGCTGCAGCATCAAAGGTGCACTTTTTGTGTTCCTTCTGAGTTAAATTTTCTTCAAAGTTTAAAGTCTGATCATTTTTGAGCAAAAAAAGAAAAAAAAAACCACTGCAGGATTTAAACCATGGTGGAGGCAACATGCATGTCAGTTCTTGCAACAACAGCTAGAGCAACCACAAAAGAGATGAAAATAGAGATAGAAAAACAAGAACTTCTGAACTTTATTCAAAGAAAAATAATGTGAGGGACTTCACTTAATGACACAAGGCTAATGAAGTAACCATATGACTGTCAAATGATGTCAGCAAACAGAAAAAGTGTATTTACTTTTTAGTCATAGTAGTTTTTATAGACTGCTGATTGATTTTGAGTCAGAACACACAGTTGTGTAAAATGCTCCAACAGTATCTACTTTTTATTTATTTACTTATCTACTTATTTACTTACCATCCATCCATCCATCCATCTTCTTCCACTTTATCCTGTTCAAATTGTATAGAATCACAATGTATTTCTTCGTGTTGGTGTAGCAGTTGTTTAGTCATTTTTACCACACAAAGCATTGCACTATTGTCAATATGACACAAATGCTGAGGATATGATGTAATCAGAAATTTCTGCTCTGGGATTTACATCAGTGTCAGTGAATTTCATATAGGGTAGACTAAAATAAACTGAATGTAAGAATTCTCCACTGATGACACAGGATAGACTGTGCATGATAGCAATTTTGTTTTAGGGCTAAAGGAAATTTCCACTGTTGACATAGGATAGACTGTCAATTAGGTAATTTTCCATTTTAGGACTGAGCAAAGTGTCAGTTTATGATAGTTAGATCATAGTTTAGATGATACCACACAAAATCTATATTTGTTTGTCTGTAAAAAATACCTACACAATCAGTAATCCATCCATTTTTTCTTCTTATCTAGTTCAGGCTCTTGGGGAAACTGAAGTGTATCCCAGCTGTCAAAAGGTAAGAGGTGGGGTATACCCTAGAAAGTTCACCAGTGTGTTGCAGAGCTCACATAGAAAGACAACCTCCACAATCTGATTTTGAGCAACAAAGATGGGAACACAGATATTAAGACCGGAAGTTTTTTTTTTTTAAATCTATATCAGAGACTAGGTTCTCATGTTCCCTAGCTGTGCACCTAACACCTTATACAAGCATCGTATCATGTTAGCAATTTTCACCCAAAAACTTTCATTACGCCTGATTGAAGCTGACATCTATGATAATGCTGCTCATCCTCTGACATCATCACATTTCCTAGCAAATGTAGTAACCCCAATATATGAGTAAAATCTCTGACTAAACAATAACATGGACATGTATGCATACACTAAATAAATCAAATTTTATATTTTATAATTGAAGGAAATGTCAAATTTGACCCAGGATGTAGTGGAAATCTACAGCACAAATTATATAAATATACATATGTATATATAATTTCTTTATTTATCATTTATAATTTATCCACATTACAAAAATACAGAACAAGAGTTCATAGGATAATGCAAGAGTCTAATCAGAATTGCATATTTTGAAGAAGAAACAAATATATTCTACATATGGACATGAAAAGGCTACTCTCCAAAGTGTTAAGAGTCCTCAAGGCCAAAATATAACAACACCATTTCTCCCAACTATTTTCCCTCATTTTTGGAGCCAAATAAGTATGTTGCCTGTTCCAGCATATGTATTTAGTTGACACTATTAATAAACAATTTGGCACTAGGGCAATTTAGGTTAAATAAAAATTAAATTTAAAAAAAGTCCAACCAAGGACTGGGTTTGCAAATTAGCCCTTGGCAAGAAAAATTTTGTACGTAACATTGCTTAACTAACTGAATACCAACATATCATATAGCATGTTTCTTAAAGACTAGCCATAGATTTTGTAAGGCCATAAACCCATGGACAAATACCAGTGTATTTACTTCTGAAAATTCAAAGGTGAAGTAAAAGGCCCAACTAATGAGCTAACCATTCCAGACTAGTTTCAGCCCCAGTCTTCAGGCAGATACACTGATTCCACTGGCATAAAGGGCAACCATAAAATGGTATCTCTCTGGTAAATAGGGAAATACTTCCCAAACATTATCTTTGGCTATGTTCTTTGCCACATTAAATTGAAAAACAGCTTGGTTTGCCTACCTAAGTCTACCAAAGGGACATTTATGCGGCTCTACTTATCCTAAAAGAATTTAATATGTTTGCAAACCAAACAAAAAATAGCGCTACTATTACTATCCTAACAATGTAATAACCAAGCAAAAATTAGACACTATCTTGTGTCCCAAAAAACTTGGGTTAGGGTTAGGGAAATTTAAAGCCTTGATTTTACTGCTGACACAGACATGGCCATTTTCTAATAAAAAAAAAAAACTAACATATACAACAAATGTAAAATTAAAAATGTAACAAATACAAACACCACACAGGGTTAATGCCTAGTGGCATGTAAGATAGATCCATGAGCAGTTTATCTGGACCTGCTTTTATAGCCTGGAAGGCCTATCTCAGTACCCACTCCTGACAACTTATTACCCTCCAAAACAGTGAGGACATTACTGCACAAAGGGAAATTTATGCACTATTTGCCCAAATATATGTATACAATGTAGCCAGTTTCTTCCATATTATAGATGAAGTGTAAGCTGATACTGGGCACAATGTTCCCTCTAAACTGCGCGCGTGCGCAATTGCGCACTGCTGGCACGGTCTCTCCGCACAGAAAATCTGCGTTGCGCACAAAAAAAAATCTAACCTGAATTGAAATTAAAATTAAAACTTTAACAATTCTGTTTTGCAGTGTTAGTCAGTAAGTGAATGGCTGCTCCCGTATGGGATTAGAACGATGCCACCTTATCCCATAGTCCAGCCAATGATGCGATTCACATTCGTATTGACAGGCTATGACAGCGTCCTTATGTGCCGACACCGGTGTTTTAGCTAGCAAAGCGGCTGATGTGGAGTGAATCTACGTTAATGACAACGTGTACAACCATTGGAGATGTGAGCAGGACAGACGGAACAATTGACGGAAAAAGTGTGGACTTTACAGGGAGTGCAGAATTATTAGGCAAGTTGTATTTTTGAGGAATAATTTTATTATTGAACAACAACCATGTTCTCAATGAACCCAAAAAACTCATTAATATCAAAGCGGAATGTTTTTGGAAGTAGTTTTTAGTTTGTTTTTAGTTTTAGCTATTTTAGGGGGATATCTGTGTGTGCAGGTGACTATTACTGTGCATAATTATTAGGCAACTTAACAAAAAACAAATATATACCCATTTCAATTATTTATTTTTACCAGTGAAACCAATATAACATCTCCACATTCACAAATATACATTTCTGACATTCAAAAACAAAACAAAAACAAATCAGCGACCAATATAGCCACCTTTCTTTGCAAGGACACTCAAAAGCCTGCCATCCACGGATTCTGTCAGTGTTTTGATCTGTTCACCATCAACATTGCGTGCAGCAGCAACCACAGTCTCCCAGACACTGTTCAGAGAGGTGTACTGTTTTCCCTCCTTGTAAATCTCACATTTGATGATGGACCACAGGTTCTCAATGGGGTTCAGATCAGGTGAACAAGGTGGCCATGTCATTAGTTTTTCTTCTTTTATACCCTTTCTTGCCAGCCACGCTGTGGAGTACTTGGACGCGTGTGATGGAGCATTGTCCTGCATGAAAATCATGTTTTTCTTGAAGGATGCAGACTTCTTCCTGTACCACTGCTTGAAGAAGGTGTCTTCCAGGAACTGGCAGTAGGACTGGGAGTTGAGCTTGACTCCATCCTCAACCCGAAAAGGCCCCACAAGCTCATCTTTGATGATACCAGCCCAAACCAGTACTCCACCTCCACCTTGCTGGCGTCTGAGTCGGACTGGAGCTCTCTGCCCTTTACCAATCCAGCCACGGGCCCATCCATCTGGCCCATCAAGACTCACTCTCATTTCATCAGTCCATAAAACCTTAGAAAAATCAGTCTTGAGATATTTCTTGGCCCAGTCTTGACGTTTCAGCTTGTGTGTCTTGTTCAGTGGTGGTCGTCTTTCAGCCTTTCTTACCTTGGCCATGTCTCTGAGTATTGCACACCTTGTGCTTTTGGGCACTCCAGTGATGTTGCAGCTCTGAAATATGGCCAAACTGGTGGCAAGTGGCATCTTGGCAGCTGCACACTTGACTTTTCTCAGTTCATGGGCAGTTATTTTGCGCCTTGGTTTTTCCACACGCTTCTTGCGACCCTGTTGACTATTTTGAATGAAACGCTTGATTGTTCGATGATCACGCTTCAGAAGCTTTGCAATTTTGAGACTGCTGCATCCCTCTGCAAGATATCTCACTATTTTTGACTTTTCTGAGCCTGTCAAGTCCTTCTTTTGACCTATTTTGCCAAAGGAAAGGATGTTGCCTAATAATTATGCACACATGATATAGGGTGTTGATGTCATTAGACCACACCCCTTCTCATTACAGAGATGCACATCACCTATTATGCTTAATTGTTAGTAGGCTTTCGAGCCTATACAGCTTGGAGTAAGACAACATGCATGAAGAGGATGATGTGGACAAAATACTCATTTGCCTAATAATTCTGCACTCCCTGTATACCAGTTTTTAAATTGTGTTGATAGGCCACGTAAAACCAGAGTTATGATAAAAAAAATATATGCAATGTTTGGTTTTCTTCCTGAATATTATCATTGTTTATATTTACTGTGGAAGAAAAACGGCGTATGAGGAAAACGCTCCAATCAAAAAATGATATGGCAACAAGGCATTTAGTTGTTTAGGAAGAGGGAAGTTTTAGGAGTGATGGTGGTGTTTTGAAATGTGAGAGATTTGCGACGTTTAGCGCAAATCTTGTGTAGTTAGTGTGTAGTGTAGTCAGTAGTTTTGTTGTGTGTGTCAGAACAATGAGGCGACTGCTGAATGTTACAGGTGTTACAGGAGTGATACATCTCCTGTTGTCAGGCCTGCAGGTATCAGGCTGTTGTTCTCCTTTATCTCATAGTGGACAGAAATTATTTTTTGGAGTGGCACAAATAATTTGTGTGGCATCAAATTTGATGCAGAACAGATGATTGTTCTGTAAATAGTTTGAAATGTTTATTTAAAAAACTGCCTTGGATGCTTTTTAGGTAAACAGCTGCAAAAAACTTTTTACTTTTTTGAAGAAGTAACTATATAAATAATTGCCCAACATTGGTCATTATATACTGTATTTTGCAGACAGAGAGTTACAGGACTCTCTCCCAGACCACAGACTCATACTCATAATACAAGTCAGAGCTTTATAAAAAAAAAAAAAAAAAAAAAAAAAAGAAAGTTGTGTTTTCAAAATTGGAGTACAAGTTATTATTATTTTTACTTCCAATAGTGTTAACAAACTGCACAGGTCATGAACAATATTTTTTTTTACATTTTCATTGTAAGTGGGTTAAAGTATAGTCTAACGTAAATGTTGTAATTTGATTATTTTAATAAACCATGTAACTTGGATGGATTCGATGCTGGCGTGACCACAGTGCACACGTCTGCTGTTGCTCACAGTGATCCAAGTGTCCTCTCAGGGAGTTTGTGTGTTCGCTTAGACACATGAAAAATTAGAGGGAACATTGCTGGGCAAGCAGATGGTATTATTCAAAGATATAAAGACGTGTGTGTGTGTGTGTGTGTGTGTGTGTGTGTGTGTGTGTGTGTGTGTGTAGTGAATCACTCTATAACAAAATATTTCCCAATACTTTCCACCTGTACTTGTCTCCGTAACATTAAATTCTCGATGTCATTTAATATTAAACTGCAGCTGACTGAGCCAGTGACGACCGGTTAGCGCATGCGCAAGCAGACCTAACAACAAGCGATCGGTTGTGAGATTCTGGTAATATGGGCATAGCTTTGGTATTTTAATGCTTCGGATAACGTAGAGTCAAATGAACAAAGGCTTGAAAATATTTTACTGTTACTACACGTGCACTGTAATTGCATTTCGGCCTTATCACTATGCCGGTAAGTCCCCACGCATGTTTGCATTTTTGTTTTGTTTGCAAACTGGGTTCCTCCCTTCCTCTGCTGATGTGATGCTAACCGGTTAGCACAGCTAACCTAGCCGTTGTTGTTGCTGTAGGATACAAAAAACCCCGCAGACTCATTCTTCCGACGTTGGGTTTTGCGTGTCACCTCAGATTTGGTGTTCTTGAGTGGTGCTTGCTAGCTAGCATTGTCATTTATGTTACTAGTCCAAGCGTATTTTTGCATAGCAAAAAAAGCTAGCGGCAAATGCAAAGCAGGTAACTCAAGCATAACCTCACCGTTAGCTAGCTTCTACAAATGTTACCCTCAGATTTAGTCCAAACTAATAAACTAGCTCCACTGAATCGACCTGACAGCTCTGCCCTTATATCCATGTTCGTAAAATAAAAGTTATTGCTACGTACTAGAAATAACTGTCTTTATTATGGTATTGTGGTCCTTTTTTTTTTTCAGAGCCATAAGGTTGAGAAGCAGGAGGTCAGCGATAACGTTAAGGTCGTGGTGAGATGTCGTCCCCTCAACCAGAAAGAGACGACGATGGGCCACAAACAGGCCGTCATAGTGGATGAGATGCGTGGGACCATCACAGTCAACAAGCTGGAGACCCCCCACGAACCTCCCAAGACCTTTACTTTTGACACTGTTTTTGGTCCTGACAGTAAACAGCTGGATGTCTACAATCTCACAGCCCGCCCCATCATTGACTCAGTGTTAGAGGGTTACAATGGTATATTTAATGCGACTACACACATTGCTTTTTCAAATTAAGAAACCATTGCTGTTCTCTTTATTGGATTGTAAACTTTGCATTTTTTTCTTCTTTCTTATTTTCCACATGCATTATTTGAAGTAATGATTTTTATTTTCTTCTGTCCATTTCAGGCACAATCTTTGCATATGGGCAGACTGGCACAGGAAAAACTTTCACAATGGAGGGTGTGAGAGCGGTGCCAGGGCTCAGAGGGATAATCCCAAATTCCTTTGCTCATATTTTTGGGCACATTGCCAAGGCAGAGGGTGACACAAGGTAAGACCACAATCAGTTACACACAATTGATCCAGTCAATTGCAGACAACTTGGCAAAGAACAAGTTACATCTTTAGGACTTTTGTTAGTAGCAGCATTGTCACTAAAATGCATAGTTTGTTTCCATTTCTTTAGTCTACGCAAAAGCCAAAGATAACACTGTTTGACAGGCATAAAATAGTATTTTTGCACCAGCAAGGTGATTCCCAAACAGCTGTTAGCCAAAAACCTGGCAACTAGTATAGACCTGACACACAACCTAAGAGATTCAACTGCCCTTTCATTTGATCCATTTATGGTTAGCTGAAGCCTTGTTATAAATTGTGGCTGTCAAGAAGCCACAGTAGTGTATGTCAAAGGTGTAATGAGGATGTCTGTAACTGGCTTCACATAAACTCAGTCTTTGGTGAAGTGCGATGTTTATCCTCAAGTGTTGATCAAAGGAGCTTGCAAAGAAAAGCGTCTGGACTTCTTTAAGTTGCTTGAAGACGTTTCACCTCTCATCCGAGAAGCTTCTTCAGTTCTAAGGTCAAATGGTGGAGAGTCCCAGATATAACCTAGTGGGAGTAACCCCCCACAGAGGGACAAAAGGACCCCCTGATGATCCTCTAATCGCCTGAGCCACACCCAGTTTCACACCTTGGCTCAGGCAATTTTTTTAAATTCAAATTATTTAAAGGCTCCAAACCTTTAAGGGCTCTAAACAGAGCTCTTAAAGGTTTTGACCTAAACTGTTACAGGTAAAATATTTACAATTTATAGTTTGAAGTCTTAGTGAGTGTCTGATTTGCACTTACCTTCCACAGGTTTTTAGTTCGTGTTTCATACCTGGAGATTTACAACGAAGAGGTGCGGGATTTGTTGGGAAAGGACCAGCTGCAGAGGCTAGAGGTAACACTGCATTTACAATGAGTAACTTTTAACAAAGCGGTTCAGATAAAGTTGGCATTAAGGACACTATAGTCTTATCCATATATGACTATAGTATATTATTGCACGGTCTATACCTTGCAATATAAAGTGCCTTGAGGCGACTGTTGTGATTTTTAAATAGAATTGAATTGAACTGAAACCTTCCAGAAGATGGCTAAATTAATTTGATTATGTTCAGTGTTTTGCTAGTGTATTTCTGACAGCAGCTTTTCAACATTATGGTGTTGATTTTTTTTTTTTATGACAGGTGAAAGAAAGACCAGATGTTGGCGTGTACATAAAAGACCTGTCTGGTTACGTCGTGAACAATGCTGATGACATGGACAGGATCATGACACTGGGCCACAAAAACCGTAAGCAGAACACAGGCAGTACTGAAAGTGAAATAGATGCCACAAAGCTAAATGCTGATCTTCATTCCTCCTAACTGAGATATTTATCTCTTGTGATTAAAAAAAAAAAACCACACGTCAGAGTAAAAGGCTCTCACCCTACTTGTAGTAAATGGAAAATGGTGACTGCTAAAGAGTAAATGGGGAAATATGCAAAAATAACATTTTCAAAGTTTTAATTTCAGGTTCTGTTTTAATGTTACTGAATCAATCACCGTAATTATATTGTCTGGTCAAACCCTATTGTGGTATTTTTAGGGTCTGTTGGAGCCACAAACATGAATGAACATAGCTCGCGCTCTCATGCTATTTTTACCATCACCATCGAGTGCAGCGAGAAGGGCGTAGACGGCAACCAGCATGTGCGCATGGGAAAACTTCATCTGGTTGACCTTGCGGTATGTACTCTTGTACTACTAAACTAAAGGAGATGATATTGATATTGGGTGTATGTACTATATTCTTACAGTCCATGATATACCTCACTGCCATTAATTAAATATAGACTTTCACTACTTACAGGGCTCAGAAAGACAGGGCAAGACTGGAGCCACAGGTCAGCGTTTAAAGGAAGCAACAAAGATAAATCTGTCTCTCTCCACGCTGGGTAATGTCATCTCAGCCCTGGTGGATGGCAAGAGCACTCACGTTCCCTACAGGAACTCAAAACTGACCCGACTACTCCAGGATTCACTCGGTGGAAACTCCAAAACAATGATGGTACTGCTAAATTTGGGAAGCAGCGTGCTGTTGTCTTTGCAAGGATGGAAGGATTTATTATAATTAGAGAAACCTTGAATTCTTGCTTAAACCATAGATGTGTTTTTGAAAAATACTTTGGGTGATCTGTTTTGCTGTAACACCACAAAACAACTAACTCCTGACCTAACTAAAAAGCCAACTAACCCTTAAATTGAGGGGGATTTTTACAGTATTTTAAATGTTGAATTGAAAGTTTTTGCCTCACTTCTTTAAATGCAACACTTTAATTCCCTCCAGTGTGCAAATATAGGACCTGCAGACTACAACTATGATGAGACCATCAGTACCCTTCGCTATGCCAATAGGGCTAAAAACATCAAAAACAAAGCCAGGATCAACGAGGATCCTAAAGATGCCCTGCTGCGTCAGTTTCAGAAAGAGATCGAGGAGCTCAAGAAAAAGCTGGAAGAAGGTAAAAAACCAGAGCTTGAAGAAATCATTGCACTTTTTGATTTGCATATAATTTTTAACGCCACGTCTTTGTGAAATGCCACTTTGTGACGCATCTAGGTGAAGAGATCTCTGGCTCTGATGGCAGTGCATCAGAGGAGATGGATGAAGGTGACGATGAAGGAGGGGTGGCAGGAGATGGTCGAAGGAGAAGAAGAGGTAAAAACAGTTGTGAATGAGCACATAGATCGTTCAACCTTAAATCTGCTTACAGTGATGCTCTGCATAAGAGATGTTTTAGGCCTTATCACTGTCATCATTCTATTATGAGTCAGCACTGAGGTTGCTTTGATGCTGCTTGAATGTTCACAGTCTTCCTTAAACATAAGACCTCTTAGTTTCCCTGGTATTCTCACCTTCTTTTTTTAAAAAGTAGGTGTTAAATACTCATGAATTCGGTATGTGTTGCAGTGCTGGATGTTTTCTTGATGCTTTGTTCTATTTTTTTTTTTTTTTTTTTATCTCAAATTGATGTGTGTGCATATTTTTCAGTTGGGACTTTTCTACTTGATATAGTATGAAGCTATTCTAAATTAATAGCAGCCAAACTGTCCGTATGCTGTGAGTAAGCTCGTCTGCTATGTTTGTTTATATGCATATGTGCACATTACAGAGCTGCAGTTGATATACCCGCAAACTGCAAAACAAACGCTGCTAGACCTTATCTCTCTTTTTTTATTTCTCATTGTGGGCTTTGTTGGGTATAGTACTTCCTCTTTTCCTTTACAGACAACATCAGTTCAAATTGTGACTGCACCTCCGCAGTGCCACTGTCCACTGAGGACAAACCTCAGAATAGTGAGTTAGAGCAGCACTCTGCTCACCAACCCACCTGCCTACAAATTTAAGCCCTTTTCACACATGAGACAGATACATTTGCTGTGCCGTGTACTTTTGCGCTTTATTGGCTGTTTGCTTTCATGAATACTAGACGCAGTTCTTTGACAAGTCTTGTTCCCATTTTAGTTTCCCCAAACAATGTAACCTTTTTAGACAGATGCTCCTAAGCAGTTTCACAGTAAAGTAAATATGATCCGTAATTATATAGTCTATATTTCTAGTTTTTTAAAGTTTTTTGCCCTCCGTATTTCCTAATTAGCTTGTTGCAACTCTTCGAATGGGGATTAAAATAAAGATTAAACGATGGCTTGTATGCTGTTTATAGTTTTTCTTGTTATGCTCTGTAAAAGAGCATGAATGAAAGCTGAATACCAACCTCATGTCTAATAAAGACAGAATTTTTTTTTCTTCATGCCGTGGATGTAGGTGGTTTTCTTTAGGGGATTTCCTAAGGCCTCGATGTCCCGTCAATGACTCAAGTAATTTGTTGCATTTCCTCTTTAGTGGTCAGCTTACCTAGTTACCTGTTACTATTTTTCACTGTGGTTATTGCAGTTGTCTGGGTTCTGAAGATTTTCTCAATTTTCACTATTTTTAGTGAAAATTCATATATATTTTTAATGTCCTCTTTGTTTGTTAAAAGCCTTGATCAGTTGATGTAATGGAGAAAGCCTTAAACCCCTTTATTTTTTCTTTTGTTATTATATTTACAATTAGCATCAGGATTGCATTGCTGGATTACAAGGAAGCATGCAATCTTTTGGGGTGTTGATCCTAGTTTGGTAATTCTACATTGTGTTTGTGAATTACAGGACATGTGTGAAAAGGGGCTTTGTACTATCCTTGACACACTGCCACTCCTGTAGGCTCACAGCGTAATCCCGCTTCCCGACTGCTCCACACACCTTCATTGTCATCTCCCAGGCCTTGTTAGGGTTTCCATAAAACTGATTGCAAGTTTGTCCGTTGAATGAAGGTGCTCATGCTGCAGATTCCTGAATCCACTCAGTCCATTAATTTGGGGTATCTGCCCAGCTGGACAACTCTTTGTGAAAGGTTGATGTTATCTGAAGAATATTTTCTATTATTCTTCTTTACAGATGACCCGAATGATCAGTTTTTGTGCATGACAGTTCAATATCCTCACTTTATACCTGCTCAAATTGTGATTTCTTTAAGACCTAATTCACCCACATTATGTTTCATTATGGGTTTTTTTTTCTTTCCTGTGTGTCTTATGACTGGCATCACTAAAAGATGCCTCTCATCTCATCAGCATTTTTATTTATTTATATATATATATATATATATATATATATATATAATTTTGTTTCAATTTATAGAGATGTAAGACTTTCCGAATCACTCTGTAATGTGTTGCTCTTTCTTTCTCCTCCTTTTGGTGCAAATGATGCCTGTCTGACTTGCTATACACCTCTTAATTGAAGAAGAAAGAGGTTGGTGTAAGAGTCTACATGGTCAAACTGTCCTTTACAAACAATGTTTTTTGCTCACTTAAAATGATCAAGATTGCCAACACGTGCTTTAGTAGCTTTTCACTAACCGATTGGATAACTGCTGATTGTATAAGCACTGCTAGCATTTTTCTGTTTGTCCATTGTCTGACTGCCACCCTTAATACTTACTCTTTTCATAAGCACCATATCATCCTCGCATTTCTTATAGTTTCCCTTATTCATAGGTTTTGCATATACTAACTTTGATTATTTAATACTGTGCACTAGCAAGCTAGAAACATATGCACATGGATCCTACTAGCATTCCCTTTATAAGGACTCATTCAGAAGACCAACAGGTTTGCTCAGAAACTGCACAGATTAAATAATACTAATGCTGATTGTTAAAGAGGAATGAATCTGCCTTTAAATGATCCAATACCTATACAGTGACAAGTGCTTGTTAAACAACCACTAAGGCTCTTTGCTGTCCTATGTGTGTCTGTTCAGGAAGGAAGAAGGTTTCCCCAGACAAGATGGTGGAGATGCAGGCAAAGATTGAAGAGGAAAGAAAGGCTTTGGAGGCCAAGCTAGACATGGAGGAGGAGGAGAGGAACAAGGCAAGAGCAGAGCTTGAGAAGAGGGAGAAGGACCTTCTTAAAGCCCAGTGAGTCAATAAAGAGAAAATAAATTCTATTTTTGATTAAAAATCATTTGTGGTATTTGCTAATTTTGGTAATTGGTGGGCCTTTTAAAATGTCAGGCAGGAGCATCACCTCCTGCTAGAGAAATTGTCGGCTTTAGAAAAGAAGGTGATTGTGGGTGGGGTGGACCTCTTGGCCAAAGCTGAGGAGCAGGAGAAGCTTTTGGAGGAGTCCAACAATGAACTCGAAGAGCGTCGCAAGAGAGCAGAGCAGCTGCGGAAGGAACTGGAGGAAAAAGAGGTACGGATAAATAACGTCACTGAATCCACGCATTATCTCATCCTTTCCTAAGTTTGGCAGCTGATAGTCACGCTGTTGACGGTAATGTCACAATAATGAATCAGCATTACCACTTGGGAAATTCTTCTTTACCTGTTGTACCACATTGTAACCACAATAAAGCAACACATACATTCGGAAATTAAACCTGTAACCCATATCTGTCAGCTACCCTGGAGAGAATATCTCATGTATGTATGTTTTGTTTGCTTGCTGACCAGTGGTTTAAAAAAAACCAGCTAAATTAATAGTTTTACAATTTGTTTTAGTTTTTTTGTTTATTTTTGGGCAACATTTTGCTTCAAAAAATTGCGACTCTTTTGCCACTCATAGCTAACCATTATCCTGTCGTGCTTCACTGAGATGACAGGATATGCTGACAGTTACATTGCTTGTTTTTTAGAGAAATTATTGCATCACTGTGGTTGGAAATATGGTTAGAAGTTAATACTACACACTTTCATGTGCAAATTGATTATGATCGATGTTCAGATAAAAGTTGAAACTCATGTCCTTTTAGTTTAATGTCTGAATTAAAGATATTTGAAAGCTTTATTTTTTTCTTCTTATTATTATTATTAAAAGTGATATTTTGATTTTTTGCTGTTTATTTGTGGCTGTTCCTGCTTGCAGCTCGATGGTATAATGTCCTTTACCATACACACAATATATTTTTGTAAACCCAAACAAAAGCTTGCAAAAGTACCTTGATTGTGCATAATCACAAACCTCGTCCCTCTTAAAACAGCAAGAACGTTTGGATATAGAAGAGAAGTATACTAGCCTGCAGGAAGAGGCTCAAGGAAAGACCAAGAAGCTGAAGAAAGTATGGACCATGCTGATGGCTGCCAAATCTGAAGTAAGTTTAACAAAGGGTTGCACCATAAATGATCATTATTCTTTGACTTGTTCCCTGTCGGGACAGAAGGGTGACCATTATGAGACACTAAAGTATTGCTATTATTAATTGTGTATGCAGCATGTATATTCAGATTTAATCAAATAGCTCTTTGTGGCTAGATGTATTATCAGTTTAGCAGAAACTGATCCGCTAGCATTGTTGTTTTTCATCGGTTAGATGGCAGATCTGCAGCAAGAGCATCACAGAGAAATCGAAGGCCTCCTCGAGAATATCCGCCAGCTGAGCCGAGAACTCCGGCTCCAGATGCTCATCATAGACAACTTTATTCCCCAGGAATACCAGGTGTGTGTGCGTGCGTGCGCATGTGTGGGCTTTTAAGAGAAGTCCAGATAACGCAATGACAGTAGAAGTACTGTAATATTAGACATCTTTAGTTACAAGGCTAATCTGATACTTGTATTTACCTGTTATTTAAACATACACACATTAAGCATACATCATCTAAATCTGACATGAATTGAGTGGGGTTGTTTTTATATTGTTGTTGGCTTTATTTATTGTTGTTTTACTTCTGCTTCCTCTACATCAGGGGTCGGCAACCCTAGGCACCCGTGCCAGGGTTAAGTGATGGCACGACCATAGCTGGACTGGCCATCGGGCATACCGGGCATTTGTTCGGTGGGCCGATGATTTTTTTTTTTTGTTTGTTTGTTTTTGTAACGGTATAAACAATGAAAGGTAGTAGATTGGCCAGATGCTGGCCGGTGTGTAAAAATAACTCAGTTTTTGGTGGTGGATATGGCGTAGCTTCCACAGATTCAGTAATA
This sequence comes from Diplotaxodon limnothrissa, assembly GCF_057381915.1. NCBI lineage: Eukaryota > Metazoa > Chordata > Actinopteri > Cichliformes > Cichlidae > Diplotaxodon > Diplotaxodon limnothrissa. The sequence goes on along the minus strand of NC_140597.1, from coordinate 29,348,324 downwards.
TTAGCAAGTGGTGGCCAGCAGGTGGATGAGAGAAAGGGGAGGCAACAGGAGAGACCAGAGGCGGGGCCGGTCCGAGTGTCAGGTGAACTGAACTTTAGGTAAGAAGTTATGACTTGCAGTCTATCTGGGTCAGATATAAACCAAGTTTAGGTGGAGTTTATTTTCGTTGTGCTGACTTTTTACAGTCAGTTACAATAACTCGTACTGCGTACTAGCTAGCACGACAGAGTTTCTATACAGCTGGGTGGGTGCTTTGATGTTACTGATAGTGAACTTTATTTTATTCATACGGTTAGTTAGTAGAGTTGCCAACCATCCCGTAAAAAGACGGAATCGTCCTGTGTTCAGAGAAAATATTACGCGTTTCGTATTGAGCTGAAAAGGAACACAGTTTGTCCTGTACTTCAGCTACAGTGAAAAAGGCACAAAGCTGGAGTTTTTCTATCTTTATGCTGTCAGCTGCATCTTCTCCTCTCATTCTCTCCCCTCCCTCTCCTGTTGCTACTTCAATCATGAAACTGATCAATGAGCAGCTGATCGGCTTTTCTCTCTTGTTTGTTTATCGCCCACTTTGCGCCAGAAAGAGGAAACCGCTGGATTTCGCGCTAAACAACAGCAGCATGTTCAAGCTTGATCAGCTGTTGTTAGAATTTATTTAATATTAATTTCTAGTATCAGCTGATGTTTGCTGGAGCCACAGCCGTAAAAGCTGCTGGTCATGATGTCGGTTTGGATATGTGGTGAGAGGGAAACATGAAGATGAAACCAGGAGATGTTCTTACTGAATCATCAGAGCTGAACAGGTGATGGAGAAACAGGTTTACCTTTTAGGTGACATGAATGAGTTGAAGGGAAGTTATGAACTGTTTCTGAGAGACAAATAACACCAGGATCCTTTTCTATGTAACTGACAGTTGGTAACTGTGCAGGGGCGGGTCTAGCAAAGTTTTGCTAGGGGGCCAGGCAGGGCATTTACAGGGAAAGGTGGGGCACAAAGAAAAACTTTCTTATTCTCATTTAAAATGTCTGGCTGTTATTAAATAATTATCTGAAGCTTACAACCAAAGTTTTTATCTGACGTAAAATGTATAGAAATCATACATATACCAACAAGATTGTACATCACTGTCACAACAGCATTTGTTTTCATTCAAAGGCTTTATAGCTTTAATACCTGGTGGGCCGGTCTCTAGTCAAAATGCCTGGGCTGTTTTTTTGTTTTTGTTTTTTTTTTGTCCCAGTCCAGCCCTGGGCAAGACACGCAGTGAATTAATCTGAGAAGGTGCATTAAAAAATAAATGGTCGCGCCAGCGGTGCACATCAGAAATGAGCTGCATAGACATATTAGTTGTGCCACTTCTTAATGACGGTATCTTAGCTAACAACCCCAACTACCAGATTCAACTTGTAATTGGCTAAAAATAACTTAGCCTACTGGTGAGAGGGATGTTGTTAGCTTTCCACATTCCGACACTTCAAAAGCTTCAGGAGCTTTCCGCTCAGCACAGCATCAGCACCATGGAAATACACAGATACAGACTCGTTTTTGGGACTTTCAGGTGTATGGACCAATGTTTTATTTTCTGATCACACCAGAAAGCTTTAATGAGCAGCTGGATTTGTCTTGCATTAACTGGCTGAGTTAATGCCAGTTAATGCAACATCGAAGCAGCTGGAATCCACAGCTGTGCGTGTTCATGGAGCTGCATTTTCACCTGCTGGACATCACTACCTGACAAGTTTAACTGTCTTCAAAACATTGCAGAGGCCTTATTGACAGTATTTGGCTCTGCATGTCTGTGTGAGCAGATTTTCTCTCACATGAAGAGTGTCCTCAGGTAGCCGTCTGAATGCTGGACACTTGAAGACCTGTGTCTCTGAGTGGGAGACCAGAGATCACATTAACATGTGTATCCCTGTATTAACAAACATGCCATATTGGCTCAGTTTATTTTTCTTATCATTGTTGTGAGGAAATAGCATTTTCTGTTGTACAGTTCATTTGCTGTTATGGAGTTCTTGTTATGGATAAAAAGTGTCTTTTTTTTTGTTTCAAAATAGCTGATAACTATTCGCTGATAGCTGCAAACATCTGCAAACAAATATAATTCTATGAAGTGGTTCTATATAGTGTGTAACTGTTAATATAGAGCGTTATTAAATTTATTGCTAATGCAATCATATGACACACTGACTTCTGAGGAAATTTTAGACGGCACTCGTCATCAGAAAGGTTGCCTACCCCTGCTCTACATCTTTTGTCATAGAGACACAGTTCAGACACCTTGTGCATGTGTTTTACTCTTTCTGAATTATTTAATAATTTTTAATTAATAATTTGTTTTGAAAATCTGCCCTTACTCAAAGTAATGGTAGGTCTGAATTGGACTAATTAACTGTCAGATGTTAGAATCAAAACAATTGTCTCTAACCTGCCCACAGTTTTCAATCTTTAGGCATGAATTTTTGTCTTGTATGCTGAATGACCCCTCCTTTTACTTACAGGAATTAACCAACATGCTTGAAAATGTCAGCTTTGATAATTATAGCTGCCAATTATTTATTTGAAGTTATCAAGATGATCAGATTGTGTGAGATTTTCAAAATAAAAGCCATATTAAAAACTGAAGGATATACTTAGAAATATCACATTTTCTAAATAAAACCCTATTGTTATTGTTGTTCTTTCCATATTTTTTTCCAATGTTTTTAACAATGATTAAAAAAAAACAACCAAAAGTCTCACAGTAGCAACAAACCCCTCTGTTTCTTTTTTGGTTGTTGTTTTTTTTTTTTCCAGAAATTCCACATATTTGATCCACATAATGAAAGTTTTGATTATTAGTGAACTTCTGTAAATCTTTAATCCTGATATGGTATTAACGATTATTAATGGGGAAATGGTATTTGTAGGAAGATGTCAGTTGTAATGACATGCCACTGACAGTAATGAATAGCATTTTCCTAAAGATCTGTGCCTTTGTTAATAAGAGAGAGGATTTGTTACTGCTGGACCTTTGTGAATTTTGCCAACCAGCAACAGAGTGACTGTTGTGACCAAATAATTATTTTTCACATCTACAAACATACATTTAAATTTTGTTTCATATATTCCAGGAAATTAAAAGAAGAGCATCCAAGCCAGATGTTGTAGAGTAGACCGCAAACAGAGTAACACGGGGTCAGATTTAATCAGCTTTACTTTGGCCAACACACATCCATAGGAGAAGAAGCTATTAAGGTTTATCTACTAATTTAAAACAGGATGTTTGCGTAGTACGATGTTGTTAGAAAGCTATGTTGTAGTGCTGAATGAGATGTTGTGACAGATATACAAGCCAAATTTGTTTTTACCAAAGTACCTACAAAAAGACATAGACTGTGCGATAGTGCTCTTCACAGTATGTGTGCGCACATCAGCAGGAAGACAAAAAGCTGCGTTTGTAATTTGTTTGACAAACACATAATTTCTGTAGCTTTGCCTCTGTACACCACAACAGTGAATTTTCAATCCATCAATATGTGATTGAAGCGCAGACTTTGAGCTTGAATTGGAGGGGTTTATGAAAATGTGGCAGACCAATTAACGTCACAGACCAGGATCGTCAAGTGCTGAAAGGGCACGACACGCTCTGATGACCCAGTAACTGTAGAGCTCCTAGCCTCCTCTGCCAGTAATAACATCACAGAAACTAATGTGCCTCTAGCTAGGCATGGGTTTCCGTGGGCGAGCAGCTCTAGTAGGTGTTGTGTGTAGGTTACCAAGTATTTTGTCCAAGTCGTGTATATGTGCATAGTAGATGTGAAAAGAGATAACAGATTTCAAAAGTGGTGCAATTCAAAATCTAGTAGACATTAGGGCTGCTCAATTAATCGAATTTTAATCACGATTACGATCTGGAATTTCAACGATCATTAAAAATGACTGAGCCGATTATTAGCCCCTCCCTCATTTATCCGCGACACCTTAAAGGCCGGTCCGTGAAAATATTGTCGGGCATAAACCGTCCGTGGCGCAAAAAAGGTTGGAGACCGCTGATTAAGAGGACCCGAGGGAAGCTCGGAAAGCTAAGCAGAAGTTATTTGGAGAGGAGAGTGACTGCTGTTGGTTGAAAAGAGGTAAAAAAAAAACAACTTCAGTGGTGTTGCACACTATGTTATATTATTTTTTAAAGTCATTGTTAACCCTTTAAAGCCGGTCAGAGCAGCACGCTCCGTTTTGCGTAACTATTTTTAAATCCCTGTAGAACCTGAACCGTGTAAGCTAGCACAATAATTTGTTTTGCATATGAAACCGGAGGAGTTGTACTTACATCTGATGCCATCAGCTTGTCCTCGGTCACGGTTTCCTTCCACATATAGCTTTGCAAAAATTGCATAAAAAGCGCTTGCAGGAACAAAAACATAATATTCCAGAAACACGCTTTGCCGATCCATCAGCTGTTCGTAACACTTCCCACAGTGAAATGATGCACATGCTGTTTTCTTTGCAAATTTGCATCATAGGATTGTTTTTTGTTTTTCCTGCAGTATATAAAAACTGTATCTCCAAAATAAAACTATGAAGACACTCAAAATAAATTTCCTGTTGTTGTAAACTATTTTTTGCAACTTTATTGTATTTAAAGTTTTGAGGGATAAACCTCTTAAATTTCTCCAAGTAGAAATATATGTAAACAAAACAAAAGCGATTTTCAATATTTTTTGTAGTTTATTGCACTTTTTTGCAATTTATGTAATTACTATGGACTTAATGCATACATATTATTAAAATATGGGCTATAACAGTTGTATTGATGTATAGCAACTTGAAATGCTCCCACAAATGGCACTACAGCATGTAAAAAAAATAATATAAGCTCTGGTGGACTTGGTTCTATAGTACCCGTTGCCTACTGGTGGTGGTCAGAGGGCCCAGTGGCGCCAGTGTCAGGCAGCCTCGCCTCTGTCAGTGCGCCCCAGGGTGGCTGTGGCTACAATGTAGCTTGCCATCACCAGTGTGTGAATGTGTGTGTGAATGGGTGGATGACTGGATATGTAAAGCGCTTTGGGGTCCTTAGGGACTAGTAAAGCGCTATATAAATACAGGCCATTTACCATTTACCATTTAGGTCTTAAAGGGTTAAATAAATATCGTCAAATAATCGTGATCTCAATTTCAGTGAAAATAATCGTGATTATCATTTTTGCCATAATCGAGCAGCCCTAGTAGACATACATGCATTTAAACTCAGATGTACAAACTGGAAAAGCTGCTTCTTTCTTTACTCAAACATTAGTAATGAGCTTCCTGTACGATTACATTTTTACATGGGAAGCAACATCTACCAGCATTAAACATTTTCATTGAGAAGCAGGCAAACAGGAAGGTTGCATGGCCTTCCAAGTAGCCTACAAAACTGTCAGCTGACCAGTTTTTCTTTGACAAGCAGAAAGAAATGTTACTTTTGCTGTTTTCTCACCATGCAACATATCTCATCTTCAACTTCCAGATAGTGCTTCTGATAATCTCTCATGTTTTGCTTGTAGGAGATGATAGAGAACTATGTGCACTGGAATGAGGACATTGGAGAGTGGCAGCTGGTGAGCTCACTTTGCACAGCTAATTCACACACTGGTGCACAGTCTAATCAGCATCCGTTTAAAGAGTTTCACTCCTTCTTTCTGGTGATTTGTCTCTCTTTTAGAAATGTGTGGCTTACACTGGCAACAACATGAGAAAACAGACCCCTGCTCCAGACAAAAAAGAAAAAGATGTGAGTTGTGGAAAGTTGTTTTTATGTAATCATTGATGTTGTGGATTTTTTTTCTCTCTTTACATTGTAATTCTGACCTCTTTTCTTTTCTCCTTGTCACTGTAGCCATTTGAGGTGGATCTGTCTCATGTGTATCTAGCCTACACAGAGGAGAGTATGCGGCAGTCGCTGATGAAACTAGAGAGGCCCAGGACCTCTAAAAGTAGCAAGAGTGGCCGTCCCAAGACGGGGCGAAGGTAGAGAGCTTTCTACACAAATCAGTACCTTGTGTTTTAATATTGACTACCTGTCCCCTGTGTAGTTCACACACATTTTCCTCCCCCATCTACATTTGTCATAGCAGTATGTAATACACTTCTGTTTCCTCTTAGTTAACAAATATGAACTTGAATGTACAATGTACTTGAATGTGATTTGACCCAGTTTGGTTTGCATGGGTTGGACTGCATCTTGTCTGCAAGATGAATGACCGAAATGTTAAAAAAGGAAGGAAAAAAAAAACTTCCACAAAATTTTTTTTTTTTTTTTTTAACAGGCCAGCTAATAGCTACCATTAACCAACAACACCAAAATTCAAACTTGCACCTCTTTCTAATGTTGGCCTTTTTATTCCCTTAGTGCTGAATTTGGATCAGATTATTGCTCCTGGCAGAGTGTTGCAATCGCGTTCCTGCGCTTGCTTATCATGGAGAGAGATGGTTGATTTCTACTTAATTTTTCTGTTACCCCAGCTGCAGTTATCACAGAGGAAGATCTTCCTCACGTAGTTACACTGAGGCAGAGTTAAAGTACTAATCAGGTCAAACTGATTGTTTTTTTTGTTTTTTTTTTAGTTTAAGCTTAGATGCAAAAACAGATCAAGTGTAAATGGGTTCTTTAGATGCAGGGTTCAGAATAATTTGTTAAACAGTGAGCTGGTTATCTCCATGTGTACTTGTAGATCAGTGACATTTCTACTTATGTTTTATCTTTTTTGTTTTTTTGTTCTTGAGTTCGACTGCATGAATATGAAGTGCATGCAGTCCAAGTGAAGAACAGGGTGATCAATTTAAATATAGCGTTGAGTTCCTGAATATCGTTTGGGAACTCAAACATTTAGCAACTCTTCATAATTAGTGTATTTATAGCAGTTTGATATGAGCTGTAAGCATGATGGTGTTAGTCAATATCATGATATGCTGCTTTTCTGAGAACTGAGCAGGCTGAAAAGCTCTTTGAAATGCTTGATAACGTTTATCACACACCCATCTCCACACAGGAAAAGATCTGCAAAGCCAGACGCTGTGATCGAATCCCTTCTGCAGTGATGACAGCACAGAGGAGAGCCCCAGTGCACTGCAACTCTCGTGTTACCTGAAAGAAGCTGTTGGTCCAGTTTATGACCAAACACTATCTAAAAGATTATCTGCATACTTTAAATAACTCATACGGTTTTACATGTAAAAGAGTTGCACCTGTGATAGGACTTTAGACTTCTTGGCCTGGAGGACCTGTTATATGTATTGTGGTATTTTTATGTTGCTTTGGGACATTTTTCAGCTGCACCATAACCATAAATATATACATTTCTCTTTTGAAAATGTCTTAAATCCTGACAGAAGCTGACAGAAACAGAGCTGTGAGCTTCTAAACTGATTTCCTGCGATGTGACCAACTGGTTTGTGTTAAGTGGCTCGTGCGGATATTAATGTGTTATGATTAATTTCTGATTGCGTGTGCAATTTCACAGAAATCATTTGGGTAAAAGGTTAAAGTATTTAAATAATTATATACACGAAAAGTTTGCTTTATACTTGTTCCTGTAGGTAAGGAGCATAGGAGCATGCATGTCAGTCAACTCTTACTGCTAATAGCTAAAATAGGAAAGTCATCTTTTTATTGTCAGATGTCAGGACACTGTGTTATATTATTATAACGAGATACTACATGCATATGGTATGCCTTAGTATAATGCACTAGTAGGAATTTTTGTGAAGATGATTTCATTTCATGGTGTTTTATAGTAGAGGCAAAATGGCTTTTATTTGGTATCATACTGTATTATCATACTGTCAACTGTTTACAATCCCTAAACCACTGGGTTTTTTTGTTTTTGTTTTTTTTTTGGGGGGGGGGGGTGTTATTTATTAAATTATTCCACATGTTTTATCTCACATTCTGGATGCTCTTTGTGTTTCAGAATTAAAATGTTAGAAACTAGAAGAGATTATCATGATTACACCACCACACCAGAAACAGCTCAGCTGGCTTTCAGAATGAATTTCTAAACTAACCTAATTGATGTCATATTTGTTTTTTCTTTATCTTTTGCATAAAACAACTTTTTACTGAACAGTTTTACCCACAAATACTTTCAGGGTGTGATTTACCAAGGATCCCCACCGCCCCCTGCTCTTTTGATCCCCCTGTGGGACAAACCAGAATACAGGTGGAAGTGATCTTGATCCCTCTTTTCATGATGGCACCACACATGAAAGATGATCGGACATGTTACACACGCCTGATCATCTGCATGAGCATTCCCAGCACAATGGTCCATCGATAACTTCATTTGTGAGAATCTTTTGTATTCTTTGTGCAGGCTGTGATCAGCTGATCTGTTCTGTTGTCAGCCTTGAGGTTTACTGCTCTTTGTGGATTTAACCGTCTGAATTCAGCATTTCATGTGCTGTCACAGCTCCTTACCAGCTCACAGGCAGTATCAAAGGTACAATCTTATGAGTAAAACTACACGCCCCATTTCAGAAGCCGAAAAGGTTTGCTACAACACCTAACAATGATCGGCTATCTTATTAAAAATAAGAGAATTTGTTTTAGACTTAAAGCTGAAAGTCATCAGTGCAACTGAATCAGCAAACTCTCATGTTTCCTTGTAGAAATAAATCATATTTATTCACATTATTTTTACATCATATTTATAGATGGTTGTCAGTGCACTTGCAGTGGGGTCCGCCCCACAGTTTGAGAACCACAGATCTAATCAAAAAGTGATCTTAAACACCACATCCTGTTCTACACTAGTCCAGTATAGTCCATTAGTGTAAACTGCACTAAATTTCCACATATTTTAATACCATTAAAATACCATATTTCAATAGCACAAAATTCCAGTGATTCAATTTGTTTTCAGGTCATTTCTTAATATGAAATAACTTCAGGGACACATGTACAGATCCACTGTCTGACTTAAAAATCTGCACATCATCGGGCAAAGCGGGGATGAAAGGGATAAAAGGATGTGCACACTGCTTTTGAATTTGATGGAGGAGTTATCGCCATGCCGTCAGCTGGAAGCAACGCTAGGCTTCAGCGCAGAGGAAATGAACTCGCCAGAAAGCATTTTGTATGTAACAGCAGATTTCAACATTCACTCACTAGTCGAAGGTTCCGGCTCGTCCCAGTTTAACCTCGATCTACATTGCAGCCATGCAGCAGGGCTTGCTATCTGTGTGACATCCTGCTGGAAACCACAGAGGCAGGCATCATTCACTGCATCAAATCAAAAGTTACAACTGGCGGCTCATGGTGATGTGAAACGGGTCACATAGCCAAGTCATTGTCATCTATTTATTGACTTTCAAACTGTGAAAGTCTGGTATTTGTGTCAGTAAATGAACCGGGGGTTGCCCCGCAGAGAGGTGGCTCAAAGAGGGATGAGGTGCTACAAATGGGCTGTTTCTGCTTTCCTGCGTGGGAAGTGGTCACCATCAACAAACCGCTTTCTCAGGCAGACAAAGAAGCCTACGCTCTACTCAGGCAGGCCCTGTTTGTTTATTTATGAATGACATGTTTTAAAAAACATTTAATAATTTAATCATTTATATTGGTAAGAAGCATGCGACTGATGCACACATTAATTTTAAATAAAGAGATAAAGATAGGCTATAAATCCAGTGATCACATGTCTAAATCATTAACATGCCTGGCTGAAGTTCATAATTATCCCATAAATGTTACACACTGATGGCAGTAATGAGTAATAAATACACAAACACACATCAATAGGTGTAAAAATCAAAGTAATGACAAGTGCTCCTTTTTGTTTTAATTTATTTGTATATAAATAGAAAACGTGAAAAAAGTAATAAATATGTCATTAAATAAGTCCATAAATATATTTACAGTTGCAATAAACTTGGGGATAACTCTTCATTTAATATGATGTGGACATATGATGCTCTTGTTGTTCAAGGCGACGTCAACACAATGCACAATTTTCTCCAGAAAGTCTTTTATATTATATTGGTTTTGCGTGTGCAGGTGACAGTTTTCATCCTGCAACAAAATCAGGTTTACCAGTTATGTTTCGAACATTAAATTTCGTTGAAGACAGAACTAAACACACACACACACACAAATCTTTTATCACCACATCAGCGATTTGCTGTGTTAATTACTAAAACACAGTCAGTTTTTTGAATTACTGCCATACAAATGCATTGAAAGAAATATGCATCTTTACCTTGCTGTACACACGCAGGGAATGCTCAAGTGTTGCCAGATTCTGATTTGAATTGTTTTCCAGAGATTTGTTCAGCGCCTTGTCAGCTAAGCAGAAGAAATTTTCCTGCAAAGAGAAAACAGTGATAAGCAACGGTGCCCAACATGCTGGAGATGAAACTGAATGACATAACATAACAAACGCGTGGTAACCGCTGTCTGTTATAGAGGTCAAAGAACACCGTGAAGAGTAAAATATGAAACATTTTCAACTTACCACACATTTTTCTATCTTAGGCACATTGAAGTCAGGCAGCTGCAAGGATAATTAGATAAAAATGTGAGTATATCAACAAAGAATATATGGCGTACTAACAGAGAAACATAAAGTTTACTTACATGATCTTTTAATGCCTTGTTGGCATGTTCTCTAATTTGCTTCAGCTTCAGCCTTTTGTCTTCACACGGGTTGATTGGTGCTGCATAGACCATCACAGCTATCATCAACAGTGTAAGACACTCAATACCAAAGTTCTTCATGTCTTTCAAAGAGCTCCGGAGCTAGAAGTGTCAGCTTGAGTAGAATAAGGTAAATTCCCTAGATAGTCTTACTACTGTTGGTACTTATACAACTCACCCATGACCACGTCACAGGGGGAAAGCACCAAATAAGGCGTGATGATTATTACATGTTCCACTAGTTGAACTCCATCGATTACTAAGAAGTTACCTTTCCTGAAAAGTTTAATCAAGAACCTAACCCCCCCATATTCACACCTTAAGGTATATTTTTACCACAGAGACTGCAGCTTTGGTGCGCCCTTTACTTTCACCACTGGGACTTTGACTTATCGCACTTTAAATGTACAAGCAGAGTTTGCGTGTGGTAGCAAGTGGCATTACTAACATTTATTAGTATTTTTATTAGTATTAGTGTCTAGCCATTAATGTGTGACATATCAGACTGTGGTGTGTAATGTGTAGGCACATGGGAAATATTTTGAGTCAAGATTTCAACTTAAGTCAATCCCACACACATTAGGAAGAGGAAAATGTGACTGATAGAGAAAACTCCTAATAGCCCTAATGTCAGTTTTACTCTGTATAGTAATCCCCCCCACACACCCTTATTCACCCACGCACACAGACACACACACACCCTGCTCCCCTCTCTCCAATTATGTCATTATTAGACACAACAGTAGTAGTGTATTACTGTATTCGTTTTAACTAAATTATTATTTATTTAAAACTATTTAGTTAAAAGTTAGTTAACTTAGTTAAAACTTAGTTACAACTAATACAGCGTTTAGCTTTCATTAACAGTAAGCCAAAAATACTCGAATTAGTAGAATTAGTCACAGCCTCCACCAATCACACCCAGTGCAGCTGAGAGATAGCTGCAACATTTTTGGTTTATTATGTGATGTTTTTTGTATATATGCTGAAGCTCGAGCACACACCTTTTTGCAGTTTAAATACGCTTACATTTATACACTTCTACTCGTTATTGCTGTGCCCTTGCACCGGAGAGGCTGACATCCTTTGAGAAAGGGCCCCACCTTTAGGTATTGTTAAGTAACTCAGCTTTAAGGATATTCAGTGTATTGCAGTAGGCATTCACAAGCTGCTGCTGTCTGAACACAGAAACAAAACAATCACGTGCACTTCACAATACTTTGCTCCTCAACCATTCAAGTAGTTCCTGAAAGATGAGAATTATTCAGTGATTTTACCAAGCCAAGATTTCAAAATGAGTCCATAAGGTCTGCATGAATCTTGGTTATAAATGGTTAAACAGTCAAACAGGACAGACTGCACCAAATGTGCAACACAGTCATGTTTATTTACTTAAACCATTAGATGCTTGTAAAGCTCAACTTAGTACATTGTCACATTCTAACATTGTGTCATATGTCTTTATAATATATAAGTTGTCAGTTCTACTGCTGAAGATTAAACAGTGGTTTCCACCTTTTTTGTAGCTACATGCCTTATATTATCTTTCCATTGTAAACTTTTGAGGTTTACAATGGTATGTGTATTTAGATCCTACATGTTTATTTACTTGAACTGTCGTCCTCGAGAAAGATGTATAGAAATTGTGTGCTGTACACCTTTATCAGTAAATAGGCTTCAACAGGAATGACAACCCAGCCAGGAGCAGCAGCAAAAGCAGCTGCCGCTCTTGTTTTTTATGGAGGAAATGTTTGCTTTCGCTCGGAGGATCAATCAGCTCCGGAGAGCCTGGACCATTCAGAGCGCCAAAGCTCAAGAGCCTGTCAGCCAATAGGAATCCGCACAGGATTGAGGCTAGATGCGCCATTTTACTGCGTCCACAGCCATCCGGCAAGATGGTCCCCCTGCTTTGTCTCCACTGACCGGAGTTGTTTCGGTTTTCTCTTGCTTCTTCTTGCTTTAACACTAGTGAAAATCTGTATGCTCGACTGAGCTGGGCTGCCTGGGCCAAAGACAAAACCCGTGTTTGTCAGTCAAGAAATGACGACGGCGAGAAGTAGGTACGAACACTTGTCTTGTTTGTTTAGACAAGTCAGTTTTGCATTGATTGCCGTGCTTGCCTTCGCTAGCGGCGAGCCGGGCCATAGGAGCCTATTTGCTAGTTAGCAAGCTAGGCTAGCTTGGTTGCAGCCGTTAGCTGCGCGGCCGGTAATGCTCAAGTTTGCGCACACGCTTATTCAGACGCACACATACGCATACATGGATGTTTGTCAAAGTGATCAAAATCCTAAATGTGATTGATTTTTTTTATTGAGTGGTAGTTTTCGTTGTGTTAATTGGAGCCAGCTAAATGTTGCTAGCCGGGATGCTATACGAGGCAGTGCCAGTCTGCGGGTAGCGCGCGGGTTGGTGTCATGGCATCGTCACAGGGAGAAAAAGGCCTGTGCATGCAGCGGTGCATGCCCATGCACTGGAGCTTGTGTGAACGGCCGAGACTGCAAGGTTGCCAGGGCAACACGGGGGCAGTGAAAAGAAGTAAACGGGCTAATATTACCAGAGCTGAACTTGGCATCCCTGATAGTCGACACTTTGTGACTTGTCAAAACCCGGAAAGACTTCGGTGAGGATAAAGAAGCTGCAAATACAGATAGGTGGGCTCTTTTCTTTCTCCCGCGGAAGAACTGAGTAAGAATTGTACGGCCGGCTGCTGCTAGCAAGCCCGGGTGATTGTTCACCACATCTCGTAGCATCTAATCAGCACGTTATGATGACGCAAAAGGGGCAAAATAAACAGCAGCGGCTCTGTCTGCAGAGCGGCATGCTCCAAAGATGTGCCTATAAAACATGTAGGTCACAGCGGTATATTTAATTACGTGATTGTGCGGACTCGCAAAACCTGCGGTTTGGCTTTTGTTGTCATCAGGAGCTCATTTAGCTGCATTTAGTTCAGTTTTGTCGGAGTTTGTTTACGGAAGACTGTGCACATAAATGTTGGCATAGCTTTGTTTTCATGCTGTGGTGTACTGGAAATAATATATAAATAAAATCGCCGTTAGAGAAACAGTTGGCCTATCAAGCAAATACAGATTGTTTTGGTCTGAGTTGCGCACTTTTGGAGACATCGGCCCTTTTCTGAATATCATAAAGCTAAATGCCACTTTCCCCTTTCTTAAAGCCTCACTCAATACACTCATGAAGAATAACCCCATAGTTATTAAAAGAAAAGCTCTGTTGCGAGTGGCTTTATGTGGGAACTATTTTTTTTTCCTGTTGTACTTGTCTACATCCGCCAACCACAGAAAGCATAGACCTAGCAACCGTTACATTTCACCTGAAGGACATGAAAGAGTACATCCTGTCACAGTGTGAAGAGCTGGAGCCTCTCATCATAGTAGATGCACAGTGGGGGGGGGGGAGAAATAGTAACTACTGTAAAACAAGGAGTGGGACTATCCTTAAAAAAAGGAGAAAAAAAAAAGAAGTAAACAGACCATATTTTGGTGTTTTGGCACTTTGAGCACCACAATGCAATTAACTCCAGTTTATTCAAGATATAACTCTCAATAGCTATAAAATTGGGACAGATGCAAAAACATTTAGTTATTTCTTTTTTTTTGTCACCTTAAGCAGGAACGTCAGAATCAAAGTCCAAAATTCTTGCCCTCCTTTATATTTTCTGAAGCCATCCAATGGGCTGGACACCTTACCTTAAAGAAAAATTTAATGTGTTTGTCTTTTGTATCATAATTTTGTCTGCTGCTGTTGATATTCTTGTTATTCTATATTTATAGTAGTGATATGCTGTTGGTCTTGGGCTACGTCCACACGTACCCGGGTATTTTTGAAAACGCAGATTTTTCGATGCGTTTGCACCTTTCTTCCACACGTAAACGGCGTTTTCGGTCACTGAAAACGGAGATTTTTAAAAACTCCGGCCAGGGTGGATATTTTTGAAAACTCCGTTTTTGCATTTAGGTGTGGACGAGAAAAACGCAGAAAACGCAGCGTCAAAGGTGTGCGCCTTTTTTGACATCACACTGTGCGCCACGTTATTGTTTCGGTGAAATGAATTTCTACAATACTGTTACTGTTAATTGTACTCTCTGCAGTGTTTAAATGTTTACATATACACACAGTTACTGTCCCTCCACACATACAACTCGGTTCTGCTTCTATGCCCCATCCTTGTTTACTATTTCCCACCGAGGCTTCATTTCTACACGGTAAGGAAAATATTGCCACCTGTTGCTTTGGCATGTTCCTAGCAGCGTTTTCCTTCATTTCTGCGTTTACGTGTGGACGGGATTATTTTTTAAAACGAAAACGGAAAATCTCCGTTTTCAAAAATACCCGTGTACGTGTGAACGTAGCCTTGGGCTTTATACAGAGCAGAGCACCATGGTGCAATAGAAGATATGAACTGTTTAGATTGAAATTAAAGACAAAAGCTCAGTTTAAATGCAGAATGTGAACATAGATTCATACAGTAAATGCATGTAGCTGTACTTTTTTAAATGTGTTTTTCCCTCTAGTTTCTGACTGTTCTGTCAGATGTAATATGGTACCAGAATGCAAACTTTTTTTGTAAATGTTTTTTCAGGTAAAATGAGTCTGGCTGCTTCAGAATCACACCTAGACCAAATGGCGGAAAAGGAAGAGGAGGTAAGTTCACCACTTTGTTTGTTTGTTTTAGACTTTTTAAATGTTTGAAACTTGTTCATTCTCAAGCAATTAAAACACATTTTATATCGTTGCCAGCCTGGTAGCTCAGCAGAAACTATGAAGCCCTCCTCTTCTCGCAACAAGAGGTGCGGAGCAGATTTCTTAAATGTGTCAGCCTTTTGTTGTTGCTTATGCACTTGTATGCGGTCAAAATAGCTCGCAGAGATGATGCAGATTGAAATGTTAAAGTTGATTCCCTGACTTATTGCAGGAAGCCCACCTCTGTAGCTAAGCACACGGACCAGAATGGATCCGAGTCCTCGGCTGAAAGTGAAGGTGCCACTTCTGACAATCCTTCAGACAATAACACGGGGAGTGTTTCTAAAGGTATGAACTGTACGAAGGTATTTCTGAATTTTTATTCAAGATGTCGTGGATGTCTGGGTTGCAAACGGAGCTGTTTTGTTCTTCAGGCACTTTAGTGATGAGGCCAGCTGGGAATGAAAACAAAGGTGCTATGAAGCTCAGAGTGGATTTCAAACAGAAAAAAACAGGTAATTATATTTCTGATTAAAAATGTGTGTTTACAGTGTTTCTTACAGAATTAAATCTGATTTTTGGCAGGTGTGGTACAAAAAGAGGTGTAAAAGTAAACGTACATTGTGACAATAAATAAGGTGATAGGAATCAGCTGCTTCTTCAGTGAGTTCCTCGTCTAGTGGATTGACTCGTACTCCAAAAGTGCAGCTGGCAACAGTAGACCTGATTCTCCTGTTGCCAGCTGCAGTCCACAGAGTGCAGGCACGTGACCTCAAACTACCATGAGATCTGCCTAGCTTGCATTTAAATAACTGGAGACAGTAATTTAACTGGTTAGAGGCAACTAAACTTTTAAAGTAAGGGTGAGGGCATTGGAATTCTGTCATTCTCTCAGACAGAGGAAAACATTAATATATGCTTGGACAGCCGCTAAAAGAATGCTGACTTTTTTTAACGTGCGTGGGGGGGGGAGACAGATTTGTCATGTTGACTGTTGAAAGTGAACCTGGATAAGATTTTAAAGTAAATGAAGTGGATTGTGAAAGTCATGTTTTTTTTTTTTTCTTCCTTCTTGCTGTAGATGATGCCCTGCAGAAGAAGGTAAACTGCACTGCCTGTGGAAAACAAGTGAACCAGTTCCAGCGTAACTCTGTGTTTGTTCATCCTGTGCTCAAAGTACTTATTTGCAAGGTAGAGACTCTGAGATGGACATTTCACATATTTTCATCATATTATTACAAGTTCTACCATTTTCACTATTTTTTTTTTTAATATTTACGTTCTTTCCTCTTCCTCCAGTCATGCTACAAATACTATACAAGTGATGACATCAGCAGAGACTCTGATGGGATGGATGAGCAGTGCAGGTACACTACACTAATAAAACAGTGAATTTCTTTTAAAGTAATGTTTGGAGGAGTTTTTGAGGACCTCATTTGCTATTTGCCCTCAAACCATGTTAAATATTTTTTCTCCAGGTGGTGTGCTGAAGGCGGCAAACTCATCTGCTGTGACTACTGCAACAACGCCTTTTGCAAGAAGTGCATTCTGCGCAACCTGGGCAGGAAGGAGCTGTCAGGGATTACTGATGAGAACTCAAAGTGGCACTGTTATGTCTGCAGATCAGAGCCCCTCCAGGATCTGGTCTCCAAATGCAGTCGCGTCATGGAGAAACAGCAGCTTAAGCAAAAGAAAACGGAGAAGACGGAGGAACGTGAGAGCAAGAAGCATAAGAACAAAGCAGCCAAAGAGCACAAAGCAGTCGTCAATGGAAAAGAACACACAGAAGACTCGGGGACCATGACATTCTCCTACAGAAAACTGCACATACCAAAAGAACTTGTAAAGAAAGCAAAAAAGCTTGTTGAAACTACAACTGGGTTGAACAATACTTTCATTCAGTTCATTCAACAGGAAGCCGAGGACCAGGGAGATAGATCTATCAGGTATCGGCATTTGAAAGCCTTTAAGGCCGTGCTTTCTGATTTGAGAAAAGCTCACAGTGCTTTAGAGGAGGCTTTGGAGCCTGAGTTTAGAAACATGGAGTTGCAGAATGGCAATGAAGGCCAGCACGTTGTTAGAAAAAGCACTAATGTTGAGGCAGTTGCAGAAAATGATACCATGGACAACACTGCAGATTCGGTGTGTGAGAGCGATCCACCTAAAGAGGCGGATGAGGAGACGCTTCAGGAGCAGGATGTGGTAAAAGATCAGGTGTCAGAACAGAGTGAAATGAAAGAGCACCAAACAGAAACTGACGCAACCGAAAGGACAGTTAAAAAAGAAGTTTGTGAAGATGGGCTGGTGTCTGCTGGTGAAATGTCCTTAGATCATGATATTATGTCTGTGCCGCCTTCGGTTCCTGAAGAGCTTTTTCAGATGGTGGAGAGTCTTGCAGATTCTACAATGCTGTCACAGGCTGACACAACCTCGGTCACCGATGCCGAGTCACAGTCTAATGGAAACCCAGCAGACACTCAGCCCCAGCCTAAGGTAAAGAACCTTATAGTGAAACTGACTCCTGTCCCAGTTGTTACAACGCGTGGGTCAAGGTCATCCAGGTCCAAAAACAAGGAAAAGGGCGGCGAGGTGTCAAAAAAGTCTGAACAAGAATGCGAGGAGGAAGAAAATGCTGCTTCTGATGAAGTAGATGGAACCAAGAGCCCACCGCCCAGCCGTCGCTCTAGCAGAGTGAAGACTACTCCTTTGAGAAAGCAGACTGAGAATAAGGACAAGAATGTGTCCTCTGACTCGGATTCAGAGTCAGAGGAAGATCACAAAGACAAGGTCAAGTCTTCCAAGAAATCCAGGAGCACTAAAAAGGAAGACGAGAAACAGGCCAAGGCTTCTGATAAAAAGACAGCTGACTCTGATTCGGATGAAGTTCCTGATGTACTGAAGGAAAAAGCCACAGCAGGCGACAGCACTGATGAGGGAAGCGCCAATTCTAAAAAGCATTCGCGCAAACTAAAGCCATCCACAGAAGACGCAGAGAAATTGTCCAAACGCAAAAGGAAGTCTGTAAGCTCCGATTCAGACCTAGCAAGTAAAGGTAAGAAGACTTCCAAGAAGAAGAAACGGAACGGCTCAGACTCCTCAGACTCGGACTCTGAGGAGAAGGACAGTAAAGCGCGTGTAGCGAGGAGGAGATCTACCCGTGTAAAGAAGCAGGATGACACAAAAGAAGAAAGCAAAAACTCACCTGAGACGAAGCCGAAGAGGTCCTATGAAAAGAAGTGCAAGGGAAAGGGCTCTGGAACATCCTCAAAGCTACAGTTGACCTCTAGTGATGAGGAAGAGGAGGCTGAAGGTGCCTCTGGGGAGGACAGCGACGAGCAAAAGATCAAACCTATTGTGGAGGATAACGTTTTGGCAGGCAGTGCAGCCTTTATTCAATCCTCAGGTACACCTGGAAGTAGGGCTGCTCGATTATGGCAAAAATGATAATCACGATTATTTTCACTGAAATTGATCTCGATTATTTGACGATATTTATTTAACAATAACAATGTGTTGAATAATGGCTTTAAAGATTGTCAAAAAATAATATAAAATAGTGTGCAAATACTGATAACAGTGCAAATGTTAGCAATATAAAAAAATAAATGAAAAATGTAAACATCTATACTTAGTGAACTTTGCAGTGTTGCTCTGTGGTGCAGCTACGACACAGTAGCAAAGTTTACACACTGTCTACTTGATCCACGTCTGACTCAGCGAACCCATGTTTCCACACCACTGAAGGGTTTTTTTTTTAACCTCTCTTTTCAACCAACGGCAGTCACTCTCCTCTCGAAATAACTTCTGCTTAGCTTTCCGAGCTTCCCTCGGGTCCTCTTAATTGTTGTGACGCGTGATGTGTTCGAAACACAGAGAGGTGCGCTCGATTTGCCACACGGAGCAGCGCGAGAGTAAAGCACGAGGGAGGTCATTTTTAATGATCGTTGAAAGCCCAGATCGTAATTTAGATTAAAATTCGATTAATTGAGCAGCCCTACCTGGAAGTTTTATAACATGAATTAAATAAATGAAATGTGCTGATGAATGCGCTTCAGGAGGACAGAGATGTGTTAAACTTTTCTTGTAATGACCTGCATGGCCTTCAGTTAGCTACACGTGTGTATGGAAAACTACTTTAACATTTAATCTTTAACCACAGCGAAAACAACAGCATCTTTTTGAGCTATTACCATCAAAGCCAACAGCTTTGACCCAAGGCAGTTCCTCTTAAAGATATCTCCAGTTTATATCTCCTCAGCCAGAATGATTCATATCAGCAATTTATTTCTTACTGGAACTGACCAGCTGTAGTAACCTAAATAATTGCGACATTTAGCCCTGACTTCTGTTCAAACTCTGTATTATACTTCCATATACATGCGATAATTTTGATTACTCTCTTTATTCTTATTAAAGTCATCTACAAGTTCATGGCAATATAAAAGAAAATTGTGAAGGAATCATTCTAATTTAGCAATTTTTTATATTGATAATGTCTTTGATCTGTTTAAATGTCGGAGAGGTTTGCTATAATGTGTGGTGTTTTGTACAGGAGATGAAGTGGACACTAAAGAGGGAATTACTGGGATTTGTGACGACGATGATGACGACGATCCTGAGAACAGGTACTTGTAAAAGAAATTGATTCTTCCAACTAGGCATCAAGTGGGTATCAACATCATTCAGTCCCAACAGTGAAACGCGAGGTTTAGCGTTAGCAGATCGAACAGCTGCATTGAAACAATCTCAAAGGAGAAACTGGTGTTCGAATGCTCTGATTTATATTATATTGCACTAACTTTACAAGGTTCCACACAAATGTTGTATTTGTTTGTTCATTTTTTGGGGGGCTAGAATGTTTTTGTAAAATCAGGTTTTTATGATTTTATTTCTCTTTACCTGCAGGATTGCAAAGAAAATGCTTCTTGCCCAAATAAAATCGAACTACTCCTCGGGAGCAGAGAGCTCCTCTGACAATGAAGAGGCAGAAAAGGAGGAGAAGTCCTCCAAGAAAGTTAAAAAAGAAAATGAAGAAGACGAACAGCAAGGTAGAAATTTGTTAAATAATCCTAGGATTTTATTTTATTTATTTTTTTAATAATACTCATCTTCATGAACATTTTCAAAACAAATTTTTCTTTCCATGAAGATGATGAGGATACAGAAGACTCTGGCTCTGATGTCGAAGTGAAGAAGAGTGGCAGACGCCATAAACTGCTTCGTCATAAACTCTCACTGAGTGAGGGTGAATCAGGAGAGGAGAAGGCTGCTGGGAAAGAGAAGAAGAAGGGCAAAAAGAAGTCAGGACGGAAAGGTTTGTTCTGAAATTATAATTCAGTCTCTGTGCCACGTCCTACTTGAGGTTAAAATATTTGAAGAAGCTGTTAGATGACAGGTTTTCGTTTTGTTTTTTTATTTGCATTTCAGTGGACAGCGATGACTCTGCAGACTCAGACTTTGAAAAGTCAGAGTCCAGTGGCGAGTCGGCCGAGAGTGAGGTAGTTAGCGACTCAGACAATGAAGACAAGCGTCGAAAGACCAGGTGAGAGGAAAGAACTCCAACCAGTGGTGGTGACTTATTTCACTGCCGGTGGATCCGGACAAATCTAGTATTGTTCTTTTTATTCCTGCAGAGCTGCGAAGAAGAAGGATGATGAAAAACAGAGAAGTTATTCTCAGAAGAAGAAGCGACGCAGGATCAAAGTTCAGGATTCTTCTTCAAGCAATGAGAAGGTGTTTTAAATGCAGTGCACTTGGTGCTCCTAAACTGTCCCAAAGCTTCTTTTTTCATAGTAGGATTACTAGGTAGAGGAAATGGAGCCACGTGAAATTTACCAAGTCAAGTCATGCACGACACTTAAAATGTTATTTCAACTTACCCTGGAGTGTGTTGTGGGGATTATTGAGGCCACAAACCAATCATGGGGCTGCTCAGCTACTGATCGTAGCCTAAGGGCTGAACATCAGAGGGCTGAACTTGATGTTCATTTCCACAGAGTGGAGAGGAGGGCGGGGAGGACCAAGATGGAGAAGGACGCAAAGGCCGAAAGAAGATCCGCAAAATCCTGAAGGATGACAAGCTGCGGACGGAGACGAGGGATGCTCTGAAAGAAGAGGAGGAGAGGAGGAAGCGCATAGCAGAGAGAGAGGCACTCAGGGAGAAACTTCGAGAGGTAAAGATGAAATGTGCGGCTGTTATCAGGAGTATAGACTCGATATTCAAAGCCCTGAGCTGTTGTAGGAAGTGGAAAGAAAATGAAGAGTTTCCAGTGAATATTAGTTGTAAGAGGATCTAATGATGAGCAGTACGTTTCATTATTTGCACTTTATGCTAAATCAAATCATGTGTCTTAAGTTTTTCAGATCAAGCAGTTGGAGAGTCTGCTTTGGAAGTTATAGTAATTACCATAAAACAAATATATGAATCAAAGATTCAGAAAGGTTAGTGTGAAAAGATGGGCTGTCAACTAGCTTGTGAAATACACTGGTGTGAAACTAACAGGGATCCTGGACTTTGATGGTTGGTGTGTATGCCAATGCAAATTTATGTTTAATAGGCCAATAACACATTTCCTGACCAATCTCCCTATTACTACAAATTTAAACTTGGCACAAATCCTGGTAGGTTAGAACTCATCCTGCTGATTTTGAGTTGGTTCTCAGTGGTGGGAATGCTGCTGCATTGTGGGTGGTAAATGGCTACGAATAAAGAAAAATCCAGAGTGAAATCAAGTTGAATGGATATGTTTTTTTGTTTTTTTTGGTAGAGAAATTAAGAATTACAATAAAGGGATTTGCTAAACTGCCATGTGGACCAGTCACAAATTTAATTGTGATAACATTTTTGTTATTGGGATCTATAGTGTATGGGCTAGACTTTTTTGTGGTGCATGACATTTGAGAACTTGTCCTGTAACTCCTGCATATGATGTAAAATGTTCCTGGTGTTTGTACCAGGACTCTCTGGCAGCTGTGGCCTTTGAACCACTCTGCTCATCCTCTTTTGCCTGCAGTGGCACATTTTTTTTTCTTTCTTTTAAACCTTCATCTAAAAGAAGCCCATAGCAGTCCGCTGATGGCTGCCTCTGGGAGCAGTACTGCCAAAGTAAGTGGGTTGAGGCTGCTGGTCCAAATCAAACATTTACTGGAGAGAAGCAGATGTTGGGGAGACGAGGGCCACACAGAACCACAACATGCTTCACAGCTGTCTCCATTTTTGTTTCTTGTTCTCTATTATCTCCCTGTTGTATTATTGGTGGTTGTGTTAGCATTAGCGTTAGCATGGTTTCATAACAGCCTGCATGTATCCAGCATACAAAGTGCCAGTTGTGGTGGCTACATTGTTTGCCAATATTAACGACCCATGTAAAAAGTCAGCCATGTGCTCATAATTCAGGGGTAGCTCTGCTGTTAAATACATTTAAAGGACATTTTTAGAAAATGAAAGTGTAACGAGCAGCAGGGTGTTTCCGTAAGTACTTTATTTTTTTTATTAAAATGAATAAAATGCGCCATGGTTTAGTCAGAATTGCCAAAAGTGCATGATGGATTTTTCTTTTAATTTGTGAAATTGACCATGCATTAGCCTAAACGGGCTTCCTTCACATACACAGACGTAAAGAGAGCGAGGTATTTTGTTGGAGATACAAAGTGAGAATTTTAACATACTGGAAGAATTAGTGATATATTTCTTTTACTTAAGACGTTATTTCCAGATTTTAGAATTAAAATAATCTTTTTGGCTCTTCTTCATTTTGCAGGTGATTGTGGTGGAGGAGTCTTCCCAGGTTGTCTGCCCCATCACTACCAAGCTGGTGCTGGACGAGGACGAAGAAACCAAAGAGCCTCTGGTGCAGGTGCACAGGAACCTGGTGACAAAGCTCAAACCTCACCAGGTTGATGGTAAGGACACAATGCACAAAGAATTTTGAACCGGTAGGAGCTGGAGAAAAAAAAATAAGCAAAGCAAGCCTGAGGTGCTCGGCACTGATGTTTCCTATCGTGTGTGTTTTGTGTCCCTGTCAGGAGTGCAGTTTATCTGGGACTGCTGCTGTGAATCGGTGAAAAAAATTGAGAAGTCTTCTGGCTCTGGCTGCATCCTTGCCCACTGTATGGGCCTGGGAAAGACTCTGCAAGTGAGTTACTTGCCTTATATTGTCTGTTCATTTTCACTCTTGTACAAACTACACCAGTTGTGTAATGCAATGTTTTTAGCTGCCCCAAACGTACAGAAATGACCTCCTGTGGAACTTTAGAACAGCACAGAGAAGCAGTTGTCAAAATCAGTGCTTATATTAAAAGGCAGTCTGATAAAAATGTTCGAAAGCTCTGTGCTGTTGGTGCAACATTTGACTCGTTTTGTCCTGTAGGTGGTGACATTTCTTCACACGTTGCTGCTTTGTGAGAAGCTCGATTTCAGCACAGCACTGGTGGTTTGCCCTCTGAACACTGTCCTGAACTGGCTCAATGAATTTGAAAAGTGGCAAGAAGGAATGAAGGATGAAGAGAGTTTAGAGGTAATGGGTTGCCCTTGTGACCTTTCAAGCCTTTTCTGTTTCCAGTGCGTTGCTTAGCATATTTACCTTTGGTGTGCTCAACAGGTAACTGAGCTGGCTACAGTGAAGAGGCCACAGGAGCGAGCGTACGCCCTTCAGCGATGGCAGGAGATGGGCGGCGTTATGATCATGGGCTACGAAATGTACCGAAACCTGACGCAGGGCAGGAACATCAAGAGCAAGAAGCTCAAAGAGACTTTTCAGAAGACTCTGGTAGATCCAGGTAGAGTGATTTTTACGTTACATGTTATGGACTTAGGTTATCTTTCGGTGCTCCTAAAAATCAATCTTGTGGTCCAAATGATCCTTTTTTAAACTGATATAAGCTAAAACAAACATTCACTTTAAGTGAGTACATCTCTGGCTGAATGTAGACTCAGTCCTGGGGTTGTTTTTTGCACGTTAGCTGTTCTAATGTGGCCACATGTACCAAATTAGCCAAACTGTTTTCATTTTCTTTTGTTTACATCTGAGCCTGTTACTGGTAAACCCCTTTTTTTTTCGATGTGCGTGCCATTCCAGCGGTGTGACCTGATCTGAAATTGGCTGCATTAAAATTATCCTTGTGTTCATTTTTACTAGGGCCAGACTTGGTGATCTGTGATGAAGGCCACATCTTGAAGAATGAGGCCTCTGCTGTGTCCAAAGCAATGAACTCTATCAGGACGAGGAGGAGGATTGTGCTGACTGGAACGCCGCTGCAAAATAACCTTATTGAATGTGAGACTTCCTGCTATCATCCATGTGAATCATTTATATGGATGATTTTTGTTTACTTTTTAAAAATAACTTTTCTGACTTTTGTCTCCTTACCAGACCACTGCATGGTGAACTTCATTAAGGAAAACCTGCTTGGTTCAGTTAAGGAGTTTAGGAACCGCTTTATTAACCCCATCCAGAACGGTCAGTGTGCTGACTCCACCCTACAAGATGTCCGGGTCATGAAGAAAAGAGCTCACATTCTTTATGAGATGCTTGCTGGATGCGTCCAGGTATATATTTAAAAAAACATTTTTGTGTTTGAAATGATTCTCTCAGGCCTCCTTTGACTTCCTGCTTAAATAATGCATTTGCTTTTCCTACAGAGAAAAGATTACACTGCACTCACCAAGTTCCTACCTCCCAAGCATGAGTATGTGTTGTCAGTCAGAATGACTCCAATCCAGGCTAAACTTTACAGATACTACCTGGAGCACTTCACAGGTGAGAACCAAGCTTTAGTGCAGTTTGTTTTTTGCTTTGTTGATGTTCAACAACCCTAAGTTTTAGTCCCAACTAGAGGAAAACTCTTTGGTACTAAAATTGTGTTAATTTAACTCCCCATATTTTTCCCATGGTTATTCACGCCCTGCTGCAGTGGCTCTCTGCCTCACCAGTGTGGGCCCATGGTGCAGTTTGACAACCACTGCTTTAAACTATTTGGATCTTTGGGGGTTATAAACAGCAGGGACTCTTGTGGCTGCTAGCAGTGCTTTCCCAGTGACAAGTCTGATCTGATTGCTCATACAAAGATTTAGACCACGCTTAGACTAAAACAAAATTAGGGAATTCGACTGGAAAACATGTATAGGCTAGGACTAGGTTAAATCCTACTGCGGGAGTTCTGTTTCTCTTGAAAGCGCTCTCCTTACTGGATTTGCTCAGACAAGGTTTTTAGATAAATGGAGGGTCTTTCTGGTGGCGCAGTAAGTCATTTAGTGAACTTTTCCTCTGAGAGAGTGTGTGTGTGTGTAAAAGAGTGGCAGCTGGCACAGTGCCGCAGGCAGGGTTTAAGCCCAGTTTCCCACGTCTCCCTAATGAAGAGCTCTGGGAGTGAGGGTGTGGGGTAAGAGGGGAGGGATGTGGGGCATAAAGGGAAGGGAAAGAAATTTCTAGGGAGAAGGGGCCAGAGGTTTTACACCAAAAGCAAAGAACAGGAGGGCTGGTATTTAACAACAGGAGTGTTTGGAGGGATTGTTGGTATGTGTTGTGGCTCATTAGGCTGGGTTGTCCACAGTGCACAGCGCTGATGTTGTGACAGGATTTAGTGTTTTAAAGTGGTGTCTTCAGACTAAAGACCACCACGGGTTGTGGTGGGAATAGCCATAAATATTCTCTCCTTTAATTCCACTGCTTATGTAAAACTTGAACTAACTTCTGATGTCTTGGGGTCAGTGCAGGTCAGCATCCTGAATAGGTACGTTAGTGTTTTAGCGACTGCTTTTTGCTCTAGGAAGCAGCTGATGGAGCAGATTATAAGGCTAAGAATTAGCTATTAATCATCGGCTTTATTGTGATTTTGTGGTTTCAGTGTTCATTCCTTGAGAAGAATGATTTGCACTTATTGCTTAGTTTTGTCTGTACAATTACTTTGTAAATGCGCTGCACAGTCAAAATCAAGCAAAGTTTTCAGGCCGTTGCACGTTTTCCACATTTTCAGACTAATCTAAAATGGATCGAATTTATTTTATTTTCTTGTCTGTCTGCACACAATACTCAACCGTGTTCAAACAAAAACAGGTCTTTGGGTATTGTGTAAATGTAAGAAAAATAATGAAATGGCTAATTTGCAAGTATTCCGACCTTTGCATTTGTACTTTGTTGTTGAAGGAAGTCTTGGCAGCTGAGCCATCCTCAAATCATATTAAAAGTGATCTCCCATCCTTCTTGGCAGAAAAATGTAAAAAATTCAACCAGGTTTGATGTGCCGATAATGTGCACAGCCATTTTCAGGTCTCTCCGGGCATGCTTTGAGTATTTCGTTGATGTCTGTACTTTCTAGCTCTCAGAGGCGATTTTTATCATCTTGGCTCAGTTTGATCTAAATGGTGAGGGAGTTTGCCCTTTTAGGAATTAGAGGGGGAAACATGATGCTATAAGACGACGAGAGCAAATAAGAGTTAAATTTAATTCATATAGTACCAAATGTCGGCAATAGTCAACTCGAGGAGCTTGATATTGTAAGATAAGCACCTTAAAATAATTGAGAAAACACTCCAACAATCAGACGACCCCCCTATGCGCAAGCACTTGACAATAGTGGGAAGGAAAAACCTCTGGCAGAATCAAGCTTAGGGTGGGGCAGCCGTCTGCTATAACCAGTTGGGGTTGAGGGGAGGAAGACAGGATAAAATACAGCCTGTGGAAGAGAAGTCAAAGATTAATAACTAATGCAGCACAATATTCCTGATGATAATCTTTTTCATAACTGTTCAAAAACAGAATTGTTTCTGGAAAACATTTTAGAGCTCAACCCAAGCCACTTTTGTATCTATCTGGCAGCACCTTTTAGGTCATTATCTTGTTGACGTGGACACTTTAGAGCTCTCAGGATCTCAGAGTAAAGTTAGACTTTTTTTTTTAAAATCCATTTTTTCTATGCGTCTGTCCAGCTAATCTCCCACATTATGTAACAGAAAAACTGTCACAGTCAGCCACCGCTGTGTTGACCTGTAACAACAGTGTCAACGAGGCATTCCTGAATTGTGGTTTCCACGATACATGCTGTTGGATATCGTGACCAAATAATTCAATCTTTGTTTTGTCAGACAAGACGATATTTCTTCTAACTGTATGAAAGTCATTAAGGTTCCTTTTGGCAAACTCCCAGCAGGCTGTCATGTGTCTTTTAGACAGGAGCGACTTCCCCCTGGCTACTCTTACTATAAAGGCCTGATGGGTGGAGCGCTGACCTCGAATCAACTTTTAAAAGCGTCTTGAGGATAATTGATAAAATTAGAGCTCAAATGTGAGTCTCACTCCAAATGCTGTTTTTGCTTTGTTGTCTAAGGAGCTTGGAAAGAAAAGCGTCTGGACTTCTTTAGGTTGCTTGAAGACATTTCACCTCTCATCCGAGAAGCTTCTTCAGTTCTAGGTTCTTCCGTTCTTGAATTCAGTTCCTAGAACTGAAGAAGCTTCTCGGATGAGAGGTGAAATGTCTTCAAGCAACCTAAAGAAGTCCAGACGCTTTTCTTTCCAAGCTTCTTAGACTATGATGACCTGGATGACTGAGAACCTTCACAGACCTTTTGCTTTGTTGTTTTTTCAGTGTTGTGTGTAGGTTTAAAATTGAGTTGAATCCTTTTTAAGATGAGTTGGGATTGCTTAGAGCTTGTTCACTATGGAGGAGAAAAAAAAAAAAAAAAACAACCTCTGAGTACCAATTAAATATTTTGCTATATCCCCCTCTGACACTCCGGCCAGCATTAATCTGTATTAACTGTCAAATTACTGTTTACCTCAGCTGTGTGAAGCTTCCATATCTGTTTACTGTGGAGGAGTCCAAAACTGGTTAGTCAAAGCTCATTTGTTGTTATGGCTGGCTAGTTGTGAGCAGTTCATTTACTGGGGAGAAATGCATGTTTAATCTGCTGACAGTAACAAACTGTTTAATTATTCCGACTAAAAGACTTATGCACGTTTTAGACAGTGGAGTTGAGGCACGGGGTGTGGAAGGAAGATGATGAATTGGATACAAGGGAGAGAGGGAGTAGTGGTGGAAAAGGTAGAGGAAGATGTGAAAAAAGAAGCGAATGATAATGCTGAGGTTTCAGAAGGAGGGATAAGATCCAAGGAAGAGGCGGTACAGTGTCAGTGCAGATGGGAGATTTTGAACCACCATGGACTGCCACTCTTACTTCTCCTGCCATTCAGCCCTGTGTGGTTACAGCTTAAAGGCTTAATACTGACAAAGGTGTGAATTGTGTTTCTAACAATCTCTCATGACCAAAATATTTTTTTTTAATTATTAAAAACAAGAGTTTATTTATTTATTGTTTTACATTGTTTGATGATGGGCTGTGAAAACATGTAAATTTAAAGCTCTTAATGGATCATATGTAGTTTGAAAGAGTGGTTTGTGATCCTTAAAATGAAAACTAAATTATGATTGGTGTTCTCAGAAATTTCTTAGTTAAGTTTAGCTGTCTGTCAGTTTGTCAGGTTTCCTCTTTTTGAAAGATTACAGAGAGTTAAACTCAGTTGCTCCTGTTCTTATCGTCTGTATGTATAAAAGGTTTAAGAGCATGCTGTCAGGTACGTAATGCAAACACACATCCATCTTCTCCCTCATATTCTTTCCCTTGCGTGCAGGTGTGGGGAATGCTGTGGAGGGGGGCCGGGGCCGCGCGGGGACCAAACTCTTCCAGGATTTCCAGATGCTCAGCAGAATCTGGACCCATCCCTGGTGCCTTCAGCTGGACTACATCAGTAAAGAAAACAGGGTAGGGCTGGGGAAGACGAGACTAAACCACAGCAAACACTGACTGAAAAACTAGAAATACATTCCCACAAATTGCGCACACTGTAGCAAAACAATAGAAACACATTGCTGACAGGTCACGCTTCGAGCAAGAACACCACATACTGCTACTGAAGCAAAACTTTTGCCCTTATCCATCGTTTCTGCTGCCCACGATCGAGCCCTGCGTACAGCTGACCTGCATTGCTGCACAGTTGAATCTCACACAAGTGTACTTTCCCGCAGGGTTTCTTTGACGAGGACAGCATGGACGACTTCATCGCTTCAGAAACAGAAGAATCCTCAATGAGTCTGACCTCCGAAGATGAGAAGATCAAAAAGTAAAGTCATGTTTGTTTGTTATTTATTTATTTCTTTATACAGATATGACATAATTAAACTGCTTTTCTACTTGGCATCTTACTCTTGCTAACCCAGTCTCGCTGTGCCTCCTGGCTAATAGGAAAAAGAAGCAGGGAAAAGGGAAAAAGAAGGGATCTGACGATTCGGACAGTGATGATGTTGAGGTCATCAAAGAGTGGAACACCAGCTCTCGTGGCAGGAACGGCGAGGGCCGAAACAGAGCGGAGTCTGTAGAGGAACGTGAGTGTGCAATAACACACAGAGGGGACTACGATTGGTTGGCTGGGTTTAAGAGGGTCATGAACTGTACTGTATATCTATATAACATTTCAGGCTCTGATTCAGTCCTTCCTACTCTCTAAGTAATTAGTTAGTGAGAGGGGGAATCTGTTTTATCAGAACTGACCTCAGGGAACCAAGCACACTACCTGCTTGTCTGAGCCTAGGTAAAAAAAAAAAAAAAAAAAAAGAAGGGAAAAAAAAAGCCCCTATTGCAGCCTTATTTTAGGCTCCGAGCTGATCCATTTGCCCTTGTCCTTATTCATTCCCACATACTGAGGAATGATGATTATATTGTGATATCCTTCTGTTTTATTTAGAAATTAGGAGGCTTCACATCCAGCTGCTGCTACAGGCAGAAGCTGTTGATGAGTGCGCCTCTCAGTATAAACAAATATGAAATGCACGCATTTCCATCCCATTCTCATGAACCCGATGTCTCCATAGATGTCTTGACTTCTCACTTTAATCCAGGATGATTTGATTCAAAGTCTTTAAACACATTTTTAGCTATAATGTGAGAATTTTTATGCCTATTAAGAAAAAAAAAATCAATACGCTAATTAAGCAAAAGTTTTAATTAAAGGCCTAATAGAATGACATGGAAAAAGTGATGACCTTTTATACCTAAAGGGTCACACCTGAAAATACCTGGATTTAAACTGGAACTTTACTGGTTGGTAGGGATGAGCAGCTACTTGTGGGTTTGAGTGAGTCTAAAATCTTCTGTTTCCTTTAAAGTCAAAGATTCATGGAGATGCAGTATATGGATCAAAGTACAGAGCCATCTATACATCACACCTACTGTAGATGCTCGGTCATAGAAACCTGTGAAATGAGGCAGTTTCTGTGCTGAGGTTAATGCCAGAGGAGTTTTGGAACTCTACAGGTTTTAAGTGCGAGTCTTGGCGACTTCTGTGTGGCTCAGCGCTCGGTGACCCGGCTCTGTAGCATTTTGTGGTCTGCTGCTTTGTGGATGACTTGCTGTGGTTCCTAAACACTTCCACTTTGCAGTAACACCACTTATAGCTAATCGTGGAAAATGGGGGGGGGATCACGTTGCGTTGGTGGCATCCTATTACAGTACCACGTTCTTCAGAAGGACTTGTTCTTTCATAAATGTTGGTAAAGGCAGACTGCATGGTTAAGTGCTTGATTTTGTACACATGTGTGGGACTGGCCGTGACTCCAAAGGTACACTATATCATGCACCAGCAGTTGTACTGCATAATACTGAGAGAGCTGTTTAAATGTAGCAGTAACTGTCATGTAATGGAAGATGGTCTGGGACAAAATTATGACAGTGCCAGTAATGTTAGGATGATCATCTACTACCCAGGTCCACTAATCACTTAGTCAAAATGTATCAAATCAAAATGATCAGCATGCTATTGGCATCATTGTGTTATGCAAAAAAAGCAATTTTGCATATGCAGATCTAGCAGTGGCAGTAGAAGCTTGAGTTTGGAATCACTAATAGTATCCACGTATTAAGTGCTTGGTTGAGTTTACAGACATATTAAAACTAAATAAAAAGAATAATTTTCACACACTTAACTGCTGTAACACAATAGACAACCATGTAATAGTGGGCCTCAGCTTTGGAAACTCAGTGTCTGTTACAGGCTTGTTGTTGTCAGATGCATGTAGGCTAATCTGTAACTCTGTATTATGAACAGCTCGGCCCTCTGGCTCTGCACCAGGAAGTCCCACTGCTGACTGGCACAAGGAGTTTGTCACGGAGGCTGACGCTGAGATCCTGGAGCACTCAGGGAAGATAATGCTGCTTTTTGAGATCCTGCGCATGGCTGAGGAAGTAGACGACAAAGTGTAAGTGTGTTTGTACTGTGTGCAAGCGTAGCCTTTGTCAGTTTGCAGTGTCATTGCAAGGTGTGTCTCTGTGTTTGTCTTTAGGTTGGTGTTCAGTCAGTCTCTCATCTCTCTGGATCTGATTGAGGATTTCTTAGAGTTGGCTTGCAGAGCTAAAGATGAAGAGAAAATTTCTCCATACAAAGGTATGTTTTGGGCATTTTTACATAGCATTACACTATGCAAAAATGAACCTATGCCCTGTTACTGACTTGCTAGACTTAGCCAAGCACTGTTTTAGTATTATAAGCGAGTTGAGATTGGCAAGCTTCATTTTGTCCCAAGATTCATTTTTGTGGTTTTACACTGCGCTTTTTAAAGTGGTGTGTGTGTGTGTGTGTGTGTGTGTGTGTGTGAGAGTGAGTGAGTGTATGTGTGTATGAGAGAAACTGTGTTAAAAAATTTTAACATGAGCCTTGGATAAGGATGAAGCATTTTCATAGAAATGCAGGTTTTCGACTCATAAGTCAACCCACACGCAGCATGTATTCTTACATGTGTACTGGTGTGCTTATTACTCTTAAACACACACCAACATACACACATTGCCGCTGGTGTAAGGTCATGTTCCTAATTAAACTTCAGCAGCTGTTTTTGCTTTCATTTTGAAAATGATTAGACCTTGACTTTTTATTCGACAAAAAATGTTTGCTCAAGGGTTTGTAATTTGTAATGAAAAGATCACAGTGCCGTAATTGGAAACATGCTGAAATGTTGGTTATGAAGGCTGGTGGGAGGGGTTGGTTTGGCCATCTTGAAGGCTAAACATGGCTGGCCTCTAACCAACACAGCCATCTATCTGCTGCCTGTTAATACCAAAACTAAGTCTCTTTGACAAGCAAAAGGCAGCACTGACGCAGATACATGTGCTTTTGAAGTTTCTGTTGAACGTAGACGGCAGATGGCAAATCAGATTTCGTTCCTCTCGTGTTTGTGAAGGTGAAGGCAAGTGGTTCAGGAACATTGACTACTATCGTCTGGACGGCTCTACCAATGCCACCACCAGGAAGAAGTGGGCCGAGGAGTTTAATGACACCAGTAACACAAGGTGACATCTTTGCTGTGTTTACAAAATGCAAAATGATGACAGCGACTTTGCAAAAAAAGAGCATGAGAATCTTAAAGCAACATTTTTGCACGTGACACAGGATATAATTGTGATGTGTCTCCTTTTGTTCCATTTTCATACACAGAGGCCGTTTGTTTCTCATTTCTACAAGAGCTGGTTCACTTGGCATCAACCTGGTGGCAGCAAATCGGGTCATCATCTTCGATGCCTCCTGGAATCCATCCTATGACATCCAGAGTATCTTCAGGGTTTACCGCTTTGGGCAGCTTAAGACTGTCTACGTCTACAGGTTGCTTGCCCAGGTGAAGTTTAATAAAAGTCAATACATTTGCAGGTAAACTAGCCACCAATAACCAGCAAGCAGGTAGTTGGTCTTTGTATATAGATTAAGACTTTCATGAGTATAAACAGTTTCATGCAAGATGCTTTGTATAAGTTTACAACATTTACCAGCAAAGCCAGCAAACGTTGAAAAGCCACAACAAAGTATAAGAATGGTTTAACCTCCTAAGACCCGAGCTCTTCCATGGCATGCATTTTTAATTTCTCTTTGATATTTGGGCATATTGGGACCTCATGAATGTAAAAACAAAGAATTGCCAGGTTTTTTTTTTTTAACCTGATTTTTGTTTCTAAGAAAAATGAGAGCCACATATGAGGACATTCGTTTTAAATTTTGATAGAACAGTGGCATTAGAATGTCCTCATAAGTGGATATCAGGCCCTCGTAGAGAAACATTAGTGTTTTTAGGTACAGACAACCCAAAATGTCCACATATGTGGACGCCAGGTCCTAGAAGGTTAAGGTGACAACAATTAAGACTTGTGAAATTCAGCTAGAGATGAGCTGCTGTTGAATTTTTGGGACTAATATTGACTTTATATATAGATTTTGATAAATGCATGGCTAATTAGGTGACTAATGCAGCATCGATGGGCTGGGAAGTTGTGGATTTGCTGACTTGAGGCATTGAACTGTAGGTGGTGTTCGGGCAACTCTGTTTAACTTTTTGACTTTTGGTTTCACTCTGACCATTTTGAATTTAGCTGAAATATGAGACACTTTTTCTAAAGTCTAGCTAGTGTGTTGTGAGTGTAAAATAGCTTTAAGTGCTTACCTTTCAATCAGCTAAATGCTACGTGCTGACCGAAGAAATCTAGCATGCTAGTTAGTTTCCTGTGATGGCAAATGTATAAGCGGTGTTGGCCGAATTTCCAGTATATTGGTCAATTTTTACGTTTTTTTTCTTTCAAACATTCTAAACAGACACATTTCTGTTACATTTCTTTTGTATACTTATTTATATTTACTTATACTTATTTACTGTTGCAGAGTGCCCTCTGGTGGACAAACTATGCAACATTGACACAAAACATTGCTGAAGGGCATTTCTCCCATCTCTTTAAATGAAGAGTTGGCAATTTTAATTTATTGACTATTAAAAATACAATAGAAAAGCAAATAAATCTGGTCAGTTAATATTTGCTATCAGGCGAAAATCGTTCGGTTTCTACTTCCAAATAACTCTGCACCAATTTGTGTTGAGCTGTTAGGCTAATACACCTCTTTGAGTATGGCAGACAATAGAATTGGATTCATGCTGGGCAAACTATTGATGACCTAAATCATCATTTTACCTCATTAGGAAATGCAGATTGGTAATGAACTCACTAAACTGTACTTGGAATTCTTGCTGCATTGTCTTGATATTGATGCCTCTGTGTTCATCCAGTATAGGGTGGATGTGATGTGCTTGTGTAATTCTGATTGACTCCTGGGCCACTTGATGTTTTTTAAACCTCCGTTTTTTGTTCATCTCTTTTCATTCTCCCTTTTTAGGGCACAATGGAGGAGAAGATTTATGAGCGGCAGGTAACCAAACAGTCTCTGTCATTCCGGGTTGTGGACCAGCAGCAGATTGAGAGGCACTTTACGATGAACGAGCTGGCCGAACTCTACACCTTTGAGCCAGACTTGCTGGATGATCCCTCTGAAAAGAAGAGCAAGAAAGCCACACCCATGCTTCCTAAGGTAAAGATGCATATATTGTATGTATTTAGATCGAGAAGGTGGGCTTTCAGCAACCCTAACCCTAAGTTAAATTGACACTATAAATCAGACATGTAATTTGGCTTTGATGAATCATTGACTGAGAATTCATGCTTTTCTTTGAAGGAAATGTTGAAAACAGGCTGAAACCTATTAACAGTAGTAAAATAGCTTTTTTTTTTTTCCTCCTTCAGCAAACATGGCACAGGATGCTATTATAATTGCCAAGCTTGTTTTTTTTCCATACTTTCAGCGAGTAGCTTGTTCTTCCTTTTGAAGTTTTGCACTTCAGTGATAAACTGTTATTTAAACCCAATGCCAGCTTGTATCCTGCTTAGCCTCTTTCTGGGATCTCGGTATTTCTTCTCGTTTCCTTTCATAATCCTGCCCTCGCCTCTTCTTTTCTTCTAATGCAGGTGCAGTGTCACTATTTAGGCCCCCTGGGGTTTAATAAGAACACAGCGCTTACATGGACCATCCAGTCCAGCACAGCTGCACAGATCTGTCTGTTTACTGCTATTTACTAAATAGTCTTCCCATTGCAACACTCCTGCTGCCCTGCTATAAACCTGCACTCCTCTTTTTTTTCATTCATTCCTTGCTGCTTTTTACTTCTCTGTTGATCTTTGAATTACTCCCCTCCTTTCCCACTCATTCCCTTTTTTGAACTCTCTGGGTTTATTCAGATCTGTTTCTTAAGTGGTTTTACCTCTTTGTTTTGGTTTGACCCGGGTTACTCTGCAGAAACTTGTAAACAGACAGGTTTAAAAAAACCCACTGTATATACAGCTTGCATGCTCTTTCATTGGAGAAAAGTCCTTACAGTTCACCTTCATTGGAAATTGTTTTTGTTGTTTTTTTATTGACATTGACAGAATAATTTGCATTTGCCACTCTCTTGATGAGTATTATCAGGTAGGAGCAGTGTGAGAATCCCCTCAGTGAGCAGCTGCTATAATTTCTCCCACCACATATATTCCTCTAAACCCAGAGTAGCCTACTTAGAGCGCAGCAGAGCACAGTTGGAGATCTGAAGAGGAAAGATGTGTTCACTGAGCTGCGGCCTGTTAGATGTGTATGATCTTTAACGAGCCCAGTGACATTTATATGACACAGTATTAAAGACGGAGAAGCTGACAAGCTCTTATAAAGCCAACCTGTTTTTGGCCAAGGGGTTAACTATGATGTGGCAGCAGGACTGCAGTATTACGGAAGGAATTTGCCATCTGGAATGATGTGAAGATGAGTCAGACACCCTCCATCATTTTCAGCCAAGAACGAGAGAGCTTGTACTTTCTTTCCTCCATTTCTTCACACTGTGAAGTGCAGGGTTTTTTTTCCACGCAGAAAAGACTTGGGTCGCAGAGAAGCTGATATTTAGCTCTTTTTCTGCAAAGCTTTGTTATGGATATTTATTTAACTTGACCTTACCTCAACCCTCATACTGTACCTATAGTTGCACTTTTACTCATGTTCCCACTCTCTCTTCCATCCACGCCATTTCTTTTCTCTGCCATCTTTGTGACCATCTGCTACTATGACTCGCCTCTCTACCTCCAAATGTTCAAAGTGAACTCAGTAAAGTTGTTTTTCTTTTTTCGCCCCCTGGCCTCCCCCTGCATGATGAAAGGTCATTATTTAAACCCCACTCTTAAAGATGGCTCTCTAGTCTTCAGAAAAACTAATTGGAGACAAAGGAAGCAGGCGTGCTTCCCGCTAATGACAAAGAAGGCCCTCTCAGCCCAGACATGAGATTTTTTGCTCTCCACCCATCTCTTTCTGAGACACTCTTGCCTACTTCCTGTTCATCACACACTTCCATCTAACATGCTACCACTTGTACTTAAAGTTATGTTGGTAGTCTTTGAACAATTTTTATAAAAGTCTCCAGCATCTCGTGCAGACGTGCTCTGCATTGTACGCTCTCGGCCCGGCTGGCGTGCTCTCAGCAGGTCATGGCTACAGTGGTCATTAGGCTCTGCTAGGAACGCTGAAAGGCCGTGGGCAGGCTGTGCCTAAACTACAGTATAGACAGGAGCAGACTGGAGCTATAAAGCACACCATGCTTGTCTCATTAGAGGTAGGAAGTCACTTTTGACCTTGGAGGGGGGGGGGGAGAATCTCCCTCAGATAGTCTTCAAGCATTACATGAATGATCGGTAGTTTACAGAGGTCCTTTGTGATGCTGTTGTTGTAAATTACCTGCCCTCAGTTAGGCCGATCTCTCCTTGGATAAACTGTTTCTTTTACTTCCCAGAGTGCTTTTTGCCTGCTTTTAGAAAACATGCCTGAGCTTGATGTAGAGAGAGCACTAATTATAGTTACAGCAAGAAATTAAGTGGTTGCAGGTGGTGGTGGGGAGAATCAGAAGTCATCATCAGACCTCTGTTGCTATACTCTGATTGTTTGGGACCACCTTTAGAGACTCCGACTTATTTGTCTTTTCTATGATCAATCCTTCTCGGTATGATTTATATGCAGTAGGTGTTTGTACAGGAAATCATTTTGACTTTGCTTGTGGCATTGCCAGTCGATGAGCAGAATATTCATCTGTCATTAAAGGCTTGTATTGATAAAGTGACTCATTTGAGACTGATCAGTCATTCATAGAGTTGCACTTGTTTTCTCATCACCCCACAGCTTACAAATCACCGTGTGAAACAGCATAAAGTCTTTCTCTCTACTCCAGATTTTGAGACTGAAACTGTTTGACTGACCTGAGAGCTGTTTGATCGAAGTGCATTGGCATCTTTATTCTGACTGTAGCAAGACTTTGGAGCCAATGAATGAATCTGAAAAGAGCAGCAGTCTGCCTCTTCTCGTCTCCCACCCGTTTCTCACCTCAGGCTTGTTCAGAGACTGATTCCTATTTTTATATTCTCATCTAGGGCTGCTCAATTAATCGAATTTTAATCACGATTACGATCTGGGCTTTCAACGATCATTAAAAATGACTGAGCCGATTATTAGCCCCTCCCTCATTTATCTGCGACACCTTAAAGGCCGGTCCGTGAAAATATTGTCGGGCATAAACCGTCCGTGGCGCAAAAAAGGTTGGAGACCGCTGATTAAGAGGACCCGAGGGAAGCTCGGAAAGCTAAGCAGAAGTTATTTGGAGAGTGACTGCCGTTGGTTGAAAAGAGAGTTTAAAAAAAAAAAAACTTCAGTGGTGTTGCACACTATTTTATATTATTTTTTTAAAGTCATTGTTAACCCTTTAAAGCCGGTCAGAGCAGCACGCTCCGTTTTGCGTAACTATTTTTAAATCCCTGTAGAACCGGAACCGTGTAAGCTAGCACAATAATTTGTTTTGCATATGAAACCGGAGGAGTTGTACTTACATCTGATGCCATCAGCTTGTCCTCGGTCACGGTTTCCTTCCACATATAGCTTTGCAAAAATTGCATAAAAAGCGCTTGCAGGAACAAAAACATAATATTCCAGAAACAGGCTTTGCCGTTCCTATCAGCTGTTCGTAACACTTCCCACAGTGAAATGATGCACATGCTGTTTTCTTTGCAAATTTGCATCATAGGATTGTTTTTTGTTTTTCCTGCAGTATATAAAAATTGCTGTATCTCCAAAATAAAACTATGAAGACACTCAAAATAAATTTCCTGTGGTGGGAAACTATTTTTTGCAACTTTATTGTATTTAAAGTTTTGAGGGATAAACCTCTTAAACTTCTCCAAGTAGAAATATATGTAAACAAAACAAAAGCGATTTTCAATTTTTTTTTGTAGTTTATTGCACTTTTTTGCAATTACTATGGACTTAATGCATACATATTATTAAAATATGGGCTATAACAGTTGTATTGATGTATAGCAACTTGAAATGCTCCCACAAATGGCACTACAGCATGTAAAAAAAATAATAATATAAGCTCTGGTGGACTTGGTTCTATGGTAGGTCTTAAAGGGTTAAATAAATATCGTCAAATAATCGTGATCTCAATTTCAGTGAAAATAATCGTGATTATCATTTTTGCCATAATCGAGCAGCCCTATTCTCATCTCCCCCCTCTCAACCCTCCGCTCCAGCTGGCTGTCTCCTGTAGCGAACCCTTCACTGCTGCTAGCTGAGGCTTGTTTTTATTGGAATGTGGTATGTTTATTGTCTTTTTTTAGCCCTTTATGACATGCATGATTTTTGTTTCTTTGTTAATTGACTGACAGCTAGATAAACCCTCTGACTTGTGTTTAGGCCCCAGAGGGTGTAAAAACAACATGGTTTTAAGGGCAGGGGCGGCCTCCTGATGTCAGGTACAAGAGCAGCAGTTGAGCACATTTGTGCGAAGAGACTGTTTAGTGCAGGTTGGTAGAGTTGTGTGTCACTTATGTGCAGCTGGTGGGGAGAGAGAGTTTTGACTGGACTTAATGTTTAGGTATTAGAAATATCCCATACCTTCACATTCCTGCTGTTGCGATCCTGCTTTAGACCCCTTAGTTGCTATGGCCGATGCACC
Organism: Diplotaxodon limnothrissa; assembly: GCF_057381915.1. Taxonomy (NCBI): domain Eukaryota; kingdom Metazoa; phylum Chordata; class Actinopteri; order Cichliformes; family Cichlidae; genus Diplotaxodon; species Diplotaxodon limnothrissa. The sequence continues at coordinate 29,309,097 of NC_140597.1, read as the reverse complement.
TGTGTGTCAAAAGCAGTTTGTGACACACACACACACACACACACACACACACACACAGCCATGCCAGTGCATTAAAAACTCGTGCACAATTTGGGAATAGTTGTTGTAACTGAACAACTGAGAATTTCTTTTGCTCTGCTGCTTTCTTTTCTTGTCTAAGTGTTAAACCTTTTCCCTTTTCATCCTTCATATTTTATGGCTTGGTGGAGGCTTACTATTGTGGCAATGACAGGTATAATAGAAACCTCATTGTCAACATATTAACTGATCGCTTAGGAGTTTGGAAATGGAGTTAACATGCTTGAAAATGTTCAGAAAGTTGATAATGTGGCCAAAGAACTGCTGCCTGTTATGTAGGCGGCACTTTAATGGCGGCATACCTCTTTACAGTTAAGCGCCACCTAAAATCTGTTTGTAAAGCATACGTAGGCTTCTGTGCCAAGTAGTAAAGTCTACATGAGGCCCACTTATATGGACTCCCAAGTTTTCATCTTTGTGATGTGTGAGGCAGCCACGTTTGAAAGCTCCTTTACATAATTTGTGAACTGTTGGCAGGAGAGCTGTTTTTATACATGTGCAAGTATTTGGTTTAAAGGATGCATGCCTTGGGAAAGGTTCTCATGCATTGGTAAATTTAGTGAAAGCCTTGTTTGGTAAGTAGACCATGCAGGTTCTAATGAAAGTACTGGTTCAGTTTGCATTTACAGAGGCTCTTCCTGTACTTGGATTTGAAACATCTGATTATCAGGATCTTCTTACGATTGAGCAGTTTGTGTCCTAACTGAGGAACGTCTAGAGGTCGCCTGCAGACATTACCTGCCACCTCCAGTGCTGCGTCTGAGCAAACGCGCACCAAATGTCTCCCCTGTGCTTTTCTCAAAAGGGAGAAAACATTCAAATGGAGTTGAATTGGCTGATTTACCGCCCACTCTGAGCATCTGCCCACCCGCAGTCTTTTGCCTCAACCTCCCTGCAGTAAATTGATAGTCTTCCACATACAGCTCCATACAGATGACAATAGCATAGGTCAGGTTACCTACAGTCATTAGTGCCGCCTCAGGATACACGCACACATAGCACTAGGATGGGAGATGGACCGGACCACCCCAGAGCCACTGCTGGTAGGGATTACTTGGGTATCCCAGAATGCACAGTGTTCCAGTGGGAGCGCCTATACTGTCATTTGACCTGCAGCTCCACTGACCCGTTACTCGACCAGCAGTCAGAAAAACTCCTCTTTCATTCATTTGGATAAAAACACCTCACATTCTCTACACGCTCAGATGGTAGCTTTGTTTTTTCTTCTTGCCACCTAAACCTTCGGGGTAATTTCAAAATCATGTTTCTGTTCAGCAAAGCAGTAATATTTCTTTTTAAGCAGAGAAAACAGGGTGTGTGTGTTGGTTTTAATTCTTTTAAGGACTGATGCAAAGCTGTCAGCAGTCGTTGTGTACCTTTTGCTATCTGCCCTTCAGACAAGGCAGCAGCGAGATAAAAGCTTTACCACTAGACTCAGTTTGGTGTTTAAATCGGTAAAATGCTGCTGTTTGAGCCGTGCATGCTGCATCCCAAGTGTTTGTTGTGGCCTTGATTGTGACCTTTATTTGACCTCATGCGGACTTATTTTGGCAGAACAAACCATGATGGGTGTCTTTTATCCAAGTCAGACCAACGGGCTCTTCTGTGCTTTTATGTCCTAATTAGAGAGTAAAGCAGCAGTTGAATCGCTGCCTGTGCTGCAGCTCTGAAATGTCTGGTTGTTCAGGGGTGGCCTGGTTTTGTCCTGATTGAGTGTGATGGCTGGGAAACATAAACACATGTCAATGAGGAGCACAATTGGCTTCAGGATCCAAGTGTTGGAGGCTGTGGTGTGCAGGGTTGAGAAACACTGTGTCCCAGTCTGCTTCTACCTGTTTCAGCCACCTGTTTTTTACTCTCTGAAGTCAGGGAGGCTCTTGCATATTACCACTCTTCTTCTTTTTATTTTGAAATGGTTGCAATCCGCTATTAATTTTATCGTTTGTTTCTGGGGGCTTTTGTTTTTTTTGTTTTTACCCTCCTTTTCCTTACTGCTAACTATATTGATGATTAATTTTGTTTGTGTCGTCTCACCCATTGTCACTGTTTCGCTTGAGAGCACGAAGAGCAAGGGAGGAGGGCCGAGCCCCTCTGAATTGGCTCGTGTGGAGCTGAAATGATGCAACTTCTGTATGACGTCTCCAGATTGCAAGGTTCCAGTTTAATGTAAAGCTAAGTTGAGACAAAGAAAAGCAAACATGCTGCACAGAGAGTAATTTAAACCATGTTTGTGTGAGCGAAGCCTGGCCCAACTCTTAATTTTTCACAGGTATTGTTTTCAATAACAGTGTAGCCATGGAAACCTCAAAACACATGTGCTGAAAAAATAAATGTATTTATCTTTTTATTTTGGTATCAGAACAGAATTTTCCACGTTTTCTTGAATTGTGCGTTCAGGTCACTGTTGGAGTTGTTTGACATTTGAGCGCGTGCTAATCTGCTTTAAGAGAAGATTTGATGCCTTAAATGTAGTGTTGGTGTTTTTTGAATTTTAGTAACTTAAGAGGTTTCTGCAAAAAAAGCAGATTCAAGGTGCTGTAGAGAAAAATTAGCATTGCATCTGGAACCTTTTCTGTTTTTAAGGGGCTAAAATGTTGGTTTAAAAAAAAATGATATTATTGACTGCTCAACGTGACATTTAACCATACGTTATTTTGTTTGTAGTCCTTTAACTCTTAATTCTCTCATGAAATGCACATTGCTTTGGTAGTGTGTGTGCAACAGAATGAATCCACTTTGAGTGGGTCACAGTCAAAACAAGATGGCCAGGCTTCACTTGGGGTTGTCGCCTGTAGCCAGTCCTGTGAAAGTTGGGCTTAGCATGGTTTGCAGAGCCAACTCACAGCTTTGCACTGTTGTCTACAGGTTGTAGCTGTTTACTGTCACTAGGGGGCAGTGTCAAAAATCTGAGGGTTACTCTTTTGTTTGAGCTGCTGTTCTTTAAAACTTAGAATTTTAGTTTCAAATCACTTTTTCACATGCATAAAACTTCTGACCCTAATTGAACTCCATATAGCTGTTGCAGTTAAATCATAGGTGACAAATATTCAGAGTCAAATGCGTGACAAACAGAAAAAACACTAAATTGCATCGCGTAGCAGCAGTTTGCAATGTCAATTTTGGTGTGTGCGCTCTTTTATTCAAAGGAACTGGTAGCTGGTAGCGCTACTGGCAACATAAGTGCACATGCTAGTCATTTCCTGTATAAATGCTTCATGGCTTCTGTGTAAAAAGACCATGTACACTTTGTATGGATGATGGATCTGGTGTAGCCACTTTGATGAGTCCACATGCGTTTTGTTTTCCAGTTTAACCACGGGGTTAGGAGAAAAGAGTGTTCTTGTTTCCAAATTTTAAAAAAAAGTCTTGTGAGCTGCTGGCCATATTTAATTGCAGACCAGGTCATCGGAATAACCGTAAGGAGTAAGGTGGATGATAATGTTGCTGAGTTTAAAGAAAAGTCTTGAAGATTGACCATTCAGGGACATCACAGGTCAGTGGATAAAGACAGAAGGATGGAGCTTATGGAATCTTTTGAATGTAACAAGTTAATTTCAAGTGAATGTTGAAAAACTGCCAATTAAGCAAAAGATTTTTTATTTTTTTTTTAAAAGAGAGAGAGCTGTTTGGAGCTCACAGAACATTTTTATTGAGAAACACATTGTTTTAATCCAGCAAATATGCACCTCTGTTCATGGGTATTCTTGCTGCATTCTTTGCACATCACATGAAATCCTCTGTAATTAAAAAAGGATTTGTACTTTGCGGTCTGAATATAGAGGAACCTTTAGTGCTCAAGAGGTCTGTGGCTCCTCCACAGTAATCTTTCCTTCCCCTCTAATGATGATGATTTCAAACCCACCGTGACCATATTTTTTTCTCATCTTTCCTTGATGTAGGATCCCTTTCTGGCTGAGATGCTGCAGAACAATAAGGACCAGATTGTGTGTTACCACGAGCACGACTCTCTGCTGGACCACAAGGAGGAGGAAGCCTTGAGCGAGGAGGACCGCAAGGCTGCTTGGGCTGAATATGAAGCAGAGAAAAAGGTAGGCGGCGAGCAGAAAACGCATGCATACAGACGCGCACCAGCAAATCCACCAGATCCAAAATCAAAGGGCCACGTGTACAGCACTTAGGCCTCGGGGCTGTCACTCTCCAGAACATTGACAGTAATGTGTGAGGTGAACCAGGGCCCCGCTTTTGTTTGTCAAGATGTGCGAGTTAGTGTTGGATCTGTATAATCCTCTCATCACTCAGAGTAAGCAGATGACAGAGGCTCCCCCTTGCTCTGCTGATGGTCATTTTGGCCCACCATCAGGCTAGTGAGCTGCTGTACAAATCGCCAAGGCTGTCTAAGCAGTGTCAGCGCTACTTACTGTAAGACCACAGAGGTTTAGGGACTCCTGTCCTCTTCACACACATAACTGTCCCCCCTCTTCCTTCACTCTGTTGTGGGGCAATTAGTGGGGTTTATTTTGAGATGTGTATATTGTGAGAGAACAAGAGCAGGTCTCCTCTACGCCCCTCGAGTAATCCTAGATTCTAATTCACACTAATGATTATTTTTCCAACACACTCTACCCTTCTTTGCCCTCTATGCCTTAAGCTGATTTTCCCTTGGAGCCTCTTCTGCTTTTCAAGAGAACAGAGGGTTCCCAGTCGCAGTAAAGAGAGGGGTCTGTTCCCATCACTTCGATCTGTCTTTCAGCAAAAGAGCAGAAATGGTCACCATCATCATCAAGAGGTTGTTCGGTATCGTGTTGTACGCCCTGCTTTGCAGGAGAAACAACTGGAACGTAACCCAAGCTCTGCTAATGTCTTCACAACTTAAGGTTTGGCCTGGCGGCGGCTAGAGAGGGCTGCATGTATGAATATCACATTTGCAACTCAGGGAAATGGGAAAAACTGAGAATGCGATTGGGAGCCCAAAACGAAATTGAACCCAAGAGCCCTGGTTCTCACTGGGATGACTTCAGCTTGGTACAAAGCTTACCGAGGCTCATGCCATAAATTTAGATTTCAGATACTGAATTTTGGAAGCAAAGGCTAGATTTGGTTTCCGTCTGTGTGAAAACGTATGAAAGGCGCAGAGCATCGGAGGATGCTGCTAAAGTTAAAGAGGTGTGTGTGCGTAGATTAATGTATGTTGAAAGTTCTGTACTGTTTAGGTTTGCACACCTGTCTCTGACCAGGTCCAAATATCCCTGCTGGCCCCCAACACACACACACACACACACACACACACACACACACACCCCGCATACCGGATGGCCAGATTACAGGGCACGGGAAAACCATCTGCAGCAGAGACTCAATTACATACAAACATCGGCATCCTGCTGGCCTTTGCTGGGACGAGACTGTTTACTTCAGGTCACTACTTTCACACACATATTTAATACTGCAGGAGCAGGCTGATGTTGGACAGCTTGTTGCTTTTGGAGTTATTTGTGTAGATATGAAAACTTCATGAAGACTCAACATGAAGTGAAGACCTCATCACATCAATGTGCGACTGAATATGACAGACAAAGTGGGCCGTCGTCTCTCGTCAGCCTCGCCGATTGTTTAGTTTTTCCCATCATGGCCTCAGTGGCTCTTAACACCTGCGTAATTAGCCTCTGCTTCCTCACTCCCTCCTCTGTCTCTTCCTCTTGTCTTTCATCTCTCAGGGTATGTCCATGAGGACCAACTACCAGACGGCATACGCTCACGCGGACATGAACAACCCCAGCTACTTCACCTACAACATTGGAGCTTTGCCCTCCATGACCAACCAGCAGCTGGAGGTAAGTAATGAGCTCCACATGTCACCACTGCTGCCTCACACCCGTCCCGCTCCTTCCCCCCGCAGCATGGCGACTCACATTCCTCAAACCCCACAGCTAATTGTGACAGCAGTCCTGGTAGCAGATCAGCCCAACTCTGCCCCACGCTGCTCAACGTCTGCAGCTATTAATGCACAACAACTGATGGAGTGAACAGAACTTTTTGTTTAAAATTTAAACTACTATACGCTGTCTTTATAAATTAAATAATCACATATGAGACATTATGTAAGCGGAAAGCAGTAGACTCTGCAAAGCAGGTTTTGGAGGTCAAAAGTGATTTTGCTGACACATGCTTTCATGTGCATCAGGTCATCCGATTAATGAAAATCTAATATTTAGACTACTTTTGGTTTTCACTGTTGTATTAGACGGTCGCAAACTTTATCTGTCTGCTGTGCGGTGCTGGGCACAGCTAATCAGTTAAAGGTTTTTTTCTTTTTTTTGTTGGTTGTTGCTGAAAGTGGTGAGACTCAACATTACAGTAAATGTGCGGGCTGTAAATACAGATAATAAGCTAGAAGGATTTCTGTGGAGCTGCACAGATGGAGATGATTCACCTTTTGACGTTACGCATTTTGAAGATTACCATACATAGGATACAATATCTGGCATCTTTTAAATGTTTTGTTCACTTTGCCATCTGTTTGGGAGAGTCCCTGCTTTTATTTTGAAGTTCTGCTGCTATTAGCCAACTAGCTCAGAGGTTTCCTGTCTTGTTTCCCCAAAGACAGGCTGATCAGTCATAGTGGTGATATTATTTTGTGTGAATGTGTGAATAGAGGCACCTCTAGTGAATGTAGAGCGGCCTCTACATTCACTCTGTTATCCTGAGGTTGAAGAGGATGTGTTGGTCTTTGCTGTGAGGTCTGCTCCTGAGCAGGTGGAGAACTGGTGCTATCATGGCTGAAAGGGAAGGACTAACACTAACTAACATTCTGGGGGAGTTGTGATGGATGAGAGAGGCTCACTGAAGAGGCAGCTGAATATATTGCTCTACTGTTGGTCACCAAGTACTCGACACAGTGAATACAAGCAAAGATCACCTGCCTTCGTCTCATGTGTATTCTCTCTGCCTTGTTTTGTTTTTGCTCAGGATCTCATAAACCAGGGCCGACAGAAAGTCATCGAGGCTACAAATGCTTTAAAGTCTTTATCACGGGAGTCGCTGGAAGATATAATCAGCAGAGTGGTGAGGTCTTTGAAATCACTTTCCATTTACAGGGATCACTGTATGTTTTAATGGCTGTTGCCTCTCACCACAGTGGAAAGAGAACCCAGCGCTTACGGAGAACCAGGTCCAGGCTGCCGCTCTGGGGCGACAGGCCACCGTGGAGCTAGAGCTTAAACGCAGGGAAGCGATCTACAGGGATGTCCTCAACAGGCAGCAGTCGGTAAGAGCCACTCTGTATACGAGACAGAACAGACAACTGAATGACGCCAACAAATCATCACAGTAGTTTAATTTCATTAGTTTATCTATGGTGGTTAAACAGGGTAATTTGTAAATTAATCCATTATGACCAAACAGTCAAAAGGCCAAAAGCTGGCAATAATATCACTGTGCATCACAACATTTTGTGCTGAGAGGGCTATACTGGTTTACCTGCACCAGCCAAGAAAAAAGGTTAGCGTGGGAGTAGTATCTCTGTTTACTGTCTGTCTGTGAAAGCATGAGGCAGTTTGACCTCTTAAAAGCTCTGATTCAGCCTTGACTACAGCTCAGAGACACCACTATATGTGACCTCTGATGTCAGCTGTTGAGCTGGGTTTTAACGAGGACAAGGGACTGCCACCCTCACTACTTCCTATAATTGTTGTCATTGTGTTAAACCGTGACAGGGCAAAGTGTACTTTTTACCTTTGAATTGTGTTAATTTTCAATGTCTGTGTGTTTCAGTTGATGATGTACGTGCAGAAGCTGATTACCAACAGGAAGGTGCAGGAGCAGCAGCTGGCCATGGCCAATCAGGCCAGCTACCTAAACCAGCTGGCCCTGCAGAATGGCATGATGGGAGCCGGCGGGCTCAGTCAGATGGACCTGCTCACTCTCTACCAGCAGCTCCACGGCCTCGGCGGCCATCAGGGTATGGGCAAAAATCCTGGCCCCTCCAAGGGCCTGTAGGTCCTCCCCCCCCAAAAAAAAGAAGAAGCTCAAAACACACAGATGCAACGAGCCAGAGGGTCGGTGAGAGACTGAGACTGGACTGCTGTCCACTGGAGCCTCAAGTGAGAGAGACTCTCAGTGCTTTATTCTGTAACTCACTGAGAGGATGTAATGTATAAATGACTGTGTGAAATGTCTGTTAGGAGAGGGGGAAAAAAATGTATATACCGCCTTAATGTTATTCAAGTTCTATATCTTCATTTTTCATGTATTTAAAGTTTTACCCCCAATGCTTTAAGGCATTGTATTGATTTGCCCTTTTTAAAAAAAGGGTTTCCTTATTATTTCCAGCTCAGTTTTTTTATACGGTTTTAAATGCCTAACTATCTACACCTGAGTGGGACCAGTATTGTTGGTGACAGGACTCTGATGCAAAGCGCTACACGATGATGAACTCCAGTAGATTCCTCCACCTTTATCTAGCAAAGCAGACAGCTGTTGGTGCTGCAAGTCCTGCTTTTTATTTCTTTCTTTCTTTTTGGAAGATGGGAGAAACTGATAAAAGGGGGGGGGGGGGTACTTGGGGAAAAAAAATATGGCCTTATTGATTTGCTAAAAAACAAAACAAAAAAAGCTCTGTAAAGATTTGAGGTTTGTTGAGAATCTTTTCTATTATGCTTTTAAGTGTTTACATTAGTTGTCGCTGAACATGGTAACGGAATGCTTGTGTTGTTCAGAAACTGCCTGCCAGTTCCTATGACCCTTTTGTAACGTCACCCTCATTGTCACGTGTCGTCTAGCATAGCACCGTGCGTCTCGTTCATTACGTTCCACTTGTGTTGATCCCCGAGCCTGGGTGAGAGGCCGGGTCTCGCAAAGCGGAGGCGGTTCAGCCAGGTGTCACAGAGGGCCCAGAACTTTTACCTTTCAGCATCTTTCAGCGTTTGAAATATGCGTTTCCAGATGGGATTGACAGAGTAAAGGCTGGAAATCTTATTATACCTGGCTGATTTGTGTCCTCTGCTTTGTGAGAAATGTTCTCCTGGACACTGTAGTCTCACCAGGCAGGCCCCCAGACTACTTGTATTCTACTTTGGCACATTCATGCTTCTAAATGCTTAAACTGGTGTAGCTGTTGAACATGAGGAATATGAACGTTTCTCACGGAGAGACGACTTGCCTTCTCCGATTGACTCCTGTGTATTTCATAAATGTAGAAAACGTTTTTTGCCCTTGTCTAAGAATGTTCTTACGTTAGCGAATACACCAACATGATTTGCCATGAATCTGATCTGCTATTATCTTGATAAGTATTTAATATAACATTTAATAAAGTGACCAAAAGTATAACCGATGCATGTGTTGGAGTCTTTTTTTTATTTTTATTTTTTATTAAAGGGATTGAAGTACTTGCCACTGATTCACCTCGCTGAGTTTACAAAGAGGAATGCTGGTTGCACATTTGTTCTCTCTGATTAGCTCCACCTTGATGATCGTTGCATGTTATGCCTTATTAGACAGGAGAGTTTGGGTGGAGACTGATGGGGAATAATACACAGGAAACAAATGCACAACTAATAGGCAGGAAATGGTTTTGATTGCATTTTTGTGAACCGTGCATATTTGCTTTCTTGCCAAGTGTTACAGAATTGTTACCACTTACATTTGTCTTTGTTGGAGTACTGTGCAAAAAGTCCCGAGCCACCTGCCATTTCTTTATATTTGGTTTGGAAATGGGTAAAAGAGATAAAGAAAAATGAGGCAAAGCAGTTTGTACAGTTGTAACAAGGTTTATTTAACAAGGTGTGTTTGTTATAAACACCTTTATTCATTAACACAGCCTGACCACTCTCAGGCAGTTTTCTTGTATATTCTTTAAGTCATTTTCAGGATTAGTTCTCCAGGCTGCTTGAAGGACATTCAAAGCTCCTCTTTTACTGCTGGCTGCCTTTTGTTCCCTTCTCTGCAAAGTGAGACCAAACTGCTTCAATAATGTTGAGGTCTGGGCTCTGGGGAGGCCAATCCATGACTGATAGTGTTTCACTGTTTTGTAATCCGGGTCTGCTTTTGCTGCATTGTCAAATGCAGCCCCAAACCATGACAAAGCCTCCACTGTGGAGACACTCGTGGTTGTTCTTTCATACATATTGACAACAATTTGAACTAACCATTTCAAATTTGAATTCATCTTTCCATAAAAATCAGCTGCCACTGGTTTTCAGTCAATCTTAAGAACGGCTTCAAATGGGGGAAAAAAAAAAAGCCAATAATACGCCAAAGAAGAACTTTAAAAGACCTTCAGAAAACCTGGAGAACTATTACTCAAGACCAGAGAAAAATACAAAGTGGTCTGGCTCCTTGAACTGAGGTGTGGCTCAAGACTTTTGCACAGTAGTGTAAATCTGAAGCTACAGTCAGCAGCTACTTACTTTAGGTTATCATAGCAAAAACACTATAAAGGTGATGGTGGGGCTATTGGGTTGAATATGGTGTATGACGTCAACTTACTACGAGGCAAACTTTGAGGCTTTATGCTAAACTAAATGAACTGCCTCCTGGCTTCAGCTTCCTATTTATGACAGATATGAGAGCGGTATTTGTTTTCTTAACTTATTCTTGGCAAGAGAGCAAATCATTTCCCAAAATTTACGGCTATTCCTTTAACAGCTGGGACGCTGATTCATCCTGATGCAGCGTCCCTGTATTTCACACCCACAGCAAAGTGCCTTTTGTCCCACTCTCTTCTCCCTTCAATCTTTCATCTATTTTTCCCCTCTGCTGGTATTGTTTTCATTTCTCAGCCTGCCAGGGTTTTCCCCCTGCATGTCTTTGACTTTTCCATTCCCTCCCCCCCAGGGGAGCTTGCTCTCCCAGCTTACAGATATCTGCCAGTGGAGAAACATTACAACTATTGCAGATGTTGAAATGTTGATCCCATCCTCACTTAACTTCAGAGCCACCACTCCAGGTCTGCAGCACATCCCTGCTGGTTCTCTGCGCACCGCATGCAGCTGTTTCTGTCTGTTGAAAAGACCCGCTGTAGGGCCAGACCGTGAGGCCCCTGCAGTGAACGACCAATCACTGCTCTTAATCCACGCTGATGTGTAAAGCCAATTAGGGATCCGGTTGCATAAGGAATCTGATTTTGTATGGTGGATGTAGGCTGGCTAAGACCTCATGGAGACAGAGCCTGTGCACATTACTTGATAATGTAACCCTTCACTTGGTAAGGGGTTTACGAGGGCAAATTGGTATGGGAAAGAATCTGACATTTTTTTTTTATTTATTCTCTCTTGGCATTAATGTCAGTGAAAATGTTAAAGTGATAGAAGCATCTAAAAGTGAAATATTTTGCCACAATAGGCTGAAATAACAGGAAAGACATGCAGGATTCACATATCTGGTTTTAATTGGTACAGACTTTAATGCAAGCAAAAATGGTCTCTCACAATGACGTTGCGATAGCAGGACAATTTTATTGTCACGTTTCATTGCAGTTCTTCATTTTTTGTTTGCCTTTTTTGGTGTCAATTCAGTAGAATCTGCAGTCCAGATAACTTCAAGTTCATTACAAAATAAAGTCTTTGCAATAAATAAATATATAGATTTACATTTATACTTTATATGTAGAAAATAAATATATTGTACATCTCATAAATAGGAACACCCATATGTACACCTCAGCTGCTTGCATTTTTAATAATGTTCCCCGATGCTCTGAACATTACAAGTCATCATCCTTAAAAAGAACACCCATTTCTTTAGTCTTCACAACCCCAGTCGGATGAAGTGCTTTTAGCCCGAGCTTAACTGCTTTTGTTTTTTGCATATTAAATTCCCATAGCTTTTTTGTGTTTGTTTGAATTTAATCTGATGTTTAAACTCAGACCAACCGAGCGTGACGCTGAGACTTGGGATGTGCAGTAAGTGCAGTTCGATTGATCCCAGAGTCGGAGACATTATTCCCATCCTTTGTCTTTTATTTGAAACAAAACTTGCTCGTAGCTAACTCAAAGACAATCTCATCACATATCCCAAACTACCGCTTAACAAACATGTAGCACAAAGTTTGCACGTCTCTGCTGTATATGTGGAATGTGCTTTCCTTCCCTCTCCTTTACATTTAATGTTGCCATAACAGTGTGCACACTGTGACATCATGCAGGGATTTATGTCCTTAGCTCCTAAAAGTCACTTCTCATTGACTGTTCCTTGTCCCGGCCAAAACCATCAAGAGCGACCACTCCCATTTTGCCTCTTCGGTATCTACACATGAACCTCTGTTATGCATTTATAGAGAAAACATGGCACCTGATTTGATTTTCCTGATTCAGCCACAGCTGGGCAGTCATGAGGGCCTCCTTTGTCCATGATAACAGGGGTTTTATAAGAGAGTTTTATCTCCTCTCTGAAGTCCGCTGCAGATGATGCAAACATGGTAACCTCAGGTGGGGGGTGAGGGTAAACAGTTCTGTACCAGGTCCAAAATATCCGCAATATCCCTCCCCCGCCCCCTCATTTTTGTCTTTTTCTTTTATCTCTGTTCCTTCAGAAATAACCAGCTCTCCCAGTGTAAGCACTGGTCACCTGTACTGGAATAAATCCCTGAATTCCTGAGGGATCTTTTCAATCTCCACCGGTCTGGGTAAGAAGTGGGTGAGCTTCTGGTGTTTTTTAGTCCTGCCGCCCTCCCTGGGCGAACCATCTTTGTTTAAAGCCACATAGTAGAAGCGCCCCGTGTCCGTGTGCCTGTACCGAGTTGAAGCATAGGTGTTGTACCAGTTCTCCTCAAACTGCTCCCTGAACACACATTCTTTTGTCAGCTTCTTCTGCAGGAGAGGAAACAACAGGTTTGAAAATGCAGAAAACATTTGCAAAAAACGCAGTCAAGACTGAGCTTCGCATGCAGATTCCTCTCCTCTTGATGCACCAGCTTATGTCTGTCATTAACTATTGTACACTGTGCACTTAGAAGTGGAAATGAACCAGTGGAAACTCATTTAGGCAGGTGCGCATTATGACAAAAGGAGCGAAGTCATTACGAGCGGATTTTCACTTTATGCTCCGCAGACCTGTTAACCTCTCGTTGTGCATGGAGAACTATTCCCCTCCCTGTGATGCAATGACAACGCCAAGCGGACGTCTTCCACCCCCACCTCTGAACCAAACATGCACACACACATATATACAGAGCAGCTTTCAAAGCCTCAGCCTTCACTGACAGAACAGCATGAGCGATGGCTGTGGGTTCAGCAGGTGAGAGCATGCTGGCTGGGTGATGGGTGGGAACAATAAGAGACATCAGTGTTTGAGCTGCTTTCCTGCCAAGACCAGTCAGCCTCTGCTGGTCTGTAAAGAGGGTCGAACCCTGTCAAGTAAAAGGTTTTCAGCGGAGGACCACTTCTGAATGTTTGCTTGCTCTTTTTCCTTTTTTGTGTTTTTTGGTAGAAAATACATCTACAGAACATGAAATATTTCTCATTCTCTGCCTTTAACACACTCAGAAGCATCTGTGCGAGACTGCCGTGTTTTATTCCAGAAGCAATTTTGTTGATTGGCTGTCAGGCTCTGCTTGGCTGCGGCTGTGTAGCGAAGCTGTTGTCTGTAAACACAGCCCAGAGGGCACATGACTGGGCCAGCTCCATCCTAATACACACACACACACACACACACACACACACACACACACACACACACACCCTCTCTCAGAGACACACACACGCAAACCTCATTGGATCAAACGCTTGTCATGGTCTGGTGGTTGTTGGACGGAAGCACCCTTTTACCCGCTATCCTCCCCTCCCTGGCCCCTCAGACTCATACATGTCTACATGGCTCCCTCTGTCAGTCAGATGACTCAGTCAGGTGTGCAATTACCCCCAAATCACCGCCTCCCACCACCACCCCGGGTCAAAGCTCCAGGATGGGAGCCAGACTCTGATAGTATGCAGTAACAATATCTGCACTTTCCACATAATGGCCGTGCTTAAAAGTAGCCTCTGTTCGAAATGCTCGGGGGAGGTGCGGGGTAGTCTGAGCCCTGAGAGGCCCCCTCAGGTAATGCCCTGGGACACCTGATACAGGTAAAGCCTCACATACTTCCCCTTCATTGTCTTCATCTCTTCCCTTTCCTCTCCCTGTGACTGCAGGTATGCACCATGTGTCGGTCGGAAAGAGAGGCTGTTGGAAAAACTACCAGATCTCTCTTCTATGTTTTTTACAGCACTGCAGGTCAAACTGAAGAGCAGGGAGGTGCAATCTCCACCAAATTCACACACAGCTCACATCCAGAGTAACGTCAGCCCTTCCCATCTCCACTTTGGGAAAATATGTAAATATTTCCGCATATCTCAAAACTAAATGAAGTGGTTGGTTTTCACTCTAAAAGCTGATTATCCTCGACTCCCCTCACACAGAAAACAAGTGTAAGTAATAGGAAACATACTTGTTTTGTCTGACTGTGCTTTTGCCCATCTGCTGCATATGGGAACCTTGTTAAACGTTTTGATAGCTCTGTACTGACATGTGTTGTAGAAAAAAAGAAAGACACATGAATGAAGGAAAGTTTAATTCCTTGGGAATGACTAGGCGATAGTATATTCTTTAAGAGAGGTTGTCGGTGAGGGGTGGTGAAGTGAAAGGAGGGGTTTTTGACTCACCGACCCATAGAGCTCTCCTTTCTCATTCATGCCGAGGTAGAGTCCAGCGTCCACCCCTCTGATGCTCACCAGACCTACTGCTATACTTATGAACTCCAGGATACCTGAGGTCAAACACATAACATGGAAACACTGGTGAGACAAGCCCACAAACTCAGTGTGATCACCCCTAAAGAACGCAAGCAGGTGGCCTCTTTTAATCTGACTGCAGACCAGTCCTTACTGTCATTTTATGCAAAATCCTGCAGCTATTCCAGACTTCATTTGAAAATTTGCCGTTTTAAGACCATTAAGCAATCGAAGGGCTGCCTCTCCTACCTATGAGATTTTTAATAGCTTATAAATGCGCTCATCCTGTCTTTGGGACTTCCCCCGCAGGCTGTGAAGTCGCTTTTATGAAGCTGAGACGTGGGTTACTTGTTTAGTGAACCGCTGACTCGGAGGAAGTTACAATAAAGCGAACATCTACATCAAAGGCTGGGAAACAACTGGTAAAATTAAAAGCCACTGTTGATGCGGAGGTTAGTCAGAGAGGATCCAGCTGCCTGTGCTGACTGGCAGAGAGGCCAGCCTACAGCCACCTGGTCCCCATCTCCGCGACTTCATCCCATGTCAGAGGATGACATAGAAGATCCTTCTCATTTATTTATTTATTTATTTATTTGAAGAGGGGTGTGTCCCATACCCCTCTAATCAAAACCACGCAGGTCTCACAAAGATCTTTGCACTTTAAATCTAAGCGAAGCCAGAAACAAACACGCGGACCACCCATGTCTCTAAAACCGGCTCGTTTTGGCTCAAGTTTGAACATTAAACCTTCTCTGAATTCCGCAGTGGTCACGCTTTAATTTAGAGATATTCCGCCTTTTTCCCCCTTACCCGTTTTCGCCCGGCCTGCACCTGTGACGAGTCTGCGCGAGACATGTGCGAGTCTGCCCTCTGACCTCGTTTGATTCGCGTGTCGCGCGAGCCGCACACAGTTTTTCAACCTTCTATTTGTAAAGTTAATACAAACATAATAAAAACAGGCCACGAGACTAGAATTAAATCAAGTACTGTTATTTTTTAATGATATCATATACATACCTGTGTTTCCTGCTGTGAAATAACGTCTGTTAACGAGAGAAAACCCTCTGACCTGCGCGCGCGAGAGCCTGCGAGCCTGTTGTTGCTGTCGCTGCAGGACGCGCGCGCTCGCTGCTTGTTTGCGCCTGATTAGAGACACCTGTGGCCCACGCGCAGCGGGGATTGCCAGAAAAAGGTGTGTGCCCTCGCGCCAGGTGACAGTGACGCACGAACGAGTATTCACCGGGGACGCTCAGAAGAAACTTCTTGATAAAACCCCTTCTTAACCGGGTATATATGTATGGGGGAAAGTTGACCCCTTTCTCATTTACCGTTTTGGAGATAAATGGGGTATTAAAAATAGTTCGGTAAAGATTAAAATGAAATTCTGTCTCCAAATAATAGATCAAAGAATAAAGAAATACTGACCAAACCTGCTGTGGTCCTGTCTTGTCCCGTGCACTGTGCCATTGGGGAATATCTCTAGCTGGAAGCCGGTCCTGCAGTAGAGCTGCCGCCGCCTCAAGATCCCTTTGAGGTGGCCGAAATCTGTGGGCGACCCGCGCTGCACTCTGCCTTCAATCTGCCCCAGTCGCTCATTCAGCCCTATGGGGGACTCTGTTACGGGCATAGTCCCCACCGAAGAGAGAGTGCTTTGTAAATCCAAGCCGAGCGTCCCCAGAACACTCACGACCTCTGCCATTGTGTGCACAGCTGTCAAATTAAACGACGGTATTTTGGGATGTAATCGGTAAATTCAGGAAGGAGAGAAAAGTTCACAGAAGTCCGGTCCATGCACGCCAAAAAGCGTACCACGCAGCGCGCCGTTGCTCCTCCAAATCAGCGCAGTCCTCTCAGTTTATTGATGGTGCTTTGCTGCAATCATGAGTTTGATATCTGTGTTTATCAAATAGAAAGACTCTATTATATACATGCTCCCCACGCATTCTCACATTGGATATTCAGACACAAGCCACGCCTGGCTGGCATCCCTTCTTACGCGCATCAGTTTGCTTTACTTAATGTGCACTTTCAGTCCAACTTTTTTTTCTTCTTTCTCTCTACTTGTGATGGTGCCGCTGTCCGTGCGTGCGTGTCTCTGCCCTCTCAGAGAGCCGTATCTGATCCTCCGATCAAATAAATCCTGGTCAAGAAGTATCTTCTTCGCGTAGTTCCCCCGTTTTGCGCTCCGTGGCTTTCGGATAAAACCGCACCGCTTGTTTCAGGGCAGCAAAGTCTGGTAAAAGTTTGTGGAGCGGAATCAAAGATCACCATGGCCAAAAGACAAATGACAGCTGGCGTAAAGCCGAAAATGCACCATAAGTTGTGAGAACTTCTTCACCACAAAGCCAATCCATAATGTATACTGACTGGGTTTTGAGTCACACCACAGACTCCTGGAAGCCACAAAGGAAAACCGCAAAGAAACATTCACCCCCCCTCCCATCCCACCCTACACTACACACACACACACACACACACACACACACACACACACACACACACACACACAAGATTATCAAAATAACCTGTGCATACTTTCGGAGTAATCCAACCTCCCGCACAAGTTTCAGTGCCAACCACTGCAGTTGGAGCTTTTCACGAGAGCTTTTCTCCACCTCCTCTTGGAAGCAGGTGCTTCCTTGCCCCTCTGCACAACGTTTGCAGCGTGCTTCAGCGAAACCAGGAGCTTAACCACTTCTACTACTGGCAAGGAAGGGGTGGGGGTGGAGGGGGGGGTGTAAAAAAAAGAAGAAGAAGGAAAATCCAAATGCTGATGACATGTAGCATTAAATGTGACTGGTGCAGAGTCTTAAACAGTCACTTTAGCAGCACAGAAAACTTCTAAATACATCAAGAGAGTAAGCACCAAACACCACAGATAGCCATTCTCGGGGAGGAAATATTTCTGCTTCTTACTTAATTAACTAAAAGTAGCAATAGTCAGAAGCTGTTAGATGTCAGAGTAGTAGAAGTAGTAGAAAATGTATTAAATTATTGTTCCAAGTTCCTCTAGGCTGTGCCTGGCCAAGACTGTGCATTCTTCATCTTCAGTTAAATTAGTCTTAAAGACAGTCGCATGTTTTAGATGTAAAATAACAATCTGAAAAGCAACTAATAACTACAGCTGTCAAATAAATCAAGAGGAGCACAATATTTGATGTTTGCCATCGTGCCCGTGAAAAAGAACACAGAGAAAGTTACAGCAGGACTAATGAATAATAGGTGTAATTTATGGCTCTGAATGGGGATTTTTGCATCTCTCCTGGGCACAATGGCACTACAGGTCCTAACGTGTAGCTGTGCAGGGGGGGGGGGAGAGAGAGAGAAAAACAAAGCTGTTTGGTGAAGACTGTATTCCTGTTCGAAGATCAAAACTAAACTCCGGGAGCGTTTTAATTAGTTCACTGTTCTTGAGATATCAGTGACAGCAGGATGGGTTTAGAAGGAAGGAGAGGGGAGTGATTACATGAATAACATCACTTAACTATTAAGGTGTGTTGTTTTAGACCTCCCTCAAGCTGCTTTCAGAAACCCCCGTCCTGAGGGGGAGTTCTCACCTCAGAGCTGCTCATCACAGGCAGCAGCAGCAGCTTCCCTGTAGAGAAAGGGGATTTATGACAGTGTCTCACTTCCAATGAACAGTGACGAACAGCGTGTTAAAATCACCCAAAGTGTGTATGATTGTTTTGATGTCACTGTCAGGCTTTAGATGGATCTCTTGGCTTCTTGTTTTTTGGGGCTAATTTATCAGCTTTTGTGGCACTGGCGCAATCTATTTTGAAGCAGATGTTAGCGGCTTTCAGAGTTTCTCGGAGTGGGATACAGTATGATTGACCTTCCAAAGCATGCAAGCCTTTTTCACTGCTACTAATTATGCCTCCATAAATCTTAGGGGTGTGTCATGGCTGCATTGAAGTCAGAGGAGGGACAGTGGCTTTCAGCTGGTGCAGGATATGAAAGGTGGTAGGGGTGATAAATGCCCATGGGCCTCTGCTTGATGAATTGGGCAAAAAGGGGTTGATGAGGAGTCACTGATGGGCAGGCTTTGTGTGAACAGACACCAGGGCCCTCGCTGCCGAGGAGGATGAAAGGAGAATTGGTCTCAGCTAAAAGGGTGGAAGGAGAAGGATTAAAGAAAAGGGGGAAGAGGAGAAAGAAAGTGACTGAGCAAGAATAACAGAACATTAAAAGGAAACACACTTTTCCTCCCTCCCCACGGGCCTCCTCTGATTTTCGCTTGGTGTCCATCACCTCTGTACAAAACTGAAATCAATCTATGTTAGAATAAAAATGTAGTGGTGGTAAATTTTGATTTCTTCTACTTTTTTTTTTTTCTTTTTTGGTAGCTATTAGAGCTACATCTGTTGCTGGTCTGCCATATTTTATAGTTGACATGGCAGATTTATGGCTGCAGATGAAAAAAAAATCCAGAGTCAAAATGTTCCCATATGCTGAGAACCTGCAGAGGATATAGAAATGAAGATAATGACCTCAAGTGCATTAAGCTACAGCTTTGAAGTTGCTCTCCCGTGAGTCACAGCGAGAGAGAGAGAGTCAGAATTGAAAATGAAGTTACACTTGCACTGGGAACAGGGGGGCTAATAAGCACCTCACCTGTTTATTTGGATTAGAGCAACTTCTTATGTGTCCTCCTCCAAGAGGTGAACAAAGGCCTGCAAGGAAAAGAAATGCACAGACTGAGGTGTGCTTAATTTGATTATGAATCTCTCCGGAGATGCTTGTCAGAGTCATTATTGAAGTTTAAAGTTTTTCTTATGATACACAAGATACATTTTCATGCCCAGATTTAGGTGGGAAGACTAAAGCAGGTCTCACAGTAAACAGAATCAAGCAGCTGGTTAGCTTAGCACAGAGCCGGTCTGGTTGCCTAGGATCTGAAAGGCCAAGAGATCAGTAACAACATCATCAACAAAAGTAGATTTTTATTTACAATAATAAATCTAGTGCGCTTTTTGAACCGTCAGTCTCATGTGCACAACATGAGTAAACACTGCCTGCTATCGTGATGTGATACGCGAAACCAGTTCCTGATAGCATGTGCGCTATCCTCCATGTCTGCGTCTAATCCCGCCTTCGAATCACATCTGCGAAATGACTCATGAAAGGTTTTAAAATGATCAGAAACACAAGGCGCTGAAAGTGGCGCAAAAAAAAGAGAGAGGAAGGGGAGGAAGACAGAAGAATATGGAGGTAAGAATCACTAGATTGTAAATATAAAATTAAACGCGACAGTAGCGCTTGTTGCTTTCTGCTGTTTGTAGGAGTCTTTCTTCTGAGCTTATTAAATACCTGCAGCTTCTTTGGGGTTACCTGCAGCTGTAAGATCCACACACAGAATGCCAATCTTACAGTCCGATCGTTTGTTACGCAGCGGACATCTTCAGGTTCTGATATGAGCTCATTACAGCTGTTGGAGGCCACTGCTTTCTGATCTTGCCTAGGGCATCAAAACAGCTAGAGTCAGCCCTGGCTTAACATGAAGACTGGAAACAAGAAGAAACAGATCTGCTGGCTCCATTTCCCCCACCATCGCCTCAGTTCCTACCATGTTATGTCTTGTTTGCTTGATCGCTACAAAAACCCGAGTTTCAAAATAACACAGGGTTCACGGGAGGTTACGTGCTGGACTACGTCTTGGCCAGAGTCACAGTGGAGCCTCTTCACTCTGACGGATGCTCAGTTTAGAAGAAGACCTCCAGCTTCTTATGATGGCACACAGATCTAGGATCAGATTCCTCAAAACCCTCTCAACTTTACCCCAGTGAGGGCATTTAAAAAAAAAAAGGCTGACTCAGTATAAGACTGAGGCCTCATATCGCATACTGCTCAGCTAATGAGGCCGCTAAAGGGGTCAGGACCTCCCGTCTGCCTGCACGCAGAGCTGGACAACTGTAAGTGTAAAGAAAGGCTGCGAAGCATAAGCCTTAGAGCAGAGCTACAAACATCCAGAGAGAGAGGGGATATCATCTGTTCTTATTTTACCTTTTGTCAACCAGCATGTGGAAAATGATCTTCACTGTGAGTTATTTGCAGAGCTGGATTCCATGTTATTTCATTCCCTAGCAGAGACATAACAGAGAGGGTCTCCTCTTTCACACAGGTGGTCCTTCAGCCTTGTTCAAGGGCGCTGTGTGCGCTGGGGCAGGGTTGGGAGAGTACACATTGGGGGGGAGGACTAGGGCAGGCATGGGGTGGGGTGGGGGCATAGACAGATGCGAATTTAGGTAATGGTGTAACATTTCAGCGCCTGCTTTCCTTGGCCACCCCATGTAAAGATAGTGTTAATTAATTTGTTTGCTTTGCTTTCAAGCACTAACGAATGGAGCCCTGTAGGTTTTGAGAAGCCACTTGTATGCAAGGGAAACGGTCTAAAACCAACATTTGTTATACAAATTGCTTACATATGTTCTTGGGAGAGGGGAAAAAAAGATCCTTGTTATGACACCAACAGAGACGTCCCTTTTTTTTTAAACCGAAGGGAAAACCTTGGTAGGAATACTTCAAGTTTGTCTCTAACATTTTGGTTTAGCAGTTAATTATCCATACTCCAAACTTGTGGTTTTTCTCTTTTCATCAGAGGCCTGACTTAACTATAAACTGGAACAATAAAAGTTGTGTTTCGTGGAATAAACTTCCTTCTTATCCATGATACAAGGAGCAGAGTTATAAGTTTTTTCCTTCCTCGATGTTCTTTGGCTCAGTCTTCCTTATCACGAGTGGACATTTACAGCATTATACTGGACCTGATTCTTGCTAATTTAATTGTGCTGTTGCTTTGAGCGAGTCCCCGTCACCCAAGTGATGCTCCACCTGTCCACCCGTGCTGAGGTGCGGTGTATGAATACCAAGAACAGCGTTTAAGCTGTTTCTCAGCTCTGCAGGGCTGCGGTCTGATGTTAGAGATTGTATATGCGTGCTCATGATCCTGTCTGATGAGGGAACAAGCCCTCAGAGTGAGACTATTATTCTTACTACAACACAGAGCAGGAATCTAGTCTCAAACAGATGTTAGGAGCCCTTTGTAGAGCCTCTGGCACAGAGCCCAACCCTACCTATCTGCACAGCTATTTACATGGCAATCCAGCTGCTCAGTCTCTCTCCTTTTTCTCTCCTGCTCTCAAACCCTCCCTTTCCTTTTGCCCTCTCATTCTGCCCGCGTCTACACATTTACATCCCCTCGCTTTCCCTGCCCCCCTTTCCTCCCCTCCCCTCGCATTTTGAAATCAAATACCTGCCCTCGTATAAACTTTGATCAATCAAACGTACAAATTTGTTTAGCTGAGGAGACAGTGACATACTGACGCAGGTTCGCTCACGCAGAGATGAAAAAGGCCAGGCGTCCCATATCTCAGAATATCTCGGGGGTGACGCAAACCTTTACCCACACACTTTATATTTAGTTGGTCGCTTTCACAGAAAAGCCAAATATATCCACCTCCCCGAAAAACCTTACCTGCTATGTTGACTTATAGTCCTCTAGTCCAAGCAGATGTGGGAGAGACGGATTTATAATGAGAATCATTCCTGGAATCGGAGTTTTTGTTTGCTTTCTCACTAATCTTGTGAGGCGATATAAAATGCCTTCCACTTCTTGCATAGCTAGAGGAAAGCCATTTGTAAAGTGAGTTATTCAGCTTAATTTAACTCATCTGTAAAGTTGGAGCTTTTTAAGGGACCATGCCCAAATGACTGCAGAGAATGGGGCCTCGATAACTTCTCCTTCAGTTGGAGAAAAAGCGGCAACAAACTCAGTGTCTAAAATAATAGTGCAGCTATCTTCACTAATAACCAAAGTAAATGGACTGATTCTTATTGAGTTCTTTCTCTACTTTGCCTTAGCACTCAAAGCACCCCCAACCTGTCACGTCAGATGGGCCTGCCCCTCCCTGAGTCCTGGTTCTGCCATAGGTTTCTTCCTGTTGAAAGGGAGTTTTTCCTTCCCACCATTGCCAAGTGCTTGGAGCCATCTGATGCTTGGTGTTTTCTCTGTATTATTCTAGTCTTTAAATTACAACATATAGTGCCTTGAGCCAACTGTTACTGAGGTTTGGGACTATATAAATAAAACTGAGCCAAATGACACTATATTGCCAAAAGTATTGAACTTAAGTGACGGCCCATTCTTAATCCATAGGGTTTAATACGATGTTAACCCGCCTTTTGCAGCTATAGCAGCTTCAACTCTTCTGGGAAGTCTTTCCACGAGGTTTAGCAGTGTGTTTATTTGATTCTTTGACCATTCTTCCAGAAGCACATTCGTGAGGTCAGACACTGGTGTTGGATGAGAAGGCCTGGCTCTCAGTCTTTGCTCTAATTCGTCCCACAGGTGTTCTATCAGGTTGAAGTCAGGACTGTGCAGGCCAGTTAAGTTCTTCTACACCAAACTCGCTCATCCATGTCTTTATGGACCTTGCTTTGTGCACTGGTGTGCAGTCATGTTGGAACTGGAAGGGACCATTCCCGAACTGTTTCCACAAAGTTGGGAGCATGAAGTTGCCTAAAATGTCTTGGCATGCTGAAGCATTTAGAGTTCCTTTCACTGGAACTAAAGAGCCTCGTGTATCAGATTGCCTGATGAAGTCTGATTTGTCACTCCAGAGAACACGTCTCCATTGCTCTAGGTGTAAAGCAGTTTGCTTTACACCACTGCATCCAACCTTTTGCATTGTGTTCAGTGATATGAGACTTGGACTAAGCTGCTCAGCCATGGAAACCCATTCATTAAGTTCTCTATGCACCATTCTTGAGCTAATCTGCAGGCCACATAAATTTTGGAGGCCTGTAGCTGTTGACTCTGCAGAAAGTTGGTGATCTCTGTGCACTATGCACCTCAGCATCTGCTGACCTCACTCACTGATTTTACATGGCCTACCACTTCATGGCTGAGTTGATGTTGTTCCCAATCGCTTCCACTTACCACACTGGAATTCACTGGAGTTCCTGAGAATGACCCATTCTTTCACAAATGTTTGTAGGAGCAGTCTGCATGCCAAGGTGCTTGATTTATAAACCAGGGAATAAGTATATGCCACTTATTCATCTATCTATGCTTAAGTGCATTCACACCAAAAAATGCGTAGAGAGGCATGCAGCCACCAACCCTCTGATTAGTAGGTGACCTGCTCTACTTCCTGAGCCACAGCGACCCCGAAATGCATTAGCAGTTGAGGACGGTTGCACAAATATTAACATATTAGTAAAACAGTTCTCATGCAACATTCAGTTAGCAAAATTTTGACAGGGGTGGAGAAATGGCCAAACTTTCTTTTATGCCTTGTAGCTCACAAGAGTTGAAAAAAAGAAATCTGCGATGACAAAAGTTTAGAGACACATCCCTGTAATTCAGATGCATAGCCCTCCCTCCTTTCTTCCCCCTTCTTTCCCCCTCTTATTAGTTGTTCTACAGCCAAACATTGCGAGACACAGTGAAACAAGCGTGGACAGATTCCATTCATTCAACCAGAACTGACTCCTAAGTGTGCTTTCTTTGTGTGGCTCTGTCATTTAACTGCATTTATGTCATTTTCTTATTCCTTAAGGTTTAGTAACAGTCACAGTGACTTAAACGATGCAAAGCAGCGCAAAGAGGTTTCTCGCTCTGGGAGGGATCTGGTGCTCATTAACATCAGCTCGGTGGCAGCATTATCACAAGATGATAATTAGACAAGCAGCTTTCATGTAAATGAAAGGAAATGAAATCAAAGTCCACCGGGGCCCTGAAGCTGGCTGGCTTGTCAGTAGAGGGTGCTGATGCTTCCCTCCCTCTCAGAGCTTCAGCCAACATCTCAGATTGCCTCAGAATCATGCAATGTCACGCTATGACAAATGGAGATACATTAGTTAATTAAAGTGGGGAGTTCAGAGCAGGGTGATGCAGGTCGTCTCTCTTTTCTCGCTTTCATTCTTAAACATTCCTCCTCCGTGTCACGATGCAAAAGCGGAGCCGGGTCCAACTCTCCGACTTCCCTGGCGTGATTGGTCGAGTTCTTTCTCAGTTTCTGTAATCAAGGCCGCTTCAGTTTCTGACGTAGTTTTCATTGTTATTCTCCCGTCTGTTGTTGGGTTGGTTGTTGACTTAAGCGAACTCTTAGATCTGCTATATTTGTAGGGGTAATTTAGTGTCCTGAGTGATTTACAGTTCAGGTTTAGATTGTGCGAGCCTGCGCCTCAGAACGCACCATTTGTGGACCAAATAAGATTATCACAAGGCATGTCTTTTGCGTGCTCATCGACATTAAACAGTTTCTCCCCAAGAGACGTTTTAATTGACTTCAAGTGATTTTTGGCAAATGAGAAAACGCCAGAGGAACTAATGGGGGCAGCGGGTTCATTGTTGATGATTTGTATTGGGAGGTTAAAATGGAAAAGAGAGCTCGCAAACTCACTGTTTTCATCTGAAGCCTTCAGCTTCTCCGTCTTTGATGTTGCGGGGGTGAATAGTTGTTAGGTTGAGACAGTCTCTCCGCTGCCAGAAACAAGGCTGGAGGCTGAGACAGGTGCACCATGTTCATCACATCCTGATGGAGGAGACTGAGGGCCAAGATGTTGTTCTCAACATATTGGAAGTGTTTGTTAACAGATGGAGACATGTGCTGGCAAACGTTACCTCACTTTGACCAGAAAGAGGGGAGAGAGAGCAAGGACGGGGTAGAAAGCAACATCTAATTTCCAACGGCACGAAGGACGCTGGGATACAAAGACAGGGAAAGAGGAAGATAAGAGAGAAATCAATCAAAAATTTAATTTTAGCATTTGTCCAAGCCCTACAGCTGAAGATAATATATAACACTGAGCACACAAAAAACAAATCTTTATGTGCTTCAACTGTCAATCCAGTCTGAGAGAAAACGGTTGAGACTTTGTTTATTCCCAGGTTTCGGCCATAATCTCCAGCTGCAAATTGTGCAAAACCACAAGCAGGTTAAAGGATTTTCCCTCAGGAAGTCTTTCTTTTTAATCCAATGTCTGTCATACTTTTCAAGCAATGTTTTAGCCACATATGTTCCTCCGCAGCCCACTCCTCTATCTGTGTTTGTATCACAGCTTTATTTCTCTTGTAAGGTCATGCAGCTACAGCTGGCATCAATATGGCAAAGCTTTTTTCTGTCTGAGCCCAGCGCTGGAAAGTTATGTTCATCGGGCTAATCAGTTTAAAAGATAATGAAAACAGAGATTGTTTACAGAGATTAGGCCCTTGGAAATGGAGTAATCAGTGCTTTTGAAAGGGCACTGACAGCGGCGGGGCTCTATTTCTTGTCTGTAGAAAGCGAGCAACGCCGCTGTACCTCCCCATCTCTAACAAGCTCTCTGAGCCCTGATGTCATCACAGATAGAAGATAGAGTACCTTATCCTCCGCTGCTCTCCATTTGCTCGTCTTTGCTGGAATGAAATTACTCAACGCTTAACAGACGGGGCACCTGTCAGCCAGATGTGTTTGAGTAATGAATAAAGAATAGGATGAAGTAAGCGTTTTGACAAAAAATGTCCAGAGAAAAATTAATCATGGGCTTAATTTTTTTTCTCAGCCCCATTGTTTAATACGCTGTTATGATTTATGTGGCAATAGATTGATTTATTTCAGGGCTGGAGGCTGGATTACTTTAGGAGAGTCACCGATTCGAAGCTGAGCCGAAGCTCTAGAAATAGTTGTAACATTTCACGCTTTTATATGCATATGGATTATGCACTTACGCTGATTTAATCCATGTTAGACTGAGGCCAACTATTGTCATTTTCTTTCTTTCTTTTTTTTGGCTGAAGTGTTCAGTCCAGTTCGCATTTTATTCATCGGAGAGACACATGGGGCCCTGATTTAATTGGGGAGGGGTTCCCTCATAAGAGGCAAAAGCCATGAAAATAATTATCAGTATCTCAGATCTCAACCACTGAAGGGGGGGAACATATGTTTAGGATTTGGACTTACAGGGTTGCCCCCTTTACCAGCCAAATACAACTTGTTTCCTGGCCGCTTAGTGTATGTATTTATCAACATTTTTCTGAGAGAGAGACCAAAAAAAAAGATTTACGGGGGAGATACATGGTAGGGGTTTTGTCCAAGAAGATAGTAGGTCTGACGTGCCAGGACAAGAGGTAGAGCAGCTTGTTTGGCTCAAGATTTAATGCAACATTTGGCTGTTCTCAGGCCTTTCCTCCTGGGAAGAAGAACCAGATCCCTGCTTGAAACCTTACATTTATTTTTTCTTCAGTTTTTATAATTCAGCATCATGGAGGACACAGACAGAAAACACGTGTATTTGGTGGCTTTCCTCGCCCTGTGACTTATCAGGAAGACTTTAGGGAAAAGATGTTTCTGGAGAGGAGAGGATGGGTGTGAATCTTTTGTCTCGGCCTGAGTCCGCTCTTGGCCACAACACGCTGTCAGTTGAGCAGCCCGGGGAGGCTAAGCCCTGTTCCTCCGCCTCTGACCAATGGCTCTGGCATCCTCCGCTCTGGCACGGTGACGTCCTGGGGGAATCTTTATTCTGATCAGAATACGTGGCGGAAAGCTCCTATAAAGTCCCACAAAACAGTGAAACAGAGAAACCTTGGACTGAGCTGCAGAGGCGAGGGGGACCGATCACCATAAAAATGCAATTTATCTTTTATTCTGCTCGGTCACATTGTCCTGCTTTCCCTTGAAGTTAGTTTTCTGTACTTCAACAAAGAGCAGGAGTTATCTTTTTTCCTGTTGCTGCTTCTGCTGTCACATTTTGAACCATTTTGGAAGACTAATGTTGGGGGTTTGCAAAGCACTGAATGCATTCTAGTGGTATCCATTAGTGTAATGCTGGCTGTTTGATTCTGAAGGAGACCCTGACAGTGTACTTGACAAACAGTCGGCTGATCCATTTCCTTCGCAAAGGAGAATGACAGGGGGACTGCCTCTGCTGTGAGTGGCCCCACTGTGCGCCTATAAGCGCCGAGAGTTGGGTGGTCTGTCCATCAGCGGCAGATCTGGGGTTAGGCCTGAGAAAAGCAGCTCACCCATATCACTTTCAAAGCATGAAACCCTAAGCGCCGACCGCGCTCTGCTCACTGCAGCCTTTTACACACAAAGACACCTGTTGTTCCACTCTCATACAAAGGCTTAATCAATCTAGGTGTTTGCAGTCAAACAAACACAAATGCCATGTTGCATTTAGTTTGTAAATTTTATGTGATTTAAAAAAAAAAAAGAGCTGTTTTGCACTTGGCCAGCTGAGTTGTCTAGATGCCAAAGCACTGATTACTCAAAATCACAAAAGTTCAGACCTAGTAAACTTGTGAAAGTATGTGAAACAGATATGATTTCCCACGCCCCATCAATCAGAAGCAAAATGAGTGCGACAGTAAAGCAGTGCTAAGCTGTAGGTGGCCTCTAGTAAGGTAATAAATAAAGCGGAAACGTCACCCTGGAGGACAACAGGATGTACTTGTTGGACTTTTGTGCAGCTCCAACTGAAAAGGTCTTTCAAAACTTCCAAGCTTCTCCGTCCCTGCAGTCCACAGAGATCGTACTAAGAATAACAACCTGCACACGTTTTGGATCCTGCCAAACGGATCGATTTGACCCATATTTGCTGTGACAAACCGAAATGTCTGAGTCTCCAAACAAGCGGAGGCGATGTTTGCTCGAGAAACTCTAGGGTGTGTTTCTCTACTGCCAGCATTTATGAGAAAGGCTGTTTTGGTCATTTCATCAGTTTTGTTTGGGCAACAGTGATTGATTGTGTTTCTATTCTGAGGAACAGTAAGTCAGGGCCAGCAATTACATTATTTAATGTAATTTAATGAAGTGATTTGGTTCAAATTAAACACTTGCACACTATAAATACCACTGTGACTTTTAGGTATTTTGTAGAAACACTTTCTTCCATTCTCCAAAAGTTGATTCTGTTCATCTGGACGTAACGTTTTGTGGGAGAAACGTTTAGTCACTCATCCAAGTGACTTCTTCAGTCTCAGCTGACTGCAGGTTTCCCCAAATCAAGGGAGTCAAGGAGGCCATTTACGTGAAAAGGAAAGACCATCTCTGAATCGAGGAGGGGGCCTAAGGGTACATCTTTCGCCATCTTACAGTGCTGTGATTGCAGCCATTCCCCAACTCTCTGTGAATGGTACTCATGGCCATTGATCAGTGGTCTTTGACCACTGGGTTTTGGTCTGTGGTTGTTGATCAATGGTGATGAGAATTTGGATAATTATGATTAAGGAACTGACCTCCCAGCCCATTGTTCCTTCAGTGGGCTGGTTTCAGTCATTATGCAAATTTACTGTTTATAAGATTTGGGGAAACCTGCAGTCAGCTGAGACTGAAGAAGTCACTTGGATGAGTGACAAAACGTTTCCTGGATGAATGCAGAATGCATCAAGACTTTCTTCCACTGGAAATATTTATCTCAATAAAACAGGAAGTTGTAATTACAGAAGGTACAATTAAACCTTTACTCATATTTTTGCCCCCTTGTGGCTGACATGAAGCTTCAAAGAAAACAGCAACGAGAGTGAGGCAGCAACACTGATAACTGATAACTAAGAGATGAGGTTTTAAATATGAAGCATTAAACAGTTTAAGTGAAATGGCCTTGGAGTTTTTCTTGTTTAGTTTACAATGAGAGGCTCATTTCACTCTCGCCGGCTGTTTATCTGATTCGATTTAATCTAGTCGTTAAACAGCGGACAATTAAGATTGCTGAAGAAAGATGGGATTGGTCTCTACCTAAATCTTTCCAGTAGGGCAGAGGCAGATATGAATAGCGGTGGTAATTTGATGAGGCACTGCCTCTCTTTGGGATCACACACTGAGAGGAGGCTTTGTTTACGTGCCAAATGGATTTATGGAATCAAGTAGAAGTTTTCATTTCCTTGTTTGGGTCGACGTGTAGGGGATTAGAAAGAGAAAGAAAAATGTGGGCAAAGATAAAAGTAGTTATTAGACACACGGTGGTAGAACAATGACTCTTTGGTTTATTCTGATTTTCCATTTCGCTTTGAACGGCGTCTTTGTGGTGAACTTCCAGTTTGGTTCGGGCTGGATTTGTTCACAAAGTTTAGTAAATGCCGTAGGAATATAAAAAGCTAATTTGTTTTTTGGTTTCTAACTGAAAGTGTAATTTAGTACATTTATTTACACAGGCAAGAAAACAATAAAAGACATAATACATTACAGATTAGGCTGGCAAGAGAGAGGAAAGAATGAAAACAAAGTGAGCTTTTCAGGAGATCTTACAAAAATGAATGCAATGAATAATAAAAGGTTATTGAGAAAATTCACAATATGCTTTCATTTTCATTGTTTTCAGAGACATGAGGCAGGAATTCAGCACTGAAACATTGTGTCCCTTCCTGGTCGTGAATGGAGGTGTCTGTCACATGTTAGGTGAATTTGTTAACCACTACACTATATCACTCACTGCGTCTTACTTTGGTAACCTTGGTCATGTGCATCTTGTGGGGTTTTTCACTTTACTTCCCTTATTTTGCCTTGTCGTTCATGACTAGCTTCAGCTTCGTTCTCCTCCTGTCTCAGTTTCCCCTTTGTTTGTCCTTTGTTGAGTCATGCCAGCATAGTCATACCAGCTCTCTCTGGTGTTTCCCCAGTGATTCCTTGTGGGGTTTGTTTCTGGTTTGCAAGTAGGCTCAACTTTATGTTCACTTCCATCTAGTGTGTTCTGCATTTGAATCTGCATGCACCCACCACACTCCGCACAGTAAAACCTATCCATCCATCCACCCATCCATCCACCTATCAATCCATCCATCCATCCATCCATCCATCCATCCATCCATCCATCCATCCATCATTTTCTGCCAGCTCTGGGTCGCAGGAGCAACAGTCTAAGCAGAGATGCCCATGTCCTACTACCATGCCCAAGTTACCTCAACTGGACCCTTTCTAATATAGAGACGTATTGGGTCTACTCAAATGAACAAACCTGTCTCTAAGAGAGACCCAGCCATCCTACAGAGGAAGGTCATTTTCACACTTGTGTCTACAATTTAATTCTTTCTGTTATTTTGCACAGCTTTTGTCCAAAGGTGAGCCTGCACAATCTTCCACTCCATTCTCCCCCTCACTCATGACCAAGACAATGAGGTACCTAAACTCCACTTGGGGCACCAACTACTCTCCACTTGTGTGCCTGTATGACACCAAGAGGTATGTTGTCAAAGCCAATTTGCCGCTGACAGGAATACTAACCCTGCATGACGGGCCAGACTAAGAATAATAATACCCCTATGAAGAAAAGGATCAGTGTTACTGAAGAACCAAGACTGGCAGAAAACCTGAGGGTCAGCACCTAGCATCCAGGGCTTAACCCATAGGGATCTGGCTGGTCCTACACCAAAACACAGTCTTGCCCCACTGTAGGCCCACACCTGGAGGAGGGGTTGTAGGCTAGAGACCCTTGCAGTCAGATCCCTGGTTGCCAAAAGTAGCTGTAATAATAGATTAAAAAAGGCCATGATATCTTGTGGTATTTATTCATAGTTTATTAAAGTTCTGCTTTGTTTTTTAAGCTAACAACTACTACTACTTTGGGTGTCAATATAGTTTACCAGATTTAGCAAGTGACCTGTATGTCATAAGACTAAGCAGAGGGCTGCTTGAATACAACCGTTTACTGGGTGTCTTCCACAGTCCTTTTTTCCCCAGTGGTCTCTACCGTTCTGTTATAATAAAGGCTAAAAGCTTACTTTATCTGACTGCTGGGTCCAACAACATATTAAAAACGCAGACATGAGGTTGTATTAGTGTTCTCTTTTAACCTAGCATATTTTCCCTAAATGTCCAACTATTTAACTTGGATGTGATCAGTCTGCGATTCTAGTAGTCAAATATTTTGGACGGTAAAGTACAGAATATCAGTTTTAAACAGAACTGCCCTCTTGGCCCTGTCTCTGTAGTTAAGTCTTGTTCATATCTTCTTTTGTTTTACAATGCAGCACTTGAATCAAACCTGGACTCTGTCTGCCCTTTGTGGTTCAGGTTGCACAGGTTCAAATCTGTCAGTGGGATAAGACAGCAGACAGCTTTTTCAAACAATCTCATTCTATTTTGAACCATAGAGATTAGGTACACGTGTATGATATCTGCTTTGTGTTTGCTTGTGTGTATGTGTTCATATTGTTTTTCCAAAACTTGAAAAGAGCAGTCGAATCCACAAGTGGTTTGGTCTCTCTCCATCCTTCACTTGTTCTGAAAGTCTGACAGCATCCCTGTAAAATCCTCTGATATCATGAACTTTCTTTTGCGTTTCCAAAAACCTCAAACAAATCAACACAGAGTACACAACATCAACTCCATGCCAAGCTCTCCATAGTGAATACGAGACACTGCTGGCTATTGCAAACCAAAACAGCAACTTAATGGGTGAAAAATGGAACAATTTGTCATGGCATTGTGTGTATTTTGACTTTAAACTTGCTCGTATTGGCTTTTGCGTGTGAGGCACAAGTGAGGTTATTAATTATCATGGTCCCTCAGCTCTAGTAAAGGCAACAGCTGCATTTCATAGAGGCAGCAGGCAGCTTTGTATATAAAGAGAGAGACAGAAATAGACCTTTGTGCCTCAGAGTGATGTGTTACTCACAAAATGCCGTTTCATCAGAGAGCTCAGGCAACTGAAGAAAAGAGCAAAGTGAATGTGTGCATGGGTGTGTGAGGGTACAGAGTTAATTGGATCACTTAGACCTGGTAGGATTTTTTCTAGTTCAGTAGCTAGTTAGCTAATTGAGTTAACAAAGCTATCTTATAATGAGTTTTTGCACCATAGAAAGCAACTACAAAACATTGTGGGCTTTATGGTTTTTATTCTGATTTTCTTATTCAGTCAATGAAAGGAAACCTAGAAGACAAACCATTTTAGCACAACTTTTATTGAAGTGAGCAGGTGCCATCTTTGAGCTTTGAACTCAGGTCTCTAACACATGAAAACATGTATTTACATGCTCATTTGTTCCTTTGTTCATTTTTGCATTTATTTATTGTCAGCAGATTAGACATGCAACATCTCCGGACAGCTGACAGCAAGCTAGCTAAAAACTAATAGCTAGTTATAAGCTAACATTATTCTTAGGCTTGAGTGTACGAAAAATCAAACTTTCCCTGTGACAAACAGTTTGGTTACATTCTGGTCCAACAAAACTACATCCACTTCAAAGACAGTTTCACTAACCCCAGCTAACAGTAGCAAACAGGGGCTAGTTAACAGAAACAAACATAAGCTAACAGCGGCAAAAACAGCAGCACTTCCTGACATTTGAGGATATCAAATGTCAAAGTGTGTCATTGTTTAGAAGTGAGCATCTCTGTTTCCTTTCACGAAGTACAGCCTCCTCAAGAATAAATAAGAGTAAAGAGTAAACAAGAGTAAATAAAGGTGACATTTCTTACCTGGCATTGACAGCTGAGGTAAACAGTGGACTGACAGTTTTTCACAGATATAGGATAAAAGAGTGTGTCTAAATTTAATGTTTTTGATCTTTCTTTGCTGACTAAAACATATTTGCCCTATGGTACCCACTGTAGCTCAAATTATGGACTTGAATGGGAAGCAATACACTATCAATACCCATTGGTGCAATACACTAACATTTAGCAGTGAAAACAATGTAACATTAAAACAAAGAGACAGCTTCTCCATGTACACTATCCAGTTACTTAAATAGGTGCTATTACATGGTCTGATACTTTTGGTGGGATGGATCGATGCTTTCCTGTTGTTTATACCAAAGTGAGACTCTACCATCTGAATCTTGCAGCAGAAATTGAGACTTATTAGACCTGGCAACGTCTATTGTCCAGTTTTGGTGAGCTGGTGTAAACTGTAGCCTCCTTTTCCATCATTCCTGCGGACAGAAGTGGTACCCAGTGTTGTCTTCTGCTGCTGTAGCCCATTTGCTTCGAGATTCAATTTGTTTTTGTGTTCAAAGATGCTCTTCTGCATACCTTGGTTGCAATGAATGATTACCATTGTCTTCCTATCATTTCTAAAAGTCTATCACTGCATCATTCCATGTTTGGCACTGATCACCACCTGCACTCATGTATATATCTTTCAACGTAGCACTCTTAATTCTTATTCTCATGTATATATCTCATGTATATCTCATGCACATATCTTTCTACGTAGCACTTTTAATTCTTATCCCTACTTTTATTTTTTCATGTCTATTTAAGTGCTATTTATGACACTATGTTTGCACTGAAGCACCGCAGCAATTTCCTAATGTTGTAAACCTGCTCAACATTTGGCAATAAACCCCTTTCTGATTCTGATTCTGATTCTGATCCATTCTCATCTGACTTGAGTGAGTGCCACTTGTGATTGACTGACTAGATGTTTGTGTTAATGAACAGCTGAACAGCTGTACCTTATAAAGTGATTGTATATTCCACTGTAGGTAATCCTTGCAGTTAGTATTACTACGTGTTCCGGTTTATAAAGGGTTTACAAGTTACATAATAATAATAATAATAATGATAACCTGGAGTGTAAAATTTTCCAAAATTCACTAAAGATCAGGACAGAGCTAGTCTGCCAATAAATATCTAGCAGTGTAGTCGTGATCACATTTTTTTTTTTACCCACACATAGCCTGTAACCCAAACATAATGTTGGTCAATGATGTGCCCCTTATTGTTAGCAGTGATGCTAAGTAACTTTACTAGTTATCCTAAAATACTAATAAACAGTGGATGACTTTACCAGGCTGTGGGAAACAGAGACAATGGCCTGGTGGTTTCTATTTGTGGTGATAAGTACATTTCCTTCTGTCGACTTTAATGTTAGGATGATGGAGACAGAACACACACAGCGGTAGCTTCTTCGGAAGATATAAGCATAACCTTTGAA
This sequence comes from Diplotaxodon limnothrissa, assembly GCF_057381915.1. NCBI lineage: Eukaryota > Metazoa > Chordata > Actinopteri > Cichliformes > Cichlidae > Diplotaxodon > Diplotaxodon limnothrissa. Next base: position 29,274,493 of record NC_140597.1, on the reverse strand, counting down.
GTGAGTTGTGACAGTAGTTCATATATCTGGCGATGGTTTTGTCAGGTGGACAGCCCTCCATAAACACATTCCAGAGGTCCAGACATGAAGCATTTTCCAGAGGAGAGCACTAAGGTTAAAATCTGCCTTGTTTAGGTTTTGCAGAGTGATCTCCACATTATGAAATTTTACATCTCTGACCCTTGGGATCTGCAGCTACCCACAGACACATGGCTTTTTCATTGTCCTCACAAAAGCCCATTTTTTTGTCTGCCTCCTCTGCCTGTGCCTCAATCAGAGTGTGACACTGTCCTGCGGATGCACCTGGCCCATAAGGTTTCAGTCATACGCCCTCTGCCTTGCGATATTAAATGCTGACAAGAAGTTTAAACTGAGAGGTGCTGTCATCTTTGCAGTATACTATTGTCCCGACAGTCGGATTTCAAAACAGCATGGTCTTTATTGGGGATATCATGTTTTGGGGGATGAACTGCGGGTTTATTTGAGCTGGATGGGCTTCGATGAGGGGGCGAAGTGGAAGAAGTCTGAAGGTGGATGTGACTTTTCGCTTTTAAACTTTGTTCTCTCTGCGCAGGGGCACAGGCTGCAGTCGGTGCAGTCATGAGCCTAACAGATGTGGTCCTGTCTCTGTTCCTCGTCCAGGCTGCCATGGCAGTTGTTCAGTTATTCCCTTTCAGGGGTTCAGTGCAGGGAGTGCAGGTTCAGGCTTTGCATGTGTTTACCCTTAATGCTGTCTGCATGGCTGGCTAAAAACAGCCTACAGCTGATGATGATGCCCAGGACTGATAGACGTATCAGCTTTCATTAAAGAAGACTCTTTTCACCAGTGGTGTGAATTTAACATTCTTTGAGGCCTAGTCTCAGATAAATGAAGGTTTATCTATAGCTCTCTTATTAGAACCACCTTGACTTTCTCTTTCTCCCTCCAACCCACTCCGCCTCTCTAGCGAGTGATTTCATGTCTGTTGTCGGACTGGCGTCACAAAAAACAGATGTGAGCAAGATTCTTGCTGGTTTCTGTTTTCGATCGAAAACCTGGTGGTTGGTCGAATTGGTGACATTTTGTTTGCCTGTGAACATGTTCTTCATTGGATTTATGGAGTGTGTCTGTGCTTTCAAATCACCTGCTGCGGATGTCAAATCAAAGTTGATACTCTCGTGTCTTTGGCGTTGCCGTACAGAAGAAAGCCAGACGCAAAAAAAATTAAAAAGGGGATGGAAAGACATGCGGAAAGAAAAACTGCTTTTGTTCAGCGTGTGATTTATGGGTATTTTTTAATCCTCATAAAACAGACAAATGTGTGTCATAGATGCTGCGTTATAATTGAAGTAGAAACAGCATCCATCATTAATTTGTATGCAACGAAAAGTATTATCGTGAAAAATGATTCACTTGAATACACTCCTAAGATGAATATATCATTAATAAATCCTTTTGCTTTATTCTGGCAGTCCTGACCAAGACTTCTTTACTTTCATCTCTTTATGATTTAGCACAGCATCAAGTGTTTAAAGTGCATTTAGCAATGAAATACACTGATGTTTAATCAACTGCAGTTTGGCTTGTCAGGCAGAAAAAAACACCAACGTTGGATCTAAGTGTTTTCTCCGATTTAACCTGTGGTTAACCTGATAACTCTAAGAGCGGCTCTGGAAAGCACAATGAATCCATTCCCAGCTTCAGAGGCCCTGTCACTTCACATTAGCGCTAACAGTCAGCTGCACCCCGGCCTGCTCTGCCTGGCAATCAGCTCGAGAGTCTGAAACACCTGCTCATGTTAGGCAGTTTCCATGGAATAATGCTGTAATTCCATCAGGAATTGATTGGAATTGGTGGGGGGAGGGGAGAGAAAGGGGAAAGAAATATGCGCCTGCACATACGGTAGACTCGATTGGAAAGAATGCCACTGTTTGTTTTTAAAGCAAAGGGAAAAAATGTTTTCTTTTACTAAAAGCAAATCAAAGACGTTTCTAGATATGAATCCAACTTGCGTTCAACCAGCTTTGATAAATGTGAAAAACGGAGATCTGATCAATCTCGTTTGCTTGAGTATCTTTATTTATGTGAAATAAGTCAGATGTAAGGTTTGGCTCTACGGTCACACTGAAATATTTACCTCTTGTTTGAGAATTGGTGCATACATCCAAGAACTTGAACTCAAAAGTGGAGCGTGGACAGGCAGAGCTAATTACACATGAAGCCTCTCAACTCCTCACACAACTTTATGTCTTTGTGGTATTTCCTGGATCATACACTTAGCTGTTTTTGGAGGACTTGGGAATCTTAGAATTTCTCCCAAAGCCCAAGGAACTCCCTTCTTTTTCAGACACTTTTACAGTCGTCAGGATTTGTTTTAACTTTTCCACAGACGCTAACTGGTTTTCATCTGTTATATCTTTATTGACACACAATTACACATGCACCATTGTGTCCAGTTTTAGCTGCTGCAGGGCTGCTTCCAGGTTGCACCTCAGATCTGTGGAAAAAGTCTTTCTCTGGCTTGCAAAGTTTTTTTTCCTACCATTTTGACAAATACAAATATTCCCACTCCTTCCAGAGGGGAGGATAAGTGTTGGTGTTCCTGCCAGGGTCGGACACGCTGCAGGGAAGTTGTGATATCAAAGGTTTCGGAAAGCGAGGAAGCACACCTCTCGGGCGCTGGAGAAACACAAGTCTTTACACATTCATCATCCCACAAGAGCACCATTAACATCATCATTCTTCATCCAAGCGACGGACAGAGCTGGATCTCTTTCTCTTTCAGAACATGCAATCTGAATTCCTTCATTCCTTTCAGAGCATCCTTCTCATAACCTCATCCACTGGGCGTTTGTATTTTGTTTTGACAAATTGTCCTTCCGAGCGAATGACAGCCTCAAGTGGTTACTAGAAAAAACAATTTGACATGTGATTTAAAAGATGAAAGATGTCTTCTCAGCCATTATACGGAGAAGAAGAAGAAAAAAGAAGGTTTTTCCATTCTGTAATTTGGTTTGCAGCTGATTTTCTCATGCTATGCATCTTACATATCAAACGGAACGATAATGAGTCAAATGTGATCTATTCTGATAGCACAATTACGGACGGAAAACAATGCGTGCGCAGTGGAACTTTCCGCCTGATCGAGGCACAGTATGTCATGTTCCCACTGTGCTTGCTTGCTGTTTACTTTGTCTCCTCGACCTGCAAAGACATGAGACACTGTCTTGCTGCTAATACTTAGGCATTCTACGAGCTGTCTCTCTTGAGCCTGTGCACATGGGCACATGCACAAACAATTTCCCCCCTATGTTGATGGCTGAGCGAGAAAAACATTCCTCAATCAGGAGGTGGAGGAGCCCTGAGGGATTCTGTGTGTGTGTGTGTGTGTGTGTGTGTGTGTGTGTGTGTGTGTGTGTGTGTGTGTGTGTGTGTGTGTGTGAATGACAGAGGGAGAGAGACAGGGAACAAGGAGATAAAGGAGTTCACAGTGAGCAAGATAGTGGACACAATCAGGTGTAATCCCTCTGATTGTGGTGCCTATCACACACAGACACACTGTCAAACTCAGAGAGAGAAAGAGAGAAATAAGAGCTCTTCATTTCCACACCTACACACACACACACACACACACACACACACACACACACACACACACACACACACACACACACACACACACACACACAAGCAGAAGAGGCATACTTGTGCTGCAGAGCGAGGCCAGGTGGATTACATCAGGACTTGGGTATTACTTCAGGTGATGCCTTGTCATCTGCAGGGTGTTGGTGTTGTACATGGACTTAGGTGAGAAGCATTTTGTCGGGGCGAAGGTAAAACAGCAAAGAAATAAAGATGTTGCCAAGGCAATATCAAGCATGTTCTCTCACGCCTGCGACGGCGTGTGCGGCGGGACTATTTTTGAGGCTTCGCCGCTGTTTCTGCACTCAAACACCTGTGACACACAAAGTGAGCACAGCCTGGGAAAAGTGTGGTTGAGGTTCCCTTGGGCGAGTTGGAGACGAGGGTTGGGGGGTGTGTGTGTTTGCCAGCGCAGTGCGGTGTGTGGAGCTGTGAGCTGCTGGGGACCCTTCTATGGGTTCAGCTGGACCTGCAGGATGTTTTTGTAAGGGAGGCGATCTCTTCCTTTAATGTTCAAACACACACACACACAGGTGCTTACAGGCTTTAGTTCTGATGGCGCAGGGTTACTGGTCAATGCCACATGCGTCACTGCGCAATATGTTCGGTATGCAGAGAGCAGGCAAGTCTCAGAGCAGCGAGAAGGCCTTTCCTGTGGCCTCTGTCTGATGTCTGCTTCACGGCAACCAGTTCCACACGCCTTCCCCTCTCTGCTGTAACTCTGTCTGACGGCCTGTTCAAAAATTCTGGAGGTTTGGTGTGTCCAGCCAGACCTCAGAGGGACCTCCACTCGCAGGTTTCCCACAGGCGGCGGGAGGAGGTGGAGATCTGATGCTCACAGCCAGTTTTGTGTAGCTACAATAACTGTCTGGCTGTTTCCACCGCCAGGAGGAATAAATAAATAAATAAAGCGAACTGCACTTCATAACATTTTAACTGGCTTTGGAGGCTTAGCTGTGGCTCGCCTGTGGTTACCGCGGTCAGGCAAATATGGAGCACAGCAGCCACTGGATGTTTTAGGCTCTCAAGCACACAAACCTTCTCTAAGTAACACACACACAGCAGCTACACTGTCTCTGCCTCTCACTTTCTAAAGGCCAGTAGTGTTACACCACAGAAGTTGGCATTTCCTTTGACATAACCACAAATTCAACTCCTTTTTTTCACACTGTGTAAGATTTATTGCACAGTGCAGTGAAACATCCATACAAATTCTCCAATAGCCCGAATTCCTCACACCGAAAAGTCAAATTGGATTTTAAACATGCCCAGTTTTTTTTTCTGTTCAGCCTCCTGTCCTGCCTGCTGCCTCTGTGTGTGTGAGAGAGTTATTTGATGTGTTTTGACTTGAGGTTTTTGCAGTGTGAGTGTGTGTGCACGGTTCGTATAACATTTGGAACAGTGCTGGATGGGATCCTGTCAGCATGCAGCCTCCCTGTGATGAAACCTGCAAGTGGCATCTGATGATGTCATTACCTGCTGGAGCACATGGGGATGCGTACATGCGCATTCGGTGTGTGTATTGCTCGTGTTTGGTTATGACAGGGATAAAGTGGTGTTACAGAGTGGCCTCTTAGTTTAGACAAGATGTCATGAAGGTAGGTGTCTGTCTTTCTCCTGTGAAAATGTTTCCTGGTTTCCTGTGCCTCAGAGTGGAGGAAAAGTCTCCAATTAGAAGCCTGAGCTCATGTCACACATCTGCTGATCCCATCCATCTAGCTCCTGGAGTTTCTTTACCTTTTTTATGAGAAAGCCATCCATCCGCCTTCACGCCTTCCAATCCCCCAGCCTCCATTATTCCTGGGAAGTGCAGTGTCACCATAGAAATCAGGAGTGAGAAACAGAAAAACAACACAACAGACTGTGAGGAGAAAAAAGGAGTAGGCTATAATGGGCAGAGAAGTGGGAGAAAAAAACAGAAACAGGGAGGGGGGACAGGATACAATTGTGAAAATTCTCAAAAGGTCAAAGCAGACAAGTGCAGTTCAGTCCATATTCATACATTTATTTTGTATTTTGCCTCTCTATACTACCATACTGGGTTTTAAATCAATCAATAAACATGTAATTGGAGTGAAGACTTTAAGCTTTCATTCGCTGCTTGTTGAATTTTTATGCGCAGTTCCTCATCTTCAGAGGTTTAAAGATAATTTGACAATTGACCGACAAGAAGTTTCACAGCTAGTTCAGGCCTGGTCCCTTGTTACAAAAAGATCTGGAGTTGATTGAACTTGAATTTCATTGCTCTTCACTGGAACTTTCGATATGAGGCAAAAGAGATGTTGATGTAAGCGAGGTCATCGTTAGGCTGAAAAATCAAAATAAACCCACCAGAGAGACAGGAAAAACGCTAGGAACAGCCAAATCGGCAATCTTGAAAAGATGGAATACGCTGGCCAACACCAAAAGTCCTGAAAGACAACAGATGGGAACTAAAGCGGATGATGATGGAACTTTTTTCATGGTTAAGAAAAACAACTTATCTAACCAAGTCAAAACACGGACTTCTTCTCGAGTGGAAACAAGACAACAGGGTGCAAACCACTGGTTACACTCGGTAACAAGAAAGCCAAGAAGCCAGACTTTGCCAGAAAACATATAAAAGCACTTGCGTAGTTCTAAAAAAACCCCAAGAAAACATGCGTTGGACAGATGAAACCAAGATGGAGGATAGGAAGTGAAAACTATGGATAATCAGAGAAACAACTTATGATAAAAAGCATATGACACTATCTGCAGACATAGTAGAGGCAGTGTTATTGTATGGCTACCAGTGGAAATGGGCCAATAGTGTTTATTGATGATGTGATTGGTCAACGCTTCATGGTGCAAATCGATTAAGACCCAAAGCAATCTGCAAGAGCAACCAAGAGTTTCTCAAGGCAAATAAATGGGATATTCTTCAAAGACAAGTCAGTCAACCTGATCTAAACTCACAAGAGCAAGCTTCTCAGTTACTGAAACCAAACTGAAGGCAGAAAGTCCACAAACAAGCAGCAACTGAAGACGGCTGAAGCAACAGCCAGGCAGAGCAGGGTTTTCATCCAAGTATTAAAAACCAATCCTTACATTTAAAATGGTGTTAGTGTGTCCACAGTGAGTTATTTTTGAGTGAACTGAGCTTTCATTTCTTCATCTTTACACCATTTAACATTAAATAATCCATTCCTATTCATATCCATGTCTGCTTCTCTTACCATCTCCTCCCATCTCTCTGTCTGTTTGATTATTTGAGGTTTCTTTTTGTTTTTGTATTCACCTTCTGATGGAGAATTTATACAACTGTGGCTATTTAATTTGACTTTATGGCGCCTGTGGGAGCACTTACAGTCAATTAATATACCGAGCAATAAACAGCTTCACACGTGTATTTAACAGAAAATTCCTCCAGTGTCCTTCGTCATAAACCATCGTGACTTTTCCTGAGTAAAAGCTAAATAACAGACAATTATTAGTCAAGGTCCAAGGATTCGCTTCAAGGTTTCTCTGCTGCCAAACTCAAAGACTCTCTTAGTTCACACCTTGTAGTGCTATGAAACATGCTTGTGCTAGTTTTACAGGTTTTGGCCAGTGGTGCTCTTTATCTGCATTGACCAGTAAAAAACAGAGTGCACAGTGGAAAGTCAAGGTAGTTGGCCCGCGTGTGCATTCAGAGAAAGACAGTTAGGATGGGAGAGATACAGGCCCCCACAGCTCACACAATAATGTCACGGAGTGGAGAAATGAATCCATGGAAAAGACACATAATCCTCATTACAAAGGGTTTGGCATGTCTTTTTATGACACATGTGACTGGCAAATAATTATGTATTCTCTAATCCCATCAACCAGTCTGCAGCCAGACTTTGGAGGCTTAACCTTTGCAGTTATAATGGAATTTCCTGATCAAAACATTCGCTGCCCTCATTACATGAAGTACCAGCCTGACAATTAGTCCATGCATTGTCCAGTATGAGGGAAACAATTTTTGTGTCTCTGTGAATACACTTGAACGGGATAATAGTTGGAAAATCATTCGTTTGAAGTTGTCTTGCAGCTGCGTTCCATGGCTTAAGATGGGGTTTTTGTTATGGTGGAGGAGTGAATAAGACAGAAATAAGTGTAGTGGAAATAATACACAGTAAACAACCACACACTGATGAGCTCCCCTGCTCACGAGGACATGTAGTGTGTGTGCACCATGTGTGCCGAGCGAGTGTGTGCACGTGCATAAGGTGTCTTCTAGTGTCGTAGGAGATGGGGTTGCCTCTGTGACCCTGTGGACGGCTCCTCCAGCAGCTTGTCAGGGTTGGCGTCTCTTTCCCTGGGACCACTGGCTCGCTTATCCAAATTGCAGTCAAGCTTAAAAAATAAAGAGCCCCTGAGACCCATTTGCATGAGAAGGCAAACCCTGAATCGACAATGCGTCACAAACTCCACACTGACACTTTCACGGCTGATTCTTTTTCTCTTTGTTCACATACAACTTCCTTTCTTGAGACGTTCTGTCTTAACTGCAGCCACCTTCAGTTGCTGCTTGTTTGTGAAACTCTGTGTAGGACGATTTGGTCATTATTTATTTGCATTGTAAAAAGATTTCTAACTACATTTGCAGCATATGGCTGAATCTGAAAAGAGAGCATGGCTCTGTAAACTTCAAAATTCATCGACTACTTCTATTAGCGGTCACATCATCAATAAGCAGTAGTGACCTGGGTCCACTGACAGCCGATCAAGCCTATGACATAACAATACCTTCACCATGATTGAGAGATATGTGGTATTTTTTAGATCATGAGCTGTTTGTCTCTTTCTCCGTGCTTTTCTCTTACTACCATTCTGGTACAAGTTTGTCCAAAGATTTATACTAAAAGAGCGTAGTGTTTTGGTTTTTTTGGATGTTTTCTGGCAAAGTCTAATCTGGCCTTCTGGTTGTTGAGTGTAACATTATATTAACATAGCATAAGGTTCAGTTACCTTTGTAAAAAGTAATGTTTAGAATTGTCCTTTAGGAGTTACTTTTTACTTTCTTACGTTGAGTACATTTCAGAGCTTGTACTTTTTCACTTCCATCCATCCATCCATCCATCCATCCATCCATCCATCTTCATCCGCTTTATCCGAGGCCGGGTCGCGGGGGCAGCAGCCTAAGCAAAGAGGCCCAGACCTCCCTCTCCCCAGCCACCTCCTCCAGCTTATCCGGGGGAATACCAAGGCGTTCCCAGGCCAGCCGAGAGATATAATCTCTCCAGCGTGTCCTGGGTCTGCCCCGGGGCCTCCTCCCGGTGGGACATGCCTGGAACACCTCACCCAGGAGGCGCCCAGGGGCATCCTTGTCAGATGCCCGAACCACCTCAGCTGGCTCCTTTCGATGTGGAGCAGCAGCTGCTCTACTCTGAGCCCCTACCGGATGGCCGAACTTCTCACCCTATCTCTAAGGGAGAGGCCAGCCACCCTTCCGAGGAAGCTCATTTCTGCCGCTTGTATCCGTGATCTCGTTCTTTCGGTCACTACCCACAGCTCGTGGCCATAGGTGAGGGTAGGGACGTAGATCGACCGGTAAATTGAGAGCTTCGCTTTTACACTCAGCTCCCTCTTCACCACGACGGACCGGTGCAGCGTCTGCATTACTGCAGCTGCAGCCCCAATCCGTCTGTCGATCTCCGGCTCCCTTCTCCCATCACTCGCGAACAAGACCCCGAGATACTTGAACTCCTCCACTTGGGGCAGGAACTCATCCCCGACCCAGAGTGGGCACTCCACCCTTTTCCGGCTGAGAACCATGGCCTCAGATTTGGAGGTGCTGATCCTCATTCCCGCTGCTTCACACTCGGCTGCGAACCGTTCCAGTGCGAGCTGGAGGCCCTCACCCGATGAAGCTTTTTCACTTTACTTGAGTAAAAAAGTTGGCTCATTACTTCAGCTTTTACTGGAGTACATTTTAACCCAAGTATCTGTACTTCTACTTAAGTAAAGAAAGTCTGTACTTTCCCCTCCTCTGTTCATTTGTCATGATGAAGAAAGATCACGAGGTCATGAAACTTTTTGCCAGTAAAATTTTTACTTTTGAGACTTTAAAAATGGGGATTATGTATAAAAATGGTTAAAAACCAGTGAATCACTTTTGTCAAACCCAATCAATTATCGACAAATAAAATAATAAAATAAAATTGGCGCCTTCTAAGAAGTTACTGCTACGAGTTAACTCATGTTTATATAGATGGTTAATAAATTATCTTGTAACCTTTTAGAAATTTCTAACAAGAACCTTTAGTTTGCCAAGTTGGAGGATCCTCTTCCTGCATTCGTCCTTTCACATGACTTTAAAAAGCACAGCTGTACTCTTTTTGTTTTTACTGAACTGGAATGGGCATAAAATCTTATACCTCCCTCTGATTTCTATGATGGGTTGATGGACTTTCACTTTCAGCACTCGTAATCTCGCATCAGTAGAGACGACACAGCGCAGAAGGTAATGATCTGGATCCCATTCTTTTCCCAGCATTACATTATGCCATCAGTCATTGCTGTTTCAGCATGAAAACTATTGCTAGCTAAATAAAAGACAAATGAAAAAGATGCATAGTGTCATATTTTTAGAGATGTTTCAACTAAGTGACCTTGCATGTTTCACAGCTTGCTAAATAGAGATAAATAGGCAGTGGCTTTAATTCTGCAATATTTAAAACATGAAAGTATGAAAGTGAAAACCCCTCACATATTGGTTTTTAAACTGCTTAAGTTCTAAACTTGTTTGGTCAAAGTTTATAGTCATTCTCTAAATCTTATATTGACAGCAGTAACAAACAGCCTACTCTAACACATTTCAGAGTATATAAGAGTTCTCTGGTTCCTGAATTATATTCCTGAAAAAGCCCTCACTGTTTTTTTTTACATTTTAAATTTTTTCAAATTGTATCCTGGATTCAGTTTTCAAACTAAACTTGCCAGTGTAACCTGGCCATAAATTACATATTGTTATCATTACACAAAATGTGTTCTTTATACCGGACTGTTAGGAACTTCAAGCCTGTAGTTATATTCATTATCAGTTAGAGCATTGTTCTTCTTCTTCTTTGGTGCAACCACATAAATACAGTTTACCCCTTTGGCCTTGCCCCTTTTCTACAATTCCCCTGTGGGAGAGGAGCTGGAGCAAGCAAGTTATTTACTTGGAGGTCTTTCTTTCTTTTACCTTTCTTTGTCAGCTACAATGCAGAAACACACCAGTCACACCAGCAGTAGCTGATGAGTTAACACTCCAGCCTCTGATCTAAATATAGTCATTTCTGGCTCCAGAAAATCAAGATATCAACAGCCATAAAGTGGAAGATAGCAAAATGTGTAGTCCATAAACCAGTGGGTGACATAGTACAGCTGCTATGCCCTTACATCTTTTATAGTCAATGGGCTTTGGGCATTACAGAAGACATAAAGCTTTTGGTATTTACTGCGGTTACTTAGATTCAACAGCTCTTTGCTGCTTTTACCTGGATAGTTTTTTTATGTCGTTGGATCTGTTTTCACATGTTATTCTTTATTTCTTAACATATGGAGGAAAATTGACATAATTTTTTTCCATCTGCTCACATAATTATATGTGACAAAGATGATTCTCAATGTGCAACATGCCTTTGGACCAAAATGCAAAGCGATTACTGGAGCAGGCTTTGAAATAAGGCTTGGCTGTGTGGAAAGGAAACATTAAGTCTTGCAGCATGCAGCAAACATCAGAAACTGCATTAAACATTACAGTCCCATTGTAATTTTACAGCCTGTTTTAGTATTGCTCTTGACTCTAATGTACAAGTGAGGCAATCAGTGTGCGTGATGCTCACAAATCCAAATGAACTTTGAAGTGTGCATTCACGTAATGAGTTTTTCTTACATGCCAGGCAGTTAAACTGTGGGAACTGGTGGACAGAGATCATCTAAGTGAGTGGCTGTTTGAGGTGTTTGTGAGCTGGACTGTTCAAGGTTCTGCTGCTGCTGCTCAGACCAGATTGCTGATGCATGGTTTGCCACAACATTAAAACCACCTGGCTACTATTGCCTCGAAACTTCTCATGCCATCAAAATAGCGCTAACCCAGTGGGATCTGGACGCTGGACCTTTGAAAGGACATCAGCCAAATTTAAATCAGGCAATATTTGGTTTTTGTTTTTGCTTTGTATGAGAATAATAGTGGAACTTTGTGATTACACTCTGTTTGGCTCTCTTTATTCATACATACACTATTTTATTTATTTTTTTATTATTTGACATGCCTCTTGGCATGTGTAGGTTTGTGTGAGAAACAAATATAAAAGGTTGTGAGTGTGTGCGGTCCTCCCAGTGTACTTCTTCAACACCCTGAAAACCATAAAATGGCCCTCAGTGGAACGAGCCTTCACACTGCCTATCACTCCATTACCAGCCGTGCTGCTCGACTCAGGCCAATGTGCAAAACAGCTGTGGAAAAGGCCTCATGCCTTTTCTTTAATAGAGTGTCCCTTTAGAAATGTTTTTCCTACTCTCCCCCATTTTTATCAGAAGTACAGAAATACCCACCCACTTCTGTCATGTAAGATTGGTTCCCCTCCAAGTATGACATGATGGAGCTCATCTGGATTGAGTTAGGGTGGGGCACCCCGTGGAGACGGAGTGAACGAGAATGTCATTGCTGAATTGATAAAGCGTCGTTAGCATGTTTGGACGCACGGTGTGCAACAAATGCACATCTCTCGGTTAAGATATATGTCGAGAAGGAGCCACTGGAACACGATCATGTGACATTTTTCTTTCAGAAAACGCCTGTTTTCCTCTCTGCTGCATGCTCGCTCCTGGTCCTGGCATGTTACATGTGAACCAAATGCTGCACAAATTTTTACAGTCCTCTGATTTAGAGCCATGTAGGCTATAAAGCACGGATCACTTTGGCAGGAAGGCGGAAATTTAGATATCTTCAGTATTTTGGAACTATTTAATAAATCAACGATGAGAGAAAAACACTTACTTGCCACTGCATTAGGTAAATCTGTAAATCTGTCCAGCTGCTGTTTAATACAAATGTCTCAATGGATTTAGGAACATGGACATGGTCAAGATGACCTACTGAAGTTCAAACCAAGCACTCAAAATGAGGAAAAAAAGGTGATTTAAGTAATGTTGGGTTGCTCTGAGTATCTGAGAAACTGTTGATCTGCTGGGATTTTTCCATCTCTAAGGTTTATAGAGAACTGTGTGAAAAAGGGAAAACATCCAGTGACCGGTGGTTCTCTGGGTGAAAATGGCTCATTGATGTCAGTGGTCAAAGGAGAATGGCCACACTGACCAGAAAGCAATAGCAACTCAAATGTCCACTTGTTACAACCAAAGTATGCAGAAGAGCATCTCGGAAAGCACAACAGAACAGCAGAAGATCACACCAGGTGGCACTCCTGTCAGTAAAAGGAAACTGGTTTCTTGAATATGACAATAAGTTCACTCTATCTAAATAGCCTCCATAGTCACCAGATTTCAATCCATTAGAGCACCTTTGGGATGCGGTGGAACATTAGCATCAAGGATGTGCAGCCAACAAAACTACAGCAGCTGTGATGCTATCAAGTCAATATGGACCAAAATCTCTGAGGAATATTTCCAGAGTCATTCAGCAAATTCAGTGGAAACAACTCAAGACCCATACTCTGCATATGCTAGGCTAATTCAGTGTGTAACTGGTCGCACATTACAGAAGCAAAATCTCTAATGACAATTTCTGTGAAGTCATGTTAAGTAATGAGAATTGCTGGTGTCCTGTATTTGCACTGTGTGTCTAAAATAGCAACGTTCTGGCAACAGTGTTCTGGTTAAGATCTTTATGAGCTGAACTGCGAGGCCAGCATCTGCACAGAAGCGCCTCTGATCATATATCGCATATTTAAGCAAGGATGTGTTACCTTAATATGTGCTTAAAGATAATACAATTAGGAAAACTCCAGTATTAGTACAGTATTATTTGCCCCATAATGCACTACCACTGTTTATTCTTACTGTCATAATCATAAAACAACAATAGCATGTTTATGAATATCAAGAATGTCTCTTCACACCATCATTTCTGTCCCTAACCAGCTCCTAAAGGAATTATCTAGCACCTAAGTGTTCTGCTGTGTTCACCAGTTAGCCGTCAGCTTTCTCTCAGCATGTTCATAGGAGCTTGTGGCTGCTGAGAAGGAAGCTGGCATCAGCATTTAGAGAAAGCAGCAATCCCTGGTGTTGAAAAATGTAGGCAGGGAAAAAGTGCCAACAACTTCCTTTCCACAGGTGACCTCTTAATAACTTGGTTACCTAGAGTACAAAGAGAACATCAACCTCCCTGTGACTGGGAAAAATTGGTGGCTGTCTGGTGATTGCATCAAATTTTTTGTACATTCAGCTACTGACTACGAGTAGTTGTCGTGACCCTGTTGATGGTAAGTTGGTTTCACAGGTTGTCTGCCTCTAAACAATGCAGACTGAGTGCAATCGTTCTCGGACAGGCTGGCCAAGGTTTGAAAATAATTGCCGTCCGACTTATAAACGCAGATAGATCAGACATGAGATCAGACTCAGATAATATGATTTTCTGTTCATTATGCTAAAATGTTGTGCTCCATTTTTGAGTAAAATTCTAGTATTTTTATATTATGGATGGCCTTCTTTTCCAAGCTTGCTTTAGTTGAAAGCAGAGTACTCAAAATAATCCAAATAAATCATTCCTGCCTCCAAAATCAAAACACGACTGTAGCTATAATATTAAACTGTCGACCATGAGTTCACAAACCCTTGTGTGAGATTTTACACTGGCTGTTTACATCTTTCTGTACAGCCTACAGTAGAGTAAACAAAAACAGTACGAATATGGAAAGTAAGACCAGAACAATTTACTGAAAGATACTAAAACTTCTGAAGACAGCTGCAGGGTCAGCTGTGGTCAGAAGTTTACAGACACTCACTGGAATTAATGTCATAGTAATTTTGAGCTTTTAGTAATTTTTTTAAACTGTTCTTTTTCTTTGCTGGAACGAGTGTAAAGTGTACATCTTTGATAACTTTAAAATCAAGAATTGGTTGCATAATTTGGAATTTATTTAGGATTTTATCTTATCCACAAAGGGTCAAACGTATACAAACAGGTTCAAATATAATGGGGCAAATAATTGTTTCATCCTCTGCTAACTTTGTAAGTTTGCTCACTTACAAAGAAAACAAAAGTCTGTCTCATTTTTTATGCTAGTTTCATTTTAATGGAAAGACACAGAATAAAAAAAACAAACAAACAACACATATGTAAAAGTTATAAGCTGATTTGCATGTCACTAAGTGAAATAAGTATTTGATCCCCTACAACCCAGTCAGATATCTGACTCCTACAAATTGTGACACAAAGATTACAATCAATCGGTGAATCACAGTCACTCCTGATATCAACTCCTTATGTGTAGCAGGCACATCTTCCCCTACAGCAACTCCACCACCATGGATGAGACCAAAGAGCTGTCAAAAAATGCCAGGAACAATATTGTAGACCTGCATATGGTTGGAATGAGCAACAACAGCGTGAGCAAGAAACTTGGTAAGGAGGCGATAACAGCTGGTGCAATTATTTGGAAATGAAATAAATATAAAATCATCATCAATCGCCTTCAGTCTGGAGCTCTGTGCAAGAGCTTATGTGAGGTGAGGATGATTTAGAGAAAGGTGGTGGATCATCCCAAAACTATATTGGCGGAGCTTATTAACCATTTCATGCATGAATTATGACAACCTCAATCAGGATGATTGGTTCCCCACCAAGTACTAAGTCATGTTTTGCTTGGGAATCAAATACTTAATCCACTGAATAGCTTGTAAATCATTGTGTTTTTTTCTGGATTCTGTGCCTCTCTATTAAAACGAAACTACCATAAAATTAGAGGCTGTTCTTTTCTTTGTAAGTGAGCAAACTCCCAAATTCAGTGGGGGATAATATAATTTTTTCCCTTCCAGTGTAGGCTTTGACCTTGACAAGTTAAAAGATATTGTAGCATCATCAGCACCACTTATTAAAAGATTCAAGTGAGCGTTTTTGTATATTTGAGCCTGTATGAATACTTAAAATCCACATTTTTACACCCAATTCTTCAGTCTTTAAAGATGTATGCTGTACAATCGTTCCAGCCTGGAAAAAGAACAATTCAAAGAAATTGCTAAAAGCCCCGAAATTACATTAGAAAACTTCTAATCACAACTATACATAACACCTGCCTTATTTAGTTATGATGCTTTCATACAGTGTGTGACAAATTAGAAAAAACAACAGAGCAATGGTCACTGAGCATTGAGCAAGGCCATGAAATCATTTACCATGGTCATGTTTCCTCAACTCAGGGTATCGTGTTTTAATAACATTTGTGAGTATGACGCATTTAAAGCTAAATGAAATAGGAAAATTGTACGCTGAACAGAGGGTTTGTATCTGCATCACGTGGCCTAAGGTGCGGCCAGTCATGCGTCTCAGCCTAATGTGAAGGCTAAAAGCAGAAGAATGCTGTAGGTGTTTGTGGTTTATTGGTCGTCATTCTTTTCCTGGTTTCTGATTGTTTCCACTTGCCCTTGTGGTGATGCATCATAAATCCCCCGCTGAATGACATTTTCTTTTTGAATGACATTTCCTCATGAGGGATTTCATTATGAAAAGATTTCCACTTTAATCTCCCCAGTGATAGTGTTGCACAATGAACAGTGCATTTGAATTTGCGTAATAAAAGGTGATTTGAACAGGTTGACGGGCCTCTTATCCCCTTCCTTTGTCTCTCTGAGTTACCTATACCAACCCCCCTGAAGGCTATTTAGTGTAGATTTTAGTCCTTGTAACCGTTTGTGTAAGCAGAAGCAAAGCATAGCTGAAATAGCTGACATGTCTTGTTTGATTATGTGAGAAAGGTTCTAATAAGAGACATCGGGCTTGTTTTCCAGTACTGGTGCATGTCGAACACTCAGCCCAGGACCTATCAGGCCCGTTCTCTCGACCGGCTTTGATGCCCGTGCGGAGCAATCAGACTAATTGGCCATGGCAACACTGATGAGATATTTCAGACGGAGAGAAGAAGAAAAACACAGGCTTGGAAAACTGAAGCAATATCATTAATCACAGACTGGAATCTGCTATTAATGGTGTCTGTTTTCTATTAGAGGCCAAACACAGACGTCAAAGATGGGGATTATCTGAGCAGTGTTATGACCCCAGCTGTCCTCAACACGACCAAACACACGGGTTCAGAGCGGAGCATGCAGAAGAGTTCACACAAACCACGGTCACCAGTCACCCAAAAGAACAAAATAACACGGCCTCATCTCTGTCTGTCAAGGTTGCAGCAGAGCACCTACAGGTGCAACTGTAAAGCTGAGGGCGTCTGTGAGAGCTCGGTGTGACGCAGGGATGCTGTTTCTACTCTGCTTGATATGTCCTGGGCATTCTTTAAATGCTTTAGACACAACAGTAGTGCTCACTCTGAAGGGTGATGATATAAGCCTCTATCTGATTTAAAACACGAGTAATCATCCTTCCTTTGAACAAGGCTGTCTCGACAGCTGTGAGTGCTGCACTTTTCCACTTCCTTTTTTTTCTTTTTGTCAGTGGGGTCATTATGAGTATGACATTTGGTCACCACACAAAGTTCACTAAGCCTATGTTTGCTAATATAACTACTTGGGGGAAGCACACATGAACACTGACGTAATTATGACGTTACCTTAGCAAACAGTTTCCATCTGATAGATACAAAACAAGATTTAGCATGTTTGTAACCAACAGTGTTGGTCAAGTTACTTGGAAATAGTAATTAGTTACTAATTACTGATTACTTCTCCAAGGAAGTGGTCATGTCAGTGGGGGGATCCGGGGGATTCTCTATGAAGTTCACATTCCCGTGGCAGCGCGCTTGATGCTTGCTCTAATTTGAGGTTTATTTTTCGCTCTAGAAAGATGTTTTCTTCCCACACAGAGAGTACAGCGGACATTAATGTTTTTGACACTTTTTACAGAATCAAACTCAAAGCTTTAAACGCTGCATGGTCGTACTCTCTCCCGCACTCCATATTATCCATTGTTGACACACGTCTGTTGCTGCCGTGGAGTGTCATGAGACACACAAACAAAATCACGGTTTAGTAACATGGTAATGCAGTGTGCTTACAGGAAAGTAACAGTAATCTAATTACTTTTTCTGCAAAATGATGCCAAAGTGCAAAAAAATGACATTTCCCCAGAAGACAGCTTTGGAGAAATTTTGCCCCATCATGATGGTGACTGTACAGTAGATACTGATGGGAATAAGGCTCAAAGTTTGGTGCTGTTTCATCTTCATCACCTAAGTATAGGGTGAGAAACAGGATACAGCTTGGATGGGTCATTAGGCTGTCACAGGACTAACATATAGAGACAAACAGCCATTCACACCTAAGGTCAGTTTAACCAGTCCCCACGCAGGTTGTTCAGCTGTGGGAGGAAGCCAGCATACTGAAAGAAAACTCCACAGTTTCAGTTTCAAGCTATACAAAAAGGCTCAAAGCTGTAGCTGAAATCAGGAGCTTTTATAAATTATACTCTTGTAGCTAAACAAAGCCATGCTCAAAAAAACCAAAATCAACCAAAAAATTAAAAATGCGAAGTTCTGCTTCCTTATCCAGCAACAGGCTTTTTTTTTTTGCTAAAAATCTCCACAGAGCTGAAGTTCAGGTGAGTTCAGGTTCATAATTTCTTTGGATTCAAATGATTATTAAAGCAGCTTTAATAATCAATTTACTCAGCACCGAGAATGAAAAGCATAAAAAGCTCCACAGATCGCTGCTCTGAGCTTTTTTTGTTTTTATGATAGCCTTCATTAGCACAAAGGCAGCCTGGCCTCCTGTGTCACATACAGTTCTGATCATCACTGCTGTCCTATACAGCCATTAATCAGAAAACAGACATTCTTCACACACCCTGCTTTACTAAAAAAGGACTACCTCAAGTGGAAAGTTTGTTATGCAAATGTGTTGAGGGACTGCAGGGAGAAGTGTCAAGTGTGATGGATGTATGGCTAAAAATCTAAATATTTCGGCTGCTGTCCCAGCTCCTGGACTCAGTCCTGTTGCACTGTTGCACTGGATGCTTGCTACTTGCCAGAGGGTGGGGAGAGGGATTGAGGGTACACAGGAGCAGCATGAACCATACCCCTCCTTTCTGTGTCGCTTTCTCTTTCCTCCCCCCTGTTTGCAGTCTCCGACTTTGATGTAGCACTGCTGGTTGTGCCATATTTTTCTTGGCTATTGAATCCAAATGGAAAATCCAATGTAACAAAGTTCTCGCCGCTGCCCAAGTGCATAGATTTAGCTTTTATGTGACTTTAAAAGATGGAGGAACTATTTGAAGGTGACACTGGCACTCTAATTTCCCCCCCTAATCCCTAACTTAACACAGAGCTCTTTTGCGAATGAGAAGTCTCTTCCACACTCTAACTAATGCTAGAGCTGTCCTTTGTATGGAGGTAGTGACATCATCACTCCAAGACACGTTCATTATCAGCCACCTGATGACATGTGAGCAAGTTGAATTTGTTGTCCTGGAGACAGAAACACTGGAGTATATACAACGCATATCTCTGGCCACAGGACAGCAAAGCCTGGTGGGACTTTACACGCAAGCCTCACGGCTTGAATTTTGCACAAATGCTTCACATCAGGAGCTTATCGCTAAAACAATAACTGACAAACGCAAAGTGGAGATAAGTTAAGGAAAACAGCAGTCGTGCCACTCTTGGTAGCCTGAATTCAATCCAAGCCAGACGTACAACAGTTGCTCAGAATATTAGGCTTACAAGATGATCCAAGAGAAACATGTTTCTACCCGCTGAGTTACTGTTTTCCATCAATGAATCACACACACATTACGAGGAATTTGTGTTTGCACTCTTTTGACAGTAATTACTTATGTTGTCAAATTTATAATAGCGTTTCGGAATGGCATGCCATAGGCGGCATTAGGGTTACAGTAGGTATAGTCTGCAATGTGTGCATCTATGAGCAACGGGAATATTTTGGACTTCACCAACTAGATGAGGATTTACAACCATGCCGAGACTCGGAGGATCCCAACAAAGGTTCTGTTTGGACCCGCGAGAATCTCTCTCCAGGCAGCTGTCGGTCTGGCCGGTGGCTCCTGACAGCAGTGGGACTGTAACACTGGATCCAGTACAGGGGAGACATTTGCAGCTGCCAGGGTTTACATGACACTGCCAATGGAAAGATGGAGCATTTAAAATAAAATACATCAGTGGAAAGACCAGCAGTAAAACCAGCTTTCCCTACTGATAAAAGGTGCTGAAAAAACCTGCAAACAAAACAAGCTCTTGGCACTTTGCAATAAAACATCGCTATAAATTTCTCATTGATTAATGGCTTTCCTGTGGCAATGCTAGGCAAAATTAGAGGCGAGACAAGTGGTATTTATAAAATAGATTAATTAATAAAATAATATAATTGCCATGCTTTGATTAACTCCTTTGTCTATTAATTTAGCCCAGCCTGAAATATCTCAACAGCTATTGAAATGATTGCAGTAAAATGCAAGCATTCTTTTTCCAGCTATATTTACACTCACAGGCTACTATATGTGTCCAACTGCTCACTAATGAAAATATTTCATCAGCCAATCACATTTAGGGATGATCAGAGGGTCAAGCTGACGTGGTAAAGTTCAAACTGAGCATCAGAATGGGGGGAAAGAGGTTGTTTAAGGGATCTTAAATGTGGCGTTGGTTTGTTGGTGCCAGACGGGCTTGTCTGAGTATTTCAGAAACTACTGGAATTTACCTGCACAGGTTGTTCTCTGAAAAAGAGAAAACATCTAGTGAGTGACAGTTCTCTGTGTGAAAATGCCTTGCTGATGTCAGAGGTCAGAGGAGAATGGTCAGACTGCTTTGAGGTAATAGGAAGGCAACGGTAACTCAACAACCATTTGTTACAACCAAGGTGTGCAGAAGAGCGTCTCTGATCGCATAAATAGACGGACTGCAGCAGCAGAAGACCACGCCGGATGTCTCATCTGTCAGATAAAAACAGGCTCACCAAAATTGATTTGATTTCTGCTGTGATATTCAGAAAGAAAGGACCTATCCTGTCTTGGATCCATGGTTCAGGCTGCTGGTCGTGGTGTAATGGTGTGGGGGAAATTTTCTTGGCACACTTTGAACCCCTTAGCACCAACTAAACATTATTTAAACAGCATAACCAAACTTTTTTTTCCATGTCCCCTCTGTAATAACAGATCCAAACACGGAATAAAAAACTGTCCAAAGCTGAATGTTCAACCAATCTTAAACCCTTAAACCTAAACTTTTGGCTGACAGGTATCAGAATCAATCAGAATCAGAACACTTTATTAATCCCAGAGGAAATTATTAGTTATTAAATATTAGTTGCACATACACCTAAACGTCAAAAATGCAGGTGTTAGTCTGCCGTTGCTTAGTCGAGTGCAGCCGGTCCAAAAGTCTACAGCATGGCTGGCACATGCACTCAAGACCACATATCCCCCATACTGGCATCCTTATACTGGCTGCTAGTCAGGAGTGATTTTATTGTTTGCTCGTAGGGCATTGCATGGGTTGGCGCCTCCCTACCTCTCTGATCTTTTAACTTTGCACACTCCCTCTAGACAAGAGAGGTCTGCAGAGCAAATGCTCCTAGCTGTCCCAACGCCTTGGCAGTAGCTGCTCCTAATCTGTGGAACAAACTGCACCTCCACATCAGGTCCTCTCCAACATCAGACACTTTAAAAACCCATTCGAAACCCCATTTTTATTCTTTGGTTTTTAAACCAGACTCTGTTTTTATTTTATTCGTGTTTTCTCACTGTATGTCTCTATTTTTAAAAAAATCGACATATTTTTGTGTTTTTTGATTCTACCGGCTGCACAGCCCTTTGGTCTACATCTGCTGTTTTTAAAGCTATTACACAAATAAACTCGACTAATGAAAAATTTAGCTGCTGTTGGCATCATGCAGATTTTTGTTGGTGGTGGCTACAGCTGATTACAACAGTGTGAACCCTCAGGCATGAAGCTGCATTGTACAAACTGAGAGGAAATTTCTTAGCAATATGAGTAACTTCCAAGACACATGGCTTATGTATTATGTTCTATTTTTAAAAGCAATGTCAGCTAATGAAGTGTTCCTGCTGGCACAGGCAGTGATTTGAAATGGCACACGGGTCCATTTTCTGCGCCTGCCTGCCTGTCTTTCTGTCTGTCTCCACTTCAAAGGCATGTATGTATCAGATAGAGCGACCGGTCCAGGTTTCTTGGGGGTGCAGACAAGGTCAACAACATGTGCTATGACTGCTAACCAGCCCCCTGCGGCTCCAGACTGCATCTGTTACATTCCTTGCGAAACAGAACAAAACACGGTCACCGAGTCTGTTTTGGTAACCCGTAGCATGAAACACATTAGTGCCTACATCGGGAGGCTTTAAATGCAAAAGGTTGGGATTACTTAATGCCATTTACAACTCAGTAACTGTACCACCTTTGGCTGCCTTCTCTTGCTGAGCTGGGAGCTCTGACTGCATTACTAAATCAATAAGCCCCTTTCCACTCCCATATGCTTTCGATTTGCTCCTTGTACCTGGATCTTTCTTTGTCAGCGCCCCGACGCTCATGTATCTTCTAAATCTCTTTCACCTATGCTTTGTTTACCCTCCTGTCTGCTCCGCGCTCTCGTTGCTCCTCAGCCATCTTGTCCTTTTTTCATCTCTCTCCCACATTCATCCCTGTCTGTTCTATTTATTCCACTCTCACAGTCTGCCTCTCTGTCCCCGTGTGTTAAATTGGAGCATGGAAACAGATTCCCTTAAGTACCTACTCTGGAATCTCCTACACGATGATAACTCCAGACCCTTTCCATGCAGAGCTGGGAAAAACAGTCAGCCCGAACTCAAATTCGAGTCTCCAGTTTGAGACTTTCCTTGACTATTTTGAAATGTAAATTGCTGAAAATTTAGACGGTGTCACCTCTTTACTCGCGACGTTCATCGGAATATTTACGAGCATATAATTTTGGATAGAATTCATTTGTGAAGGGTTCAAATGGGGGTACTCATAAATTACTTCTACAGAGGAGACAGATGAGCTGTTGTCACCCAGATTTTCTTTTTATGCCACATTACTGCTCTGCCTGAGATCCGTTCCTTGCAGGATCTGGCTCGGATGGATCTGAGCACATCTGGTACCAGACTGCTTGAGACACTTGAGATGACCTTCCAAGCAGACTCTTAGGTGAGCACAGACAGCGACTAGCTTGTCAGAGAGATGATAAATCAGATTTTCTTCATTGTTGCCAAGTGCCACCTGGATTTTTCATTGCTGCCTTTTATACAGTAGGCAAGGAGTCTGTAAAGCTTATGAATAGTTCCATATCATTAATTCAGAGAGTAGTCACTCTCTCCCTCTGTCTGTGTATATATGGGAAGAGCAGTGTTTATTCATTAGGATGAGTGACAGACACCAATGGTGGAAGAAGACTGATTCAGTCCCATGTGAACCTGACGTAGTTGCATCAGTAGGACTGGATCATCAGAACCCAATGAGGCCTTCCACTGTCTACCTCAAACTATTCCCTGCTGCACCATTAGTGAGTAATCTGTTTTCTGAGGGGGGCGGGAGATGTTCTTGCTATTGCTCTCATGCGTTCTCACCGCACGCCCGGAATCTGAAACAAGCGGATACAAAACATCCAAAAGGGGAACGTATTAATGAGTACATTTTTCCTTGTATTATGTATGTTGTGACTGTGCACCGCATGGAAAGGTGGGCATACAATGCAGAGCAAACAGCTTCTAACCCTGAGAGATGATAGACTTTCCAGCTGGCCTCGGTGTCCAGTGCAGTACTTTGTTTTCTCTGTTTGTATCTCACTGGTGGCACTTAACAACCGCTTCCCTTTCACTCAGTCAAATAAAACATATTGATACAATCTATTGTCATTATGGAAAGTTAACCTTAGGTGATGAAAATGAGCTTAGATATAAGAGGCTTGCCTTTTGTTCTCACTATCTAAGAGGACCCCATCAGACTTTCCGCTTTCAGTGGCGTAGAGGTGTTTACATTTACACTGACTGCTTCCAAAAAAAAGGGCACTTCAAAGTGACAGAGCTGCTTCAGTGCCCCTTTGATTTCCCCAGCCAATATTACCGTGTGGTTAAACACGCTGTGTTATTTTATCACTTGATGAAATTCAATTAATTGGTTTGATGACAGGCACGGAGATCACGAACAATGATAATGGTGAAAAACAGTCTTTGTTTAAATCCTGCCAGCATCAAGGCAATGAAAAGAGCTCCACAGACGACTTCAAGGCACACGGTGTGTAATGAAATGCCTTTATTAAAACGCATGCGGTCCTCCTTTGTGGCGTGGCCACTGAAATTTCCATGATTGTTAAAGACACAGAGGTCTCCACCCTTGAGCAGATTTATTTTCACACATGCTGGGTGAGGTGTCTGCAATTCCTCCCTGCCCTGTCATTGTTTGTTCTGCTGTTAAGTGTGAATATGAGCAGAGGCCAGGCAGAAGTATAGCCCTGTTTTGAGGGCTTCTCCTGCTCCGCTGAGTGCCGTTTGCTGATGTCACACCAACTCAACAGCTTTCCAGACGTCTGAGCCATCGGTGGGGTGAGAACGAGACCTTGAGGCTGTGCAGTTGTCCTCTGAGTCTGATGTCAAAATGCAGAAACGGCGTGCATTATTCTCCCCGATTCCAACCTGGCTTATTCATACATGCATAATGCATCAGAACAAGTTTCTAGACATTCTTCACTGCAGTGCTTTGGTGTTAATAGGCTAATAGTGGACTGGATTAAGTCCTTTTCTGGGTTGTGTTAAACTAAATTGCAGATGACGTGCATGACCATGTTCTGTGAAGTCATAGCTGTGTTTTCTTGTACTGGTCTGTCTCCCTAATTACTCCTGTGCTCATGGCTGACTTTTGCACACATACCTTTTGTCTGAATGTGGGCAACTCAAACCAACAACTCTTCAATCACCTGGACGCACACCAATGACAATATGTCAAGATGAATGCAGACTTTCCAGTGTGCGGATGCACACATGATGAACTCCCCGTCCAGACGCTGAAGCATGCAGGGAATGAAATGGAAATCAAACTCAATACTGCATCATCTCGTCGCGTTTTAAAAACCGAGACAGACATGAAGCCTGCAAACACACAAAACTAATAATACCACCATTCCTCTTTCTCGCTCTTCCACACACACGCATATATGCAAGCTCTGTTGCTCCCTCACATACACATGGAAACACACACCTCCCAAATGAATCACCCTCCCAAGTGCTTAGCATCATCAGCATTCCCTGAATCAGCCGTGACTGCAGAGCACAACTGCATGACATGAGAGTCTCAGGGGTCAAATGAAATGCACACTCTAAGTGCCACTTCATCTTCAAGGCATAACAGTGAGCAGCGGCTCAAGAGCGAACTCGAATAACGCTGGATTGTGTCAGCCATTGTGCTCCTCTCGCCACTTAATAAGCCTGCATGGTGGCTCATTGTGAAGCGTGGTCCTTTAGCACTTTTCTCCAGCCATGCATGACTTCTCCCCAAATGGGCTCTTCTCCAGCCCCTACTGTCTGTTTATGTAGACTACCACCAGGGCGGCAAGGAATGCACTTCCAATAGGATCTGCTCGCACACATCCTTAGATGAGGAGTCTGCTTCGACTTGCTGATATGAGCTGGGGGTTTTTTTGTTGTAACTTTTACACAGGGGTAAATGTTTTGATTAAAAGGTCGTTACTATTTTGCTAGTCACAATGACTTTGTAGTGGAGGGGTTTGCTGCCGTGCTGACGGATGGATGGCCGCTCCCTGCCTCCAGTGAGCGGTTGAATCAGAGAGGAGCTGTCATCACCGGGCTGCCGACGCTGTTGCTTGAACTGAGAGGAGGGCGGGGTAGTGTGTGTGTGTGTGTGTGTGTGTGTGGGGGGGGGGGGGGGCAAAGAGAGCAGGAGTTAGATGGAGAGCCGGCTAAGGACGATGTGCGAAGAAATTTAGGGGAAGGAGAAGATGTAGGCCTTGAAAAAGAGAGAGGGGGAAGATCATGTGGGATGGAACAGAAGAGGTCAGTATTGGGTGCAGCTCACCTCACACCCCAATCCCAGAAGGCACTGCAGAGAGGGAGTCTGCATTACGTAAAAGGGGGGAAAGCAGGTGGTACTGTCTACGCAGTCCTGCTGTGGCTTTTGGTCCACAGTTAAATGCTCCAGTTATCTGGGGGTCCCATAACATGGTGAAAATGGGGAGACAATTACGCATTGTGCTGATCTGACATGTCAGAAGATGACGGCATGCCATAAAACCTGAGGCGAAAAGGCGTAAAGGGCTGAAGCAGCATCTCTGTGATGGGGTGGATGAAGAGGAGTAGATGAGACTCGCACACTCATAAACAGACATCAGTTTCTGCAGAACTTTCTTTCTTATTTTCATATCTCACAACGATGAGCCTAAAAACACAAATCTATGTTCAAACAAGTTTAATTCCTGGTATAATTGGATTCCTTGATGTTCACCCACAGTCATTCATTATAAAGCTTTAGTGCCCTTTGATGCCAAGACCTGCAGTCGATGAACACGACTAATGAGCTCCCATTAAACCAACATTTGACTACATGCAAATTTGAGCTTGTAAATAGAGCAATCACTAAAAGTTGTAGTGTAGTAAAACACACATATTATGTCTGCAGTTTTAAAGTAGTCGTGCAGTGCCTCCTATTGGGCACTCCTGCAAAGTGCATGTGGTGTTTGGTGCTTTTGTCCCATTTGAATTGAAAACCTCACCTTTATTTTCTGTGTCTTTCATATATTTCAGAGTGTTGCAACAACCAATCACAGATACAATGCTAATAAATAAAAGCCCAAACAGATGAGGTGCAGCAGGTTTCTGCCTCCAATACACTGCATTATCTTTTATTTTGGTTTCACTGCAAGAATGTGATGAAGAAGCTGTAAGTACTTAATTCCAAAACAGAAAAAACACCGGACATCTGTCAACACCTCGAGAAAGCTGGAGATGCCACACTCCTGTCCAGCTAATAAAACTATAAAACAGCAGCCTGTGCCCATCAACTGCACCAGTAAAGAGAGACCAGTGGGATAAACAAAGCAGTGGAAAGGCTGGCTCTTACAGGGCTAAACCTGAAACCCCTGGAGACAATCCTTTTTAACCTCCTCTGTGAGAAGCCAACGCAGTAAACCCTTACAACTTCCACCTCGTACCTTGATTGTGTAACAGGAAACTAAATTATGACTTAATGGCCGCACACCGAGGCAACCAGGGGGAGATCAGCGGGCTCGTATTTACTGGAATACTCCTCGGATGATTTCCAAAAATACACGACACGACTTTCAGCTTTATTTTATGTGAAAGTTAACACTTTAAGCAACACATTAATAAGAAACAGCAGGAGAAGAAGTCATTCACTGAGCCTTGTTTAGCAGAGAAGGCGAACATTATTCTTTATGTTAAAAGCTAATGAATTGCAGCAGCAGTCAGGTCTTACCTTCAAACAATGCAGGCTGACTCGGCCTTGGCAGGTCAAAACAATTAGCCTAAGTAATTTCGTGTAAGCATGTGTGAGGCCTGCAGTTATTCTGACAAAGATACAGCTGTTCTACACCCTATAATTGAAACACTTCGGAGTAACAAGGGGGCTAAATTGGAAGAAAGTGCTCCGTTAATGTTAAGTCATTCCTAAGGTGAGGTCCAGCTGGGGACCTGTGGTGTGTGTCATCGCACACTTCACTCCCTTCATTTCTACATCAGCTTCTATGACCTAATTTCAAATCAGGGGGAAAAGAAAAGTGTAAAATCATCCTACATCCTGGAGGTGTTTTCTGAGTAGTATTAATAAACTGATTTTCTGATGAAGACAAAGGTTAAATAAATAAAGGTTAAAAGCATACTGGCTTTCATTTTTAAGGTTTTCATATCAGGACATGAGGTCCTAAGTCATCTGATGTAAAGAAAGCCTCAGATGAACTACAAAATGTGACATATTACAGCATGTTGTTATTTATTTAAATTAAGCCAACATTATTTAAGCCAAAGCAGTGGGTGAAAAACTCACCCTTGCTGCTTCCATATGAATTAAGAATGTAAGAAGGTGTTGCTAATCTAACGTAATTGATTATCAGCAAGTGTAAGAAACTCTAGTCTGATCTGGAGCATTAAGGCGTGTGTTAAAAAATGCCAAAGAGGAAAGACACCAGGACTGATCTTAATGAGGCAACTTTTCCAACCCAATAGTCTGGGAAGGGTTATGAGGACACAGTGTCATGGCTTAGGTTCGCAAACCATATCTAAACAAATCCCAAGACTTCTGTGATAATGTCCCTCGTGGACCAAAGTGGAGATATGTCCGTATGACACAAAGCACCACATTTGGTGAAAAACAACCACAGCATATTAGCACAAATAGCTGACACCAGCTGTGAAGCACGGTGGTGATGATTTGGATTTGTTTTGCAGGTGCAGGATATGAACAAAAAAGAAGAGAATCAATGTACTGCAATAGTACAGTCAACGTCCAGGCAGCAACCTGAGTGAAATGCTGTGGTGGGAGCTTAAGAAACCTGTGCTCAAACAAATGTCCACAAACCTCAATGGGCTGAAACAATGGTGTAAAGGAGTGCGGGAACATCTTTTCCAAAACAAAGTGAGACATCGATGAAGCCATACAGAAAATGATTAATTTAAGTAAGTGCTGCTAAAAGTGATTCTATGAGCTACTGAGTCATTGGGTTTACTGAGTTTTCCACAACTTTGTTTAATTTTAAACAAAATGGTACAGTGTCACGTCACATGTTGTTGTCCAGCTCAGGTTCCATTTATCTCATTTTAAGACCCGGTTAAGCTACAGATGTTTTTTTTTTAATTGTTATTTTTTTTATTATTAATGTGAAACCTTAGAATTGACATAGCTGTCTTCTTACCAAGACTGTACCTGAGGGTACTTTGACAGGATACATAAGGAAAATACATGGTTATGTATTTTTCCCAGGTTTTCTGAAGTGTGCTATTTTGAGCTTAGTTCTTTGCTTGCTTGCAGAAAATTTAGACCTTTCCAGACACTCTGACCTGTGACAGAAGTAAAAGTCCAGATGTTACTGATAACATTAACAACAAAAGGGCCCTGGAACCGAGACAACAAGACACAATTGTTTCATCATTAATTTTTACTGTTTTCAGCTGGGCCGGGTTTTTTTTTTCCGAGGGTATCCATTAAAATGTGTGCTCTTTTGTATTTTTGCTTTTTAATGCGGCTTCTTATAATGGGCTTTATGTTCTTTAATTATTGTAAAACATTGCACAGTGCCAATAAACCAAACCTAACCCTGAGTTGACTGGAATTCACCATGTACAACAGCTGTTCCTTCCTAAAAAACAAAACAAAACAAAAAACATGTTAATGTGCCCATCAAGCATATTTGAGTAACTCTACAACAGTAAAAGTAATATTTATCTTAAAAAAAGAAAAAGAAAGAAGGAACACTAGCCAAACGGTAACTTCAGTGCAGTGAATCGCTCCCCGATGCAACTGATGGATAAATCCCAGGAATAGTAGTCGAACGCGGAAGAGAGCGGAGCTCAGATGGAATATGGCTCTCTCCAGAGGTTTGAGATGCTGTCAGAGGGTTTTCTCGTGGATACCTGTTCTTATTATCACCGCCGTTGTCTTGTGGTCGTATTACGCCTATGTCTTTGAACTATGTCTTTGTAAGTATGGCAAACTGTGTTGGTTTCCAACACAGTTTGATCGTTTAGTTACAGACACCGCAGACTACCGCACAGCGGTGTTGACATAACGTTATAGAAAGAGCAGGAAGTGGCTTCGGGTGTGTGCGTTCATTTACTTAATATACAATCAGATTCTCCTTAAACCTAAACTAATTTCCCATCTTCCCCTACAAGCTCAGTGGTAATTCCTGGTTTTATACCAAAACTGTTGTGCTGTTATTCCTCTTAGCTAAGTACAACCTGACAGTCTGGCTAGTCGTGTTAGCCGGTAAATGCTGTTTCAGTAAACAATAAACAAACTAGTGTTAGCCAAAACAGTTAGCTAGACTGTTGTCAGTCAGCCAACTTGGGTGTATTTCTGAAATCATGTTCTTGTTTTAACAGTTACAATCACCAATACACTGGAAAAAGGTAAGCTACCCTCTCGTCTCAGTGTAATGTGCACTGTTGAACCATGAACTAGAATAACACCGGGCTTGTTTCTGATATATTATGTATTATGGTGATTATTTCTTGTGCTTGCAGTGGCCTATTTGCTTTTATTTCATGTTTGCTTTGTGATGTTCTCCTGGACCTACTGGAAGTCAATATTCACCCCTCCTGCGTCTCCATGCAAAAAGGTCTGGAGAGCTAACCTGAATATCACCAATTAACTGTGGCCTATGCTGAATATGTTGTATGCAAATATCTGTCTGTCTGCTTTAGTTTCAGCTGTCATACTCAGACAAGCAAAGGTACGAAATGGAGGACAGACCAGATGCTCAGAAGCAAATCCTGGTTGAGATTGCAAAGAAGCTGCCTATTTTCACTCGAGCCCAATCTGGAGGTAAGCAGTGAAAGCATGTGAAATCATGTGAAATGTTTTTTTCTTCTAATTTTCTTTGTCCACCTTATTTGATATAGAGTTGTGGGGGGCAGCACTAACAATACAGGTATATTAGCCGCAATCCATCATCTCACACATAATCTGTGTTTGGTGAAAGGAAATGGGTGAGGGCAATTAGCTTTGTGTGCACTCCGGAGCATCTTCATCCAGAGTAATCAGCCAGTATATCTCTTTCATTAATGCTGATTGGTAAGACTTAAGTTCTGGGCTGCAGGAAGTATTTGAAGGGCAAGCTCAGCTCAAATGTCGTCCATTCAACTCGCCATCCTCTTGTCTCCAGCTATCAGGTTCTGCGACCGCTGCCAGGTGCTGAAGCCTGACCGCTGTCACCACTGCTCCGTCTGTGAAATGTAAGACACCCTTTCCTCCCCAATCTCTTCATCTGGAGATGGAGCTAGGCAATTAGATATTTGTTGGCCAGGGACTGTTGTGATAATTAGAGGATGTTGCTTTTGTTTGCCATGTCATGTCTTGAAGACATTATTCCAAAGATCAATCAGTGCAGAAGTTTAGCAAAGGGAACGAGCCGATAGCTGCCAGTGTACATG
The DNA here is from genome assembly GCF_057381915.1 of Diplotaxodon limnothrissa. Lineage (NCBI taxonomy): Eukaryota > Metazoa > Chordata > Actinopteri > Cichliformes > Cichlidae > Diplotaxodon > Diplotaxodon limnothrissa. The sequence goes on along the minus strand of NC_140597.1, from coordinate 29,243,627 downwards.
TTAAAGAAAGCTGTAAGAAAAGCTTGCCTAACATGAAACAAATGCCATTAAAATGATATAGAAACCTTGTCTTGCTTTTAAGGTGTGTCTTAAAGATGGACCATCACTGTCCCTGGTAAGTTGTAATCTCTTCCTCTTCGTCAGTGTTTAAATGGTGAAATAAATGTTTTGTTCTAAAACCAGAATGTCTTTTTCCTTTTAAGGGTGAACAACTGTGTTGGTTTTTCCAACTACAAGTTTTTTCTCCTTTTCCTTGCCTACTCTATGGTGTACTGTATATTCATTGCGGCAACAGTCTTTCAGTATTTCCTCAAATTCTGGGAAGTGAGTGTCATTCTTGCTTTATGACTCATATTCACAAGTTGTCATAATGTCATTTTGAAGTCCTTATAGTCAGCAGTATTGTATTTCCGCAAGATTCAAGCATTCTGTCATAGTTTATTCTCAGGTTTCTAGCACTCTCATTTCGCTCTTTCCCAGGGGGTCTTGCCAAACGGGCCTGCAAAGTTCCACGTCCTCTTCCTCATGTTTGTGGCTCTCATGTTCTTTGTCAGTCTCATGTTCCTCTTTGGCTACCACTGTTGGCTTGTGGCCAAGAACAGATCCACATTAGGTGAGAATTTGACGCATTTACTGATTAAACCCTCCTCCTTAAGAAATTGATCTCATTTATTTAATACATTAAGCACACATTAAATATGGTATGGAGAATTGAAAGGTTGACAGGGGAAACCTAACTAGTTTCATATCTGTTTTTTAGAGGCCTTCTCAGCTCCGGTTTTTGCCAACGGACCAGACAAAAACGGCTTTAACGTCGGCACGCGCAGAAATCTGGAGCAGGTATTTGGAGAGAATCGGAGATTGTGGTTCATCCCCGTCTTTACGAGGTGAGTTTGTTGTCAGGAGGCAACTCGTTGATTTCTATAATGAGGTGATGGCATTTTGGCATCTTTACACTGAAGTCTTGGCCCTATAGTTTGCAACAGAGTGTTGAAATACACAGAATTAATTCAGAGTGCAACGTGTGCCAAAGCCAGTACTCACAGAACATGATCTGGATCCTCACCAAAAGCTAATGGATACTTCCTCTGTTCACCACCACTTCTCCACCAGGTTCATGGAATTTGGCCTGTTAGTTCTTGCATAATGTTGTGGACAAAGAGGCTGAGCAAGTGTCTGTACCTCAGCTTACTGCCATGGTGGAGGAAGAGTTAGAGATCAGTATAATGATTTAAGTAGTAGACTGAATATTTGAAGTATAAGGGATATGAATAATTGATGGGGAACAATATGACATTGACTTCAGAATACAGAGTAGTTTTTACATCAAGCTGCAGTGGAGCTAATGAATAACATGCATAGTGAAGAATTTGATCAATGGTTGGAACTTATTTAATAGTTAACTGGATCTATAACAAGCTTCCATCTGTTTCTGTACCTCTTATATGTCAGCCAAGGGAATGGCCACTACTTTGCTTTGAAGAACCGGAGCTCTGAATCCCAGAACCCCTTATTAGCTAACGAGGACATGTGGGAAGAGTCTGATGATGGGTCTGAGGAGGGAAGCTTGGGTGAGTTTATTTAAATTCTGTCATATTTAAAATACACAGAGCTGAAAACGCCTTTTTCTCATTAATGCCCAATATACTGTATATCCTATTCAACTTATATCATCCAGGACAGCTGTCATGACCTGCTGGTCAACATATCTTCACAGTAGCACCTGATCCATGAAATATATGGCTCTTGGCTTCTATTTACTCTAGATGAGATTGCTGGTGCTAAAGACACAAGTAGCTTCCTTCCAAAAATAATTGGCTCTAATACTTTTGCATTTTTTTAATCCATTAAAAACCTCTTAAGAGACTTAATGCTTGAGTTTTTTCCAGAATGTTAGTATCTAATTACAGTTATCCTTTGTGTCATTTTGACCTTTGTAGTTGCTTTGCACTGTGAAATTTAAAAACAAAAATAAAGGGTGAGTCATGCGAGTCACAGGCAAATGCTTGCAGGCATCCGGTGACTTTTACTGTATTTTCTAAACAAATATTTTACCTACTCTATCACCTTCAGGTCTTACAAAAACAAGTAATAGTGTCCAGTGAATACTTGTGCTTTATAAGTTATTTGTGCCTGTCTCTTATTTATGTTTTTTATTCCTATGAAAGTCATATTTATTGCTCGAGTGTAGTGACAGAGAAAATATCCATTCAGAGACCCCGACTTTTCCGTAACTTGACTTTCCAAATATGGAATCCCTGCACTGAAACATCCAAAAACAAACGTTGTTGGAGGTCACACAGTAGGAGCAATAAGATGGGCAAGGTTTGTAACCTTGGGCTAACGGCGGAGGGGATGGGACACAGTAACGACACCATGCAACGGCAGATTAGTTCAATATTTGTTCAGTTGAAATGACCTGAAGGCTTCACTATAAACTGCTGCTGTGTTTATATTTTGCTACCACCTGCTGGTCACATGAACCACACTGTTCACTACCAGATGCATCGTTTACAACAAAACCACAGAAAAAATTAATTTACATGCTGATTTTTTTTTTTTTTTTTTTTTTTTTTTAATCATTCCAGCAGAGGATGTGGACCCCTCTGTTACCATAGAGATGGAGGAATAATTTACACTGGTGGAGACCTGGACTTGTATCGCACACACTGTGTATTGAGAGGTAAATCATTCCAAATCACAAGGACGTTCAGACACACCGAAGGGGCCCAAACAAGAGGATTAAGACCTGCGTTTGGACTGTCGTTGCCAACTCTACCCCGATGCTTCACATACTGATGAAAAAAGGAACTCATTGGATGACCAGTGGAAGCATCGCCTCTCATGTCATCATAAAATTTTATTTTCGGGGCAAGTCAAGTGTTTCCTGTTTTACAGAAAAGCAACTGATTTCTTTTTTTTAATTACAGAGAAAATATTTTGCCTGTATTTGTTATTCTTGACAGAGCACTAAACCTTTACAGCTTCTGTCTGGCAGTGTGCAATTTTACAGGTTTCTGTTTGAGAGTTAAGCTTACAGTGTTGCACCTTATGGTTTCTTTGGTGGGGGACGGGAAGGGAACTCACACTTGTCAGGCTCCAGAAGTCTCATAGTGACTGAGTTGTCTACAAGTTTGAGGTTTACAGCATTTAAACATAAGATTTGACTTAAACATATTATTAAAAAGCTAACTTAACCTGAGCCTTACTAACAAGTATTCCTGCTTTTGGAGTCAGTATCTCCTCGGAATGTATCCTCCTGCTCCTCATCATCCTTTTGAGTACTTTGCACCAACATCTTGGGCACTTCTTCCCCCATTATGGAGTGTTTTATCCTCCCTGTTGCAGTTCGAATGTCATTAGCTCAGTGTCTAATCACAATGGTGACTGTAACAATAAGACAAGCATAAATTTGGTCATAGTTAGACCTGATTACATGTTACATCTGAGTATTATGGCAAACTTGATATGTCTATCTATCAGTGGAGTCATATTCTGAATAGACTGTATATCATGGCTTAAAAGCTGTTTGCTACATTGATTAAGAAGGATGCAGTGATTGGTTAGATTTATGTCTGGGGTTTGAGCATGAGATTTACTGAGACTTTTTTTTTTTTAAATCTAATCAGTCTTTTTTTATCATTAGCTATCCCTGGGAAGATAACACTTTGGATGCAGGGGATTAAAAGTTGCTTTTGTTATAGACACAAACATGCATATGAGAGGGCATAGGGTCTTCTATGTCTGTTTTTGATCTTTTTAGATAAATACACTGTACATATTAACTGATCCTCATCAACAGGTTGGTAGAGGGCAGTGATCTTCTGCAATATGTTCTGATTATTATTATTTTTTTTACCTGTGTTTATGTATTTTAATACCAATGAAAGCTAATCTTATTCAGACTGCTTTTGTGTATTTAGACAGCGCACCTGGCAGGAAACCACTTCTTTAACAAAGTAAACCTATTTATTCAGTCATGCATAAGAAGTTGGGTTTTCACCAGATGTGTGTACAGTTGTATGTTGAAGCTTAAACTTTTTGTCAGATCAGTTTTTTCCCAAGTTGAGTGACCTAAACTAAATGCTGCTCATATCTGAGAAAGGCTTCTGTTCATTCTACTGAAACTGTAGGTTATTTATCAGGGATATGTGAAAGCTTGTATAAAAACATTGAGAAGGATATGGCTGTTGAGTGTATCATTTAGTCTTTTGTCTATTTATTGTTATAAAAGTCTGCCTTTTTTTTTTCTCTCGTGTATCGAGTTTGAACCATACCTGCTGCAGGCAGTGTCTGTATATTTTGTTCTATTACCGGTAAGTGAACTATTGAAGTAACATACTTTAATCAAACAGAACATTTACAACTTGAGAAGGCAGGAGTTCAATGTTGCTAGAGCACATGTGGTCCCCTCTTTAACCCGTCTTTGGAGTATGTGATTGTGGTGCTTCCCTTTTTCCATCACGTCAAAACTACCAATAGTTTCATTTGCTGTTCTTTGTAAACAAATATTCTTTATTGATCCAGCAGATGTTGTAACATGCAGAATAAAATGATCCAAGTTGAACTCTTTACATGGTTCTGTGTAGTCTTTTTATAGTATGACTATACACAGCATAGAATAATATATACATTTGATTAATTTGATATCAGTTTTTGAACTTTGTAAATGAGAAGCAGTACTTCGCACAATGAGGAGAACATGACAAATACATTGCAAAATATATTAAAAACCAAAACTATTTGCAGATCATGTTCCTCGGGTTGTCCTCCATTTAGTCGGTGCCAAAGTACCTCTGTCCGAAATGTGTTGGAGCCACCGGGTGGACTTCTGTGGTCAGAATTGTGATATCTGGGAACTCCTGGATTATAGATTTTGCTCCTAGAAGAAAAATGTACAGTTGGTTCACTTTCTGTCTGAAATCTAAGCCACTGATGTGCTGAATAAACAAAAGCAACTAGCAGCCAAAACCTGAAGCTTTTCTGAGGTAAGACTGCTATGCAATGCCAGTTCATGACCAGGATGGAAAAAAGCAACCATCTTATTTCCCACCATCTTCAGCTGTACTGTGGTGAGGTTAAGCACAGCTCAGGTAAGCTGATAAAGGGGCCTAAAGCTTAAGAAGCAACAACACTGACATATTCTCACTTTTTAGGTTTATACAGCAAACATTAAAAAGTAGATGCATATTTACATGTTCACCTGTTCCAAAACAAAATTATTATTTATCTGGCATTTGGCACTGTTTTTGTTTCTACCAACCCCCGAGGGGAATAATCTACCTTTAAGTCCACTATGTTCATCAGCTACTCCACTTGCTACCTACTGTGGCTTTTAAGTGCTTTTTTATTAAAGGCAGTTGTCTGCTGTAGCTGCAAATGGATTGAGAATGAACAAACACTAAACAATGAACTGAAACTCACTATAAAGTACTGACTAAGCAGAGCTGCAGGGGATCCTGTCAGTTCATTACAACTCCTTTAGCACTGTCAGATACACTGTTAGTATAAAAAATACTAATTATAGATTATTAAAAATAATGTAATGGTAACACACAATGGTCTCATTCCACATGACAATAAGATTACCAACATTGGTGTCCAGGAATCACTTGAATCATCTACTTTATTATTAGGTACATTTTGCTACATTAAGTTGGAGCCGCTTTTGCATAAGGTGCTGGAAAAATTCATCAGAGATTGGAGTACAGCTAACTCACTATCACTGTCTCTAACCAGCTTGAGATGACTTGAGCTTTGAGCTCCTGCTGTGTTATCCTGCTGGAAGCAGCCACCAGAACATGTGCACACTGCGCTTATAAATGGATGGAAAATGCTGACACTACCATCCAAATGTCGCTGCAAAAATAGAGACATTAGACCAGGTGATGTTTTTCTCAGACTTCTATTATCCATTTTTTGTGAACTTGTGTGAACTGTAGCCTCTGTTTTCTGTCCTTAGCAGACAGGAGTGGCACCCAGTGTGGTCTTCTGCTGCTGTAGCCTATCTGCTACAAGTTTTGATGTGTTGCACATTCAAAGATGCTCTTCTGCATACCTTGGTTCTAAAATGTCTTTTTTTTTGAGTTGGTGGTTCCTTCCTCTCAGCTTAAAGCAGTCTGACTTTTGACATCAACAAGGCATTTTAACCCATAGAACGCCTGCTGACTGGATTTATTACCTTTTTAGAACATTCTCTGAAACTCTAGAGATGATCGTGTGGAAAATCCCAATAGATCAGCAATTTCTAAAACACTTAGACCAACCTCCTTGACACCAACAACCATGGAATGTTCACTTACATCACCTTTCTTGCCCAACTTGACATTTCTACATGAATTGGGTTGGTGACGTGATTAGCTGATTACATACTCGTGCCTGTGAGTTGAGCACCTGGGTTTGATTACCTGGTAAAAGGAAATGTCTTTAAAAAGGCTTCATCCCCTTCAGAGGATTAAATAGCTTTTTATATTTTAATGGCAACATGTGCTTAATATATCAACGTTTCATATATTTAAGTGGAATAAATCCATTAAACATCAAAACAATCTGGCCCAAGCTAAAGTAGAGAAAACTATAAACGTGCAGAAGTTACCATAGTTTACTGATGACTGCTGAGCAAGACTTCAGATCAGCAGCGCCACAGAACCTCATTGTTGTTGGCAACAGTATTTTTTATATAGACACTGATGCAGCAGAAACATGAGTGGAGGAGCAATAGAGGACAAAGTGTGTGATCTGGGAGGTAAACAAAACCGAGCTGGTGGCGACTGCACTTGTGTTGAGCTGTCTGGCTTACCATGAGGTGTGGAGAAGAGGCTGAGTAGGATAATATGTTTGGGTTGGACCCTGTGCTCTTTCAGCACCCTCACCGCCTCAATCACGGTGTTCCCTGTACCTGCAGACACAGAACAAATAAGGTTTGCTTCACATTCCTGCTTATAATGACAAATTTGCTGACTCATCTCAAGAATATGTGACAAGTCGTAACAGATTCCCAAGACAAACTAGATAATTGCATTTTTCCCAATTCAAATATATCCAACTCATGCATTATGAGCATCTTAAAAGGAAAGGAAAGTGATTGTGTGCTGATTGATGTGCCCATGAGTCTGGACAATTGACAGGCTTTAATTTCACATCCAGTTAGCATGCATCAATGAAACCATATGTTCCATCATTCTGACATTATAAAATATACCTTGAGCCTAGCTTGGTCACTTTTTTTTTTTTAAAGCTGAGAACAGAAAAATGCTGCTTTGTGACACAGGGAATCCGGGGCTATTAAGATACTATTTTTGTTGGCACTCATTATGTTATTCAGCAGCCTGGTGGCTATCTCCCAGGCAATGTATAATTAGCCCCATGAGAACTATAATTATCAGAGCAGTGTGAATGGGCCGGCGTGATGTGGAAATGCAGACTTGGTGGTGAAGGTCAACTCAAGGGAGATTTTCCAAAATGAATAAATACAAAAAACTTTTTTTCTTTTTACACTTGCACAGAATTGAACATCTCTTGACATTTACGTGCTACTGAAGGTGACAAACTGGAGTCACCAGCAAGAAAAAACGAGCTCAGCCATCTTGTTACTTACTGAGAATGGGGTACATGAGCAGCACTTTTCTTCTATACACATCTGGGGGGAACTTGGCATAGTAGACCTTGGCTTTCTGTGTCTCTTCGTCACTCTGTATGAGGATCTTGCCAATGCGGATAGAGCGGCAGCAATCACGGAGACCCTGCTCCATGGCCTCACCTGTGAGAAAGCACGTGAAATGCAACTGTGGTTGAAAGGTTGAAATATATTTGTTGCTTAGGGTTAGTTTTGTCTTCATCAGCGGGGATTTCCAGCAGACCTGCACCTACATGTGTGTTGCGTCTCATTTCTCCAGTAAGACACGCTCACGCCATATCGGTTTGTTTGAAATTACAAGAATAATTATCAGCAGCGCTAATCATAAAAATACATTCCGGATTTTCCTAAACCCAAAGTCACCTAAAAATATTAAAGAAATATAAAGACATGGCTGGTGCCATTTAAAAAACAAGCAAACAAACAATGCTATATATAAATGCAGAATTGCCCGCTTTCCTCCACAACCACATAGAAAAGTTCACACACTGGTCACACTGTAAAGCATTCAGTCTTCATTACATTACAGCGCTCTACCATGACATGCTCAAAGTCAACCCACGAGGATGTCAAGACATGACTGTGGTATGGAAAACAATAGAACCGGTGTTTTGACTTAGCTGATGTGTTACCTTTAAGGTACAGTGTTTGAGTTTTATACTTCCTGTGTTTTATTCTAGCATGACTGTCAAAAAGGCAAAACAGGCTTTGCAGACAGCTATGGTAACAGTCTCATTAAACCAAAAGGATAGATAACAAGTGTCACTTCTGGTTGTGTGGTCTGCTGACAGCGAAGCCTTCAGAGACTGTGCTCTCTACAAAACTAAAGACAAATAGCTGTCTCAAATGCCTAACATAACGTTTACACAACGTAGTATTCAAACAAGAGAGTAGTTAGTCTATGATCCAGCGCAAACGATAACCGAGCAAGAGCAAAACAGATGCACAGTATGAGTACACGGTTTCATGGAAGACTTATGTGTACCTAGGAAAGACACAAATTTGTTTTGATAGGTGTGCTAGAGAAGGTTTAACTTACCACTCCTCATAATGCTGACTCCACAGTTGCCTCTTTCAAACTTGACACCCTCATACTTGTACCCTGAGGGAAAAAATGAAGCAGAAACAGTCACAAAATGTAGCTGTTCAGAAAAAGCCCACACAGTCATATAATGCTGGGAGTTAAAACACTCAAACACTGGAGCCCACTGGTCAGAATTCAGAACTCTGTTTTTGTCTAACCTAGTCTTTACACCTGAATAACGACTTTGTTATTACAGAGAGATCCTCCTCACCTGTCGGTGTGGTCACTGTGCACTCAGAGTAGGGGAGCTGGTTCAAGCCCTCTTCAACTACAAGCCTGATCTGGTTTTTTACAACACAAACAGACTTTATTTATAAAATCTTCACACTCTTACAGCATACTGTATTAAAGTCATGATCTTACCAGTCGGTCTGCACAAAAAACAAAATCTCCTCTGCTGGTTGTCCTGAAAATGTAAATATGAGTTTGATTAGATCATTTTAGATCAGGGGTTGGCAAACTTTTACTATGAAAAGGGTCATTTTCAAGCAATTCTTAACCTGTAAAGAACATCTGATATTTGCAATGCCTATTTATTTAAGCCATTTGTTATACAGTCATGTGAAAAAGTAAGTTTCCCCATGACAATATGTACTTCTTTGAAAACTTAAAGGATACCCCATGATTCAATAGTTTATTATTTAGCAGTAATTGTTTTCTGTATGGCGTTTTAAGTCTCTCACATCATTGTGGAGGAATTGTCGCTCACTTGTGGCGCACTTACAGTGCTAATTGTTCATTGAGGTTTGCAGGCATTCATATATGCACAATATTTTTAAGGTCCTGCCACAGAATTTAATTAAGGCTGAGGTCTGGACTTTGACTGGACTGCTGCAACATCTTTATTCTTCTCTTTTTCAGTCATTCTGTTGGAGATCATTGTCCTGTTGTGTGACATCAAGCTTTAGCCCATGGCCTGACATTTCACTGTAAAATACTTTGGCATATGGTCGACTAAGTGACTGCAATATGCTTAGGTATATAGCTGCAAAATAAGCTTAAATCATCACCCCTTCTCCACCATGCTTTACAGCTGGTATGAGGTATTTGTGCTGATGTGCTGTGTTTTGTTTTTCGGAAATGTGAACCCTGGCCCAACATTTTGTGGTTTGTTCAGATCAACTTTGAAACAACCCCCTCTGCTAGGTTATTTTTAAAGAGAAGATGTATTCTCCTGGCAACCCTTCCAAGCAAACCAGACTTGTTCAGTCTTTTTCTGATTGTACTGTCATGAGTTTTATCATACTAACTGAGGCCTGTAGAGTCTGAGATGCAGCTCTTGGGAGTTTTTACAGATTATCTGAGCATTGCATGGTTGTTAACACACACCTGAATGCTCCAGACCAGCAAATTGCCAAAATGTCTGCTTTTACAAAGATCCTGACAGTTGATGATGATCAGACTATCAGCACTGCATAGTCCTGTGGAAACTCTTTTTTACATGACTGTATGCATGTCATTTTTTAATTCTTATCATGTGTTAATGAAGAAGGCACCAACTATTATTTGGATGTTTGCCCATCAAAATACCAATAACAGTAAAAATGCAAATCTTTTACTACATGTGACTACTTTAAAGTGGGCTATTCATAATTAGTATTTTAACTTTTCGTTTTCATTACAATAATATCATTTTTGTTGCATTTATAGTTCCTAATGATCTATTTTTTAAGATACATGCGTCTCTGAGCTGGTTGATACTCAGCACTGCTCTGATTCAAATAATCTTATTACTGCTTCAATTTCATCTCTTTTTGTGTGAACAGACGACAACTATTCCTGTTTGTATCAGGTAAAGTAATACAAGGTTATAACTACACAAGACATCTTAACAACTGTAAGATATGTTGGTTCTTTTGATACAATAAATTATTCTCTCCTTGAAAGGCTTAAAAAATGTTGTAGCTGAACCTGTTATGATAGTTACTATGACGTTTCCTTGAAGAAGCATCACTTGTTTTAGTCACAGGTAGAGCAGGGCGATATGGCCAAAAATATTTATCACGATATATATTTGAAAATTTGCGATAACGATATAACTGACGATATAATTGATGCGAGACAAAATACAACTCCACAACATTACTAGCGCAAAAAGACAACCTTCCATTTATTTTCACTTAAACAAGAAGCTGGTTTTTATGTACATTAAAGCTTTATAAAAATGTAACAGTGCAAATGCAAATTCCTTGCTGAAAGTTTAACCAAAAGGCATTTCCAGTAGAAATGGGCTGACATATCCTGAGCATAACCATGTATAATATCCACTGACGTTAAAAAGAGGTGCTTTGCAACATTAAACTGCAGTGTGCAGTACGTATTTTTCGGACCATAAGGTGCACGGGATTATAAGGCACATTAAGCGAAACAAAGCAGTCAGATAAATCAAACTTTATTAAACTCATTCTTCTTGCTTCCTCCACTTCTGTACCATTGATTCATTAATGCTGTATTCTATCACAGCTGCTCTGTTCCCATGTTGTTGCAGTATATTAATGACTAACCTCGTATTGTGGATGGATTATCTCAGTTGTTCTTCTGACTGAAGTTTGGTCCGTTTACAGCATCCTGCCATGCGATTGCATTTGTCTCTAACTATCAGAAACCTTAACGTTAACTTTTTTAAGTGGAAAAGTGTTAGTGTTTGTCCTCCAGCTTCACTGTTTATATTATGCTAACATAGCTGTGTTGCTAGCGATCACGTAGCACATCATTAAATACCAGCTAGCCCAACTTCAGTAACCCTATAAACGTCACTGCTGTTTAGTTTCCTGTCTTCATTTATGTTGGAAGTGATAGCAGAGCTGTATGTTTGATTTTTTTCAGAAATCTCTCAGTCTCTCAGTCAGAACATGCTAGCGAAACTAGCGAGCTAGCTTCCTGCTAACTTCTAACTCCGTTAAATGTAATAAATTTTGTTTTCATGGATGCCTGGAAGTTAAACTTCATAGTTACACCTGGTAAAGCAGCAATGCTGATCGTTTTATTAAAGATGAAAGAATTTAGACAGTTTTTAACTCTCAGTGATGCTGCAGTGTTCGTTTGACCTGAAGGTTATGGAGTTTAGGACCCAGATTACTCCCAGATTTAAGAGCATCTTAGTCCGACAATAACGACGGCCGCTTGCATGTTCTGCAAAAAAATGTGCTTTGTCGTGTATCTGACGGACAAACACCAAACCAGTTCCACATCACTGAAGTTGCACCATTTTTACAAACCAATTCTGGTTCATTTGTTTCACTCAACAATCGGCCATGTGCGTATGAAAACAAAGCCACTGCGCATGCGCGTTTTACTCATATTCTATCGCGATATTTCATTTTCCTATCGTTGCCTAACATTATACTGGTATTACCGTGAACGGTATAATATGGCCCAGCCCTAGTCACAGGCATGGACAATATTGCACATACTGTAGTTTCTTTCACCATGTTGAGTCATCATTGAAGCTATATGGGTCATTTCATATCAACTGACTAAATCTGGAAAAAAATCCCAGCCTGAAAAATTCCCAGGGTGATCATGAACTCAAATTTGCTACATAAAGTGAAGGTCGGAGATATTTGGCCAAAAAAATATGATTTACATAATTTAAGTAGCTCTGTAGATATAGCTGGTTGAAAATGCCCCCAACTTAGATAGATAGATAGATAGATATTTTGTGACTATCTATCTATCTATCTATCTATATATATATATATATATATATATACATACACACACATTTAAAAAATAAAAAATATTTATATGAAAAAATATCTATTTTATGAGTAAACTTATAACAATATAGAGGTAAAATGTTGCAGTTTCTTTAATAAGAAGCGTGCCCCCCCCTTCTAACATTTGAAAGGAAATTGGAGATGGTCAGGCTGAAAGCATTTCTCTGTGCGCCCCAGGGTGGCTGTGGCTACAATGTAGCTGCCATCACCAGTGTGTGAATGTGTGGATGACTGGATATGTAAAGCGCTTTTGGGTCCTTAGGGACTAGTAAAGCGCTGTATAAATACAGGCCATTTACCATTTGGTCATTTGACATATGTTTAAAGAGTGAGTTATTTAAACCTCACGCTTTGTTTTTCTAATATTACATCAAGATCTGAGATGTGCTATACGTTTGCCTGACCTATCTAATATCACTGCAAACTCTTTGACTTCCCCTGGAAATTTACATTCCATAAAATTTTTGGTAAGCTGCCTTTTTTGGCATACCTTCCTGGTTTTCTATTATAGTTCCAGTTCAGTGAAATGAAGAACAGCTACGTTTTTCCATTTACTAATTATAGTTTTCTACAGAGACCATAAACACAAGTCTATATTTTATATAAGGCTCGTTACTTGCTTTTGTACCACAACCACTATGCATATGGCCTGTGTGTCAGTAAACAAGAGCGGGGGACTCACTTGTCTCTGATTATTGTCTGTAATTCACGGATCTGGTCATTCAGAGGAAGCAGCTTAAGCTGGGGTCCCAGGTTGTCCTGGCTGTCAGGCTGTGTTGTGGCATCACTTGGTTCGGAGTTGGATACTACTGCAGGCACGCTGCTGTTACTGTTTGCAAACCGAACTTGCTTCATTGGGTGCTCCTGGCCACTGCTCACATTGTTCAGCTGCTGATTGTGGCATGGCATCCTGAGTAAAAGCAAGAGATATCTATGCTAAAGTCAGCTAGCTTCTAACGGTACTAACGGTGTGTCACAAGGAACACAACGTGCTCTGCCGTTAGCTTCAACTCTTAAACTTCGAGTAGCTACTGCACAGACACCCGCGTTAGGACTTCACTCGCAGATGTACAGACACCGAAACAGGTCGTGTTAAAAACAATTCCTTGCCAAAACGCAGCGATTAGAAAACCTGCTTGCCTGCTAGCTTTGACACGACGTTAAAGAAGGCCGGATATGACGTACCCGGCGTGTTGCCTAACTGCCCTCCTTCCTCATACAACATGGCGCTGATGTTGGCACCGCTGAAATGCGGCATTCACTTTCAAAAACGAAAACTAGCGCTTCTCATTCGGCAGACGAGCTCGTATCATGTATGGAATAAAAGTCGTAATGAGCCGGGGGCTGGCCATGCACGCCAAAGCACATATCCGGTGAGTGAGGACGGGGCTGGTCAGAGAGGACACGGTGCTTTTAGCCACCAGGCAAGGGCAGAGAAAAAGTCTTTCTAAGTAACTTTCAGGAATGATACCTAGATAGATGATTTGTTTTCTGGTTTGTTAGAGAAACAGGCGGTTGTCATCTGTTAAAAGAGCCGTTTGGGTTTGCTTTAAGTAGCTGGCTAAGTAGCTAACCCTGCATTAACTTAACGACTTAGGTTACTCATGTTATGTCATAACGTCGTTATTAGTTTTGAATGTATGTCAGCTGAACGGAAATCACGTCAAAGTCAAACAGGCTTCTTAAAAATACAGTTCAATATGTGTGTGTGTGCGCGTGCAAAGTCTGACGCCTGTCAAAGGTCCCAGTCACGTGTTATCGGTCTTTACTGAAAACTTAGATAAGACCGTCCCACCCTGTCAAACCTAGGGTAACTGTCATGTCACGTAAACGCGCTGTCATAAATTATTTGGCACATTTACTGTTTTTAGAAGTTATTCATTCTTAGCTCCAACTCTTCCAAGTTGTCACATTCCCATTTAATGTGTCTGACACTAGAACGGTTCACTCTCACCTCATGTTAAGTATGCCGTTCATCTGTCATCTTCACATGGCAGGTCAAAACAGATAAGAGGGATGTTTACAGTCGTGCTGTGTCTTATAGGAAATGAAAGTATCAAACATGTTAACCTATTTCACTCATAGTCACTGGAGTCTTATTACAGGGTAGGTTTACGCTCAGTTTGATCTTAAATGAACCATACAGATGCTGTGTTTTTAAGCACTCAGGTCCTGCTTGATCCATTACTGTGCTTCAGTGTGGTATATCCTGTTCTCGGTGTTTCAAAACGTTTACCAAACCTTTATTTAAAACCAGTTTAGGCAACTTCTCTTCTGTTTGTTTGGTTTGCATAACCTTTGAACTCCGACTATGAATGCTTAAAAAATTTGCTGAAATCACACAATGAATTAAATATTTAGTACTTATTTGTTTAAATGATGTGAGCGTAGTGGTTTACCCATTTGCCTAAAGAGGTAAAAAATCCTCCATTTGATTCTGGGAGGAATCGAATATAGAAGGGAAGTGCATCCGGAGTAAAAACTGTGACAAATCAAACATGCACAGCTGCTCTTTGTTTTACATGATGTGAATTTTGGGTTATTAAATTTTACTTGCTTTTATTTACTGCTTTACACTTTCTCTCTGTGTGGTAAACATGATTATTGAAACATTTAGGAACATTGGTAAAATCAGTGCTCTTGTGTGTTTCAGTCAAGTTCACCTCCACACCTACGAACGGCAACATGGAGCACCAACAGGAGCGAAAAAAGTCGTCAGATTTTGGAAGCTGCAAAAGTAAGTGTGTATTAAGAAATAATCACATATTGGCGTCCTGTTATTCAAATTAATTAATATAGGGTAACAGTGAATTCCCCTTCCACAGCACTTACAGGTGACAGACAAACGGACATGTTGGCACGGAAATGCAGGCGGGGGACTAAGCGCAGACCCAAAAAATGTGGTGAGTACGGTACCGTGTTTTAATGATTACTTAGTGAAACTTTTCATGCTTGGATGACATGAAACCTTTAATTTTTTTTGTTTGAAAATGCTGACCATTGTTATTCTTAAGATGACAAAACTAAACAGTGTCATATCTGTGAATCAGTTTGGTGTTACGCAGCCTTAAAGCTGATTTAAACTGCTGCATTGAATCTACACTGTAGTTACATCATAATTGCAAATCCCTCTGAAACCTTATGCCGTAATCTAATGTACACCTACCTGGAAATGTAACCGCATGTTGCGTTGACACAGACTGTCTTATTGCTGGTCAAATGAGTTTTCTCTGTCAAATTGGGTTAGGGGGCTGAACTCTTAAACTCTTAATGGCTTCATTGCCTAATGGGCGAAACGCTAAAATAAGACTCCTGAGAATTTCACATATGTTATGTGACTTGAATAAAAGAGACATTCGTTTTACAAGAACTTGGGTTAGGTATTAATATTAACTCCACATTGAAGAGTTTAACTGAAAGCTGAGTTACATTTAATATTTCCAGATAAAACGAGTAACTGTAACGAAGTTGGGCCTTACAGAAACTTCAGTAGTGCATTAAACTGTTCATTTTAATCCTCCCTCAGCAGTGTCACACATTGCTGATTGTATTTGATTAAAAGCAGGTGCTGGGCGCACTTTCACTGTAATTTGTTAGGAGGTGCTGCCATACAGCAGCGTCGTAACATGGTGCCACCATATTGAGTGGATTAGAGGAATTACTGCATATTCTCCGGCCTGTGGAGAGTCCCTGTGGCAGATGTGTGTTGGAGCCAGCATAGCTGGCTCCAACACACCAGTGGGCTCTCGGCCTCAGCTGGGATGACAGCCCAGGTATCTCGTGGGACTTGTAGTGTCAGACTGGATCCCCAAGTCCACCTGGAGACTCTGCTGTCATCGTGGCTGCCATATCTCCTTGGGGACTCCTGTTGACATTTGATGTTCTACGTGCGTGCCCAGAGAGCCATCTTTAGGTTACTGGGATTGTCAACACTGAATGCTAAATGTATGGTGTTTGCCAGTATTGCCCAGTGAGGCACATTAGACTGTTAACATAGCAGTTATCCCACATATTTTACAAGGTGTTCTATTGAATAAATAAAGTTTGCTGCTGTGTCTTTTACACAGCTGAAGGAGGTGAATTCAGCTCAAATCCTGTCTGCGATGCTGTCTTACGTGTGGCCGAAGGATAGACCCGACCTGCGAGCCCGTGTTGCACTCTCTCTGGGCCTGCTCGCTGGATCCAAGGTAAGCTTAATTTCTCTTTTATTTATTTTTATACATATCATATAAAGAGAATTTAATTAGTTTGACTGGTGATTAGCCACATTACTTGGACTTACCTAACAACAACTGATATTTTTATCACATTACTTCTGCTTTATGCTTTGTGGATTTGTTCCACCCTGAAGAAGAAGGTTAGCTAACAGCTAATGCCCTCCCTTGTGACATTAGGAGCTAGAGCTGGGCGATATATCGAGTTTTAAAAAAATATCGATATATTTTTATACGAGATATAAGATGTGACAATATCTTTTATATCGATATAGTCTATGTTACGTTAAAGCTATACTTGTGGAGCCGCAAGTTTGCCTCTCTTTCGTCCACTTTTGTCTTTACGCAACGTTACTCGGCCTCGCCCCTCCTTCACTGAATACAACTCCCCCTCCTCCCCCATCGCTTCACCTGCAGGAAGCGACAAGACGGACACGGCAAATCTCCGTTAATGAGTTACTGCGCATCGACCCGTGCGTGGGGCTGGACGCCGTCAACGTGTTAGCTAGCTAACCACGCTAACGAGCTAACCACGCTAACGCCATGCAGCCCAGAGGCGCTGCACAGCCTAAAATCCTTTCATTTTCTCAAAAGTTGACAGCGCGCCTTATGTATGAATTCTGGTTGTGCTTGATGGCCGCGAACCGATTTTATGTGGTACACAGCGCTCAGCAATCTGTCAAAAAATGTTTTAGTACGACTTTGGTAAGCTACGGAGCTGCACCGCTTGATGGACTGTCAGAGCATTACGGCTACCGAGGAGCCTCGCGGAGTGATACGTACTGTGCTTCAACGTAATATTACCCTACTGTGTATAAGGACCATAAATGGCACCTGTTAAGAGACGTGGTTACGAAGAGGATTTCAAACTCAATGCTGTCAGTCACAGAGTAGAAGTTGGGAACAGAGCAGCTGTGAAATCTGTCTTTATTATTGTGCTCAGCGTCTTTTAGTTTACATTTTGACTGCACAATTGTGAGCTTTTTGTTATGCACAAAAACAACATTGTTTTCTTTTATTTATGGAGCATTATTATTTAATAAATGCTCATAATTTATTTTTGAGTAAATTTTATGTACATCTATGCTCTATGTTAATAAAAGTGCCTGTGTGACATCTGGGACACAGCTTTGACTAAGAACTCTCTTTTTGTTCTTACTTTATGGCTTTAAAAAAAAAAAAAAAATCGAGATATATATCTTATATCGCCATCTAGGTAAAAAATATCGAGATATGAATTTTGGGTCATATCGCCCAGCCCTATTAGGAGCCAGATATTCTTAGATGAAAGCAAGATACTTTGACAAAATAAATTCAGCTGATTGTAGACAGAGTTGTTAACTAGCACAAAACCCCTGCAGTCTTCACTCATCATATATTCCCACAGCTTCAGAGTCATTCTTGCATGTTGCTGCTCATTTTAATTTGTTACTGTTTTCAAAAGAGATGCATTTTAGAGAATTGGTAATTGGAAATGAGGATTATTAATTTCTCCCCTGGTAGATGTTTTAGGCAAGGACATCATCAGTATGTTAAGAAACAATTCGGTAAATCATGTACGTGGCTTTTCACAGTGAAACACAGTGACGAAGAGAGGTTATAATCCAAGGTTACCACTGGCTTCAGTTAAATCCACCATTATTAGTTATAACAGTCATCATAAAAATGTGTATTATATTTTACCAAAAAAAAAAAGATTAATCGAATTTGCAAATAATTTCAGCTCTGTTTAATTAAAAATGCTAAAGACAAGAAATCAGTTTTAAAAAGTGAGAAATTGTGTTTGTTTTGTTATGCATGCATGTGTCTTTTTTCAATATAATGTATAAAAACATGGGCAAAAACTTGAATGAATGCTAAAAATAATTCACACAAATACTAATTTGGCTTTTTGACAGCAGTTCAAGCAAGAAGTTTAAAAAAAAATTTTTTTTCTCAATATATAAAATCCAAAATATTTGATATTAAAATATTAACAGAACCTGGGGAAATCTGTGTGCAAAACCAGTGTTGAAAAGCCCTTTGTTTTTAAACCAATGTTATTGGTGTTACAGCAATGCTTGAACATTCTGATTGGCCTGGAGCGTTATGGCATCAGGTTAAGAGGGGTTACCAGTTACACTGTAGATTTCCTGCTGATTTCAGGCTTAAGAGAGGGCACAAGGGTAAACGTGCCATATCCACACTTTCTTTTTGAAAAGTTATGCTGTCATTAAACTAAAAAACGTTCACAGATTTCCAGAAAAATTGAATTTTTGAAATTCAGTACGTGCAAAAATGTAAGATCTGTGAAGCAAGTGTCATGAAAAAATGCCAGTGTCAAGCCAAGTCATTTGAATAGGTCTAACAAACTCTGTGTTAGGAAATGCTTGGTTTTATTATTTGCCACCAGCTTTTTTTTTTTGGCACTGTTGTTGTAGGATGAGACTGAAGTGAAAAGCCTGATAATGTGGATGTGAAGTGCTCTGAAGCCCAACAGATGAAATTGGGGTGTTCAGTATTGCATTCAGGACCTGCTTCATTCATTTTTAATGAAAACAAACCCCAACAAATAAACATTTACAACATGTAATTCTTGCAAGGGTGGCGTCAATTAGTCATTAATTATACCAGCATGTCATTACTTTGCAGAAAGTTGACCTGTAGCTTCACTTTTGTATACAGTGATTTTGCACATCCATTCATTTGCTTAACTGCTTATCCAGTTCAGGGTCAAGGGGTCGAGCCTATACAGCCTATCGCAGATGTCGTGCGACAAGGGGCAGGGTACACACTGAACAGGTCCTCAGTTTATTGCAGGAAATTATGTTTTTTTGTGTAAATTTGATGTATCGTCACTGTTTATATATCTTATTGCTTTTGGTTTTCTGTCATCCAGGAAGCAATTCAATTAATGAGTGTTAGGATTTCAAAAAAATTGTATCATTTTTGGCACACAAACAGCTGTACTGGTAGTTTTTTAGGATGAAGTTTTGCTTTGATCAGCTTGTTTTCTTAACTTTTTGAGAATTTACTACAGTGATGCTGTGTTACGAGATACAAGTGACTCTGTAGTTGTGTACTAAAAGCTACTTTCAGCTACTCACAAGGGGTCGCCACAGCAGGTAGCGCTACTGAAACACAAATTAAGCATATTAAAACGCTAATCTTTTTGACATATATATATTTATTTATTTTAAGAAAAAAAAATGTTCTTGCTTAATCAATTAACCTCTCAGCTCTGACCACCCTGTGTTTAAACATCATGAGTACTCACGATGGGTGATCACCTTTTGGTAAAGATCCCATGTGAAACTAAAACAGTCATGCATTTAAAACAGCGTCTTATGAAATAATTAATGGCATGCACCAATCATCGCGTGATGCATTCCCTCTTCATTTGTTGATGGTCTCTAATTTACACCCTGGAAAACAATCAGAAATTCACAGCTCCTCAATAACCGTGTCCTGCTGCCACTCAGCATGGCTCCCTCTAGTGTGTGCTAAAGAGGAGAGAGCTCATACATGCAATCCAATCTTCTCCTCCCTTTTTCCTGCTTGGCTGGAGTTAACCTTGATTTCTGCAGTATGTCTGTTTGAACTAAAAGCACCAGCAGTGTGGATGCAATTTTTAAATCAGCAGAATAATTATGCGGTTAAAGTGCATCACACCTCTGCAAGGGACATTATCGGTGACATTTTCATTTCAAATAAATGATTATATACTAGCTCTTGTTTTTGTTGCCCTCAAAGAAAGCCTTCTCTTTCTGCATGCCTTGCTATAAGCTTAAGCTAATTCTTTGTAGCCCGAAGCCTTTCTCCGCTACTTGACACAGCATCTCTATTATGGGATGACATACTGCGAGGTACAGATTGACATAGTGTCAATTTAATCTCCAGCACTGCTCGTTAATGGATTTGAAGAGCGCATCCAACCTTATCATGTATTAGTGGTAAAATTGAGGACATGTTTTGGCCCTGTGATAATAGGCTCAGGCTATTTTTGTGTCATGTTCTGTTGTCTTGGTAGCAAAGTGGCAGATATTGTTTTTCCTTGAGGGACTCAGAGGACTTCTATTGTCTGAGCATAATACCTAAGAGTATTAAGCAGGAACCCTTGAGATGTAGTTTTTGCACTTTAAATGGGCCATTATTAGGTGTCCTTCATACATCAGAGGTGGCACAGGTTTATTTCACATATGCTGGTCATATTTTATTAAATTTATACCCCACAGAATTCGATGGGGTAAAGGAACATAAAGTAACCCCCGTGTTAGAGGTTGAGATGTTCAAATGAAATGGTTTTTAAAAATGAAAATGCTTTGCTCTGTGATGCCGTGTTTTCTGTCTGTCCTAATGCGCAGCGGACCGCCCAGCCTGAGTCACACAGCTGTCCCTGTGCTTTTAATTAGCCCTAATAACCATTTCAATTCCATTAGCAGGAAGCACCAGCCTCCTCTCCAGCACCAGCACAGCCAGTCACAATGAAAACATATGCATGCATGCACACTACCCAGCATACCATACCATGCATACACATAACTGAATGCACCTGAATGGTAATCTTGGTTTTTACTTTGTAACAGTGGAGTTTTACTTTCTAGACCTGTGAGGTTTGCACACACAGAGACACCACAGAAAGCCAGAAAAAGACGACTCTGGACACATATGTCAGTTTAATAGGCTATTTGAAACTGTTTCCTCCTCTGAGTGTTTTGTCCCTCTCTCTCTCCCTTCCCAGATCACCAATGTGATGGTGCCCTTCATGTTTAAGTATGCAGTGGACGAGCTTAACCAGATGTCGGGACACATGCTGAACCTAAATGACGCGCCAAGCACTGTGGCTACCATGGCAACGGCCGTGCTGATTGGCTGTAAGTCCCAGACTTGTATTGCACTGGCAGGTGCCGCGCTCATCAGATGGGACTGTGGGACTGCCTATTATCTACAGGCTGACCTTTCTCATCACATTCATATCAATGCCACGGCACAACCTCTGCTACTCGCTCACATTATTTACATTATGAGCTTCGTTCTGTGTCTGAGTTCCTTTTAATCCTCACGAGAGGGTCGTGAGGATTAAAAGGACTCCACACTGTATATAAATGCCACTTGTTTTGCACATATTCAACTCTGTATATTTTATATATTTTATTATTATTATTATTATTATTATTATTATTATTATTTTATTTTATTTTTTTACTATTTAATTTGTAAAAATGTGTATACACACACACACACACACACACACACACACACACACACACACGTAGGAAAATATTTAGTATACACATCCAGAAATGCATACACTATTATATATTGTACATATATTTATTAGTTTCAGGTTGGCCATTCTTGTATTTTGCTCGTTTGTGTTGTTGTGTTTGCACATCTCTGTTGCTTGTGGGGCTCGCACACAAGAATTTCACTCGCATGTGCTGTGCCAGTGTGCCTGCACATGTGATGTGACAATAAAAAGTGATTTGATTTTGATTTGATTTGAGTGCTGAGGACGATCATGTATGATACCTGTGAGCTCTCAAGGCAAACAGAGGTGAATAGATTTATAAAGCAGTGGAGAAGAAATTGCAATGTCCTTTGAAAGTGGTTAGGTAGTTATTTTTTTCGTGCTGTGGCGAGGCCAGGGTTGCTTCTTTCACTTCTTTTTTTGGGGTCACCTTTTTCTTCTCTTTGTCTAAATGCTTCTGTGAGTACAAGAAAAAAGTCAGGAGTGAGATGTGAATGTGACGTGCCTTCCTGATTAGCGTAGGATTTCTGGGAACTGCTGCTGGAAAGCAGTATAAAATGAATAAACATGACAATACTAACAACCACTGTAAGTCACTGTGGCCTTCACTAAGATCAGCTTGTAAGCTCTGTATGCTAGCCCTGTAGCCACTTGTTCTAATAAGCCCACTTAGGTCTTATACACTAATACTACAGTTGAAGCACATGACGGGGGCTCAAGATGAGATGAATTGGGGTGACAAAGAAAAATGAATGAGGAAAGAAAATGAGGATGCTGTTACAAAAGGGAGATTTCATTTTTTTAAGATTCTTCTTTGTGACACAGAGGACACAGTGCTTGTAGGTTGCAGTGTCTGGTGTAATTTGGCTGAAAAGGGTGCACCGTGCTCATCCTACCTTGTCAGATGTGGACACATTGTTCATTAGATGAGCATTTCTATTTAACGCCACATTACAGCCCCACGAAGAGCGGCAGACAGAGCGATTATTGCCCTGACTTTGGTCTCAGCAGATGTGCCATGTATTCACACAACTCAGTGAAATCACCACAGGAAGACCACATGTCATTCAAACACAGACTAATATCAATTTGTGACAGTCATGCTAGCCATCTGCTTGTAAAACAATTTATGAGCAGTGTGAGAGCTCAGATGAACTGACTTTTCTTTTTAGTATTTAATTGGAGTTGCTATCGGACTGAACAGCTCAGTTTTCTTGCTGTATATTAATGATCCTTTGAAAAAAAAATCTTATTATTGGATAATTTCTTTAACATAAAGACATGCTTGCTTCCACTTCTCTCCTTCACTGAAAGTCTAGACGCTGCATTCAAATTAAGCCTGTTTATTGACAACTTGATCACACCTTAACATTTCATTCTTATAAAACCTTGTCTCTGTTGCTCTGTTCTGTCGGTATACACGCTCAATGCCTTGCTGAACACTCGGATACCCTCCCTCCCTTCAGTCTGCAGTGAGCTGGCCCGCTATAGTAGTGAGGCTTCAGACAGCATTCTGCTTTGTAATTACAGAGGGGAGACTGCTGCTGTAGCATTGCAGGGCTTGCAGACCAGAGATGATGCGAAAGACTTGTCTTGCCACCTCATACGATCCGTCTCCTCAGAGTAGTCAATGAGCCTAAAACCTGTCTAGTCTTAAGTGCCTCAATGTGCTGCGTTCTGTTTAATAGGACAAGACAAGTGTGGGTCATATTCTTGTTTTGCTGCCTTTTAACAGTCTCCCGTGCTCAGGATGGCAATAGTTTCTCACTTTCTGCAGTTTAAACCTCCCTGCTTTTCACAGCAGGTGTCCTAAACTCTCCATCTCCTCCGCTATCCCAGATGGTGCCTCACGGGCTTGTGCAGCCTTCTTCAACGAGCTGAGGAACACCGTGTTCGGCAAGGTGGCCCAGAGCTCCATCCGACGCATAGCAAAGAACGTCTTCCTGCACTTGCACAATCTGGATCTGGGTTTCCATCTCAGCCGACAGACAGGGGCGCTGTCCAAGGCCATCGACCGCGGCACGCGGGGGATCTCTTTTGTCTTGAGCGCACTCGTCTTCAATCTCGGTCCCACGGTCTTTGAGATGGCCCTCGTCAGTGCCATTTTGGTGAGTTATAGGTGTAAATGAAGACACAAACTACCACACAGTGTGCTTATGCATTCTTTTTCAGCTTTTACTTCTTATTGGTGTTGCTGTTTCAGTGATTGATGTTAACATCACCTTGCCACTCCTCATAGCCGATTTCCCGGAAATTAATTTCACAGATACTATCTCATTTACATTTTAAATGGAATATGAATCCCTGTGAACTTTTGGTGGGCCCATTAGTGCTAATGATGAAACCTAAAGCTTTCTTGCATCTTAATGTCCTCCTGTGGAGTGTGCCCTAAACAGATGCCCCTTCTTCCACTGAAAGATGGGCTCATCTTTTAGTTCGTGCTATTACTCCACTGTGGATGATCAGATTGCCTGTAACAAGTGCAGACTCCACTGGCCAAATAGCTAAAGCGTCATCATGAGTACTTCTTGTCTTTTCCTATTCATTTGTAACCATTGCTTTCACAGTGGAATGATCAAAAACAATACCCTCTGAAAGTACCGTGTGACGCTAATAGATTGGTCTGATGTGGTCTCTTGACTTTTATCACAGTGCTGTTGAATTACAGCATGTAAAAGATGCTTCTTCCTGCCTGTGCTTTTCTCCTCTGCAGTATTACAAGTGTGGCGGACAGTTTGCAGCAGTGGCCTTGGGTACCTTATCAGCGTATACCATTTTCACAATTCTCGTCACACAGTGGAGGTAGGATTGATGTTTTTTCTGCTTTTTTTCTGTGTCTGCCTGTTGTTCAGATTTGTAATCGCTTCAAAGAGATTCGGTTAACATTTCTGTGGCTCTCTGCATTGTAAAAATGCTCACTTTGAAATCCACAAATCAGCCACGATTAAAGCCATCGACAAATTACATAAGATTGATTACAATGCAGTGTTCTGCTGTAAGACCTTGGGTCCTAGCATCGATGTGGTTGTTTCTTAGAAAAGTCTCAACCACTTACAGAATGTTTTTGAAATTGGATGAATATGTTAAAAAATGTTTCTTGGTACCAGAAACTTTTTGATTTCCAATTACAACCAGTTTGTCAGACAATGTTTATCTATTTGCAAACAAAGTCTGCACAAATTCAGTTGGTTAAAAGGACTCTGACTACAAAGTGGTAATCAAAGACCAGAGCACACAACTGGAATATTTTGTGGCTACACTGAAAGCTATGAAATATTAGCTCTTTGCTCCAAGAGGCTAAGCCATCAAACGATAGTCGATGGTTTCCCAAATTGCCTAAATTTTGCCACCGGCCAAGTACAGCCTCCTTGTCAGCACCTCTGTCTGATAGTAACGGCCTCACATTGTCCACCCACGTTGGATAAACTGCTCATTAACTGCTAGAACATGACAAAGAGCCTCTTTTTAAAACTTCTCAGAGCCCAGTCTGTTCGAATGCTCATGAGATGTATTAAAACAAGCCTGATCCGTGGCAACACCAACCCATTACACATAAGGATTCGCCAGAATTTGCACCAAACTCCCGTTTTCTATCATTTTTGATAGGAAAAAAAAAAATCCAGTCACTGTTTTGATTTTCAGTTTGTCGATAATGAAATGCATGTAATAGCATTTCATTTTCAAAAGCAACTTCATCGTGGCAATAATGAGTAGACCAAATTTACAAGCTGTGCATTACTCACATTAAGGACTGGAATTACCAGTCACACTGAAGCTATTATTTCAAAGTAGGAAGATTTCTCCCAGGGAAGAGAGTCAGCAAGACTCTACTCTATTAAGAAAGAACTCCTGTGAACATTTAATTGATACTGTTGCATGTAAATTACTTAACCAAATAAATTTCAAATATTTACTTCAATGGAGCTCCAACTGCCAGTGTCACAGTCCGGAAAGGTCCATGACCCGGGTTTTTGTACTGATGCAAGTGACTGCCATGTTGTTCATGTGTCTGTGCACACAGGACTCGTTTCAGAATAGAAATGAACAAAGCAGACAACGAAGCAGGCAATGCAGCTATTGACTCGCTGCTCAACTACGAGACTGTTAAGGTGAGTTTTAAATGCCCCACACACACGCACCTGTACACACCTACCAAATCTGCTCCTTGAGCTGACTTTGACCAGGCACATCGATATTAACAAATGTGTATGTCACCATCTAAATATTTATATTATCTATTTGAGGTCTATAATACAGTGGCCCTGAGAGGCCAAACACCAGCAATAAGAAAAACGCTGCAAAAGCACTCAAACCTTGGCTTGGAGAATGGTTGTTATTATGTTAGACGAAATTTCAGGAAAATGATTTAAAGCATGCTTTTGTATATATGTATAAGGTCAGAATGTTTGTAAAACATGGATTAATTATTTCAGAATCATTTTTATCTGTCACAAAAACCTCAAATTATCCCAATTCATAGACTTGGAATTCTTTTGCATTTCTACTTGAATATATCAAAATATTTGATTACTTCTCTGTTGGTTATTCCATCAGCTATTTTCTTTTCAGCTCTAACACATTATAAAAGCATAATTTCCTGTGTTTTTACTTTTCTCATATTTCTTTGTCTTCATTTCTTCCTCTTAATTCTCTGCGGCACTCTTCTTCTCAGTATGAAATTGTCCACCATTTCTGTAAATGTCACTTCAGTAGCTACAAACAATGAGACATTTATCACCGGACACTCAGGACTATTTTCACGGTTTAGTCAATGGCCCAAATTGTGTCCCAATTATAGTTTTGGACTGAAAGGTATCTGCCACTGGGGGCTTTAAAAATATAATAGAAATGTCATCTGAAGACCTGGGTGGTTTATGAGTGAGAAAGAGTCTCACCTGCCTGATGTGATCAGTAAAGATTACTGTAAACTTTTCTCAAGGTCACATTACCTTAAAACTCTATCTCGTTCAGTTTTAAATCTCTTTTTAGGTAATCTTTTAGTACACAGCACAAACACAAACATAATCAGTGTCGCGTTTCATTGCTTCGTTGGCCGTTGCAGATATATTTTGGATACCATGTTATTTTCTTTGCCGTATTATTTTGCGTCCTGTTTTTCTTAACGTTTTGTTCTGTGTTATTTTGTGTCATCTGTGTCAATGCGGCCGGATTTAGCATCACTCTGAGCTGTGAGTGTGCATATGTAATTAGATCTCCGCCCACTCAGAAATCCGTTCCACTTTCACAAAGGGCTGGATGAGAACCTGAATACGGCTCCTTGCACTGCTTCGGTTTGTCCTCCATGCGCTACTTTCTAGTCTCGCTTATTTGGTGCATTTCCTTATATGCAAATCAGTGGCAGGTCTGTGTCCGCACAGCACCACTGCCGTTAGCTAGAGAAGCAAATCGCCCACTTAACCAGAGCAGAGAAACAATGATGCAAGCTAAACAAACAGCCGTGCAGCAACAATATTAGGTAATTGGCAGCAGAGTTGAGGAGGATTGTTATGATTATATTGTTGTTTTATGTGCCGAATTTAAGAGATGTGCAGGAGAGTGCTGGTGGCTGAGGCGCTTTCTTTTTTCCCCCCCTTTAAACGATAGCTGTATGTCTTAATCAGAATTAGTGCTGCTTGTGTGGTGTAACACTTAAAAGAGCTATGTGCACTCCGTTAGTAATCTAGGTGTCTGTGTAAGCTGCTACAGATGTAAACACAGAGGATGATGACAATGTCGGTGATGAAAAAGCTGCAGCAATTCTTGTTTAACTTGCACGGGATGTTTAGGCTTTTCTCTCTCTTTTTTTTCTTGTTCCAGTTGTCGAATAGTTGTAACATTTGTTGTGATTCTGCTATTACTGTTTTACTGCCAAATCTTCACCATGCAAAGATAAGGCAGCTGTATTGCTTTCCACATCCTTTAAAATCTAACGGGAGCAGATTAAGAGACAGAGACATGAAAAAGTGCTTTAGAGGCCAACTGAGACCCAGACTATGCCCAGAGCGGTCACAGAGAACAAATGCAGCCTCGAGGCAGGCTGCGCAAAAGTGTCTATCTGGCCGACACGGCTCTCCATGCTTCCTTAACCTTTAACCATTACCATATTTGAGTCTCTCCCTCTTTCACTCTCGACTTACTCTTTCATTCCTTTTGTGAATGTTCTCATTGTCTCCGTGGCCTGTGCTCTGTGTCTTAATACTTCTCATCTCTGCTGCAGTATTTCAATAATGAAAAGTACGAAGCTGAAAGGTATGATGGATTCCTGAAGATCTATGAGTCATCCTCTTTAAAAACCACGTCCACACTCGCCACGCTCAACTTTGGTCAGAGTGCCATCTTCAGCGTCGGCCTCACCGCCATCATGCTGCTCGCTAGCAAGGGCATTGCAGCAGGTGAGTGTGGAGCTTGGAAAGGTGATACGTAAATGTCTGTTGTGGGCTTCCGATTTCTTTTGAGCCATAAATTGAATTGGATCCATGTGTAAAGGTAAAAAAAAAACCCAAAAAACTTGCTAGACTGACTTGAGCTGAATATAACTCTTCATGCCAATGATTTGTGGTAAGAACACAATGGAAATAGGGTTTAGACATAAATAAGTTTAAACATCTCAAAACAAAATCAAATGGACCGATGAAACTGGAAAAGAAAAGTAAACTCTGCCTGAACTGCATAATAGAAACTAAATGAGAACAAAACACAGCAAGCATGAAAAAGTGGCATGAATAGGATATAAAATAGCTTTGATGCAGAAATTGAAATCACAGGGGGTGGAGATGGTTTGTCTACTTTCTCAGCTTGAAAGAAAGAGAAGGAGGAAAAAAAGGTTTGGCTGTTATTTATTTTTTTGGATCTTGCATCCAAAGACGCATACATGATACAGTAGAGCGAGAGCATGTGCATCGCTGTAAGCTGTTCTGTTGCTTTTCTATAGGTACGATGACGGTGGGAGACCTGGTCATGGTGAACGGGCTGCTCTTTCAGCTCTCCCTCCCTTTAAACTTCCTGGGTACAGTGTACAGAGAGACCAGACAGGCCCTTATAGACATGAACACTCTTTTCACTCTGCTCAACGTCGACACCAAGATAAAGGTAACTTATCGGCCTGTCACGCGCTTCTTCACATTTATTTTTTCTCCTCCTGACGGTAGAGAACGGAATAGGTGAATCAGAGCAGAATAAATGAATCTCCACAGAGTTGAATCTTAAAAATTGAAGATAAAGGCAAGTCCAAAATGTGATGAAGCCTGTTACCCATCCATTTTCTCCAGCAGATTTAAAAAAAAGAAGCGAGCGGTAAAAGATTTTAACAGCAGACTGAGTTTCTCTTATTGCTGCATGACTAACCTATGCACGTGTTGTAAAAAAAATGATAGGTTGCAGTCAAACATAGTAATTACGTGCTTCATGTGACTCAGGTGCTTCCTCGTCTATTGCCACTTGTAGTGCATGACATTGCTCGCTGCATTAATGCGATCAGTTTGGGGATATCATGGGAATTTCTTGTGGATCTATCGGCTGCTTACTTAGTGATTTATTCAGTGTTTTTTTAATTAGAGCATCCATAATTTAGTCTGAGTTTTGTAGTATATTAAAAGCTTTCTTTAAACCCCCTCCAAAAAAACTAGGCCTTGTTTGCCTTGTTTTTATAGTTAATTTCACTCCAGTGTTTCAGTTAATTTGTTGTGTTGCAATTATCTGTTGGACTATACAAATGATAAACTTGTTAACTTGCCTAATATTTGTGTTGTGTTCCAGCGCAATTATTGATTATGACTAGTGGTAGCAAAACAGACAGAAACAAAGGAGTGTCAGTGGGGAGAAATGAAAGGTCAAACTGCACTTAAGTGAATGGCTTTCTGTTAAAATTGCTACACTCATATAATTTTGGTCATTAGTGATTACTGAGTGCGCTTTCAAAGCACGGTATTGGTCTGTCTCATCCTGTGGTTACAGGAGAGGTTGAAGAAGCTGGCAGCCTCTTAAAGTAAATTTTTTGCCTTGTTAATGTTTTTTTTGTTGTTAACAAAAGCCACTTCTGCCTGCAGTGCAGCTTTCTCAGTGTCTCCTTTATTGTTCCCCTGCCAGCTGAGGGTGCAAATAACAATTCTATCAGTACTTCCTGAAAAATGACTAAAATAATGAAATAATTGTGGGATTAATCTACCACCAGTGCACAATTTCATCCTATAGAAATTAGGAACGTTTAGACAGATCCTGCTCTTTAAATTATAAAATGCCCAACATTTGTACAATTTCTAATCTGCAAACCTCATATTTATTTGATTTTCTTATTTCATGGGATGTTTCATTGTATGGATCGTTTTCCTTTCTTTGTTTTAGACAGCCTATGTTGCGTCAGAAGAGTGCACTTAAGTGCAAATGGGCACCTCCTTCCTAACAATACAAAGGCCATTCTCATCTGCAGCCTGTAATTACAGTCAGAGAAATGAATCTGTCCAGTTACTTTTCTCTCATCAGTAATATTCCTCTCCATTGTAATTCCCAGTGGAATGGCGCTGCCCAGCAGGCCATTACTGTCTGAGTATGTGGGGGTTTTGTTGGGGTCTTTTTTTGGTAACACACTGGCCAATTATGTAGATGTAAAAAAAATTTAAAAGTCTCCCTCTCTTGAAGCTGCAACACTAAATAAAAGACAAATTATTTTGGCTTTTTTCCCATGTCGCAGGGTGTGAAATTATCATCTGTTTATACTAATGGACTGAGAGTTATTTGTATTAATTGACTGAGGTGGATAGTGTGTGATTATGTTGCTATTAGGTGGTATAGACATTGAGCAGAACATGCTTTTACTCTGAAGCTAAGGACAGCGTTTTATTCACTGCTGACCTTGGCTGCATCGCCGCACTGTGACTGAGCTCAGTATGTACCGAAAGTTTTCACGCCTATTGATCCTTCAATCACTGTGAAGGGCAGCGTGTGAAGATTCATACGGCCTTTTTGAAACGACCTCTCAAATTTGCTGTGAATGTCTCGCTTTATGCAGTCCATGTAGGGTCCGTGCTCCAGCAGTATGCCTCTTTACAAGGTGTTGGAGTAATGTTGCATCATGTTAAGCCTTCTCTGCCAGTGGCTGTTCTGGATCCTTCCTTCTTTTTCCATTTTGCCTGTCTTAACCCTCTGATGGTGCGCTCTAGGAGAAGGATCTCGCCCCACCATTAACCATCACACCACAGGAGGCCACCATCCGCTTTGAGGATGTCTATTTTGAATACCTGGAGGGCCAGAAAGTCCTAAACGGAGTGTCCTTCGAAGTACCTGCTGGGAAGAAGGTGGCTATAGTTGGTGGCAGCGGGTCGGGGTAGGTAACCTTTCCGAGATCTGCGCTGTACGTTAAACCTTTAACCCAGCCCGTGTCATCTTATTTGCATGTCTTAGACAGTCTTATCACATATCATCAGTAGAGTGGGGGGTGTAGCTCCCCCAGCTCACAGACAGAAGGATGCTGACGATTGGTTCCATGTCTGGTTGCAGGAAGAGCACCATTGTGCGGCTTTTGTTCCGCTTCTACGAGCCCCAGCGGGGGAACATCTACATAGCGGGGCAGAATATCCGAGACGTCAGCCTTGACAGCCTGAGGAAGCTTTTGGGGGTTGTTCCTCAGGTATGAGAAAATCCATCACAGAAATAAACAGAAATGAAAAAGTGTTTTTATCAGCCACACAGAGATTTTTATTTATTTTATTTTGTGTTTTTGGCGGGGGTGGGGTGGTGGGGTCTGAACCTTCTCCTCCTCAGAAGAAGCACATGGACCTTTTGTCTCTAAGTGGTAAAGGTAGTAATATATTGTTAGTGATTAAGCACAACAAGGGGGCAGCAAAGAACAATGTAACATTAACCATTAACAATAGCATTCAGAAATGAGCTGAATTCAGTTTGGTTTTCACTGCAGTGAGCTCAGAGGCTGATCTGAACAGATGGTACATGCACATATTTTTGTCATTTGCTTCCTTCACGTTCTCCTTCTTTGTAACTGCAGTCTTCTGTTTCTTTCACTGCTGCAATTAAAAAAAAACCAAAAAAAATAATCTCTGAAGCCTTATTTTTTTCTTAACTGTGTTTCTGTCAGGATGCCGTTCTGTTCCACAACACCATCTTCTACAACCTGCATTACGGGAAAATCAACGCCACGCCAGAGGAGGTCTATCAAGTAGCTCGTCTAGCAGGCCTCCATGACGCTATCCTCAGGATGCCCAATGGCTATGACACCCAGGTTGGGGAGCGGGGCCTCAAGCTGTCAGGTTAGCTGCATCATTATGCCTGCTGTTTAAGTACGCTCTTTCCATGCAAGCCACGGAAAAGCCTTGTTTTGCTTTTTTCTGGATGGTATACTACACTGGAAAAAAGAAAATCACACCCATTCTCTTAATAATTTGCACGCTAATAGTTCCACATTATAATATAGTAGTTATACAGAAATCTAAGACTGGCTGTTTCTCTTGTTTGTTTGCTTTTTATTATTTTCATTGAGGAGTATCCACTGGTTCCATTCATTTATTTTAAAATCACACAAAAAAAGAATGATTCATGACAAATGGAATTTTCTAAGAAGAAAAAAAATGGGCTTCTTATTTAGTTATTTATGTTCAAACAGCTAAAAGTCCAAAATCAAAACCATTGTTGAAACCATTTGTTGGAAAATGTTATAACAATACATGTTTTGAGCCCTATTTTGCTTAATCAGTTATCAACTACTTTTTGTTTATGTTATTTCACTGGATTGTAAATTGTATAACTTTATAAATGTTTAATTAATAGCGAAAAATTGATTTTTTTTCTAAGATGAAAATATAAACGTAACACAGTTTAACTGACTATATACACTTAGAAGCCACATCATTAGGCACGCCTTGCTAGTACTAGCTTTGACCTCTTTTTTTGGTCTCAGAACTGCCTCATTTCTTCATGGGATGGATTCAGAAACATGCTGGAAACATTATTTTGGTCCATATTGACATGAAAAGATCTCACAGCTGCTAAAGATTTTTCAGCTGTGCATTCATGATTGGAATCTCTCGCTCTACCACATCTCAATGGTGCTCTGTTGCATTGAGATCTGGTGACTGCGAAGGCTGTTTAAGTGCAGTGGAATCACTGTCGCGTTCAAGAAACCAGTCTGGGATGATTTGAGCTTTGTGACATGGCACATGTTATCCTGCTGCAAGCAGCCATCATAGGATGGATACAATACGGATACAATAGGGATGGGTATCGTTTAGGTTTTATCCAATACCGGTGCCAAACCGGTACTTTTGAAACGGTGCCGGTGCTTAAAGAATGGAGAACACAAAATCGGTCCAAAAACCTCTCATGTTCAGCTGTTTTTTTGTAAAAAGATAACAATGTTAGCCTTTTCTGCAGCTATGGGGCATATATGGTATCACTCTTGGCTGGAAGCAGTGCTTAAACAATGGAAAAAACGCAAACTTTATCCAAAAACCGCTCATGTTTAACTGTTTTCCACTTTTTCTTTGGTCATTTTAGCCTTTTTGGCCAGGGTGAAGGGAGTATCTGCCATCAAACAAGAAGACAGCCGCATGTAGCTATGATGATGTTTGCTAGTTCACCTTACATGCATTAATGTAATAACGTGGTTAGCCTACTCAACATAAATTACACACGAACAACATTAAGCTACTCACGCAGAGAAGAACGGCTGCTGCTGCTGCCATCATCATCTGTCATCATTTCTGCTACACTGGCAGGGCTAGGGGCCAGGACTCTCCTCTTCGTGTTTTTGGGGGATGTTGCTAACTCCGGGTCCGATAACAGGCACCACACCCGCAGCTCGGTGTGAGGTCTCACAGCAAGCTATCAAATACGGCGCATTTCTCGGCTTTTAAAAAAAACGCTATGCGTCGCCAGGTGTTTCATCGGATTTGAGGTGTTACCTCCTTTGACAGTATCACAGTATCAGCTTAAAGCACTTGTTACAGGCTGCTGAGTTTGCATATTTTGCTGTGAAGTACAGCCAGACTTTTGACCGCTTTGCCGTGGTCATTTTTAATCTGTAGCTCTGCTCTAAAAGAACGTACGTACCTGGCCCCGCCTACTAGCCTCAGAAACGTAAAATGATTGGCTAGAATCTAAAGTGTATCACAGCTCAGGAAAAAAAAGCACCGAAATAAAGCACCGAAATGTGCGCTGCTTTTCGGTCTGGTTACCGTTTATGTCAGATGGCACCGGATACCGGTACCCATCCCTAGTCAGCAACAGTACTCAGGTAGACTGGTGGCTTTAAACCATGCTGTGTTGGTATTAGCAGGCCCAAAATCTGCCACCATTTCACCCCATCACTAGCCTGAACTGTTGATACGAGTCAGGATTGTGCTGCTCTTCTCTTCGTTGCCTTCCTATCAACTCAGAGCAGTCTGACTATTCCCCTCTTATCTCTGGCATCAACATTTTCATCCAGAGAACACAGGATATTCTCTCTCGCTCTTTCTTTTTTAAGATCATTCTCTATAAACCGTACAGATGGTTATGTGGGAAAATTCTCAATATATCAGCAATTTGTGACCAGCCCATTTGACACCAACAGCCATGCCACGTTCACTGTAACGGCTGCTCAGTTTGAACTTCAGCAGGTCATCTTGACCGTGAAGTAGGGCAGAATAAAGAGATGAAGCAATAAGTTCTCATTGTTATTTAAGAGTTGCACATGTTGTAGCTTTTCTTTCAAATAAATTCTGTTGTCTTTGTTATCAAATTCAATGAAATGAGCACATTGTTAGAAACATTAGTTTCAGCATAGTATGTTTATATGAAAGTACCATGAATGAACCAGGAGCATTGTATCATATAGCTGCTGAGCTGACTTTCCTGACATGTCGCCTCTGAGCATGGCTTTTTGAAATAGTTTTAACTGTGATTAATCTCTCGCTGTACTGTCATTACTTCAACATTTTCTTCAATTTAGAGTCTGAACTTGTTTAATGGCATGTTGCCTTACAGTTAGTCACCCTCATTTGATCTACACATGACTGTGTAGTATTAGGTTCCTAGCATCACTGTGCAACTCATTTAGCCCACGTAAACACACATAGTGTGAGCATTTTCACTCAGCATTCAAGATGCAATTACTGGCAGCACAGATTTCTTTATGTGGAGTGACAGAGTGAGTGAGAGAATGGACAAAATAAAGACGTGACTAACTTCTCATTAATTTCACTGCGGCTGTACGTGACAGCTGCCTGTGAGTTTGCGAGAGGAGGAAGGGAGTGGGGGGTGGGGGTGGGGGGTGGGGGACGAGGAAGGAGGCAGTCTGGGCTCTCAGACTCCTAACTTTCTTCATTTCTGTTCTCCACTGCCAGCAGTATTTACTCTCCCCGAACACCGCTCGCTTTCAAGTGGCCGCACACGGCTCATATGTAATAAAGGCAAAGTCAGGCACAGCGGGAGAAATCTTTGCGTCCTGCTGATTTTTCTTCACAATTAAATCAGGTCTGGTTTTTTTTCCTTTCTTTTTTTTTTCTTCTTCCTTTTCTTACCAGACTGAAACGTGTAGCATTGGTATAGTCTAGGTGTTGGCCCTCAGTTTGAGGTAATTATCTAGCGAGAAGGGTCAGACAGAGACTTGCAGTAACGCGTATTTCAAAGGTTTTGGCATTCGCCTCGCTATTTATGACGTCTGGTTTGTTCCAGGAGGGGAGAAGCAACGGGTCGCAATCGCACGGGCGATACTAAAGAATCCGCCCATCCTCCTGTATGACGAAGCAACCTCCTCCCTGGACTCCATCACTGAAGAGGTCAGTCTGACAGTGACAGACACTAGCACCAATTTCTAATATACCCACAAATGCCCGCTCCCGGCTGCACGCACACATTAGCATGTCTGCATACACATTTAACAGAACAAGCACCCACTCAGTCACCTGCTGTAGGTACACAATAATTCAGCTCATTCCTGCGTCACATACCTGCTGCGACATACACCCGCTGCACACACACACACACACGCACGCATACCACCCCCATGTTCTCCCTTGCCACCTGCCACTGTTTTCTCCTACTTAATCTCCAGCTCAGCTTAAACCACACAGTCTTTGTAAATGTTACATTTAATGAGAAAGTTCAGCACGCCCTCACTGAACTTCAGGGAAAAGAGTGGGGCAGTAGACGTGGTTGTTAATTGAGTTTTTTATTTCCTCTCTCTCTTGTTTCTCGTCATGATGGTGTTTTTAAATTATCATATGTAAACACTGCAAAGAAAAAAGCATATGGAGGTGGATGTTGCTGAGCAACATTGTGTTGACTTAGCTTCTCTTTCAAATCAAAAGTTTGCGAGTACATTTCATATATTTCCTGTCATTCATGCTCTCTTTTTCCCCCCCCTCCTCCCTTTCTTTTCAGACCTTTGTTATTGCAAACTTGGAAATATTTTCCTTTGGATTACGGGGGTACTCTTGTAAAGCTTAACAGTGTAGTAATGTTATTTGTCCTTGTGTGCATCCAGAACATCCTGACTTCAATGAAGGAGATGGTGAAGGACAGGACGTCTGTGTTTATCGCCCACAGGCTTTCCACCATCGTAGACGCAGATGAGATTATAGTGCTCAATGAGGTGAGAACTCAGCCATTTATTTTTTTTACTTGATCTCATTCTGCCCTGATTAACATCTTCAGGTGTAATGCAATTTCATACGACTGCTGAGTGTGCCCAAGTATAAACACACAGTGTGTTAATTGCCAGTCCAATTAGACGATTTTACATTGAAGGATGATGACCCGCACTGCGTGACCCCCAGTGCACCGCTTGTGCCAGCAACTAGAAATAAGTTAGCAAGTCGTCTGTCTCTCTCCTTTCTTTTTCTTTTTTTTTTTTTGGCACTCATTTATTTACCTTTCTTGAATGTACGTGATAAAAACATGCTTTGTTTAGCTTCTCTCATTAATTTCAACAACAACAGGACACTGTTGGTAGAAGTGAATGTATTATTTTCTCCATAAGGGCTCATTAAACCAGTCAGACTCAACTGGGTGTTTTGGTCAGATGGCGTGTCTTGTTTGTCTCGGTGACTAATAATGTATGGGCCAGCTTCCCAGACACTGATGAGGCCCTATCCACGACTAAACATGTCTTTCCGCGGCGCTCGCCATACAAATGGCTTTATGCGGTTTTTCGGTCAGATGCGTTTAAGTCAGGGTGGAGGTGAGCAGCGATACTTGGTGTGCTTTGCTATTGTGTGCTGCATTACAGAGCTGTCCCAGCTGCTTGGGCTCGGAGACGTTGCAGAGCACAACACAGTGAAGTCAGTTATTATCTGGAAAGAAAGAGTTCAAATAAAATGTAACACAGGTGAAGTGACATTTTCCGCCAGCGCTCGAGTCAGATGGGATAAAATGAGAAGAGGCTCTCTTTGAACTGCGGCGAGTTGAGCCTGTGCCGTTCGTGTTTCCCGAGTCAGATGGCGGGGATCAGAGGGTCGTGGCGAGGAGGCATGTTTGCGTGTGATGTCGCCACGGCGTTTGCTAGTGTCACCAGCAGAGGACTGCCTGGGGTGCTCATTAAAATAACGAGCGGAAGCAGTCACATGTTCATCCTGGGTGCACTAAAGATGATGCCAACACCTCTGCATGCTCATGGGCGGTGGGGGGAGGGGGGTGCTTTCATTTGTGTGTGACTGTGTGGGAGGGCTGTGTGGCATGTGTGTGGATTTGCGTGCGTGTCTGCGTGTTTTGCAAGAGGAATGCAACAGTTGTTGGGGAGGCGGCAGGGATTCTTATTGGAGGGGGGGGGGTGTCTGCAGAGAGAGTGGCCGTGAAGAGATGCTAGCTATGATTCTGTGTTAACAGCCCTTTTTATTGTCCTGTGAAACCCCCCACCCCACCATTTAGACTTTATTTTTTCCATATAATTTGGTTTCCTTTTCTCTGCTTAGGGTAAAGTGACGGAGCGAGGCACCCACCAGGCTCTGCTCAGCACCGCTGGCAGCCTATACGGAAACCTCTGGAACGCTCAGAACAGCAGAATCCTGAACAGCAGCAAGAACTCGGCCGAGCCGCGGGCCGAGCGGCTGTCCCAGAAGGAGGAGGAGAGGAAGAAATTGCAGGAGGAGATCCTCAACAGTGTGAAAGGCTGTGGGAACTGCTCCTGTTGAGAGAAGCTGCCACCCACCATGTTTGTTCATCCCTCACAGATGGCCTACACTGGAATCCCTGGTCTGCGTGCTATTGGGCAGGCGGGTACATCCCCCACTACCCCACTACCCAAAACCCTGTTATTATGACTATCTCTCCTCCTCTCCATGGAAATAAAGGCCAGCGCTCGCCAAAATGGAGGAGGAGGAGCAGGAACAGGGAGCAAGAGTGTTTAGCACTGGCTGATGTCCAGAGAGAGAGAGAGAGAGAGCTTATATGCCAGTTGTCTCAGCTGAAGCAAAGCATAAGAGACCTTGTATATCACATACGTGCGTGCAAGACATCTGTTAGTCAACATGGTTGCCCCCTCCTCCTCATTTTTTTTTTTGACATCAGGTTTATTGACATCTTCCTCTGCTCTGGAAACAGATGAGCGTACATGTAATGACTTTCATATGCCTTGATAATGATGCAGTTTGTATTGATATGATTTTTAAAAACAATTCTTTACAAAAGGAATGAAACTTAGGTTTGGTTTTTATATATAAAGGGTGTATACGTGCAGCAGGCTGTGCTGCAGTATGTTTGCCCGTCACGTTGTTCTCGACATTTATTCTGAAAATGTGAAGATGTGCAGATGATCTGATCCCAGTAGAAGGTGATATATGTATATTTTTTATCTTGTTTGCACGAGTTATTTTGTGCAAACAAGTTCATTATCCTGTTCACACAATTATACGATAAAACTGACTTGTGGAACGTCAATGCCTTTGTACATCATTTAGATGGCGGCACTCAAAAAAACACTGAACAGCTCCCCCGTGAACTGCTCGTATGTCACGGTCACTTTCATGTAAGCATAACACTGAGACTAAGAGGAAGGAACTCTAATAAATCATGGACGGGTCTCACTACAATTTGAGCTTCATTTACAGGTAACATCTTAAAAGCATTTTTTTAACCATCATATCCCTTAGCCTTGGTTGACAAGCCTCTTCTGATGCAGTTATTTGGGAAGATTGATATTTTTTTGAGCGTATGACCAAAGTAAAGACTCTTTCCGTGTGAAGGTTACGTGTAGATTTGGAAAGACGGACAGTGCACACACACCCTCTCTTTCTGAGGGTTGCTTTAGTTACGAAGCATTTTTTTGTTTGGACCATTGCTATAATTTATCTAAAAATGAAGAAATTTATCACTGGGTGTCTTTCACACTCTGCTTCATAGTGCTTTGGACTATGTTGGTGTGTTGGTACAATTCAGATTAATAAATGTTGGCTTTTCTCTAAATAACAATGATGTCGGCTCCATATGCTTGTTCTGTTTTTAATTTCAGAGCTATGACGATGTATAAAACAAGATTATAGGCATTTATTTTTTCTATCATGGTATCGGGGTTGACACGTCTAAGAGCGATCACAAGATGACACTCAGAGCAGTGCACATTTCTTAGTCATTGATTTTTACTTTTTTAAAGGAATAGTTGTGAAATGTGCCTGTTTCCCAAAAGGTTTAGAAGAGACGTTTAAAATCATATGTGGTTTAAAGCTACAGCAAATTAGCATGTCTTGTCTAATTAGTACAAAATATATACATGTGTTATATGTTTTGTTTAGCAGCTGTTTTTATGCCAGACCAGTTCTCAGTCGTGCAACACATAACATGAATCTAAGTGCAATACCAAACTGGAGTTGATAAAATCTGATCATGAATTAAAATCTAAGGTGTCTAAACTCATTAAAGGTGTTGCTGGGTTGAGATTAGCCGACGTTCATGTACAAATGTGACAGAAAATGGATTCAGGCTTTTTGTTCGTCTGCCAGAAAGTGAAGCAGGCTATTTACAGAAATATTCAGCTGTCTTTATTTTGCTACTTTGACCTCCAAAAACATTCAGATTAATGAGAAATGAATGAAATGTTCGCCTTAAACGCTCACTGCTCGATTCAACGTGTCAGCTAGCATAACAGTTGAATTTTATTTGCATTAATCTATATTTATATTTGTTTTATTTGCCCTTCAAGACATCAACGTATCACTAAATTGTCTCAGTTCAGCAACAAAAATCTGGTATATCTTAAAATTGCATTTTTAATTGACATAAACCTCAGTACATTCAGCACCTTGTGATCTCGACATAAGGTTGCTAAACAATCACATTTCTGACAAAGTTTGGTTGCAGCTTGTAAAGCTGGACTAAAAATTGATTCCATGCTCATTCTATACATGTGTGCAGTTCAAAAAAACAGCATCTGTGGTGGCGTGTGGGTGTAGTGCACACGGCATGGGTCACTTCCAAGTGTGGGAAAACTCCATTAATGCTAAAGAACATTAGTCTGTACGTTTTGGAGGAACAATACGCTGCCATCTGGATGACATCATTCTCAGGGAGCGCTTTGCTTACTTTAAGACAATATCACTAAATAAAAGACAAAAAGGCGTAAATCTGCCGCTACATTTTTGAAATGAGTTGCTGGCTTTCATTTAAAATATTTATTTTCAAAAACCACAAAAACTTTTAGCATATAAAATATTACAAATCCATAATTACAACATAAGGCCCCATTTTTGTAAAGGCTCAAGATTAACAAGGAAAACTGATGTGATCTTAAATATAAGAATTGCTTTTAATACTTGGATAGAAATCAATCTAGAACACATGAATATCACAAAATGCTGTGTTTCCTCCCTTGAGATACTCTGTCAGGCACTTACTGCAGCTGCCTTCAATTACTGCTTGTTTGTGGCCAGTTTTATACATAGTAGTCCATTTTCAGAGGATCAGAAATAATTGTAATTAGGCTTACTAGCAGGAATATCAGATTCACTGCTTGTGAGTGATGACGTCATTAGGTTTAAAAACAATAAACCTACTAAATAAGACACTTTAGGAGATTCCCCAATGATTGTGAATATAGAGGATTTACAGCAAAATACAAACCATTAGTTGCACCCAGATCGGGCTTTTCCAGGAGTACCAGCACAGTTCTGGAAATAATTCTTTGGACAGCTCGAACTGAGATGACATTGTGCCAGAATAATGGCAAAAGAAAAAAAGAGTGCCGCATTATCTTTGAAACATGGTGGAGGTGTTGTCATGGCATGGCTGCCTGTGGAAACCACTGGTGTATATGGCTGTACTCTGCTCGGATTCAGACAAACACTGCAAAACTGACTGATCAGCACTTTACTGTGCAAATGGTTAGCCATCCAAAGCACGCCGCAAAAGCAACCCAAGAGTTTCTTAAGGTGAAGAAATGGGATATTCTTAAATAAACAAGTCACCTGATCTCAGCCTAATTAGAGGCCAGTTACTCGAGATGAAACGAAATCATGAAAAACCCATTTTTCACTGATTTAAAATTGACTGTGTTAATGTTTCAGATGAAAAACTATAAAAATTGTGTCTTTGTCCAACAAATTATGGATCTAACTGTAAAATGACCCATAATAAATATCTCTGCGTTACATACTGGATCTGTGTCAGCCACAAGAGTGGTCAAAGAGATTGTTTCAGCTTTTGCATTTGGCCCCACTAAAGCAGATACGATCTGTCATTAGGAGCGAAGCATCCAAGCTTGGAACGCAACAGTGGCACTAACACGCTCTTCTTGTGTTCATTGTCTGGTGGACAAAATGACACTGGATTCCCCTCAAGAACCCCTGCAGCGTTCTGGATACTCCTCCGGGACCGGAGACATCAGACAACATTTTTTTCTGTGAGGCCTTTCGGCAGGATTATAATTGAAACTGACAATAACAAAAACATTCCCATAACGTGACAGACCAAGCCCTGCTGCGCTGCATTGTGAGGCCTCCGCCACCTTCTGAGGAAGTCACACATTACAGATGAAAGTAGACTTTGATAAAGCCCTGCTTAAAAGGAACCCAACTGGATGATTACTGGTTGGATGGGTCTTCTTTCATGCGTCAGATGTCCAGGCAGTCGAGTTGATGTTAATGGTGTCCTTCTCATCTAACCTAGGCAGATGAGATTATGAGACTATTCATTAGCGGCTCCCAACAACGTTCAGCTGCTGCCCCTAACAGGTTATTCACTAATTATTCAGTGAACATAACTCGCTATGATCTGCCTGGGTTCTGTGAAAGAGCCTTAGATATAACACCGACTTTTATGTTTTTTCCCTCTTCTTTGCCGAGGCAAAGCTTTGTGTGTGTCTGATACGGTCAAGGACATAACACTCTCAAGTATTGAAGTTACTAAGCAATCCGAGATGGACTTACACAGGCGGGGTGTTTGCTTTCTCGCTTTTTTTATGTTTAGAAACTGAAAATCCTAAAAATCTTTTCTTCGGTGACCTTTAATTGTCTGCATGCTGTGCATGTGATTAGCACTGTTTTGAGCTGTTTGCCTGCATGTTTTAAGGAGGTAATAATATGGGAAGGCATTCCCCTCTTTACTATGCAGCATTCTGCAAGCGTAAAGGAAGGCAGGCGTAAAAAAGCCTCTATTAATGACCTTAATGTGGACCGAAGCAGGCGAGTGAGCCTGTAACGCAAAGCACGACCTTCTAACTGAAGGAGAGATTTTCAAAGAACATGCTGCTGATGTACAGATAGGATGATGTCTTCTTGTTGCGCCCACTCTTTCTGCCTGTACATGGTTAGAACATATTATCCTTCACGGTGATTCAGTGCAAAATTAATATGTAGATCTCTTGAACATGCCCAGAGAGCCACGTCTCCGGTCCCACGACAGCCACCCAGAGCGCACAGGTGATAAAACGCATTCAGCCACACACGTCAAATCCCTGCTGACCCTCCCCTCAGCCTGTTGCTGAACTCCTCCATGCTTATTTTCATCGGGATGACAGGCAGACCAGGCTGAGACTCAGGGCGATCCCTCTGCAGCAGACAGTTAGCTCGCTCCCATCCCACTACAATGGAACCAGCATGTGGCCAAGGGCGTTTATGCCTTAATAAATATGCATCGATGCCTCAGAGAAGATGTAGTTATTTCCACCGTTTTGTGTGGGAGTGTAAATTTATGTGCGTAATCCCAGTGTACTATATCAATGCTCCTGGTCAAAATGAGAATGAATATTCACACATGCGCGCACTTGCACGCATGCAGCTGCTTCTTTTAAAGTCAATAAACACACATACGACGGCATTACCATCTCTGCACAGATACAATGTGCTGCACATGACGCAACCTCTGAGCAGATGATCCAGGACACACATTTTGCATGTGCATGTGTGTGTGTGTGCAGTGTTTGCTGCAGATACCAAATTTAGGAATGTATTTGGAATTTCAATATGTTTGGTCCTCACAGACAAGAATAATTCTCCATTTTTAGCATCATATAAACAGCTGAATATTTTCCAAATCTGATCATGCAAAGTTAAATAGCTCCCTTTTTGAAGGCAGTTGTACTCCTTTTGTTCTCTCTTTTTCTCTCTTTTTTTAAAAGTTTGGTCTCCATTGGTTTGCAGTAATGTTGTTACTTTGTGTAAGATGCTAAAGGCTGGCAGATAATAGATGGAGACCCAGTAAAGTGACTACGGCTGCTGTCAAGAAATCCCAGTGGAGTTGTTCCATTATTCACAGTGTGCAGAGTGGCTTCAGGAGGGGGGGGGCGGCTGTGTCTAAATGACATCATCATCATCAGTAGCGTGGATCAGCAAAAACAAACAAAAAAAAAAAACAACTCGGTCAAAGCTACAGCACTCTTCTGAAAAGTAGCACAGAATTAGTGTCTACTTTAGGAGAGATGATCTTTTCCGAGTTTCAATCTCCATAAGAAAGGTCATGTCTAGAACTACTTCTGGCATTAAAAGTTTTCTTCCTGCGAACATAATTGGTCGTTCATTTCAAACTTTTGAAATGACACGGTAATAAAACTTTCTGAAATCTAGTTGTGTTAAAAAAAAAAAAAAGAAATAAAAATTTTAATGTAAAATAAAAATACAAAATCAAAGCTCCATATAACACGGCTTTGAAATCAGACACATGAGAGCTGCATGCGCTTCTTCTGATTGTGGCCTGTTATTGTGATAAAGACTTAAAACTGATTC
Source organism: Diplotaxodon limnothrissa (assembly GCF_057381915.1). NCBI lineage: Eukaryota > Metazoa > Chordata > Actinopteri > Cichliformes > Cichlidae > Diplotaxodon > Diplotaxodon limnothrissa. The sequence continues at coordinate 29,199,608 of NC_140597.1, read as the reverse complement.
ACAAGATTCACCTGCAGCCTGATCGCACATGTTCAGTTCTGCTATTTGATTTGCAGCCAGTGCATCTCATACAGAGGCGGCAAATTAAGGTCCAGGTAGCCCCCCACCCCCCACCCTTCTTAGACTGCTTGGTCAGGCACGCTGATGCTAATGCAGAGATGGATTCACTCAGGTTACAACTGTCATAATCTTATTGGAGATTTCACACTGACTGTCAAACCTGGTGAGCATCAAAGCCTGAAATTTCAGCATTTACTTTCCCCTCTCAGTGAATAACAGCCTTTAATTTTACATTGGCTCGAATGTCAGAATCACCCCCTGTGGATTTATTTAAACTTTAAACTGTGTTAGGTAGAAACTGCCCATTTTTCATATTTAATTCAGGACGGCCTTTCAGCTGCTTAATGTGATAAAACACTATAAAGTTACAACAACAAAAAAAAAAAATCTTTCAGGGTGTGCTGGCCACTCGTATTTACACTACATGTGATCACCTTGTTATTAACTCCATCCTTCATTAAATCACTTTAAATTGAATAAAAAATAATGAACCACACAAAATAATAACAGCTGTATAAATGGGGGCTATCTGCTCAGCCATGAGACCGCTAATATGCTTTTTGTTGGAATATATGCTTCTTTGTGAAAGCAATTAAATGAGAGCCCTTGATTTACAATCTAGTAATAAAGGGAGATAATCCTGTAGAAAGAACAATGCCACTCTCTGTAAGAAAACACAGAAATAGCATGATGCTCCCACTCCACACCTGTGTAACAAGAGTTTGGACATGTAAAGCTTCCAGCTGTGATGGGCAGCTGTTTGGGCCTTCCATTTAGAGAGCTTGTCAGTGAAGCTGTTTCTCTGAAATACAGAAATACAAATAATATGTCATTCTTCTTCTGGTCCCTACCCATTTTTCTGTGATTTACATCACTGTGTGCTTTTTTTAAAAAAAAAAAAATTCTTTAAAGCTGCTGTCAGCTGTGCATGTATGCATGTTAAATGTTTGTAAGGAGGCTGGTTTTGGAAAGAGGAAATACAAGTTTTTAAATCTGGGTGCAGATTCCAGTTTGCTCTTCTTGATCTTCATGTCAAATCTTTGCCATGCACTCAAACACTACATGTACATTTGCACATTGACCAGTGTGCAGCCTTTGGCCTGTCTCACCTGTCTCATGAAATAGATATGTGAAATGTTTCTTTGTGCTCTATGATATGTTATTATATTGTAATATCCCATATCATCTATGGGGATGCCCTGCAACAGACTGATGACCAATCCAGGATGTGCCCCACCTCTCCTCCTGACACCAGGGATAGGCTCCAGCTCCTCTTTGACACTGTATGGATGGATCTTCGGTGATCAATATTTATTTCTGCCATCATCGCTGATAAGCCAACATTTTCACGTCCTAATTTAAATGTTTAAATTATACATTATATAATTACATGTTCTTCTGACACTTTTTTAGGTACGCCTTGCAAAAACTATCTTGGACACGCCTTTCCTTTTAGAACAGCCTAATTCAGCACGGCATCGATTCAACAAGGTGCTGGACAGATTCCTCAGAGATTTTAGTTCATACTCACATAAAAGTATCACAGAGTTGTTGCAAATTTATCAGCTGCACATCCATAATGTGAATCTCCAGTTATATCACATCCCAAAGGTGCTCTTTTGGATTTCGATCTGCTGACTGTGGAGTTCATTTGAAGACAGTGAACTCATTGTCATGTTGAAGAAAGCAGTTTGAAAAGCTCTGAGTTTTACCACAGAGTGCGTTTTCCTGTCAGAGGATGGTACACTGTGGTCATGAAGGGACACACATAAGCAGCAAAGATACTCAGGTGGGCTGTGGTATTTAAATGTTGCTCAGTGGGTAGCAAAGGGGCTAAAGCGTGCCAAGAAAATATCCCTCACACTGTGCAATCTGATGATTTGTCCTTAGCTGACAGTAGTGGCAGCTGGTGTGGTCTTCTGCTGCTGAAGCCCATCTTTGACATGCTGTGTGCTCTTCTGAATAGATTGGTTGTAACAAGTGGCTATTTAAGTAACTGTTGCCTTCTGTGAGCTTGAAGCTTACAGGGCTTTCTCCTCTGACCTCTGGCAGCCTCTTCGCCCACAGGACTGGATGTTTTCTCTTTTCTCTGCAAACCCTAGAGATGGTTATGTGGGAAAATCAAAGTAGATCATCAGGTTCTGAAATACTCGAACCAGCCCATCTCATACCAACAACAATGCCAAGGCACTTAAATCTCCTTTCCTCCCAATTCTGATGCTACCTTTAAACTTCAGCAGGTCATCTTGTTGATGTCTACATGTGTAAATGCTCTGAGTTGCTTCAATGTGATTGGCTGATTAGAAATCTATGTTAATGAGCCGTTGACCACCTACCTAATACAGCTGTTTTCAGGTGTATTTGTTAGCTGTATGAGCAAAATGTAAGTTTCAATGTGAGTCTTTACAGCTGAGCACATTTTTCACATTAATTCCACTATGGCAGTATTTATTACCTCTGTTTACTGTAAAGACACAAAGAAACTCTAATTATAGAGGAATGAAAACGTTTCTCTCCTGGCAGCTTTGAGTTTACTTAATAACTTACTGCACTGAGAGAAGCTGTAAGTTAATTAGTCTCTTTCTTAAAACACATCTGTACTGATGTATGCAGTTGAAAAGGTATTTTAAGAAGTATGGATATAATTTCTGTTACTATGGAGTCACTATGGAGATCATCAGCGCTTGTACTTTACTTCTACAGTGAAAACATAGGTAATCAAATAAATGCTATCTATTTCAAAGGTAATTTGCAGCGTGTGTGTTTGTGTGCGCTCTCTTTGAACGCGTTTCAAAGGGTTATAGATAGACATGGAGGGATCTAAGAGTAATATCAAATATTAAAGAATACCAATCTGTCCTTGTGTGTGACTTCAGTAATAATGTGACTGGACGAATTATATTGGAGACATTACAAATTGATCACACAAGAGGAAATAAACTGTTTAGTGTACAGCTGTTTGCAGACAGACATCGTGCCATAGGACAAGAATCAGCATTTAAATCTAAGCTATCAGGGTGTAATTTTTAATAACAACCTAAACAGCAGTGTTGCGTCTTGTTTAATATGGATACAGATTTCATCTTCTCCAAATGTAAAGATGATTATCCAAAGCCTGCCATTCCACAACCAAGTTAGCTTGTTGAGTGCTATGCTAGCATGATCTGTTGAGTTATGACAGTAGCATACTGGTCCGGACGGGATTCCCGGCCGCGTCCTCAGGTCATGCGCGGCTCAGCTGGCTGGAGTGTTCACGCACATCTTCAACCTTTCCCTCTCTCTGTCTGTAGTCCCAGCCTGCTTCAAAATGGCCACCATCGTCCCTGTACCCAAATCCTCCACCATCTCCTCATTGAACGACTGGCGACCTGTAGCCCTGACCCCCATCGTAAGCAAATGCTTCGAGAAGCTGGTCAGGGACTTCATCTGCTCTGCACTACCCGACTCACTGGACCCTCTACAGTTTGCATACCGCCACAACAGGTCCACTGATGATGCCATAGCCCTGACACTACACACTGCCCTGTCACACCTGGAGAAGAGAGACACGTATGTGAGGATGCTGTTTGTAGATTACAGCTCAGCATTCAATACCATCGTTCCCTCGAAGCTGGACAGGAAACTGCAGGATCTAGGACTGAGCAGCTCCCTCTGTGGCTGGATCCTTAGCTTCCTGTCTGACAGACGCCAGGTGGTCAGACTGGGCAGCATCACCTCATCCCCCATCACACTGAACACTGGTGCTCCACAGGGGTGTGTACTGAGCCCTCTCCTGTACTCACTCTACACCTACGACTGCACGGCCACTAACAGCTCCAACATCATTGTGAAGTTTGCGGACGACACTACAGTGGTGGGTCTTATCACCAACGGTGATGAGACGGCTTACAGGGAGGAGGTCAGCGCCCTGACCCACTGGTGTCAAGACAACCATCTCACCCTCAACGTCGCAAAGACAAAGGAGTTGATAGTGGACTTCCGGAGGTGCAGAGAAGTACACACCCCCATCACCATCAACGGCGCTGCTGTGGAGAGAGTGAGCAGCTTCCGGTTCCTTGGAGTACATCTGGCTGAGGATCTTACGTGGTCAGTACACACAAACAAAACAGTGAAGAAGGCGCAGCAGCGCCTCTTCTTTCTCAGGAGACTGAAAAGATTCGGCATGAGCCCCCGCATCCTCAGGACCTTCTATCACTGTGCCATTGAGAGCATCCTCACTGGATGCATCACCACCTGGTATGGCAACAGCACCGCCTACAACTGCAAAGCTCTCCAGCGAGTAGTGCGGTGCTCTGAACGGATAATTGGAGGTGAGCTTCCCTCCCTCCAAGACATCTACAGGAAGCGCTGCCTGAGGAAAGCGGGGAGGATCATCAAGGACTCCAGTCACCCCAGCCATAAACTGTTCAGACTGCTTCCATCAGGAAGGAGGTTCTGCAGCATCCGGTCCCGTACCAGCAGACTGAGAGACAGCTTTTTCCATCAGGCCATCAGACTGCTGAACACGTCATAGACACCTCAGCTTCACTACTGGAACTTCAACATTATGCACTCCACACTGTATATAAATGCCACTTGTTCTGCACATATTCAACTCTGTATATTTTATATATTTTATTATTATTATTATTATTATTATTATTATTTTTTTTTTTTTTACTATTTAATTTGTAAAAATGTGTATACACACACACACACACACACACACACACACACACACACACACACACACACACGTAGGAAAATATTTAGTATACACATCCAGAAATGCATACACTATTATATATTGTACATATATTTATTAGTTTCAGGTTGGCCATTCTTGTATTTTGCTCGTTTGTGTTGTTGTGTTTGCACATCTCTGTTGCTTGTGGGGCTCGCACACAAGAATTTCACTCGCATGTGCTGTGCCAGTGTGCCTGCACATGTGATGTGACAATAAAAGTGATTTGATTTGATTTGATTTGATTTAGCATTTCTTTGTAATGACAGCAGACTGACACGGAAAAACTGAGACATACCGCTGGAACTGAAATTTCTTTGGAGATTGTAAGTTGAATACTATGTATTCTTATGCTTATTTGAAAAACAAAACAAAACAGTGTTTATAGCCTGTATATGAAAGGTTGACGTGGCTTTAAAATCTAAGAAGACTGCACTAAATGTCAGACAGGAAAATGATCCAAAATGAATTAAAGCTGGTTTTGGAGTGGATAAAGCAGGCTAACAATTAGCTTCTGGAATGACCCTCCCAAAACCTTGACCTCAGCCCTATTTAGAATTTGTGGACTATGCTTAAAAGCTGGGTGTGAGCCAGGAAAGTAACCGATTTAAATGAACTCTACAAATTCTACCAAGGAGAGTCGTCAAATTTCCTGTCAGAATTACGCCGGAAGCTTGTTGATGGATTCTAAAAGTGTGTGGTTCAGGTAAAACTTGCTAAGGGACATTTAATCAAACATTAGTGGGGGGTGAACGTATGGACTATGGATTAGATGGATGAGAGAAAATTTCAAATATATTAAAAGTCTTGTGCGCCCAATTCATGTTTAAAGTTATTAATGATATACGCTCTACAATTATTCCACTCTGTAAAAAGAACAGTTCAAAGAAATCATTAAAATTCCAAAATGACCATGACATTCATGGCCATGATGACTATATATAGGCAACAGATAGCTATAGACTGAATACAACAACCTCCTGAGAACTGAAGAAAAAACATTTTTCAGTTTAACTGTTTTGTAATTTCCTGCCTCTTTGGAGCTAAAAGAGGACACCCAAGCATGTGAGATATCTTTGGAAAGGCCAGGACGTCCTCTGTTTAGTACATCAGGACTTAGTAGAGTAGTTGAAATAAGTCAAAAGATATAGACCAAAAACAAATGTCCATAATAATCCACTGTATGTAAAACTGTGACCCAGTTTAGATAAACAGTAATCGCTTTATTTGGCTGACAGAATACCTTTTAGTTATAACCTGATTATTCAAGTTTAACCATGTTAAATACAATGGGAAAGACATTTTTAAGCAAGTGAAAAATGAATCAATCGGAGACGTTTTGTTTGTAAAATATTATAAAACAAATAAAAATATCCACCAGAAGTTCTCGAAATCAGACCCTTTATTTTTCAGACTATCGTCAAATCATCATATTTCAGGGGTTGAAAGAAGAAATTTTTAGTATTTGTTATTCATTAAACAGTATGAAACCACAATTGTCATTATACCAACCAATTAATTTAATGACTAACTGTTTTACAAACTGACAGCTGACACTTCATGTTTCAGTCCGTTGTGCAAAAATGTTGAACATTTGCTTTTTGCTGCCTTTCCTTGTTGTGCACATCTGATGGAAGTCTTTGTCATTAGCAATAGCAAACTCTAATTTTAGAGAGGTGGATGTGAAACACACAGATTCTAGATCTGACCAACAGTCACTGCTATGTACAAAAAGACCACCTCCAGGGAAAATTTTATTCTATTTTATTAGGCAAACACTACAATCGAAGATTCAACAGATCTGTCTGCAGTATACAACTGAATATAAAGTTAAAGCGGGGAAGGGTGAGTCCTTTGTCCCACCTGTAAAACTGTCAGAACCCAAAGTCCAAGACTAGAGTCAGCAGTACTGTGGGTCATCTAACCTATTTAGCATGCTGACAAACTTGCATAGGGTTTGGCAGTCATCCTCCTACATCTTCCACCCTGTGCAATCACCCGCCTTCAGCCTGAAGCATGTTGTACGCCCTGGCCTGCACAAAGAAACACAGGAATGAGAAAATGTGAACAAGTGTTTAGGTGGATCTTAACTGTGCAGCTCACAGACCCTCAAAAGAAATATCTATTATGGAAGTGTTGATTTCTAATAATAATCTAAGCCTGGACGGTGTAACACACATGCACTAAACAGGTCCCTTACCAAAAGAAAAAAAGTGACAGTGTGGAGCAGAAGTAGACTACAGTAGAAACGCAATCAAATACCGTGGTCTACTGGCTCACAGCAACTGTGTAAGACACGCAGAAAACCACTCCCAAATCAGTGCCACTTACAAATGTGGTGAGTTAATGATGCCTGTCTACCTTGTCACATGTGAAGGATGCACTTTGGCCTCTGAAAAATGAAATCAGGCTGTTGCCACTTTTTAAAATAACATTTTATGTTTTCAGTTTGACAATCGATCAGTATTCAGGGAAATAATTAAATAAAACATTTATTTGTGAACATAAGCTGAAAATTGGACAGTGACATCTAGCCTTATACACACACACACACACACACACACACACACACACACACACACACACACATATATATAGGATTGTTTTTGTTTTACATCAACCTGTCCACCCGATGACAAAATTACTCTAACATATGATCTTAAATCCATAAAAATACTCAAAAAACACTGTCCCCTCTTGAATAGACGTTAATAACACAAAAATAATCATGTACATGCAAAACACGTTTTTTTTAAAGTAATGGTTTATTGAGTTTTGCTAATCAAATTCATACTGAGAGAGCGAGACAGATAGAGAGAGAGAGAGAGACGCTCAAGTCTCCCCAAATATCGCTTCCAGTCCGGTACGCATTGTGAGTGGGCCTATCACACAGCACAGCAAACATGAGTAGCCTATTCATTATTCATGTCATTGCAGTTGCCCTGTTATGATACAGTCCTATTTGGAGTGGGCTATACCTGATTTGCTCAGCGCGTCCGTCAAAGCAGTGCGTGGCCCTGCGTCGGCTGGCTGTGCGCGCTCATAGGTCGGACCAAGAAGAATCGGAGGGGGAGCAAGTAAAGTGCGCGCCTACGAGACTGCGCGTCGCAAGGAGGGGTAGAGGTTCAGCTGAAAAAAAAAGAAAAGAAAAAAAAGGAAGGCGAAAAAAAAAATACACCGTGACAATGGCAACATCAAGCATCTCGTAAAAGGTAGATAACAGGCGAGGGGGCGCCACGAATCGGGAGTTTGAGAGGCGACGGCCCCTGTTGGTCCCGAGAAAAGCGGCGATATTAGGACATGCTGGCTGCCCTATAGCGCGTTTCCTGGAATACGAATTCTTCCGTAATTGAAAATGGAGCGGCGGGGGAGAGGAGAGTCGCGCTGCCTCCATCATTGAGAAGCGCGTCCACCTGCTATTACTGGAGGCCCGGGCTGCTGCTGCTGCTGCTGGTGGTGGTGCTGGTGGTGGCGGCAGGGGAGGGAGGGTTGGGGGACATGCAGGGGAAGTGTTTGCCTTTCGGGGGAAAGACGCATCTCTGATACTGTCCAGGGCAGCTGAGAAGGATCCCATTGCGACGGGGGAAAAAACGCAGTTTGGGCGCACACGCTCTGGAGGTAGGCAGAGAAAACGCTATTATGCTGCTATTCAGCGTGCCGTGTGTATTTGAATAGAGAGCGAGCTCTATTTGGTATGCACAGGACAGCCTGATTTATACACATACACACACACACTGATTTATATCCCTGCCTTCTTGATTTGGTCTGATCGGACATTTTATTCAAAGGGGGAACTCACACCATGCATGCGGTGTAGTAGCAGCCCTACCTCCTTGGGACAGCTGTCGTAGCCTACATTCATTCGTCTCTGCTCCATCGATTACCTTCTCCCTGCGAAAAAAAATACCCCCACTTACTTAAAGCACAAGCTCCGATCTATTCGCTTAAGGCTCACAAATTCAATCCAAATACAGATGCCACGTGTGGTTGTTCGCGTTGATGCCAGTTACCTTGCACTGTTTGCATGTTTTGAAGGCAAACACTGGCCTGTGGACGTCATTTTGAAGCAACGTAATGCATCCCGAGCAGTACACTGGCCCAAAATGAATAAGAAATGAATAAAGGGGGAATAATCTATAGTCCAAACTGATGAATGATTCATGAATGAGCTATGGAAACCTAATGGGATAACACATCATCTCTCTAGGCCCCTCCACTGTGATGGCGAATAAATGATTCATAAACGGTTTATAAGCACAAATCCTTAAAATTGGCCTAAACATGACGTTAGCAGAGGCTCACACGCAGGTGCACCAAGGCATGTGTGAATGCCTGCACTGTGGGGTCACTGGATCAGTAGCTTACTGTGTCTGTGCTCCCCTGTAAGGATGCTTCATGACAGATGTTTACTGGATGTCCCAGTCTACCACACTGTCAGCCAGACGAGCTGCTCTGAGAAATAATGAGCTGCAGCCCAAGATAACAGCCTCTGTGCTTGGTTGTTGTGGAGGTGTAACTTTGTTTTAAATAGGGATTTAATTGGATTAAATTTTAACGAGCTAGAAATGTGCCTGCCTGATATTTATTGGAATGCCTTGTAAGATGGGATTTTCAAATTAAAAAAGAAGAATAAGAAGAAAAACGTGGCAAATTTATCGCCACAGTTAATGATCTGTTCAGCTCACAGTTATTGACCCGACATGACTTGGTTTTTGATTTGTGTTTGAAGCCTTTGTAGCCTACTTGACAGGGTGCTTTTGACTTTGCTGCACGTTCTGAGAACATTGTTGGATTATTAGGTTAAGGAAAATATGTAATATGTGATGTTAAACTGCAGATGTCCAAGGGTGGGGAGTGGGGGCAGGTTTAGTGAGCTGTTAGTAAAATGTCTGTCCATCCCCACTCCTCTAATGTGAGGACAGGAGTGGAACCCAGATGGAAGGCCATGCATTGATTGAGTCAAAGAGAGCCTATAAGAGGGCCAAATTGAGTTGACACGTTGATGTGGGTGTCGTTATCACGTGTGACGGCACAGTGCGCCATTGGACCCGAGGCTATGTGACGTGTGGAGGGGGAGAGGGCCTTGTTTGAGGATCATAGATACGGAAATGATGATAGCTATCATAACAGCCGTGCCTTAGTTCGGCGGCGTGCCACCGAGTGCGCCGTGGAGATTCGTCTTTTACGGCATTTGCCACTCACATCTCCTTCTGGTCAGCCTCATTGCTGTCACCAAAGTGCCATTTTCCGTTCGGTTGAAATTGGGTGAGAAATTGAGCCCAATGACACATTTCAGCACCGTGGCATGGTTCCACGGCAGCGAGGACGGCACTGGCAGGTTTTCTGAAAATGTGTTTAAAATGCTATCCGAGCGTTATGTTGCAGCAATAAAACCAGCAGCTTGTGTACATAGTCTCTTATCTTCCCCTGTCCATGTGTGCACCGTGGCTTCTCCTCTGCTCAGCCTAAAGGCACATGTTGGGCCTCTACTCTCATGTCTCTTGAATGGGAAAGAATCTCAATTACACACAATGAATGGCTCCTCATCAGTAATCCTTTTCCCTACAAGTGCTCGCATTCTTCATATCTCAGGGTCTTGCTTCTGGTTGACAGTGTGTGCATGTGTGTACCGAGCAGCAAACATTTATTTGTGTTATTGATCATTTTTCCGTAATTCCCCAGTCGCTTATGTTGCATTATCCTGCTAGAGCACAGGTGAGAACATCTCATTAGGCATACAGAAAGGCCATTCCTAGCTCGTATGGAGCCCTGCTGTGTTTTATGCTTGGAGCGCTGTGGTTTTCAGTATAGAAGCACCTTAGCCGAGTCTCGGTCTGTGCAGAAGCACGCTGAGCTCACCGGGGCCGACTGCATGTTTAAGCACACTGTGCTTATGTCAGGCCACTGTATGCTGAGGCCTGCTGTCTCGACCGCAGCCCTGTGCTGGGGTTGTGACGGGCTGGCTGTGGCCCAGCGGAGGCAGTCTTTCTCTGTGCTGCTGCTGCTGCTGAGTTCTGTAATTAAAGGCAGAGGTAAGTCCAGGAGAGAAAGCTGAGCTCTGATTGCTTTTCATGGCCGCGAGGAGAGAGCTGCAGTCTGTCCTGAGGGACTGAGGCGCTGCTGAGCTCTTTCACCGCCAGCTCCGCTCCCCCCCCCCACCCAGACAGGAGCTGTTCCAGGGAAGACACGCACATTTGTTTTCGCATACTACTTGCGTGCGCACAGACGTAAACATACTCCAATGCAATCTGCAGCACGCACACAAACACACCATGAAATGCACAAATACTGTACACATGCACTGGCTGAGAGAGGGAAACATTTTCCCCTGTAGCTGAAAGTCAAACTGTGCTAAACTGCTTTAAAGAACGCCCCGTTTTAAAGAACTCAAGTGTCAGTGTGAGGCGAAAACTATTACAGTGCCGTCATGTAATGAACTAGAAACGACGCAATCAGAAAGACATTAAGGAACTCACCTTTTCATTGGCTGCTCTTCAGCATTGACGGAGCAGTTCATGTGTGAGTGGGCTTAGTAAGTGTAGAAGTGAGCCCACCCCTCCCCTCCTCTTTCCCTTCCATGGCAGCAGCCAAACCTACTCTGCACTCGGAGGGCAGAGCAAACACGGCCATGGGTCTGGATCTGGGTGGGCCCCAGCGCTTTTAAAAAAGATGAGAAAAATGGCCTCAGTGCTCTCCTCTCCTCTTTCTGTGGACTCATTCATGACAGCTGGCTGGTTAAAGCACACTGAGGGTTTAAACCATCACATGCCTTACAAGTCGTATCAGAGAGAATCCCATGGAAAGCAAAAGCAGAGTACTTTGAGGATAGGAGCTTTAAAAAGAAAGAGAGAGTGCGAGGGAGGGAGGGAGGGAGCGTTTGGATGCCATTTAAATGCTAAGTCCGGCCACATTTTTTTCTTTTCCTACGTGTTCATGAATTAGTTCTGCCAAGATAATTAAAGTAATGCATCAGGATTTCAGCCATTAACAAATAAAAGTCCAATTAAACTGGGGTCTATTAAACCACTTTCCACATTGCCTACTTGATCTCAATATGTAGGCTGGTGGCCACTGGGACCATGAGCATGCAGGCTTGACGTTCATAGCTCATTTCCTGCTTCCACATCACACTCTTATATTGCAGATAGACAGATAATGTGAAATTTCCCCTGTTCTGCTCTCACACACTCTCCCGGGCCCCCTTGTATTTTCAGCTCGTGGGATTCTTGAAACAGATAGTGAGATGCGATGCTGGAAAATTTGAGAAGGATACTGAAAGAGGCGGAGATCTAACGCAGTGGACACAGGTGCGCCGTTATGAATGGTGTAAAAATGGCATATTCACAACGTGACTGGAAAGAGAGGAAGGTATATGACAGGGTTGGATTTTAATTGGTTTCACACAATGTGCTCCTATGCATTGTTTCCTTTGTAATGGTGCACACAGTGGCAATAACAGCTCAGTTTTTTGTTATATAATAACAGTAATAGATTCCTCTTGTCTGCAGTGCCCCTGGTCTAATTCGAACATTTTTTTTTCTAACTAGATTCCTCATGTTTGAGCCATTTGGAGCTCTACATTCATGGACACGTACTGTCAGTGTCCCGAATACTGGATAATAGGCCACATTTGTTAGCCTTATTTTTGATTTGGTGGTTGAAAATGAGTGGATGTGGGCGGGTTGAAAAAAGAAGGACTGATAAAGTGAAAAAAAGGGACCAAAACATTAGGTAGGATGCAAAAAACAAACAAAAAAACAACCCAAAACAAAACAGAGGAGCTGCCTAGGAGATGGGGGACGGACATGGTGGGAAGATTAGAGGAAGGGCTGGATGGACAGACGGAGGGAGAGGGGACAGAAACAACAAGAAAGACGTAGTTAGTGTTGGTGGTGGGGGTTCGGGGCACGTCTTTCCAGTACAGCCAGTTGGAACAAACAAACGGTCGCGAGACAGACAGTGTTGTTTCTAATGGGAGAGAAGCTCGCTGTGCCCTGGATGTTTCCCTCCACCTTTCATTTTCGAAATGCTGTTTTGTCTGTTCACCACTTAACAAGCCACCAGCGCCTCAGAAAAGAAAACCACGCTTTATTTGCTGCTGTACATAATTACCAGCCATTCAAGACAGACTTGTTTGCTACTCTAAACGATGTTGTGAATTTATGTACAAATAAGAGACAGGCCATATTTTGCTGTAAATCTTCTTTTTTTTCTTTCTCTTCTTTTCGCTCCCCAAGTCGAGTATTTAAAATTTATGGCGTGGCCAGCGTTCGCTCAGAGATCTGCTGCAATTCACTTCAGTTTAATTGTGCTGCTGTTTGTGGAGACTGCGGCATTTGTGCCCTAATCAAACATTAGAGGTAATTGAATCAAATGGCTATTTTTAATCATAAGTTGTGGTTGATGCAGGCGAGCATGATGGGAAGAAGCGAGAAAAAAAAAAAAAGGTCTGTGGAGCAGATGCAACGGTCTTTCTGTCAGATGGAGTCAGCTGACGGATGGCGCTTTACTTTTCATTTACCATAGCGCGCCAGAGGCAAAACATAATCCATGCATACTGCTTCTGAGCAGAAGTCAAATGAGAAATGTTTTTGAATATCTTAACACAGAGGATGTGAATTGCGTTGCATACATGAATTTCAAGTTGGATCTGACCCTGATCTGTTGGATGATGTTGCTGATGATACAACAGCATGACTGCTATTCTACTACGGGTAATAATTATAATCATTCACAGCTAGTGGTCCTTGTCACAGGAGTGGGACACAATGGAAATAATAATTAGGACTTCTCATGTATGAAGTGTGTACTTTGACTTCTAGGATGAACAGCTGTGTGTATACTCGCCTGTTTATCAGTGTGTGTGTGCTTTAGCTCTAGCAAGGCCCAGTAAGATTTCTCAGTCTCCTGGTTCTGGGTTTTCTTCTGCTTCGGGACTCCTTTTGTCTCTCGCACACTCACACTTACTGTATATTTTCCATCATGACAGTGACCCAGTCTCTGCTGTCATAAACAAGCAGCTAATTGTAGCGTAAAGATACTTGAAGGGCCAGGATGTCAGCTTCACATTTATTCTGGGCTCACCCCTGACAGCAGCACTGGGTGACGTACCGAAGCTCTGTCATGCGCAAATAGACATTTTTCAACTCACTATCTCTCGGTGCTCTTCTAACCCATTTCCCCAAGTCATCACTCAGCAACACTGACAGAATACGACCCGCATATATCACAGTTGAGCCAGTAAAATGCTCTCCACGAGGAGTCAAATATGCACCTCAGTGTAGCCGCTTCTGATAAAAGGGCTAATTCATCATTTAGTCACACAAAGCCTCAGAGATTCTTTGTAATATTGGTTCAAATTCAGCATTGCTGCATTTCAATGAATAATATCCAGGTTTTCCAATGCAGGTATTTAGCTGCGATTTTGAATAAAGTGCCGCATTTATTTGTTCCGTTTATGCATCTCTTTGCATTTTGTACTTTCATTATGATTGGTTGTGCTTTTGTATGAATAATCACTGAAATTTGTCCATCGCAACAAGCACCAGAACCAGCCAGAAGGCGGGCACCGAATGCCTGTGCTGTTTACTCTGTCTTTTCTTTTTATATCATATACACTGATTAAAATTGTTCTTTAGCTCATTGTAGAGCGTGTAATTTAATTAAAGTTGCTGTTTGGTGGCTTTGGACTTGGGCTCAAGTAATTAGTGAGTCAATCATTTTCTTGATTGTTAGGAAAATAATCTGCAACTAATTTGAGATCTGTTTAAGACATTTTTAAGCAGAAATTATTAAAAGAAAAGAAAGAAAAATCCTGCTTCGAGATAGTCGTCTTAATTGAGCAGATCTGCTGCTTTTCTTTTAATAATTTAAGGGTAAATTGGTGCGTTAGTGGCACAAAAGGGGGGAGTCGGTAAATAACGACAAAAAAAATCGGCGGTTGCGGCTTGTTTAAGGCAAAATTAAACTCAAAATTTATGAGGATTGCTTTGTTTTTTACAACTCAGTGGAAGGAACAGTCATTATTGTGTGATACAAGAATACAGTTTTTTGAGGGGGGGGGGGGCTACAGATGTAAGTGTAGTCACTAGTGGGGAAGTGAAGTGGAAAAATTACATTTAATAAGATGCTACCAGTGATGTCAAGGACATGCTTGGCCCTCATCGCTGTTATTACTTCCAGTGAAAACACATTTTTGTTGCTCCTGTCGTCGTTCTGTTTCTGTCACTTTCGGCTAAATACTTCGGGAACATCACAAGACCAGGTATCTCCCTTTTATATTCAAATAACTTTGTGTATTACCTGCTCCTCTGAGATCTCCCTTTGAGGCGTGAGTGTGTATATGCACTTGCATGAGTGCACGTTTTTTCCTTTTTGCCTTTTGTGTGCAATATTTGGGATTTGCTTATGGTTTATTTATGCGGGTAAGTCCACTGAGAGAAACTCTTTGTCACGGGAGAGCCGGTGTACAGTCTGTATGCATACTTTATAGCCATATGATCTAATAGGTTTAAAAGCTTATTTTAATCACTCTAATTGCTGGAGAAATTGTGGGGCCCAAGGAGTAAAACATTTTCATCTGTTCTGGTCTTGCCCAAGGATCAACATTTTTTGGGTATTGATCCACTCTGAGTTGCAGATTATTTTTGGTATGCAGCTTCCCTTTAATTGGGACGAACTTTTGTTTGGATATTTATACTCAGTAAATGTAGATAAAATGTCTAAGCAGTTGTATGGTATCCTGAGTTTGGCTGCCCGTAAAATTATTACCAAGAAATGGCTTAGTGTGAAAATTCCATCACTGGGTGATTGGCATGAGACTGTACATGGGATGTTTAAAATGGAAAGAATTACCTTCATTAAAAGACTCCAGTTTGATATATTTAGTGAAATTTGGGGTAAATGGAAACACTACATCCGGTTAAGGAGACCCGATCTTGTTTGAATCTCTGTAACTATATATGCCACATTTCTGAATCGTTATGTGTTTATATGTATATGTTAGTATGTATGAGACTACAAGTGAACACATATGTAAGTAGGTATGTGTATGTATGCTTAAGAATATGGGTGTGTGAGTGAATATGTGTGTGCGAGTACATACACACTAGAGGGTACACCCGTCTGTTTTTCTTATTTTTATTTATTTATTTATTTTTATTATTTACGTCTGTTCTTGATTATATGTTTATTTTGGATTATTTGTGTTTATATAGGTTGTTTAATAAAAAGAGAATAACAAAAAAAAAAAAGCCGCTATCAAAGATGTATGCTGCTGCGGTGTTTTGGCTCGAGTGATGAGGCCTCTGGAGATGCGGGTTCTTCGTGTGCATTGTGCATGCTGTACTGTATGTGCTACGTGCTCAGCGTTCGTGTGTGTATGAGTGGGTGGTTATTACTCATGTTGTGGGGACCTAGATCTGTTTACACCGTCATATAATGGGGACTTGTCTTCCTTATGGGGACAAGGCAGGTCCAGTACTTTAAGGTGAAGAGCTGTTTTAAGGATAGGGGGTTTGTAAGGTTAAAGTAAGTCTCCAGCAACTGAACTGTAGTCAATATAATGTCCTCTGTAGTTATAGAGGCACAGAGCTGTATATGTGTGTGTGTAGATATATAAATATTGCTTTTTAGGGTAGGGCTGAACGATATATCGCATTTGCGATAATATCGCGACATGATCAAGTGCAATTTTCTAACCGCAAAGGCTGCGATTATACTCTGGACATGTCCAAATTCATGGGCTGCATCCTCCTGAGGCCGCATTTGTAGACCGATTACGTCACAGCGACGCGCCGAAGGCTGTCCAAATTACTACCATATCCCAGAATTCATAGCGCGGCCCAGCCAAACTCCAGTTTCCAGCAATGGCGGCCGCTACTAAGTTTTAAAATTACTCATACTAATCTTTCTGGGTCACAAAATAAACTTTTAACATATTTTCAGGCGAGAAAGTAGTTGTGTAAACATCAAATATCTGCTCGGTTTATCAAGATATCCCATATTTGCAAAAGTGCTTCGACGTTTTCAGAGGCGTCTGCTACCCACCAGCTCGACAGCTAGCCGGGAGCTCGAGTGTTACTGATGCGGCCGAGAACGGCACAACTCCCGGCACATCATTTTCAGATCACCGCGGAGTTTCGCTGCTCGGGTTAAACGTAATATATAAGTCACTTAGACAACCTAAAAATGTTATTGTTGGGCTTTTTTCAGTGTTTTGTTTGTTCGTGAGTAAATCGGTTTGGCTGAGATTAAAGTTATTAGATTAGATAAAATAAAACTTTATTAATCCCCCGGGTGGGTTCCTCCTTGGTTTTCACACAGCTGACTAAACGTCAAACAGAAAACTTATTAAACAGAAGTATGAGACAGTCGAGAATTTACACCAGTGTCTGGTTATATTTTAGATAGCAAGAAGCAGACGGCCGAGTTTATTAAACTCCACCGAGACAGCGGTGACGCTAATCAGAACTAGACCGTCCAATTTCACGCCTTTAAATTTTAAAGGCGTGTTTGTGTGTGTGTTTATACAATTGCTATTATGTTTGCACTTTATGTGTAATGTTACTGACTGCAGAGATCAGTAAGATGTGTGTATTTTTTATTTATTAGTTTTATTTATTTAATATTATTTTTTAATTGAATGACTGTCTAGTAGTTCACAGATGTCGAAAAACTGAGTGTGGTAAAGCCACTGATTTTGTTTATGTATATTTCTGCAATCTGCACATTGTACTGACTTTCATTTTAATGTTTACACCAGGGTTCCTTGTCAGCACTTTATGCTCAGATGTTTGTAAGCTAAAAATAAACTATTGTGTATGTTCAAATATACTGTTGTGATTGAAGAAGTTAAATAAAAATGTCAGTCATCAATTCATGCATCACCTCATGTCATCATAACAGAGGTCTGTCTTCCAGGAAAGAACAGTTTAAAATTAATGTAATATAGTATTGGCCATACTATATGATGTATTGCTTGTCTTTGTTTAATAATACAGAAGACAAAGACCTTAAAAAATAATCGCATATCGCATCGCAATCGCAATATTGGGGCAAAAAATCGCAATTAGATTATTTTCCATAATCGTTCAGCCCTATTTTAGGGGCTGCCCGTTCTTTCAGAAGCCCTCTGTGCTGACTCTTAATACCAGTGTACCGTGAGTCTACCTGGACTTAATGACCCGACTGAAGATTAGGAGTAACAAACAGTATAACACACCGTCTGTGTTTCTCTCTTGTGCTCTTACAAATCAACCCACCACTATTCAGACTCCACGGTGAATGCAGTGACAGTGTGCCAAGCATTCAAAATATGAATGTGCACATGCACGCATGCGCACATGTGCACATGCTTAGTCTTGGCCCCTGACTTCTATGTGGGCACGGAAGTTTGTTTGTTTTTCTGTTGTATATGCATGAATCGGTCATGTAGTAATAAAATTAGTTGTGTCTTTTTTTCATCGCGTGCTGCACAAAACGATAACGGGCGAGCACAGTTATTTACCGAGTGCCTACAAGGAAAGCGTATTCAGAGGACAAGGGCTCCATTGTTGAGAGAAAAGCAAAAAAAAAAAAAAAATGGTAACAATTTACACTTTGACTCCATCTCTGGGGGCCTTACCAAATGTTAATTTAAGTTCCCATTATAAAATGTATTTAAGTGAGACTAAGAATTAATTCCATTATTCTTGGAGGCAGCTGGGGCTTCTGGATCCGTTGAGATGGTTTTCTGCTCCCTCCTGAGACCTGTGGGTTTTCCCATCACTTTTAAAATCAATTACCTTTCTACCTCCCTCGCCTCTCCAACTCTCTCTAAGTACTCTTGTCATATTCTTCATTAGAAAACCCACCACTTCACCTATAGCTCACTATGAACACCTCAAGCGGAGCGCTGTGTATTTTTAAGCGTTCGTGGCACATGTGAGTGGCTCACTGTGATTTATTAATATGTCTTGCACAGTGGCATATAGGTGTAGGACTGCGCAGCTTCTTTCACAGCATATAGACAGTGTTGCTGCCTCAGATATAAATAGGAAGACAATCTGTGGCTGGGTAAGACCTGTTAGTCCTATTTGACACTAAAGCCACAACAAAGGTATTGCTGTGCTGCTGCTGCTGCTGCTGCTGAGGAGCGTCTGCAGCCCTTGGGAGAGATCATGTTATTTTCCCTTGTGCGCCATCTCACAAACATCTCACTGCACTAACTGAGGGGAATGAGCATGGATGGGCTTGACGGCTGCTTCCTATTTTAGTCATCGGCAGGTAGGCGGATGAGTTGAACTGTGGAGGATCTCTGTGCAGCGAAGTCTTCGTCTAATTAGTTTGTCTAATTATGTCTTTGTGCTGGAAATTTCTCAAATTAGTGGTATCGTGCTGAATGTGAGCATGCTCATTATGGTTGTCATGAGAATTGTTGCGGCAGTTGGAAAAGAGACGAGAAAAGGGAGCGCGGGAAGGAGTGTCACTGGACCCAACAGCTCCCCTTGGTCTAAATCCCTTTATCTAACACAAATATCTGGTAATGGGAGATGCAGCACCCTAGCTTTGTCCCAGGAATTCGCGGGGGGAATGTGACACCCCTCCCTTCCTCCGTGTGCAGGAGCTGCACCTATTTGTGGTAGACCACAGAAAGGTCCCCTTTGATTTCCCTTCCTTGTGTGTCAGCTGCAGGAGTGTCAGGGAGCATCAGGGATGTAAGTGTCTCACATGAAGATGCTTTTTGATTTTCCCTCCTCGTGAGGTGCCACTGCATCGGGAATGAGGACCCCCCTCCCTTTTTTTTCTCCTCGCCATCAGCTACAACACCAGGGTGTTTCTCCTGGTGACCAAGTGGAGGGAGGGGGGGACGAGCGTCCTGCATCACCTGCCAGCGTGCGCGCTATTTTCCCTCTGCATGGCTTCTCCTCTTTCTTTCCTTACTTCATTTTTCTCTCCCTCTCTTTCTCTCCTTTTCATACAGTCCCTCTTTCTCTCTCTCATTCACTCTTCCCCCCATCTTGGACCTACAGTAATTGGTATTCCGAGTGGCAGCTGGGATCCATACAAACATAGCAGACAGAGGGAGAGAGCGCGAGCGAGGCAGAGTGTGTGCGAGGAAGAGAAAGACATGCAGGCAGAGAGAAAGAGAAAGCCAGCAAGTCAATACGCTGGTTCATTAGAGCACTGAGTCACAGTGGCCGCTGCCTCGTTTGTTTGTGTTTGTCCAATACTCTGTCTTAAGCAGAACCCACCGCCTCTGTCTGCTCACACTGGCAAACCTGACAGCAACACACCCCAGGCTCCCTGGTCGCCTGTGATATGGGCTTTTCGGTGCCTGTGAGTATTTGGACATAGCGGCTTATGAAATAATTACCAAATCAATAGCTCTGAATTAAGCAAAGCCAGGCCTTTTCTCGTGATTCTCAGCAGCCGCCGCGGCCAGGGCTGCAGCGAGGCCATTAAGGCTGGTGGGAGTGATGCTGTAAGTGTTTGCTGTGTGCTCTTTAATAATCACGCTGTGATTGAGTTATGTTTAGCATAACTGATTATGTGTCAGCAGTGCAGATATTTTTGACCGGATTACCCGAGGTGTTGATGAGACTCGAAAAAAGCCCCCAAAAAACCAAAATAAAACCAAAAGCCTTGCTGATCTTGTTATGGCAGCGAACGTAAAGAAGGCAGGCCAGTTCTGTGAAATGGAATTTAGAGATGGGGGGAAAAAGGAGAGGGGCTCCATTAGGAAACAAAAAATAGGATTCTGCAGTTATTGAAAATATGAAAGTGGATGTTCCGAAAAAACAAGAGAGAGGAGTGTTCTCTGGTCACGGCGAGCTGAGAGCAGACCACTTGTCAGGATATTGAAAGAGAAAGAGAGAGCGAGAGAGAGGGAGAGGCAGGTTAAGAGAAAGGGCTGAAATGACCTGTTCCTCTCTTCGAGGCCTGTTTATTTTGGAGGAAATAGTAATATGTCGGTGGCTATGTGTTGTCTGGCTGGGCTGCTAGCTCCCAGGGCCCTCATGGTGCACAGTGACCTCTCATTACCACTGCTTGAGGGAGCGTGAAACGGAGGAGATCACTCCAAAGGGCAGCTGTGTAGATGCGCCTAACCTTTTAAACCATCAGGATACGTCAACCATACAAATAACTCATTAACCTTATCCATTTAAATGAAAAGCTCCCACTTTTATCCCACACCCCGTTTTCTACTCTGTATTAGATTTGTTTAATTGGCCATTGCACATGATGAAAATGGCAAGTCCCTTTCCAATGTGGTATGGTCAAGAAAGCCTTACAGGAGGCCAATGGGGATTTGTCCTCCTTCGCCCCAACACTTAATGAAGCTGGTTTAAGATTTGGGGCAAACAGAAGAAAAATACGGGGTTGTGAAGGTGAAAGCGTGTTAGCATGTGTGTGCGTGTGTTTCTATGTTACTTAGGAAGCGGCCTCCCACTCTGTCCAATAGCATAGGAGGGTATTGATTGGAGGAGCTCAATAGCTTGGGCCTTTTAATCACCTCGCTCAGAGGCTGCTTTGTCCCACAGGCTTAAAGAATAAGTGCTGGTAATACCCCTGTGCATATGCACACAGCCACCCTCTCCCAGCTCCTCCCAGACTCACACAGGCTCTAATCAATAGGCCTGATTAACACCACTTCTCATTTGCCCCCCCCCCCCCCCCACCTCCCTTCCCACCAAACATTTTGCCAACTTTTGCTTTAATTCAGGCGCAGTCTGGTAACATTTGAAGCCCACAGCCGTGGAGTTTCTGCTATTCTGACGTGAGATTTAACCTGCGGCACCTAGAGCTGGATCTGAGCGCATCAAACGACAAATGCTTGTTCAGTGAGTCTAGAATAATGTGCTGTTCTGACCCAGTTGTAAAGAAAACATTTAGACTTACACATCAGGTTTCTAAAAATGGCTTTTCTCTCACTCTCACTCTCTGTTTTGCACTGTCTCCATCCCTCTCCTCCTCTCTCAGTCTGTCTCTCTGCCTTCTTGGCTGTCATTTCTCTTTATATTGTTTAGAAATGCTGTACATTGTGTTACAGGGTTGTGACTGATAGCCTGCCAATTTCAGCTGTGGCACATCAGAGAGGCTACCCCCCCCCCCCCCCCCCACCCCCACCCCCCTCACCGAACAAAGAGAGAGACACATTAAAGCCGTGACAGTATGCTCCTTTTACTGCTCTCGCTGATTCCATACTGCCCAATTAAGTGTTTCGCAAGAAAGCTGGGTTTTTATTTATTATTGGGGACGAACACTGAAAACACACAGTGGCCAAAACTGCAGCGCAGAGAGCGTCTCGATACGGGAAAAACACAGAAACTCCCTCTTGGCGTGGTTTGCGCTGTAGACGTGCCGCAGCTTTACGGGCAGCAGACAAGAATTATTGTTCTTTCTCATCAGCGATTCCGAGGCCATTAATATTTCCATCTGCGCGGCCTATCAATAAGCCTCTAAGCCGGGTTTCGAAAACTAATAACATCAATGACTTTAAAAGGGAAAACAAATATCAAAGAAAGGAGGCGTATTAGCAGCCAGAGATGGTGAATATCGAGATTTGAGTTAGTAGACGGAGCGGTGTTGTTGTTCTGTCCCGTGCCCTTCTCATTATTAGCCCCAAACACATACAAACACATGACTGACACCCTTCTCTGCATTTTCCTGCCTTGTCTCCCTGGCTCCTTTCCCGCTGCCCTCCCTTTCCCATTGCCTCATTCGCTCTCTTTTTCTCTGTGTATCTCCTTTCTTCTCCTTCTGTCCTCTGCTACCCCCCTCCTCCCACCCCTCCTGCCCCTGTCCTTTGGTTTTGAAGCCAAGTAAAGGAGTCGCTTTCTGAAGCAACGGGGAAATAATTTGTGGCTCCGAGAACAAAGGGAAGTCTTTACTGTGAGAGTAATGGAACGGATTTTTGTGATGTGGATGGAACCGTCTTCATTTTAGCCTCTCATTTTAAAAAACAAAATACTCGTAAAAGATTAATTTACTGAGAACAATAATAACTCTGTTATACAGACAAAACAGATTTTTCTTTTATATCAGGATTATG
Organism: Diplotaxodon limnothrissa; assembly: GCF_057381915.1. Lineage (NCBI taxonomy): Eukaryota > Metazoa > Chordata > Actinopteri > Cichliformes > Cichlidae > Diplotaxodon > Diplotaxodon limnothrissa. The sequence continues at coordinate 29,176,791 of NC_140597.1, read as the reverse complement.
GTTGGTATATTTAAAAAAAAACACAAACACATAAATATATATATATATTTGTGCTACAGTTGCATTTTTGGTGGTTTCAGCAGAGTTGTAAAAGTTTGCATCTAAATTCAAGCTACTGCAATATCACCACAGTTTTAAAAAAGGCCATGTGCAATCCATTATCATCACATATTGACTGCAAATTCCTCAAAGCCCTTAGGAGAGCCCCATACCCACTTATTGAGCTGTTATCAATGAGCTGCTTTTGTCTTGGCTCAGGAGACTGGACATATAAGCAGGACATTTATTGTGTTGAAAATAAGGAGTTACGAGGCCAGAGATGCAGTGGATGTCTGCTGAAGGCTTACTTCAGGCTCCTCAATGTGTATTTCCTCTTCATTATTCAGGCTTTTTAATCCAGTAACTGATTTTCTGCTTTCACAAGCAAACTTGTATCTTTCTAGTATCGTAGATGTGTTGTTTTTTTCTGCAGTACTCTTTCCTGGAAGTAAAAAAACAATAAGCTAACCGAACACCAGCATGTAGAGGACGGAATAGAAATTTTGTAGCTTTTAAAAAATATGCTGGCATTAGCGAAGTGAGGGAATTAGTGACCCTTTTGTATTCAAGATTCTCGCAGTAACTTGAAAATCCACCACTTAATCATTAAAGAAAAAAATATATATACATAAATAAGATTTGAAATAATTTCAAATTAAGTAAAGTAGTGGGTTTAAGTAGAGCCCTACGATTTAATGACCCTCCTGACCTTATTGCTTTCTGGCTCTCTGGTAGGTGCTAAAAATCTCCTGGACTTTTCGTTGAAGGCATAAAGATGTGTATCTGGGCATTCAAAGCAGATTAATGCTGGTAGAAGACCACAGATTTTGTCATTATAATTGTCGGTCTGCTCTTTCCCTTGGATCTCTGTGTATGACACACTCAAATAACTCTATCAGTTAGGACTATCAGATAGCGTGCTATTATAGTACCCTGGATTTTATAGTAGTGTAATGTTTGCATTGTTTGCAGGCTGGACCGTGGCTAAACCTTTTTTTCTTACTGAAACTTAATATATATCTTAGTATACATACACTTACACTTACCTCAACTTGCCATATTGTTCAATTGCTTGATAATGTAGATATCGCAAGTTCAAATCGAATAGGGAGGAATTATCCAGTGAGCAGCAGTTCTCTGGGCAACAATGCCTTTTTGCTGCCAGAGGTCAGAGGAGAAGGTGTTGAATGCATTAACCTGATAGGAAGGTAACAGTAACTTCAATGAGCACTTGTTACAGCCAAGGTATGCAGAAGAGCATCTCTGAATGCACAACACATATCTTGAAGTAGATGAGCTACAGCAGCAGAAGACCACACCAGCCAGGCAGCTGAGAAAAGGAAACTGAGGGTACCATTAGGAGACAGCCACTCAGTTCGTTCACATTTATAAGTAAATTACTACAGCATGTAAACGTCCTTGTAATCCTGCCGTAAAAGAAGAGAGACAACATCCTATGAATGTTTCCATCTCCACACCTACTTAGGTTGTCAGTTTTGGGCCATTTGAATTGATAAAATAAACTTTTTTTAAGCTAGCCAGTGTCGGCTAATTAGCGCTACCGTTACTTTAAAGATGAAGACTTTTTTCGCCCTGCACTTCTAATTTCTCTGCAGTTTTGTACATTTTCATCCTGGTAGCATCATAAAGAAAGGGATTCTCCACAAGCTACATCAAAGTTTGGGAAAGATGGGGTCTGGCAGGGCATAGTGATTGGAATACTGTGCTTGGATGCAGTATTGGAATCCCAAGTGCTCAAAACTGACAGTTTCTTCACAAATTTTTATTTTTTGTTCACTTAAAAGGAGATCTAAATATTTATGGCTTTTTAAAAAAAAGGAAGAAGAAGAAAAGTTGACAGGCATGTGCTACAGTTCTATCCAGTGTTTGGCTGGCAAGCTGCCCTCCAGCTCTCCGCGCCAGTCACATAACCGAAAGCTATGAGCTTAAGAAGTTGCTATTGTTAAAAAAAAATAACCTTCTCTCACATCCTGCAAACAAGGAGCAGTGTGATTGTTCTTTTGGAGTTGGGTTTCTGGCAAGATATGGTGGTGGTTGAATATTCACTCTTATTTCAGATTTGTCTGGTTTCGTCTCCACCATCTGGGTCCTTAACATGCTAGATGCTTGACTTTGTTCTTTTGATAGGTGCTAACTTTGTCTGCTGTTTGGTGCTGGGCAGGTACTGAGACATATGTGGTTTTAATGGAGCTTTTTATCTTCAAAAACTATGCCTACAAGGTTTAATGACAGCAGCTGTGGCAAAAGCATAAGGTGGGAGTGCTAAAGCACAAAGGCTTAGAAGGTGTGGTGATAATTCTTGTGATTAAAGCGTTGTCAGGGACCCCTTATGTTACACAGTTTAGATTTATAGTAATTAATAATGCAGGTTTGAAGAAACTGACTGCCAACCTACAATTATAACTTAGTGAGTGATATGAATTGCTATCATGTCTCTTTGAAGACATGTCAGTGATACTTTCAACAGCTGTTTTCTTTAGCTTTTATGCTAAGCTAAGCCAAGCTGATAACTAACTAATACCTGTTTGTTCAGCTCTATTTAAAACACCCTAACATAAATGAACTGCTTGTTTAAAGTCTTTCTGTGATGTTTCAGAAATTACTTTTTCAGCAAAAAACATGTTAAGATAATAACGCAATTAAATATATATGATTAGTAAGATGCTAGCAGTGCAGTTTACAGTTTTCCTGATATTGAAGAAATACCTAAAAAATAATACTTTTTTCATCTCTAAATGAGGTTAAAATACTAAATGAGCAAAATATGACAATGAAATATTCAAAAACTGAATTTGCAGTCTAGACAGTGAGTGAAAGCGCTGAAATGATTAATGGTTTTAGCCAAACCAATATAACCGACAGATAAGGTGTGTTTTTTTAATGTTGTGAAACAGTAAATCCTAGTATGAATACTAATCAGAAAAAAAAGAATTGGCATGATTGGTGCAGCTCACGTCAGGCCACAGAGAAGAGGGAGATGTGTTGTTTTTGTAGCAGCGGCACAGAGTCCTTCAGCCTCCTGCCCCCTCAACACTGAGGGGAGTGACTTAGCTTCCTTTCTGGTAGCTGTTAGAGTCACAGCATTAGTCATCTTTAATTCTCAGCCATCAGCACAGTCTGCAGGGGAACAGACCTTACAGTGACACAACTTTACCATCCCTTTGTCACCAATAATTAGACATAACTGTCTAGTGATGCGCTGTTAGCGCACTGGTAACAATAAAAACATAGTCCAGGTTTGAAATGCAGTCATATTCATTGTGTTTAGCGCTGTTAAAGACTAGATTATTAAAATGACACTTACAAACAGTTAAAACATATTAAAACTGTTATCAAGAAAGCTGCAGGGCACACTTGATGGGGTTTAAATCTCCACTGTAGACAAAAATATGAGTGCTTATAAACCAAAAAAGTCAGTAGATTAATATGTTGCTCTCAATGCAGATACCGGCTCACTACACTACAGCAGTAAAGACATTTGGCACTGATTCTTCTTCTTATTTTAAACGTCTTTGTTTTCTTTTCACACACAGCTCACTCCATATACATATCAGCTGTTCATGTGGAGACTTAATTATTTTGCAGTAGGTGAAAGAGATTTTATGGTCAGATGTAGAAGCTGAAATAAAAAGGCTAAATTGCAGTTGTTTATGTAACATATGTGCAAACAGCAGCTTTAAAAAATCGATATAGCCTCTGTTTGTGAAGACCGGTTTTGAAGCCTTGATTTTAGCATAACTGCCAGCTTGAGTTTTTGAGGCCAGAATTGAAGATATTTGTGAAAGTGTGTGGAGAGCTACATTATTCTCTAGTACTGCTAAGTTTGGATAGCAAGCCCCATCCACCGACTTTACAGGTAACTGGTATTAATGCTAAGTAGCAGAGAAATCATTTGACTGGCTGTTACAATTAACCACACAGCAAGCCATGTAATTAATTAAGTAACGGCATTAAAAATGTTCTAAAAGATGCCATTAGCACAAACACGGTCAAGAGGTCAAGCTGCATGATTTGTTTAGCGGCCTAGTCGGCACCCACTTGTCAACCAAAGCAGCCACAGTCTAAATAATGTATAACTTTGGCACGTTAAATGAGGGAGTAAAAATCCTCGTGAAGGGTCCTGAAGGGGCTAAACTGTCTTAAAGTTTTTGTACCAAGGTGTAATGACTGGTATTTTAAGATGGAGTAACTCACTTTCAGAGACAGCCTGAAGTGGCAGGTCGGCCTTGGCTTCATTTTTTTAGGTTGCTGCTTGTTGTTCAGTGAAAGTGCCGACACCCTCCAGTGGCTGCAGTGAGCGTACAAAGGACTTGGTTTTAAAAGATGGATCAGCAAAAAACTTTTCACTTTAGTACAAAAAGTAGTCATAGTACTTGGCTAAAGCTTACTAATTCTTTTCTTCTGTTCTTAATCCAAACAGTAATCAGAAACTGGCTTTAGAACCTCCTTTTCAGTGGTTTTCAAGATTCAGACTGATGTGCTCTTGTCCGACTGACAGGTGTTAGATGTATTTGCTTTGCGGGCATGAAAGAACAACAAACTTTGTCATTTGCTTCGTATTGTGCAATTCAAAATGTTCAATTTTATTCAGTTCAGTTTTATTTATATAGAAATCACAAGTCACAACAGCAGTTGCACCAAGGTGCTTTATATTGTAAGGACAAGACTACAATAATACAGGGAAAAGCCCAGCTATTAAGTGTCCCCCTTTGAGCAAGCACTTGGCGACATTGGGAAGGAAAAACTCTCTTTTAACAGGAAGAAACCTCCAGCTGAACCAGGTTAAGGGAGGGGGGCCATCTGCCACCACGAATGGTTGGGGGGGTTGAGGTGAGGAATACAGGGCGAAAAACACACTGTGGAAAAGAGCCTGAGATTAATAATAACTAATGGTTGACTGTGTAAGCACATAAAGAGTAAAAAAGGTGAATGAACAAGAAACACTCAGTGCATCATGGGAAGTCTCCCAGTAGACTACACCTACTGCAGTGGAACTAACAGAGGATTTAAGTAGAGAGAGTGTCTGTCTCCTGAATCCAAACTGGGAGCTGGTACCACAGCAGAGGGGTCTAAAAGCTGAAGGCTCTGCCTCCCATTCTACTTTTAAATACTCTAGGCACCACAGGTGACCTCACAGTCTGCGATTGATACGGTATTATATGATCTTTAAAATAAGATGCGAGAGCCATAATTTAAAAGCCAGAAGAAAAAAGTGTTTATCCTCTTAAGTCATGAAAGGTGACAGTGGCACGCCTAGTGTCGTTGTCCCATCAGGTAGTAGCTTCAGGTAGATATTTGGTTAACCCTTTAAAGCCTGAACCATGAAATAATTGCCAGAAATGTCTATTTTACTGAACCAATTTACTGAACCATGTGACAAATTTGTTTTAAAAAATTAATGACATTTTAAGTTAATATGTGACTTTTAATTTTTAGCTTTTTTGCTACATCTGGCATTTAAAAAAAATTGCTTAAAAATGTATTGTGTGATTTATTTAGAGTAAAATCACCCTGATGATGCAGAAATCTCAAAAACTCACAAAGAGCTCTATGTATCAAATATGATGCACTATAGGCTTTAAGGGGTTAAATGGTAATCATGAAAACCCAACAGAATGTTAACTTTGAAATCTAACACACAAAAAATACTACCGTACAAATGAATCATCAATAGAAAACAATGTAAAACAGCCTGTAGGTGTTTGGCTCTCACTGCTGCATCATCATCATTCATTAAGCTGTAAAAACACAGTAATGGTGTTATCACAACAGGGTCGTTGAAGCTTTTCGTCTTGTGGTTTGATGTTTTTAGAAGTTTGGGCGATCGGGCCACATCCTAAAGGATCCTCGAGGAGCATTAAGAAGGATCCTCCATCATCATTCTGTTTGTCATTTTCTCCACATTACCTTTACCATGTTCAAGCGCAGGGAGCGAGCGTGTGAAATGGGACGTTGTCCGTGCATACAGCCATTAATCACAGGCGCAGAGGTAGTAAACAGTCTTTGATGGTCATTAGAAAACAGTTCTATTACAGAGGTTACTATGTCTAGCGGTTAACCTTCTCCTCTTTGATGTATAGCAGCATGGGTGTTTTAGAGCAGGAGAGGAGGAGGAGGAGGAGGAGGGGAAGCATCCTCACCTAAGCTTGGAATGTCCCCCTTCAGCAGCTTTTGAATCGTTGTGCAATCATCGTGCAACCTTTTGTTTCCCTCCCCCCAGTGCTGCTCCTGCTACCCCCCCCCCCCCCCCCCCCAACCATCATTCCCTGCCACCCCTTGTTCTCCCCTCCCTCCCTCCTGTCATCTGAAATGTGCCCTGCATAAGTGGAGGCAGCTGCTTAAGTGCTGAGAAAGGGAGGAGAAGGGGAGAGTGGAAGTGGAAGGAGGGAGGTAAGGGCCGAAGAGAGAGAAAGAGAGAGTCTGACTCACAGTTAGCTTTGCTTTCCCTCCCTGAATGCTGCAGCATCTACTCCTCCCATTGCACTCAAGGTCTCTCTCTCTCTCTTGCTCTCTCTCGCTAACACACGCACACATCCACTGGCATTCATGTGCACAAACACGCGCACAGACACACGCACATTTGCAAGCATAACTAAGCTCTATTCAGTATTTTACTTGAGGTTCGGTGGTTGTTGAGAATAATTTTGTATTGTGCTGCCTTGGCGCATTATTGATTTGAGAGGCTTTATTGTCATCTTGTTTTTTGTTATGAAATTTTAATGCGGACCCTCGTAATTAGGGTGGCTGTATTTGATGCAGCTGCCAGCCTTATCTGTGTGCTGGTGGTGGCGGTGGTAGATGCAGGGCTACTGATGCAATACAATAAATATCACATGGTTAGTGACAATTGTCTCTGTCAATAAAATGTCAGATGAAATATCTCTGGAGCTTGAGGGCAATTTGGCAAGGGTTTGTGCCTGTGTCTTTAGTGCTCTTGTGACAGTGGGCTTCATAGCTAAAAGCACACTCCCCTGCAGTGGAATTACATAGTGGCGGTGACGCCAGCAAAAGCTCAGGGCTTTTATCAGCTGTCATTCACACAGGAGAAGCTGGATAGAGGCAAGGCCACCACGGCGTGGAATAGGACAAAAGCCCAATGCTAGGCTGTTATTGTAAAGGGAAAAAACAGCATCTAACAAGGTCAGAGAGGCACTGTGGTGAAGTTGGTGCATTGTTTCAGTGACATAACAGTACTGTGGCCTTGATTATGAACCACAAAATGCACTTTTTAAGGAAATGCTGATCTTCACGTCTCTAATCAGCTACTTAATTTGCTTTATAACATTTTGGATGTGTCACCTGTAAGGTAACATGTTGCACAGTTTTGCATATCCAGCAATTAAAACAAGGTAGGGTATTTGTTAAAGAATAAAACTGGACACTTGCCATGATTATTTTGATATTTGCATTTATATGTACTTTAAGTTAATGCAAAGATTTTACTTGAAAAAAATAACACCACGTGTTCTTTTATGTCATTTGCTAACATTTGAGTATGTTTGTTAATAACAGTAATCTGGAATATGTTTGGGACTTTTGGTTGACCATAAAAAAACGTGAATACGTACAATAGGAGAATGGTAAGCAGCAGCTCAGTTTCTATTCTATTTATATAGCACCAAATCACAACAACACTCACCTCGAGGCGCTTTATAATGTAAGATATGGACTGTTTAACAAAGCTTACAGTAGCTGCATTCTCAGGCAGTCTCCCATCCAAGAATTAACCAGGACCAAACCTGCGTAGCTTCTGAAATCGGGCGTGTTCAGGGTGGTGCAGCTGCAAGAGAAACTCATTTTGACTTTGACTGCAGTAGATTTTGTAATTGGTTTTTCACAATGTGACCCTCATTTGTTAGCTCCTGTAAAAAAAAGAAAGAGAGAGAGAAAAAAATCACACAAAAGGTGTTAATTTTTTTTATTCAATATTTTTTTAAGAAAATGAAAATTTGAAATGTACATGGAGGCAGTCAGCTTCACTGACCTTGGGCTTGATGAAGTAAACTGCCAGTGCTGTTAATGTAAGCTATGACTTCTAGTGTTTTGGGTAAAGTGAATGTATGACAGTATCCCCTCAGATATACATCGGCATTTAACTACTGCTGTCCACATTGGTCATAATTTGCATAATATTCAATGCAAAAAATACACTTGATAATCACAGTGTCCATTCAGTAATTATCAAACTGCGTGTCATTAAAACGGAATAGTTCATTAAAAGTTATTGTAGTAAGCTACATACACTACCGTGCAAAAGTCTTGAGCCATCCCTGTTTCCTTTACATGTCAACCAAATCAAGACTTTTTTGGTAGTTTTTTGAGCAGTAGTTTGGGCAGTGGCTACTTTTTCACTGTCTTTTTTCAGTTCACTCCTTATACCAGACCATTTTCAGACAAATTATTTTTGTTTGTTTGAATAAATAATTTCAGCATTTTAAAAAAAATGCATCTAACTGGTAAAAAGGAGTGTTTTATTTACACATTACAGAAAACGTAGCGAGGAACCATTTTTAATCTGTGTCTTTAGGCACTTTGTTACTAACAACTTGTTGTTAAAACACATAATATTTCCCATTTTTTCTCAAATTTATGAAAAATGTCAAAGATAACAGTATTTTTGCACCAACAATATGATCCCCAAACAGCTATTTGCAAAACAAACTGCACATCTCAGCATGGTGTGCAGTGTGTCCCTAAAGAAATTGAGGAAACTACAGTGTCAGGCCTAAAACCTTCTAAAACAGATGAATGTCAGAACTATCAAAGGTAAATGAACTGGACTGAACATCGGCGTCAACGGGTTTTATGGCGTGATGAATCCAGATTTGAAATGTTTGGTTCTATAGATATGTAGAGAGGAGGTCAGGGGAGAGTGTTGAGAACTTGGTGGATGATCTGTCATGGTTTGACGCAACATATCAGTGGTGCTGGCGATCTTGTTAAATTGATGAAATTATGAACGCAGAAATGTAAGGTCAGATTTTGTAATAACACCTAAAAAGCATCTGTTTGGCAACAGCTTCATTTTTCACCATGAAAATTTTTTTAAAAGCACACCTGGACAGAAAAACATAGAATGGACGACCATCAGTTGTGGATTGGCCTCCCCAGATCTGTAATCAAGAATAAGGTGGTGATACCAAATACTGACTTTCGAGCTTGTTAAAATTATACGAATGATTTTCCCTTATATACTACATATGTTTGCGCGGTTAAATAAATCTGATCCTAGCAAAAAATACAGAAATAATAGATGGCTCAAGAGTTTTGCACAGTACTGTATGCAGCAGTGACAGTGCTCCTGCATTTTTGCTTGTTTGCTACCTGTGATCTAAAATCTTGTGAAAAAAGAAGAGCAAACGTTCGGTTGAGGGGGCTTTACATCTAGAATTACACAGTTCTTTAATCATATGATAAGCTTGTATTATTATAATTATGTGCTTGAAGCCCGTGTTCATCCTTTCACAACACTGTTAATCCTGATTTGGGAACAATGTTGTGGATGTGGAGCCATTTGGACTTTTGGCAAAGAGGTTTTATCCCAAATCAGTGGATCCTCTTGACCAGGGGAAGAAAACACTAAAAGAAATGAGTGAATGTTGCTCAAAGTATGTAAAGCTGATTTTTTAGAAGTTACTTCAATGATAGAGTAGAATAGAAAACAACAGATAGCAACTTACCAGCATAATAAGAAGCATAGTATTAAATGCCTTTACTGCTGCTTTATGTGGTTGGAGATGAATTCAGATCCTACATTAGCATTAATTGTTTGACCCAAGATAGTTAGAGTCAAAATTTCTGACTCTTAAAAACTGAACTGAGAAAAAGTTAACGGTCTGTGTGATATTATTAGGGTTGTCTTAAATATTCATGACCGGGGGCGGACCCACAGGTCGCTGTAGGTTGCGAGGTTCCTTTGTCAGATCACTTGGACTTAGAAAGAGGATGCGGAAAATATTCCTTCCTTATTATTCATACATCCCAATGATTATGACATGTGCAGAAATGTGGCTTTCAAATACTACACCAGCTTTTCCACCCAACAACGTGTTTTCATGAAATTGCTTAGAAACAAGTGCAAGCCTCAGGTAGCCATGGGAGCAGTGGAAATAAACGATAGGTCAGCTGCGCTCCATCTTAAGAGGGTGGGGTGCAACGTCAGATCAGCTCCTGTCACGACCGTCCGTGTTGGGGTTGTTGAGTCTAAATATACACTCAACAATCATTCCTCTTTGTTTGCGAGCATGTACACTAAGCAGTTTTTCAAAGAGAGGGATTCCTGCGCAAGTTTCTGTGTGTAGTTGAAAAGAGTGTTTGGCAGTCAGTGTTCAGTTTTGTCCAATCAAAATACTGTGTGTTTAGACTCCCATTAGGTTTTGGATCACAACAACTATTCTTCCTGGGCTGCATGTAAAAATATACATTGTAACAATACAAAGCAGCAGCACTTGGGCACAATTACATAATGACAACACAGCTCTCAACATCCACATCCTGTGTGAAAGCAATCGCCTGTTTTACTATAGCAATTTACATGATTGCATTTCTGCTACCCCCTATAACAATCTCATTCTCCTGTTAGAAAAATATTATTTTGGTATCCAAAAAAAAAAGAGAGACGCATCATTGGTTTGAAGAAAAAAAAAAATGCCCTGAGATTTTTTTGCTGGGTGAATCTGAGGAATGGCTTATTGCTCTGGTCTGCAGAAATAAAATGCATAGATTTATGTTTTTGTTAATTCTGCTCCCACCTGAATACTGCAGTAACCGCAAACCTCCCCAGAGTCTGCCTTCGTCTAATTAAAATTAAGCATGCAAGAGGTTAAAGAGTAAAAGCTTAACACGTAAGTGTATATGCGAGTAGGATAGGTTAGCATGTGCACAAGTTATACCAGTGAATGCCAAATAGCTTTGATAGCCTTGTGCTAACTTTAGTAAGACAGAGCGGGCAGAAACACATGCAGATTAATGCACAGTTCTCCAGTTCATATATACATACATATATATAAGTCGATCTAGCAAAAGTCCTGAAACAATAACACATGTCCTACTCAGTATAAATGGCAGGTAACAGTTTTCTGAAGTGTTGATTTTTTTTTTATAAGTAAATAATTGCAACAGGGTAATTAGTTCCTCTTATGTGCTGTTTGGCTTTGAGCCTGCGCCTCACTAGAGTAGATGTGAATTTGTGACGTGACGGTTTTGTCATACAAAGTGAAGCGAGAATAGAAGGTACAAAAGAGGCAAATTACCAAAGACAAGTATAACATTTGTTTGTACAAGTGCAAAATTCACAGGACATATTTTGATGTCGCTGCTATGGAGAAAAACAGCGTTCACGTCTTACCTTTTATTACCACATAGTGCATTTTCCTCAAATTGACAAACACAACATTTGACAACAACGGTTCTGCCTTTGTTTTTTGGGGTTTTTTTTCTTCACTGCTTGCTATATTCAAAATGCCTACAATGAAAGACAGACTGCGTTTACACCGGTGTTGCTCAGTAAATATGACTGATGTGACTTTAATTATTTTTAATAATCAGAATTATTAGTGCAAAGGCTAGCCGAAGGAATCAGGATGAGTTGTTGTTTATTGTTTTTGGTGAATTATGTGTAGAAAGATGCTTTTTTTTCATTATCGTGTGGAGAATCAGAGCATAGACAGAAGTTAGGCTAAGCTCTATACATGTCACAGTAATTGGCAGGTAAGCCAGGGTAATCAGATTATTTCCACCTTAATTTGACTAACATGAGCCTGGATGTTTAGGTGGCAGTTGATATAATTGTAGTAACACCTTAATCGGGATGTAATGATAATGGAAGGAGGCTTACCTACTGCCCTGCATTTTAACATTGAGATCATTGCAAATTATAAAAGCAAAAAAAATTTGCATAAATAATAGAAGCTAGAGATGCTCTTTGAAGGGCTAGGTACTGGGGGGGATGTGTGCTTTCTTGAATTTCTGTGCTTTGGGTGTTTTTCAAAAGGCTCATCAACAACAGTGCCATTCTGTCGTTATTTGGGATATGAAAGTCTATCCGTGCTGCTACTCGGGGAGCGTCTCTGAATGGCTGCCCTGGGCATTGAGCAGAACAAGGCACAGAGCGAGCTGCAGCAAGCAGCTCTGGAGAAACAGCAACACTCTGTTATTCAGCCCTTGGCCTGCGCTCTAGAACATTGTGTGTACATCTGTAATCTTACCTACCCCCTGGGCTCGCGCAGACCCCCACCACCACCTCTACCGCCATTTTTTCCCCTTTATTCCTTCTCATTCACACTCATTCCTTCTGTCCATATTCTCTCTCTCTCAGTCTCCTTCTTACTCAGTCGCTCACATCATCGCGTCATTCCCTTTTCCTCTTACACAAAGATATAGTCAAGCAAACACACCCACACGCTTTCTCACACTGACACCCATACACACAAAAAACACCAAGGGCCTTGAAGATACGCCACGTGTGAGATCACAGTCTTAATGTGTCTGGGCCACTACAGCCTGCTCGATTTTTCTACTGATTTTTAAAATGACATAAAGACTTTTGGTGTGTTTTAAGGGCCGTCAGCAGCTTATATGTAATGCTGATAAATATATTATTTAAATGTAAAGTACGTGCTAGAAAAAAAAGTTTTTTTTAGCTGAAATTGAGCTGGAGCTGCGAGTGTTTAAATATACATGAAGGAGAGGGCTACATGAATACGATCCTGTCCTGGATGGTGAGCAGTTATGAGCTGTGTCATGTGTCTGCGCTTTCAATTGCTCTGTGCGGGGCTTTCATCAGCCTTTGCCTCTGTCACTGAGACATTCCTCACTCCCTCCATGCTCCCGGCTCCACTTCACAAACTGTAATAAGGCATCGGTACGCTCTCTCTCCATTGCCTCGGCTGTTTTTGGTGCACCGCTGCATCGCAATCCATGTAAACGTACACTGTAGGTGCGCGAGAACGGCTCTTTTCTCAGCACTTCAGTCCTTTTCTGTGACAATGCAATGCTGCACAAAGTGATCAGCTTGTTGAAACAAGGCTATCTTGCGCATTGACAATCCGTGTGATATATTGTCATCGTCTGCCGGTTAATATGTACCGCTGTTTCCTTGGGGATTAGATGTGACTGTCATGCTCGGGCTTGAAGACATCATATCATGGTCCTGGCGGCACTTTAATAAATCTTTATTGCTTTCATTGCATTAACAATCAGCCACCATCTGACGCAATTGCACGTCTTTACTCCAGCATACACTAAGTCTACCCTTAACTATTTTTTTTTCCTAATGGGAGGCATTATAAAACACATCTTTTAAGCTCCCACAGAGTTCAAAACAACAAGAGTGTATTTTTCCCTCATGTCTTTTTCTTTCCTCAGACAGTTGCAGCTTTCACAATTGAATTTGAATGCCATGCTTTTAGTGCCAGGGTTTTTTGATTATCCACAGACAGGGAGCTGTGCTGGATTCCATTCCTTTCATCATGCTTTAACCAGTGTGAGCTGGCTCCCCTGTCGTATTTTATGAGAGGTGATTTTAGTGCCTCTCCTTTATGCAGATGATTTTGGCTGCTGCTCCCCAGTCTAGTCTTCAAGAGGTGGATATTGGTTTTGACAAGAGAGCTAACCTTGCTACCTTCGCTCTCACCGGGCTGTCTTCCTGACTGCCTCGCCACACTGTGTATTCTGGGCCATATGCTAATGCGAATTACACTTAGTGAAAAGGAGGATGCTGGATGCATCTACAGGTGTTTGCAGAATGAGGCTCAGTGACAGGAATATTACACCGGGCTGGAACCCTCATTGACCCTTTGCACTCCCACGGGGATGACAGCGTCTTTATTTATTGCCACTGGGCCATATATTCTCTTTATGTGCAGTAATGCTCCCAGTTAATATCCACATCAGATGACAGGGATCCACATGAGCGCATTCACTCATATATGTGGGTTACGGTGGATGCGGAGCTTGTAGACGGGATCATGAGCTGTCATATGCAGGATTTGCTCTCTTATCAATCCACTGATAAGTGTGCATGCTTCTTTTTCCTAAAGCAATGAAATGTGTGCAGGTAAGCTACGCAAGGAGTACCCTTATTCAGTGAAGTTCCCTGGTAAGCTGCTCATCCTCTTCATGCCTTTAAAGAGGCACAGAAGGTTGCAAATGTAGTCAGTGGGGATAATGAGCGATCGGATAAGTCTGGTATATGCAGCCATATATACATATCTGTACAGACACGCAGATGCACTGCACTTTGACACGGTGACTGAACTTTTATTTTGTAGTCGTGCTTGCCTAATTCGGCTTTGTTGAGGGAAACGGAGCAGTCACACAGGATCATGCTTATGTGATACTGAAGCTTGAACTAAGTCAGTCATGCAGTGGGTGATAATCATGTATCTCTCTCGCTCTCCATTTTCCTGTTTCACTGACTAAGTAGAGAACTTTGCATGATTGCCTGGATGAGTGTTTCCCCTCAATGTCGCGCCGCTATTGTCCACTTGCCCCTCCTTCATCTGTGTAATTGTATGCGTGAAGTTTCAACTGTAAATCCCAGCTGTTGGCTGATTGTCTGCTCTGTAGTGCTATGTATTCTGGGAAGCCAATGGCTGAGGGGTATTGGTTTTTTCTTAAGCTGGAAAACATAATGAAAGATAACACAACGATGAGCTAGGTAGTTTGTTTTTTCCTTTTTTTGCCTGATTCTCCAGTCGAATAGATTGCAGGGGGAAAAAAGACAGCATTTGTCCCCCCACCTCCCCCACCCCTTTCTCTCTCCCTTGCTCTGCTAAAACAGATAGAGTAACTGTGTGGAATAAAGGAGATGCTTTTCTCTCTATCACACTCCATCAGCATTATTTACCAGACCTGCCAGTTGCTTTGTACAGCACCTCTCCCTGCCAAGTAGGCGACTGGCGTACGACCAGGGGCTAGTGACAACAGGCTACAGTGGAAAGCAAGGAGAGCTGTGTGGACGAGCCAAGTCTATTCATTCCCCTAGGCCGCTGAGTGAAGCGCAGAACTCTATCTGCTCTCACTGAGGAGAACATAGCACTTTATGGATTTTTTTTATTTTATTTTATCAGACGCCATGCTGGAAATTATCATAAACCCAGCCATCTCTTTGAATCAGACTAGACATACCGGTGGAGTGTGGTGGTATTAGTAGGTTTGTAACGGCTGTGAATAACCACATTTGTTAACCCTGATCTAAAAGTTAAAGGCTCAGGAAAAAAAACTGCGAGGCTTTGAAATTGTTGCGTGTGCTGTGTGTGCTGAAAGTGAATCACGCGTGTCAGAGAGGCTGTAATAAACGCATGTTTCCTTTGTCATTCCCAGCCACAGTCCCATCAGCCCTCCCTGCAGAACCTATGGAAACATCAGCAGTCGGGGCTTGGAAACAGAAAAGTGATTTTTCTTCTTCTTCCACAGTGTGTCACAGATGGTGGGAAAGCCTTTGTAATGCTAATATAATATCACACTGTGTCGGCCTAGCTCTGCAGTTCGCTCTGTGTACCAAGCAGCCTGGCTGTGGAGTGATTTACCAGTATGGAGAGAAAAAGACCTCCCTCGGTTCACACTGAAAAGGCTGTGTGGTTGGCGGGTCCTGCTGCGACTGGGTCCGCCTTGACTTTATTGATTCCTTGGTCCATCTAGCGCTGCGTACTGTTAATTAACTGTGTTTCTGAATGTTTGTAACATTGTGTGTGCTTATGAGAAAGGATTTTACAAAGAGGGTCCGGGCATTAACAACAGTTGAAAAGGCTATAGAAGGTGATTTTTTCATAATCATCAGAGACAAGCTGCTTATTAAGGCCAGTTATTTTAGACAAAAAAAATGCACATGGTAGCACAATAAAAGCTTAAATGTTTGCATCTGGCATTCTTTCAGCAAGTATTTGTAGTAAAAATCAGCCTATTATCTAATATAGTGCCTCTTACTACCAATGTTATGCCACCTCCCAACAGCTAGCCAATGGCAGGCCACTTCCTCAGATAGTAACCAATGACTCTGTGGCAGTGAGTCAGCTGCTGGAGAGGAGGAGACAGGGACATTGATGTCTCTCTCTAGCTGTGCCACGTCACACTGTTGTCGATTCGATTTCCAGCCCTCATCCCTGGTATTTGAATCACAAGGGGGAGCGTTTCATATCCTTGCTGGGAGAAGAAGGGGGATCTTGTCTATCTGAAAGAGCATGTTGGATTAAGGGGGTTATTTCCCCAGAGGGGGGGATATGAGTGTGAGTGTCACTCAAGACAGCACTCATTCTCACACAGCCTCTGCCTCTGCATGTTGCCAGGGAGCCCCAGCTTTGACTTCTTCCCCTCTCCCCCTTTCCTCATGTAATCCTTAGCGTTTTCTTTTACCCCCCCCCCCCCCCCCCCCCCAACAACTCCTCTTCCTCTGTCTTGTATGCACCCTCTTCCTCATCATTGCGACAATCCCTTCACACTCCCTTCCTTCTTCCCCTGCTGGTTCAGTGCTGCCCTACAGGGAATGGAGAATTGCGTGGTTCGGTGGATGGTTGTTATTCCAATCACACCTCTGATGTAGCAAGGGTCCAGTAAAGTAGAGAATAATTGGCAGGTTCCAGCAGCCTTTCCATTCTAGTAGCGTGCATGTGTATTTGTGTGTGTGTGTGGCAGGGATGAGAGGGGCTTGCTTTGGGTGCAGCCTTCAGAGGTCATTTCATTAATTATTAGCTCCTGTGATGGGTGCATATTCTGTTCTCAGCACGCGTTGACAAAACACCTTGCTTTTAACGATGAAGATAAAAAAGAAAAAGAGCGATGGTCAGTTATGCAAAAATAAACCCACATTTTCTTCAAAACGCCCAATAATGTGTGTTGGATAGCTGAAATTTGGCTGCAGTCTTTTGTCTCTTAGCTAGCTTGCTCAATATTCAATCCTCCCCTGCATCATAAATCATCAACAGTATTTGTGTCTGTGATTTTGTATTTTAGATAAAAGAGTGGTTTTGGAAGTGGAGCAGGTGTTGGGTAGACACGCAACTAATTAAATGAGGGTCATTCGGGGTCAGGGGGGCAGAGGGCAGAGGTCACAGGTCGCATGTGTTCACCCTCTGCCTTCTCGAGAGTCACTGACTGATAGGACTCCGGAGGTGATCACTGATACACATCAATGGAGCCAAGCAGGGCAGCTAATCAAGCATGTGGGGTATGGGGATGGGGACAAGCATCAGGGAAAATAAACCAGTGCTATCTGCTGGCAAACACATTGACCCACAGACTTAATGGAACATGTCTCCCATAGGTGCACTGCTCTATTGATTAGCCATTCTTGGCAGTTGTAGCCAACACTGATATTGAGTGTGATTTTTGCTTTTTTCCACCATCTCTGCTGTAGGCAGGTCTGTTCTTGCAGAGCCTGAATTAAAATGGTACAGTATATTTCTGTATGTGCTTTTGCCCCCCCCAAGCTGTGATTGCCTGACACGGAGGCCAGCACCATAGCGACCATCATCACTTCCTCTGATGCCCTTTCCTTGTGATCCAGCCTCACCTTTAAGGGCTTCTCATTATGAGGGACTCTAAGTTCTTACATGAGGAGACGTGCACACTTATGTGCACAGTATAAATGTTAGTACACACACACAGACATATACACACCTGTAGGCAATACATAGCCATAGACAAAGACTAGTGCGTGTTTGTTCATAGCAAGGAGCACACAGACACACACACACACAGATCTGTTAGCACGGCACACATTTGCTCGAATGCAAAGAAAGAGTAGGTAGTGACCATGAAAACTGCATAAATGTCCATTATTCCAGCGCGCATGTGTGAAAGGTTGAATAAAGTGGTGGTAATAAAAAATATCGATCACTCAGCCCACAGCGTGCCTGACAGGAAGCGTTGTGGCAGAAACAGGCATTGACAGAGGGCCTTTGCAGGAATGTAAACCTGCAGGACATTATGTCATTGCGTCAGCGCTGAAGTAACAGCCCAGAGTCTGCAGAACCTGATTTAGATTCAGCAAAGCAAATGAAGCGTAGCTCTAATAAATGCAGCTGTTGGAAATAAGATAATTGCATCTCCGTTGCTGTTGCAGCAAAGATTATTTGATGCATGCTCTCTGTGCAAGCGTGAGAGCGCTCGGGTTTGTGTGTGTCAGTCAGGAGATCGAAGTGATGGTCATGATTGTTAGTTTTGGCTCCGTGTTTCTGGGGGGTGGAAGCATCTTCTGTATTTATCAGCAGTTACTCATACATCAGCATCTTTTTAACTGTACTGAGTGGGAGCACTGCGTACATAATGAGTGTGTATGGGAATGTGTATGTGTGTGTTTGAGCTCGTGCACAGGGTTGCTTGTATGCAGAGCCTCATTAAATACGCAATTGTTTCATAAGACTGACCCTTCAAGAGCGGTGGGTGGACCAAACGCAGATTTGCTCAAATGAGCAAATGAATCTGTAATGTGGAAGCTTATAGTTTACCATGTGTGTGTGTGTGTGTGTGTGTGTGTGTGTGTGTGTGTGTGTGTGTGTGTGTGTGTGTGTGTGTGTGTTTGTGCACGCTTTGTGTGTATAAGCATGTTCAAACATACCATACATTTCTAGTTTCAGTGATCAAATAATTTAACATTACACGCCTCACACAGCCTTCCTCTGCGCTCTGTACTGGGCTTGTTATAACAGCCTCAGGCTGGTCGACATTTTTTTTTTGTTAATGTCATCACATTAACTCAGCACTGCTATGCGCTTATATACCATAAGGAGACTGCTGTACATGGAAGCAGGATATATCCATATGTTAGTGAGGATGCCATCGCTCTGTCTCATTAGCAGCAGTGCTGAGGCCCTGAGCTGCTTCTTGTGCTCCATTGGGACAGCTGATGAGGCCTGACTATATGACCTTTAACAACCTAATCAACTTTTAACACCTCGCCTACTGCCTGCCTTATTGCCATTCTTCTCTCTACCATTCACCGGGCGCTGCCGCATCCCATATTTCTTCTTTTTTGATAAGCAGTAACCTTGTTTTGACTGATCAGCGGTCCATGTATGAATGAAACAGCATTGTAAACACATGCTGCTGCAGTCTCTGGAGGCACGTAGGGATTTATTGTAATAGGCTATCTCCCTCCTCACTCTTGACCTTCCCTCTACTTATTTTTCTCCTTTCCTTATCTCTTACTGTCTTCTTCACCCCAGTGTTGGAGAGCTTGGGATGTATAGAAAATAAAAGAGAAATATCAAACCATGCAAAATTAATGTACCATGTGGTAGGTAGTTAACTGTGTCGCGTAATTAAACTACAAAGGAGAGGTAATTACAATCTGTTACAGTTACTCAGAAAAAAGAAATTACAGCTATGAGTGAAAATGATGATTACACATGCATATATAAATATTTTTCTCAGTGCATTTTTTGTTAATGCTTTTGAACAAAGCGGGTCGGCGCCATCAAGGGCAGGATAGCTTATAAGGAGATGGCTTTACGTCTAGACACGCTCCATTTATCTGGCAGCATGCTCTTAGAGTTTGAGTTTTGTTTTTGAAAGCAAGCAGCCTGCCATGCCTGTAACCAGTCGACCACACGGCAGGTGGTCATGTCATCAGACGAGAACACCTTTCAGTGCTGAAAAGTCAACAGTATTTTCTTTCAGGAATAAGGAAAATGCCAGGGGTGTCAAACATAAGCCCCGGGGACCAGAATGGGCCTCACACAGACTCCAATCCGGTCCACTGGAAGGCTTTGGAAAATGCAGACAAGGTTATAAAGGATGGACTTTAAACTGTAAGTTTTGCAGCTTTCCTCCTGATAAAACCCTCACCCATGGTATTTCATATTAAGTAATAGATAAACAATGAAATGACAGTAGAAGTCTTGTTTTATTTTTTTTTACAATGGGTGCAAAAATGTTTTTTTTTTTTTTTTTATTGGAAGTGACATCAGAAACAGCAGCATGTGACATCACGTGATGGCGGAGCTTCAGTTCATCCTTTGTCATCCTTTTTTTTTTTTTTTTTTTTTTTAATAGGACAGGGGGAAAGAATGAAAGAAAGAGGGGGAGAGGAAGAAAGAAAACCAAAGGGGAGAAGAGACGGTGAGAAGGGGGGGGAAGAGAGAAAACAAAAACAAAAAAAAAACAAACTCCTGGGTCACCTGTATGGAGAGAAAGAAAAACAAAAAAAACAGGGGAGACAGCAAACAACAAAGAGCAACATAATAATAAAATAAAAAAAGCACCATCACAATAAACTAGCTAGTCATAGATATCAATAGTTACTAAATAATAAACGATATTGTGCAGCACGCAAGATAGACAGCGCACAGTGTGCTTTGAGGCAGCAGCCAAGAAAGCTGTAGTCCGCATCTGTGAATACCCATGTGTACACCTGTGTGCATACCTGTGTGGATCAGCATGCTTGCATTCCAAAGGTTTCTCCATGTAATGATCTGCTAGAGAGTGTGGGGGGGCCACAGCCCCGTCCTCTATGGTATCAAGCAGGTATGGAGGAGATCAAAACTCCAGACATCCAGAGGCCCCCAGAACACAAGAGACCAAGGAAGACCCACAGAGGGGCAGCCGCGCCACTGTCCCAGTAAGAGCTGAGGAGAGTCCCAGATGAGAGCTCATTCAGCAGCCGCGGAGCAGAAGCCAGGGGGAGTTGCAGTGACGCGCCCGTGAGCTCCGCCGGCAGCCAGCTGTGCCTGAGTGACCGAGCCCCAGGTCGAGAGGCCGGGGGCACCCCACCTCCAAAGTGGCCCGAGCGAGCCCCAATAAGCGGCCGCCAAGGAGTGAGCCGGTGTGTACCCGGACGCCCACCCCCAGATACAAAGAACCACCAACGCACCGATACCTGAGGGAGTCCGCCACCGGCAGGGGAAGTGGTGGTGGGTGGAGATAGGCCTCCAAACCTTGGAGGGCCCGAGATGTCCCCAGAGAGGTGGCGTCTGATACCCAACCTGACATATAGACACAGACATACAGGCACACACAGACACAAACATCCATTCCCACCCTCATGCTCTCATATGTACTTCACACTCAACCGACGTGGAGACAGACATAAAGGGACGCTGTATACACGATCACACTCCCCAAGCGTACTCTACTAACCGGGTCTAGGTACCCTTGCCCCTGGAGGGGGGAACTGCACCCAGACCCAGGTGGTGTTACCCTTTTCCCTGCGGTGGGGAGAGGCAGACCGCCCCGACTCCGCAGCAGCAGGGAGGCCCCAGACCGCAGTCGGACGGCCCACTCCTCCTAGCCCCCCCGCTCCAGTAGGCCGCAGAGAATGGGGGTGAGAGAAGACTCCAAACCTCCCTCCACCCGCTCATTGTAGTGTTGATGCATGTGTGTTCTAAGGTGCAATTAAAACCCAGGAGGGCATAGAGCTACCTGCCAGAGAGCAGCAGGTAAGCGCATAGTCCCTCCTGCTAGCCCTCAATGTCTACATGTATTTAAAATTGAGAGGTGGGCAACGACGCCAGGGGTGAGGTGTACACCCTGATGGTAACTTGGACTCCGTGTATCGTGCCCACCCCCAAGATCCTATATGTATGTGTAATGAGAGTGTGAGTAATGTGAATGTCTAAGTTGTGGGATAAAATTGAGGCAGAGGCAGCCAGAAGGGGACAGAGGGGGGGGGTAGCCTCCTCTGCATCCTGGTGACATACCCCTACTCCAAGGCCCTGCATGTGTGGGTGGTTGTGGTGGAGCAGGAGGAGGGAGGCAGCAAAAATGTTTTTAAAAAAAGAGTATGTTCTGTGAATGAACAAAAAAATTCCTGCCTTATAATTACAGGACAATCTAGTCAATGTGCTACCTGAAAATCTACCGTAATATAATTTTACAGACTTTTACAGTCAAAGACTCATGCTGCCAGATTTCTTTCTTTAATGTTGCAGAATTTCTATATTATGTAGGAAAACTGAGATGTAATGTTGAAAATGGGCTTCTTTTTCTCATATTGAGATATTTTAGGGATTAAATGTTGAACGTGTAAACAGTTAAACTCCTTTACACTGACAGAAAGGATGGGTTTCACTGGTCTGCTCCACTTAAGCTGAAAGTGGGCTCCATGTGGGGCATGATGTAAACTGAGCTTGACATCCCTGCTCTGTGGGTACTGCAGAGTAAAGCGTGCTAATAGAGGTGAAATGCTTTCAGCATCAAAATGCTCAAACCTGGAAATCATCGACAGCTCGCAGAGAACTTTTTCAGCTTTGCTGCTCCGTTTAAACATTTGCAGTTTGTTAACAAGTTGTATAACTCTGTCAAGTCTTCAAGTTGTATTTTTTTTACAGCGTAGCAGTTCTATGCAATCTGTCATATTTTGCATTTGAAAAGTAGCCTCAGTCCATTCCTGTTTCTGCACTTTATAGGAAAACAAACTAAATGTGTTTTTTTTTTATTGTTAAATGCTGCGTATCTAAGTCATTTAATAGTCCACTTATCTGCAATCTCCGCCTGTTACAAAGTGCATACGTTTCCATAATCATTTTAAATAGGAAAAATCACTTTGCTGCGTCCAGGGTAGAACACCTCCTTTAATCTGCAGCAATTTCCTGTATATCGATCATTTCCGCACATATAAATGATCCCATTGTCAGAAGCTTGTATTAAAATAACCTGCAATTATTTTAAATAAATCCTCGAGAACACGCGATGATATAAAAGAAATTATGTTTCTATCTGTTTAATATTTAAAAAAACACCCTGAAACCTGACATAGGGGATTAATGTTGCAATAACAGGCACAATTCGCTCAAGTCATTTAATGGAGTAGTTACTGCGTGTGATTATTACGGCATTTGCGAAAACAGAGCAGCAAACAACTTGAAATGAAATGCAATAGTAACAACAGTAAAACAATAAGGCCTTAATGCTTCTGTATTGTGTCCACAGCGGCTAGAAGTGAATGAACGCTTACTTAAACAATTTATCGAGCTGCGACTTTAACAGAAATTAAAGCGGTATTATGCTGCATTGAATTATATTTCGGCGGCTTTTCCAACAAGAGACCAGAGATCTTACTTAGCTATTCCTGAAGACACGGAAAGCATTTTATCCAGGGTTAGCTAAAGAAAGATTAAAAGCACAGGTTTGGAAGTCTGAGCCCTTATTACCTTAATAACTAAATAAGTAAACATTAACCGTAATCAAAGATATTTAAAACGGTGACGGTGCACGCTAAGGCCATGGAGGCTTGGATTAAATCCCATCATCAGTGTCACTCATACTATATTTCAGCAGGCTTGCAGTCATTTTAATAGGAAGATAGCATTAATGGCTTGAGCGTTTTCCTGCCATACACTCCTGGGCCTGCACCTTCATTTTGGAGTATGCAGAGGCCTGAGGGGGTAACAGTAGCTACAATTGTCCAGATCTGTCTCTGCAGGTTGTGCTGCACTGATAAAGATCCAACTCTATAATCCTGATTCATAGTGAATCTTTACCTATCAGATGCTTCCTGGGCTCTCCAGCAGCCCGTGATTGACAGTGATTATCTCAAACGCAGGCTGTATCTCTGCCATCACCGTGGCCGTGTCAGGGGGGTTTTAGGTGAGGATGTTGGATCAAATACAGCAGCAAACAGCTGACAAGGAAGGTGCACAGTAGCAGAGGCGCGTGTAGGAAACACCATTGAATTAAGATTTGCAGATAAGGAATCTTTTTTTCCCTCCCTCTCCATGTGTCAGAGACAAAATCATTGAGATTTCTCCTCAGCAGCAGCAACAGCAGCACCGGCCTAACCTGCAGAGCACGCTCATGACACGAGTTAGCCGGTGTGAGCTTTGTGTTGAAGAGGCAGCTGAAACACAAACAGCGGGACAACACGGGAAGCATATGGTGCTAGCGATGCAGCAGTTGTTGCTGTCAAAAACATAAATGCTGCTGAACACTGTTACTGCAGGTGCAAATTAGCAACACTGCTAATGTGTTCACCGTATTCGATGTCAGTCTTGTATTTCCTGGTCTAATTGTATGAGGGTTTGCATAATGGCCTTTGTTACAGCACGGCATTAAAAGAAAGATTAATACTGTGCCGCCATATCGACCAGCTATAATTGCAAACACCGATGGCTCACTCGTTTAACATGTTGGCATTCAGCAGGCGGTCATCTGCAGCAGTCTTTGCAATGTGTTCATTTGGAGCATTTATCAGAAGACGTGGCAACACGAGTTGATGCAAATGGTTCGATGAAAAAGAGTTTTCTGAGGTTTGCTTGGCCCTCGAAAGAGGAGAGCTCTGACATATGAGCTGCGAGGAGGCCCGCTGACCATTTGACAGAACAAAGCTCGCGTTTGTGAGACAGAAATGGAAGGAAGGGTTGGAAGGGAGTACCTACTTCTTCGTCTTCCTGTTCACAATAGCAGGGCAGGTCCACGTGTGTTAAAAAGCTACTTAAATTCTCAGTGTCATTCACGGTGTGGCTCTAAGCACTAAGGTTTTCTTCCCAAATTTAGAAAACCTGAAAGACGAGTCCAAACTGCTTTTACTGTGTGGGTCTGTGAATACAGTATGTGATATTTTTAAAATTCATGATGTGTGTACAATTGTGTGTGTGTATTGGATTTGTGCTTCTCTGTAGTCCTACCACGTAGTGCTGCAAGCTCACGAGCTCGGGAGTATTACCATGAGTTGCGTGTGAGGCAGGTTACTCAGCCTGTCTGCAACCAGTGAACCTGCTCTGAAACCGTATACCTGCGCTGAAAACAGGAGTCGCCATTTCAGCGCTGTCTGTTTGGATCAGTGTTCCCTGTGGCACTATGCCCTCTTTGAGAGCTCCTCTGTTGGGGATCTATTCCTTAGCCCCTGACTCCATCCCTCTGTTGGCACAATGGCCCCTTTGTACCTACATATACTACTGCTGTGGGACCTTGCCTCGTAGTTTTTGGCAATTATACACAATCCCACTCCATCTATCCCCCTCGTTGCCGCTTCATTGACGAGAAATGCAATTGGATCGAGGAGAAATGCGGTGAAACGGAGACCCGGGAAGAGGCTTGCAGGAATTAGATTGTGGCGCTGATAAGTTCCATATAGAGCAAGTAAACATGTTCTTATCTTGTTATCCAGCTTACACATTAACACATGGCGCGTGTGGAGGAGGGTTTAAAAGGATAAATCAAATTCTAATCATTCTGTTTGGCTTTTTCCGCTCGCTGCTCTTTGTCTCTATTTCAGTTTCTCATCGTGCAAAGGACCCCAGCCCACATGCAAGAACAATGGAGGGGGGTCAGAAGTGCTAGCTATTTTCCTACACCTGCTGAATGCTACAGAAATGAGTGCACAGTGATTATGTGCCCTAATGTGTGGTGTTTAAAGAGTGGTTTCCCGCAGCAGAGTTAAATGGTGGTGCCCTCTGTGAAGTATTAATGATGTGGATGGATGAATCAGGTCGGCACAAACCTGTTGACGGCAGCCGTGGCGCTCTCTTAAAGCTGCACCCAGACATCAGGCTTAACCGCTTGGCAAATTGGACATGCTTGTTGGCTGTAGCTCCAATTTATGTGCACTCTCTATTGCAGTTAGTCCATCTTCATTATTGAAATGGCCTCTCGTCAGGTCTTGACAGAGTGGTGGAGATGGTAAAGGGTGGAGTGCGCGTGTGGTGGTGGGGGCACATACAGAAGAATCATGAATAATGTGGAAAATAAACACATTTGAAGCTGGCAGAAGGGGTGTTGGGAGTGTTGTTAAATGCCTGGCTTTCATTTTCTCTCTGCTCCTCTCTCCCTCTCTCCATGTGATTGTATGTGCAGCCTCTGCCAGTGGATGTTGATGCTGATCCTCAGCCTTGGGGCTTTATCTAACACACATGCAACCGAGCATAAACACAGACACACACACACAAGCAGCTCTCAGTGCTGAACTCTAGCAGCACCTGTGTGGCTTGACCAGCATCCCAGCTGTGTGTTGTGTCACAGCCATGCTGGAGACACATTGCTCGGTGGCCACAGCCTATATTTAATAGGTTGCTGTTGTGGCTTCGCTATTCACCTCGGGATCGTTGCATTGGTGATGGCCGATAAAGCTGAGCCCAGCTCAACCGCGTCATCCCGTTTGGTGGCGATATCCGCTTCCAACTCGCGCATTGTTGCAGGCAACACGTTTATTGCCGGATGTCAAATTTCAGCTCCTCGGTGAGGCGAATTGATAGGAGATGGCCTCAAAACCATTTCGTAGCTCTGTAAATGTACACTTAAGCCCAGGCTTTGGGTATAACAGTGCTTCTCTTTGAAGAGAAGAACAGGATCTAACTGAGTCTACCTACAGGGTCCCTGTACCTGCTGCACACATGAGTAGATGTGATGGCTCATGAGGTAATTACCCACTGAGCTGGTCTGTAAGCTGAAGCAGGGGTTCCCTTCAGGTAGCGCTCTCGCT
Organism: Diplotaxodon limnothrissa; assembly: GCF_057381915.1. Taxonomy (NCBI): domain Eukaryota; kingdom Metazoa; phylum Chordata; class Actinopteri; order Cichliformes; family Cichlidae; genus Diplotaxodon; species Diplotaxodon limnothrissa. The sequence continues at coordinate 29,150,378 of NC_140597.1, read as the reverse complement.
CAGGTCAGTGAACAGCTAATGACATTTAGAAGAAATAGGATGAAAGAGGTGGCAGTTGGTTGTAGTCAGCCACACACTACCTTTGTCTTATTGTCTGCCGTCTGTCTTAATCTCGCAGCCACCCTTTTCACACCACAAGGAGATCGTGTTATTAGATCCCCTCCCTGGGCTCATTTGTCATCCTGCAGCACCACTCCTCTAGAGGAGGACTGCAGGAGAGGAAAAAAGAAAACAATATAAGCAGGCAGGAGGCCACAACATCAAATGTTCATCATTTACCAGCCCAGAGTCTCTCTTATCGCCATTATTCTTTCACAATCACAGCAGATTAATATGCTTTCTTTTTGTTGCCCCTCTTACTGTGTCTATTTTTAAAAGGCCGACAAACTTCAACCTCTCTTCTCTCCTCTACCCTTTAACATGTTATTTTGTATTACGCCGTACCCGGCCCTCGCACGCGTGTACTCTCAATCATCCCCCACCCCCACTTTTCACCATCACTTGCTACAATAAAAAGTATTGTCAGTGTTCACAGTTTGCTGTCACCGCCTCAGTCACATCTCTTTAATCTCTCCTCTTTGAGCTCCTTCAGATTTCGTGCTGCTGAGGCGCACGAGAGGGAGAGAGTCAACTAATTACAATAAACAAATATGCTCAGAGCCGCCTATGTAAGGTTGGCATAGGTTAACAACTCTGCTATAAATGTTAAATGAAGCTTAAAATAGGATCGTATGGCATACAGTTGCCATAGCGAGCCAAGCTGCGATTCTTTGTGTACTTTCGTGGTTGGCAAAGTTTAAATTAATCTTAGACACGAATCTGTGATACGGAGAAGAAATGAGTGATTGTTTGATGCCCCAAGGGCCTGTTTGATGCCTCTATCGCGTTTGGAGCTTTTTCTTGAACCGCCACAACTTTGTTTGTCTGTGCTTAGCGTCGGTCTTTTGTTGTAATGAAATCTAATGCACTGCCGTTGATGCCTTTCTGCCTCAGACGCATGGCGGTCGCCCTTTTTTACCGATTGCCTTCTTACTCACGTCTCTTTCTATTTCTCTTTGTCTTTCAACAGGTGGGACAGTCAAAATGATGCGTGGGTGGTGCAGCGTTGAGCCGTATTGATGGATGTGTTAACAGACAGCAGTCTCACATTGATTGTGAAGACTTCAGAACCTGAGAATCCAAATGCAGTGGAGAGCACAGGTAACTATTCAGGTATAGCTCGTTAACACAATGTTTTTTGTGTTTTTTTTAAGTAACTCACATGAATGCTAATTTTGCTCTTTATTTCTCAGCTTTAAACATTTAGAGAAACTTGGTTGCAGAAGAGAGTTTTTTTTTTTAATTTGCCCAAGAATATTTAAGCACTCATTAAAATAAACGAAAGCTTATTAACAACAGTTTCTCTCACAACACATTTAAAACTTTGAAAAGACAATTAGTATTAGCACATAGCACAGAATTAGCGTTCCTTGAATTAGCTTTTCACCCTCAGTTTTAAGCTCTTTTACAAGATATGGGGAGCGTGAAACACATCCTGTGTGTTTTTTTTTTTAATGAAAAGTGGAAAAGAATTATTAATTGAAGCTTTTTAAGCTGTTGTTAATCCTCTCTGCTTATGCTTCCACAACGCAGAAATATAAATCTATCTTTTCTCATAAAAAGCTGCAAATATAAAAGTGGGTGGAGCCATTAATTCTCTCACACACATTTATTAGCATCGTGAAAACAAAAGGTCTGCATCATTGTTTTAATAATAACTGTATTGTTATTTTATTTTCTTGTTATATTTCAGTTTTGGGCTTCTGTTTTTTTTTCTCTGCAAAATCTCAGAAACCGAAACCTTGATTAGTAATTATATATTTGCAGGAAAAAAGGTTGCAAATGCTTTGAAACTGCTACGATTTCTACACTGCGCATTGTCGTCTGAACTTCATTTACTCTACATAGTTTCACTTAACTCTTTACCCCTTGAAAGCCTACGAGGAGTAACCCTTGAAGTTCCTGTCTGACCTGAGTGGTTTCTGTCATATTTCAGGCCTGCCTATATAACGCAATGACTTGTTGGTTCCTAAGAAGTTAGTGAAGGTGGTCCCTGCCTATGCAGCTACCCTTGAAAAAACGGTCTTCAAACCACATCTTTATTGATATAAACTGAAGTGTCAAAAGTCATCATTAGACGTTGTCTAATGGGGAAAGGATTAATCAGTAACACACAAAAACATGCATTTTTGGAAGTAAGGGAATTTCAATAATACAAACTCGCCCTTATGGGGGATAGTCAGATGAGAGTCAGATGTTGTGATTAAGGAACACCTGACTCCAAAGACCGTCTGCAATTTGACGTTGGAGTGCGAGATGGACTCGAGCCTGTCTCCAAATAAAGACAAACATCTGGTTAGTGCCAAATTCTGCCCTCATGAAGAAAGAACCAACTTTCACAGGACTTTAAGAGGACTTTAGGAGGAATGTTATGAAGATGGGCATAACTGTGTCCAAGTCAAGGAATTTTAGGACTTTTGTAGCTTTCCTTGCAAATATCATACCAAGGGCACCAGAAGAGAGACAGCAAAACACCTTCGGAAAGTTATACAATTTGCTAAATTCACTTGTTCCCTGTCCACTATGAAAAACGCACACAATTATTTATGAATTAGTCCAGTTCGATTTTGTTTTTTTTACTTTTTGCAACCACATATCAATTTAGAAATCCTGGTATCTCCAAAGGGTTTACAAATGTTTTCTTCTGAAAGGTATATGAGCTACTTTTGCTGCTGCCTTATTCACAAGGGGTCTCCACAGTTGCTAGCTCCACATGTTTGATTTGGCAGAATTTTTATTTTTGTTTTGCACCAGATGCCTTTTCTGATGGAACCCAAAGGGATCTGCGTCTCTTTCCTGGATCAAACTGGAGAGCTTTCAGTGCTAGGCAAATGTGTAAGCCATTACAATATGGGGTCACTTTTCTTTTAGCTGAATAAATGGTTTTTAAAACCAAATCTAACTCAAAAGAAATCAGATAGCAGTGCAATCTCTTCCTTTTTACTGGACAATAAGCCCTACTGCTGCTGTGCATATTCAGTCATTCACCCACCACCTACTTCTCCCCATAGTTTCTACCAAGCACCACTGATCCTTCGATGAGGTTTATCTCGGTGTTTCAGCTCTGGTCAGCCTCAGTTGGAACTGAGACAGATTATCCCCAGCACTTGCCTGCTCCTTGAGAGGCAGCAAGAGGAAAAGAGAGCAAGAGAGACGAGGAGAGGTGGAATGAGAGCATTAAAAAAAATACAGGAGAGAGTAAAAGCAGCTCCATTGAGCAGGAATAGGGTAGTTCTTTGAGGAGGATGGCCATGAATCATGCCGCAGTTACTCACCACTTATTACGAACATCCTGTACTGGCCGGATTGATCTCCCCCCCCCCACCCCACCACAACCCCCACTACCATTCACAAAATGTCATATAGTGAAGATGGAGCAAGCGGCTTCTGTGGCTGGCCTACCAGCTGGATGACTGAACGCCCCGGGTGGCTGAGCTGCAGAATGGCTAGCTCTGCATTTTACGATTGTAAAAGCCTCCATGTAATGGGGATAAGAAGCAGGAAGTTGGAAGGAAAAAAGGGTGGAAGAAGGGATGAAAAGGGGGATGGAAAAAGGAATGCTTTCTAAAAGCCATGGCAAAAGGGGAAAAGGCCATGTCAGCTGTTTTCATTTGCATTGTGTGTCATATTGTGATATCTGAAAAATGTGTTCCTTTGGCCATTCCTTTGGAGAAAATGCATGAATTTAATTTAATGTCAGTGACAGGTGTTTCTGTTATTCTTAGGCTTTTCTGCTTTCTTTGCTTTATAATGTAGCTCTAATTGGAATGTAATTAAAGAGAAAAAAGGCATACACGTGTATGCGCACGTGTGGCATCTGACACACTAATAGATAGGCACACAGGCGCCAACTAGTCTCTCCCCTCATGTCCATGACCGTGTCCCTCGGCATGGGCTTGTTACCGTGCAGAGCTGCCTGGCACAAAGCAGCCTGGGCCTACCTCAGGTGGACGAAGCCCCGAATGTTATGGCTAGAAAAAGAGATGTGTCTCGGAGAGCTCCGAGTGCTAACTGGTCTGGTCTGGTCTGGTCTAGTTTGGCAGTGATCGGGCTGTCTAGCATGCCTGGGCTTGGCAGTGTTGGGAATCAGAAGATCACCACCACCTGCCAGCAGCCGGGGTCCTTCCATATGCTCAGTGGTGAATGTCCACGCCAGATTGCATGAGCCATGTCACATCCAGCCTCGGTTTCTATTCGAAGAGCTTCTCTCCCGATAACACCATTAGAAAAGTACAGCCGTGCTTGCAGGATCTCAGAGTGTATAAAGCTTGTTTTTTCTTTTTTGCTACTCTTTCTGTAAGCTAAATATTGGATTCTGGCAGCAGCGACTATTTTGGATGTGTATCTTGTTTACATTTGCCAGCTCAGATATTGTAGTAACATTATGTTGTACCATATCAGTGAATAGGAAGCTGCCGATCCCGCCTTTGACCCCAAATGTCAAACTCGATTTGTCAGCTACAGTCATCGCTGTAAGACCCAGTGTGTGTGTGTGTGTGTGTGTGTGTGTGTGTGTTTGTATACCTGTCTGACTGACTGATCTGTGGCACATTCTGAACAGCTGAAGAGCTAATGGTCCAGCTGGAGACAGATGGCCTCTCGATAACACTATACCCCCAAGCCAATACTCACACTCTATCACTCTCCCTCTCATACACACACACACACACACACACACACACACACACACACACACACACACACACACACACACACACACTTTCTGCCCCGCTCAGCACATACAACACACACACACACACATTGGACAGGATAGATTGTTAATCCATTATAAACCCCGAGGAAACACATTTCTCAATATGAGTTTAATGTTTCACGGCAATTTTGACCAATCTTTCGGCGATATTTGGTGGCAGCTTAAGTTACACGTGAGCACAGAGGGATGAAGGAAGTTAATAACCTCTTTCCCTTTTCCTGTAACTTCCTCATTTCGGTGGCTTTGCACCTTTGTAGGGCGAGCGATAACTAATCTCTGCTTTATATTTGTCTTGTCTCTGCGTGCTGGAAATCTGCTCTGTTTACATGTAATTCACGATGAAGTGTGCTCACGAATGGAAAGCGTTTCCTTTTGTAGTCCTCCTCTTTATAGTAAGCGACCGTGTAAATTTGCTAGTATTCTATCTTAAATATAGAAAAAGGGTATCTGTCATGACTCTCCGCAGAGAACATGTGTCAGTCCCATGCTTTAGCTCTGAGGTCATTTTGGCTCACAGACTGAGAGGACCTGATGGCGAACGCCTCGCTGTGATGCTTCTGCAGCCTCTGACGAGTTGCTGCTATAACAGTTCTCTGACGATGAGAGGGAAAGAGAGGATGGATATTTCTCTAGAGGCTTTCTTCATTAAGAGTGACAGTACCGTAGTCGCATGCTTTTAGTAAGCACTGTGGCTGCTCCGGTGTGTCTGCAGGCCGCAGACCCATAGAGACCAGCTCTCAGAAATTTCATTACCTCATTAAATCACTCTCAAATCATATCCATATTCAAAGATTTACTCACCGCCAATACAGCAACGCTGAATACGGTTTGCTAAGCAGTCTTCCCCTCAAGCATTTATCACTACCTCAATAATGATTAGGCGCATCCATTCTAAAATGGGGGTTGTTGCTAGTTAACCTCTGTGAACACATTAATTGCTGTGCTAGGGTTTTCAATTTTATTTATTTTTTTCTCTCCCTGGCATCGTTTTAAAGAATATCTGGAAGGCAGCAGCTTGGGATTATAGAGGGAGGCAGGTGTGGATGGTATTGGTTATACAGTCTCCAACATATGGGCCTGTCGTGTCCCATGTGTACATACCTGCCTCCGCTGCTGTCATCTAATTATGCAGAGCAAACACAGCGATCTGCCTGCTGCTGCGAGCCACTCCTGCGAGTTTTGATTGTTACTCATCAGATGGATGTCTTCAACTGATTAAGACATTGTCACAAGTGACCTGTGGAAAATCACCAAAATCTACTTTTATTTGAGTCATTGTTTCGGTCGGTCTGTGTAATTTAATGGTATCTTGTTACTTAAAAGCTAGTAGATCTGCGTCTGCACAGAAACACTGCAGGGTGGGGGACATAAAGCAAGGTGGCTGCATTAATTTGATCTCGTATATACTGCTCGGGCAGGAACGACAACAGGCTCTTTGCATTATCACCTGCAAGCATGTGATACAATTGCTCGTTTTGTTCTGTCAAATAAGCCAATTAAAATTCTTGCAGCTCTGTATATCTTTCACTTTTGCCAGCATGCTAACATTACATAAAGGTGACTCCATTTCATCTTTGATCTTCTTTTTGTTTTAAGTGCTCTCAGAGTTTGGTGGGATTTCTTTATGGCTGTGTTGCTACTCGCCGAGTCTCAGCTTTCACATGTGAACATCAAGCAAGTAATGAGTAAGGAATTGTCCAACTTGACATTGCTAATACCTTTTATTGAATCTGGAACCAAAACTGAATTATTAATGTTTAAGGCTGGCATCATGAAATGACATTTTGAGCTCTAGGGGGTTAATTGACACTAATTGCGTCTGAGCAGCTTAGAAGAACGTCGGAGTAACTAAAAGAACAAAAACAATGTAATTTAACTTCACACTTACATTTCAAAGAGCTGAAATCTTTTTTCTTTTTTTCCCCCTGCAGGGCTATGTGAGCAGAGTAGCAATCTGAGTCTGTGCGGGCTCGTCGATGCTGCTCTCCCTCCGTCCTCGCCTCCACCTGCCGCAGAGACTTCACAACAGGCCTGCCCAGCGCATCAGAGGACCACTCCTACATCGCCAGCCCTCCCCTTGCCCCTTGGGACTGAGCCCACTCTGGGCCTAACAGTAGCCCCTTCCTCCAATGACCCTCCAACTGTGGTTCCCCATCTTCACCACACGCCCGCTCCCTCATCACTCTCTAGCCCAGCTGTAAGCTCCTGGGCGCCAACAGGAGACAACCAGAAAACGTCCCTTCCATTACCCGTTGCCCTCCCTCTATCAGCGACAATGATGGAGCCTGGCACTGTGTCTGGCCTGACGGAGGAGTGTCTTCTTCAGCCTAACCGAACTTGCCTCGGCTGCTTCATTGAAACACGTGATGCCACTGACCCTAACGCCATCCAGAACACACCCCACGACCCCACCGCCAACCCTGACACGGAGACTGGTCTAAGTGTAAGGATAGGGGATGTGAGCCGAGAGGACTTCTCTGACATCAACAACATCAGCATTCAGTGCCTGAGCCACGCGGGGGAGGCAGTGAGTCACTATGGAGAACAGCTCCTCTCTGACCAGCTACTTAGCTTTCCTCTGCCAAAAGCCCCAGGTGAGGGCAAGAGAGGGGATGCAAACAAAACAACAGGGGACTGCGATGACCCCGAAGATGATGCAACAGCTAAGAATTTGTATGAAGGACTGTTACTAGACAAGGTTAGTGGAGAAGAAGTTCTCCTGGCTAACGCCAGCCAGGACTGGGGCTACTTTGAGTCTTTTATCAGTGAGAGTAAGATGGAACTGCTGGACCTTTGTTCTAAGAATGAACTGTCGGTCAACCTCTTCTCAGAGGAAGATGTCGACAATCTGTTTGACGATGAAGACGACGATTCAACATTAAGCAGTGATGTCTGTTCGCTCAAGATTCGTTATGAGTCTTTCCAGGACAACATGAGGGAAAAAACAAATGTTCTGCAGGAAGAGACGCAGTTCAACTTCTTCCCCAGTGTCCTGGCCAACTGTGCCAAGAAAGAGGAAGGAGCAGCAGTCTTGAGGAGAACCGCGGAGGATCTTCAGCCCAAAACTGATGAACTGATCCTGGAGGGAGCACAGGAAGGAAAAGCCGGGGACTGCAGTGCTAGGAGTCCACTTGATGGTTCCCACGGCTCGCCTATGTCCACTCCCAAAGTCAGCTACCTAATGGACTTCAATTCCACAGAGGAGTCAGGGGAGTTCAGTGATGACAGCTCCTGCACTGGCTCGTCCTCAGACACCCTGCAGGAGGGAAAGTTTAAAAAGAGCCACTCAAAGAGATTCCTCAGTCCCTCGAACCCTCTCAACTATGGCTTGCGTTCCAAAAGAAAGGTTCGATACAGCGATGATTACTTATATGATGTCGACTCGCTTGAGAGTGAGAAAAATGCGGAGAAAAAGGAGAAAGCCCCTGCTGGTCAGAAAGAAGAGGAGGATGTAGACTGGTGCCCCAAAAAACGCCGGAAATCCTGCCGCAAAGAGCCACCTGTGGTCATCAAGTACATCATCATCAACAGGTTTAAAGGAGAGAGACTCATGTCAGTGAAACTGGGCAAGCTGGACCCTGTGGATGCGACTGTGAGCTTAAATGCCGACACAGTAAGCAAATATGAGACACTGGCTCCTCTGAAGCATTTCTGGCAGGAGAAACAAAGAGAGAGACAGGAACAGCTTAAGCTGGCTGCCAGAGATAAACAACAACGCGGTTTTCATCTAAACGGACGCCACCATCGCCCTTTTAATTCTAGTCATCCCAAAAGGAAATACAAGATTGCAAACCGGCTTAAAGTTCAGAGGATTCACACTGTGGAGCAATCAGCAACAGCACAGTCCTTCCCTCTCTCTGATCGGGGCCAGGGAGGTGTCACTAAAGAAGAGGCCACCCCCACGGTAGGAGGAATAATAGCAGCCACAGGCCTCCCAGTCACATTAGACACAAACTCCATCACACACACAGTCACAGCCAAGAGCCGCTCCCAGGAGAGGGAGGAGAGGGAGGGGAGGAGATTGGGAGGAAATAAAACAGTCAGGATAAGGAAATTCAAAAGCGAAGCCAGGCTGAGGAGCAAGAAAATAAAAGAGGCAGAAGGAGAGGAGGGGAGGAGTGTGACGAATGAAACGGATGCCTGTGTCACTGCGGCACAGATTGAGGACCCCACTGCTGGGTTAGATGAGGCAGGCATTAGCTCAACTACAGTCAAACCACATTTCTCTGACAATACCGCCACCGCTCAAGCCGCTGAGGAGAAATTCCCCTTTGTTTCATCCACCTGCTCTCCTGACAAAGCTGCCTCCTCCTCAGAGGAGGTGGAGACGGGTGTCCCTGTCATCCCGGGGGGCTACCTGCAGACCCTGTTAGATGCCACAGACTCCTCAGGTGGAGCAGCTATCTCTTATTTCCCCCAGCAGTCCTCTAGGCAGCAGTATTCTCTTGGGCTGTCCCTGGAGGAGAAACAGTTTTCTTCTCTGCAGCTCGCTCAGAGCTGCGTCCTCTCGCCTCCCTCTGAGTCCGAGCTCCAGCAGTCTCCTCAGAACTGCCCCAGCTTCCCCCAGATGTGGCACCCACAGCTCTGTGCAAGTCACAGCCAGAGCTTTGGGTCTGAGACGCCCGAGACTCCCATCTTACCCAACAACTTCCCAGCTGCTGTTCCCCTGAATGACAGTCTGCCAGTGTCTAACTACAGCCAGCTGAGCCCTGAGGCTGACAGGCTGCTTTATGAGAAGAGCTACCTGAGTGAGTCTGGGCTGCAGCCCGGGGCAGATCTGCAAGTGTGTCAGTCTGCCTGCGTGGAGGGCCAGGTGCAATACCAGCGAGGGTCCCTGTGCACAGACAATGGCAGGCTCATCAGCTATGACTCAGTGGGCTCTCTGTCAGCCTCCTCCAGCAATTACAGCTCACTCAGCCTCAAGTCTTGTGAGCGAGAGGGTGAGGAGGAGGGCCGAGACAGCTTCTTAGCTCATTGCAGTCCTAAAGTGGTGATTCAGCAGAGTGTGGATGCCCTTACCCCACTCAGGGAGTCCTCAGACCTGCTGGATATCTCTAACTTCACCCCTGACAAGTTTAGGCACTCATCACTCTCAGAGCTTTCCCCTCCTGAGACCCCAAATCTGTCCCCTCAGGTTGTTGGGCGTGAGATGAAGATGGCAGGAAATGTTGGAGAATACCAGGATGTGAATGATATAAGCATGGACTGCAATAGGGAGGTAAAGTGGAACTGTGATGTCATACAGCAACAGGAGCGCACGGCAAGCGCATACCCGGTGGAGGACAACCAGTTTCCGCTACACAACTTCAACAATCAAGATGTCTTAGGTTTAGATAAAAAAGAGATGGCAGCTACAGAATTTGATGAACAGAATGGAGCGAAAAGCATAAAGTCAAAAAGGAAAGGCAGCTGCAAACAAACAGCAGGAGGACAGTGCCCGAAAAAGGTCCGGGCTCCGAGAGCCCCCAAGTCAGAGAAGGTCAAGACTCCCAAACAGAACTCTCGCTCCACCAAAAAGATAAAGGCCATGTTAGAGGGTAAAGCAGCAAAGAACCAGGCAGGTGGCACAGGCCTGACTGACAGTAGCAGCACTGGGGACTGGCCTGGCACCGGATGGTCGGAGAGTAACAGCCTGGTGGGGGATGACCAGAGAGAATTTGAGGAGCCCTCCAATATTCTGTCCAACATTGTCTCTGGCATGGCTGAGGTCCAAAGGTTCATGATGGCCTCCATTGAGCCACTGTGGAACCCCATGTCGGAGGCCTGCATGCCCTCTGAGGCCAACAGTCTCAACCTAAAGACCCTCAAAATCTTGGCAGGTACTGAGGCTGACCTGAAGAAAAAAGGAGCTGTGCTCACAGGGGCTGGGAGAGGCAGAAAGGCAGGGGGGAAAGGAGGCAAAAACCAGGCCAAATTCAACCCCTCTCATTCTTTATTCCCTCAACTTGCTCTAGGCTGTAACATGTTTGATAAACCCAACTTTATTAACCCCGGGCCTGCTCACAAAAAGCTGTACCGCCACAAGACGAGTGCAAAGTTCCCTCGGATTGAGACACTGAAGGGGAAGCGAGCTGAGAGAGACCCAAATAAGGACATAGCACTGATGACCTCTTTTGAGAAACTGAGGTAATATTTTGTTATCAGCTGCTGTTGTACCCCCTCCCCTCCCCCTCTCACTTTCCCCCACTACCTGCTCAGCCCTCCCTCCCAAACATACCTACACTGACGCTATGCCAGAGCTGCATGAGTTCTACGTTTCCCCCCTGACTACTCCCACTTCCTTTTAACCCCCTGAAGAGGAAATTAATATCTGCATGAGAAACTTCTTGTACTTTGCAAACTACCTATTGAGTGATTGTGTCAAGCTTGATTGAGATTTGAAACGACCATGGCTGCATTTTTCTTGCTTTTGTTGTTTCTGCTTTGTTTGTTCTTCTTATAGTTGTTTTTTTTTCTTTCCTTTTTTGTTTGATTTTTGTCTGAAAAAGAGAAATAAGCCTTGAAAAAAGTTCTGTCGCCTTTTTGAGGAACTTTGTTTTTGTATTTTCTCAGCAGAACTAGCTTCCCTGAATTACATATTTATTTCCCTTTTCCCTAAAGATGTAGCTATATACATAAATGCATTGAGTGACATCTACGCACCCCTCCTCCTCATCTGTTTTTGTATGCAGAATATGGATGTCCTGTTGTTGCTGTCCGTCATACACTGCCTGGCTCATTTCAAGAGGGAAACCTTCAATAAATGAGCCCAATTTAAGCCCGAGACATCTTAAACACGAGATGGGACCATTTTGTATTGATGACATATCAGACATTGTCTTTTCCCCCCCCTCAAAGTTGGAATGGCTACCCCTTTCCTTTTGTCAAGTTTTTGTTTTCTTCTTCTGGAGTTTAGAGGAACTGGTTATCTAAATTAACATTTTTACGCCTTGCAAATTCATAAAAGCTCCACCCTCAGAGTATTTTTGTCAATGTTGTTGTACAGGGACATGCAATATTTGCAAAAAAGAAAAAAGAAAAAAAAAGAAAAAAAGATAATTATAATCTTAAAATCATTGTGCCAAAAGTAACAATGCTGTGTAAATGACCTCTTATATATGTGTGAATATTGGCTGTTCCTCTTTTCTATCCATTGGGATATTGGCTGCTCGGGTTGGAGACTCCTTACAGAGACTTGCAACTACAGGAATTCTTTATTTGAGACTTTTCTCTCTCTTCTCTGATGAAAGGCACCAACAGCTGGCAGTGGTACACCACCACTCACTAAACCAAATCAGAAAGACTCTGAATTCTCCTCGTTTCCCCCCACTTTGTTTGCCAAATTCAATTTACCTCAACATCGCCTGGCACTGAGAAGCAACAAAAGAGAGGCAAAGGGGAGATCTGCTCTGAAGGCTACTGTAGAGGAAGGAGATGAAAAAAAAAGAGAGAGAGAGCTGTTCAAATGAGCTTTCTCTGGACCAAGAAGAGTGTAGCGCAGATGTCTGAGGGTAAGCAAGAAGATGATTTGTCATTTGGGGCTGTGCCTCACTGAAAAGCTGTTTGTACTGGAAATTTAAGGCAGTAGAGATTCTGATGCGCACATCAGTCGCGAATGGACATTATTGCAGTCAATGTGAACGTGAAAGCAGTTTTCAGTACAAATAGAAACAGTAATCTTGTAAATGAAGGAAAGCATGTCTTTGCATTCACTCCATGTGGAATTTTTACTTCTATCTTACCTGAAAAAAAAATGGTAATTTAAACAGTAACTTTTCTTAACATTCTCATGTAATTTATTTCATGGCGCTGCCGTATTTCAGTCTGATTATTTAGCTCATATTTCCCATAATGTCCATAATGTTTCTTTCTTTTCATTCTACTTCATTTTACATCATTGACTGTCCTGATTCATGGGTCAGAATTCTGGCAGAAAATATTGTGACCAGAAATTTAAGGCTAAATACAGGCACAAATTGAAAAGAAATATATATTATATACATTGCGTCTATCTGATCCAGCGTATTCACAGGCCATTGCTTTTAATTACTTTGGGCTCATTCACTACCTCACAGCTCTGAAATAAACATCTAGAAAGCCACTTAAAAATGAACCATACAATCACGCTTAATCAGTAATAAAATCGCTTTGATTTTATACACTAAACGAATTTCAGGAGAAATGCAGATCCAATCAAACACTTAGTATATTGTGTAGAAATATGTGAAATTAGTTTCACTGTCTTTTAAACAATGTTATCATTTTTAGCAGTAATTACATGAGACTGCATGGAGATGTACGGACAAACTGATTGACTGATTGATTGATTTTAAAACAGGCCTTGTCACAGTGGATATGGCTGTTCTGACACACAGGTTATATTAATTGATTGCTTGCATACGGCAAGAATCGTAATCAATCTTTCTGTGTCTCTTTTTTTTCTCTCTCTCCTCTCTGCCATGATCCTTTGTTTCTTTTCTATAGTGTATCAGGGTTAGGACCAAGACAAGCTGCTGATGGGAAGCTCCACATGGGCTGCAAGCCCATTTAGTCTGCCTTCTCTCATTTCTGCCTATTGTCAAATTGAATGTACTTCTCTGAGTTCATAAATTTTCTTTCTTTCTTTTTTTTCGGTTTGTTTTTAAAATGTGCCACTGTTGAGCTGCCTCATGTTAATGGTGCTAAGAAAGCTGACAATTGTTTTCTTTTCTTTACCGTTCAGTTTCGATTTCTTTATTTTCATTTTTCGGTATGTTTCATTTCACCAGTGTTAATGAAAAAAAAGAAAGAAATGCAAAATAGATTAGGTTCCTAACCCTCTTTATGAATGTATATTATAATGTTATGTTTGATGTATTCACTTCATGATTCTTTGACACTGATTGGAATTACTTTTGCTCTTTTCATTAAAAGATTACCGAGCTTTATATATACTGTCTAGAGTTGTTACCAGAAGGAATCTTAATGAACTCTTGACACTACAAAATCTTGTATATTTTTTGTGTGCCAATTTGTAACATATTTTGTAAGTGTATATTTTTCTTAGAAAGTGCTGTGAAGTATTCGTGTGTGTGAGTAACCTTTTATGCGCCTCTATGGGCAGTGGAAAGGATATACAATGACAAGTTTCTGGTTTTAAAAACCAAAATATGAAAGTATCAACAGAAAACTAGAAATATTTACATTTTGTTGGGAGTTTTGTAATAAGACCATGATCTTGTTGTGAGAGTGTTGTGTTACTGTGCAAAACACAAATAAGCAAAGAAAAAAAATGAAAACTTGGAAAAAAATATAATTTGTGAACAATTTGCTGTTTTATAGATTTTCATGTAAATTATTTGAGTATTATTTTGTTTTTTTTGTTTTGTTGTAACTGTTGCAAAGGTTTTAAATATTTGTGATCAAGCCTGTATGGTGATAATGTAATATTGGTAACTTGCTGAGTTTTGTAATAATGTTTATGGAGTAAATATACAAATTAAAATAAGATTTTGAATGCTGCTTTCTGAAGAGAGTTGGGTTGTGTTTTTTACCACCCACTTATTGCTTTTAAAAATGAGCTACATTATATTGGAGTAAATTTGCAATTCTCTGTTAGCTTCTCTAGCTTATCTGCTAGGTTTTACTAGCTTCGCTAGCTACTCTTCACTCCAGTAGGTTATTTAAATCTTATTTTAATTGAAATTAAGATTTTGAATGCTGCTTTCTAAAGACAGTTGGGTTGTGTGTGTGTTTTTTTACCACCCACCCATCGCTTTAACCAGGAACTACATCACATTAGAGTAATAAAGTAGTAGTTGTACAAATCTCGATTCTGCTGTTAGCTTCTAACAGCATCTTTAGATTATCTTCACTCTACTAGCTTTTAATTTAATTTAAATAAAATTTAAATGTATAACTTAAAACGGTATTTTTTTGAGAGTTGGGCTGTCTTTTGTTTTGTTTGTTTTTTTACTACTCACCCATTGCTTTCAAAAGGAACTACATCACATTGGAGTAAATTTACAAATCTCTAATAGCTTCTCTCCTGGCTTTTCTAGCTTAGCTTCACTCTAGTAGCTTATTTAAAGCTGATTTGAATATAGTACCCATCCATTGCTTTAACCAGGAACTACTATCACGCTGGAGTACATTTACAAATATTCACTCTACCAGCATATCTGCAAAGAGCTTCACTCCATTCAAAACACAATTAGTAAAGGTTATGATGTGGAGTATTGTGGAAAATAAAACTAATATTGCAGACACTACATGAAGATGTCAAGAGTAAAGGCCACGTAGCATTTCTTCAAAGTAAATATTCCACCTTTCCCTGTGATACTACTAAAATAACAGTGATGTGGATAAATCTGATCAATTCCATTCAGTTTGTCCGTGCCACAAAACGTGTAAATGTAAAAACAACCTTAATAATTCCAATTAGTCTTTCCCTGGTTGTTATATTGGACGATTCTTAGACGAAAGTCGTTTTAATTTCTGCACAAGTCTGGCTTTGGCTCATGTTATTTTAATGTCATATCTAATTAGCACTCAGGGTCAGGCATTGCTAGAGTGACTGCTCATCCATAACTCTGAGCTGGGCTGCTGTGGTCCACACTGCAACTCATTCTGGCATGCTTAATTGGAGCTGGAGATACAGTCTGAGACCATAAACAGATCCTGTGATGTATGCCTCCAAAATTGTCAGCTGGTATTAGCATTGTTTTTGTTCTTTAGTCACCCGTAGCAGATAAGGGAGCGAGCAAATTATAAGATGGAATGTCTAATGCAATGGATCAGGTACACCTGTGGTTATTAAATGAGATGCTTGTTGTTTTGTCAGTATGTGCTTATGCTGCATAGACAGCCATAAGCCAGCTTTGTCATTAGGACAACTGTTTTTATCTTTAAAAAAAGAAAATTATAGAGCTATAAAGCAACATTTTAAAGGGATTGACATGTTTTCATAGTTCAGGTTTATTGAGTGTAATCATGGGAACCAAAAAAAACAAAATAATTACGCAACACATTGTTATACATTTTGGCAGATTTGCTGTAAAACAAAGGGAGTTCTTTTAGTAGAAAGCTTTACGGGCTAATCTGATGTGCGGAGTTCATTAAAAATGACACAGTACTTCTGCTGGGTAATCCATTCTCTGTGTTAGAACAATGAAGCTGAAGCCATTTCAGAGGCTTTCAATAGCTGCCCAGTGGGTTTTCTTGATGGTATTTCCAGGTAATTTTCACAAATTTGTGTCTTGTTAGTTTGTGAGCAATTTTTCCCCACGCTGGTTTACAAATTACCTGTAAGCACTACTACCAAACAATCATCACTGGGTTTCTTCTGGTATGCTGTAGCAATAATGCTCCCTCCTGGCCTTAAAAATATATACAGGGACTGATATAAGTCTCTGGTGTTTCTTCCTCACTTCCTCACTTGGGTTGTTTCAGGACTTTAAATGCTTTGACTGTCTTTTAGACCCATTTTTTGTTTGTAGTTGGAAGCCATTTGAAGTGGTTCTACAAAAGCTTTATTTCATTTATTACAAAACACATCTTCAAAGACACAACAAATGAAGACATGGCTATTACTTAAAGCAAAGAATCAAACTATAGACACTGTAGTTTTGTGGTGTCTTAAATGGTAGGCCACATCAACGTAATGGCATAATGAAGTCACCCTACAAGATAATAACTAACTGGTTTGATAAAATGACAGTTTCCTGGCAAAAGGTAGGTAGAGCAAATCTTTCAGCTGATGAGACTATGAGATGAAAAATACTTTATTTATCCCAAAAGACTTTATGCATTTATGTCTTTGGTTACAGCAGTTGAAATTTTGAACTATAAACTTGCATCATTCAGTCCCCACATTATTATTATATTAAATGCATTCTATCTTGTTTTTATGTACAACATTCACAGGGCGTATAATTGTAAAAGATGTAAACAATACGAACTATACTGTATGAAACTAATGTTTCGTAAATTCTCAAATAAGATATTTCTTTTGTCCGCCAAACAGCTAAATCTCATTTGAGAATTTATGCAAAAACACTGAGATTTTTTTCTTCATTGTTTTAATGTATTAATTTCTAACTTTCCTAAAAAACAGTTGTATTATGCTGGCCATTTAAAAATTCAAAACTCTACCTAGTATTTTGCATTAGCCACCGCACAGCGACGCTACAGCTCGCCAGCGGAGCCCCCTTGTCAACAAACATCCTTGTTCGTCTTTTTTTTTTATCCAAAAATATTTATCGCCCTGATTTTAGTCTCTCAGGAACGCTGCGCCTGTCTCACCCGACCTCCATCGCTACGCCTAAACGCGAGACATTTGCCAGTGCCTGTAAGGAATTACTCGGGGTAAAACCCAAATGTTTCGTCCGTTTCCGGAAAATCATTTTAGGCTTCCTACAAGAAAGAAAATGGAATCTGGCAGTCGCACTTAGCTAAACAGTGTATCGTTTCTGGGCGAATATTAAAAGGGCAGCTGGGTTGTACGATAACGCTGCCGTTAACATCGCCAAGCAGGTAATTATTAGTGGTTTGGTGACAGATGGTGTATCCGTTCTAATTAACTTTACTCTCTTTAGCTAGCTAATTTTAGCTGGATCGCTTTGGTTAGGTTATGGCTATTAACGTCACTGGTTGACGTTGTTAGCTTGCGGTGATACTAATGGTAGTTCAATGCATTTTTAATGAAACCGTGATGTTTATAGTCAATGTCCAGTAACGGTAAACAAGAATAATATCAAGTTCAAAAGACGATTCCAGCTTCAGCTTTGTTTTGCCTCATATATTCACATGGGGCTGATGTAAAAGCGAGCACTAGCACAAAGTTAAAAGCTAATGTTGAGTAAGACGTTTGTAACGCTTCTAACTCGGCTAGTTGACGTGGAAGCTAACTAGTGTTAGCGCAGCATAACCGGGATTGCTTTGTCATTGAATGATCTTGTTTGGATGATGTTGCAGTCACTACACAGTGAGTTTCTTGTTGTTTGATTTACAGGTCATTAGACACACGATGGGACCTCTTTTATGGCTGAAAATGATGGAAGTAGCCGGCGTTAGCACCTATGTAGCATGCTAATTGGTCGCTAGCCAGCGTAAGCTAAGCTAGATGATGCCATTTTGTTTTTATCCCGACTTTGACTTTGAGCAACATATGGCTTCATCGTACGACTTACAGCCACATAGATCATTATATTATTTGAGTTATTTATACGACTTTAAAATACATGTGACATTTTCGAGGAAATCGTATTTTGCGTTTCGATATGGGCTCAACTTACAAGTGTGGCTCAATGTTATGCTTTGAAGACGTTACCGGTGCTAACATTTGCTAATGTGTCGTTATTCTTATTTGATGCTGCGTGGTGCCTGGTTATGCCTAATTTTGATGCCCAGTTGCCTCTCTTCTTAACTGTCATCACTACAATAACTGCTATACTTTGTGAAAATACTTGATGTATCAAATAATACATTTCATGAGTGGTTGGTAATGAATCCCAGTTGCAGGAGGGCATGCTCATGTCTTTTAGATCAGCACCTAATCCTTTGTTTACTTTTTTCTGAAGCAACTGGATCTTGCTGAATATTGGATCATCTCTAGTCCGCCCTCCCTTCTGAACCAATGGAGGGGTCTGACAGCGTGGAACAGAATGGCAGTGAACTGCCAGAGTCACAGCGCAGGAGGCAGCTGGACCGCCTGGACAGGGAGGAGGCCTTTTACCAGTTCGTCAACAATCTCAGTGATGAAGACTACCGTCTCATGAGAGACAACAACCTTTTGGGCACTCCAGGTAGTAAATCTTTAACCTGTCTATTCTTTAGTCTTGTTAAAACCTCCCAATTAAAGTATTAATGATTTACACAAGTAAAGAGTACTTTTTCTTTTCTGCGCTCCCTTTCTATGTTCTCTGCTGAACTCGCACCTCTCTTTAAAAGTTTTCAGCTGTTTAACTGGGAGGAAGGTAGGAATATGCTATTGATATGAAGAAAGTTAAATAATTTCACACACAAGGCACCTTGATTGAGCAGTAAGCATTGAAGATCACACTCACAGTGCAGTATTTTTCACATACAGGCTTTCTTTTTGTTTTTTGTTTTCAAACCCAGATTTCTTGGTGGATAAATCTCTTGGCCGTTTGTGGAAAGTAGAGTTAGTTTATCTTTGAACAATCTTTTGTAGTAATTGTAGTTGGAATGTGTTTTGTTTTGGGGTTTTTTTTTTGGTTTTTTTAATAGTAGCTTTACCTCTAATGCTATTTTTTTTTTTTTTTTTTTTAGTCGCGTTATTCAGCTTCTGCTCAAACTGCACGATTGACTCGCAGGGGTTAGAAGTTCGTAGGTCACGATGCAGGGGCTCACACTATACGGCCCGATGCTCTGATGCGACCTGAGTGCTCAAACTGTGCGTTCATAAAAACGAAGGTTATAACAGAAATTCTGTCGCTCGCGCTCCCTCTCTCTTTCACTCACACAGACACGCACACCACCACCATCAACTTTGCTAAATTGCTAATGAAAAACACTGATCAGGCAGCTGTGATTGAGCAGCAATGTAGATCCAACTATTTTCACGGTTGTGGTTGTGATAATTTTGTGAGGCCACATCGAAAAGGCTCGGATGAGCTTGCCATAGTTCTACAAGTTGTGTCTCCATCGCTTGTGTCCAGATCACACGCTGCACTGCCGTGCTGCGCAGTCTTTTTCGCTGACATTTGTGTTTGCGCGTGTGCAGTGTGAGAAGCTGCTTTGACACCCTCACGACGGTCGCGAGGATTTCAAACCTGTTTGAAATCCTCACGACCAAGCGATTAATGATCAGGAGCTGGTCGTGAGGGGTTAATTGCTTCTCGTTACCCCACGTATACTACACGATGCACGACGCACGATGAAGGCCAAAATCGGGCCGATCGCCAAAACGGTCGCACGACTCAAAAATCGGCCAAAAATCGCACAGTGTAAGCCCAGCATTAGTTAACTAAAACACGAACTGTCAACAGGCATTTCTTATAAAACGCTATTCATCAACCACACAGTTTAAAGTGTACAACTTTCTAGTTATATTTTATTGCCTTTACCAAACTATGTGAAATAGTCTGATGCCCCAAATTATGGTTTGAAAATAAAATCTGATGTAATGGAATTTCCTGCACTAAACTATATGCTGATGTCAATATGGTTTTCCGCATCATACATATCATATGTAGTTTCTATTTTCAGTTGTCCTGTCACTGAGTAATTTTCTCCTACTTTGTCATGAGAGAAAAAGATGGTCCTTTTCGAAAGCCCCTCTTTTGGTTCATCTTATTTTAGCTGTCTTCTGCCAGTTTTATTGATATAAAAATTTATGACCTGTTGGTCTAATCTCTGTCCTCCCATCTTTACATAGCTCCTGCTTGTCAGTAGAAGTTAAAGTAAATGTTAAGCTTAAGTACCTATGGCTAGTTTTGGATTTGCCGCTATCCTTGAAATTTCACCTCCTATGGACTATTGAAGACATCCAATCCATTTCTGTCCCAGGAGAGTGGGAGTGGGAAAGTAAGTTTGGAGCGTGTAGTGGAGCACCCTACAAGGAGAGGGCTATGACTGGAGAGTGTCGTGCCCTGGTAAGTCTAGAGGTTGACCCTGTGCACGAGAAAATGCTAACTTCCTGGTTTGAGACCGGATGTGGGGTTGTACATTTCCGGTTGCTTTACTTTGCGGTCAATCGCTACTGCGAAAATATTCTCCAAAATCATGTCCAAAACTCAAAAACGGAAAGATCGCGTTAAATTACAAAGAGCAGAAGGTGGGAACACTCACCACTGTTGTGTCATAAAAAATCTAATGATCAACTTTGACTTGTAAGGAGTTTCGATGATCAGTTGTTTACACCACTCAACACAAGCAGAACTGCATTACAAAATCAGAAGACACATCGTCCACATTCAGAAGCACATCTCTGTATAGTGACTGGTCTTATGATTTAAACAGGCAAATATTCAGCATTCAAACTACAGGTGAAGAATAGTCAAACCAGATGTTTCCCCGTTATGTTGATATCAGCTAGTCAAGTACACACCTAGACAGCATGTTAACAAACTGAAAAAAAAGCCACACAAAAAATGAATGATTGCTGGTAAGGGTTTCTATACATTAGTATTTACGAAGGGTATGTTGTAACTTACCTTCAAAATTACAGTGCTCCCTCGATGTAACGCGGTTCACCTTTCACCTTGCTGTTTCGTGGATTTTTTAGTGCAAGTTTGCAGTCATGGCGTGGGTTCCCTCTGGTACTCCGGCTTCCTCCCACCGTCCAAAGACATGCAGCTTGTGGGGATAGGTTAATTGGATAATCCAAATTGCCACTAGGTGTGAATGTGCGCGTGAATGAGAGTGCGAATGGTTGTCTGTCCCTGTGTGTTGGCCCTGCGACAGACTGGCGACCTGTCCAGGGTGTACCCCGCCTCTCACCCTATGACAGGTGGGATAGGCTCCAGCCCCCCGCGACCCTGAAAAGGATAAGCGGAAGCGAATGGATGGATGGAAGTTTGCATGCTTATTTTTTTACGTCGCATTGCGTCCTGCGTCCTGATCGCCGCAGACGATCTCCTCCGTGACGTCTCTCCTGTACAGTACAGAATCGCTGCATCGATCGCTAGCAGTGTGACTCTGAAGTGCAGTACTGGATGTCCACGAAACGTTTTGCACCGTCAAAAAATAAAACTTGCTGCTTGATTTCACCCATCGCTGGTTATTTTTAGAACATAACACCCGCGATAAACGAGGGACAGCTGAGAAATATAACATTTGAATCCCTTTTCTCTTTTGCTCTGAGGCGCAGGGAAAAAATATCGACAAGTCGATGAACATCATTTACAGATATATTGGGTAAATGCCCAAGACATCTATAGAAATGTGAGTCTCTTCTTTGGTCAGCCCCTGGGGCTGGTCTTCATCATCATCATTTAGTAGGAAGAAGTGAGCAAGTCGCAGGAAGGGCAGGGAGCTGGGCTCCTCCAGGCCGATAGGTGGTCTTGGTCGAGCCCTGCCACCAGTGGGAGGCGGACCAGTGGCAAGGCCTTCATCCATATCAGTTTCAACCGTCCTTCCTCTGCCTCCAGCAACAACCGGAAGGATGGTTGCTGCTGGCCGCTTGATTTGTTCATTTGCTTAACTTGTTTTGGCCGGTAAACAAGGTGCGAATAGGACACCGGAAACAAAGCTCCCCACAGGAGTTTCCGCACCGGAAGTAGCATATGCTAACGTGCACATAGTCAATTGTCCTGTTGCTGTGATCAAAGGAAAAATGAACAATCAAAATATATGTACTGATTATTATTAATAATATATTTTTAATGTATTTATTTTAGGTTGCTAGCTGAAAGATATGTAGTTCTATGTAGCTTGTTCTTCTGTCAGCTTCCCCTCTTTCCTTGCATTAAATCCAATATTTGTTTTTATTGTAGGGAGTTAAGTTGGCACTTTCTACCAGCTGCTTGAGAAGAGGAAGCGAACTTAACCCTTAAAGAGTAGATGGACTGCTGATGATTTATTTATTTTTTCTTTGTTAATAACAGAATGTTATTTTGTGATGTTTCTTCCAGGCGAGGTAACACAAGATGAGTTATTCAATAGACTACAGCAAATCAAAGATGGTCCTGAGCAACAGAATAACACCGCTGGTACTGAAAGTGTAGAAGATCCAGTTGGTACGTTTGATATTTCTCTATATATTGTTTTGTTTTTTCCTCATTCTTTGACTGCTTTTATGTCAGAATATGATTTCTCACTTGCTAATTCTGCTCATTTTCAGAACAACCGGAAAGCTCAGAGGATCCTGCCAGTGGTGATAGTCTGCTTGACTGGCTGAACACTGTGAGGCGCACAGGCAACACAACTAGAACCGGTCATCGTGGGAATCAGTCATGGCGGGCTGTGAGCCAGACCAACCCGAACAGTGGCGATTTTCGCTTCAGTCTAGAAATCAGTGTGAACCGCAATCTGGCTGAGCAACAGGCAGCTATTGAGGGAGAGCAGGAATCATCAGAGCAACCTCCAGAAGAATCATCAGAGCAACCTCCAGAAGAATCATCAGAGCAACCTCCAGAAGAATCGCAATCGCCAGAAGAATCGTCAGAGCAATCGCCAGAAGATAGGTCAGAGCAACCTCCAGAAGAATTGCCAGAACAGTCTCCAGAACAAGCTCCAGAGGGTCAAGAAATAGTGGCAAATGCTGAACCACCAGTTCCCATGGAGACAGAAGTGGTAGAAGAACCAGTTGTAGATGAGTTGGCGGTCATAGTGGAACCAGAGCCTGAACTAGAAGAGGTTGTTTCACAAGAGCTTGTAAGTGAATCTCCCACCTCACCTTCTCCCCTGCCAGTGCAGCCACCACTCTGTCCTTCTCCACGCAGAGGGCAAAGGAGACCCCGCAGCCGAAGTCCAGAACCACGCAGGACTCGGGCCCGTTTAGCCAGGAGCCGCTCCCCTCTCAACTTGGATCAACTTGATGGACTTCCTAATCCACGGCATTCTTACATCTCTCAAAGTGCCAGTTCTTCCAGCAGTGCTCCCCCTGTACCTCAAGTGGAGGGTAGCTCACGGACTCGACAGCATGTTCTTTCAAGACCAAGCCACACTGATGGAGATGCTCAGCAGTCTAGGGCAGTTGCAGAATCCATTCCAGAGGCCCACAATGTTGCCTCTCAGGAGGTAGAAGCCTCTGGGGGCGAAGGGGGCGCAGCAGGGCGTCGCCCCCCTACTATTATGCTTGACCTTCAGGTGCGCCGTGTGCGTCCAGGTGAATATCGGCAAAGAGACAGCATTGCCAGTCGTACTCGCTCGCGCTCCCAGAACTCAAACAACACATTTATGTATGAGAGTGAACGTGGTGGATTTCGTAGGACTTTCTCGCGCTCTGAGCGTGCTGGTGTGAGGACCTACGTCAGCACTATTCGCATCCCCATCCGAAGAATCTCCGATGCAGGTTTGGGAGAGGCAACTTCAATGGCTCTCCAGTCTATGATACGGCAGATCATGACTGGGTTTGGTGAGCTTGGCTACCTCATGGACTCTGACTCTGACTCTTCAGATTCAAACCGTGGAGCCAGTGCTCCTGCAGAAATAGAAGCCCTCCATAATCCAGATGCTACACCTGCCGATGCTCCTGCTGCTGATGTTGACGAGCAACCGGTTGCTGCTGGAGGCAGAGGAAGGACGGTTGAAACTGATATGGATGAAGGCCTTGCCACTGGTCCGCCTCCCACTGGTGGCAGGGCTCGACCAAGACCACCTATCGGCCTGGAGGAGCCCAGCTCCCTGCCCTTCCTGCGACTTGCTCACTTCTTCCTACTAAATGATGATGATGAAGACCAGCCCCAGGGGCTGACCAAAGAACAGATTGACAACCTCTCCATGCGCAACTTTGGAGAGAGTGATGCCTTGAAGACTTGCAGTGTGTGCATAACAGAGTATGCAGAAGGGAACAAGCTACGTAAGCTTCCCTGCTCTCACGAGTACCATGTGCACTGCATAGACCGCTGGCTCTCCGAAAACTCCACATGCCCCATTTGCCGCAGGGCTGTCCTAGTGTCAGCCAACAGAGAGAGTGTGGTGTAACGCTTTGACAGACTGAAGGCCTTTTGTCTCAGCCGAAGTAATCCAATATCTCCCAAGTCTGTAAGAGGCTGTGAGAAAACGTGTTTCTGCTGTTGAAATGTATTTCCTTCATACTATTTGTGAGTTTGATCGTATTGCAAACAACAGGTTTTATTTGGGGTGCTCCTTACAGTGACGATGGAGAATATTTAGTTTTTAGTTAGACATTTATTATTATTGCAGTCCAAAGTGGGGCACAAGCGATGCATGCTGTCTATCAACCCGTAGTGGCTGTGCAGTGTTGCGTTGCATCAAGCCATGCGCACAAGTAGACTGATATCTCATAAAAATAAATCCTCTGATTATAAATGCTGCACACTTGCAGGTAGTTCAGGCACTTCAAATCTGTTCTCTCAACTCCCGAATGGCCCCTTGTATAACATTAGCTGGGTATAGGTACAGTTGCTAGTTACACCAGTTCAAAGTATTAGCTGTAAATAAGCTTGTAAAATAATTTTGAATCATACATTGTATCACTGAATTGGTTTCGGATTGTAAATGAACTCATTTGAAGATCTGGGTCATGATGGTCTGCAATTACTCTCTGAATTTGATTTTAAATGTTTAGGTGCTAACAATGTATACAGCAGAATTATTTACAGATTGTGATGTCCAAAGGATGGAGGACAAAGTGTTTTGCAATTTACAGTGTGACTTGTGCTCTCCATTCTTGTTCACCCTAAATAAAACACTTTTTTTTTTCTTCTTTGTTTGGTTTTGAGCGGGATATAAACTCGCAGAGGGAAAAAAAACCCAGAATGTTGAACTTTTTAGGTTTTTGTTTTTTTGTTTGTTTGTTTTTTTGTTTGTTTGTTTTTTTTTTTCTCCAAAAGTTAAAGTCTGTTTTGGATTAATATTGTATTGTTACTTTCTTGATTATTGTAATGCCAGATGTAATCGTATGAGAAAATGAAAGCTTTTTCATTATGGGTAATGGAGGCTTTGTCAGTATCAAGTTGTGAGTTCCCCACCTCTAAAATATTAGCAGGCATGACACAGATGCAAAAGGACATTTACTTTTAATACTAAATGATGTCACAGTTGTGATCCTTTTGTGTGTTATTGTTCTTCTCGATTCTTTTTTTTTTTCTACTAACAATTGGATTAATTAAATATGAAATAAATTGTGGTCTTGGCAGAGTGAAATAATCACAGATTGAATAAAATGGCAATCCAGACTTGCTTCCTCAGCTCAAGCCACAACAGATCTCTTTACCTGTCAGTCCACCTTCATGTTTAAGTTGCAGCTTAAGTTATTACCCCAAAGGTTTGATATATACCAAGTCTGGGGTGGGAAAGTCTCCATTATTGTTCATTGGGTTTTGCTTCATAGGAAAGTCAAGTTTCTTGACCACTGTGCCCTCCTGCCTCACGAGCAAATGCTCCATATCTGTGTGCAATACATGCAATTGTAAAAGTAAGGAAATGAAGACTTATTACCCATTATGTGTTGAATTTATTTTATTTAGAAGTTCTGTAGGTTTTAATAGCACTGTTGATGAACAGGGACACTGGCTAAAGGAGAAAAAAAAAAGCAACACTTAAAGCCATCCTGTCACATTTCTTATTTTATTGTTTGATGTCTTAGCCACAACTATTACTTCCCTGTGTGGAGCATAAAGGTTTGAATGCAAGATGATGTTGAATACCATTAACATGTAAACAATGTATGTTCCCTCATAGGCCATGCTTTAGTTTTGGCCTTGTTCTGTGATCCATCCAGTGCAGTATGTTAACTGGGTGTTAAATGAAAACTAACCGCTGAATTAAACAAGTTGTTATGCTATGAAATGCTTTGCCAGTATGCATTCTCTACACTTACTGGGCTGTCTGATCAAATGAACACGTCCACAGCTGTAGTCACTGGCCACTTCACTAGTTACACCTTGATGGACCCCCACCCCAATTTGACTCCAGAACTGCCTTACATCTTCATGGCACAGATTCAATAAGGTGCTAGAAACATCTCTCAAGAGATTTTGGCATCGTCATTGACATGACAGTGAGACTCAGCTGCTGCACATCCATGATGCAAATCTCCCATTCCTCCACATCCAAAAAAATGCTCGGTTGGATTATGATCTAGTGACTGTGGATGCCATCTGAGTAAAGCGAACAGTTTATGATGATCTGAGCTTTGTGACACGGTACTTACCCTGTTGGAAGCAGTCCTCTGAAGATTGGTACATCATGGTCATAAAGGGACGGACACGGTCAAGTGAAACAACGTTCAGTTGGCACTTAGGGGTTCTAAGTGTGTTAAGAAAATATTTCCCACACTATTACAGCACCAGCAGCAGCCTGAACTGTTGATGTGAGGCAGTTAAACTGTCGATTCATGCTTTGATGGCATTTATGCCATATTCTCATCCTACTATTTGACTATCGTAGGAGAAATCGAGACTTATCAGACCAGGCAACATTTTTGAAATCTATTGTCCAATTTTGGTGAGGTTGTGTGACTTATAGCCTCAGTTTCCTCATCCTCTTCCTATTGGCTTTATCAGTCTAAAGCAGCCTAGCCATTCTCCTCTGACCTCTGACATTAACTATGTATTTTTCACCCAGAAAACTGTGACTCACTGGACATTTTCTCTTTTTCAGACCATTATCAGAAACACTCAGATCAGCCCATCTGGTACAAAGAGCAATGCAACTTTCCAAGTCACTTATACACCTTTCTTCCTGATTATGATGCTTGGCTTGAACTTCAGCATGTGATCTTGACCATATCCATACGCCTAACTGCACTGCAAAGCTGCCATGTGATTGCCTGATTAGATATTTGCATTAACAAGCACTTGAACAGGTGTACATAATGAAATGGCCAGAAAGTGCACTTTATTTGTACTTTGCCAGTCATTTATTAACGGGCCTCTGAGCAGATCCTTAAACTACCCTGTGATCAGAACAAGTAGATGGATCATGAGCCTGCCTGTCAGCAGGCTCTATATCACAAACCAAAAAACTGACCCCTTTGTTTGAAATTCAATACTGCATATGTTACAAAGGTGGAATAGTGTGAGCATTGTAATGTGTGCATTAAATGATGGGCTTAGTGTACTTAGTAGTTTACCCTGAGCACTGTCCTTATTTAAATAGAGGAAAGCAGTACATCAATATGACCTCAATAACAAAACTCAGACTATTATTTACATTAAACGCATGATTACACTTTACGGCAGGGCAGCCGTACCTGCACAGGTGTACCTGTCAAACGATTAGTGTTGTTATTACCCCTCAGAATCCCAGCCGACAGACAAAAAACAATGGTCCTTGTTTATGCCCATGCACTCTGTATAAACTGCATGTTTCGACAAGCATATAAACGTACGGCCATTGTGCTGTGGTAAATGTTTCACAGGACACGAGTGGAAAAAACGAGGAAGTAGCCTACCGCTGTCACATTACGGCAGGATGGCGCTCCGGGCAGCTGGAGGTCGTTTATGGCAGTTTCAGAAGAGCTGTCTGAAGGTAAAATGCGTTATTATCTGGCTAAAGGGCTAACAGTGCACACCTATCACCACTATTGTCCCGTAAACTTTGGCAGGCTGCAGATGTTTAGACGTAAAAACAGTTTAGACTTCCGTTTTTAGGGAAGCGACGGAACCGAATTGTGAAGTTGGTTAATGGTGTAAGTGGCTCGAGTTTATATTGACGAGCTAAGGATATGGGCTAACAAGCTACGAGAGCTAAATCGATATTTTTAAAACCAGTGCTTCCTTTCACCTCTCACACGTCTACGGGCTGAAGCACATACTCACCACGGAGCGTCGCTGTTCGCACTCAGCTCAACTACAGCCACTTCTATTCATGGCGACAAAGTCAACTCCTAAATCAAAGTTTGTTCTCTTTTCTCTTGTAGGTTACCAGCTTTCAAACACTAGGAACTGTCAAATACAAAAGAAGCTGTCCCGTTGAAGTGAGCCATCTGGATCATTTGGTGCTTACAGTGAAAAGTGTGCCAGATACCATCAGTTTTTACAGCTCAGTTCTTGGCATGGAGGTGGTCACTTTTAAGGTATGCACAGTAAAAACCCATTGCTTTTATTATTAATGCTGTTGGGCATGTTTCTATTAAATACGCTTGTTTATTATAATGACAAATAATTGCATTGCAGTAGAAAAAGTGAACTGCCATGGTTTTTAAAAAAAATGTCCACTAGGTGGCATGCTTTGATTGTGAGTCTTGAGCCTGGAGTCTTCTGTACACCCACTCACATCTTATCTGCATTTTCAAGGGAAACCGCAAGGCTCTGAGCTTTGGGCAGCAGAAGTTTAACCTTCACCAGCGGGGGCAGGAGTTTGAACCAAAAGCTAAGCATCCAACCTCCGGCTCTGCAGACTTGTGCCTCATAACCAAAACCCCTCTAGCTGAAGTAGCTGCTCATCTTAAGGTAGTTCACACAATTCCTTAAGTGGTTTTGATTTTACAGGTCACATTATGTAACCATTTTGAGGAAAGGAAGTTAGGAAAAAAATCAGGGCTTGTTAAAATGGTCTGTGTCCTTTTCTCCTCTTGCAGGCTTGTGGAGTCAAGATTGAAGAGGGTCCCGTGGAGAGGACGGGGGCTGTGGGGACCATCATCTCACTGTACTTTAGAGATCCTGACCAAAATCT
The DNA here is from genome assembly GCF_057381915.1 of Diplotaxodon limnothrissa. Classification (NCBI taxonomy): domain Eukaryota; kingdom Metazoa; phylum Chordata; class Actinopteri; order Cichliformes; family Cichlidae; genus Diplotaxodon; species Diplotaxodon limnothrissa. The sequence goes on along the minus strand of NC_140597.1, from coordinate 29,121,337 downwards.
TATTGAAGTGTCAAACTATAACCAGTCAACAGCAAAGGACTCTTCTTGATACTTCTTTGGCCTTGGTTACTGACATGTCAAACAACTCACCAGCCCACCAAACTCATTCTAGTCTGGTATACAACGCAAAATTATTGCTTTTACTATAATTGTATTTAGTTTAAGCTGTTATTTTAGAGTCTGTTATGAGTCATTAGGACAGGGTGTGGGTGTTCAGCTCTGCTTAAGTTTCTGTTTTAGTTGTGTTTGGACAAGGCAGTGCAGGCACAGTTTAGTAGAAAAAGTGAAGAATACTACCAGAGGATGTTTATCCACAAGTTTTAAATGGGCGCTTGTGACGGTTTTTATATAACTCTGTCTGTGACATTGCTTTGCAGAGGAAAATAAAAGGTTATAAAGTGCACCAAAGGCTCTGTTGGATTTCTGCTTTTTTTTTTTTTTTTTTTTTTTTTTTTTTTTTTTTTTTTTAATAAAATGTTTGGAAACAAGAAAAATATCTGCTCCTTCTGTTACCATTTCTTGTGTTGTTTTTGTCACTATGAGTTCTTAAGCCATTTATTAATGCAGCACTACAGTTGCATTACTCAGCAATGCAGTGTTTAGCTGCACATTAGTTTAAGAGTGAAAAATAAAATCCTGGGATTTAAGTTATTTACATGCAAGAGTAGTACTAAAACCATTTTATAAGTGTGCTGTGGTAGAGGCTGTGAGATCGCAGTAAATCGATAGTTACGGCACACTAACATAAGGCATCTAATCAGATTATTTTGTTGGAGAAAAATTACAAAAAGGCCTGATGTCGACATTATGTAGTCAGTGTTGATTTATCGAAGAACCAAAACACTGAAATGGCCAAAACATTTGAAAAACCCTACCTAAAAAAGCGCTGTATGAACTAAAGTACTGTGGCACTTTCACGTTGCATCTGCAGCTGCTTGGCCACGGAAATCCACGCCATGAAGCTCCCGGAGTGCCGTGTTTGTGCTGATGTTTTGGAGCTCTTCTGGCAGCTTATATTGAATTGCTAAAATTACTGCTGTATATGTGAACTGTATATAACATAATATTGAAGCCCTTTCATGAACAGGTAAGCCCTTTCTCTAGCTTTTCAACCCCACAGTGAGACCATTTTTTGGCTCACATATGTTATATAACAATAAAGAATATGTTATATTCTTTATTGTTGCTTCAGACATACACAATGTCCCATTTAAACATGGCATATGAGCTACAGTTATGGCCAAGAGTTTTGGCAGTGGCACAAAGTACATCATGCACTTTGCCTCTTTAGCTTTTGTTTAGATTATTATTATTATTATTATTATTTTACACGTTTCTATGATTTAGTGAAGAACAATCACAAGGACGTTATAAGTTAAAAAAAAAAACTTTATTAACAAATAAATACAAATTCAGTTCTGGTAGTGATGCCACAGCTATTATCATCTTTTATATTCTCATTTTTTCCCCCATTCAAAGCATTTAAACGTGTGATTTCTTTTCATGTTTGTAACAAGACACTACAGATGACACTACAGTTGCTGCAACCCAAAACTGCACACCAGTAATTCACGCTTAGAGTTCATGGAGTAGTAAATATACAAGGGCTGTGTTACATTTCAGTTTTACAGGGAAGTTTGCCTTTAGTTATAGTAATTCACCTTGTTCCTGAAAATCTTCTTGACTAGTGACGTTTGCTTTTATTGTCTTCCACTGATTTTTAAACCTTTAGCATGAATGCTCATTGTTCTAGTTTTTTTGTTTTGTTGTCAAGGAAAAGGCCCACTGATGACACAGATAACCCACTTGTAAACACCCCCTCTGCTACCTGACAACAGAAGCAGTATCGATGAGCGTGGGGAGGGTTGATGTTGCATCACCGTTATATTGTCTGTTTTGATGTGGGTGTAAAAAGTATAATAGCTAAACCTGTGGTATTCGTGCTTATTGTGTTTGAGTTCTCGGACTTGTTGATCAGTGTGTCCCAATACAAAAGAATTCATGTTGCATCATATTAAGGGTTTTCCTCATCGTAGATGATATTTTTAGCTGTAATCCTTTTCATGATGAAACAGTGTAGTGTATATGGAATTATAATGAATGATGTGTGATACAATGGAGCCTATCCCAGCTGTCATAGTGCGAGAGGTGGGGTACACCCTGGACAGGTTGCCAGTCTGTCGCAGGGCTCCTTCCTTCTATCATTTCCTTATTATTGTTATTGCTCATGTCAGTAATATTGTCTTTATAAGCGCAAGGACCAGGTATGAGGAAAAAAAACTATATTTCCCAGCACTATTTCGTGTTTTATAACATCTTTTTATGATATTTATTCCATATGATAACCCCCTCAAACACACAAATTCTCTATTAATATTTGTGTGTAGTTTTTTAACTTTGTCTGTCTTTTATCCACTTCACCAGCTAGACTGGATTGTAGTTATATAAGAATGATGCATCAACAAACTTTTTTTTTTCAGTTGCGAAAGGCCAGCACAGCAGTTAAGAATGTAACAAAGTCTATATCTGTTAATCCAAAAGTCTTTCCTATCTCACTAATAGTTCTTTTTTTTTTTTTTGGCAATTATTTGTTTGCATCAGCACATTTTATGACCTGTACTTCAACCGATAGTGTTAGTTAAAGTACACAAGCATATTTGTTTTTATAATCAAATCAGATACTAAAACATGCATTTGGCTTTTAAATTATCTAATGGGTGCGATTAATTTATTGACAAACCAGTTAGGCTCTACTTTATTGCATTACTAGCTGGCGGACCTCTGGGATATGTAACACAGAACATGTCAGACAATGCTTTTTTGCGTTTTTTGTAATTTTATTTAGACGAAAACACACAAACAGAAATACTGAAATTGTCTTCTTTGAATAACAATAGAAACAGATATATAGATTAAAACCAACAAACTTTTACACTGTTTAGCAATCCATTGATCGGAAATGCACAAAGCATTGTTAACTCTTAATACATTGTATATACAGCAGCAATACAGGAAAGCATTCGTTAGATAGAACCCACTTATGTTCCCTTTGTAATGAAACTTATTATCTCAAAATATTGATTTCTTCATGAATCAAGATAATATTAACATACATCTATATTACAAATATTAAAAATAGTGACATGGCTCAAAATGTATTTTGCTATATTTGAGCTCTGCAATATGCAAAATGTAGATTTTTCTTTCATATTTTGATTTAATATATTTATGTGCAAGAATATTTGTGTTGTTGCTATGCTTCTGTGTTACTATAAAACAAACATATTCAGCAGTTCACAATATCAGCTCCAACGAGTGTTAGCAAACTCTCAACTTTTTTTTTTTTCAGTTGTGAAAGGCCAACACAGCAGTTAGGAATGTAAGTCTTTATCTGCCAATCTCAAAGTCTTTCCCACCTCACTAATAGTTCTTTTTGTTGGCAATTATTTGCTTGCACCAGCACATTTTTGGACACATGTTTAATCCTCACATTAATAGCTACTAAAGGGAAAAAATAGCTACTAAAGGGAACAAAATAGAAGAGCATTATCCAGCCTTCATCTTATAAAGCAAAAATGTTAAAAATTCTGTTGCGTACCCACAGTTAAAGAAAAATTTACATAAATAAAACACAGTTGTCTGTTATGAAACTGTTTATCAGCGATATAAGACCCTATTGAACCGAAAAACAGAACAGACATTGTGTTTTAATGTTATTATTATAACTGAAATCAAAATGCTCTTCTTTCTGCTATACAGCAGACCACATCTGCCCATAACACTATTTATTACTTCAGTTCCTTAAATTATTACTTTTGAGCCCTTGATGATAGAGGGACATTTTTTGGAATTATTATAATTTTTAAATGGTTCATCAAATATGTTTCTTAAATATTGTGTATTAAGGTTCAAAGTTTACATTTATGTCATACCTGGATTGGTTCCTTTCAAATCCATTGCACTGGGGTACAGAGGGAAAACTGTGTCCTTGCCTTTTATGATCAGATAATACACCATCGTTTTTCAGTTTTACACAGTTATATAATTAAATGTTTCCATGTGATATAAGACCCTATTGAACCGACAACCTGTTCAGGTGTAAGTACCCCTTCTTGCTCTATGCAAGGATGCAATCCCCTCACCCCTGTAACCCTGCAATCCCAAACTGAATAGGTGAAAGAACATGGATGAATATGAATATTAATGCATAAGAGGTTGAATACCAGACAAAGGTTTATGAAACAGGGGAAACCACTGAAATTGCACCAAAGGTAATAAGTTGGTACTGTTAGCTAAGTTTAAAGATTAACTTAAAAGTGCCTTTTCTTTTCTTCTTCATTAATCTCAATTTGATTTGTTTTAATTTGTGAATTATTCATTTACGACCCAAACTCAAGTTTATTCCAGTTCATTGTGTGAGACTGAAGTGGACGCGTCATTAAACACATATAAGCTCAAGGAGCAGGAACGAGGAAACCAGCACAGCATTTCCCAGCACCATTTTGCATTTTATCACATCTTTATGTTTGCACTCCAAATAAACACACTTGAAAGACAAAACCAGCTATCAACTTTTTCTTTCACTCTGTAGATGTTCTGATGGTTTCAGTTGAAGTATATGTGCATATTTCTTCTTATAATCAAATAATCAGATACTACAACATGTATTTGAACTATCTAATGGGTGTGATTCATTTATTGACAAACCAGCAAGGCTCTACTTTATTGCATCATTAGCTAGCTGACTCTTTAAGCACCTCTGGGATATGTAACACAGAACATGTCAGACAATGCCTTTTTGCATTTTTTGTAATTTTATTTAGATGAAAACACACAAACAGAAATACTGAATTTGAAGGACAATAGAAACAGATTTAAAAATTTAAAGATTAAAAGCAACAACCTTTTAGGCTGTTTAGGAATCCATTGATCGGAAATGCACAAAGCATTGTTAACTCTTAATACATTGTATATACAGCAGCAATACAGGAAAGCATTCGTTAGATAGAACCCACTTATGTTCCCTTTGTAATGAAACTTATTATCTCAAAATATTGATTTCTTCATGAATCAAGATAATATTAACATACATCTATATTACAAATATTAAAAATAGTGACATGGGTCAAAATGTATTTTGCTATATTTGAGCTCTGCAATATGCAAAATGTAGATTTTTCTTTCATATTTTGATTTAAATATATTTATGTGCAAGAATATTTGTGTTGTTGCTATGCTTCTGTGTTACTATAAAACAAACGTATCCAGCAGTTCACAATATCAGCTCCAACGAGTGTTAGCAAACTCTCAACTTTTTTTTTTTTCAGTTGTGAAAGGCCAACACAGCAGTTAGGAATGTAAGTCTTTATCTGCCAATCTCAAAGTCTTTCCCACCTCACTAATAGTTCTTTTTGTTGGCAATTATTTGCTTGCATCAGCACATTTTTGGACACATGTTTAGACCTCACATTAATAGCTACTAAAGGGAAAAAATAGCTACTAAAGGGAACAAAATAGAAGAGCATTATCCAGCCTTCATCTTATAAAGCAAAAATGTTAAAAATTCTGTTGCGTACCCACAGTTAAAGAAAAATTTACATAAATAAAACACAGTTGTCTGTTATGAAACTGTTTATCAGCGATATAAGACCCTATTGAACCGAAAAACAGAACAGACATTGTGTTTTAATGTTATTATTATAACTGAAATCAAAATGCTCTTCTTTCTGCTATACAGCAGACCACATCTGCCCATAACACTATTTATTACTTCAGTTCCTTAAATTATTGCTTTTGAGCCCTTGATGATAGAGGGACATTTTTTTGGAATTATTGTAATTTTTAAATGGTTCATCAAATATGTTTCTTAAATATTGTGTATTAAGGTTAAAAGTTACATTTATGTCATACCTGGATTGGTTCCTTTCAAATCCATTGCACTGGGGTACAGAGGGAAAATGACAAAAACTGTGTCTTTATCAAATACTTATTAAAGACATACCTTTTATGATCAGATAATACACCATAGTTTTCCAGTTTTACACAGTTATATAGTTAAATGTTTCCATGTGAAATAAGACACTTAATGAACTGACAACCTGTACAGGTATCCCTTCTTGCCCTATGATAGATAGGTGGGACCCCCCCCCCCCCCTCCCCCCCAACACAACCCTGAACTGGATAAGTGAAAGAGAATGGATGAATAAATGAATAAGAGGTTGAATAAGAGACAAAGGTTTATGAGATCGGGGAAACCACTGAAATTGCACCAAATGTTATTCATTAACAAGCCAAACACAGACACATTTGTCTATTCCAGTTCACTGTGTAAGACTGAAGTGGACACATCACACACATAAGCTCAAGGAGCAGGAACGAGGAAACCAGCCTACATTTCCCAGCACCATTTTGCATTTTATCATATCTTTATGTTTGCACTCCAAATAAACACACTTGAAAGACAAAACCAGCTATCAACTTTTTCTTTCACTCTGTAGATGTTCTGATGGTTTCATTTGAAGTATATGTGCATATTTCTTCTTATAATCAAATAATCAGATACTACAACATGTATTTGAACTATCTAATGGGTGTGATTCATTTATTGACAAACCAGCAAGGCTCTACTTTATTGCATCATTAGCTAGCTGACTCTTTAAGCACCTCTGGAATATGTAACACAGAACATGTCAGACAATGCCTTTTTGCGTTTTTTGTAATTTTATTTATTTAGATGAAAACACACAAATAGAAATACTGAAATTGTCTTCTTTGAATGACAATAGAAGCAGACATATAGATTAAAAGCAACAATCTTTTACCCCGTTTAGGAATCCATTGTTTGGAAAAGCACAACTCTTAATGCATTGTATATACAGCAGCAATACTGGAAAGCATTCAATATATAGAATCCACCTAATGTTCCCTTTGTAATGCAACTTCTTATCTCAAAATACTGATTTTTTTCATGAACCGAGATAATAACAATATATGTCTATATTACAATATTAAAATTGTCAGATGGCTCAACATGTAGATTTTTTCATATTTTGATTTGAATATTTTTATGTGCAAGAATATTTGTGTTGCTGTTAGGCTACTGTGTAACTCCAACAAAACCAAAGTCTATTGCAGTTGTGAGAGAAGGTTCCTGCAGTCCCTGAGCTGGTCCAGGTCCTCCACCACTTCAATCAGCCGCTCGACCTTCTCTGAGGGAAGCACCACCTCTGCGTTGCTCCTGAACTTCTTCCTCAGGCTGTCGTTGGACAGTGGATTGCGCCAGTGACCGTAGAAGGTGTTGCAGCGTCCCTTCACAGTGTCGCCCCCAACCAGGGTTAGCTGGACTTCACCGTACATGCGGTTGAAATTAGCGGGGTTGTCATTGGGATGCTCCAGGCGAACACGGCTCAGCAGAGCGTGCAGGTCAGGGCGGTTCATGGCAACGGGGGTGAAGGACTGCACAGTCACTTCTCCATCCAGGAGAGCAGTGCAAGCATTGAACTGGAAGGAGTGGCGTGCCTCGTGCTCAGACTCTGGAAAAGGTCTGTTTATGTACTTCGATTTGGGGACTCTGAGCAGGATGTCCTCCACCTGAGCTGGGGAGACAGTGCCAGGGCCAACTCCAACGAGAATCTTATGGACTGAGGCTGCAGCATCTGCCACCCAGTGCATCCCCAGATGAGCAGGGAAGCGTTTGAAGCCTATGTCCTGTTCCTCCAGCAGGAACATATGGCTGTCATTACCGGGCGATTGTAAAGGCTGTGGTACATAATCTTCATAAAAAGCACTGAAGCCGGCTACCCCTGCAACAGCATCTAGGACCAAAGGACTTGCCTCTAAGCCTCTGGAGGCCAGCAGAGCTGCTTCTAGGCCCAAACGGGAGGCATTGCCAATGTGGAGGGGTTTGGACTGAGTGGCAGCATTAGCCATTGGGGCTCCTGCTAGAGAAGCAGCTATAGCCAATGCATGACTGCTCTGGATGGGGTCCAGAGATAAGAGGCGTGCACACGCAGCAGCACTTCCCATGGTGCCTACCACACTAGGAGGGTGGAACCTGTTGGGAAATTCATCAGAAAGAAACAGAAACGTTGGTTAGATGTTTTTAAATTTTAAATGGGTGCTACATATCGTAATGGTCATAATAGAGCTCCTGTGTGAAAGCTTGTTTTTCCAAACAGCCTCTCACTTGTGTAACTCAGCTCATTTCATGAGTGGTAAGAGGTTTTTAGTGATTTTAGTCATCAACAAGCACATAATGTGGTGACACATTTGAGGGTGTAAGCACATGGCAAAAAGAGTCCTCTGTCATATTCTGCTCCACATGGCTAAGCAGTGCTAAAACTACACACAGAGTCTCAGCTGTCCCCGCATGAGCATGAAAAGACGCCTTTTAGAGCTTGTTGACACAATTCATAGAGCGTGCATTACACCTCCGCAGCCTGCTTGGAAATTGCAGGGTAGAGATCAGCAGAGCCAGAGTCATTTATGCAGAATCGTCAATGAGAAACTAACCTAATATCAATGATGCAATCAGTTAAGGGTAGCATACTGTAATGTAGCTATAGAGCTCTAAAGCACTCACCTCTTGGGGATATTGTGGGCCTCATTAGAGAACCTCAGTAGTCGGCCTTGAATCTCAATGCCAACATTGAAAGCCAGTAAGAAGTCCAGGCCACTGGGCTTATTGTTAGCTGGCATCATGTCACTGAGAGCTAACACAGCAGGAAGGACAGCTCCGGAGGGGTGAGTGGCAGGGTGCCACGTATCATCAAAGTCCATGGAGTGAGTCTGAACCAAAAAGATTTTAATGATCAAATGATAGCACATCAAAGCCCAGCACAGCATTAGTTTAATGTTAAAATTAATTAGATGGCTACTGATACATTTCCTGAGCTGATGGCAAAAACAGGTGCTTGCTGTTAGAGATATGACCCAGTACCAAGCATCGTGTTTGTGCTTAAATGATGTAATTTAGCTCTCTACACCCAAATTATTATTTTTAGTGCGCATACTCTTCCTGGCTAAACTCAGTCACAGGCGGTTTTTCATTAGAAAATCCTCTCACTTTACAATCTTTTACTGTCTGAGACTAACACAGGCTATAGAAATGAGCTTGGCACCCTGATGGCATCTTTAAAAAGCAATGTTTGCAGATGTCCTGATGTAATGATGGAAATTTTTGGGATTTTCCACCAAGTCCTGCTTTTGTTTACCGTCCAGGATTGGACCAAAAACTGAGCTCACACACAGGCAACTTTTTAGGAGTGGTACGGGTTTCTGTGCACGTGAAATTGTCTGGTGCATGCTGACACATCTGTTCCACTTATTCATACTCACCGCCACTCCGTTGACAAAAGCTGCCAGTATCGGGGAGAGTCTGATGCCCCTGTGTCCATACACAGAGCTGGTGTCACCAGGAGCGTACATGTTCTGAGGGGAAGCGACGGAGACAGGTAAGCACAATGCAACATTTGACACTCTCAGTGTACACAGTCACACACACAAACACACACAAACTAAACGTTTAAAAGCTTTAAATAACGATGGGACCTCAACAGGTTTCTTTGTAAGTTATATGACAAACACCTAAACTAAAAAAATCATCAGAAAGAAAATAAAAAATAATAAAATAAAAGGTGAGGCTTCTGCTTTCACCTGTCTCACTGCCTTATATGGGAGGAAACATTAATAAGAAACCTTTATTTTTAATCCCTTTCCCCAACTCACCTGGCAGTGCTGGAGGGCCAGTTCAAACACATCTGTTGTGCTTCCGATCAGCCCAACTCCAATGCTGTCCAGCACCATTCTTTTACTGCGGTGCAGCACTACAGGGGATAGATGCTGGGGCTTAATTTCACTGATAAACTTCCCAAAACTGGCTGTGACTGTGTCCTCGGGCGCTGGCTGCTTCAAGACTGCAGAGAGGAATGAATGAATGAAAGAAGAATGCAATGGGGGAAAAAAAAAAACACGGTCTGGACTAAGCAAAAGGAAAATGTGAAACAGAGAAATATGTTTCCTGGTGAACTGACAGAATGAAACACAACAAAGGTTTTACCTTCCACTGCAGATTTATGAATTGCTCTGGCAGCCCACACAGGTCTAATGGCTTTCTACAGGACAAAGAGCGCAGAATATTATTAGCAAAACCCATGCTGAAATTAACACGCATTGTACTTTCTTTTTAAAACATCTCAGATCTATTACACGCTCTAGAGACAGTTATTTTCTACTCTGGCTTTGTTAAAGTCTCAGTGGACATCGGCATTACTGCAATGAGTAGAACTCAGCCCGTGTGACTTTTTTTTTTGAGCTGTTGTGCTGACACGATGCTGCTGTAACAGGTGTAAGACAGCATGACTAACCTGCTGAAAATTTACCAAGAGCTCATTTAAGTATCACTCTGCTGTCTACTCAGAGAAACAACTACTCACTGCAAAAATATGACATTAGGATTTATGTTTTTCTTATTTACTAGACTGAATTAAGTCTGCCAGACAATTTTAAATTAAGACTTAACTTAATTAAATTAAGTTGATTGGACTTATGACTATAATGTTTTCTACTAAAAATAGTAATACAAAAATAACTTTTAACTTTTACCTTTACAGTTGAAATCATGGTTCCAGTCTGGTGTTTCTGTCAAGTTGACTGTCCTTCTTTCTCTTTCTTCTCAATGCAGCAGTTTTACCAGCAGCACTTTGTCAGGGATGCTGATGCTTCTAAGTGTGAGACGATACCTGCCTTATATAGTCTAATCTTATACCTGACTCAAAGGAACAGGGAAGGGCATATCCATAACAAAGACTTATCATTAAAAAAAGGAATTTCCACTGTGGGCAACGTCTTCAACGTCACCATCGTCACAGCAGGAGGAGGAGGAAAGGTTTACTTTACTGTCACAGTGCAAAGATGATGTCACATCTAAGGGCTTTGGGACAGGGGAAATTACAGCAACTCCTCCTACATGTAGCAAAGCCTTATTTATGTCAAACTGTCATTCCTGCTTCAGAAGAGTTTGCCTGTTCATCTTTCTAAGATTCTCTGCCAGGTATGACTTTATTTTCACTTTCTTTATTACTTTATTATTTAGAGGAGCATGTAACCCAGCTACAACTTAAAAAGCTGTACTGATTAAGATGATGTTTTTACATGAGCTAAATAGCTTTACTTGGTAACCATTTAAAGTTAAATATGAGCAAAATCACACTATCTAATTGATCTAACAGATCCATGTTTTCTGTTAAATATTCAGTAAATGTTTTTCATTAGATATGAATAAAATTCCCCGTTAGTGCTCAGTGACAATTTTCCAGTTACTGGAGCAGGAAAGTTAAATACGAGTTCTCTGTGTGTCTCTGCTGCCTTTAGGAGAGCTTGTAATGACAGTCCCTCAGCCTTAAATGTTTAGTGAGTTACATATTGTTTTAGCCTAACTATAGTTAATTAACAAGATGTAAGTGAAGTTGTGTGATTCAGTATGCTTTGTAGTGTATTTTTGGAATATTTCTAATCATTATAATTTACTTTTCTTTCTATTTTTATAAATTATAAATGTGAAAATGACTCACTATTAATAATTATTTAGAATTTTTATTCATTTATGTGTTTTTCCACAATGTTTAAGTTGTTTTAACACTACATTACATTAGCCAGATAAAAAGAAGATTAAGACAGATTCTGAAATGTATTTTGAATGATTTGCATTGTTTGCCTCATTTGCTTCGTTGCACATCTGTAGATTGACAGCAAAAATATCATGGCAACACTAGAAGGGTTTCCTGCCAGTTTCTATGGGGAACCAGGAGTACTGGGCATGCTAGCCAATGGGATCAGTGCATTCCTTGTACTTCTGCAGAATTTCAATACAGCCCACACTGGCAAAGAAGCATATGGGGTGGAGAACATACTTGCAGGTACATATTTTTGACAATCAGCTATAATAATGTAAAAAAGAAAAAAGGAAGAGTTAGCTAAGTCATTTTTATTTTATTTAACAGGTGTTCATCTCATCCTGATTGGAGGTATATGCCAACTTATTGCCGGGCTACTTTCCTTTAGAAAATACGATCACCTGAGTGGCACTGCCTTTATTGGCTATGCTGCTCTTTGGGCTAGTTATGGGGCGACCCGAATCTACTCTGGTGTCTCTGACAATCAAACAACAAATCAGACAAGCAATTTATCTCTGTCCACTGACCTCATGACCAACATATCTCTGAATGGCTCCGCAGAGATACCAGGTGGCTATTTCTTCCTGTCCATAAAAGAGTCAGCCATTGCGGGTCTGATCCCCTACATTTTACTGTCCTTTCTCCTGGCATTTTGCTCTGCCACAGTCAACTACATCATGCCTTTTGTTTTTGGGGCCATCACTGCCACTTTAATCTTTGAAGCAGTGGGTATAGTAGCAAGCTCCTGGGCTCTCATAGTATCCGGGGTCCTGGAGTTGCTCATTTTGATCTTTGCCATCTACGGTTCAGCTGTACTGCTCCTCAAAGGTTTGACCCAACGTCTAGCCCTCAAAGGCTTTGGGACCCCCCTCTTTAATGTTCTTCTCTTAGGAATCGGAAACTCAGCAAGTGCCCAGAGCATTGGCCAAGAGAAGAAGAAAAACACCAAATATGCTGAACCCATGGCGTTGGGTTTCTTCTGTGACTCTGTAGCTCCTTTCATCTTTGCTTTCTACAGCTTCGGGTACATGAAGTCATTTGGTTTAGGAGCTGCCTGGGTCTCAATCATCTCATTCGCCCAATTGTTCTCTAGCTACTATGCCCATCTGCGCCAAGACTGCTACCACACTACAAAGTTTGGATTTCATGCCACATATTGGCTGATTAAGGCTTGGAGTGAGTTTGTGGCGTCTACTCTGATCGGAAATAAGAGCGAAGTAGGCTCTGCTAGAGAAGCAATGGTGGGAAACTGGTTCTTTGTGGTGGCAGGCTTGATTCTGTGTGTGGGAAGTCTGAATATGGACATCCTAGAACTGATCCACAACATGCTTTTTGTCCTAGTCACAGTTTCAACAGTACCCCAGATTCCACTTGAGGGTTACTACATCTTCTTTGGTGTAGCTTGTGCTCTGTTTACCGCAGTCTCCATCTATGGCACCTTTGCACGTCTCATCAACAGTATAGCAGAAAAGTTACTAATCCCTGTAGGGAAGCAGCCTGTCTCCACTGCAAATATGAAGAAGGCTTTGAAGTGGGGCAAGTCCCAACAAGTAGGCAGCGAGATGGTGCCCCACACTGACCAGACCTCCGATGTTCTGTTTTACTTTTTAAATGGGGTCGCAGCTCTGTCAGCTATTCATTCTAAGTTGTCCAGTATGAATCCCACGTTCCTTCATCTGACCATCCCTTGGGTCCTGATCTCTGGAGCGATCATCCAGGCTTACGTCAGCAGGTTGCAAGTCACAGGTGGTGGTCGGTTTGGGTCAGTCATCTCGTCCATCTATGTGGGAGTATGGGCGTCATGGACCTGGTTTCGATTCGCAGGTATGCCAGTACAAACACTAGTGTGGACATTTCTCTTTCTGATTTAGAAAAGATTCTTAACCCAAGTTTTTTTTTTTTCTAGGTACCCTGCTTCAGCTCTCCACAGGGGCAGCTTATGCTTTCACAGCAGGAGCCATTGCCCTCCTGGTCATTAATGGTTTCCTCATGTTGATTGGTAAGATTAAAATTCCCTGTTAGTCTCAATAGAAGATTTGTTGATTGGATTATTTGTTTCAAGAAGGATTTTTTTTACGTGTCTGTGTGTGTTAGCTGCCTATAAGAACCTGGTTTTGCTGCTTCTGACGACTGTGATGGAAGTTGCTCTTGTCTGTTTCCTGCTCTCCACCCTCCAGCGACTGCCATATAGGCTGGAAAGTAAGTATTGATAAAGCCTCATTTTTAAACATAGGATTCACTTTTGATTAAAAATGATATAAAATGTTATAGAGACTCTCAAGCTGATTATTTCTAAAACTGGCTTTTCTTTTTTCTTTTTTCTTTTTTACAGTTGCTATGCTTGCACTGGTGGCAATAATTTGTGTATATGGCATTCTGGCAACACTGGTGAGCGGCATCTTCTCAGAGAGACTCATACCTATGGGTCCTCCCTTACTAAAGGTAAGCAGAGATGAAACTGACTTTGTGCTCCTTCTCAAAGTCAGTTTTTTTAAACATGCCCTTTCCACTGTGTCGTGTCTTAGGAGGTAAAGAAGCAGGAAACATCGCCAGAGCTGCCATGTCCGATAGCCAGCTCACGACTAACCAGCGGTCTCTTGAAGATCGCTGGAATTCTGGAGGAAGGAGGAGTATGCGGCATTCCGACAGACACCGTGTACGCCTTAGCTGCATCCTGCAAAAATCCTCAGGCCATTGAAAAAATATACAATATTAAAGTAAGAGTCATTAAAAGATTGGCAAATTAATTCAATATTCACGTGTCTGTGATGTATAAAGCTTATTAATCTGCAATCTATAACCTGTTCCAGGACAGACCAGCCGAGAAGCCCATATGTGTTTGCATTTCTAGCGTGGAACAGCTGGTGGCAGCCAAGCCTCCTTTCAGTCCTCTGCTCTGGGAGTTTATGAGGAATGTGTATCCCGGAGGCATCAGCTGCATTGTCAAGAAAGGAGACTGGCTGTTCCAACTCGGTAAACTTTGTAGTGCAGCGTAAATATGGTGTTACTGGAATCTGTGTCATTTATCAGCACTCACCTCAGCTCAATCTGTGTGTGTAGGAGTGGGACCAGCTTATGACCGTGTTGGGACTCGGGACAGCATCATGATTCGTGTCCCTGACCACACAGTTACCGGCCACTTGTGTAATATTACTGGACCACTTGCTATCACCTCAGCCAATCCAAGTGGAGAGGCAGACAGCACCCACCACAGCATGGTCATTGAGTAAGAGCTTGCAAACAGCTTACAAAGTAGTAGACTGATCTAACCTGTGACAGTATGTGTAACCCCCTTACAGCAAATGTTTCTGTAGAAAAGTGACAAATTATTTATTTTACGATGTGGAGTATTAGTAATAGATGATTGCTAACCGCTCATTTACCCTCCCTTTTCTGGCACAGTCGACTCGGACACAAGATCCAAGGAGTTCTCTGTGATGGAGACTCTAATGAAGTTGTTGCTTCCACTGTGGTTAACTGCTTGAAGATTGATGAAGGTGAACACAAAAGAAGTCACATAAAATTCAAATTTGGGTGTTTTATGAAGCACCATCTAACTTATCTCACTCTTTCTGCAGGCACCATCACCATTGTGAGAGAAGGCTGTGTCCCTGCAGTTAAAGTTTTCCAGATCTTTGAGCGAATAAAAAGCACTATGTTGTGATTGTTACGATTCTTTTCTTTAAGGGAGCACATGCTTGAATGGTTGCCTTCAGGATCAGCAGCTTTATCTGTCATTCTGTCTCTTTCTTTTCAATACTCTCAATGCTCTTATTCAAGCTTTTTTTATTGTAATTGTGGATGTATGGGTATATGTTACAATAAAAACTCCATCTGTACCATCTATTAGCTGTAGTAGGAACTTTATCTTGAAATTGTATGCGGATGAAGAATCTGCTGTGATACTACAGCTTCATGAAGATAACATGTCTCGGATGTGCCTCTATAAAAATTATTTATATGCTAACTACAGTTATAGTAACACACATATATGTAAAATTGTTGTTTGCCTAATAATTTTAAACCTGTATATATGTATTTAAACTATATTCTTTTCTTGGGTATGTATATGTATTTAAGTTCTTTATGTTTAATTAATTATGCTGAAATAAATAAATACATAAACTGATGTTGTCTTCATGCTGTTGTTAATATTCCATAGTCATTTATTATTATATATATATTTAAAGCATTTTGACCTGTTTTTATTATTCAGCATTAAGAGAAAACAAACAGATTTTTAGAAAGATCCTTTACTGAAGCAGAGACTGAACCGATATGCACCAAGTTTTACTTCTCGATACAGAAATAGTCATGAATATAAATGAACACTTTGCAAAAGTCTTGAGCCACCCTCATTTCCTTATATTTTGCTTCCAATGAGCAAGGCTTTCCGGCCACTGTCTTTAAAGCGGTCCTAAGTGACCAGTTTTTAGTTCTCCAGGCTGTCTGAAGGTCTTCCAATGTTTTTCTTTGGACATTAGCTGCCTTTTCACTCATTTTCAGTTCAGCTCTTGTACCTGACTATGTTCAAAGGAATTACTTTTTGTCTGTGAATGAATCACTCCAGCATTTAAAAAGTCATCTAACTGGATGAACCAGTGTTGCCTCTACACATAACAGACAACTTTCCAAAGAATCCATTCTACTTTGGGCAGTTTGTTGCTAGAGTAGCAGTTGGAAATTAGTTGGAAAAACATATCATTTGCCCTCTTTTTTTTTCAGTTAAATGCTATGAAAAATGCTAATGATAACATAGCCTAGAAGGCAGGAAATTGTATCTTATGTGTCAATAAAGTGATTTCTAAAGAGCTATTAGTAGAAAACTACAACAGATGAGCAACATCTGAAAGTTACATCCTTAAAAAATAAGAAAGAAAATCCAGCAATGACCTGACACAGGACCTGAGATATAGATCTGGCCCTGCAGTGGATCTATCTAACGTTGACTGAAGCCTCATCAGTAATGGTACAATGGTGTCATTTGAAAGGAGGCTGAAAAGAAACCGTTCAAGCGTTCAACAAGCTGACAGTTTTCCAAAAACATGTCAAGACAGCTTGTGTAAAACATTTGGGCACTTGTCTATAGAATATACATTATTATGTTCATTGCTTCAAGCAAGCTGTCACTTTTTGCTTTCTCTTGATCAAAAACATGAATTGTGCAGCTATGGTAGTGTGTGCAAAAGCCTCATTTTCTTATCTCTTTATATTTTGCTTCCAAAGAGAGAAAATTTATTGTCATTTTTTAAATTGCTCTTGAGCAATATTTTTCTTTTGAAGGTCTTTCAAAGTTTGTCTTTGTACATTGTCTGGTTTTTCCGAGGTTAGAGGTTAGGAGGCTTTTGTACTTGACCATATACAGAGGAATATTTTCTTTTATTCGTTAAGCCACTTAACACTGACCTGTGAATCATACGTCATCATGCAGTCTTATTGGAAGATTGTCTTTCAGGAAATCATTTTTTAAAAAGGGAAGGAGGAGAATATGGAAAGAGGAGAGAGCTACAACATTGAATGTCTACAGTCACCTGTTAAACACAATGGAGGCCGTATCATGATGGTTGTCAGTTGGAGATCTTTGTCAGTGATCCACAACACACTGCAGTAAAAACATACCTGAATAGAACACAGACCACATAACTATTAGTCATAGACTGGCCTCCCCAGTGCCCAGACCTCAACATTATTGAAGAAGTGTGGGATCATCTTGACAGAGAAGGGACAAAAAGACTGCCAACATCCAGAGAAGAGCTTTGAATGTCCTTCAAGAAGCCCAGAGAACTATTCCTGAAGACAACATGAAGATAGCAAGAAACAAGAGAGCCTGCCTGAGTGAGTTCAGGCTTTGCTGAACAATAAAGATGTTCAAAGCAAATATTGACTTTCAAGCTTGTTAGAATTTTACAAATTCTATTTTTGGCTTACATACTACATTTCCATTTATTTTTCAATAAATTGCTGCACCTGCTGCTTATTTTTCAGAAAAAATAAAAATAAATGAAGGCTAGTTCATGACACAGTAGTACAAACATAAACATGTTTAAAATTGAAACCGTCCGACTGGGGTCTGGAATGTGGGGCCTCCCTGCTGCTGTGGCGTCGGGGCGGTCTGCTTTTTTCCACCCCAGGGAAGAGGGTAACACTACCTGGGTCTGGGTGCAGTTTCCCCCTCCAGGGGCAAGGGTACCTAGACCTGGGGTATAGAGTACGCTTGGGGAGTGTGATTCTGTGTACAGTGTCTGTTTATCTCTGTCTCCACGTTGGGTGAGTGTTGAGTAATTGCATATGAGAGCATGAGGGTGGGAATGGATGTTTGTATCTGTATGTGCCTGTTTTTCTGTGTCTATATGTCATGTCAGGTATCAGACGCCACCTCTCTAGGGACATCTCAGGCCCTCCTGGCTTCTGCTCCGCGGCTGCTGAGTGACCCCTCATTCTGGGACTCTCCTCAGCTCTTTCCGGGACAGTGGCACGGCTGCCCCTCCGTTGGTCTTCCTTGGTCTCTTGTGCTCTGAGGGTCTCTGGATGTCTGGAGCCTGGATCTCCTCCATACCTGCTTCATGCCCTGGAGGATGGGGCTATGGCCCCCCACACCCTCTAGCAGATCATTACATGAAGGAACCTTTTAAATACAAGCGCGTTCATGCTCACAGGTGTACACACGAGTGCTCACAGACACAAACTACACTCTTTTTGGCTCCTACCTCAAAGCACGCTGTGCGCTGTTGATCCTGTGCTGCACAATAATGTTTAATATTTAGTATTTACTGTTATATTCACATAGATCATCGCGATGATGTTGTTTATTATATTGCTCTTTTTTTCCTGCTTGTTTTCTCTTTTTTCTTTTTCAACAGGTGATCCAGGTGATTGATATATGTATTTTTTGTCTGTAAAAAAAAAAGGTATACTATCCACACAAACATATTATAATATAATTAAGTATAAAATTATATATTATATATTATAATAATATAATTGTATACAATGTAAGGCCAGAAAAGACAAATACATTAAACCAACCTTAATAACAGGTTGGAAATGCGACACTGTCCAAATAAAGGGTCAATATCTTTGTTAAAGATGCAAAGAAAATAAAAGAAAGATTGTTTTAAAAGTCGAAATACGCCAAAGAAAATGTGATTAACACCATAAATCCAAGCAATCCAAAGAAAAGCATTTTAAATCTATTTTTTTCTTCAAATTTTTTCCTTCACTATTTTATTAATGAAGTGTGTTATACTTTTACTCTAGGTTCACTAGAGTTTAAGCTGAGGACAAAGGCATCGAGTCATTTTCGGATGCACCTTATGTAAACAATGCCTTCATGCATGCAGTCATTGTACACTTTTCTTGTCTTTTGTGGAAGCTCATCTTTCAGAAATTCCCTTGAAGGTATGCGCGTGCTGAAGATTGCATACCACACCTCGTTTTAAAACACAATTCTTCTTTTGTTCACTGTATTGTGCGAACTTCCTTGCGGGTAGTTGAACAGCCTCAGTTACTTAAATTTTCCTCACCTGTTGCTTAATGAAGGCTGAATAACAATTTAAATGTAGGTGACTGAAAATAGCTTTTACGTATTATCAGTAAACGTCATGTAATTTCTTAATTTAATCAAAAAGTTATTTATGTAATATTTGGCTTTGTGCTCTTTAAAAGAACACAAAGGTGCATTGTGCAGTCCCACAGTCTTCCTCTAAAGGAAATTTAGAACCTTGTTTTTGTTGAAGTAAAGTGTTGTTTTTATTCACGTCAAATAATCTTTCGGATACTGTGTCTCATCTTTGTATCTACGAGGAAACACTTGTCAAGGAAGGAGTGTACATACTCATGTCATCTCCTCTATCATTATCTCAAACATATATTGAGCAAAGCATCTTTTTGTTTAGAAAAAGAATGCAGACTCACAAAGAACAAAGACACTGTTGTACTAAATGAGTAAATTTGTTACCAGGAACTTATCAGGAACAGTTACTGTGAAATTCTTTCGCAGCTGTCACATCGCCATGGCCTGCAGTGCATCCGAACAGTATTCACGGCACTTCACTTGTTGTCAATTGTGTTTGTTATACATCTTCTCAAAGTCCTTGGGCCACAGGGATATCAGTGACAGTAAAGAACATCACTGGATTTCCTGTTGTCAGCATATACTCACCAGCCAGTTCATTAGGTACACCAGTACAGTTATAATAATAATAATAATGGATTGCATTTATATAGCGCATTTCGAGACCCTCAAAGTGCTTTATAATTCATTCACTCTCACGTACTGGTGGAGGCAAGCTACAGTTGTAGCCACAGCTGCCCTGGGGCAGACTGACAGAAGTGAGGCTGCCATATCGTGCCATCAGCCCCTCTGGCCATCACCAGTAGGCCATCACAAGACGAATTGCCAACTCTTGAGCCACGATCGCCTGATAGGCTGGTCTGAGTATTTCAGAAAGTGCTGATTTAGTGGGATTTTCCTACACAGTCACCTTTAACGCTAACAGGGAGCAGTCTGAAAAGGAAAAATATCCAGAGGCGAAAGTTCTCTGCATGAAAAAGCCTCGTTGATAGCGGAGATTAAAGGAGAATGGCCAAACTGCTTTGAGCTGATAGGAAGGCAACAGAAAATTTAATATATATATATATATATATATATATATATAAACTGTGCAGACTACCATATTTACATTTAGCAGGTTAAGGTGAAATAAATTAGATTTGGAAGCAACTTTTCCAATTTTCTTACTGACTAAATGTTAGAAGCATAACAGGAAGCTGAGGTTTGTCTTTATGGCCTCATAGTCTTTATACATTCCAGTATTCTCTTTTATGGTGCTGTTACTTCAGCTGCTGTTTTGTCTCATAATTTTTTATTGTAGGGAGAGATTCATAGATCATTATTTTTGAGCCATATGTGACTATTTTTTTAGCCATGTTATGATACATATATCCGTGTCGCCTCACACTATATTTTTCCTCATTTAGGGAGAACTTTTATTGAAAGAATCAAAAAGGTATTTCCCAAAATACACTGCGATCTGCAAAGCCTGTGGAAAATGTTGTACAGAGGCTTATCTGGTCACCACTTCTGGCAGCGTTGCACAGGAAACTGAGGTTACAGTTCACACAGACTTAAAAAAGGATGACAGAAGATTGGAAAATGTTGCCTTATCTGATGAGTTTCAACTTTTATGAAGACAAAGTAACAATCAGATGACTTGTGAAAAAAGACACATCACTGGCTTTTTTACAGTGCAATTACAAATAATCATGTAATGGTCAGTATAGTGGTTAGTTAGGAGAACGTGTCATATACAACAATTATCAGCATAACCAGTTACTGTTAATCGAAAACATTGCACCACACCAAGAAGAAATATTGTCCAGATACGAGTTTGACAGCAAGCCAAAGCTAACCACAAAATATGATAAGAAAATATTCTCAAGTGTCCCTTCCTTAGAAAGAAATGTAAAGTCTTGTTTTTATTCACGTCAAAGAATTAACCTCATCTCATCTCTGTATCTTCGAGGAAACACTTGTCAAGCTTGCTGTAAGGAGTGTTCATAAGGAGTCATCTCCTCCATCATTATCTCAAATACAGAAAATGAATGCAGACATACAATGAACAAAAGAAACTGTTGTAATAAATGAGTCAATTTCTTACCAGGAAGGAGCAGTTACATTAAAAAGCTTTCTGTTTCTGCTTTCTGTCTTTTTGTTAAAAATGTGACATCAAATTCATTCTACAAACAATACTACATAATCGTGAACGAGAATGAGTCTTTTTGCGTCAAATTCTTTCCAATAACCTATACATTATTATATTGCATTGTGTTGCACAGGATTGTTTGTAGTTTTAGGTGAAAAATGATTTTAATCCAATTTGGAATAAGGCTGTTACATGACAAACTGTGGAACATGTTACAGTACACATTTTGGATGCACAGTTTCTCTTTTCCACAGTTTCATTAGATAACATTACAGGAAATTACATCAAAATATATATTTTTAAATGCTGTTTTGGATGGTCTTCGTTTCAGACCCCCCCCCCCCTCCCCTATTAGAATACAGCTTAAAAAACAGAAAAGCTGGGAAGGCAGTGAAACAAAGATACATATTGAGCAGAATATTACGAATGTTTGCACATGCACATATAAATAGTTTGACACGATTACTGCTGTGTCCACACCTAGAGGTATCTGAGACTTTGGGTGGGAGCTTGCTCTCACTCTGCACTACAAATTTCCCATCATAAAACGAGTCAAGAGGGAGTGTTGCTGCTCAAACAAGGAGGAAAGTACTGTACGTTTCCTGGTTCCTTACCCCAAATTAGGTAACTGGTTGATTGTACAGTCACAAAGTTCCTATAGAGAGTAGATCACCGAGTATCGCTTGAGTTATTGTGCTAGGTAATTATTTACAAGTAAGGAAGTATTTAAAACAATTCTGATTTGATCTAAATTGCTGAGAAGCATTCAGGAAACAGCCGTGTTTTCCTCTAAACAACTACAACAGCTGGTTTCATTTCGTCATGTTTTTTCTTTGTGCTTCTTCGAGCACTTTCTTAGTTACATAATTTATATTTTTATCTACATGACATAACAAATGCATTGCTAATCATAATAGCGAAACTGCCGAATTTCCCGCCAAACCTTAGCTTAACATTTTCCTCATTCCAAGGGCATCAAAGGTTATTGCAGAGCATCCAGAAATCATTGGCAACACTTCCCTTATTCTACATTTTATCATGTTACAGCCTTATTGAAAAACTGATTAGACTTAGTATTATTATTATTATTATTTTTTTACATCAAAACTCTACAAGAGATTGCTTGACATTCTTTCAAATGCATTAAAAAAAAACAAAAAAAAAACAAAAAAAACCCCCGATTCCTGTAACTGCCAGTGAGACTTCTGCTCCGCTCAGCAAGTATTTTGGCCCACTCCTCATAAGCAAACTGGCCCAGTTGTTTCCGGTTTGAGGGGCGCCTTTTCCAGACTGCATGTTTCAGCTCCTTCCAAAAATGCTCAATAGGATTGAGGTCAGGGCTCATAGAAGGCCACTTTAAAATAGTCCAATGTTTCCCTCTTAGCCATCCTTCGGTGTTTTTTTTCGCTGTGTGTTTTGCGTCATTGTCCTTTTGTAAGACCCATGACCTGCGACTTAGACCAAGCTTTCTGACACTGGCCAGCACATTTCTCTCTAGAATCCCTTGATAGTCTTGAGATTTCATTGTACCCTGCACAGATTCAAGACACCCTGTTCCAGATGCAGCAAAGCAGCCCTAGAACATAACCGAGCTTCCCCCATTTTCACAGTTAAGACAGTGTTCTTTTCTTGATATGCTTCATTTTTCCGTCGGTGAACATAGAGCTGATGTGCCTTGGCAAAAAGTTCAATTTTTGTCTCATCTGTCCACAGGACATTTTCCCAGAAGCTTTGTGGCTTGTCAACATGTAGTTTGGCATATTCCAGTCTGGCTTTTTTATGATTTGTTTTCAACAATAGTGTCCTTGGTCGTCTCCCATGTAGGCCACTGTGGCTGAAACAACGACGGATGGTGCGATCTGACACTGATGTTCCATGAGCATGAAGTTCAGCTTGGATTTCTTTCTGGGCTCTTCTGGTACCATTCGGAATATCCGTCTCTTTGATCTGTTGTCAATTTTCCTCCTGCAGCCACATCCAGGGAGGTTGGCTACAGTCCCATGGATCTTAAATTTCTGAATGACATGTGCAACTGTAGTCACAGGAACATCTAGCTGCTTGGAGATGGTCTTATAGCCTTTACTTTCAACATGCTTGTCTATGATTTTCTTTCTAATCTCCTGAGACAACTCTTTCATTTGCTTCCTCTGGTCCATGTTGAGTGTGGTACACACCATGTCACCAAACAACACAGTGACTACCTGGAGTCCTATAGGCCCACTGACTGATTACAAGATTGCAGACACCTGTGATGCTGATTAGTGGACACACCTTGGATTAACATGTCCCTTTGGTCACATTATTTTCATTCCTTTCTAGGGGTACCATCATTTTTGTCCAGGCCTGTTTCATGCATTTACTTTTTAAATAATTCAGTTGAAGCATGGTTGGAAAGCAATGTCAAACTTTCATTGGTTAAGATTGGAATTTTTTGTTTATTATTACTTTTGTCAAATTAAAGTTATTTCTGTGACCATTGTGAGTTTTTCTTTCACTGACTGAAGGGTACCAACAATTTAGTCCACGTCTGTATATATTGAACTGTTGTTGTTGTTGTTACCTTTGCTTCACTGTAAATAAATCCACTGTCTTCTTCAAAGGAGCCCTGCATACGAGTCCTGTCTTTCCACATCAGCCCTGACAATCAGCTTAACATTTTACCCATTCTCAGAAGACTCCTCAAAGGCTACTATTTGCTCTCGTACATGCAATATGTTTCTTTGGTTTCTTTTGTGTCAGTGATGTTAGTCACCAGATACAGAAACACTATAAAGTCACTGCATTAAATTTAAATCATTAGATTTATGTTGCAAAACGACATATTTAACACAAAACACAAAACTTCCTAAACCTAACAAAGCAGTTTTCAGTGACTAAATAAGGCCATCACTTCATCTTTTTTTTTTTTAACAAAGTAAAAGACTTTGAGTGTCCAAGCCGGAGGCCAGACTTGAACTGATCGTACATCTCTGGTAAGATCTGAAAATGGGTGAAAAGCTATGCTCCCCATCCACCTGTTGGAGCTCGAGTTTTCTAAGACTTTGGGTGGGAGCTTGTGCTCACTCTGAGCTACAAAATTTCCCATCATAAAATGAGTCCAGGGGGAGTGTTGCTGCTCAAACTAGGAGGAAAGTGTAGTGAGGGAAAAGCCCGCTGACACCTGTACGTTTCCTGGTTCTTTTTTGGTAACTCGTTGATTATTCAGTCACAAAGTTCACATAAATATTAGATCACTGAGAATCACTTGAGTTAGTGTGCTAGTTAATTATTCACAATTAAGGAAGTATTTAAAACAATTCTGACTATCTAAATTGCTTAGAAACATTCAGGAAACAGCCGTGTTTTGAAGCACCTGAGCTTCAAAACTGAGCTCAGGTTCACCCTGTTTCCACTGATCGTCTATCAGATGTTTCTACGGGGACTGGAGTCCATTTGTGCTAAATTCAGTGGATACGACATGATTTGAAAAGGCACACACCTGTCTATGTAAGTTCTCATAGCTGACAGTGTATGTCAAAGCACAAACCAAGCCATGACGTCCAAGGAATTGTCTGTAGACGTCCAAGACAGGATTGTATTGAGGCACCGATCTAGAGAAAGGTACAGAAATACCAATCTAAGCAATCAGGGTAGAAGGGTCTAAGTCAGGGAGGGACAAAGGAGAACCTTCCAGAAGGACAACCATTTCTGGAACACTCAGGCCTGTATGTATAAAGTATGTATAAAGAGTTGCTTATTAATACACAAGTACACTTGAATTGCATTGCACTATTCTGAAAGTAGCATGTCCATACCTCTGTAAAAGAGGATACACATGCCGAGCTGGAACACGCCAGCTGTCCACAGCCAGGGGACATGACCGACAGAGAGCTCAGGGACCACACCTAGCAGGGGAGGGGACAGGCTAATACAGACGCAGATAATAAATTCATCGCCAAACTCACTGACACGGCATCATTACACCCCTGGTTCTGCTCTGCTTTCAGCTCAGCTTTCTTCTTCGCACCTGTTCCAGGAAGTTCCACTTTACCGTGAGTGATCACAGACAGCAGACGTCCAGAACCAAAGTAAAGACACACCAGACAGACAAGGAAGTAGTTAGCAGCTGTGGCATACAGGCCAAAACCTACCGCTGTCAGACCTGCGATCTGATGGGCGGAAGCTAAGGAGATACCAACAGCTATGAGAAAGAGAACTGCTTTCTTTGCTACAACAGCAGCAATGCCTATGATGAGCAAGGCCAAGATAAATGCCGCAAGGCCTGGGACAAAAGCGAATCTCAGCTGTGTGGGCTGTATGACCCTCTGCCCTCCCAGGATATACACCAGACCAGAGCCACACCACAGAGCAGAAACAGTGAGACACAGGGTGGAAAACAGGCGGCCGTGGGACAGACTGTGATGGATTCCTAAGAAAAAACAGGACAGGGTCAGGAGAAACACTTACAGCTACATGACAACATGCAATAATAAAACTCAAACCTAAACAAACCTGAGTAAGCCAGAAGCGCTGCAGTGATGAGAAGCAGAATTCCCAGTGCAGTGTGGGGGACCAAGTCTTTTTCAGGAGTGCTGCCATAACCATTCACCAAAAGCAGGAGTGAACCTGTAGGATAAAATCACTGGCTTTATCTTTATTTCTCATCTTTACCGCTTTATTTATTTATTTTTTTACTTAAAAAAAAATCTGTTTATTTTTGGTTAAGTAAAATGTTTTTTTTTCACATCTATTTTTTTAGTTTGTTTTTTAAAGTTAACTTAACCTTAAAAGGATCGTCATAAAATATTGTTTTATTATTATAAAACAATATTTTATGTTTATATAGCTTCAAAACTGAGCTCAGGTTCACCCTGTTTCCACTGATCGTCTATTAGATTTCTACGGGGGACTGGAGTCCATTTGTGCTAAATTCAGTGGATACGACATGATTTGAAAAGGCACACACCTGTCTATGTAAGTTCTCATAGCTGACAGTGTATGTCAAAGCACAAACAAAGCCATGACATCCGAGGAATTGTCTATAGACCTCCGAGACAGGATTGTAAGGATTGTATTGAGGCACCGACCTAGAGAAAGGTACAGAAATACCAATCTGAGGAATCAGGGTAGAAGGGTCTAAGTCAGGGAGGTAAGCAAGAACCCAGTGGTCACTCTGACAGCTCCTGCACTGCTCTGTGGACAAAGGGGAACCTTCCAGAAGGACAACCATTTCTGGAACACTCAGGCCTGTATGGTAAAGTGGCCAGATGAAGCCACTCCTCAGTAAAAAGCACATGACAACCCACGTAGACTTTGTCAAAGGGCACCATGAGAAACAAAGACTGAACTCTTTGGCCCAAAAGGCAAGCGTCATGTCTGGATGAAACCTGGCACCACTCATCACCTGGCCAATACCACCTCGACAGTGATGGTGGCAGCACCATGCTGTGGGGATGTTTCTGACATATTTAACCAAAAACACAATACTTCCTCCTTCCACAAATTTCACCAGCAGGGCACAACCTGCTGTCTCGTGATTGATAATCTATGCACTCTTAATGCAGTTTTATATGATGAGTGTCTTTTAGTGTCACAATATTACTGCTGCATCATAGCACTGAGGTTTTTTTTTTTTTGAGACTTTAGGGCCATCCACTCACTGTGTTTAAAAAGCCGTCCATCATCAAATAAATCCAGAGTGCCTGTTGATGCTCAGAAAAAGTGACCTGTATATTTCCTGGTTCCAGTATCAGGTAATAGGCTGTTTACATGGTGACAAAGTATGTATAAAGAGTTGCTTATTAATACACAAGTATCACTTGAATTGCATTGCACTATTCTAAAAGTATTTTAAAAAGAGATTTTATTTAGAATTTGCTTAGAAACAGGAGTGAGCTGTGTTTACCTCTAAACAAAAAACGGTTTCGTTTCTTCACGCTTCTTCTCATAAGACTATATTAGATGCATCATGACATTTTTTCCATTCCCAGGTTGACAATGAGTATTGTTTTGTTTCTTTCATGCAATGCATTCTTTTGTGTCAGTGATGTTTTTCAGCTACTGTCACCACGTTATGCTTATGAAAGACTGCTTGGCATTGAATATATAAATCATGAAGTTAATGTGAAACATTAGTATTGGGAAGGGAAATATTTGAACCAAAACTACAAAATCTTTGTAGTTTTTAGTGCCTAAATGTAACCAGGTAGATTTTGATGCCTTGACTTGATCAAGTTTGCGAACAGACAAACATTTCTCATGCAGAACACAGTCTGCTGTCTCCTGACTGATAACCTGGTGACTATGCACCCTTAATACCTTTTTAAAATATTTAAATATTTCTAATATTGTGTCCAGCTTTTAATTAAGGAGTAAAAACAGTGGTATACTTGGAACAGTTAACACGTTGATGTTTTCACTTCATTTAATTGACTGGATAAAATCAGCTTTTACAGACAGAAAACAATTTCACAAATGGTTGGATCCTCTTTTTTTTTGAATGTCTGAAATCCGTCCACCTACTCTAACTTGCCAGATGTTTGCTGATTATATATATTTATCTGTATACATTTGGATGCTAAAACAAAGAAGCTGCAGAATAACTTTAGGCACAATCGCAAAGTCACAATTTGTATTTAAAATACAAATCAAGTAAGCTGTGCCTTGAGTCAAAGCTTGTTTGGTAGATTTTAGACATATTAAGTGCAAGTTAACTACAGGTTAACTACAAGTTGTACCAAATTAAGATCTGAGGACTCTCTTTATACCTTTAAAGATAAGCTTAAACAGAAGAGCTACCTGTGCAGGCTTGCTTCTGTTTAGTTTCATCCATTCATGCCATTTTTATTTGTTGTATTTTATTTTATTTTGTAATTTACTTTGTGACTTTTAGTCTTCAAAACTGCAATGTAAATGAACTTTACATGTATCAAGCTTATTTTATTATCACAAACAAAAAATTTGGCTTGTGTGGCGTTCCATATATGTGATTCTGTGTTTGGTGACTCTCAAGGTTATTATAATTATTTAAAACTGTCCCCTGCTAAAGACTAAAATTAGCACTGAAACGAATAAAAACAAAAGTATAACTATACATTTTCAAACAATAAAAACTAAACTGAAACAAGCAAACTGCTCTGGAAACTGATAGTAAACCAACTTGAAAACAAAAAGCTAAAACGAAATAAAAATTCAAGCTGATTAGAAGTTCAAAACTCTAATAATTCTGATGGCTTCAACTTACCGAATTTCCCAGAGGAACACACCCGAGGGATTAATAAAGTTTTATCTTATCTTATCTTTATCTTATCTTAAATTCTCCCTTGGAAAAAACATTTGGTGACTGTTAAACGTTATGTAGTTATAAGTTATGTACGTTGCAGATGTAATAAATGCAAACAAACGTAACATTGCATTTGCAGGGGAATTGTGAAATGCATGGAATTTATATAAAAATCCACAGTATTCAGATTAGCCCTGTTAAGGACATACAGACATGCATACATGGCATATACACCATTATAGTAAGATTAGATATTTGTTACTCATTTCATTACTTATTGTTATGCTTTTTGTTATTTTTAATGATGCACATTAAAAATAGAATATTGATGAAATCTCATGACACAATCAGCTACTTTCATTATGAGCAAAAACCTACATGTCATTTTGAACATTATGACTTTTCAAAGAATAAAAGAAAACACAACTTTTTTCAATATAGTATTTTATGAATAGGGACATATGCATTTAGAATCAATCAAATGCAGTTTTATATTTCAACATGAAAAGTTAAAAGGTGCATTATTGTAATTTTGTAATTTTCAGACAAAAGGGAAACATAATAAATAACACTTTATTAAGTACATTACAAATCACCCAGTTAGTTCCACAATGTGATTTCCCTTATTTAATAACAGCTTTACACATCAGGTTTATTAGAAATGGCAGCATATTTTAAGCAAATGCATAGAAACTACGATCCATTCCCGAGGACTGGATTTTCTTCAAGTGAAGGCGGGCAGGGTGTTGAGTTTTCAGACTCTCTTCCCGAATCTTCGGTGCTTCCCACTTCTGAAATGTCTCTTTCTGTAAGTGGTAGCTCCATATCATACTGAAAGGCAGGATTGGTCTGCCCTTGTCTGTGCCGCCTCTGAACCTCCTCAAAGATTTGAAGAACCTTGAAAGCAGACAGAAATAGCAGGTTTCAAAGTAAACAACCACCAAATTACTACAACAGAGAGAATGACTGTGTCATCTTTATATTACCTTTGATTTTGGAATGAGACCGACTCTAAAGAAACCAATTTGTCCAGTTTCAATCTTGGTGCAGTCAACCACAGTAGATGCAATGTTCTCTGGGGAGGGTCCATCACATAACACTCCATCCACCTAAGAAACAAAACCACGTCCAGTTCAGTAAAAACAAAATAAAACTGAAAAAAATTAGGAATCAGCAGCTTGTTTAGTCTTCATTAACTAAATTATCATGATTACCTTGTTTCCCAGTTTGGCATACACTTGATTGTGGTGAGTTGTATCAGCTTCACCTGTGGGGTTGGCTGATGTTACTGCAATGGGCCCCACCTATAGGAATAAGTATTAGAAGTTTATATTCACTGATTTTGGTTCATTTTTGGACATGCAATGATCAATATTGATGTCCCTTACCAAACCAATGAGATGTGTGGCTACAGAACAGTCGGGGTTTCTGATAGCAATGCTTTGTGGAGTCCCAATGTGTTTGGCAGCATCTCCCAAACCAAAGATTTCCATCCACGGGCCTGTGTGAGAAAGCAAGAAACAAAAAATGATGATAATAAGAAAAATCCCACCAGCACACAGACACACTCACGCACAGTCTTACACTCACCTCTTGGTATAACCATGCTAATGGAAGATGGCCACGCAGCCTCCATGAAGTCCAGAAGCAGAGGGCTCAGCAGGTGTCGCACCGGCTCCAGCTGCTTGACAGAGGAGATCCACATGGACATGGGACGGTCCTCTGCCTGCTTCTTCACCCTGAAGCCAAACAAAATAGCGAGATTTAACAGGAATTAGACAGCTATAAATACACTTAGGGACAAGTGAAATACATGAAATAGGAAACTCACTTGTAAGCTTTGATTACAGCATCAGGTCTGTTGCAAGCAGCCACCAGCACATAGACGGTGTCAGTAGGCATTCCACATATGCCGCCATTTTTCATGATTTCTGCATGAAGAAAGAAGAGGGGGTGATAGTAAAATGAAACCCACATCCAGCATACTAACATCTGCTTATTTGAGAACTCAGCATCAATGTATTCTATGTCTTACCTGCAATCTGTAGGACAGATGTGGCTTTACGGGCTGGTAAATGTGGACAGACAGCTGCCCCTCCCCCTGCTCCAGTCAGCTTGATAATAGGGTTTCCTAAGGGGATCTGAGGAGACTTGAAGGTGCTGTTGAAAATGTGTGCCAAGAAAAAATAAAAACTGACAAGGCCAAAGATGATTGTGACTCCTATGTCATAGCCATAAGGCAGCGAGCCCATGGCGTCCAGCAGGAAGCTGATGAGTATGAGATGGAAGGTAAATGCGTAGACAAACCATGCGACGTTCATAAACAACGCTGCAGCTGTCACTAAAATGTTGAACACAAGGAAGGTAATGATCCCAACAGCAATGTTAAGACCTCTGGTCTCCCCATACAGGCCGCCATATCGTGTCAGCCCCCACACCGTCCACATCACCCCATAGAGAATAAAGACTGTGCTCTCAAAGGTTTTACCACGAGCAAAGGCTACTGCGCCGCACAGCAGCTCCAGTGCTCCGCCAGCCATGACCACCCAGGGTAGAATCAGCACAAAGAGAGGATTTTGGCTACCTACTGTGGCTGTGATTGCGAAAGTAGCCAGCACATTGGATGCATGGCCTAACACCTCTGCATCTGCATATTTAGAGTAGCCCAGGTAAGGTGTGTGCAATTCTTTGTCATGTGCCCTGAGAGTAACGCTCTGCATCCTGCCAACTAAAGCCTTGAAACAGCTCTGCCCTGTGGGAATCTTGGTACTAGAGGCCATGTTAAAGGTGGTAATCAAAAGCATGCAAGCAGAAGCCACAAATATAGCTGCCTGGACACCTTGAGTGCCTGCTTGGAAAAAGCCTTGAGGCTGGGCTGCAAGAGCAATAGAATAGGCGACAAAGAATAGCTGGTAGAAGCCCTCCAGCAGGTCCTTCTGAGTACTGAACAGAGCCAGTATGAAGAAAAGAACTGAGAAGACAACAGGAAAGGGAACAGGTGAGTAAGGCCGAATGGAATAAAATGACAGCAGGGCACTGTAACCCTCTGCAAACGCAAAGAGGGAAGTGAAGCCATAAAAAGTGGCAGCAAGCATGTCCATACCTCTGTAAAAGAGGATACACATGCCGAGCTGGAACACGCCAGCTGTCCACAGCCAGGGGACATGACCGACAGAGAGCTCAGGGACCACACCTAGCAGGGGGCAGGCTAATACAGACGCAGATAATAAATTCATCGCCAAACTCACTGACACGGCATCATTACACCCCTGGTTCTGCTCTGCTTTCAGCTCAGCTTTCTTCTTCGCACCTGTTCCAGGAAGTTCCACTTTACCGTGAGTGATCACAGACAGCAGACGTCCTGAACCAAAGTAAAGACACACCAGACAGACAAGGAAGTAGTTAGCAGCTGTGGCATACAGGCCAAAACCTACCGCTGTCAGACCTGCGATCTGATGGGCGGAAGCTAAGGAGATACCAACAGCTATGAGAAAGAGAACTGCTTTCTTTGCTACAACAGCAGCAATGCCTATGATGAGCAAGGCCAAGATAAATGCCGCAAGGCCTGGGACAAATGCGAATCTCAGCTGTGTGGGCTGTATGACCCTTTGCCCTCCCAGGATATACACCAGACCAGAGCCACACCACAGAGCAGAAACAGTGAGACACAGGGTGGAAAACAGGCGGCCGTGGGACAGACTGTGACGGATTCCTAAGAAAAAACAGGGCAGGGTCAGGAGAAACACTTACAGCTACATGACAACATGCAATAATAAAACTCAAACCTAAACAAACCTGAGTAAGCCAGAAGCGCTGCAGTGATGAGAAGCAGAATTCCCAGTGCAGTGTGGGGGACCAAGTCTTTTTCGGGAGTGCTGCCATAACCATTCACCAAAAGCAGGAGTGAACCTGTAGGATAAAATCACTGGCTTTATCTTTATTTCTCATCTTTACCGCTTTATTATTATTATTTTTTTGCTTAAAAAAAAATCTGTTTATTTTTGGTTAACAAAAATGTGTTTTTTTTTTCACATCTATTTTTAGTTTGTTTTTTAAAGTTAACTTAACAACCTTAAAAGGATCGTCATGAAATATTATTTTATTATTATTTATATTATTCTTTAATTATTAAATCATAATTAATAATGAATTCGTTTTTTATCATTATGAACTCTTATTTATTTACAGCAGACTGGATAGTTTAAAAAATAATGCTAAAAGTGATTTTCAGCTTTTCTAAGTGTGTGTAGTTGTTATTTCATCTAATATTTTTACTTACTTTGGTAAATAGGCTGTATTCAACAAGATTCTCAAAGAGGTTACATAGAATATAAAGACATAACATCTTTGCAAGTATCCTTGTGACTGAATTATTGTACCCACCTACTCTGTCTTCTGCACTATACTAACACTACTCCTTTTTCAGCCGTTCTTTCTGGCTTAAAATGTCTTGATATCGTTCACGACAGGCGGCTGTTCGAGGTCACTTACAGCAGTTTAAATAAATCACTTTATTAAAATGTCTTTTCACCTCATGTTAATGTGACAATATGAGTTATGATTAATATGAGCGCGCATTTCGCCATGATAGTCTACATGAAAAAAACAAAACAAACACAAAGCTGGTAACACTTCGGAAAGCAAATCACAAGCTTACCACCGCCGATGCTCAGGATGCCGACGGATATGTGCAGAGAGCCGCTTAGAGCCATGGCTGTAGTGTCTCCCTCTGTCGACATGAGGCTGTTTTATACACGTGGGCGTAACATCAGCAGACACTTGAGAGGACGAACCGTGTCTCACCGGGAAATAACACGGGCAGCGTCCATGGAATATCCAACAGGCATCTGTTGTGTGTCTAAAATGAATCACTTAGGTTACATTGCATAAAAATGTAAACATGTCATTATTTGGAAGTTTGCGCATGTAAAATACACAGATAAATACATAAGTTAACCTGAATCATCGAAAAGAGTATTATTAATAAATTAATAATTATTAACCATTCCCCCGCTGCAAAAAATCCAAATCAGGATAAGACAGATATTCCTATCACAACTCACACACTTCTTCCATTCCCGGTGGCTTTAAAATGCCACTTTTTTCAAAAGTTAGGCCAAAGAAGTTAACTTTAATGTCAATGCGGTAGTTTCGTGGCTTATCTTAACGTTTTCTTTTCATAGCTCAACATTTTATTACAACTTTATAACAACGCGGAATGACTCAGCGTTTTCCTCGTTGTCGGTAACGCGGATGATGTCAGTCTGTCGGGTTACAGAGTTATTGGGGGAGGAGACAGCGGGAGGGATTATAAAGAGTCTGCTTCTGAGTTCAGTCATCACACCTCTATTGGAAAACTCGACTCCGCACAGCTGAAGAACTAGCCGACCGAGAGCCGTTCAAGGTGAGAAAATCTTTGCTTGTACTGCCTAAGTTACGTTTTAGAGACAAACATTGATGAATGAAGGATAATTCCAAGTGATAGATTTCGTTTTGTCAGCCATTTGCTTTCAGTTTTCTTTGCAGACAACAAAGGCATTAATTAATTCATTCATTCATGACATGCAAAAAAGAAAAACTGTGTACAGACGAAACTAGCCTTTGATACAACTTCATTATTCATCAGATTAAACACCCGATTCTGTAACTCCAGTTTACTGGTGTCACAAGTGTTTACTGGCAGCAGCAGCAGCACACCTGGGACTTATGTCTCACCTGCTCATGTAAATATTTTATGTTAAGGCAGAACAGGTGGCACAGAAGCAGTAATTAGCCAACTAACTGGTTATTATATCAGACTGGGAAAGAAATAGTCCATAGTCCATGCTGACTGGTGTTCAGTTAAAGGAAGATTGTTTTGTGTGTGTTTTTATAGGAATCATGGCCAAGCGTGTTGCAGTCATTCTGTCAGGTTGTGGAGTGTATGACGGCACAGAGGTCCACGAGGCCTCTGCCGTCCTTGTCCACCTGAGTCGTGCAGGAGCAAAAGTAAGGGCGAGAAAAGGCTTGTTACACATTCATCTGTGTGCTTATCTGAACCCTGTCACATTTGGAAGTATTTGAACTCCTACAACATCCCTCAATCTTGCAGAGGCTAACCTCTTATTTCATGTGTATGCAGGTGCAGATGTTTGCTCCAAATGCAGATCAGATGCATGTTGTAAACCACTGCGAGGGGAAACCCACAGAAGAGAAGAGAAACATCCTGCAGGAAAGCGCCCGTATCGCCAGGGGTGAGGTGACGGATCTGGCAGAGCTAGATGTCTCAGCACTTGATGCTGCCATCATCCCAGGTGAGACACCACAGAATAAAACACACAAGCTGTTTCTTTCTGTTGTGCTAGTTGCACTTTTGTGATGTTCTCTTGTACCCATTTAGGGGGCTTCGGTGTGGCTAAGAACCTGAGTGACTGGGCAGTGAAGAATAAGGACTGTGCCATCCAGCCAAATGTAGAGAAGGTCATCAAGGCCTTCCACAAAGCTGGAAAGCCGCTGGGTATGTGCTGCATCGCGCCCATCCTGGCTGCAAAAATCCTGCCGGGCTGCGAGCTCACCGTGGGGCAGGACAAAGAGTGTGACAAGTGGGTGAAGTATTTTATTATCAGATGTTAATGTGGGTGCAAAACTACATCAGTCAGCCGCTCTGACAGTCCCTTTACTTCCTGTCATCAGGTGGCCATATGCTCAGACAGCAGGCGCCCTGAAGGATTTGGGCTGCAAACACGTGAACAAAGATGTGGAAGAAGTTCATGTTGATGCCAAAAACAAGCTGGTGACCACCTCTGCCTTCATGTGCAACGCTCCCATTCACAAAGTCTATGATGGAATAGGTGTCATGGTTAAAGAAACGCTGAAACTGGCTTAACAAGAGTTTAATCACATTATTGATCCATGAGGTGCTTTCTTCTTTCCTTTTTTCTATCAAGCTTATCAAGCTCTTTTACCTATTTCCTACTTTTGTTTTGACCTGATGTGAAACTTTGAATGCAATAAAATTTCAATAAAAGATTATCTAACAAAGACAACACAATTCAGTTGTTTTTCCTTATTTATACGTCATTCAATAATGTCCTGACATACACATAATACAATAATCCATAATGTTCAAACCTATTGTGTTAGAAACTGTCTGGTTTATTACACCAAGGGGTTTACTGGATGAAAACATTGGAGATTTGCATTTGTAGGCAAAAGTCTGTCCGTACCTTTAAGCAAAATAACAGATAAGTAACTATTTTCGTGGCCAGCTAAACCTTTTTTGTTATTTTGTTGGAATTATTCACGCACTTTTTCTGTGTTGTTTCAATTGGCTTGTTTGCTCGAGGTTCCCCATACAACCTTTTTCATACGACTACACATGGAGTAAGAAATATGTATACCTACCAAAATCCTTGCATTGTTTAATGATGATTTAGTTAATGGAAAGGAGCCCTCTGTCACCAGTAACATTTTAACAGTATTGTCTCACTGCCTGTCAAATATCCGGTTCAACTGTTGTCGCTGGGAAACACTGGGGAACTGAAATGGGGTGTAATGGGTTGAATGCTGGCGGGTGTGTAGACTGCCACCTGCCATCTTTCCTAGAGTGAGTTAGACTGCTTTACACACTTGTCTATTTGCTTCTGGGTCTGGCAAACTAACTGGACTTTTATCATTTATTGTTCATTCAATCCATTTTCCTAATCTCTCATTATACTTTGCATCTCCAAGAGCTGGAGCTCATGTGAGCAGATATGTGACAAAAGACAGTTTGCACCCTGGACAGGTTGCCGGGGAAACTTCATGTGTCAACATGGTTATTTAAACTGCCCTGACTTCCTCATGCAGAACCACAGTTCCTCTCTTGATATCCTATCGTATGCTTTCTCTAGATCTATAAAGACTTCTCATTCTCTAAGATTGCATAAAACAGTCTGGTTAAAACGCCATTACCTCCACAGGTATCATCTGGACCAGCCACCTTTCCACTCTTTATCCTCTTCATAGCTGCTAGAATTCCTCATTATCAGTCCTCTGCACTTCCTGATTCACTGTCTTCCACTTGTCCTCCTCTCTTTATCATTTACTTCATTCGTGAGCTGCTCAGAGCACTCCTCTGATCTTCTCAACACACTCTCTTCATCTGCAATGAGGTTTTACCTGTAACTGGTAACTGTGTGTTGTTGTCACTGCAGTGTCAAATATTCTGACAGATCTCCAAAAATATCTCAGAACGACTTGTGTGGAACATTTAGGAAAACAATTAAACACTTCCTTACAATATTTACAATATTAGCATCAGTTCTTGTCATTTTAAGAAGAGGATATTTCATGCAAGAATGCTGATAAAGGCAAAGTTAGCGGTCTACACTGTCATCGTGATCTCTCAGGGTGATCTCATTTAGTAGCCAACGGTCTGCGCCGAGCATGAGCTGCTTTCTGAGTTTACCAGAGAGACACGGGGTCTTGTCTGTCACTGAAAGCTGTGTGGCAAATTAGCGAGATGATGCGTTGGCAAAAATGGGCTCATGGGAATTAAAAGTTCTTTGGGTGCTCTAACAGTGCCCCAATGAATAAACGAGGATGCAGTCGGTTCATTTCGAGTTACCTACCAAGAACGGCACAAATTAGCGGCTCAGAAACGAGCACTGAGCGAGGGAGGGAAAGGATGAGATTGATGTAAACTAAAATAATACAGTGTAAGCCCGTGATTCTATCAGGCAGATGAACGAGAGGAGGATGGAGAAGAGTCAACGTGTCGTCTGTTAGAAACTTCTTGGGACTGTGAGACTGAGGGCTAGTGCAGAATTTATCCAAATTTATCCTTCATTACAAATTATTTCACCTTGTATACCTGAAATCTGTGTTTAACAGTGACTTGCATTTTGTAAGAGCAGCAAATTATTATTTGCTGTTAGATCTCAACCCCTCCCTGTGTTAATAAAGATTACTGTGCCACCTGCGTAAATGCGCGCATTGTTCGTTTTTTCGGTGAGGTTGCAGGTACTTATTAAACTCGGACACACTAACAAAGTCACATTCATTTAAGTGCTTTAGAAATGTTAGTATGGTGTTAGTGTGTGGCTCTGGTAGAAATGAAACCACGAAAATCGAGAAAAGACGCACAAACACGTTGTAATTGTGCACCGATTTCCGAGCGGACATGCAACTCGAAAAACTGCAAATGTTTAGTTTTGTTCAGTTGTGCTCGGCAGTAGTAAAACAGTATCAATACTGAGAAAGGGACTCAACTCTAAACACTCTGTGAAGAGTTACAGGACAGAGTCAAGGTTTTAGCACTGCGCTCACAGCTTCGAGCCATCCACCCATCACGTTACCCACTTTTTATTGGAAACATGTCCTCATATATATATATTTTTTTGTTTGTTTCACACATGGTACAGCAGTAATGCATTCCCATACATAACCTTCCTTTCAATTAAAGTAACACTGTTTCCATGCATGAAAAGGAGCAGGAAGAAGAATAAATTCTTATTGATACCTGCCCCCTATCTGTGATAATACAAGTAGGCAACCAAAATTACACTATGACAATTTTCTGCACATTACAAAACAAAACAAAGCAAACAGAACAATATACTCAACAATGAGCAATACCACTAAATATCAAACTAAAAGGATCATTTTTCTACAATTAAATTCTATTCTTTTCAACTTCTTCATATTGGTTTATCATTTTATTCTTATAGCAGATTTTAAATTGAGAAACATTTATACAACACTTAAGATGATCAGTGAGAGAATTCCAGTTTCTTATGCCTATGACTGTTGGACACATTTGCCTTTGTGTGGTTCGAGCAAACCGGTGCTTAAAATAAAACTTCCTTCTGCCGTCCCCATTTTCTGAACACAATACAAATAAACTTTGTAACTTAAGAGGTAGTGTTTTTATATATATATATATATATATATATATATAT
The DNA here is from genome assembly GCF_057381915.1 of Diplotaxodon limnothrissa. NCBI lineage: Eukaryota > Metazoa > Chordata > Actinopteri > Cichliformes > Cichlidae > Diplotaxodon > Diplotaxodon limnothrissa. The sequence goes on along the minus strand of NC_140597.1, from coordinate 29,082,780 downwards.
ATATATATATAAAAAATTTGGACCACATTAGGGAAAAAATTGAAATTGAAAATTGAAAAATTGAAAAATGTAGTGATCACGTTGTGCAGATGAGTCAGAGAAATAACTCGATCTGCTGGTTTATTGTGTCATTGTGTTGTATTGTGTCACAACATACCCTCCCTTTACTGCAAGAGGGTGTAGTGTAACCATCGGTATCCTTGCGCGGGTACTTCCAGCTCTGCCCGAAGCTTCGTAAAACAGCTTCAACAGGGAAGTCAACACAATTACAGTCTAACTTCGATACGAGGAAGGGTCAGGAGCTGACGGTAAATACTGGTCAGGTCAACGGTTACACTGTTACACAGATTTCACGGTGGTATGGTTTGTAACAAAACTATTCTGGATGAATCCTGCGCTGGACCTGCGTCAGATATTTCTCTAACTCTGACATTAACTCTGTGAAAAGCGCTACAAAACAGAATTCACCAAGAAGAGAGAGACAGTGTCAGACTTAGAGAGAGCTGAGTTCCACCCCACAGGAACGAATAAAAAAGAAAGATTCATGCAGGGAGGAGTGAGGTGTATTGTACGAAGATGGTCAGATAGACCACTTTATGCACAGTTGTAGTTAATAATGTGAACTACTGTAGTGAAATAATGTTTGAAACAAATTAAAACTCAAACATACCGTACCTGCTCACAAACAACACTGCACTTCTGCAGATTACACAAGAACTGGACTGAGCATCAACCACTACAGGTGCAGTGATGAGTCCAAATTTGAAGTTTTGGATAAAGCTGTCAGTAATGTGTACAGAGGAGGTTATGAAAGAGGTACAACAGTGAGAGTCTACAGCCATCTGTAAAACACGGTGGAGGCTCTGTCATGGTTTGGGTTGCATTTCAGCCAGTAGTGCTGGAGATCTTGCAAAACACTGATTCATTTTTCAGTATGAAAATGATCCCAAATACACAGCTGTAAAAGGGTACCCGGAAAAGCCCTATGCAACACTATCATCAGCCATGGATTGGCCTCCCCAGAGTCCAGACCTCAACAAGCAGTGTGGGATTATAATGACAGAGAATGGAACAAAAAGGCAGCCGACATTCAGAGAAGAGCTTTGAGTGTCCTTCAAGAAATCTAGATAGCTATTCCTGAAAACTACTTAAAGAATTTACAAGAAATCTGCCTACAAGAGTTCAGGCTGTTTTGAAGAATAAAGGTGATCACACCAAATATTTAGTTTCAAGCTTGTTAGAATATAAAATATAATTCCATTTGTATTACCTATTAGCCATTTTGCTAGGAAAATATACAGAACCGAGGGTTGGCTCAAGCATTTTGCACAGTACTGTTTATAATAACAGCTGTATGAGCATCTCTGTTTATGATGAGAATTGAACAGGAAAATGCAAAAATTTAAGAGTCAATAAGTTTAATTTCACAAAGTAGACTTCACTCTGCTTTGTGCATTAAATAAGAATGTAACAGCGCTTTGTGTAAAAAAAAAAGAAAGAAAAGTTTTTACTGTTGAACTCGGTCTAAATTTATAACAAATCTGTTACACCAAGCAAACATCCTGAATTGGCTTTTGGCATATTGTAGATTTTTCGTCATTAATATGATATAAAGATTTTAGTTGGAAAGCAAAATCGCCGTGAGTCTCTTTTGTTTGTATGCAATTTGTCATTTATTTCAAATTTTACAAACCAGTTTATGGCACAAAACAGTTTCTACACATTCAATTATTTAATTAATTCATGATATAGAGTTAAAGGAATTTAAACACAGCAAGTTATGTCAAAAAATGACAGAAATGTGATAAATATATCAATAATCTGAAATTTGATTTGATTATAAAACTTAAACATTTGCTTTAACAACACATTATATTTCTGTAACATATATTAACTCCTGGTCTTGCAAATTGGACTGTAGTCACATGAATACTTATATTCATGTGCTTTTGTTGGAGAAATGATTGAATGCGTCTGTCCCGCTGACCAACTTTGTTGCATGAAACTTCCTTGGACGATCAGGATCCTAAGAAACAGAAGTAAAATAAGTAAGTAAAACAGTAAAACAGAAAAATACAAGAGGAAACTCTGATTCTTTCAAAACAGGGAAAAACGTCGGCCTTACCTCTGTGGGGTAAGCACAGGTGGGAACGTAACGGATCACAAACCCACAGCGTCTCTTTTGTGATGTGTTGGCATCACTTGCATGCACAAGGAGTCCATCATGAATCTATATGTTAAAGAAACAAAAGGTCATTCATTCAACATACAATGTCTTTATCCTCATTTACAGCCTTTTAAGTTAAGAATAAAACCGAACTCACAGACATCTGTCCAGCTAACAGAGGGCATAACACAGCTTCCTCCACCTGCACCAGCTCCTCTGGGATCTCCTGGTTCACTGACAGCATGTTCCCAGGGCGGAGGGCTTGGCGATGGGGCAACATGCCTGAGCAGTGGCTGCCTACAGGAGGCAAAGCTCAACACTGTGAGTAAGACTGCTGATTTTAGAAAGCACATTTTATAGCAAGTTGTATAAAAGAAAAACAAAACACTAAAGCAGATGAAATACCTGGGATAACCCGCAGGGCACCGTTTTCTTTTAGTGAGTCATCCAAAGCAAGCCACACAGAAAGAACAGGGCCGCCAGTGATACCCCAGTACCTGAACAAACAATTAGAGTTAGGCAAAGGAAAGCAAAACAAACACGTGTTTGCTTCTTTGTCTGTTGAGTAAAATTTACCTCATGTCCTGATGCCAGGCCACGTATGGAAGTTCATCTTTTTCAGCGTGCCCATTGCTTTGGGCAATTGTTTCCTCCTTGGCTGGTTTGACCGATGCTGGGTATTTGCAGATGAAGCGGGAATCCAGCAGGATCACATCTGGGCCCAAGACGGCTGTGATCACTTGCAGGATGTGAGGGTGCTTGGTCAGCTTCATCACCCATGGATACTGGAGGTGAGCATTGTGAAGGCTGTACTGCGTGTACTCAGTACCTGGATATATGTATAAACATAACACAGCTTTCCTTAGAAAAAACAGGGCAAAATTTAGTCTACTAGTTTTAATTACTTTTATGCATATTCGTACTTTTAGAAGATAAATTCAACTCATTAATGATCTGTTGCTACTTTTTCCTCAACTGTCTTTTCTGCACTAGCATTGTCTTGTTACCCATCTCTCTTCATCGCTGTGTGCTACTTACCAAATTCCATCTCCAACTTAGAAAAGGCATCTCTTGCTTCCCTCAGCTCTGTCTCATTCAGCACAGGCAGTGCCGAGAGGAAGCCCTGCTGGTTGTAGCTCTCTCGCAGTTTCTCTGTGGATGCAGTCATCTCTGCAGGACTTGTCTCACAGACGATGGCTAAGGCTTTTTCAGAATTTATAATGTAGAAGCTGTTTGTTGAGGTGGTATTTAAGGGGTAGAGAAGATATAGAAAAGTTGGTAAGGCAAAACAGTTCCTGTTTTCCTTCGTGTTTTCAGCGACATAAAAATAAAAAAGTCCTGCCCACTTGCCATGATGGGTGAAAATAAACCATATAAACAATGTTTGTTCTGTGGACTAAAGCAAATTAAGAAAACACCCTACAGAGATGCAAAACTGACTTATTTTTCTGGAGTGGCAAAACCACAGTAAAAAACAAGTAAAATAAGAAATGTATAACTTGGTGAAATGTGGAGAATATACCACAGGGAATACAGCTGTTATTATTAACCATAACTGCTGGAGTAAATGTGTTAATAGCATCACACCTGTGCACTGTTCAGTCTTCAGTTGGTGTCTCTCCAAGTCTGGATCCTGGATGCTCTCCAATGCTTCTGCTGCACAGATTTATATAGTGTACAACCCACCTTCCAAGGACCTCCTCTCTGTGTCATCGTAAAACGTCTTTGATTTGAAATTGTGCCACACAATGATTGTCACATTCCATCCTTTTGAGGTCAATGAATACCAGAGCAGTGAACGATTTTACCATCAGGAAAAATTAATTGTATCTTAAAGGTGTGACATGTTGTGAAACAAAAACCTTTCAAGCAACATGAATTCATTGACTAAATGCCCTCGCTCATCACAACCTTTTGTTCAACACGTTCTTTTCCTTGTCAGGAATTTACAGAATGAGGAACCGATGAGAAAAAGACATACTTCATATTGTGCATAATGATGGTGTGAAGATGTTTTATTTTTCTCTGTCCTTTCCTATTATATCAGTGGTGCTGTGTAAAAGTTTTGAACCAAGCCTCTTCCGTCCTTAAACAATAGGTAAAAATCCATGAAAGACTTGAGACAAGATTTCAAGAATACATCTGGTGCTTCAGTTAAACCATCTGCTCTTCACTGAAGCCTCATCAGAAATGGTCTCTGTGAAGGGTGGCTGTCAAGAAGCTATTCATAATGAAGGGAAAGAGGGAGAAAAGGGTAAGATATCCCGAATTATATAAGAACTGGACTGACAGCTATGCCCATATGTAAACTTCTGAGCACATCTGTGGGCAGCAGGTCAAGATAGACGTAAAACAGTGAGTTTCTACAGCAATCTGTAACACACGGTGAAGGCTCCGTCATGGTTTGGGGCTGCATTTCAGCCACTGGTGTTTGGGCTCTTGTCCAGATTGATGTCACTGATGTCAGTACCTCTTTTGATCCACCGTAAAACACCATCTGGAAAGCACCTGGTTGCGAACGGCTTAATTATTCACCATGGCAAAAAATCCCAAACACAGTGCCAATGCAATAAAAGCATAACCTTGTAACCATAACCATAACTTGTGTCATTATATTTCAATGATAAAAGCTGATAAAAAGACCAAACTAGAGTCAAGGTCTTGTGGGAAAATTAATAACAATATATTTTATTCATAAACTGGAAAACAGGGATAAATGAGCAGCGTAGAAGCAACCCATCAGTTTGAGGATGCAGATCGGTTTCAGTGTGACAAAGAGCAGCTTCCACAGTGACTTCCTTCTATCACTTTGGTGCTGACAAGCAATTGTCCTTTTAAATATATCTGTGAAAATCAATTAATCAGTGACCAAATAAACGTAACGACCCTTTAATACAAAGACAGGCAACCTTTCACAGTCTGTTACAAAAACCTAGAAGTATGCAGTGGAAAATCTTGTTTAGGAAAACCCCTCCAGTCACTCTTTCTGGTTTCAGTGACGACAAAGACCACTTAGCAGTAAAAACGTGCAGCAGCCCTAACTGCTTCCTTCAGACTGCAAAGATATTAATCTCTGAGGAAAAAACCCCACTCAACCTTCCTTGTACAACTTTCTGAAATTGCAAATAGGTTTGATGGTTCAGTGCAATGCGTCCACTGAAGAACCACATAAACGGCACAGCTGTGTTGGTATTCTGAATCAATGCGAATACATGTATTAAAATTGATCATCAAATCATGCTTTATTTTATAATGTTTACTAATTGGCTAATAACTGCTTTGTATATTAGCCAATTAGTATCTATGAACATTACACAGATAGCTTAATAAAGCCACAACTGTCATTTATGAATCCATATGAGAATAAATAATTTGTAATGCATATATAAGCATTATTATGATGACTAGTATGACGCTAAACCTTATGTTAATAACATAACATAACACCTTGTCTGTGTTTGTGAGATGTCAGGAATGATCATTGATCAGTAAAAGCATGAATGTACTACAAAACCACCAACACCATGGTATATGCAATATATGCCATTTAAACAATCTTTAATTACACAAACTAATAAAAATATAATTGTTAGTGATATTAATTATCTGTATCTTTAATTAAACATTATAGATATTAAATGACCTTTTACAAAAAAGGGTTACACAAAAGTGTTGCAATGAAGTGAAAGATTCAAAAGGCAACTTAAATATGTTAATCCTAATAAAAGCATATTTACACTTTATCGGAAACATGAAACGATGCAAGTGTGATGAACTACACTCATAAATCATGCCTGATTTTGACTAAACTATCTATACAGGCACATCTTCAATCAATATCAGTCCCGCATTGCTAAATTATTAAGTTATAAGTTAAGTTATGTGGGTAAGTGATCGAGTTAGCACAGCTGAAAACTGTCATGTTAAGTAACAACGTCATTATAGTTTCAAAATATTCCTTAAAAATAAAAGAAAGAACCTTCTTCTGAAACTTGTCTGGTTATGTTTGCTCTAAGTGATGATGTCATATGTACAGCAGTGTGTAGCTACTTCCTTTCACAAACCAGCACATTCGTGCACAAACAGTGAAGCTGTCAGCTGAGGATCTGTGAGGTGTTTGTTTAGCTCAAACTACAGTTTTTGGTTCACTCATCTTCTCGCTCAGTTCTGGTCTCCTACTTCTCTTTCTGTTCTTTTTGTTTCAGTTTCTCTTCGGCTGTGAAGGGAATATTTCATAAGGTTGTTCTTTTTACACTATAAGGAAACTTCAAACTTGCAGCAGTGAGAGTTATGTACACACTGGCAAATGTTTGTGCTGAAGTGCTTAAAAAATTACATGAAGAGTTTTACTTTGTCTAATGATGCTTTTCCAGACGAGACTTAGTACTCAAGATCCTTTGCGAGCTGCTGACACATTTAGTGAGTCTGATGTTACCAGGCACTCATTTTCTGTAAACATGGCTCACTTTCCCTCTAAGTGTCACACTGACTCTTTGTCCCTGTTTGGGTGCTTTGGGCAGAGTGGGTGGTGCTGTTTCCTTTTCTCTCCATTTTGTGGTCTCTTGTCGCCCCCTAGCAGCTGCTGCTCATTATTACAGCGGTGGATGAGCACAGGGTTTTTGTTTTCAGACGTCTTCTGTAACAGCAGCCTCTGCAGCATCTGTTTGTCCGACCGCTCCCGTCTGAAGTCATCCTCATATATCTTAAGCTGATGAGAAAAACACACGAGATTCCAGTGACAAACACATCTTTAAGACATTCAGGTCGAAGCTGAAAGGGGTTTAATCCGTATATTGTTTTATTTGGAGCAGCTGTGGATTAATCATATATGCCTACTACAATATGTTTAAACATATTACATAAATAAAAATATGGCATTAAAGTCTCTAGTTTGACACTATAAGCCAAAAGAAATAACCAGTCACTGCATGAATTTTCTGTTTGTTCACATTTATTTTGCAAGGTTTGCATCAAGATCAGACAGCAGGCAGGTTTCATAATCTTTGCTTAAGGGATTTAAGTATGAATGTGGGTGTGTTTGCCTGTGTGAGTGTGTACTCTTGTGCATAGACAAAAACACTACCTGTTCTTGCAGTAGTGCCACCTGTTGGCGCATCTCCTCTCTCTTCTTCCTCAGCCTTCGGTTCTCCTGCAGCGTGTGCTTGTGGTCGTTGTGCTCTGTCTGATATTCTGCCTCATATATCTCAGTCTGCTGACACAAGACAAAAACACGGCAGCGAGCCATCGTTAAAGCCGTATTTTGCAATCTGCGGACGCTTATTATTATGAATGTCTGCGCGGCACAGAGCCACCACTTGGTGGTGCCGTTCACCGCTTCATTGAAGTCTCTTTCAGCATTAAGCAAATCTTTCCCTGGCAACAGTGAGTCGACATCAATTCTGCTCTCCTCTCATTAGAAACAGACACATTTCTGGAAGCTGTGCAGAAGAGAGCAGCCCACCTGACATCTCAGTGCCTCCAGCTGCTCTTTTAAATCATGCACTTCTTGCTTGGAGTTTTCCAGCACTCCCAGTGGGGAACTGCTGGCCTGGCCTTTTCGCTGATACTCAGCCTCTGGGCTGGTAGAAGCTGGGAAAAAGGAGGGTGAAGGGTTTTGCGCAGAGCCGCAAGACAGGTCAGGATGACTTCCGGGGCCCAGAGCTGGACCTCGCATCACAGTAGTAAAGCTTCCCTTTGATGGAAAAAAAAAAGACAAAGAGATGAGCAACACTGTGATCATACAACTGAAAAAAAGAAAAGAAAATGCACAATGCGATCAGGTACAGGTGAGACCCTCTGACAGGAGCAATACCGGTTTGGCAGGTGTGAAGTCTCTCCCTGGGTGGTGCAACCTGCTCTCTAGCAGCCTGATATATTCTTGCAGCTCTTGGTTCTTCTTTAGCTCCTGCATCAATGCTTGCTCATAGTACTCCTTTGCACTCTGCAATCCCAAATATAGCAATAAATATCACACATGCAAACCACATCTATTATCGATGGCTATTTAAAACAGCTGCAAGATAACTGTTTAGGAATCCCCTCGTCTACGACACCCACTTCTCAGTATATAAGCAAATGCCCGGAATAAGTTGTGCGGTGGTGGTGTGTTAGCGCTTGCATTTACCTGCTGATGTTCAACTTTGAGGAGCAGTCTGTTGTTTAGCTGTTTGATTGCGCTGTTCTCCAGCTCCAAAGCCTCCAGCCTGTGCTGTAGACGCAGCGTGGCACTGCGGTACACCTGGTCCCAGTCCTCGTTCAGCTTCATCAGCTGTGACACATCATCATGACCATCATCATCACACAACAGTCATTACTGCCAAGGCCTCCACTGCAGTAATCAATAGCTTCGTTCATTTAATCTTTACTGCCGTCACTCTGTCTGTCGTCACAACAATGCTGGCATCACAAACTGAAGCCGGGCACTTCATTCTTACTCTAAATGCATTAGTTACCCCCCCCCCCTCGGTTTCCTTTTTTTATTAAGAAGCAACTAATTAAAATCAGGAAGCCCTGGTTGTATAATAGTGAAAAATTGAACTCAAATGATGGTTCTTCACAGCTTTGCAGCAATTTTCACACAACACCCACAGTTCTCCTCTGGTTTTCAGAGAGAACTAAATGTAATTGCCAACATCAGCAATAAAATGCGGGCCAGTGGAGAATATGTGCCGGTTTTAATGCGATGCTGTACCTCCTTGTTGACTCTGCGGAGCTCAGTGTTCTTGTTGAGCAGCAGCAGCTTTTCCTGGTCAGTCGAGGTGACTGTCAGACTCTCTGTGATCAGAGTCACCTGCTCCTCTGTGGACAGCAGCCTGTCAGCCACGGGACTCTCCTCCTGCACCCTGCACACCGACACACAGATGCTGTTTACACATGCATACATACCAGAGGAGGATATGGAGTTTGCCTTAAATAAAATCACGATCAAGAACATCAGAAAAGGATTTCCATTAATAAGCCAGCACATGTACACTTAAAAAAAAGTCAAGGTACTTTTGAACGCCCACTCCCGTAGAGTGCACTTACAGGGAATCGAATAGGAGCCATTATGCACACCCACGCACACACACACACACACACACACACACACACACACACACACACACACACACACACACACACACACACACACAAATGCATAGTCACATTATGTACTCAAAATACTCAGGCACACACACACACACAGAGCGATGTTCTTCTCAGTGTCTCTCCTGGCATATCAAAGTTTGTTTACTATCCGATGTATCTGCGCATTGATAGCCCATGGAAACAACGTGGGTGATGATCCCTGGAAAATGCACTTTTCTATTGAACTGCACGCAGGAACGAAAAATATTTGCAAGGTCTAATTAGTCAAACTAGCTTCCTTTCTACCAGCTCTGATAGGAGCTCTACTTAAAAAGAAACAGCTAAGCAGTCAAAAGGGGGAGAAGAAGCCCGAGGGTGGGGAGGTGGGGTATCTGCTCACAGAGGAACACACAAAACAGTGAACGCAGGCCGCAGGGCTTCTTAACACAAAAATACTGCCGCAACCTCACAGAGCTAAGTACTACAAAGAATAACAATTTGCGATCATACCTCATTCCCCTCAAGGCTAAACTCCTCCGCAAACACATGCTTTCATCCACTTATGTTCAGTGTCCTGCTATGTGAAAATCTGTGTTACACAATTTCAGAAAGCAGCAAGGCAATAGCCACAAATAGGAACATGGAAGTCTAAACATGAGCAAAATGGCACAATGGGTTAACTTTTGAAGCTATTACTATTATTACTATTGCTACAAAGACTCTTTTTATATATAAATGTGATGTAATCTGTTAAAATAAATAAACCATACATCCATTTTCTTCCATTATCCATTTCAGGGTTGCTGAAGCTAGTGCTGTGCAATACTGCACACATGGTATCAATCTGATACCAAGTAAATACAGGGCCAGTGTTGCTGATACAGTACTGATACCTGTGAAGACGGCGTATGCAGGAGAGAGCAGTGTAGTTCTCTTCTCGTGTCTAGTCTGTTCCTTGGTTTCGTCTCTGCCTTGTCATCAGTGCCTCTTGTTTTCGTCTGTCTCCGAGTTTTGTTATCCTTTATCTCCCTGGTCATGTCCCCGTGTTTGTCTGATTTCCCTCTGCTTTCATGTTTATTCATCTGTGGTCCAGTACTATGTGAAATTCATGTGTCTCGGTCTTGATCGAGTGTGCTGTTTCCTGTTTTACTTTGGTAGCCTCCTGCCTGTGTACTGTCTCCCTTTGTTCTTTGCCGTGTTCTCCCTCATGATGTATGAGTTTACATCCATGCGTACATCCCTACAGTAGTTTAGTTAGTCGTTGTTTTTTAAGTGTTGAGTAAAGCTGTGATTTTTACTTTACTTTTGTCTTCCTAGTTCTGCATTTGGGTGACAGAAACTGGGATTTCTGGAGATTTTGGTGATCTGGAATGCAAATGTACCTTTCTCTAAAGCACTTTGGGTTGGCTTCTCTTGTTTAAAGCTGTAAATCTGCTATAGGCCATAAATAACATGTGTTATGTTTGTGGTATATTTCTTTTAATTTCCAAAAAATGATTATCTGGTTCGATCTGCCCACCTCTAGCTGAAGCCTATCTCAGCTGTCAGAGGTTGAGAGGGCGTAGTCAGGGCTGATAGAGATAGGACAGTGGGAATCCCCCCAAACCTGGCTACCAGGAAGTCAAAGTACATGTAAAAAGGCCCCAGCTACCAGATTCAAACCCTACTTGGACCTACTACTAACCTTTATTTAAATAGATAACTTTGCTGTCAGGTAAATCAGCTTCTCTAATGGGACTATACATTCTGTGTCCTCTCGTGATTATAGGAACAGTATTAAGGGAAGTTTTTTTTTTTTTTTATTATTTTCATTCTATGTCCAGTGTTACTAATTTTGGGCACCAGCAACATTTTAGTTTAGCTTAGCAACGACAAAACAAACCTCAAAAGTTCCTCCAAATACACCAGTGCCCTGTATAACCTCTCTTAGTAACCAAAGTTCATTTAAAAACTATGCTTTTCTAAGAACTGCTGAAAGCTCTGGATAACAAAATAAATGTTGTTAACAACACTCAGAACAGTGACTTTTCCCTTGTTCTCTGAAAAGGTGATATTTTCAAAAAACATTGAGGAAATTCTGCAAAAGTTCCTTTGGTACGTTTAAAATGCTCAAAGCCTGTTCTGAGATTTGAAACGGTTATTATACAAAAAGCAAGTGTATCCATGGTTAAAACTGCTTGTCTAATTTTACACTGTGCCATCTGTCATATTTCTGGGCTCAACGAGAGCACAAAGGGCTTTAGCACAGACTGTTTATGGTCACTAATAGGGAAATCAGCTACAATGAACCCTCTGCTCTGCAGTTTGGGAGGTGCAGTATGAGGGCAGAAGCTGTAAAGAAACACAATGAAATGAAACAGAGCCTAACTTTAGTGGCCACTGCGGCATTAAATACAAATGCACCCATGCCAAAAACCCTGTCTTGGCAAGCTAACACTGTGTATTCAGCCATCCCACTGAAGCAACTATGCTCCATGTCTCCCTGATACAGAGCTTTTTCTCTTCCAGCTTTGACAGTCGATACACACTCCGTGACCCAGTTTCACTAAGTTTTCAATCATATGCCATCTCGGAAGGACACCAAAATGCTACTGCCTTCTGCGGCAATATGGTAATTTACTGTCATGGCATATAATAAAGAGGTAGACAGAAAAAAATCTTTCCTTCTTGCTGGTAACCCTGACAAATATCACTCTACTTGTGCGTGGGGTGGCCACAGTTAAAGCCCCACAGGAGGAGGCGGACGAGGCTGATTTTAAGACTCATCATATGGGTAAATACTGTGATAAAGTGTACCCACCCCCCATTGAGAAGAAAGAATATTAGTCACACGCATATGTTTTATATGTACCATGAAATAAGTGTAAGAAACATAAAAGACACTTAAATGATACTTTTTTAAAGTTTGATTTCTTGACATTAAGCAAGAAATGACATTTTGGTGGTATTTCTATTTAAACCAAGTCTTGCGAAACAGTGAACTGAAGCCTACGTTTTTTTGGTGATCTCATGGGAAACTCCGCAGTTACTCTTTATTCCTCCTCTCGCTGAGGGGAACTTCCTCGTAAAACTACACAAATATCTTTAAAAACATGTCACTTAAAAGGTTTTTATCTACAATGGGACTTTGAGTCTTTTTAAAGCATTTCTAAAATTTATTGTATACCTTGGGGTCTGAAACTATGTACTTTTTTTAGGTGGACAGAAACTCAGCACCCCTTGGACACTATAGGTAGCCATCTATGCAATCCTGCCTACATAAATCTTACCATGAGTGGATTTGAGGCTGTGATTGATAAGATAAGATAAGATAACCTTTATTAGTCCCACATGTGGGAAATTTGTTGATTATGATTTACCGCATATTTTCCTGTTTTTGTTTCTATTTCATAAGTAGAAATACACACACACGCACTCACACACACTTACACACTCACCATAACTCTTCTTCAGCTGATTTGGGTTCCTGTTGGCTCTGAGGAAGGCTGCTGTCACTTTTAGGTGAAGCATCTTTCTGTCCTCCTGTTGGTTCTCCTTCTGCTGCTGAAGATGATAACGAGGAGGAAGATGACAAAGACAGCAGATCTCCATCCATTATAAATCGAATATGTAAATCGTCATGAAGTCCTCAAACTAGTTGTTCTTCATACAGCCTCCCCGGCGCGTGTGGTGGAAAGTAAATACTGTCGTCTAGTATTGATACGTAGTGAAAAGAGGAAGTAGCCGAGACCATGAGCCACATGATGCAACGAATAGGAAGTGACAAGCTGTTCCAGCTCTTTGCTGAGGAGGGTCTGTCCCACCGTACTTTAGCTGTTGAAAGTATTGTAACCCCCCACATGTGACCACACATTATTCAAATGTTTTCTCAGTTGGCCTTTTTGGTTTAGATCATTTGGAGAATTTGGGAAACTCCAGTTAGTGTCGATTGTGTGAGTCTGTGCATGTGGGTCAGTGTTGGGGACTGCGTGCCCGTTAGCTGAGCTGTTTCTGAATAAGCAATTCAGAAAAGAGCTACCGTAATAGGTGAGGAGCTGAATAGATATGCATAATTTATGCATGATTATGTATTGTAGGACATGTAATTGATAATAATGGTAATGCATACATTTATTCATAACGCATAATGACAGAGTCAGGCTGATTGCATTCACCAGTCTGCTCATTACTGGGACTGAGGGAAATTGGCTGCAACAGGTTAATTAGTAAATCACAAGTTCATCCAAGGGACAATCAAGTAAATTAAAGGATTTTTGTTAATTATGTTCCTCTTAGTCAGGCTAAGCTGTCTTTTATTAACACTAAGGAAATTAATTTGACAACCTAGTTTGCTACACACTGTTTCCCATCGTGTCCGAGAGATTCGAGGCCAGTCGTGGTAAAAAAATGAATTCCTGAGAAACATTTTACGTACATACCAAACTGCAAATATAGTATTTTAGCATTTTAAGCATTCAAAGGTCAATGGAAATAAATCTCCTGATCTTTTACCGTTAACTCATTAACTGATGACTACTTCCCAACTTCCTTTTTCCTTGTGACCAATAAATATTTTGTAACCACAAGAACAGTAGTGGCTCAAAGAGAGGCAGTTTCAGACTGTTTGTGTGACATTTTGGTCAAAGGCAATAAATCTCAGCAGCAACTTTTTGGCTAGAATGGGTCCCCCAAACATTTCATACACACACACCGTGGTTCAGTATGAAAACTGTAAACTACTCTTTTAAGATAATTTGGATACATTTAGATGAGTCTGTGCTTGAATAACTGCACAGCTCGTGGGATTCTCACTCAGTGTTTGTTTAGAGCTAGATATAGAGATATATATATATACACATACAACACATGCCAGATCTGTGCCAGCTTGCTCGAGGATTCTGACTATAGTGTCTGACCCGTTTGTACACAGATTGCCTTCCTGTCCACACGGTAAGTTATTTCCTTGTAAAGCATGACTTTATAGCTGATGGTTAAGGTCTGGGCGCCTGATAACTCTTTAATGTTTTTAATACCTTTTCAAATGTCAATTTCCGGTCTCATTAGTACTCATTTCAACTCATTTCAAAAAACAGAAAAAAGTTTAACACGGGACCCAACCACTTTGCGTCACCAGTAGTTATTTTGGCCATTGTCACTCGAATGTTGTGGCTGTAGACCGCTGATAGCCGTTTCCATGGTGAATACCCCATAACTTCTGTGGCATTTTTTATTGTTGCACTTAAAAAAAATACCAAAACCAGGAAACAGGAAATAACACTTCATACATCACAAGTTATTGTTCAACATTTTACTGTTACAAACATCTGTCTTTGTATATGTCGCAGTAAGTAATTCTGTTTAGCTGACTTTACGTTTAGTGACTATGCTGACATGAACCTAAACTATTGTTTCATTCCTAAACCTTTTAAACTACTTGTCTTAGTGTTACTTTGGTTTTAGTCATTACACGTGTAACTCAACCTAAGTATGGACCGGAATACTTAATTGTGCGATATGACCAAAATCTCATATCCCGATATAAGACATCTATCGTCCTGATAACGATATAAATCACAAAAATTTTACATTTTCTGTACATTCTGAGAATCGCGGGCAGCTCGACTTGCGTAAAGTGTTTCCAGCTGGGCGTCGTGTATCTGGAGTCGAGTGTTTTAACCAAAGCATGAAACTATACATTTTTAGACATAAGTTGTAACGGCCGCCGTTTTCTTTGTGAGTATTTATTACACGGCGTGCTGCGGGGAAAAGCCTGTTCTAACGTTTGAATCTAAGGTTTATTTTTTAGCACCTGGCAGCTCTTTTTTGCTTCTCATCCGTAAGTACTCTGCATACTCTTTTACATGATTACGTTTATTTTGAAAAGTCTCAACAGGATCTTGAGCTTTATTGTGAAAGGTTTATGTGGAAGATAAACAAGCGGACACGCGATGGTTTTACCGTAGTTGTTGCTAACCACAACAGTCGCTTGTCCGTTGGTAGTGTGGTTATATTAAATATAAGAGAAAGAGAGAACTTTAAGAAATTAATATAGCCACTACCGTGACCATCAAAACGATGAAAAAATATTGCAGTAAACAGTTTATTTTGCAACACCACGAAACAAACGATAGCATAAAATGAAACGATAGACGTTTTTATATCGTTATCGAACAGCCCTACTTAATTGTAGCTACAGAAGCATGAAAACCTGCACAACACTGTTCAGATAAACCTGGAGATGGACAGCAGCACAGATGGGAAAAGATTTTGAGCCAAACGACTCGTCTAGAGCTGTCATTTAAATACAAACGTTGGCAGGATGGACTCTGGTCCAGCTCCTTTAAACATGATGGGATTACATGGAGTGATCCCCTCATGTTGCTCAAAGCATCATTGTGCAGGGTTATGTGGCCACTAGTTGGGCCCATAAATTTCTTTACATGTGTAGATTGCACAAAGTAAAATAAATAAAATAAAAGTCTACCAACATAAATGGTACTACAGCTATCCTGCTATGACCAAAATGATTATCTGTCATATTTAATCACACATATGTATACATATATACACACATTTGGAGGTAAAGACCCTACAATTATTGAAGGAAACGGCAAAAATCATACTACTTGCTAAGCAAGCCCTTGGAGACAGCAGAAAGGAAAAACTCCCTTAACAGGAACTTCTTATTAAAAAGGAAAGTGTCAGTCTCCAGAATCCAAACTGGGAGCTGGTTATTCTCTTGTGTAGCAACCCGTGTATTCCTAGAGGATAACAAAAGCCCCTGCAAACAGCTTTTGGGTGGTTTACAGTATAAGCAGCCCTTTTAGCATTTGATGTGTTACCCTGATATAAAAGGGGGAGAGCAAGAAAATATGTCAGTGGTGCCCAGTAGCTCTGATTTGCTCCAGTGATTCCATTCACATGTCTGTGCCATCTATCATGAACTCCAGTCAGAGTATTGCTGTGCCAAGCAGAGGTTTCGCTGGGAGGCCAAACGAGGGAGAAGCGGTGCGGTGCCATTTATTGACCCACGCCACTATCAAAGCCAAGGACAAATGGGCTGCTACTCCACGATGGGATTGATTTTTAGTCTAACAAGAGATCGTAGAGAGGAACAGAGAGTGTCCCATAGAGTGAGGACGACCGAGGAGTGGATAGCTCTCCTGCTATGCGGCGGCCTCTATATGCATGTATGTGTGGGCTGAATTCTTTATAACCTGTAGAAAAAAGTCTGGCTCTAAAAATGGACTGGAACGAATTGGGCTCTTTAGCAATATGTCTCTCTAAAATATCCACTTTATAACCATAACAATTGCTTCACCTGTTTAATCACTCATTTAGTCTCCAGCTATCAAAATAAATGAGCTCTGATGTGTATGTCTCAGCAGCATGACTCTGGGGAGTGGAAAGGCTAAAAGTCCAGGAGAACTTCTGCTTAAATGTGGCAATTTGGTGTTGTCACAGTTCAATAGAAGGGGGAATGACACGTTGGGACGACGTCCCCCAGGCTGCCTGTTATTTATTTATTTTTCTTGGTTTTGTGTTGGAGGTGGGAGGAGCGGTATCGGAGAGTCCAGGGAGAAGAGAGACCTGACATCACTTCTGTGATTGCTATGGCAGGGTTCCGTCTTTAGTTCCCTCCTCACTATTTTCTAAATTATTTTATTTACATATTTTTTAATTACTAAGCTCCTTTGTGTTGTTCTTTATCTATTTTTTCCAATTTATTGAGCTCCCCTCTTGTCTGCATTTTTCTTACCTTATTTAAATATTTGTTTTGTTATATAGCATTTTAATTACTGAGCAAACTGTCAAGGTTGTGTTTAATATCTTGTTTGCTGTTAAAGAAATGTCCAAACATTGGAAAACAAAAAGTATATCTTATCTCATCTTGCCAAGCATGAGCACTGCTTAGTATGTGGTTCCACTTTGCGTTGTATTATTTTATCTTTATTATCCTGTATAAATTTTTCCTTAACTTACCTTATCAAAGCACTCACAACACTACTTTCCCCCCCTCCTTATATTTTTTCACAGTAATATTATTTTAATTAATTCAATTTGAATTCAATTTAAGATTATCAGTGTGGTATTCATTATTTGACTGAACTATGAGCCAGTTCCAGTTCAACCTGGAATACTGCATTCACTCACACTGATGCACACTCATTAAATGAACCAAAACAATGATTAATGAGTTTGGTCTACTGGCTTTGTGATGCAACCATAAGGTAGCTCTTAAATATTGAGAGTGAATTCTTTACAGAGCCACAAAAAACAGTTTTATCTAACAAAGTTACTTCATATGGGCGACACAATGTCACATCAATTTCATTTGCAACACAGAAAGCATTACCACTGATTAATGTGCTTCCCATTAAAACCGAAAGAAGCAACGGCAGACGGGGATATGGCATAAATCATTTGGATTCATCAAAGAAAAAGACATGTTAGCATGCCGATTTGAAACAGTTTAGGGTCATAATACAAATGGCTTTTTAATTAGGCATCAGATGCATCGCATGCTAGCTTTTCCCCGTTTATTACGCAGACGTGAAAAGAAAACCTCGCAAATGGGAAAGAAGTCGACGTTTAAAAGCTCCAGCCAAATTTTCCTCTGTTATGATTTTCAAAAACTCTTCTCTAATGCCAGGGTAACAATCTCCTGCAGAGGGTTGCATCAGCAAACACAAACCGGCGCCGTCATTCTGAACTGATATCGAGCACACAGATTGATGCACCTTGCGTTAAACAGTCCGCACAGGCCTTTGAAGAGTTACAGACGTGAAAAAATAACAAACGGCTGCAGGGTCAGAGACGAAAGAAATCAAGTGTTGTTGTTAAAGATAAAGCTTGAGGTTTGAATCGGGTGGGCAGGACATCGCTCTCTGTCAGTCTAACAGCTGACAGAGAGAAATTGGCTCTTGTGTGTTTTGTGCTCTCTACTTTGCAGAACAATGAAGGTTGAATTTAAAATTTTAAAACACCAACGGTAAGAAAAAAAGCTCTATTTTCACCTGTTTGAGTCAAAGTTTGTGAGAATGAACTATAAAGGTGTCAATCTCCTCAGCACAACCTGACAGACTTCCTGTTGAGCCACACACAGAGCAGGAAAATTGGACAGTATTGAGAGGTGGACTATGAATGATTGCTTATGGGTTGTTTTTTCTTTCTACACTTTTCATGGCAAAAAGCCGAATGACACCATTCTCTCCCTGCAAAGCCTTCGAGTTGTTTGTTTTCTCTTGGGGATTTTCTTACTGCAGATCCAGAATACACTCTGATGCAATTCGCAAAGCCCTGCTCGCTACAGAAAGGCCAGCACACAGAGTTCAGCAAAGTTTAAATGTGACACTTGCTATTAATTTGGCCAGTTAATCACAAATGCTCACTATTCTCCATTAACTAAGCTTTTAATGCCCCCATTAAGAATTAATGTCAGCCTATTTTGCACTTCAACATGGGTGAGCTCATTAGAGACAATCGCTGAACATGGCTCTTCTCTGGCCGGCCATGACATAATACATTAAAGCCCTGCGTTCACAGTCTAGATTATAGTGTTGGCGAGTAAATCTAATCTGGTTCATTTAAGTCTGTAGCACAGGCAGGTCTATCGTTATATCCCTGTGCAGTTTAGCCCTCGGTTTCAGCTTCCACCATGCTCTTTTCTTTCCTTTCATTTGTCCTCTCTCTGTCCTCTCTTTTCTTTTTCTCCTCCAGCACGACAGAGCACTTTACATATCTAGTCTAGACCAATTCCAGGTAGCCTTGACCCCTATTTATCAGCTGCAGGAATTATAACAGGTGTCAAAACGATAGGGCAGTGCGGAGTTCCTCGGTTGCTTACACTGTGAATCACAATCACAGCACGATCTGAGAATTACAGAGAAATGCTGCCTGGATCTCTTTTCGTTTAATTAGAAATGCTTGGGAGCCGAAGTCGAGCTGCCTATCATGCCGACTTGTGATTGGAGAGGAAGGCAGCCCTCAGTCACAACATCCATCAGCGCTAGAAAGTGTCGAGTGTGTGCTTACAATAAATATTGTAAAGGTGAAAGGGTGTGCATAGGTGTGAGGGCAGCAGAACTTTGCAATATCACAGCAGGCTGCTTCCAAAAGATTTCATTTTCCACATCTCCCAGCACCCTAATCTAGGCGCAGGGTAGAGCTGCAGAGCCGAATTCACCGAGAGAAAGAAGGATTATATGGAACATGCAAAACGTTGTACCTGAAAGGATGTCAGGGGAAGGAATCTAGCAGAAATAGACTTTTGTAAAGATGAATTGCTGCACCACGAGGTACATTTGGCCCATTTCACTCCACCGCGTTCTGCTATACTCTGCCATTTAGAAAGTATGGTGATAAAACACTCCAATCATGATCTCATGCAAATTTGAGCTTTAATTCTGTACTTCCCCTGTAATACTTGTACGGGGAGCGGGGGGGTGTCAAAGAACACAGCTGATCTGACTCAGACAGTTTGAATCTAACACCAGGCGATAATAAGCCCGGCTGGGACAATCAGTCACTGTCACTCACGTGCTTATAACTGGACCATAATGTGACCGAGCCAAGACAGTAAGTACTCTCATAACTCTATACTGCTGTTGCTTCTGCTTAGCCAATCTCACAGCACTGTGAGGTGACTGTATATGACATTTCATACATCTTGGCCAGCCCCTTATTGTATTACAATTGCTTAGCTGTATGAATGAGCATACAGAGCAGCACATACTTGCTGAGAAAACAGAAATTCTCATTATAGTTATTTCAAAACAGCATGTGGTCATTACGGGGCCGGAGAGAAGCAAATAGAAATTCCACGACCTGTGAAATATGTATTTATAAGCCACACCTTGATTATGCGAAAAGCTCTGTGTGTACGTGCGTGTTGGCTAACGGAAAATGAACTGAGGTGAAATGTGTGCTGAAGGGGGCGGGGAGGCAGAGAGTCTGTAGGCTCTGGATCGGCCTGACAGAATCAATGGGGTCAATTAACATAAGGAGAGTACAGAAAGCAAACACAATATCAGATCTATCTGCAATCCACTGCGTGTTTCTTCTTTGTGTGTATGTGTGTGTGTGTGCGTGCTCTGACAGGCACATCAGAATGCAGCAACAGTCTGCATAACATATGCACTGGAGGAGAAAGTGAAAAAAGGTCATTTCCCCTTACTGGCTTAGAACAAGTCTGAGGTGAAATGTAAAAGAAAAAAAAAAAGAAAAAGAAAGAAAGAAAGAAAGTATTTCTAAAACTCATAATGCTGAGCTTGTGGAAAAAAGAAGAAGAGTTTTTTTCTTGTTGAAATAATTTATTATCTGCATCTTTATGTGGTGGACTGAAATCCAGATTGGTAGATGATAAAGAGATTAAGAAAAAACACATTACTTTATATAAGACTAAAAAAGGTGAATAAAGCCCTGATTGTTCAGTGCTAATTTTACTTCATAATCATTCTGTATTTTGCTTTTTGACTTCCCTAGGAATTCTTGTTTTTTCCTGTTCCCCAGTAGCTCCATGTCAACGCACCATTCAACTACCAACCCTGCTTATCCCGCTAACTGAACTCAAAGTGCCCGCCAGGCTTTCTGCTGTACAAGCCTCCTTCAGCTCATCCTATCCTTCCTAGCCTCACTACCTCTACTAGCCCCAGCTCACCATGAGCTGCCAGCTAGCTTAATATTGTTGAAAGTTCTTCTAAAAGCAAGAAGTTGTTGTATTTAGGCACTCTGTTTTAAACATGTGTCTAGAGCACATGTGTCAAAGTCAAGGCCCGCGGGCCACATCCGGCCCGGCGTACATTTATATCCGGCCCGCGAGATCATTTTATATAGATTTATTATTATTGTTATGCATGGCCCGGCGATATGAAGCGCTAATAACACACAAACTACAGATAATGCAGCGCTGCAGCCTCCTTGCCGAACGCTAGGCTACCTGGGAACATTCCTGCGTCAATTAAGTCAAACTTCTGTTACCTAGCCCCTCACAATGGCAAAGAGAAAAGCTGATTCTGAAAACAGAGCCTTTCAGCACCAGCGCAGGAGGCTGAATATATGTTTACAAACATTGCTGGTAAACTCGTATCTTATTTGTGGAGCTAATGTGGCTGTAATTAAAGAATTTAATTTAAGACGGCACTACGAGTCAAAACATAAGCTGAAAAACTGAAATGCAGAGCAGAAACTACAGAGAGTAGAAGAGCTAAAGAAGAATCTGACATTTCAACAGAAGATTTTCACCAGAGCAAAATCACAAAGTGAAACCGTTGTGAAAGCAAGTTTTATTGTAGCAGAGGAGACAGCCAAATCAGCCCGGTACCACTCTGAAGAGCTGCACGATGAAGGTGTACGGCATCTTGTGTCCAGACAAAATGCAGATTTTGGCAAATGTGAGCCTGATTTAAGAACACAGTTGTGTGTTCTTAAATTACATACTCTCTTGCTGTGGATGAAAGTACATACATGATGGACATTGCACAGCTGACCATCTTCATCCATGAAGAGGAAATATTGGAAATTAAATCGATGCACGGGACAACGACAGGAAAAGACATTTTTGAAAACGTATTTCAAAGTGTAACCGACATGAAACTGCCCTGGGACAACAGATGGAGCGCTGGTGTTGTGCAGGATGTAGGATCTAGTAAAGATGCAGGAGGAGAAATGTACCAGTGAGTTAACAGCAGATCACTGCATCACACACCAGGAAACGCTGTGTGGTAAAGTCCTAAAAATGGAGCATGTAATGACACCCCTGGTCTAGAGAAAGACACATGGTGTCTAATCAGATACTTACTTTGGCGTTACCTCTGCCTCCAGTGACACTGTGAGCAATCTTGGAGTCATTTATGATCAGGATTCGTAAACAGAGAGGTTCTTATATTTTCTATACAACATGGCTTTTATACAACTTGCCTCCTTACCCATTCACACCAGCACTTTCTTTTTTATATGCTTTTCCTGTGTAAGTGCTTTCTATCTAACATTGACACATCTGAACAACTTGGGGTTAGTATGCAGACTGGAGCACATGGGGACTGGACCGCCAATGTTCCAATTAGTAGGTGAACTGCTCTACCGCCTGAGCCACAGCCACCTTATATGCCCTGTAGCACGCACATTAAACAAACATATTAGGCCTGCCTTCATTCAGTTGCGCAATGTTGCTAAAATTACAAACATCACTCTCAGAATGAAGTTGAAAATCTAGTTCACGTGTTCTCGGCTCAACTATTGAAATTCATTACTATCAGGTTGCTCTAAAGGCTCGCTGAAGAGTCTTCAGTTGACCCAAAATGCTGCAGTAAGAGTACAGACAGGGTCTAGAAAGTCACTAGACTACATGCTTACTTATGGTTCCTACACAAGCCTCACGAACTACACAATCCTAGTTTGTTGTGCTGCACAACAAACATTAATTACATTTTTAAGGAGGTGTAGTCCTAGAGTGGTCTGATGTATTGGGTTAATTCCCCTTGCCTCTCAAAACCTGTACAAATTGTAGTCTCCAAAACTAAAATATCTGTGAGAACCCAAACAACCCTCGACTGTGATGATTAACTTTGACTTTCTTAAATCGGTAGGTTGTCCCCTTAAGGCCCGGCTGGACTGAACCAGTTCAATAAACCGAGATGTGTTAAATCGATAACAACCTTCAGTCAGTCATGTGGAAGAAACTGTAAAAGCAGCCATTTTGTGTATATCCATGGGTCTCATCGCATTAACACTTTTGAAGGTAACCTGGCGGAGAATGAGATAATGATACTCTGAGACAAATACCTGCTTTGGACCCGTTATAGTAAATGGTGGCATTATGCTTCCCAGGTTCCAGACAGTTAGTTCTGCCTTTGCCTTCTTCTCATTTGCTCAAATCCAATAGCACTATTTATGCGGGGTGCTGGGAAATGATAAATAATAGGATGCTGCCTAATAAATATGAAATCCCTGGATCATTAGCTGGATTAGATTGAAGGGGAAAGTGCATAATCAGCCTATGGTTGCACTACAGGCGGGCAGTCATCGATATCATGGCATCAGCTCCCCAAAGAGTCAGACAGAGATAGAGCGACAGTTAGAGACGGTTAGGGGTATAAGAGAGAGAAAAAAGGCCGTCTGAAAGGATTAATTCAGTAATAGAGAGCAGCTAGAAGCCATTACAGAATATGAGCATCTATTTAGTATTCAAATAGGCACTGTTATTACCATGGAAGAGCAGTTCTTTAGTCTTGGACCTTGAAGAACGCTGCAGGATGTGAAGCGGGGAATAGCTGGAGATTAAAAGATAAAAGTTCCCTGTCAGTAATACTACACAACAGCGAGAGGAGGTAAAACAGTGGAGATGAAGACATGATTTTGTGTTTTTAAATATACTGTGCTGACATCACTTCACACCCAGCACTGCTTTTGACTTTTAGCCTCCAACTAAGGCTCAGAGATGGTGGAGAAGTGGTTCCATAGAATCCTGCAGCGGGCCATCCCTCCAGCCCGCTGACAGGCCAGTCGATGTGTTTAATCAACCAAAGACACGCTGTAGCGAAACAGGCCTTGCATCAAAGAAGTGCTGACACATTAATTCACCTCTCCTCCAGACATAACAGCACACTGCCTGAACTGGGGCAGCTGAGTGCACGCTCACATTTACAGTCATTATTACAGAGATGGAAAAATAACCTGAAAGGCAAAAATAATACTGAACAGGAAGCGAGGGTGCTCACCAACAGAAGATCAATACGGTATTCAAGTACTGCTGTGTTTTAACATCACATAGAGATGAACTCACACCATCAGTTTTGTACCAAAAGTGCAAATGTTGCACTACAACTGACTGTGTTGTTTAGAAATGATTTTTATTTGCATTTTTCTCCCAAGATCTAGTCATGAAATCTATACTGTTTTCAGTATCTTTAGTTTCACGTCTTTCATTATAAATACAAAGTGGGACTACAAATAAATACAAAACTACTGCCCCAATTTGCAGTTTTTTTACAGTGTTGCTGAGCACAGAGTAAACAAGAGTCTTCTGGATAAATACACAACACAAACACCTGTTTGCTGTTGTCTGCATTTCCTCATTAATACTGCAGAATCTCAAGGGGGCGTGCTGGGGAATTTCCATATTTGTAGAAGCTTAAGACCGTTAGCAGAAACACCACAGCGCTCTGTCATGCCAAGTTGTGTTTGTGCCATGATGAGCGCAGTTCAGCAGCTCCAGTTGTGTTTTATCTGCCTTCACGTTAGATTAGCAAAGGTGGGTTGCTGAATTTGTCAGCAGAGATGGGTGTCATCAAAGTGATGCTTTGCATGCTGTCAAAACTAAGCTCTTAAGTAAAGCACTGGTGTGTTGCTGATTTCTGTTGAGATTTTTGACATTTGACATTTCTTTAGTCATTCAGTCATCGCATATTACAGAAACTACACAAAACAATGAATATAAGCTCCATAGCTAAAGCATTGCTTATATTCATGTCTGACTTGGAATCTTATCATTGAAGGTACCCTACCTTTCAAGCAGGCAAAGGAAATAACATCAACAAACAGATAAGAAACCATATTTTCACCTGTTTTTGGTAGTGTTTGCCCTTTGTGCCTTTCTGTCTGTAAACTCAATAGCTTGAAAAGTTTTGAATCGGATTGTGATCAAACTGTGTTGGGCTGTAGGGTGGGTTCATGTTAACAGTCCATTAAGATTTGACTCATTTCCACCAGAGTCTTCAAGGTCAGCGTAATGACTTATTGGCCAAAAATGGACAAAAAGTCTTATAAGACAGACACGATGCTTACAAGTGTGGTGTGTGTTGTCAACATACAGAAGGTATCGTATACAGATTTCAAATATCATGTCACATTTGACCTCTGACCTCTCTTTCAAGGTTAATAGACTGATCTTGATAATAATGTTTTATAGAGCTATTTAAAATTATGCTTTTTACTGCCATTGTTAGTAATGACAGCAAATAGGCAGCACATAGGGGACAAAATATGTGGATTCCAAATATCACATTAATTTGAACCTCTGACCCTAACCCTACATGGTCAAATATGGTCAAATTGCCTTTCTCTTTGAAAATGCCAAAAATTTACTACCTTTGTTTGTTTTGGCAACATTCAGGAAATGATGTAGGTATATGTAGATTTTTTATATCACACTATATTTCATATCTACATTTGACAGCTTTTACTTTCTTTTAAGTTGACCCCAAAGGACTTTTAGGACTTTTTACAGTAACATGTTAAAATCGTTTAAATGATAGCAATATGACAATTTCAACACATCTACAATATTCCTGAATAAGTCATATTTTTTCTGAACACAAAAATAAACTTGTACAATAATATTCTTTTATATACTTAAACACTGCCCAGAGAGTGAGCTACCTTGGTGGAGGTTTGTGGTCTCAAAGTGTTTTTTGCCAAAAATATTGGTGTGTCACTTGGATATTACTCTCAGCTTAAATCCCAGTCAAAGTGCTATAAAAATAAATGTTAAGCTGCAATAAAAATAGATATCTGGAGCTGTTAAATGAGCCCTAACAGTTAAAAATATAATCAGAGAATTACTACAATTAATTAAGCTGACATGAGAAGAATATATCTTCACCAACTTTTTAGCAGTGTATGGAATATATAGCAAAAAAGCTTGATAGGCTGCAATGCTGACTGTGAAGTTCCTCTCATCTCCTAATTCCCATTTACATTTGGAAGCCCTTCACCAAATCATAAAGTTGACATATTACTCCTCAATGCACAGGCTCCATTTCACTTCCACTGTCTCCTTCTGGGGTTGTAAAAATGAGCAATAGGCAGTGTCATTCATGGGACAGTGACTTCTCCCAAGCAGCTTTCTTTAAGTAATAAAAGTCTTGAAATCTCTGAAGTAAATCTGCACTTACACCCTCATACAGCCCCTTTAAGCCTTATCTCAGGTCTAATTCACTTTACAGTAAGGTTATCATTCATCACATGAAAAGTGCTCACCTGCCATCAGGACTAACCTGGGGTGTAAGCATTTCACTAAAGGACACGCGTGTCAGAGGCCCGGGGGATCAAACTCCCAACAGCGTGACTAGCATGAAATCCACTCTACCACATGAGCCACGGATGTCACGTTGTGTAAAATGATGTACAAGTATGAGCGACCAGATGTCCCTCTTTAAATGATGGCTGTACAGCATTTTTACGCCTTGTCCTGCGGTCCCCGTCTCTGCAGGACATGCACTTTCCTAAGTCTGGCTTTTAATCAATGCATGTAAGGGAAACTTTACAGTCAAATGAAGGTTAGCCTGTCTCGCGTTATGGCCATTAGTGAATGTTACACATTAACAGAAAGTCTTAAGCTTAAGTAAATAGGTAAATATGATGGAAACTACCACAAAGAAAATGAAGCAGCCAGTATATTCTAACAAACAGAGTTTTTGTCTTTTTTGCTAGACTCACTTTTCAACTTCGCTGAGGGGGAAAATATAATGCGAAGCAACACACAGTATGTGTCATAATTGGCTAAAATTGTCAAGTATAACTCAAAATAATAGGTATACCAATTTTTGGATGCATCCCTGCTGAAACCCAAAGACTGTTACTAGATGCAACAGCAGGTGAAATAACAGTGAGATAACAGAGAATACAGGACGGCATAAAGACTCGCATGAGACCATATTTAAAAACTTTTATTCTTATTGTGTTTACTTAGCAAAAGAGTTGGAAAAGTTACATTCAAATACAATACATCTGACTACTTCCCAGCATTGTATCCCACATTTAGTTTGTTGGGATGTGGTGGCCCAACAAACTAAGGCTTTACAGATCTTTGTCACACACTCATATTCCATCACATATACCTATCACAAGGTTTATTTCAGGTAAAACTCTGAATGCCATCATAGGAAATTGGTTCTCTAAAGCATCTCTCTCTTGATCCTGTGACACAGGCCTTCTTTTATATCTGCATTTCACACAAGCCTTTATTTTTTGTTTCATATACTCAAAGAGACTTCAGCAAATGCAGTTTTTTCTTTGAGGATATGTCCTGTAAGATTACATTTCCTCTTACATCATCCTTTTCCATCTGGTCTCTACCCTCCTCACAAAAAAGAAAAAAAATATGAGATGATGGAGCCCTCTAGGTTTCCTTATGCATTTCACTGCCCCTCTGCCTCAGCCCGGCATCGTTAGCTCACTGCAGGCCTAATTGGGCTGCGTCTAATAACAGCAGTCCCCAGGGTGTGCTCTAATGAACAGAGAATATAATTAATGCCACGGTGACGGATATTGGCTCTTGGCCCTCAGGCAGGACCTGCTCAGCATTCAACTTCTTCACCAACCTGTCTCTCTCAGTCTCACCATTCAGTCCACTGAGTCACATCCACCAGAGCCTATTCACCCAGGTTTCACCGAAAGGGCTCCGCTCCAGAGTTAACTGTTCTGAAAAAGCTACAGATGCATTAACTTCCATTTCCATATTAATCCCATTGTAAACAGCTTTTCGATTTGCAGGGCTTACTGTGAATTTTAAACATGTTTGTGTGTGTGCGTGCGATAAGCCGGTTGTGAATGCGCGATTGCGTTTGTGGGTGCCGGTGCTGTGTCAGTGCTGTGTGTCAATGGAGCGTCCAGGTGAATCCAACGAAAAAAAAAAAAAAAGAGTGAACAGCCAGCTGCTCTGCCAGTCACTGAGCACGCCTACGGGCATCCATCTAGCTGCCTGCGACTCTGTCACGCCTCACAGGAAGACGCTGATTGATTCACCCTCGATCCTGCCCTTTCTCCTCTCTTGCGACGTCTCTCGTTTTTGCCCGCCCTCCTCCATCTGTCTACCATTTGCTCCATCCTTCTAAGTCTTTTCTCCCATATGTACAGTTTAATTTCACTCTTCCTGCATAGCCTCTTCACTTACATGGTCACACATGTTTGGGCTACATGATTTTACTTTTGGGTGGGGGGGCTCAGGAGGAACACTTGAAAGTAAAGTAGGGTTGAAAAAGCAAATTCTTTACGGCACAATATCACCCCTTGGTGGTAGCTTGCCGCAACTACACCAACACAGGTACAAGTACTTCCACTGGCCAGGCATTTGTCCAGAGTAAGCTGTTTAATGAGCCTCCGGGAAGGAACTAAATGAGATGAGAGCCGAGGTATTAGGTGGAAGGAGAAGGAGATAGAAGGAGAGAAAAAAAGGTTGGCAGGATTGAGAGCTGCAGTAAGTGGGGGTAAAAAAAAAATGATAAGGTGTCACTTCAGTTGGCTTGGTGTTAAGCTAGGCTAGTAAGTAAGGCTTTGGCAGGGTTAAAGCAATACGTGCACACTGAGAGTCACCACAATAATGACCATGCCAGAAACTGACGGACAAATGACTGCACAGATCCGTGTATGACTGTTTCTAGGTGACGGCATACCTTTTGTTTTTTTTGTTTTTACGTGTGTTCAGGACATATTTGTTTGTCTGCGGTTGCTTTTGCCCTGCTTCTCCTTGACTGACAGGTCATTAATGCACATGGAAGCCCACATATCTATCTGGCTGACAGAGTAAAACCAAACCATTATGTTAAAACCATTAGCAGGAGGCAGATTTCATGACACGCATGGTTTCCACGCCAGATGACTAAAATAGCTATAAATGGATTAAATTAAATATGCACAGATCCTGACTGACACAGACAAAAAATGCTGTAATACTGTGGGACGATAATAACGTCTTTGTTTTAATAAAAAATGAAGATTTCCTCTCCCTGTTGCGTGCTATCATGGGTATTTGTGTGTGCACCGGCGCTGAGTAGGACAATTATGCTATAAAAGCGCTCATTCGACATCTTAACATCACAGTGCATTGCACTCCATTGCACTGACCTTGGCTGTAATTGCAGCAGGACCTTTTCTTTTATGCATTGGACACCAGGATAGAGAAATTAAATGTCAACCAAGCCTGAGGGAGGAAGAAGCAAGGTATTGCACTGTATCGGATTGGAAGCCATCCAAAATGTCCGACATTCAGTCCCACTGTTCTCTCTGCTTCCCTCAAGAGAGCTCCAGTCTTGTACACACACACACACACACACACCATCAAGTACTTGGAAAGATGTCAGAAACAGTAAAACCGTACACTGAAATAGATACTAATGGAATTCTATGAGAGTCTATTTAACTGAGTACACACATCTATTCAGTCAAGCAGACAAGCACAGAACTGCAAGACAACTGCATAAACAGAGTACACTCTACACACACACACACACACACACACACGCAGCCACACACACACCTGTCCCTAAACTATATAGAAGACAGAGGGATGGAGAGTATTCACATTTGGAGGGGAAATAGAGCATGTGGTGACAGCAGAGTGGTGGGAGCGTCCAGAGGGAGTCAGTGATGTGCAGCTGAGAGGAACCGCTTTGAGTCAAGGTTTCTCGGAGTCACAGGGGGAGGAGCACAACACCAGGCTTTTAAAAATATTTTTTTACGATTCAAAAAGTGCTCACTTACTTTTTTTCCCCCCTTTTGGGTACACATCATCGTCACACTTCAAGCGTTTAGGGACCAGAAATGGAGTAAAATATGATTCTTTCCTTAGATTAAGCACATTTCGAATATGCCAGCATACACTTAACTCTCATTTAGATAATGCAAAACAAAGTCATTTATTTTATATTACCATCCTCTCTGTGTCTATTTGTCATGCCACATGCAGAACATCACACATTTTTTGTCGTTAATCTTGTTCTACTTCATTCTTTTCCCAGTCCCATTTGGGATCACCATTACAAAAAACAGGCACTATTTGATATTCACTTGAAACTGATCACTCTTAGACTGCTCTTCAGGAAGTGGTGCAGCTGAAAGCTCCAGACCCCACGGCGGCCGTAGGGTGGTGAGGTGGTGGGTAGAAGAATATCTGAGAGGATAAATGGGCAGTTCAGCAAGGTACTGCGAAACGAGGTTGTGGATTGCCTTAAAGGTGAGGAGCAGAATCTTGAAATCAACACGATATTTAACTAGAACCGAATGGAGCTTCTGAAGGATGGGTGTGATTTAACTAAAGCAGAACAAGAATGGCAGTACTGTTAGGTGAGAGAGATGGACGGAGGCAATTAAAGTTCTGAAAACAGAAGTATGAGGACCTAGTGATGTTACTAATTTAAACTGATAATAGTTCTCTTTGCAAAAACACTATTTAATAGCATAACTTTTTAGATTTAGCTCAAAAGTAATTTATTTTAATAATTTATTTAAAGTAAGAGGACATTGGATAAATGAATGAAACAAAATGTTATCTTGGCTTGGTAAAAACTTTAAAAAGATCACTGTAAACGATGTGTAATATGCTCTTTTGCTATTATCACTACTTGGCAAAACACCACATGAGACTCAGTGGTTAGAAAGGCTCTTTCAAGGCTCCTCATCACATGTAAATGTCAAAATTCTGGGTATTATTCACAGACTGGTATTATATGATGAGTCATCATCCATATCTGAAGTGGGGAACTGAGTTTGCCCTTAAATTCCCACCAGACCTCTGAAGAAAGTTAATTCCATTGAACATGGCACTAGTTCATATTTCCACCATGCAAAGGCAGCAAACATTCATAATACCCCAGTGCAAACTTCCAATCCCTTATATAAGATCTCCAGCTGCATGAACACGCTTTAACGGAACAAACAGAAGCAGCCTTTTCATGAACGGCTTTAACAAAAACTGTCTGAACATACTGTTCTCGTGACAGTTTGACGCCTTGTCCTGCTGGGTGAGTCAGGTGCGCTTTTTAAATAAGCTGCGATTAGTATGCCATCGCTATTAAACATTCTGGGCACACGGTGTAGCAGCGGAGTATTTTGTTTGTGCGATTTTCCTTTTATCTTGAAATGTACTAAATTCCAATATTAAATTATTAAATTCCAGAGTGAAACTCAAGTCAGTTTGGCACACTTCGATGGCCCCAGCTTGTAATCACTTTATATTCAAAAGGTGTATGAAGGCAGGGAATATCTTTCACCAAAATCACCCCTTACTTTAACCCTCTCTAGCAGAGCATATTATGTGCAATTTACTATTTAGGACAGGAAATAAAAGTGATATGCATGAGTACTGCAAGCACATGGCTAAGTGTAACTTGTGAAAGGTCTGTAATATGTAAACATATTTTTCCACATGTGTATGCAGCTGTAATGCGGTTGTCTCATGAGTCTGAATGAACATTTTCCAATAGATATACAGTAATGTAAACAAGGTTTTCACAGGACTCTGCAAATCTGTGAAAAATAAAGTACACCCTATGGTTGGATGTGTCTGTGAAGCTTCTCAGTCATCCAGGTCATCGTAGTCAAAGGAGCTTGCAAAGAAAGGCGTCTGGACTTCTTTAAGTTGCTTGAAGACGTTTCACCTCTCATCCAAGAAGCTTCTTCAGTTCTAAGGTCAAATGGTGGGGAGTCCCAGATTTACACCTAGTGGGAGTGTCCCCCCACAGAGGGACAAAAGGACCCCCTGATGATCCAGGGTTTTGGGTGAGCTCATTGTGAAACCTGGCCCCACCTTATCATGCGAATTTCTGAGGTCAGATGGCCCAGGATGTGAGTCGGTGTTAAGGCGTCTGGGGAGGGAACTCAAAACTGGATTATAGATGGCAGACAGTTGGTGTCTTAAACCACCGCCTCTGTTCAAATTGGATTGGATGTGGAACCACCTTAAGCGGCAATAACTTGAACTAATTATTGTCTGTGTAACTTTGTCTCTCACATCAGAGACATTTTGTCCCAATCTTCTTTAGATCACCTCACATTTGACTCCAGAACAGTCTGGCTCACAGAGGAATTGATGGCTGACTCAGTGCCTGCAAGATGCTCAGGTTCCTGTGGCTGCAAAACAAGCTCAAATCATCACCCCTCCACTAAATACGCTTGACAGCTGGTAAGAGGCATTTGTGCTGATAATCTGTGGTTAGGTTTTGCCAGATGTGGGACTGTGCATTATTGTCCAACATGTCCACTTCAGTCCGTCCAAAGGCCAATATGGCAGAAGTTCTATGGTTTGTTTCAGAGCAAGTTTGCAAACCTAAGCAGAGCTGCCATTTTTTCCCCTCTTGTCACCCCTTCAGACATACTCGTTCATTCTTTTTGTAATTCTATTGTCATAAGCTTTAAGATTTAACGTGTTAACTGAGGCCTGTGAAGCTGGCACAGTCTGACCTTGGGGTGAATTTGCTGGGATGTCCACTCCTAGGAAGTTTGCAGCACAGTGTTAAGACACACCTGAATGCTCCAGACAAGCAAACTGCCAAAACCTCTGCCTTTATACAGGTACTTGGTGATGATCAATTAATGAAGCACATTTCCCATTTCCTATGGAATTAATGAATGCATAGTTATTTGAAAACTTCCTGTAAAAGGTTTGCAAATTTCTACATCTATTTAATTTCAATTTTCTGTGTTCAGACATTTAGTAAGTAAATGTGATA
Source organism: Diplotaxodon limnothrissa (assembly GCF_057381915.1). Lineage (NCBI taxonomy): Eukaryota > Metazoa > Chordata > Actinopteri > Cichliformes > Cichlidae > Diplotaxodon > Diplotaxodon limnothrissa. The sequence continues at coordinate 29,050,122 of NC_140597.1, read as the reverse complement.
CACATGTAACAATATGAATGGAAACAGCATTTTTAATCAGTTTGCCACATTTATCAAACCCAATTTACTATTAAACATCCAGATTGCACATTTAAACTCTACCAAACACAAGTAATCCTTCACACTGTATCAATCAGCAAAACTGTGTTTTAACATTTGATAAACTGCTGCTCTTACATTACATTAAACATAAATATGTAGCATTTTTTGCTAATGTAATCCACTTGTTTTGGGCTCTAATAACATGTCAGATTCATTTAAGGTCAGGTTTATACGTTCAGAAGTAGATGCACTGCATGCTACATGCTCTCTGGACAGTGGAGCACTAAGGGATACCCACTTTTGGTAGATAAAGTACTCCAATGAGTTTTTCCTAGATAATGCGATAACATAACAAGTAACTTTTAAGTGGAAGTGATTTTGTAATGCAATTTAAAAGTCATGTTCAATGGAAAACAGTTTTGTAAAGTCATTTAATTCTAATTACAGGGCCTTGAAAAAGTCCTGTGTCAGTATTTTTCTCCACTGTTCCCCAAGGTCAGGAGTGGGTGCCTTTCTTGGATGTGGTAGGCATTTCTTAGGCTCCTTCTCCAGAATTGAACCCTAAATCTGTGTTACCCACAATCACCATGGTACGCACAAGATGTTCCATCGAAAGCTAATGGGGTGGACATTCGAATAAGATGTCCCTGGAGGGATTCCTTAGATAGGTTTTGGTCATAGATACCTGCAGGTCAGTCCTTATATGCATGTTAGCTCCAGAATTGTTATCCAAATAACCAAGGAGTGATCAAAGGAACCATAACTGATTTAATGAGCCATTCACAGCTTCACTGAGGCAGTTGCATGTACTTACACCAGCATGGATTAATCTGAGATAAGCATATACTACTGACAGGATCAATTAGGAAACCTCTTGGCTATCTTGGTCTGGCTGGGGAAAAAACAGCTCAGGCTGTGGTCTCTCCAGACTTCCTCCCCAAAACATGCATGTGGGTTAAATAGCAATTGTAAAATGGGTTCGGCGGGTTCAGGTTCCCTGAATTGTGGAAGAATAGTGACTGTGAAGCCTTGTAGCAGTGTTTTTTTTAAGTAAAAGAAAAATGCAGCATTTTAAGACCTCCCTTTCAGTCTTTTTAGAGCTGGGGGACGAATTATGTTATCCAGTCTGTACTTATGTCCTAATGAAAATGTTCTTTTCCTCTTTCTTATTGTGCATGCTGTTCTTTTTCAGATGCAGCTAATGGAAGACAAACAACTTTTTGATTAAGCTCAGTGACCTTTCATGCAAAATAACAGAAATGTGTGCTGCTTTAATGTGAACGACATTAATATTCCACATGTGTTATAGACACTGTGGAAACCCTGATTGTGAGTATAATTACGGTGATCATATCAGATTATAGTGTTTGCTGTGCTTGATTTCAGTTTGCATTAATTGCACCGCGGCAGCATATCAGACATACATATAAATCCTGAGTGCCTAAGTAGTTCAACCTAATATACATTTCTAAATATGTACAAATTGAATATATGTATATAAGTTTATTATAATATGCTAATCTGGGGCCAGGGGTGAAGAACGACAGCTCGAGGAGAGTGGGGTATGGGTGGGTAAAAGGATCGAAAAGTGGGTGAGTAGTGGGGAGATAAAAACAAAGACACATATTGCTGCACATACCAGTCCTGAGTGACACTGGAGAACTACAGTCTTCAGAACAAGAATGAACACAAAATTAGCACATATTATCATAATCCTTCCCTGTTTTCAATGTTTTATGACTTCAGCCTGAATTACTCTCTTTTCTCATTTAGGTCTTATTACTCAAATCCAGTGTCACTGCAAGTCTTTGCTTCCACAGTGAACTGTGGGGCCACATGTGTAAGTCTGCCCCATTTGTTTTTCTATTCAGGCTGATAAGAGCTACATAGAAGTAGTCGTTTGACAAATACAAAAAAAATAAATAAATAACTACATGTAACAAATTCCATATACATAACATTCATTAAAGGGGGAGCAACCCAGCGAGGAATTAGAGGATTACAGGAGAGACTGAGGACGCTGCTCTGCTCTGAGGTGAGTCACAGCGACTTATTGAGTAGCTGACAATCCCGACTCTGCTGATAAACGATGAATACCTGAAAACACGACTGGATTACGGATGAGGAGATGTGGAGCGTGTGTGGCCATGCGCATCCAGGTGTGAACAGCTAAGTGCAGCTAGGTACAGCAGTCTCAGAAATGGAGGGAGGAATTAAGGACTATTCAGACTCATTGTCCCCAGCTTCCCTATGACTACTGCAAAAGTTCTGCTAGAAAACCAGCTCCCAAGACAAACTCACTTTCCGGCATCTTATCCGACTTACCACCAGATGGACCACTGCTATCAGTTCACGGCTCCTCTATTTGAGTATATATATATGAGATTATCTACCACTGTTGCTAGTCCATCCTTATGCTTACTTGAACAGAGGATTAGTTATGGACTAACTGTGATTAGCACCGAAGCCCACGATTAAACAAATCCACGCATACCGAGGTTTTGCACCTGTTACCTACACGAGTCCCCCAGCACTACAACAATGTTGCCAGATGAGGAGCCTTCCAGCACCCCTCCCAAGGACTCCAAGAAGGCCACATATATTTACTGCTTTTATTTACAACCTAATCACAAACTACAATTAGAGCTGGCGCCTGACCTGAAGCTGCAGGGAACGGTTCAGGGAGGAGGATATTATTATTACTTGTAATTAAATGCTTGTGTGATATATTAGTTAAAAAAAATATTACCCGGACCTTCCCATGTGAATATAATACCCCATATCTCTCTAACAGTAGCTACTCCTCTACTATGGCCAAATTTTATTCAATCAGAAAAAATTATTATGGCTTCACATCGAGGCTTATGTTTAGGAATAATCCCCAACACATAAATAATATTGTTTATGGCCATATTTGAAATGTTTTGTCTCACTACTTACTCATTTTCAATGCAATCGATATCCATTTCTCGTGTAAAATGCTAGTTAGAACTCATTGCTAAAGTCTGTCTAAGCCCTATATATATTTATATGGGGAAGCATAGAGTTTTGAGGTCCTGGGTTCCTGTGAAACACAGACCCTCTCCTGAAAGCCTTGTGAGTGGGGAGGCAGAATGAAGGTGGTAACAACCTCCTGCTCCTGCTGCCTGGCAACGCCTCTTCACTGGAGGACGAAAAGTGCTTCATTGTTTTTCTGCCATTCACAGCAGCTGTCTCAAGGTCCCTGTGTCTACAGGAGAAGAGGACTCCTTACTTTTTTCTGTTTTTCTATTTGTGCATCTGTGTTTGTGTCAATCTGTGTCTGAGGACGAGTCCAAGAAGCCATGTGCTGAATAAAACAAAGACAGCGGACCCCAGTGGGTAAAGGGTGATGTAAGGTCTCAATTAAAGCGTGCCACAGTTCCTCTGCTCACTTTGGTCTTCTGCCTCTCTGGGAATATTTTTTTTTTTAGAGTTTGAGACATATGTTTCAATCATTAAGACAGAGAAAGGCAGGGAAAAGTAGAAAAAATATAGAAAGGCACAATGGAGGAGGGGATGAAGACCCAGCCCAGTGAGGACAGAAAAAGCCCGTCGCTGTCACAATTTCAATATCCAGTCACGTAATGCTACCTCGCTCACGCTGCTGCTTAGCTCCAACTTGGCTGCAGATCAATAAAATGTCACCTATCACCAGAAGCGTGGTTTCTCATACTAACCTCGAGGACAACATGCCGCATCTTTAGCTCAACCACCCGCCGTATTTACACACACATTCTGTCAAACCTCCTTTCCCTCCCAAAGGCATTAAAGGTTTTAAACCAATGTTCTCCTACTCTTCTCCTTTTCTCACACAGCAAGGCCTTCGCTGAGGAAAGCTTCCCTTTCCTCACAATAATGAATGTTCTATGAAATCAGAGGGAGGGTTATTCTGTTTGATAATAAATACCAAGCATACACACCAAGGAATAAAGATGCATAGTGGCGAGTTTGCACACAATCCGACAGAGGCAAAGCAGTGAAGTGAGGGCAGACTCTTCTGTACTTTAAACCAATTGCACCAACAGCTTCAGAGCAGATAAAATGAGGTCTGGGGAAAAGAAATAAAAACACAACTCCATTTTTAAACCTTTAATATAAGTGCCCGAGTCTTCCTTTGACTCTCAAGGCCTGTAAATTGGGGAGCCTTATCTTCTTTCAGCGCCCTGTCACTCTTTTGTGCTCGTTTTGGTTGGCCTCAGAAAAACTCTTGTCTCTGATAATGGCGCTCAGTGTCAGAGTCTTTCACCTCCTATAAAGTTCTATCTTATCTTATCTTAAAAGGAGCATTATTACTCATTCATGGTGGCTGGAAGAACTGGGAGCTGTACAGCATATGCCATAGGTACCGTTCTGTGCAAGTGTAGTTAGCAGCAAACAATAAAGCTTGATGTATGCTCAAAATATTGCAAGACAACAAACTTGGGTTAGCGTGTTTATGATGAATTTTGGCTCAATAAAGCAAGGGTGCAATAGCCAAATGAATTTTTTTTTTTACTTGCTAGTTAAATAGCCACTTATAGCTCATGCTGTAAACACCGTTAGGCTGATTTATGTGGAGCTGCTTTATCAGAGCACAACAGGCCAACCAAGCACAATGGCAAAGATGGTGGGAATTAATATTTCCACGCCCCGTGCAAGTTGCTCTGAACTGGACTACTTGTAACACCGTAAAGATATGTCTACTTTTATTGCACTTCTCCTCAGATTTGATTTTTTTTTTAATGAAAAGTAGTTAATTGCAATACATCTAAGCTAATTTTTCAAACAAACATAAACTCAGATCTAGAAATAAGGCTCTCGTCTGTAATCCAAACAAAACTGCAGGATCTGTAAATAGTTTCGGCACATTGTGTAATGATTAAAGGTCACTGTTTTCGCTCTTGCAATCTCAGTTAATTGACTGCAGCTTTCCACCAGAATGGTTTAATTTGTGCTAATTACAATATGGAGGGAAAAAATAGAAGAAAGAAAAACAAATACCCTAAAAGTGGTTGATAAAATGTATAGCCTTTCTTCCCTTATACTGATAGTATTTTTTTTTAAATAATGCCTTGTAGTGATCATTTGCCTTGGTTGACTAAAGTGTATCACATAATTAAATCATGGTAAGGGCTTGTTAAATCTATAATATCAGTGAAATTGAGGGGTGATGTTAGCCTTAATCGACTTGCAGACTCGGACGATAAACAGTTTTAACAAATGACTGATGGCATGTCCTCGCTGCATTGGATATCTTAAATAAGAGGCACTTCTGCAGGAATCTCTTTATGGAGGAGAATCTATCCCACACACACTCTTTTGTACCTGGGGAGATGAAGATTAAACCCAAATGAATCTCTTGGCAAAGAGTCAGAGGACCATTAAAACCTCCAGCAAAGTTCAAGTTCTTATAATGAACTAAACACTTTTTTTTGACCTGCTTTATAATCACAGTTTATAAATGTGCCACAGGAAGCAATTACTCTGTGCAGCTAAAGCCTGATTTAGATGAGGAGATCACAGTGGGAAGTCTACTTTAGTTTGAAGCACTACAGCAACGATCTACTGGCATACTGTACACACCGAGGGAATATCTGGTCTTCTGTTTCGACTAAGTAACATGCTGCTGTTTGTATGTCGTCAGGCAATTCAATTAAACGAACCACAGAAAAATGTTGTAAATATTTGAAGGGGAAAAATGTAGTGAGCTCAAAGAATTGTTTAAAAAAGTTAAAATGTTTCATTATTCCTACTTATTACCTCTGAAGAGAGAAAGCACTTTAAAGCCTTCATAGTTTTGACAAAACCGCCATCTAACCTTTTTAAATATTCCCTTTTTAGTCTGCAGACCAGACAGCAAACCTGAAAACAGACAAATTATGGATAATGCCTCCATCCCATAATGAAACATAAAAGCTTTTCACTGATTTATGGGTGCAGTTAAAGGGAAAGCAACTTTTTAGGCTGCCATCAGAAAGTAATGTTCTGAATAATGATATATGCTGCTGGCTTTAAGCACACGTTCTGCTACATCCGAATCAGATAAATTGAGAATGAAATTACAAAAGACCATCACGGAGTTGGTGCCTCGGGCATGCAAGTTAATCATCACAAACTGCTCATCAAACAATGTGTTGTTGCTGTGTGGGTCATCGCTGCAGCTGGGATCATAGAAAAAGAAGCCGGAGCAGAAATGTTGTTGGTTTTAGCTGACCAAAAGAAATTATGAATCAAATGCTTGCATCATGAATTCGTTGTAAAAGAAGGGGCTACATGCAACTACTCTATATAGACACAAGTATTGGGCCACACCTCTTTATCTTTGAGGTCACAGGTGTATAAAATCAAGCAGCTACCATGCAGTTCACAAACATTTGTGAAAGAATGGGTCAATCTAAAGAGCTACTGTAATAGGACGCAACTTCCTGTGACACGTCTTCACTCCTACACTACATTGCCAAAAGTATTCACGCACCCTTCCAAATCATCGGATACAGGCGTTCCAATCACTCCCACGGCCACAGGTGTATAAAATCAAGCACCTAAGCATTCAGACTGCTTCCACAAACATTTGTGAAAGAATGGGTCGCTCTCAGGAGCTCAGTGAACTTCAGTGTGGTACCATGACAAGATGTCACCTGTGCAACAAGTTCAGTCATGATATCACTACTAAATATTCAAAAGTCAGTTGTTAGTGGAATTATGACAAAGTGAATGGGAATGACAGCAACTCAGCCACAAAGTGGTAGGCCATGTGAAATCATAGAGCTGGGTTAGTGGCGTCATGGTCCAGGTTGACTGCCCGTTTCCACCTCTGGGCGGAGCCATTCCATTCAGCGTTCTGTCCACACCTGTCAGCAATTAGGCTGCCTGTATTTAAGACCAGTGATCTCATCACCAGATCTATAGCTAACCTGTTTTAGTGTTGGCCGCCAAAGCTCTCACAGTTACTAGTCCCACTTACCTTGTTTGTTTTTTTCTTTTTCCAGTAATCTTGTTCACCTACTAACAATACTCATCTTTATTTGAACGCTGGTCTTCTCAGGAGCTTCACTGTAACAGTCCATGCTCTACTCCTCTCTTCATTCCATCTGCCTGCCTCCCTGCCATGGCTACTGGGATTCATGCAATCACGACATCTGACAGGAAACTCACCCGGACCTCTCTGACTGCTTTCCCCACCACGTTGTTCTCCACCTGCGAACGAGTAAGAGACTGAAAGTCACCTGACTTACTTACCTGACACCTCTTTGGAACTCTCCTGACATTTCTCTCCTCTCGTTGCAGTGACTCTGAGCACCTTCTCCAAACCACGACCCATTTCACCTTTAGCCCCCGTTCGTGGACTCTTTAATCTGTATAGTTTCATCGCTCTACGTCTGGCTCACAGTTCATGTTTGAATTATAGTGCCTCCGTCCGTGTCCGCGTTTGGGTTCATTCTCCTGGCCCTGACAAGCAGATGCTGAAGCACATAGTGTGCAGAGGTTACCAACTTTCTACAGAGTTAATCGCTGCAGCCCTCCAAACTTCATGTGGTCTTCAGCTCAAGAACAGTGCATAGAGAGCTTCATTAAATGGGTTTCCAAGGGGTAGTAGCTGTTGTAGGTTTTAGCAATATTGGCTTATCTCAACTGGCACCCTGTTACAGCCATAATCTAATAATCAGGCCCCATCTTATCTTAAAAACCTTCTAATAACATATCACCCCAATAGAGTACTTTATTCTATTCAGACTTACAAAGTCAAGAATTGTAAGATGAGGTTGACTGACATATTGTTTGTATATCAAACAATGCCTAGCTTTAAAGCAGCTGGCTTGACTTGGGTGTGGATACAAAAATAAAAGTAACAGTAAGTTTAAAAAAAAAAATAATAATAATAATAATTTGATCAAGGTTCACAAACACAGCACAAAACAGCTGAACAAAAGACCACGGAAGTTGAATAAAACATAAGACAACGCAATAGCGGTGGAAAAAAAATTTGTCACAAAACACAAATGAAATATGCTTAAAAGAAGCAGAGGTTTCATTAGTGTTGTGAGGGAGAAAAATATGCAGTAATGTGTGTTCTTATTGCATGATTCATATAATACTGTAGATACAGCTAATAGCTGCGGTTACTTCCGCAGCTGTTCCTACATTACTGTGTGCCCAAAAACACTTTCATTTTATTTTGTTCAACCTTTGTGTTGTGTTGTATTATGATTTGTGTACTTTTGCAGCATTTTTCTATCTGCTGGAATCTTAAGTTGCAGTGCAGTTGACTGCAAAGAGCCACCACAGTATGTCCTGGTTAAATAAATAAACGTGTGGAAAAAAAAAAAAAAATCATGACTGCCAGATAATGGAGCGTGCGCACATATATATATTTTATCCTTACTGTAAACATGCAAATGTTTAGTAACAAGATTTGCTGGTCTTTGAGGGATCTGTGGAATAAGTTTTTCAAAAAAACAAATACAAAAAAAAAAAGACGCAACATTACAATAAGCTACCAGAAAAAACAGTAATACTGAAATCTGTGGAGAACACGCGCGCGCACTTGCACAAACACCGATTACACAAGGACAAGCAATAAAAACCAGCTCCTAAAAGCCTAGGAAAAGCCCATACACACATACAGTACAGGGATATGCATGCACCTGGCAATAGCAACATTTATCCTTACATTTTTATACCTGTTTATCCATTCAGGGTCACAGAAGTAGCATCATAAAGTCTGATCGCACCCATTAAGTCTCCATTAAAAATATGCCCAATAAATCATGTTGCTGATTTTCTTTCCTTTTTGCTTTTATTTGACTGCATCAAAATTGATTTGATTAATATTTTATTATGATCTAATAAAATTAGTCGATTTTCCTTCAGTTAACCTGAACTGTTTATCACCAGTGCCCCCACTGATGTCCTGATGCCAGTTTATATCAGACTGACAGCAAAGAAGAGTCTTTTCACAGCACAGCTTGTCACAGGTGAGGTGATGAGTGCCTTAGGTGACCATTCATCTTGGAAACTCTCTCATTGGGGCAGGTGTCAAGTGGTTCAACAAGTGATGGAAAGCTTCTCTTTGCGACCTCTCTTTTAAACTGCTGTACAAACAATGTCCTCCACGGTGGTGCTTGCTGACTGTATTAGGTCTGAATTAGCAGCTAGAGGGAAAATAGTTCAAGGGCTGGCATTTTTAAAACTGTTGGCTAAACTTGAACTTTCTTTATCCTAGTGTGCCTGGTGTTTTTTTTTCTTTTTTCTTCTCACATTACATAACCAGTTGCATGTGAGGTAGGTGGTTTCTCATACTATTCTTACTTAAAATCAAAATTCCAGGGTCACAGACATAATTTAAAACGTTTGGTCATTAAAAACAATGCAAACAGTAGTGGTAAAAATAAGCAGCAAGTGTCAAATATTTTTGTGTCTTTCACAATGTAGTGCAGCCCAAGAATTCATTGATGGGGTGCAAGTGAAAACACAAGGACATTAAACTGTCTTTAGCCTGCCAGCTCCTGAGTACAGGACTTTACAAGTCTCTGTAAAGTGCATCTGTGCCCACACAGATAATGGTTTGAGCAATTCAATGCACCTTAATGTCACGTTTGCTGCCTCGGCAACCTCATCCCAGACAGCTACCCTGCTTAAAAACAAATAGTACTACCAATAGTGACAGCTGGTTTTAAAAATATTAACCACTGTTGTGTGGTACATGTAAAAACGAGCAACAAACCAACAATATCTAGACCTGATTACAGGTTTTACAAGTCATACAGTCCAAAACAAATTTAAAAATTGCACATTACAGCTTACAGTCATATGAAGAAGAAAGTTTTTATAGTACAAGTAGTATCTTTACTGCTTCCATAGGATTTAAGAGGGTCCTTTCAGGCAATGCCAATCATATCCCAGGAGTCTCTCTCTCTCTCTCAGTCAACTTCCTGAAGGCCTGAGTCATGGAGTGCACACATGATTATGGCCTAATGATGTTCACCTGAAAGGAGTTCTCCAATCACCCACTGATAGTGGGTTGAACCATCTGATGAGAGCTGAGGGGTGTAGTGGGCTGAATTTTCAGTTTGATTTGACTTAGTTTGGATATTGTTTAGCTGGGGGGTGTTTTGTAATCGGATATTTGTGAGGTGTGTCAAAATAACCACAGTATTTCACTGTATAGGTTTTTGTAGCTGGGCTGTGTCGGAGGGGGGGACTTTTTACATTTTATTGGTGATGGTATGACCAGCATCTATTTAAGGAGGAGTTTGTGAGGCTCGAGCGGGTATTTCTAGATGTGTTGCTGGTGAGCATGACAAAACCTCTGTACCAGAAAAAAGAGAGAATATATTCAAATCTTTGAAAAACTGTTGAAGGCTCGTGTGGTTTTTTTTTTTTTTTTTTTTTTTTTTCCCCCCCCCCCCCCCCCCATTTGATCCCCTTCACATTGCCTTGCTACCGCTACACAGTCCAATTAGAAAAAGGTTAAACAAGTATGACTTGTATGGAACTGTTGCCAGATTTGCATCAAAACAAAATCACAAGACTTTAGGAACAATGGACAGATGAGCTCAAAGCAGTAAAAACCAAATCAGCACAAACATCTCATACATCTGTCAAGCACTTGTTTTGCAGCCACAGGACACGGGCACTGACTTAAGAGAACTGTGCATGAACTAATTCCCCCAAATCTCAATGAACAGAAGAAACATTTGTTGCGAAATCAGTTTTACCCCGGTTCTTTTCATTCCTCGAGCGTCCAGAGATGGCACCGGACTCCGTAGTCATTTTCACAAAATCTTTATTCATCTTTACTCATCTTCATTTATCTTCATTTAAGCACTTCTAGAAGGGAAGACGAGGCCGGTGTCCCTCTGCAAAAAGTCTTCACCCCTTTGTTAGTTACAGCCAGCTTTATAGAAGTGACCCCATCATAAAACCCCCTACGGTGTGCTGCAAACTCTGTCTGTGTCTATGTGCACGAGCACATGAATGCCTACATGTGCGCGTTCCCTCGTGTCTATGTGAGTGCTTGTGTGTGCCTGTGTACGCATACCTGCGTGTAGGCGTGAGTGCACATGAGTGAGTGTGCATGTGGATGTGTGTGCGTGACAGTTAAAACACTGTGGATGTAGGTAACTCCCAAGTCATAAAACCCCTCTCCCTTCCAAACCACAGTTATCCAGTTAGAAATGTTGAACCTAGAATCTTCTGATCCGTAGTCAGACGCATTATCCATTGCGCCACTGGCCCCCCTACCCCCTAGAAATGTTGAGACCCCCACCCTAAGACTTCCTCTGGGGAATTTCCACTCAGTGGGGGAGGTCTCCTACACTCTACTCCTAAGTTCACGACACAATCAGCCTTTATTATATTGAGGGCCGTGTCAGTGTCTCTACAACACTTCTACATTATATTTTAACACATTTCTAAACTCTAAATCAGCTAAATATTCTACACATTGTAAAGAAAAGTGGGTCAAAATTCCTCCACAGTGATGTGAAAGACTAATAAAGTCAAGCAGAAAATGACTTCTACTAGTTCCATACATCCATTGATCCCTCTTATCCAGTTCAAGGTTGTGCTGGAGCCTATCTAGGCTAACACAGAGACAGACAATCATTCACATCTACAGCCAATTTAGAATCACCACTTAATTAACCTAACACATCTTTGCTCTGTGGGAAGAAGCAAAAGTAGAGAGAGAGAAACGACCGAGCTCTGTCGCAATATCAAGACGGAAAGGCCCTAGACAACCCATGGATTTAAACTCAGGAAACTTCTTGCTGTGAGGCAATGGTGCCAACCGCCACACCACTGTGGTGCCTTATTTAGCTATCAGTCACAATCACACTGGTTAAGTATCTTGGCCAAGGATACTTTGGCATGCAAACTAGAGGAATCAAATTCCTTGGAATCATTAGTCCGCTTGCCTATTAAACCTTATCGGTTGTTGCACATGTGATACAATGAGCTGATTTCCGTTCATGTGTTGGAGGAGGAAATATTAGAGTAGTTTACAGCATGGATATGGACATTACTTTTATTTTTGTTGCACAGAAGGACAAGAGCGTAATGATAAAGTGAAAACTGTATCCAGAACAGAAAAAACTGTAATATGCTGCTAACACAACTTCAACTCTTTGCAAGTATCTGCAGAGAGAGCTGATAATGGTAAGCTAGCCAAAAACCCAGAGTGATGCTGAAGCTGAGGGAATTCCAATCCCAGCCAAGGACTGGGGTCAAGTGAGCCGTCATTTGTGAGCTGCAGTGAAGCCAGTCGCCGCTGAACTTCATCAGGTGACAAACAGATAAGCAGTCAGGCCGCAGCCTTCGTTTCTACCTGCACATGTTTCTATTGTTCATACCTAAATACTAAGAAAAAGATCACGTGTGTCCTCATCAGGACAGGGATTTGTGTTGGTGTGTGGGACTGTAGCCTCAGGTCTATATTGTTAATGGTAATTATGAGCTATTGTGTTTCAAATAATTTTACAGAATAAGATCAAAGTAATGTTATGAGTAGCATCATGAATTTTTTCCTCCTTGGCGTAATTAAGTAATGTACTGCATCACTTTTAATAAGTGTTCTGTGTAATATGTGTACCACATTAGCCACAGCCACAGCCACTAACAACTCCAACATCATTGTGAAGTTTGCGGACGACACTACAGTGGTGGGTCTTATCACCAACGGTGATGAGACGGCTTACAGGGAGGAGGTCAGCGCCCTGACCCACTGGTGTCAAGACAACCATCTCACCCTCAACGTCGCAAAGACAAAGGAGCTGATAGTGGACTTCCGGAGGTGCAGAGAAGTACACACCCCCATCACCATCAACGGCGCTGCTGTGGAGAGAGTGAGCAGCTTCCGGTTCCTTGGAGTACATCTGGCTGAGGATCTTACGTGGTCAGTACACACAAACAAAACAGTGAAGAAGGCGCAGCAGCGCCTCTTCTTTCTCAGGAGACTGAAAAGATTCGGCATGAGCCCCCGCATCCTCAGGACCTTCTATCACTGTGCCATTGAGAGCATCCTCACTGGATGCATCACCACCTGGTATGGCAACAGCACCGCCTACAACTGCAAAGCTCTCCAGCGAGTAGTGCGGTGCTCTGAACGGATAATTGGAGGTGAGCTTCCCTCCCTCCAAGACATCTACAGGAAGCGCTGCCTGAGGAAAGCGGGGAGGATCATCAAGGACTCCAGTCACCCCAGCCATAAACTGTTCAGACTGCTTCCATCAGGAAGGAGGTTCTGCAGCATCCGGTCCTGTACCAGCAGACTGAGAGACAGCTTCTTCCATCAGGCCATCAGACTGCTGAACACGTCATAGACACCTCAGCTTCACTACTGGAACTTTAACATTATGCACTACACACTGTATATAAATGCCACTTGTTTTGCACATATTCAACTCTGTATATTTTATATATTTTATTATTACTATTATTATTATTATTATTTTTTTACTATTTAATTTGTAAAAATGTGTGCACACACACACACACACACACACACACACACACACACACACACACACACACACACACACACACACACACACACACACGTAGGAAAATATTTAGTATACACATCCAGAAATGCATACACTATTATATATTGTACATATATTTATTAGTTTCAGGTTGGCCATTCTTGTATTTTGCTCGTTTGTGTTGTTGTGTTTGCACATCTCTGTTGCTTGTGGGGCTCGCACACAAGAATTTCACTCGCATGTGCTGTGCCAGTGTGCCTGCACATGTGATGTGACAATAAAAAGTGATTTGATTTGATTTGACATTACTTTTTGTGAGTAATGAGCCAACACTGATCAAAACAAGGAGGGAAAACACCTCCAATATCCAAAAACATTTGACGTCACAGCATGAAATTCATGCACAAATGTAATGTCTTTGATATGCTGCTTAGTGATGGTGATTACTCTCAAAGCAGAGCTAGCAAGGACCCAATGAGAATCAATAAGAGAACTGATAACAAATCAAACCTATAAGTGACATTGATAATGGAATCAGAATCACTAGATACTTATCAATTCTCACCAGTTCCTATAAACATAACTCACTCAGTGTGCATGAGGTTCCAGATAAACTCATATCTCATCTCTTCTTGATATCTACGTGTAATAAAATTAAACTCACAGTTTGCTCATTTCACTCTAAAAGTGATTTTATGCCCACTGAGGAACAGTTTCAGGACTGAGTTGGGCTTGAACACCATAATGCTTTAAAATATCTGCGTGTTTGCTATGTTTTTTTTTCCACTGTCCAATCCAGTGAACACTGTGCGTTATATACACAGACATTTCAGCTTTTCTTTTTTGTATTTCTTGCTAAGAAGGTACATTTAAGAATCGATTTGTACAACATAATTCAATCGAATGAAATCTATTGGCCACAAAAACAATGTCCCTTCATAGAGCACATGTTTTTTTCATTTAATTTGATACTGTTTCAGAGAGCTGTTAACAACTTACTATAGTTCCTAAACTGATTTTGTGTCATGCAGAGATTTCTTGCTCCACTGACAATTGTACTATTGCAAAACAGTCATTGGTATGCTACTCACCACTGATTCTTAAACTCCCGATGCTTGTATCCTCATGAAGTCACCCACCAACTGCCATCATTTTGATATATAAGCTACAGTCACTGAGCCGCACTTACACTGAAGAAACGAGAAAACACCAAAATAGCTGCAGGGTTCGCCATCTACGTTATTGTGTATATAAAAAGAGACATTTTTATTGTGCATCAATGCAGTACTGTATTTTGTTTCCACATTACCGAACAGATATTCTGTAGGGATTATAGATTGAATGTAGATTCATTATGTAAGTTCAAAAGAGTGAATCCGAGTTAAAATGTATGTGTTGTGTTGCTGTGTCTGCATACGGTATGTTGTATGCTGTGTTCCAGAAATTGCTTGGGGCTTCTGGTAATGAGATGACAGATGCTGAGAGTCCAGGAGTGAAGATAGACTGAGTCTCTCAAATGCTAAGTAATAAGACATGAGTTTGAATGTCTTTTTTATATATATTTTTTTCCTGTCACTGAGTCACTCTACATGTGGGAGATATAGTCTCTGTGTTGGAGCTGTCCTCTACATTACCAAACACACCAGACTGAAGTTTGACTAAAGTGCAAGAAGAAGTGGTGGTGTCGTGCATGGGGTTTTAGACAGTACTCCTGTTACATAGCAATTTGAGTGAATATCTCAGGCAGCAGAAACCCAAGAAAGAGGAGGGAGACGAGGAACCATAATGGAAGGACAGGCCCCTGCACGGTATGTACCACCGGCAGATAGAGGAGGTGGCTGATATCCAGAAATCCTACCAGTGGCTGGACAAAGCTGGACTGAAAGACAGCACAGAGGCACTAATCATGGCAGCACAAGAACAAGCTCTGAGCACAAGATCCATAGAGGCTGGGGTCTATCACACCAGGCAAGACCCCAGGTGCAGGCTGTGTAAAGATGCCCCAGAGACAATCCAGCACATAACAGCAGGGTGCAAGATGCTAGCAGGCAAGGCATACATGGAACGCCATAACCAAGTGGCCGGCATAGTGTACAGGAACATCTGTGCCGAGTATAACCTGGAAGTCCCGAGGTCAAAATGGGAGATGCCCCCAAGGGTGGTGGAGAATGACCGAGCTAAGATCCTGTGGGACTTCCAGATACAGACGGACAAAATGGTGGTGGCTAACCAACCGGACATAGTGGTGGTAGACAAACAGAAGAAGACGGCCGTAGTGATCGATGTAGCGGTTCCGAATGACAGCAATATCAGGAAGAAGGAACACGAGAAGCTGGAGAAATACCAAGGGCTCAGAGAAGAGCTCGAGAGGATGTGGAGGGTGAAGGTAACGGTGGTCCCCGTGGTAATCGGAGCACTAGGTGCGGTGACTCCCAAGCTAGGCGAGTGGCTCCAGCAGATCCCAGGAACAACATCGGAGATCTCTGTCCAGAAGAGCGCAGTCCTGGGAACAGCTAAGATACTGCGCAGGACCCTCAAGCTCCCAGGCCTCTGGTAGAGGACCCGAGCTTGAAGGATAAACCGCCCGCAGGGGCGTGCTGGGTGTTTTTTTTTTGTTTTTTTTTATGTGTGTGTGTGTGTGTGTGTGTGTGTGTGTGTGTGTGTGTGTGTGTACACACACACACACACACACACACACATATATATAAAATACAATAAGTTATTTGATAACAATCTGTTATTTGATCTGATAATCAACAACCTCCACAGTTTCCCAGACTCCCCCAGTCAGGAGAACAGTTTGAAGAGTTGTGAAAAGTCTGCCCCATTAGGTTTAGTTGATTTAAAAAATATATCGGAGGTTTGCGAGTTTGTAGATGGGCATGAGTTCAGTAAAGAAGATCTATAATCACTAATCTGCCTAGTTTCCAGGGTATTTTTTTACATCACTTACCCTTTCCCAAGCTGTCAACCTGAGCGGTGACATTACTGCCCTAATCCAATCATCTTCTTTCCAGCGTTCTTCAAGCTAATCAGCCTCCACTCAGCATGCTTTCAATCTCACTGCTCTTCTGCCTTTTAGACCCTCATTGGTGCAAAACAGCTCCTCTTTGCCTCACCCTGGTTACTCAGAGCTCCATCTAATCCTCCATCTTCATCTTCACCAGCGTCGAAATTCCACGGGGTCCTGTCCTAATCCCCATCACTGGCACCTGTAAAATCCCACAAACCCCAATGAAGCTCCTCATAATTACATTTTTGAAAACGGTCCAAAAGTTGGGATTGAAGATGAACTGAAGTTGAGACAAGCCAACACTTTGGGGTCCCAGTATTAGCATTAGTGAAATTACTTGATATTTTCCTGCTACTGTATATCTTCACAGGCTTCACAATGAAAAGTCAGGCTCCAGTCCCCGTGACCAAAGATGAATAGTGAACTAATGGTCTTACTTTTTCACTGTCAATCAAGCTAACTGGATCAATTTCCTATCCCTCCCATACCTCACACAATACGGTTAAATTTCAGCTAAATGTGTATTTTGCTCAAATTTAATCAAATACTGTGACCATATGTCTCAGCTGCAGGCATGTCAATTATGCTGATCTACAGATGCAAAAACAAAAATATCAAGGTACATTTCGACTGACACCGTTTAAAATCTGCGATGTCCCCTGCAGTTTTGTCACATCAGCCTCTGTACTGCTCCTTTATACTCTGTGTTCATGTACTGTATTTCCTCTATCACTGGAGAAGACTGATGAAATACAGTTCACTTTAATAGACAATGTGGAGACCTTGCTCTGATATAATGGAATCTAACTAAACAGATCTTGGTGATGGACACAGAAGCTGTCTCCTTTTATACACACAAATAGAGCTGCCATTTCTTGCTGAGAACCACATTTTAGTTTATCCACCCACAAGACTTCTTGTATGT
The DNA here is from genome assembly GCF_057381915.1 of Diplotaxodon limnothrissa. Lineage (NCBI taxonomy): Eukaryota > Metazoa > Chordata > Actinopteri > Cichliformes > Cichlidae > Diplotaxodon > Diplotaxodon limnothrissa. The sequence goes on along the minus strand of NC_140597.1, from coordinate 29,032,658 downwards.
CAGGTTGCCTTAAAACAAGTGGTATGTGGCATTTTCTTCCTGACTATCAGAGAGAGGTGGCAGGTTGAAGTGCACAATTAAAGCAGATCTGTTAGAAGAAAGGTACAACATTTGGAATCAAAGTGAATTGTATTAAAATGTCAGAGAGAGAGAACGAGAGAGAGAGGTAGCCCACTCACTGGCAGAGCTGGGAGAGGAGACCATCAATTTTCTGCATCCCATTAAGCAGGGCTTTAAATCCATCAGCACACTTGAATAAGCCGAGGTGCCTCTGAACACTTAATTGCTCCTTTTAGGCACTAAAGGAAATCCAATCATAAAAATTACACATACAGGTACAGTACATGTGCAGAAATGTACTGTACAGCTGTCATATATTCAGCTGTTCTCCCCGAAATCCTGTGCACTGCGATCTGTAACGCCATCTCGCTAAGTGAATTCTATAAGAGATTCACATTTAGACTGTTTATCTATGCATATGAAACACCAGGAGTCAGCATATTAGCATAATGAACCACTTTGCATTTCAAATTCTATTTGAAATCTAAACATTTCATTTAAGCAAGACAGCCTAAGGCTATTGATCATAAGAATATAAAGAAAGCAATTTGGGCCTTTGACAATGTTTCTGTGTTCTGTTTTCAAGGTCGTTTAGCACTATTCATAATGTTGTAAAACAATTAAAAGAAAAGCCTTGCAATTTTATCACTGTGAATTCATGCAGCGCCACAGTGCTTGTGTGTTGTTTTTTATTCTTGTTTTTCTTTTTTCATGCACACTTACAGTTAGGCCTGAGCTAAGCAGAGCTTTCAGACCTTTCCAAGAGCATCCCATAGCCGCTGCCACCGGCTACCACCTGTAATCTCCTCTATCCTCCATTATATGTGTAGAGACAGCATAGAATGCACACGAAATACATGTATATATGTTGGACAGTCAAACAGCACACAATTTGCCACCGATATTTAGTTCTGACCAATGAATAATATTCTATTATTAGGACCTTGCAGTATCCCCAACAGGAACAGAGCCTTTGACACAGTGCACGCGGTGGTTTAAAGCAACAAGCTACAATCCTTTTAGCAGCTGTAAAAACAGCTGCCAACAAGCACTGATCAATTACAGGGAGCTTCAAAGAGAAGGTATTGAGTTATAGCAAACGCTTAGACAATAACGTCAGGGCTAAAACAATTTAGTCCTTGCAAGAGCTGCAAGGACTAAAACATGTTGGTTAATTCATCTTCAATTCATTCAATATAATTCCATGTAATTATCGAAAATATTTGGATCCATACATATGCATAATGCAATAGATGCATTCATATCTATACGAATCTGGATGGCTATTTCATATCCTTGTGGAAAGCCTTGTATGGTTCAAAAGGCCTATCTGGGCATATGGTCTGTTTACTCTAAGAAGAAAAAAAGGTGTAAATTGCCTGTGCATAGTGATGTAATGCAATTACTCTGCTGGAGTACTTGATTCCTCTTGGGACAGATAAAACAGGACAAGTTTTTTTTGTCCACCAGCCTGCTTGGTTAAATATTGATGCCTTCAGGGCCATCTCAGTCTATAGTCAGGTTACACAGTTGCATCTCGAGGTTTGTAAACAGGCTACCCCTGTTGTGCCAGCTAACGTGTCAGCGGTGTCAGTCAGACTAATCACCAGCTGCAGCCTTTTTGTTCCCCATAATGCAGTGCCAACAGCTGATGAAGCCTGTTGTTTGATTGCTAAGCGTTTAATGTACTTGTCAATCACAAAAACTGTAGGTGTGGAAAAGTGAAAGCGAGGCTTTCTACGTTGTCCAATTTAATCAGCCTTTAACCTACAGTCATAGTAAAAAGAAAGTACACCCTCTTTCAATTCTAAGGTTTCATGTATCAGGACATGAAAATAATCTGATCCTTAACAGCCTCCAAAGGTTGCTGGTCTGGAGCATTCAGGTGTCCGTTGGCACAATGTTAAAGAGAAAAAGCGCCAACAGTGATCTTACAGAAGCAATTGTTGCTGGCCATCAGTGAGAAGGATTATTCACAAGTGATAAAGATTCAAGACAATCTTCTAGCAAATTTGCACTTAGGTCAGACCATTTCTACCAAGCCAAATTTCGAATGGGCTCTGGGTCTACTCCTCCCACTTAGGGATGACCGGAAAACCCCCAAAAGGAGGTGCCCAGGAGGCATCCTGACCAGATGCCCAAAACCACCTCAGCTAGCTCCTTTTGACATGCAGGAGCAGCAGTTCTGCTCCATGAGAACGCCATGGCAGCATGGATTAGGTTCACAAAACTACATTTGGAAAAACCATGAGACTTCTGCTACAATATCCTTTGGACCAAAGAGATCACTGTAGCACTATACTTGGTTATAATGCACAGCAACATATCTGGTGAGAACCAAACACATCATATCTGCAAAACATCTTATACCAACTATTAAGCACCAATGGACCGGCGATGATTTGGGTTTGTTTTGATGCAACAGGACCTGAACTCCTTGCTCTCATTGACTTGTGCATAAACGCCTCTATACACCAAAATATTCTTCAGTCAAATGTGAGACCATCTGTCTGACAACCTTGACTGTAATTGGGTCTAATCCCAAGCTCAGCAGAAAATCAATAACTTAGTGTAAGAAAATGAAAAGAACAAAAGGTGCTGCAATGGTCCAAAGTCACGGCCTCAACCCCATTTGAATAGTGCTCTCAAGGTCTTCTCACAGTATGCATAAACAAATCTAAAATACCGCCAAACCTCAACATACCGAAGCAACTTATTAAAAAGGGAGTGTGCCAAAATTCCACCACAGCTATGTGAGACACAGATAAAGCTGTACAAAAAGAGTATTTCAAGTTACTGCTCCTTAAGTTGAAACCGAAACATGCGATGTACTTTGTTTCTGACACTTTATATTTTGGCTACACTCCGGTTTGGTGTTGGTCTCAGCCTGTATTTCAAGACAAGATGATTTTTTATTTTATACCAATATGTAAAATCTTACAACTGAAAGGTGGCATACTTAAGATTGGCTATACAGTCATTCTGAAATTTATTTATTTATATATTTTTTCATATTTCTTAGCTCTGCACCGTTTCCCGGATACAAAGAATCATTTTTTTGTGATTCAAGCCTCAGCTTAAAGGAAACCAGCTGCTCCAACACCAATACCCATCTGATAAACTATCCAGGGAATTGGCTTCATTCAGACAGGATGTCCTTGCTCACAGCACCAGAAATGAAGGCCTCCACACTGATTGGCATTTTTACATCTTACTTCCTCAGTTTGATGTTTCCCCAGAGGATATGTTGATCTGGAGGCAGATTTCCTAAAATGTCTATTTTCTTAAGTTTCACTTGACAAAACATGTTTTCAAATCCATCATCCAGCTGAGGGAAGCTGAAAACGGGCTGATTTTACAACTGTGTGGTGAACTTCAACTTCAACCTTCCACTCTGTAGCACTCAAGATGTAGCAGTGAGCAGTGATTTCATGTGAGCTTGCCGAACAAAAAAAAAAAAAAAAAGATACACAAAAAGTCTGCTCTCTTATACTGAAAATCACAAGGGGAGTGAATAAAGCTTGTTCACTTTGAATGATGAGGTCATTAGCAGAGATAATAGGACTTTGCTGTAACGATCTTAAAACTGGGATAACACATCACATTTTAAAAAGCTGAACCACACAACCATAAGTCACAAGTCTCATTTTCCCGGTCAGATCTCCGCCAAATCTCCCCACTGTCATTTTCATACAGGGCCTAAATTTAACACCATTCCCTCAACGCCCATCTGAATTTCAGAATCTTTGACAAGGTGAATAATCACCACCCCCTGACGAAACATCTGACACTCAAATTATTTCTAAGTTGAGATAATGGCAAGGTAGGTCATGCATACTGGAAGCTGTAATGTGTCAGTGGAAATGGTGTTCTACTCTTTCATACTCTTTTTTTTGTGTGTGTGTGTGTGTGTGTGTGTGTGTGTGTGTGTGTGTGTGTGTGTGTGTGTGTGTGTGTGTGTGTGTGTGTGTGTGTGTTAGGGGTTAGAAAGGGCCCAGAGTGAACAGCGCAATTGTTCATCTGTGTGCATATGTGAAAGGTGTGATGGCAGATATCATCATGAAAACAGACAGATATGAAAGCCAGAGAGTCGCTCTCTGAGAGAAACAGAGCTTAAATGAATAAATAAACAGCCAAGAGAGCTGTTCAGTCATATATAAAGGTGTGTGTAGACAGGCTTCCACATGTTTGGAATATAAGACATAGTTGTGCACACATACTGTACCAGCTGAGATCAGAAATGTATGACTCACAAGTCCTAAATGATTTGATCCACAAATATCCAAATACACATTTTTGTTGGTTTTCTCCACATATCTAATGGCTTGCCAGGAGTATTGTTGAAACTCTTATTAAAATGGACCCTACAGGGTTTCATGTTTGCTTGGCAACCGCACAGTGAGAACATGACTACAGGAAAAAAAACGAGACCTTTTTAATACTTTGTTCTTCATGTTCAGACTAAGAGCCTTGGAAGCATAAAACTGACAAGCTCAATTCGAGATTTCAAATTCCAGAGGACAGGAGAACACAATCAGTTTGTAATTGGAACAACATTTTTGCCAGCCACCGTAGCTGGACTGATTGCAACACATGTATACCTGTTGTGACAAATGATCTGAAGTGAAAGGTCCGCTGATGGGCTCTTTTAGAGGGAAAATGGCTTTTTGTTTCTTTCAGCTGCCGACTGTGAGAACACAGCTCCCTTTACTTTAATGTTGTAAGGCTTTCAGTGAATATTCTAAATTTTAAATTGTTTTCCGAGCTGCACAGAATGCAAAGCTAGATTTCTTCTAGAAATGTTGTTAGACCCTGCTCTGCAGACGGGCGGGTTAATGAAACAGTATCCACCTGCTATAAGGCATACTGTGTGTTAAAGTCGGAACAGCAGTGCAATGCACCCTGGTGCAGTTTTCTCTGCTTCAGACTTCAGATGTAGCCTATGAGACATGTAGAGATTGGCCACTCCAAGCTAAGAGACATGGCAGGGAAACATAACATTCATAGAAAATTGATCAATGGATTGAACTATGAAGCAAATTTTTTACTGCAAAACAAATCTACCTAAGGGTATCAATAAAGGAACCTGAACCTGACTACATATCTCAGACTGTTAGGGTTTGAGCAAGTTTGGGGTTTACTCAGTTTTCTTTCTCCTTGTTCTCTTAGAGCTGGGCTGGTTTGTGTTCTGCCCATGGGCCGAGCTGTGCTTCCCAAGCTTGCACCGTCACACCTGTTGTGCCTCTACTGACTGTAGCTGTGTAGGACCGGCTGTGCGCTTGGCTCTCTTAGTCTTGCGTTTGTGTTAATGTGCTTTGTCCTGTAACCCAGCATCTTTGTTTCCTTCCTGCTGGAAGATGGCGCCAGCAGTATGCACGGCGACACGTCTGTCAACTCTGCTAGCTTTGCTTTGGCTTTCGCTAGCCTTATCCTTTTCCATTTTATCCCAAAATGCCCTCGCGCTGCGTGTGTACAATCGCCAGTTACTCTTAGAAATCAAAGCATCGTATGACCCGGCTCTTAAATAGGGGTGCAACGATACACAAAATTCACGGTTCGGTTCGATACTTTGGTGTCACAGTTCGATATTTTTTCGATACAAAAAAATGTTCATGCATTTTTAATTTGTCATTTATTAAAATTATAAATATATATTTTAACTCAAAAGTACAGTTTTTAAATTTAACCCTAACCCTTGTGCGTGTTTTTTATTTTGACAGCGAATGCGCACCTGCGGACCACTTATGTGCAGCCCTGGTTATTTAGCTCGTCATATTGCAGCCACAGAAATTCTTTTGTCCATGAAACCATAAAGCTGCACTTTCTTTTTGCCTTATAGTCTGATTTGTCATAACTTCTCCGTTTTGTGGTAAGCTTTTCTTTGGCTGTCACTTCTTCACCCTGACCTGTCTTATTTGGCTCAGCAGAACTGAAATGCTTTTACACACGCACTCACATAAGCTCAGCGATTCTCTGTGCGATCAACCTCTCACATGTTTAAGCTTGCTGCGGGAGATTTCACTTGTCATGTTTGCATAGTAAGCTAACGATTAATAAGACGATGTCAGAGGAATTGATGCACAAATTATCATCACTCACAGATCAGTGCTGTCGCTCTCTATACACACAGTTCGCACGATTGTAAAGTGAAAGCAAAAAAACAAGCGCAAATTCAAACGCGACTTCAATATGTCACATATTGACAGTGGCTCACCGATGCCAATGACATAATTACCCAGCTACATTTCTGAAAGAATGCAAAAGCATTGACATATATTTTTCCTACAATAGCCCGACGGGCAGGGAAGAGATAGATTTTGGTAGCCCGACTGAAAAAATCGCTAGCTCCGGGACGTCGGGCTAGCGATATTGCGAGCCCTGTATCTGATTGAGGAATCACTCATCTTTGGAAAAGAGAGTTTATTACAGAGAAATGGCTCTTTCCAAAATAAAAGCTATACTATCCGCTTCTTCTGGGCTATATTCTCAGCAGCATAAGGAGAATCATGTGCTAACAGCTGTCTAAATGACTCGGCTAAAGTTAGTAGCATGCTTGCTTTTTTTTGTCTGCTTCCACTTGTCTTTGCACTAGGATGATGTCGGCGTAAATGTGCAGTCATATTCGTCGTGTTCCCACTAGTGCTTTCAGGTTAATCTCGTTGAAATGACCTTAACGCCACAACACGGCAAATCTCCGTTAACGAGCTACCGCCGATCGCTCCGTGCATGGGGCTAGACGGCCAACACGTTAACGAGCTAACTGCGCTAGCACACTAGTTCACACCAATGTAATTGAGCATTGCATGGCACATCCAACATACTGTTTTACTTTAGTCCATGACTCGCTTACCTTCAGGGTCATACATCACATGAAAACCAAAATAATTCCAAACGCCAGAACTGAATGAGGGTGGGGGAGGTGCCCTGCGCTCTTCCTTCTGACTATGCTGTCTGTGTTGAGCACTCAGTGGATCTGCGCTGGACAGTGCAGCCTAGGCGGAGTAGTCGAACACAGATTCACTGAGCGCTCAACACAGACAGCATCGTCAGAAGGAAAATTGATAAAATAAATTACAAATGTTGTATTGTTCGATACATATGCGTACCGAACCGAAAGCACTGTATCGAACGGTTCAATATCGATACGAATATCGTTGCACCCCTACTCTTAAACAAACGGAGACAGTAGATGATTATGGGCCTCCTCCACCACTTTTTGAGCCCTGTATTGTAATATATCTATATCACTAAAGCACTTCTGGATGGATGCAAACTGCATTTCGTTGCCCTGTACCTGTGCATGTGCAATGACAATAAAGTTGAATTCTATTCTATTCTATTCCGGTTTATCTGTGCCAACACTCCTACACCACTTCCTGGAAGAAGCGCCCGAGGAAACGAGGAAAGCGGGCTGGTACACTTATCAAAGTCCAAGCTCTTCTCCGTGCTTCTAGTGGAACTACTGGACCAGCAGAGTGCATCTTTAGATGGATCCTGCCTGTTGTCCCTGGAGCTCCCACGACACTTGATCCCCCACTCTCAGCATTTTATTTCCCTAAGCGGCCTCGGACCCGTGGATGCGGTGTGGACCACAGAAATCTTCGCACACTTAACCGAGCTGGAACGTCTGATGTTAGGATCTACACACTCCAAATGGCTTTACTAAATGTAAGATCATTAGCAAACAAGACGTTTGTATTAAACGACTTCCTAAAGTCACAACAGTTGGACTTTCTATTTCTGACAGAAACATGGCTTCAACCCAGTGAGTATGTAGCTTTTTCGGAACTGGTTCCTCCTAATTTCTCATTCTTCAGTCTCCCTCGGCCCTCTGGCGGGGGGGAGGCTTAGCCACCATGTTCAACACTCGATTTCATTGCCATCAAACATTACAGCACGACTCATTTTCTAGTTTTGAACTCCAGCTGTTTGAGTTACACCTAAACTCTGCTGCGCCTTTGCTGTGTGCCCTCATATACCGTCCTCCCAAGTTTAATAAGGATTTTATCAAAGAGTTTTCAGGTTTTATGGCTGGAATTGTTCTTAAATTCGACAGTTTTTTAATCCTTGGTGATTTTAACATCCATGTCTGCTGTGACTTTAAACTTTTGGTCAAGGACTTTTTGAATATTATTGACTCTTAACTTGACCCAGTGGGTTACCGGTCCCACGCATGAAAAAGGTCACACACTGGACTTGGTGCTCTCCCACGGGCTGGATGTCTGCATCACGGAAATATCCGAGTTGCGCATCTCCGATCATCTTCCTGTGTTGTTCACTCTAACGCTGCGCAGCTCGGTAGATAAGCCATACGTCCCAGCGCGCAAAAAGCGAGCGCTTAATGCTCTAACAGCGCCGCTTTTTCTGCTGCCTTTATGGATTCTGGAAAATGAATTCCAACTGTAAAATTGTGACATTCTTCATTCTACCTGCACTGATATCTTGGACTCTATTGCTCCGCTCAGGACTGTGTGCACTAAATATTTATCAGAGCCATTGCTGAATGAACATACGCGCTGCCTCAGACGTGACTACAGACGCACCGAAAGGAGATGGAAAAAGGACAGATTGTATGTTTCCCTACAGATTTTAAGGACTCGTCTTTCTGCTCACCAAGAAGCTGTAAAAACTGCAAAGACTAAGTTTGTCTCAAACTTAGTGTCAGTAAACAGTCACAGGCCTCAGGTACTTTTTAATGTCCTTAATCGCTTTCTTAGTTCACGTGATAATGCTGAAGTCATTTCTTCACCAAACATTTAGCATTTTTTAATTTAAAGATTCTCTCAATTAGGGCCCTTGTCTCGTCGTCTGCTGCTTCAGATCAGAGTCTTTCTCCTGTGTGCTCAGCTGTCTTAGAGCAGTTTGATCCCGTCTCCCTTAATGACTTGACCGCAGTAGCTAGTAACCTAAGATCATCACACTGCCCCTCTGATTGTCTTCAATACTGTCGGGCCTTTTATCCTGAGATTAATTAATACGTCCCTTGCAACAGGCTGCGTCCCATCATGCTTTAAACAAGCTATAGTTCAGCCTCTTCTTAAAAAACAAAACCTGGACCCAACTGCTCTGTCCAATTACAGGCCAATCTCAAAGCTTCCTTTTCTATCTAAAGTCTTGGAGAAAGTGGTCTACCTACAGTTGTAGGCCCACCTTGATTTTAATATGATCTCTGAAAAATTTCAATCTGGTTTTAAATCACTACATAGCACTGAGACGGCTCTTTTAACTCTGGACTCTGGCAGCCCTGCTGCCCTTTTATTGTTGGACCGGTCGGCCATGACATCCTGTTATCACGGCTAGAATTTCATGCTGGCCTAAAAGGATCTGGCCTACAGTGGTTTCGGTCCTATTTGTCAGAAAGGTCTTTTCATGTCAATATGGGCCCCCACAACTCCAAAATAGCCCCTCTTAAATACGGTGTACCTCAAGGCTCTATTTTGGGTCCTGCCCTGTTCGCACTCTATTTGTTGCCATTGTGCTCCATCTTCTCTTGGTTTCATTTCACTGTTTTGCTGATGATTTGCAGATTTATCTACCTTTAAAAGCAGGGTCAGACCATCCCCAGCTCTTATTGCGCTGCCTTGACGATGTCAAACAGTGGTTGTCATTAAATTTTTTAAAGCTAAATGAAAATAAAACTGAGGTTGTCATTTTTGGCAACTTTAATCATATCGACAGCACTCTGGGCGCCCTTTCCTCGTATTGTAAAACACATCTAAAAAACCTCGGTGTCTACATTGATGGTTCTTTTAAATTGAATAAGCAGGTGGGTGCAGTAGTTCAGTCCTGCTTTTTTCAGTTAAGATAGCTAGCCAAGGTAAAGCCATACCTCCCGGCTAATGTCTTTGAGCGTGTTATTCACCCTTTCCTTACTTGCAGATTAGACTACTGCAATTCATTGTATTATGGTCTAGATCAGGCCACCATTCATCGTCTTCAGATGGTTCAAAATTCAGCTGCTTGCCTGCTAACTGGTACCAAACGGAGAGAGCATATAACCCCAGTTTTAGCTTCCTTACACTGGCTTCCTGTCTCCTACAGGATCCAATTTAAACTTTTACTAATTGTTTTTAAGTGACTTAATGCCCGAGCCCCTCCTTACCTGTCTGAGCTCATCTCTGCCTATGCTCCAGGAAAAACCATGAGGTCTAGCTCAAAACTAATGCTGTCCATCCCACGGACTTATCTCAAATCCCGTGGTGATAGATCCTTCTCTGTGGCAGGTCCCAGACTTTGGAATAGTCTCCCCTTAAATATTAGATCTGCACAAACACTTGAGCAATTTAAAGCATTACTAAAGACACATTTCTATGCCCTGGCTTTTAACACACTATGACCCAAGCATTTTGGTCTTATTTGAATTAGTTTTAGTTATTGTTTTTGTCACGGTTTGCCGGGGCAAGCCGTGTGGAGTTGTAGAAAGGACCAAAAAGGCGGCAGCTCTGGTGCAGGCGAGTGTTTATTTACAGGGGTGGGTAAGTACAAACAGCAATGGTGGCAAAACATGAAACTGGAAACCTAAACTGGGTAAACTAACAAGACAAACCAGAAACGAGGATGCAGGGAGGTCCGGGGAAATACATACGGAGAGACGCAGGGAGACCGAGGGGAAACAACACAGACGAACCAGCAACTACCATGACAGAAGAGACAACTTAAATACACTCAGAGAACACAGGGAGATTACACACAGGTGGGGAACACAGCTGGGAGTGATTACGTGACGAGACTAGGGAGGCAAACTGAAACACTCGCATAAGACGCAGACCTTCACAATAAAACAGGAAACACATACACGCAATGACATAACACACCAACTTAACACAGACTGGGGGACACAGAACATAGGAACATGAACCATGAAACAGAAGAGTACAAACACCCAAGGCAACCAAAACCACAGAATACTAATAAACTAAACATAAACACGGAGTCGCAGACTCCAGACCATGACAGTTTTAATTCTTTTATTGTCCTATTATTGTTTTTTATTGTTATTATTGTATTACATTGTTGCTTTTTAATGCCATTTTTATATTGTTAAGCACTTTGTGCAGCATCAGCTGTTTGAAATGTGCTATATAAATAAATTTGACCTTGACCTTTGTCTGTTTCCTTGTTTCTTGCCTGAAGTCTGCCTCCTGTCCTTTGAAAAAACATCAGCCCGTGTTCCCTCAAGGAGTTGAGAGTGCAGGGCCTTCTTTGCTCTCACAGCCAAAAACACAGCTCAGATCTCCTACACTAACAAGTAAGACCACAACCTGTCGACCCTCTCTTCGTTTTAGAAATTGTCTGGATCAGACTGGCCTCTAATAGTCTTTCTCCTTTTCTAAAGACGCTGTCCAAATACTCGAGCAGTAATTAAAATTTGTCCCGTCTCCCTACCGGCGGTCACTGAACTCTTCTCATTTCCAAATAAGCCTTTAAAAGTTTTAGTTATGATTCATCCGTTGCTGTGACTGCAGAACCTTCTTTTGTGGAGTTTGGTCCAACATCCTTCCTCAGTCCAAACAAATGCACAATAGGTTAAGTGGTGATATATGTTAGCTTTGTTTTTGTGTCCCAAGTGTTGCCCAGTGACAGCTGGGATAAGCTCCAGTCCCTTAAGACCTGAGTTTGATTAAAAAAGATTGATGAATGGATGATATCTTGAGTTTGAACAGTGTATGTGTATAATTTTCAATAATTGCACAATGTTAATTGTGATATGAAAACTTTACTTTTATAAAAGAATGCACCAGCAACAAACACTACAGCCATCATGTCAGATTCTAGTTTCTACATAATCATCAAATGTGTGTTTATAGCCACACTAGGGGCTAATGACTATAATGTCAGTTGGTTAGTGCTGGTCAGCACTAGTCCAAGTCACGAGATTCATGATATCTTGGTCATCTGAGGAGCAGCTGTACTCTAGGCTGTACATTTATATTAATGCATAAGCTATTATGCTATTATACTAATGTTCGAAATAGTAACAGAACTGTTATGAAAGAAAATGAGATGCTATCAAAGTACAGTGAATTCAAAACGAAAAAGCTGAGTTTCATTAGCTTTAATCACACGATTCTTCCTCAGAAAGAAAATGCAAGATGGAGACGAGACCTTCGTTCTGCCTCTCTCCTTTTCTCTCCGCATGAAGTCCAATGACACCATGTGCTGGTGTTCTGAAGCGTATATGGACAAGATGTTATTTTTATGCTGAGCACAGACCCATCCCTTTGTAGATGAGAGGTGAGATTTTAGACTGCCAATTACTTTAGGCTGCAGAGAGGTCAAGCATAGCGGCCAGAATCCACCAGCTCAACCGGCTTTGTGTGGACGGCTCCTGGGAACGTCAGCGCAGTTAGCTGAACTCCCAAAACAAGTGGAGGAAGTGAATTGTTGCAGAACGGCCTTGTTCACACCGGACAAATTACCTGGGACCTCTTGTGAATCTGAATTTAAGTCAAATATCCTGTCTTATTGAACATTTTAGTTGTTGTGTTTGATGTTTATGCTTTATGTTTAGGTGTGAAGATCATCAGTTATAGCAAACCAACAGCAATAACAGTGGAAGATCATCACTTCAGCTATCAGTGCAATTCAGGACATTACATTTTTCCATGCATTATGCAACAGAAAGGCCCTCCTATGCTGATTAACATTATGTGATTTATGAGGAATAAAAGCTAAGGCTGTACGGCATTTATGGTACATTGCTCATGAATCGTATCTTTTCTATGGGTATGCCTCAGAGAATGACCTTCTCAATGATATTCTGATTCAGTGCCTGTAAACCAACATCACAACCACCCAGTACAAATGAATGAAAGGGTAACTAGGCGCAGAATAAACAAGTGAAAGTTAATATTAAAGAATCAGTGTGTCTACCAATAGTTAGGAGTCATCTACTACTAATTAAATACATTATAAGAACACAAAAGGAACGCAAAATGAAAAAGGCTACCTGTTAGCTAGCAAAGGTGCTCACTGTGGTGCATTACCTTTGACTCTTCAGTGCGGAATCAAGGGAAGGGTGTGATTTCTCTTTCAATGAGTGAGAAGGTCAGCACACCACTGGGGACCAGGAAGGTCTCCTGGCCTGCGAAGGTGAGAGCCAACGGCCCCTTTGTGGCAAAAAAGCAACGGATAGCATTTCAGAAAGGGCAGGGTATGCCCTTGAGGTATGCAGATTCAGCTCCAGATGTAATATGTTGGCTCTCTGATTGCACTGTGCTTCCTTGTAGTGCCCTGTGGGCATGCTCACACTAGTTATGCAACAGTTTATTCACACACACAGGAGCATATATTTTACTAGTTTGGATTATTTTGAGAGGGCAATGCCACACCGAATCTGAACAGGGCTATACCAAGATTATATGCATTATAAATAGAAGAACTAATGTATTTTTTTAACTCCTGTGGAGTCTGGGCTGACAAGCTGAATCAATTATTTGTGTTTAAGATTCATGCTGACTTTTTTTTTAAGCTAAATTGTGTGGTAATCAGTGTCCAGGTGAAATGCTTTAAAAGTAATAAAAAATTAAACAGTGATGGCCAGCTTAGTAACAGGCCAGCAAACCCAGTTTATCAGATCCATTCATCTTGTCAGTGCTATTGGTGATCCTAGACTGTATGATAGATGATGTGACAAAGACACAACAGGACTTACATCCTACCATTAATCACCAGACTGGTATTTACACACTAGGAGAGCTGTTAACAAAGACAGACGAGGGGAAGGGTGGATTAGCTAAAAAGAGCATTTCAGAATACTATTCTGTCACTAAACGCACTGTAAATTTCATGTGTATGTTGCGTAATTATTGAACGTTGCAGTGCACGGAGAGGCACACCTGTTTTTATTCTGTTTCAACACAGCACTATGCACATGTTCACGATGGCACGTACACACCATCTGGCTCTGGCACTTGTGAAATCCCACTAACAGACCGCTGGGCTGCAGGGAAATAAAGATCTAAAAAGTCTCGCTATCAGCACCAAAAAGTACGTCAATATGAACCGTAGAACTCTTTGTGGATGATTTGTCATTTACTGATACTGTTTATTATATTTGTAGCAAAAGCACATAGATCTTCTTTGTCTTTTCAGAGCTGTTTGACAGTTTTACGTCAGTGCTAACGACTGTAAGTAAATGACAGCTGTCATTTGATGTTTTCTTTATGGATTCAAATATTCTCTGTGACCCTGAGGCCAAATTTATTTAAATGTCAATGAATAAATGTCATTGTGTGTGTGTGCATCTGTCTATCTGTGTGAGGCCTGTCCAGATAAAGATTAGGGAGACAATACGCCCATATGAATGCCAACGCTCTTGGTCTCATTTCACAGATCTATCTGCTTTGTAGTCACCAGCCAACGCCTTTAATCTCTCGTTATGTTAGATTCTATTACTAAAGAAGTGACAAAACCTTTTACAGACAAGTTGCTTTAAAAGTTACTGTATGTGAAATGCAGAAGCCCAGTGCATAAATGCAAAAGGCAGACACTCGTGGAGGAGTAGATTACATCCATGGGGAAGAAAAGGGGCGATTGCTAACCAGAGTTAGCCACGCAGACATGTTGGTGGTAAATATCTGATCAAAACATGTCCTGTCAAAACAGGATCCTTCACCTAAACAAACAACAATGAATGATTGATTTACATCATTCAGTATAATCAGGTAGGCATTTAATTCTCAGTTATTTAGACAGTATGACACTGACCCCACATAGCGCTATCTTAAAAGAATAAAGAATGGATAGTTTCTCTCCACTAAGAGTCACATATGCCATAAACAGAAAATGCAGGGAGCTTAAATCCAAAAAACTGTGTCCTTTTCTTAAAACCTACCCACCAATAGGGTTTTGGTATATAATATCTAATATGTATAATATATAATATATAATAATACTGGAACAGATTTCTACATGGAAAAAGTGTCATCATAGTGCCATATCATTACTATAGCAACTCCATGTATTTAGGTTTGCTAATGCACACAACAAGGAGACAAACTCAGAAATGTCTGATAGATAGAGCAGTGTGTCTGCATTCGATGACGATTTCATACATTTCATACGTTTTGCTACTTCAGACAAAAACATATCAGGGAATACAATTAGAGTGCAAAGGCACACAAATGGCTCAACCAAGCTTTTTTAGAGCACTTGCTAGTTAGACTCTGTATGACAGATAGAGAGACGGTGGATGGAAATTACTGATGCAGTTACATATTGTTGGGCCAAGTATGTGATGCCATTTCAAATGGTGGATAAACACAAACGCTTGAAAATTCGGCTCAAGTTACAACATCCCAGGTAGAAACTTTTTTATTTTAAATTTTGTAGTTTTATTTTATGACAAGATTGTGTAGGGTCCAGAAGAACTGCAAAGTCAAGTTGCTTATTTTTAGACTAAAATGTTAAGCAGTTCCCTTTTACTTCTACTTAAAATCTCCAGGGAAAACAGTACCCAGGCTACTTTTGTCCTTACAGTTGACTTACGTTGTGCCCCTGTATATACTGCTGTCTCACTATTGCACTATAAAGCTGCTGCTGACACTTTGCGGCAATATATTCACACTTCAAATCAGGTAGTCTGTCATCAGTGACAGTAGCTCATTAAAAAAGAAGGATGAAAAATGTCCTTCATTTTATTCGCGCTAATAAATGCTTCTTTCTGCAAGCTGCAATCATCAATAAAACTTTCAGTTTATTTTCATCTATATCATGAGAAATATGAACACAAATTTAGTTAAAATACTGTGATATAATTTTGAGAAAATATCGCCCACCTTTTCCCTCCAAGTGCCTTATTAGAAATGTGCATAAAGCGATCGTGGCTCAAGAGCTGGGAGTTCGCCTTGTAATCGGAAGATTGCCGGTTCGAGCCCCGGCTTGGACAGTCTCAGTCGTTGTGCCCTTGGGCAAGACACTTCACCCGTTGCCTACTGGTGGTGGTCAGAGGGTGGTCACCAGTGGCGCCAGTGTCCGGCAGCCTCGCCTCTGTCAGTGCGCCCCAGGGTGGCTGTGGCTACAATGTAGCTTGCCATCACCATGAATGTGTGTGTGAATGGGTGGATGACTGGATGTGTAAAGCGCTTTGGGGTCCTTAGGGACTAGAAAAGCGCTATACAAATACAGGCCATTTACCATATATTAATGGAAATGATGTTTTGTAGTATCAATACCAGCTAAAATGAAGCAGAACACAGTCGGGTCCTTTCAGTGTTGACCACCTCTGCCAGCTACTGTTGCAGCGCAGAGCTCTGTAATGTGAGCATCACTCAGTGAAAATTACATGTGCAAATGAGAAAACCGTTTGGTTGCTCTGCTGATTGTGTCTGTTCTGAGTCAGTCGCTCACAAAATATGCAAAGCTGTTATTCTTCGGTCTTATTGATAAATGCGTACAGTTGTGATCATAAGTTCAAACACAATCATTATGGGTATGAATGTTATGATAATTTTAGAGCTTTTACTGATTTCTTTGAATTGTTCTTTCTCCAGGGCGGATTGATTATACAGCAAACATCTTTAATGACTTCAAGAAAACAAGAATTCGGTGCAACAATTTGAAATTCTATTTGATGTTCTCCAATCCACACAGGGTCAAACGTAAACACGCCCCACAATAAAATTAAATGTCCCTCCTGTGGTCAAATATTCAGCCAGAATTGTTCCACAAGCTTAGTGAAGGTTACCAAAAGCATCTGGACAAGTAACTGTGTTTTATTGGGAGTGTATATATACTTTGAGCCTGTGTGGATTAGAGAAAATCAAACTTGTGCACCCAATTCTTATTTTTTAAAGCCATTAAAGATTAAAGAACAGTTCAAAGAAATTATTAAAAGCTCCAATGAGCGGATATCAAACGTTTGACCACAACTGTATACAAAATGCTCCATCTACTCAGTAAGGAATTTTATATACTTAACAGGAAGTGACTGCCACTTTGAAAAAACTGACTCAAAATTAGTGCAGGCAGCAGGTTTATTAATCATAAGCGTACCACCTGCAGCAGATGCATAAGAAAGAAAATAACTCAGACAAACAGCAGGTGCTGAAGTTATGTGAGATATGCCTTAACTGTATGGTGACACAGGCGCCTCGCCAAAGATCGTTTACGAGGTAAATCATCACACTCATCATCAGCTGAAATTAGTGTTTATGCAGTCTCGTTTTTGACGCCAAGAATCTTTCTTTCCTTCTTTCTCTCTGCTAAACTCTCATTCATAAAACATAAATAACCTTTTATTATCAACTTCAGTGTTTGGCTCCAGAGGCTTGTGAAAAATATGGTGGCAGGACTTATCAGCAGCATGAGCAGACATGATATATTAAAGGGATCTGAATCGAGATAAAAAAAATAAAATAAAATAAAAATTGAGCATGACATCCCAACCTATTTTTAATGTATTTGCTTCAGAAGGTTTGCAGCGATTTTAAAAGAGCTGCTGATTCAGAGGCAGACCACACTAAACACTGGGATGTGTGTTATGTTGATATAACAGGCAAATGTGAGCATCCTTCAGTGCATAAGGATTACGTCTAATGAAATGATGACACTAAAATTTCCTAGCTTACTTAAACTCAGTGACAAAAAGTGAATTTGCAGCTGCTTTTCTAGACAAAAGATCAAGAGAGTATTAAGGAGAATCAATATAAGCAAGATTGCTGAGTCATTTGTACACAGAATGACCACCTTCTGTCCAAACGGGCCTTAAAATCAGTAAGCAGTGGGATCGGTGAATCAATGGTCAACCACCTTGTGAGTAGATGTCCCCAAATTACACTCTTGGTATAATTAAAGATTAAGTTCACATTACTCTTTTTGCTTCCAACTTAAATGTACTTGAGAGCATTAGCAGGGCAAGTGTGTGAACATCAGATCTTTGCAGGACTTTTACAAACAAGGGAAAAGTGTCTTTATCTCCTGTTAGAAAGCGCAGAGAAAAGAAAACAAAAACTCAAGGAGCATTGCATCTGCTCTTTCACAAAACCAGTCCAGTCTCATGAGTTAATCATGCTGTGAGAAGCATCTGGTCCCCCTTCCTGGACAGCAGGTTAGGAGGCAAGTCTGGTCACAAATCAGATAGCTGATTCCCAACCTGGAGGCTAATTAAAGAATGTGACATTTAACCAACAATTCAGAGGATGAATTATGGCAGTCGTGTTAATAACAATCTTTAAAAAAACAGCCACATCGAGGGCAAAATGAATCCAATAGAGTAAAGAAGAAACCAGTCCACACCATTATTTCTCCATTATCTGCTATCATGGTGAACGACAGAGTTAATAAGGACTCATCATCTGTGCGAAACTGTTTTGACAGATGGCTGTCTTATTCCGTTTCACGTTTCCATTGTTATCCAGAAGGCTTGGATAAACATGCCAGAAACTTACCGATGATAAATATTAAAATGCACCCTACACTGGTCACCCACAATCTGAGCACTACTGCTCAGTCATACAAGCTGTGAATACATTAAATTAAATATAAAACAGGATCATTTACTATTTAGTTTGCCTTTAGGTTAATGTAGCAGCACAGTATCATAAGTGACAGCTTTGACATGAGAGGCCAGAGGAGAGCATGTGTGTGTATGTTGAAGCCAGTGAAAGAGTTAATCACCAATAGCCCGGCAGTGATAAATGAAAGGTCAATGGGCCTCATCTCAGCGGCTTTCCAACCTTTTTTTTCTTTTCTTTTTTTAAATCCTGCCGGCCTCTTTCCCAATCCCCCCTTTGACTTTCTTTCCTGGCATTTTGTCTGCCTGTTACCAGCCTATGCCTTCCCGCTGATTTCCTCCCTTTTCTAAAAGACTGTACATAAAACTGAATATAAAACACTGATGTAGACTTTAGGTGAGAAAAATGAAGTCAGTGCACTCAGTGCTTCTTCTACTTTCCAAAAGAAGTCAGATTATATAAAAGTCCATGGGAAAAATCACCTTATTCCTCACTTGATTTATAACTTTAATAAATACTTTCCAGACAGTTTTATGATCCCAATAGGCGATCTCAATTCTTCTTCAATACAGCATGATGTCCATTTTGTAAAGTGCGGACCCCTTTAGAGTAAAAGAGACAATAAAGCAGGGTCACGTCCTGTTTAAAAAAAGAACAGAAAGGGAAAATAAAAAAGAAAGCTCAGCTCGAGGCTTCAATAGAGCAGTATCCACTCCATTCATTTTCTCTTTTTTTTATACAAAACCTATAGTCTAATCTATTTCACTGCTCTTGAATTGATTTTGGAGATATGGGTCTGCAAAATCTGACCCATGCTGGACCGGTCAGGAAGTCCACATCCCATCTATAAAGGTCTGCATGTTCAATATCAATCTTTCCAGCTGGTGATATTTTTCAGTCTGGACCATCCACTGCCTGCTTCATGCTCATCATGACAGCTCATCCCATTCAATGCCATGGAGTGCCAGATCTCTTTATAGAAACCTTTTTGTGGATTACTTATTACCGAGGACTGACTAATGTATCTGCAGCTAACAGGTAAGATGGGGACAGATGGTGGCCAGTGAGAGAGCACGTCTGCTGTCATCAACTCACTGCATCAGGCTCAGACAGCCTCAGCTCACCATGAAATACCAGACCTGTCTTTAGGAATTAAAATCAAACATTCATCCTAAGACTCAATCTATAAACACACATAAAGACACACTTCTACCCACTTCACCTATGGTCAGTGTGTGTGTGCATGGGTGTCTGTGTGTATTTTTTTTAATATGTTAGATATTAAAATTCAAGAGAAGACCTGCCAGTCTCCGAGCACTCTGAATTCCTGCCCATTCTTCAATTGTTGGACTCAGTGAACAGCTTTGCATTGAAACTGCTTTCACCGCTTCGCTCTTGTCTCTCCACATCAGTCACTGCCAGAGCAGAGAGGACGTAGTCGACACCAAAGATAAAGGGTCACATCAGAGACGCCGTGCTCCTGAGGCCAGCGCTGTGTGTGAACTACACGTGCCCGCTCGGATGGCATTTTCCAATTACTGATGGGAGACGACAACTTTATTGCTGCACTCTTTGTCTCTCGTTGTTTGTCTTCATCTTGATGCCGTCTCCATGTCTCAACTTTTCTTTCTTTCCTTCTCTTTCTATGGCGCTCTCTCTGTCTTTCCTAGAAAATCAATAATTTCTAATAGATTCAAGACATGATTGAGTGGAGGCGTCAGTTCTCCCTAGGCTGGAGGAGAAGCATATTAATCACAGAAAATGTCTTTTTATTATTTTGCATCATAAAATCCTGTTGCGAGCCTCAGGCGAACTGTATGCGTGTGTGTGTGTGTGTGTGTGTGTGTGTGTGTGTGTGTGTGTGTTTGAATTTTGAAATAAAATCATGTCATAAGAAAGATGAGACACACAAAACACAAATTGAAGCTATTGTCACATTAAATACTTATTGTTATTTGGTATAGATGAATACTGTTTGTGTATGTGTATATATATGTATATCAATAAGCAGCCTTTAAATAATGGTTCAAGATAACTACAGAGAGCAAACCTTCTTCTGCTTTTTCATTTGCCACCTGTGTTTCTCTTTCTCAGTCTCTCTCTCTCTCTCTCTCTCTCTCTCTCTCTCTCTCTCTCTCTCTCTCTCTCTCTCTCTCTCTCTCTCTCTCTCTCTCTCTCTCACTCACACACACACACACACACACACACACACACACACACACACACACACAAAAAAAAACCTAAAGGAAACTCTCTATCATGAGCGTAAAAGCTTTTAGTCTAAAATATCCAGGAGGTGTCAGGGAGAGAAAGAATATCTGTGGCTCTCCAACCTTTCCACTGCGTGAACCACATTTACCAGGACAGAACAGCCCAACTCTGTACAACATTGAAATCAAGATCAGAAGAAATATACGATCTACCTACACAGAGAGTAAAAAAAGAACTTGAATGGGTGAATAGAAAAAAACCCCAACAAATTCAGATGCTTTAAGCTAGTGGTGCAGACCACTAGCTCAAATAGGATCTAAATCTATGAAGGAAACTTAGTTTAGTTAGTTTTGTTTACAGCATCGCACATCAGCAGAAATGCATGTGTACACCGTGAAAAGGAGAATTAGCATTGCATTCAATACACCAAAAAGTTAACTGTGATTGATGAGCAAACAAACACTGATCTGGAGAGTCGACAAACATGGAAAAACAGGGTTGTGGTTATATTTAATTTTGCTGAACTTGCTTTACCATTTATTAGGATTTTTGTTTTATATAGCAAAGTAACATAGCAAGTATAGTTTGGCTAGGTTTTTTTTCTTTATTTTTAATTTTTTGGTGCCAATGCAAATACATGGGACAATACGTTGCTTTTTATTCACAAATACCATCACATAATTTTGATCAAATGTGTTATCCTGAAATATTTGTTCATTTAGAGGCTTCAAGGTGTCCTTTGTCTGATTGCTTATTTACGTTTCCTTCTTCGGAAAATTTGTCTGGATTAAAAAAAGATGTTCTTGTTTGCTTTACCGGCTTCTGGACTGATGTTAATGTTTTCAGATTAACAGCACCTGTGCATGACAATGAGCTCACACTGTGAAGCGTGGATGAAGAGAAGAAAGAAACTAGCGCTGTAAAGTACCGTAAATTACACCAATATGCAGTACGGACTCTCATGCTGCGGTAGAATAAGCTAAAATAAATTAGCCAAATAAATACGCTCTTCATTTGTTTTATTGCTCCCACATTAGGTTATGTTTACTTAAGTTATTTAGCAATTGCATCTAATCACAGTTTGGTGTTGGTGATGCTCAAAAGCCAGATATTTGGACAGAAACCCCACATATTACAGCCTAGGTAAGACAATATGCCATTTCACCACTATGCAATCCAGCTGAGAGCTGATAAATCCTTTAGTTATTGGCCAGCCCGGTTCCAGTGTTGTGTTATATTAATTCACCATTGCTTTACAATGCTTCTCAAGGCAGATGTTCCTGCCTCTTAAGAAACCCATGGGACGATAGAACAGAAATTGTAATTTTGAAGGCAGATTTTGTCAACAGTGGTAGCAGGAATCTCATTTTCAAACCAGTCAGACACAGAAACCAAGAAGCCAGCCAGAAGCTTTCCCTTCAGGATTAGCGACACAGCGTCTCACTCAAGGACCCGGCGACAGCTTGAGCTCAAGCCCTTTGATTAAACAACTGTGTATCGCTGCCCATGCTGCTGGCCTGCTGCAGCTCTGAAAGGTGCACGGGCTGTCAGGTGCAACACAACAACAACACAGCACATGCATGCCGACTTGCAGTGTGTGTTAAGAAACGATGCAGAAGTGAGAATTAAAATCAGTCAGAAGGTACAGCAGCCTTCCTCAACAGAAAATGGCCTCACACTTGGCCAGACCACATGGCAGATGCGAAATCAGTGGATACTAACTAGCTCCTGCCAACAGTGCCCATTATCTGCTGGGCACGCAAGCAGGGCACAAGGTTAAACTAACAGGCCTGCTTGTCCCAGATTGAGCCTTGCTGACTAAACACACACATGAAGGCATAAACAGCAAGTTCAGCACACTATTCTGAATATACAGGAAGAAATCTTGGTTTTGATTAATTTCAGTGTGTGCGTGTAGAGATTGGTGCAGTCTGTAGCAAAGGGAAAAACAGGAACGCATATAAATGGCATGCATGCATGCTCTATAGACCCGCATGCGTCAGAAAGAGAGAGGGGGTTGCTGTTTGCATGTAAACAGTTCTATTAGCAAGCTGTCCTTGAATGATTGAGAGCACCATGGCCTCCACAGGATGTCGTTCTCCGGTGTTCTGACTAACAACCCCTCTTTCTTCCCTCTTCATTCTGGCATCACAAGATGGCACATAATGGAATACTTAACAGACTGTGGGAGCCTTTATCGTTTTCCTTGTCATCTCTGATGCATCCACCTCTCACTGCATGGCGCAGGAACGACCGCTAGCTCTGACAAACTGTTGCTAGCCTTCTGTTCAGACGTCACTTTACATTTCCCCCTTCTTTAATATTCAACCACCGCCTCATAATTACATTACGGTCAAAAGCCTACTTTGTGTCCCATGTGTCTCATGATCTCGTTTTTCTCTCTGACAGTGAGCTGGCAGTAAAATGAGCCTCGTTCTGTTCTCAGGAGAAATGGCTGAAGATGAAGAAGAGCGAGGGACACAAAAGGCAAGGCAGGAAAATGGGGAGGGCAAAAAAGAAAAAGGAGACATGGACAGAGCAGGAAGGAGAGCCAAATGCAAAGGTTTAGGGATCCATTTTTATGCCAAGGCGTCAAAGTGCTCAAAGATAATTGTCAGATCGAGCTCCACCTTCAGGTACTCTGCAGTCTATTAGTTCACATAAGACCTCTTCTAATCTCTTACTCCCCTGCTGCTTGCACATGTTCGGCACCACTTCATCATCATCCAAAGGGCTCCACCGGGAAAAAAAAGATAAGAGAGTGGGAAATCTTTTTTCATCAATGCAACTCTGATGGGGCAGAGCACACAGGAATGCAAACATTTAACCTTGGAGCTGTCTTTGGTTAACATATTGCACCATTACCTCCTCACACTGCAGTACAATAAAAGACAGACGATAAGACCTGATGTTTGTGCGTTCATGTCTGTTTTTGGCTTAAATTTCAAACTACCTGACAGCCCACTATTAGCCTGTTTGCAAGTGAAAACATATTTTACATGGGAAATCTGTCTTTCTTATACACACGCACACACACACACACACCAGTTGCTGATGTGGTATCTCAAGCACTGTCACCGAGACACCCCTTCTATAACATACATCCAAGCGGCGTAGGCCAAACACATCCATACAAGCACACACAGGTGTTCAGATGCACAGCCCAGGGGGAAGAGGCGGGGAAACAGACAGAAGCATGCTCTCATGAGAAACGAGCTATGTTATCTCTGTTATCTCTCTCCCCAGCTGGGCTGGCCGAGACACAATAACGTTGTCGCAGCGATCGATGCATTTTCACAATTCATAGAGCTGATGGAGTAGGTGTCAAACTCTGTAACTTACTTTTTACATCCCATTCCCCAATGCACGCGCACGCAAACACCTGCCTACGCACTCCCCAGAAGTACTCAATCAAAAGTCCTTATCTGAGTTATGTAGAAGGTTAAAAACATCAAAGGTCACGGAAGATTGTGGATGTGTTGGGAAGAAGCTTTATTATGTTATTATGTTGCTTGGCAGCTTTTATATGCCAGTGATGAAGGTTGTGTTGTGCCACAAAAACGTATTTCACCCGGGAAGAAGGAGTGATTGCTCAACTGCTTAAAGCATACCTTGGATACTGAATATCTCAAGCTGTATAGATGCAAAGTGCTGATTGATGAGTCATTTCACAGAAAAGCTATTTTAACAATCTGTTAACCACCAGTCATGTTTTAAAGCTTCAAGTTTTAGATGTTCAGTTGTGCAGGTTTGCCGTTTTTCTTTAACATATGTGAATGCCAGAGGTGGCAAAAGTAAAAAACATCATTCTTATTTTAAGTAGAAGTTAAAAATCCTTGCTTAAAGAAATACTACAGTAAAAGTTGTACAGGCTCTGAACACACTCAAAGTCAGAAAGTAAATAAAAAAGCTCCTTAAAGGACAATTCTACCAACTCTTTTTAAGAAAAGGTATCTGAACCTTATGCCATATTAATATAATATTAAAATATTACTAGAACACGAGAATACAAAACGTTACTCCCATTTAATTTCTAATTCTAATGAATGTACTTAGCTTGAATGTGTTGTGTGACACAAGCAGTGAAGGAGAGTTAAAGAAAAATAGCAATTTTATTTTCTGATGCACTGTCTGGGGTTAATTTAAGGTTCGAAAAGTGGGGAAATGTTGACATCTGCATGTACAGAAATTCACATTAATTTTCAATGAAAGTCCAGTCAAAACCTCACAGATTCAAAACAGAAATTTGGAAATTTCAGAATGGCAACTTAACTGCACAATGACATAGGTTATATTCAAAACAACGTCTCTATCCCAGCTAATCAAGTCAGATCCCCAACTGCAGAAGAGTTGGACTCTGACTCAGCCAGACAGTTGCAGTCAGGATTTCTAAATTAGATGGCAATTTTTTCTGAACCTCCAATTTCAGCCCAAGTCAGACCAGAGTTAGTTGGACACGAGTGTCCTTCCACCAGGTAACCTGTCCAATTGCCTTGTGACCAAAAGTGGTTTCCATAACTACTTACAATTGGTTGCTGAATATGAAAAAACTCAATGTAATCACTGTGCAACCACTGAGTTTTTTCCTAGTTTGAATCCTTGCTGTCCTGTTTTTACTCTAGTGTGATATTATCAAATATCCTTCACAACAGTGGAGCAGTGAAAACTATTGTAATTTCAAGAATGATTTATTTATTTGCCTCAGTGTATTGAAACGGCCCAGGCCACATGGGAGTACATGACTTTCCTCCTGTGTGATTTTACATCTTAGAACCTCGGCAGAGACAAACAGGGTCTTGTAATGAAAAAGAGAAAAAACCTCAGGGACTCGCTGTGGCAGGTGGTGTCAGGTTTAGTTTGTAGGTTTCACCGTGCAAGAGGACACACACTTACACACATTTGATTTTTGTGTGTGTGGGTAGAGAGTGTTTTATACTGTCAACATGTGTTGTCTGTGAGTGAGAGAAAAAGAGGAGGGGGGGTTCCTGGATTCTAACACACTGGTTACAGCATTCGGGCACGTGACATTTCTTGATCTTGATCTGGGCTTCAAAAATTAAAACACTTTAACTTGCTGTCTCCTTCTGTTTTGGCTCTTGAGGATTTTCCTATGCCTTCCTCTCTCCCTCATTCAACATCAACCTGAAAAAAAAATCCACTTTCAGCTACACAAATTTTGCATCCTGCTTCATCCCAAAAGGCCACATAATTTTAACTCCTATTTGCAAGAAAATATTATTTTTAGTGTTCATTAATTAATATTATAATATTAGGACTTAGAGGTTATTTATAGTAAATATTATACTAGGACTAAAAGGATGGAAGCACTGGGGAAAACGGAGAGCTCCCTCACTGCAGAGTAAAAGAGAAAATAAATTGAATCAGGGACCGTCGCATGTGTAGTCAAAGAACAGTATCTTCCACTTAGATAATTGAATTTCCCAGAAACTCTCTTTATTCCCAGTAGACAATAAAAAAGAAACCTGTGATTAAGTTGAAGGTGAGTGTGGAGGAATGGAAAATAAGTTCTGTAATTAGCTGGCACATTAGATTTAATTTGAATGGCGTTATACAGTATTCCCACGTTTCCTAAAGCGGAGCTGTGGGTTAACTGAGACAAATGCCGGCAATCATTTCGTGGAAGCATCTGTCTTGTAAAACGAGTACAAATCCTGTAGCGTTTAACAGATTCTAAAAAGGCATGAACATTTAAACTGCTAGAGACAGATAAAGAGCAATATTATAATATTAGGTTATACGAGTGCAAGAGTCATATTACCAGTATTGCAGTTGGCCTCTTATTTACTCCATTTAAAAAGTGTGGTTTAGCTGAGCAAAAAAAAAAAAAATGGCTAAAAGGAAAAATGAAGAACCTTGTGTGTTGAATAGGAAATGAATGGTGCTAGATTACGTTGGGCATGTGTAATGGCAGCATCTGGATGTTTGAAAAGTCAGCATTGTTGCAAAGATGTAGACATTTGGAAAGATGCATCCATGATTCAGACAAAGAATTATAATCCAGCAAACGCCTTATACATACTCATACTCAGGGTTTTACCAGTTGTTGAGATGAAATACAGTGTCATTAATTACAATAATCATCTTAACCTTAGGCTAAAGCCCCACACACTGGCACAAATCCTTGTCTTATTAAAGAGTACATGCAATAAAGTTTTCCTTTAGCGTTTAAATACAAACACAAATCCAACAGCAAAGTTGGTGGAAACGAGCTTAAAGAGTGCTTCAGAGAAAGAAACTTTTGTGTGGTAAAAATTGAAGCCGTGTTTATATTTTCACTCTGCAAAAGATGTTGATTGTTCTATTAGTTTTTTCTCACTTTACAGTAAATTGCAAGTCCACAGGAGTACATTTGATCTATCACTTAAGGATATATATTAAGGACTTATGTAACACAAGTAATGGTATAACTATTTGCCAAGTAAATGTCATGATTACTCATTTAAGTACAGTAATGCACTAAATTACAGCAATACTGAAAAATGCAATGAGATTATGAGAATGCAACTATTACCCACTAATTTGCGCATGATTTGTTTTATGATCTCTTAAATAATAAGAATAAGAAAAAATAAGAATAAGAAGAATAAGTGATAGGTTTGTAGCTTGTACCTATCCGCTGGAACGTTGAAGACAATATAGTTACACTGCAAAGCAAGACACAAGCAGGCTGGTTTTACTCATGCATGAGGGAAAGCTGGCTGGAGCCGAGTGTCGTTCCACCACTTGACCTCCGTCAGACTCTCAGCCAGGCTCCCCATAGCACTCCTTTTATTGTGGTTACATGAATATGCATAGGGTCATTAACATATGACATCTTACATAGGTATACATGTGAACAAAGAATACTGTGTGTGTGTATGTGTGTGTGTGTGTGTGTGTGTGTGTGTGTGTGTGTGTGGTGTCCAGATGTGACCCTGTGAAGACTCCCCAAAGCTGGTGCCAGGAGTCTAGCGGTCCATCTGAACAAAAGGCTCTTATACTTA
Source organism: Diplotaxodon limnothrissa (assembly GCF_057381915.1). NCBI lineage: Eukaryota > Metazoa > Chordata > Actinopteri > Cichliformes > Cichlidae > Diplotaxodon > Diplotaxodon limnothrissa. The sequence goes on along the minus strand of NC_140597.1, from coordinate 29,004,928 downwards.
AACAGATATACGTGTGCTTGCTATACCATAAATCAATAAGAAAAGATACGACCTCTCCTAGGAGGTGTGATCTACGCCGGAACACTCTGTAGAGGGAGTGAACGCACTCCCCCTTCATGCTACACAGAGCTGTTACAGACCTCCTAGGATGAGACATTCTTTCAATCTACAAATGGTTATACACTTCTAAGCATATGTGGGTAAATGTTTCTAAGCATAAATGACAATCAACAATACAAATCTAACAATAAGAATAAGAACTTTTAATTTAAAAAAAGCATTTAATAAAAAAAGACTTCAGATATGTGAGGGAGGTGCTAGTTTAGCTCATAAGGTTGAGCAGGCAGCCATGCATACGGTGAATGTAAAGGCACTACTACCTACTAAGACAACAAGCAGTAGTATAATCACCACCTGTATGTGTAACTTCATCTATATTAGGTTGAATTAAGATTATATTTTGGTTAAAGTTTGGCATTGACCAGCTAGAATATCAGGCCAATTACTGACTCAAAGCCATTTTCACACATGAACTGCAGCCCTGATCTTTTCTCGATCTGCTGGAGCTGCATGTCAGAACACAAACTCACTCACATCAGACATAAAAGTCTTTTTCTTGCCAATTCTAGTACAAAGTCTGTGTAATGAGCCCATAGATGTCATGTGTCTTGCCTCCTGTGTGCTCTGCTCAGGTGCCAAACCCAAAAGAAGTATTTATAGCAGAAGGCATCTGATATGTACGATCCCCTGCTGCGTAGTACATGTAAGAAGAGCCACCATGAAAAAATATCAGGACACGATTCTACAAAAAATTTCTGAAGTTCACATGTGAAAATGCCCGCGGATCCTTGGAAGGAGAAAGAATGCTAACAAACATTCTCAGAATTAAAATCTCATGCATTATTAATTCAGTCACACACTCACTCACCCCAACATCCTCAGACACGGGATTCTCAGCACGCTAACATACCCGCACAGGCTTAAGATGTTTCTTATGTGAAAATAGGTATTTTATGTTGAAAAATCGATAATGTCTTCATTGCTTCCCCTGCAGCAGCTGAGTAAACATTAAAATAGGTCGGTTTCTTTTGAGTTACAAATTTAAGGTTATTTTTATTGCTTAAGACAGAAAGAACAGGTAAGGAGAATCCTGTGCTGTCTGTTCCCGCCTGCACATTTCTAAACCCACTGTGGACTTTCTGTCTTTGATTAAGCTGCCAAGACGCTGAAAGCAAAGCTATTGGGTACTGCCTGCAGGGAGAGACGAGAGATAATGTGAAAGATAACGGGCTCTGAGGTGTTCAGACTTCTTAATGCTGCTTTTTTTTAGTGTCTCAGAAATGAGAGAATTTCTCTCTTCACCTTATTACAATATGATCAATGCTTTGAAATGCAGCCGCTTCCTCTGATTATAAACTAAACATTATGTGTATAGATATATAAAACACAGCAAACTAGACCAGCACAAAGACCTAAAGACTAATTTGGTTCAGACTTGCCAACTGAACCAGTTACAGGTGTAAGACATCCTCTGGCTGTATGGGCCAGTATGCACCAAAGAGCCGAAACTCAGTCCAAATCAAACTAAGAATGTGTGACAAGGATTTTGGATAGGTTACTTCCAAGAAGTGGCAGGCAGAACTCAAAGGAAAACATGAGCCACAGAAGCATGTGGTAAGAGGATATTAACTGTTTAATCTGAGGATAATCCAGTGATGGTATAAAAAGTAGTGATTGGAAGTCTAGCAGCAGCAGTATTAGTGGGAATCAGTAGAGAACTGATTCCCACTAGTTCAATTCCTTGGAATTCCTTGGAAGTCTGCTTGCCTATCGATTCAGCTTATCTGTGTTGCTTGCACTTTTTCTATAGTCAGCGGATTTCAGTTCATGTGCCAGAGTTGAAAGCATGGTTATGGACATTACTTTTATATTTATTACACAAAAAGGAGAATTGCAAATTGCATCCAGAACTGAAACAGCTGCTTTATGCTGCTAACACAACTTCAGCTCTTTGCAAGTATCTGCACAGACAGCATGCTAACACTAACTAGCCAAGAACTCAAGAGTGATGTTAACGCAGAGTGAATGCCGATCCCAGCCCAGCAGTCTGGCTTTTTTTGGTCTCCGATTTCATCTGTTCATGTTTCTACGGTAGAATCACAATGGGGATTGCAGGGTATCCTCATCAGGATAGGGATTTGTGTTGGTGTTTGGGACTGCAACTCATAGGTTTAAATTGTTAAATTGTAATTATACGCCAATGCATTTAAGGTCATTTTACAGAAACACATAAGATGTAGTGTAACTAATTACTTTCTCCTGGAAGGGATTAAGTAAAATACTGCATTATTTTTACTAAAATGTGTTCTGTTTGCAACATGCACAAACATGTGACTGCACAGCATGTAATTAATTTTTACAAATGTAATATCTTTCATATGCTGCTAGTGATTATGGAGTCTCTCAAAGCGGAGTGAATGAGAACCCAATGAAAATCAATGAGAGAATCAATAAAGGATCTAATCAATAAGCAATATCAATAATGGAATCAGAGCTGTTAAATTCTTATCAATTCCTATCCCTAATAAAACCTAAATGAAAAAAAATATATATATATTTCTACTGTGGGTGGTATGAGAAAGAGAGGGCACTGCACTGTGAACTAATAAGCCGAAGCAATCATGCGAGAATCTCAGTGGGATCAGATGCATTACTGGTAATATTTCAATGTAGTAAACCTTTGCAATGATCAGGATGGATTAGATTGCATTCACTGTGAAAAGTTTTGAGTTTGATTACCTGTGTGAATATGTCACTGACCTTTTAAGACACTATTTATTTTAGGCCTGCAACTGTTTTTAATCAGCACTTAGTCTAACAGGTAAAAGAGAGCCTCACCAGACTCCCTGCAGTCAGTGAAAAAAAACACACCTAGTGACTCGGTAGCTTGTAGAACCACCTTTAGCAGCAATGACTTGACGTAATCGTTTTCTGTATGATTTTTTCAGCGTCTCACATTGTTGTGGAGGAATTTTGGCGTACTCTTCTTTACTACATTGCTTCAGTTTGTTGAGGGTTTGTGGGCAGGTCAGTTTGAGGTCTGGACTTTGATACTGGGGCATTGCGATGCCTTGATTGTTTTCTTTTTCAGACATTCTGGTATAGATTTGCTGTTATGTTTGGGATCATTGTCCTACTGTATGATCCAATTTCTGTGAAAACGTATTTTTTCACATGACTGTATAGTCACTAATCATATACACGTCTAATATACAGTAATGAACGTGACAAAAGAGCACATGATGACTTATTCAGTGTTTATTTTGTTTAACCAGCATTGTAAACTTCCCTCTTAGCTATAATATGACAACCGAGCAATTAGCCTCATTTAAGAGGCGGTAGCCAATAAAGGCTTAACATTTGCTTAGTAATTGCTAAAACAGTTGACTCCTCATAAAAATAATTTAAATTAGCTATTCAAATTACTGAATATTCAATGCTGTTTGTTTTAAAATAACCTTCAGACAGCATTACATATCCGATAAATATTATGATAAAGTAGGTAATATAATAATTTTTGCACTGACAGTGATTTCAAATAAGTCTTTTGGTTTAAGAATTTTTATGTTCATAAACTAGTGTGACTTTGTTATAACATATGAATTTTAAAGACCGTGTCTCTACAGCTGGAGGGTTGGCAAAGCTTGCCGAGTCATTCTAGGGCTTTTCCTTTCTTCTCTTTTCATCTTTCTCTAATGTCATTAAGGTTCAGGCATACCTAAGGCGCTTACAAGTTCTCACTAAGGGGTCTAGAGTGTCTGAAAACACAGCATAAAAGCTGTTACAGGCTCCTTGGACAATAGGCACCAACATCATCTCTGTAAGATAAAGGAAAGTGGCGCTAAAGGGGAGATGGTCTAAATCCTTATTAGAGCAGGCCATTTGTGAGCTGGGAATGAGTAGCTTTGCCTTTCCTGAATAACGAATAAACTCCAAAAGGGACATCTTTTGGAGAGTTCTCATAAAATTCTTCTTAGTAAGCAAAAAATGTTTGCCTCGCTTTGCAGAGGACAGGGAAAGGCAGCTGACTATGTTAACAGATGAGCCTTAGCTTAACTGTTATTTTGTCTTTTTTGCTATGCTTCATTCAAATAAATGAGCTTTCAGCTGGCACCTCTGCCGGCTGCCAAGGATGAGTATGTATAAGGTGTTTGCTGGATTATAATTCTTTGTCTGAATCATGGATGCATCTTTCCAAATGTCTACAGCTTTGCAACAATGCTGACTTTCCAAACATCTAGATGCTGCCATTAGACATGCCCAACATAATCTAGCACCATTCATTTCCCATTCAACACACAAGGTTCTTCATTTTTCTTATAGCCATTTTTTTTGGGGTCAGCTAAAATGCTTGGGTGGATGAACCACTCCAGAATTGCCAAAAAGCAACTATGACTTATTCAGACTGTTTAACGAGCATTAGTTCGAGTCATTTCATGCTATACCAGCGAGTAATTAGCAACTGCATGTCTAACCTAGACTAATAATAGACAAAAGGAAAGGCTGCTAAAGTGGAATGAAAAACATATGTTCAGAAAAACAATCACACTGGGTTCATAATTTGCATGCACTTAGACAAAAGCATATGTTGAGGTGCCGTTGAGGATAACTACTGAGGAGCATCAGTGAGGAGCGATTCATAAATGAATGAATAAACATTTTGACACTGTTGACTTATTCATGCTGAGCTTTCAGGCGCAGACATATATTTTCACATTTGGCTTTCAACGATTCTCAGCTGGTATGAGAAAACTCAAATGGCTCCATGAAAAATGAATCCCCTTCTCTTCCTTTCACTCCAAGAATAACACGAAGTGCAACAAACAGACTAACCTTGAGTTTATAAAGATGGCTGACCAAGGAGTGGTGCTCCTCTGAACTCTAATGTCATTTTACAGTCACGCAGACATCAGCAAAGAAACATTTGTAGGGGGTGGAGGCACAATTCTGTGCTTTACTTTTAGCATGTCGCCGTAACCAGCAGTTATCTACAGCAGTGATATCACTGATCATTGATTGAATCGCAATGCCAGTGTCAGGAAGAGACAACCTTGGTACAAGGTGGTCCCTCTTGTTTTCATTTAGTGGAGCAGACTGAAGAAGAACACCATGATGATTTAAATATTGGTCGAAAGTGATTTACACTTCAACTTCCAAGCATGGAAACAGCATCGCTCTCCACACACAGCAACTCTCTTTTGTTCTTGGGATGTGCAGCTCTAAAAAATAAACAAACTAAACTCACACTCACACACTAAAGGCAACTGAACACTTGAAGGTGATCACCAAGTTAGGCTAGTACCAGGGTCTAAGACAGACTATAGAGCCTTCTGGAAATTGCTATGAGAAACAAAAAAAAAAAGCACCAGCTGCCAATCAGAAACTAACAAACTCCTGAAAACTTTTTTTTTTTTAAATCCTGCAATCATCAAGTAGAAGATGTCAAACCTGTTTTAAACTCTCAGTCAGAATACTCTTTCTTGAGAAAAGCCCAAGGGATTACTTCAAAGGCACATTAACATTTGCAGTGTCACTATAAGATGGAAACAAATTTAATGTCTTAGCACTGATTCGAATTTGGATTTGACCTGGCTACATAAAACTCTCCAAATGCAGTATTAAGCATCTCCGGCTAAAACATTTATAGAGGGACAGACCTGAAGGAAGAGATTAGAGGTTAAAGTTTTATGTCACAGATAATATCAATTGCTTTCAAATTCAGTGGTGAAGTGATAATGGACTTGTGTAATGGACCTGAAATTACATTGTCCACAACTGCTGTTCAACCCTGTTGGTTTCTAGGCTATCCTCTTGCAAAATTGATTTTGAACAATAAAACATATATTTAGGTCATTTTGAAGAAGAATATCATAAATAAGGAAGATAACAGAAAAACATAATTATAGCATTACCTGATTATTACTTTCACTGTATCCAGAAAACTGTCCAAGAAGCACTCCAGTCCATGTAACTTCTAAAGTCCATGCAGGTCAGATTTCCAAAGGGAACCATAATGCTTAAAAAAAAAAAAAATGAAAGTAGTAGTCTGCGTTATTTTGATGTTAACCTTGATGGCTTGGTTTTCTTGCTTAATGCAAACTAAACTAGCCTGCAGACAGAAGATAGATTCACTAGTTAAATGCCAAGTGTTTCTCTTTTAGCTGTGTGGCCTGTGACTGATGCAGATCCAGAGTTGGGAATAATGAGAAACTCTTCTGTGTATAAAGCAGTGGTGTCTTTTACGGACCAACAAGTGGATAAAATGAGACAATATCTACAGGGGATGAAAAATATTAATAAAAACTTTGTTAGGTAAACAACTATGCTGCAGGTCTCTCAGCTTTCCCTGCTCCAGAATTTGATAACTGGACACCAAGATGAGAACAAGAAATGCTATAGATTACACTTCAAACACAGCCAATCGAAATGTAGCCACAGAATAGCAATAATTTAGTGGATGGATATTAACTGGCAGTGGGAGATCTTATATGGGACAGGATGCTGTTTGAGATTTAAGCAGAGATTGATTTTGCATTGGTAGGTTTCAATTGATGTCTGTTATAAATTTTATAGATTTCAAAGGACAAGCACTGTTTACCTTTCTTGTCCTGACAGAATACCACGATGTCAACTTTACTGGTTACTTAAAACAATATTTAGTGATTCTCACTATATAAAATGAGAGCATCACTCTTATTTTGACAGTTCAGCCATTCCTAACCAACAAGCCTCAGCCTTACCCATCATGCTCACAAGAAGAGTTTGCAGTCTTGCAACCAGAAGGCCTCCAACTCTACCAACATGGACTTCAGCACTACAAGTCCACTGTGACTATTTTAGCAGGCGGAGTGCTGCTTCACAGGCCATGATGCCAAATTCACTGAGACTCCAGAGCAGCTGATTATTGTGCTACTGTCACAAAATATATAAGTATTATTTAAGAACTTGATTAAGGAAGCCTGCAAGTCCTTTGTATGCCCTCCACTTGTGATTAACACAATGAATTAAATTTGTTTCCTAATTGCAGGAAACAGGGATATCGATATTATGATTATTTAACTCACTGGCATCAAAGTATAACAAAAAATGTCTAACAGTATGCATCTTAAAAACAAGTCCAAAAAAATAAAAAAAATAAATAAAACAAAATCTTTCTGTTGAGTTAAGGCTTTCCTCTTTCCATGTTCTGGCACTAAAGGGAAAGTTGTGAGGTTAAATCATGTTAGAACGAGGCTCAAGAGACTTTCGGTCTTCTTGTACAGCACGGGAAAATGAAGTACAGCAATACAGGCTGACACATGTAAAATTCACCCCAGACTGTAAAGGTCATTCCAAAACGTGATGTATTTATCCTCATTTGTACAGATCTAGAAACCCCTATAGAATTTAAGACTTTCTTCAATTCGGGGGAAGGAATGCTAACCTGCAAAATATTTTTTTCTCTAAACTTCAACTTGAATTAAGAGAAGTTGAGTGTGAGCGATGATTGTGTTGGTATCGCTCTACTGGCAGACAATGAATGTACGCTCAGAATCCAATCCAGGTGAAAGAATTCAGGGTGCACGGTGCATATCCCACAGATGTTGGAAATAAACAACAACCATTTACCAGCTCGGATTACCTTGACATCAAGGCTGGATCAGTTTGATACAGATGTTAACCTTGGGCTTGAAAGCAAAACTTATTAGGTAAGCAACAAACATCATCATTAGCATCATTGTTCTAAACACCATGAGTGTTTAGAACAATATAATCTATTTTATAGTAATTAAAATGCTGTGGTTTGTTTTTTAAGGATCACAAAAGTGAGTAAAAGCAACAATCTTGTTTTTTGGCGATATTCTGTATTGCGTTTGCAACACATGTAATGTCAATATATCGCATAAGTTTAGCCCTAAAGGTCTGAAATATGACAGCTTTGGATATGAGGATGCAGAATTGTTGCTGAGATTTCCTTGATAATGACAAAGATATGGCCTATAAAACTCAAGGCTCCAAAAAACATTTTGAGTGTGATGTTTGAGCTCATTTAGCTGAGGCTTTGCTTTAACCACAAGCTAAACAAGCAGTTTTTCAGAAACAAGAAAAAGTTACGTTTGAAATGAATTATTTTATATGATTTAAGGCTCTACAGTTATTATAGAGCTTTTTTTCAGCTGGGTGAAAATTTAATCAAAACCAGGTGGAAGGCAATTTATTTTTTCCATCTGACAAATAAACATGTATTTTTTTGCTCAAGTTACAGTTTTTGCTTTTTTTTTCAGTGCAACACCTACGAGAACTGGCTACAAACAAAGAGCTTTCACCAGGTATAATCCAGCCTTCATAACTTATTAAGATAATTCATTAATTATTAATAACACTAATTATTATTCATTTTTTCATGTTAAATACAGGTAAAATCACTCTGCCAGAGGGACTAGTTAGAATTTAGCCAATTAGCTTTACTGGCACATTTTAAATGTACGATATGAATAACAAGTCTGTTATGTGATTAAACAACATATACATACACCACAACCGACTTTCAAATGGGTCATCATCTTTTCGTTTTTCTCTCAAGTGAGAGCAGGTCATTAAAACTAGTTTTCAGCTTCCTCCAAAGTATTCCATAATTATGGTTTAAGTGTGCCCAGACGGCCCAAGCGTATCCGTTTACTGCAGGCAAGGCCCAGCTAATTCAATGTTCCCATAATGAACTAGACTTTTCAGAATTAATATGCTCTTGCAACAAATAGCATAAACCGACATTGTTTATAATGTCATGCATTCCACTTCAGTGACTAATGAAAAATAAAAACAGGCAAATCATCATTAGCTTTGGGAGGCACTCTCAATTTACTCATGTTTAAAGGAGGGTTTAATCACAGCCAAGTTCTCAAAACACCTTTCAGTAAGCCCAAGGAGAAATTCCTTCAGGAACTTTTTGGAGAAAAAAAATACCATCAGGGTAAGCTTGCAGCTTAGTTTCTCCTAGTGAGAGAAAAGGTGTGCCTGTTTTATAAATATAGATCTGTTTGTTGAACAGTATAGGTACAGTTGTGCTACAGGCCCCCTGAGCCCAAGTATAACTTAACCTCATGTAGGACATTTATATTGTTTTCTTACTCCAATTGTAACAGTTGCTGCACTTTATGGACCCATAAAAACTGGAAGAAGACACTGAGGTTCATCACAGAAAAGGTCAAATGTGCAATTCCATGGGAAGGTAGGTAAAGATGAGCTCTTATAACAGAATGACAAAAAACAACAACAACATAATAAAGTAAATAAACTGAAGTCAAGAATGCAAACACTGTAAACATAAATTTGTGAGAGCAGCTGCTGTATCAGCTGAGACAAGGACCGCCACATAGGATGGTACCAAAGGTACTTTTACCTTTATAGGTAGAAGCACCTTTAGGTCATCTGTGACAGGAACTGGGAGACCAAGCACGACATAAAGCAGGGGTGTCAAACTCAAATACACAGTGGGTCAAAATTCAAAACTGGAACAAAGTCGTGGGCTAACGTTAATATTTATTGAAATATATTTATTCCTCCAGATATAAGAATGAATCTTTTCTTATGGACTCAAACACGTTTTGCTGAAAAACTGAATATGGAACAAGCAAAGCTTAATACTAAACAATATATATATTAGCTGTATAATACCAGTAGGCCAGCTCTGATAGTATTTTTGGTATGGCTTCGTGGGCCAAATGTAATTAGGCTGCGGGCCAAATTTGGCCCGCGGGCCAGAGTTTGACACCTATGACATAAAGAAACGGCACTTTTTATTAGCAGCATATTGTGAAGGCTGGGTGACGTAGCTAAAAATCATGTGCCTCAATAAGTTCAGGGGATACATTGAGATAAAATCTATTTTAGGATTTTCATTGCAAAGTTAAAAATATCAGAGTTTATTTGTAACACAAATTTGACAGTTCTGTATTTAAAAGTAGTTCCTGTAAATAAAATTGTGAAATATAAGTCAATAGAACTAATGTGTTATTATATGAAGCAAATGTTAAGAGTCACACTTGTGGGAAAGGAACAACTCTCAGTGTGTCATTGTGTGAGAAGTAATGCTGCCCCAGAAAGCCCCAGCCTCTGTAAAGTGCATGTCGACAAGGGAGCATTACTACAATCAGCCATGAAAAGTGCAGAAAGGCTGCAGTTCCCGTATAAAAGTTGTCCAAATGTTGTGCACCATGTGCAGCAGCAGAAAAGGAAATAAAGGCCCAGTTCATGCAAATTTATCACAGCGTCTCTCTGAATCTGCCTTATCACTGCAGAGTGGAAAAGCTAGTTACCATCTGCATACTAGAGGAAAGACAGTTAAGCCATCTAGCATGGCTGTGCAGTCTGGAACTTGAAAAGTCAGTGTACAATGTCAGCGTCTGCATTTCACCTGTGTGAGCCTATAGTGCAGGTAACTGAAGCGCAAATATGCAGAAGGTGGTCATTTTGTGACCAACCTCATGCTCCATCTATCAATTTCTGGTACTGAGACTGTATATATGCAGATTTCTTTCTCCTGTTGTGTATTAGACATAGTTGTTTTTTTTTTTTTTGTGATTCTACCAACCCTTAAGTTCATGTACGAAAATGATATCAGCCTAAAATTAAAGGTTTTCCTTCTATACTCAGGAGTTACGGATCTGGGTATTGTGTGTGCATGCCAAGATAAACTTAACTTAATTGATAAATCAATAATTTTCTTTAAAAAATGTTTTCACCTATTTTGAATCGGTTCATAATGTATTCTTATCTTTGATATTTTACCTAGCCTTCATTTAAGCTTGGGATTTTTGACGACAACATTACACTGTTGCAACAGTTCATATGCAAAAACTCTTTAGAGCATGCGTTTCACAAATCCTCTGAAAGTAATTTGCGCTGCAGTTTATCTCCTGTAGGAATTTAAAATCAAGTAGAAACCTGTCGTATACAGTGGTCAGTGGTCATTTCATACAATGTGTGGACCGTCACAGTGTCAACCCGAGGAAATCACAGCATCTTACTAACCCAGAGCACTAGTTAAAAAGTACATCGTAAAGTCCAGCAATCAGCATATCCTGATTATCAGAAGAGTGTGTTGCCACTAATGTAAATGCTAAAGAAAGACTTACAGAGCTGCTACTGCAAGAATATAACACTGTGCTTTAAGTTGGTTGGAAAATGATAATTAATAGGGGAGCAAACACAAGCAGCTCAGTGCTGCCCCTCTCGTTCTGCTCCATTAGAGGGAGAGAGCATCATTGCCCTAATGTGCCCAGAACCAGCTGTAAAAGAAGAAAGAGATGTCTGGAGTCCAAGTGGATGCACTAATGAGCTGCTTTTAAAGACACAGCTCTGCTACTGGCCAACAGACTGAGGCTCCAGAGGATAACAGACACACACATGCACACACATTCGAGCATGTACACATAGAAAATGGTCAACTGGATACCCAACACTAGGCCTGTCTCCTCAGCTAATGAGAGGAGAAGAGGGAACAGGATGTAAGGAGACAGCAGGGTAATTGTGTGAGTGGAGTGAAAATACTTTGGGAAAAAAAGGGCAGAAAAAGTAAAAGGAGTGTAATGGCTACCGGATTGGAACCTTCCTCCTCGCTGCCGCCGAACCCTCCCCCCCCAAAATTAAAAAAATTATATAGCACAGAGCGATGGCTCAGCAAACCACAGGACTATTTCATGCTGCACATTCGTCTTAACCTCCCTGAAGAATAACATTTTTTTATTCTGCTGAGAGCTGCTGATGATGAGACTGTTCAAAAATCAAGGACACACACAGAACAGCACAAACAAACAAACATGCCCTCGAACATGCACTGAGATATACATCCACCCACACATCCAAGAGCAAAGTGATCCATAACAGTGACATTGCTGTGTAAGGCATGACCTCCACGGTCCCAGCAATCCCTTTAAGCTGCTCTCTTGGTGGAAAACCAGAATTTCCTGCAGTGTTACAGTAGGGGTCATTTCCCTTTTTTTTTTTCTTTTTTTGCGCTCCTGCCCGACAAACTTTCTGTTCCCGGTATTATTCTGTATTTTGAAAAAGGCCACATTTATCCAAAGGTTTGCCAAATTTTGCAGCACCTCATAAGTAACAGCCATCTATAACACTGGTGTCGTCTTGCTTGTCTAACATTAGTATTTTAAAACATTTTAGGTAAACATCAGGTATATTATTCACAGGGTTACTGAAAGAATGTGGTTATTTTCTCAGCAAATTTTAACATTTTAGTCTGAATTTATTTTTTTCATGATATATGGTTACATAAGAACTGTGACTATTACTATGTTAAATATTTCCCTTGCTTTTAATTAAACAGTATGTTGTTTTTAGACAGCTGCATCAGAACAGTAGCAATATTGAAATGTATTGACTTTTGTATAGTATTTTTTTCTCTCTTACTTTTTTTTCTAAATGTACTTGTATATTGTTTACATGTTTGAAATAAATTAGCAAATAAATAAATAAATAGGAAGTCAAGCTAATACTTAGCAAATGTGTCAACAGAGAATATAAGCGGTTAAAATTACATCAGATCAATACAGCAACAGTTACTCATTAACTTATGCTGGGCAAAGCAATGATAATGCAGCAATATGCAGCATTTTAGAGTGAACTGTCTTACCTTCATCCAAGCGTTTGTTATTTTGCCTCTGTTGGTGCCGAAGCATTTTCCCCTAATTATAATGGGCACAGACTTAATTCATTCTTTAGACAACATATTACAACTCCAAAAACTTGACTGGTCAGCCTGTTCTCCTTAAGCTAGCTGACTGAGTGCTGAATTTTTAATTAAGAGCAGCTGGCACCAGCAATGCTAAATAACACCAGCTAGTTTCACTGGCTCCAGCTTTTATCCCTCTAGCTTGTTCTGCTTAGTTTACTTCCACTTTTAATTCACTTCTTCTTTACAGTAAATGAGCAAATTAACAAATTAAGTATATTTCCACCAACTATAGTTGGGCCCATCTGTTGTTCCACTTCATGAAGCTAAGCTTCTTAAGAGAGCCATTCAAAAAAGCTTTTCTCATAACAGGATCATCGATCTTTAACTTGGGTGAGATCAACAGTGACACCCAGTGGCACAGTAGCGAACAATGAAATGTATTATGGCTAATTTATCAGCTATTAGCGCAATCGTTCCTCTTAACTGTTGTTGAGCTAAGCTTGATCATGTGCATCATACACTGAGAATGTAACTTCCCCCCAATTTTGTTTTTTGGTGAAAGCGCTGGCTTTAAAACAAATATTTTGTATGCTAATTTCACAAATATGAACAAAAGAACTGAGCCACGTACACATTATGCATAAACAAGCTGCTAATCAATGGAAACCCACACCATGCAGCTCCGAGTGCACATTTTTTGTGCTGATGTTAATGCCAGAGGATGATTGGAGCTCTAAAGTTGCAAGATTTGAAATGAATATATCAGAGGGCCAGCCCAGATCGAGTAGTTTTCAGACAGATGGTTTTGACACGTGTAGAGGAGGGATAGTGGATGGAAGTATATTGGAGAAAGGATGCTGAAGATGGAGATGCCTGGCAGGAGGAAAAGCGAAAGATCACATATTCAAAGATTAATGGATGTAGTGAAGAAGAATGTCCAGAGGTTTGTTGTGACAGAAGAGGATGAGATAGGGTGAGATGGAGACAGATGATTAGCTGTCTAAGGAGAGCAGCTGTAAGAAGAAGAAGAATTTAACAAGCGTGTATAGGCATTTGACTGATTTTAATTAGCTTGGTTTTGAGCTCATCTGGAAACATCAGACAGAAACAAACTCTGAATGTAAGGTATCAATATTACATCATGCATCCTTGTGTGAAAGAAATGTCCAACTTTTTATTCATGCCAAAACAAAAATCATTCTCTATAAATCACAATCTTATTATTTTTGAGAACCAAAAAAAAAAATCTGATATTTTTGCCAAATTTGTGTAAAAATTGATGTAAAATGAGCGAAATATATGATGATCTAAACACTTATCTTTCTATCTGCCAGCCTCACTTATGTACAGGAGATGAACCGCACAATACCACACATTCATTATATCTTAAACTTGAAAAATGTTTTATATTGGAAGCATCCTGCCTGAATTACAGAAAACCTCCACACTTCTTTATCATCTCACAGCACCTCTGCACTACTTTCACTCATCCTAACTATGACAGACCGCCCCTTGTCTTGTCGGAGTGATTTATTCTTGGATGACTAGAGTCATACCTTAGGACAGTTCAGTGACCTCAGATTTATGTCGTTTTAGTTAGTGCAACATCAGCCTGAGGGTAAATTCCACCAGAGTACTAGCTATTCAAGGACTGAAATGCAATAATAATGGTCAAGTGACACCCCTGTTTTGATGTCAGAGGAACAAAGAGCCAAGCCCCGAGGTAAACAGTAACAGCCCCAATAGCGGTCCCAGACAAATGGCTGAAGTCAGAGGAGTTTAGAGAGACTGAAGGTGTTGCCGGCTGACACGCTGTGACAGACCACTGAGTCTGCCGGTTGGTATCGTAGCATAAGCATGTCATGTTAGCTGAAATACATGAACACTGGGAGTTTAGCTGCCAGTTTAAACTGAGGTGCAAAAGAAACATAAGTATACCAGTGTCAGGCATAATGGCTGAAATGACGCCAAAGACAATCTGGGCTGACTGCTGGGTGACTGACAAATGTTTCTTGCAATACTTAAACACTTTGCTCTATGTCTGTTTTTTTTTTTTAATTAAGCCTGCTCTTGGCCTTTTGAATTATCCCTAATTGCAGAATAATTTAGCATCGATCAGATCATTAGCTTCGATGTCAGGCAGCAAATAAATGTCAGAAAATCGCTGCCTTTTCAGAAAAAGCAGCTCCTACAGTGAGAAAAGCATTAGTTGAAAACAAAACAATTATTAAACAATACAGACCTCACCACTTGTCATATATTATTTTAACATTAAGGTGAAACTAAATAAACTAAATGTAGTTATAGCTATATTCGTTTTACCCTTAATATCTTTATGTCACAACGTAGAGACAGCCGCTGGAGTTTCATACAGTAACAAATTGAAATCCCACACTGTCATATGATTATCCTTGAGGCCAAACAAAAGTATATTTCCTAACACAGCAGCTCCCCCCCTTTTTTCACACATGGCTGAGTTAGTAACTAATTGTGATCGCAATCTAGGTGTTTAAAGCTGACTGATGTAAAATTAAATGTGAAAAGCAGGTGTGATCTTTTTCTGTCTGGCTTGTCTGTCATTTCCATTTTAATCCATCTGCAGTGTTACGCCACTATCTGGTCTACTACACTTGCCTTTTATGAAGGTAAAAGCAATTACACTGTTAGAACAAGTGACCTTGAAAAAAAAAACATTTCACTTTTTTTTTTTTTTATCCCAAGATAACAAGATAATTAATTTAGGATCTTGAGATTAGAGGAGTTGAAAAGCATGTGAAACAATGAACTGCTGAGGTCCCAGATCTGTGGCAGAACAAAACGTGACTGCTAATGTAATGTGTTTAATGGTTAACTTTAAATGGCCGAGAAACATGGGGGGGGCTTTGTCTTCACTTTCTTATCTCATTTACACCTGATGTATGCAGCAGTCTTCAGAAAACGAATTAATGGGTTCTTTGTAATGAGACACCCTAATTATCACAGCTAAAACAAACAAACAGAGTCTTCCCATATACAATGAGATACATTTTTTATGCAGTACAATAAAACAAATGGCAAGAAAGCAATCTGTCTTTGTTAGCACATTGTGGCTGACGGATCATTCTCTTTTAGGGTTCAGACTGTGCTGATAAACAGGCTTCTGAATCAGACTAGTGCAGAGTCATTCACAGGTAGTGCAGCCAGTATTTGCCCAGCTAACTCGGTCCCAGGGTGTGTGTGTGTGTGTGTGTGTGTTCCTCAATGCAAATTATCTTTGATAATCAGTAGTTGTGTTCAGAAGTTTACATACACTCCAGCAATTTCCAGTTCATGGCCGATTTGAGCCTTTGGAGGTTCCTAGGTTGTTTTTAGACATCAAGACCACTTTCCTCTGAGGGTGACAAGTGGGTCTTCTTCCAGACCTTGGCAAAGTTGTGACATATCCAACTCGCCACGGTTGGCCACGGTTTTAGTTTTAATGGTACCAGGTACTAAAATAGTACCTCCCCACCCGGGGTTCCAAGCAATCCAAGCAGGTACTAAAATGTGACTTTGTCAGACTGCATTTCACTGATTGGCTCGTCAGTAGCATAACTCAATGAGTCATGAGAGCGTCTTCTATATGAAAACCAAAATGACTAGTTTTGAAACCCAGCAACGGGGCAAAAGCTACAAAAACAACGTCCTGGTCCCTGAATCTGATGAAAAGCCACCGACCGAGCAGCAGTATAGTCTTGCCTCGACGTCCACTTTTTGTTGTAGCGTTCTTGTCGCATATTAGTTACCCTGTAGGAAACTCACATGCATTGCTATGACAGCAACAGCGCACATTAGGAAGTACTCAACTGTAATGGAAAACCAGTCAATCTGAGTCGAGTTGTGGCGCGTAGGTACTAATGGAAAATGGGCTTAGTACTTTGGTACAATTGTTTGAACTGATCATCTTTAGAGTTATTTAGGCTCCAAAGTACCTTCCCAAGTTGTACAAATCTAAAATTCTCTTTCTTAGATGTGTCAAAGAATTTTAACTATCTGTGACCATAAACCATAAACATATTTTTCATGACTGTATGACACTAAGTAGGCCCAAGAAATTCTTAACCCCAGTTGTCACATACTACAGCTTGATTACAATCTTTTCGAATCACAGATGAATCCACCTAACAAGGTAGTATCCTGTCAGACAAGGTAGTGCAGTAGGATGCAGGTGTGGTGGCCTGGACCACAGAACTTTGAAAGGGTAAGAGTTTTGCATCCCTTTTGGACTTGTCATTTTCAGTGGTTAGATTTAGGCACCATGGGAAAAGATCATATTTCTGATTAAAATACACGCTAACACCTGCATCATCTCATGGATGATGAAAGGTGGTTCTGCAACAGGAAACAAAGAACATTTGTAGATATCACAGACAGACATCAAGGGACTTCTATTGGACACTATCAGACTCTTCTGCATCCTGGATAATTATGCATTAGTGAGTTCAAATGCGATGGCTGCCTAACCAAGTGTCAGTGCGTGATGACTTGGGAGTTGGACCGCAGTATTTGGCAGGCTGCAGTGTGCAAGATTGAATTCAGCGCTGCAAGAGTGCCAGTTGTAATCAGTAATAAACAGACCTCCTGTTGTTCTCAGAAAAGGAAAGAGGTGTAAAATTGTTTTGTGTAGGTTAAAAAAGAACCACAAATTGATCTGGGACCCAGGATCCCAGGAGCCCAAGGTTATGTACTAACAAGCCTGTTTTGTGTCTCTCTGTCTAATATGCTGGCGGAAGTCCCTGAGGCTATTTTTAGACTCACTGCCATGACAGTAACAGTCAAGACCTTGATATGTCTGGGCAAAGACCTATTCAAAGAACTACCCTGTACAGTCTTTTAACTTGGACAACAAGGACTGACTTCTTCCTTTTAAAGGACAGAGGCCCTCGGTGGCATGCTTTTATCGCTTTAGTGCAGCACAATTGGCTTAACCTAAAACAAAAACACACAAGCGCACAAAACATAGCATCATTGTTCTTTCTGACAGTTGGGATTTGGTAGGGAAAGCTTTGGACAAAACTCAATGGGGACAACCAGGCTTTGAAACAACACAAATTATTTCTTCTTTTAAGGTTCTTTATATGCCTTTGCACAAATTATAGAGGATAAAGTTGGTAACAAATACCAAGTGAGATGACGGCCAAAATCTCATAGAGGCCTGTTGTGAGAAAGCCCAGTTTAGAGCTTTTGGTTATTGAACTAAACTGCCCAGTTGCCATGTGCAAATGAAAGCATTGTGTGTTCAGGTGGTAAATTCAAGGTAAAAACAACATAATGTAACTTGCAACACTTGCCACATAAGAACAAGATTATCATCAGTGGGAAGAAAATACAGAAATTAAATATGTGTCTTTTTTTTGCATTTGGGACATGAAATAAAAATGTACACGTTTTAACCTTCCATCCAAGATGAAAATAGACATGTTTTAAGACCTGAATTGAATTGAATTCAGTATGCAGCAATTACATTAACCGACTTTTGTCATAAAAAATAAAAATAGACTTTTAGATTAAATACTTAAAAAGTCCTGGAGAATGAAAGCACCAGCCTATTATTTATCATTAGTGGAAAATGTAAGAGTCTGAATATTATAGCTATAAATCATATAGCTCCAAGTCACAACAACAGTCCCCTCAATGTGGTTTGCATTTCATGGTAAAGACCCTACAATAATAGAGACAGCTGTATAGGAAGTGAGAAGAATTCTTCATGTTTAACATTTACTTTACAAATCCCTACTTAACAACTCTATTAGAAAATCTGAGTGTTTGCTTTTTCTTTGTCTTTTTCCCTCTCGAGTCTGTATGTTTTTTCATCAGGCCTCAAATTACACAGTAAACAGTCAATATGTCATTAGACTGTACAGCTGGCCATCATGTCAGGTCAGCCTAAGGTCAATGTGGATATTAACAGTCTTACTTCTCATTCTGTTTTGATTGCTCAGCCACTCATAAATCCAATAGATGCAATGAACACCAGGCTGTGTAACACATGACCCCTGAAAATGATGGGGCAGATCGACATCTGTGTTCACAAACCTGAAGTGCAAATTTGACCGATGATCGAGATGATGGAGCCATTATCTTGCAGCGGGGCATGTGTGTGCAGCATCTACTGCATGTGTGGGCTATACAGCTTTGTAGATCACATGGATCAGATGAGATCAAAGGGTTAATGAACTGTTAAGCCTTCATTTTGTTGAGATCAAAGACTTGCAAGCGTTACGATCGCAATCAGCACCTTCGCCGATGCCGAAGTCTTTCCAGCAAGGTCACCGCTAACAGAACTTGGGATACGTTATTCTGGGTTTTTGTGAATCCGTGTTGATGTGTGCGTGTGTCATTCTGTATTCCTGCCATACCACAAGCAATGACTTTTTTTTTTTCCAGCATCTGTTTACATGGTGAAATAGTGTGAAAATATTACACATTTCGTCTGTTGGGAGACAATCAAATCAAATCAAATGGTTCATTTCTTGTATGCTTGCTTCATTAAAAATAAAATTATGTAGCCAGGCAATCATAAAGTAAATAGATATGTATGGAAACAGACAGGCCCTGATTGAAATTACTATTATTTTTTTTTTCATTACTATTATTTTTAAATGGCGTCATTACCTCAAGATTGGGAGTTAATTATT
Source organism: Diplotaxodon limnothrissa (assembly GCF_057381915.1). Taxonomy (NCBI): domain Eukaryota; kingdom Metazoa; phylum Chordata; class Actinopteri; order Cichliformes; family Cichlidae; genus Diplotaxodon; species Diplotaxodon limnothrissa. The sequence continues at coordinate 28,985,542 of NC_140597.1, read as the reverse complement.
TTGTTATCTCAAGATAAAAAAAAAAGGTTGTTTTCTCATCGGTTAAATTATGTCATTATCTCAAGAAAACAAAAGGCAGATGTCTTGAGATAATGGGATCATTTATCATGAGAAACTGACTTTTGTTTTTTTAAGATCACGCCATAATTACAGAGAACTTGGTAGCCCTGAAGACAGCTCGGTCCCCTTATCTTTTTACTGATAGAGTTATCAAGCAGGATCACTAAAGTGGCTGTGAAGTTGTGGTGGGACTAGTGTTCTTTTTAAAGGATGAGGATTGAACTTTATGTTATCTCCAATAGAAAAACACAATCCAAATCCTTCCATTTAGACTTTGACTGATCTGCAGTTTGTCCATCCATCCATCCATCATTTGGTATTATATTTATTATAGATATTGATTAATTAAATCAGTTGCTTCAGTTGTCATCTGTCAAAGCAAGCAAGCGAGACTACACTTCACCTTTAGACAACCTGACTATGTGCCAAAATGGACAGATACATGATTTCTAAACCACTCTATTCACTCAGTTCAGTTCATATTTATCATTGCTCCCATTAATAGGAATAGAAGTAACACTGATAAGGAAAGAGATCAGATTAGCTCATGCTTCAGTTTCAAAATAAGTACCACTCTGTTTTCTCTGCTTTAGATGAGAAAGAAAAAACAATAGAGCTCATGTTGGTACCTTTATTTAAGTAAGATGAAAATCATTCTCATGCATGAATCACACACCAATAACAGCCTAATTATATGCATGACCGAGAGGAATTAAGGCATAAAGAAATGCATGTTGTCAGTCATTCGAAAGACCACAAAAGACCCCATAAGAAGGAGAGCTCATGTCTTATTAAGAGGACAGGAGCTTTCCTTTGGCTCCCCTGCAGTTCACACCCTGCTGTCTTGGCACTTCAAATCTCTTATAAATGAAGTGGAAACAACCTTTTGTCTCCTTGTGATAACTAAATAATGAACCCATTACCACAAGAAGCATGCCATGTTATCTCAGCATAATTAGATAACTTAAACAGTTTAAACTAAATTAAACAATTATACGTACACACGGTGAACAGATACATTAAAAAAAAGGTGTATATTTATTTATCTATTTGAAGTGACTGCAACATCTAATTATAGTTGAAAATAATAATATATTAATATAACTTTTTTGTGCAAAGTGGTAACTGTATAGCAGTGGTTGTTTAAAGGACCATACACCAATATTATTTGTTTTGTTGTATTATGTGTGATAATCATTACCACTGCCAGAAATCACTGGCTCCTTATATACTGAAGGAAGCAGTGCAAACATTTGTTTTGATTAAGGCATGCACATGGGAAAGCAAAGCAGTAGTGCTACTTTGTGCCCTCGGTGTTGCAACAGTTTTTTAAAGTAGATAGAGTTGAACTGTCAAACTGATGTGCCAATCAGAAACATAAAAGAAAAAGCATCTAATTTATTTGGAGTGGTGCTGAAGGGTCATGGACAATGCATACTCTCTATTACAGCTAAACACTGCAAAAGTGTATAACCATAATATGATTGTTGTGCTGTTTTTCCAAAGCCAAGAGCAGTATAGAGCAAAATAAATATAAAAAAATAAAATTTTTAGAGGTAACATAAAAACTCTCAGAGAAATGTTTCATGGTAGTACTTCACTGTCACAGGAATTTAACCTTGGTTGCAATTATGCATAAATTTAAATCAAATTTAAAGTGATTATTTTTATACATGCCTTAAATCGCTTTTGATCTGATAATAATTCTCTCTCTAGAGAAATTATAATTAGCTATAATTTAGCAATACATAGGAAATATTTCTAGGTTTTTATACTAGCCTCTAATTATTACACTAAGATTGTAATTAACTTATTTTAACGTTGCACTTAAACACCATAATTCTGTATATATAACAGTGGGGTGGGGTAACAGAAAGGCAAGAAGAAACAAATCATCCTCAATTGTTAAACAAGACAAACTGGAACAGAGGAAAACAGGCCGTTTTATTATTTTCATTATTTATGTATTCATTGTCTCGTTTAAATGCCTTTTCTGCACTGATTCATGGATCGTGGAACTGTAAAATATAATTATTTCTGCATTTAATCAACTAAGAGATTGTTTGCAGACAGTAATCTGAAAATGTTGGTTGGACTTGCAACTGTTGAACTTACATTTTTTATTAAACAGGAAATGGCAGGTTGATCAAGGAACTCCTTACCAATGGAGGGGATAAACTACCAAGCTAAATAAGTTATTAAAAATTTCACACTATACTGTAACTTATCTGTATACATGTTAACCAAAATGGTTAGCAAGAGAAAACTTATCTGTTAAGATGATAAATCACAGGAGCTTTTTTTTTTTTTTTTAATTATTGCTAATGCCAGCTCTTTATCCAGAAATGGATAGGTCGGCCTATCAAATCAACAGATGATTCCATTGGTTAGTAGTCATGTGTTTTTAAGCCTGCTTCCAAAGAGAATAGCCAACTGTGGCAACAGGGTAACAATAAATTAAAGAATGGATGCAAACATGAGAAACATTCTGACAGAATACTGTTGTAGATGCAAAGAAAAAAATATTTTTTTTCTTCTCTTTTAACTGATGTCTATGTATTTAGATTTTACTGGACATGCAGTACTTGCTTTGCTTGCCCTGACTGAATGCATCTGATGTGTGACATGAAAACAAACAACTAATTTGTAATCCGCAGCCTGGAACCTGTGAGAAATAATATGAAAGATTACTTCACATTTTCTCTACAAACAGCCCTTTTTTCTTTTCATATTTGAGCAAGTTACAAGAATTAAAAGGAAGACGTATGCAGAAGGGCTTTTGCCCTGCTGGAAACCATCAAACCAAAACAGAACAAATTCAACGCAAGAAGTGGAACGAGGAAATGTGAAAAAATGAGAAAATATTACTGCAATTGTCAAATATGTGTCATTCCTGAGCCACACTGTGGCAGACATTAGGAAAAATAACTGAAGAATGAAATGAAAGAAAAATCTGGACGTGTGTGTGCTTTCATGCAAACTGTAATTGGAAAGTCACACTGGACAGCAATTTACAAAAAAAAGAGAAAGAAAATCTAAATAGCCCCTGCTGATAACAGAATAAATAAATACAAAGTGGTTTCTGGGATTTTAGATGCAGAAGCTATGCTCCTCTCCATATGATTGATAACAGTAATCCTAAGAGACACTGTGAGAGAGGTAGAAAGTTGGTCAACATGGTCTTACAACCAAATATTAAAAATGACCATCTTACATTGTGATTAGTTTGTATACTAAACAAATAATCAGCCAAATTTGCAGAATTGCATTGATGCCCATATTTCACTTTCATCCTAGAGTGTGTATTAATTTATGTCAGTGCTGTAACTGAATTTTCCTACATCCATTTCTCACAGTATAGCTGGCAATTAACTAACGAAATTTCACTGCACACTCAGATGCTGACCTGCACTGTTTGGGTTCAGAATTGCTGGAATGGATAAGATATCTACAGCCCCGAGGTCTTCCTCTGATGTGCTGACTGTTAAAAAATTATCCAAAAAAAGGTTTCTGGGAACTCTGGAGCTTCTCTCTTTGAACTTGTAGTCAATGTCTGTTTTTTTCTGTCTACTGCTGGTGCTCCAGACAGAAAGTTGGAGCTTCTAAAAGTCAGACTGCACTTCTATGATCTCTTTACTGTGGCAAGCCCTCGCCCAGAAGCTTCAATTCCTGCTTTAAAGGCGGCCTTTGCTTTGAAAAGCTTTTCTTAAAAGTAGACGTTCAGGTGTTCGTCTCCTACTCCATCAGCTCATCAGACAATCTTCGCAGACGCTGTGACTACATGACAGAAGAACAAGGCTGTCAGAGGTTTCACAGCAGTCAGGATAGTCGAGGTTCTCCCCTGTCAAGAAGGACGTTTTCTTACTTCGTTTAAGCTGGAAATTCAGCCGATGAAAGAGTGAGTGATGGCTCCATCCCCTCCTCCAGTCTTTTCACAGACATGTAATTTTACTTTGACTGTTTTTAAACTCAAATTGTTCTTTAGAGTTAGCTGCACTCAGAGTCTGTCCCAAATTATCATACCTTAGTGCACTGATGAACCTTCAGATAGTTACAGAGACCATCACTAGTCATAGAAAAGGAGAAGATAGATTTCACTTTCACATTTCATTTTATCAGGAAAACAAAAAGGTGATGGACAATTGTGTCTTCAACTCATTGAATTAATTGAGATTTTGCAAGAGCAGATGGCATGTATGTTGTTAACAATCCATTTTCATTTATAGATAATTGCTGCCTAATTTATTGCTCTTTGTGTTTAAACTATAATAAATATAAACTGCTCTGAATGATTACCAAAATACAGACACGTCTTTGTCAGACATTTATTCTCTGTGCAAAGAACCCAAAGAGTTTAATATCTAACTTCTCCAGAACATTGTAATGTGTGTGCTGTGCAAGAAGGCAGGTTTAACACCCCAATGTTCAGAAACAAGTAGGTAATCTCAAAAAATCTGCTTTATTGCTGGGACTCACAATACGTAGAACATAAACTGTGCAGGAAGCCGTGACCACAAAACCAGGAAACTATAAGAGATGACACAACAAAGAACAAGGGGAGACTCAAGATGTATACACAGCAGGATAACGAGAGGAGAGACATTAGCTGGGACACGCAGCTGGGAGTAAAACTAGACACGAAATCACAGAGGGACGATGACCACAAGAAATAACAGATGGCAGACCCATAAACGAACTAAACGGGGAAAACAAACGTGGACTACATACCAACGGGTAAACCAACACAAGACTGACTTTACACATGAGACTAAAGGGTCTCCCCCCCACCCTGGACCCCCACCAATTCGCATACCGCCGGAACAGGAGCACAGAGGATGCAGTCTCCATCGCAATGCACTCTGTCCTCTCACACCTGGACAACAACAACACCTACGCCAGAATGCTGTTTATAGACTTCAGTTCAGCATTCAATACAATCCACCCCTCACAACTCATCAGGAAACTGACAGACCTGGGTATCAGTTCCCTCATCTGCAAATGGTTACTGGACTTCCTGACCAACCGCCCCCAACATGTCCGGCTGGATAACCGCTGCTCATCTACCATCACAATGAACACCGGTGTACCACAAGGCTGTGTGATGAGCCCTTTCCTCTACTCCCTCTTCACCCACGACTGCAGACCTGCTGATGGTTCCAACACCATCATTAAGTTTGCAGATGACACCACGGTGATTGGCCTCATCAGTGACAACGATGAGGCCGCCTACAGGGAGGAGGTGGATCGTCTGGCTGAGTGGTGCGACAGAAACAACCTGCTGCTTAACACCGAGAAGACCAAGGAGCTCATCGTGGACTACAGGAGGAATGCTGACCCACATCCACCCATCCACATTAAGGGGACGGCTGTGGAGCGTGTGAGCAGCTTCAAGTTCCTGGGAGTCCACATCTCCGAGGATCTCACCTGGACGACCAACTGCTCCAAGCTGGTCAAGAAGGCTCACCAGCGCCTCTTCTTCTTGAGGACTCTGAGGAAGAACCACCTGTCCTCAGACATCCTGGTGAACTTCTATCGCTGCACCATCGAGAGCATCCTGACCAACTGTATAACAGTCTGGTACGGGAACTGCTCTGCCTCGGACCGGAAGGCGTTGCAGAGGGTCGTGAAAACTGCCCAGCGCATCGCCGGAGCACCACTTCCTGCCATAAAAGACATCTACAGGAAGCGGTGTCTGAAAAGGGCTGGGAAAATCATCAAAGACCCCAGTCACCCATCACATGGACTCTTCACCCTCCTGCCCTCTGGGAGGCGCCACAGGAGCCTCCGGACTAAGACCACCAGGTACCGGAACAGCTTCTTCCCCACAGCTGTCAGACTCCTGAACTCTGCCTCCTGACATCTGACCCACGTTAAACTCATGGACTGAACATACACACACCCACAATGGACAACTGTACCCTCAAACACAATAATAACATGGACTGAACCACCACTCACAACCACTAGCACTTTATATAGCCTCTGTAGAAACTATCTACACCCTCACTTATCTTAACTGCACTAATGTATAGCTCTGTGTAAATAATCATTCTGTACATTCGATAATCTTTAATCCTACAACTGTTTACAACTTGCATAGTTCCCATTTCTGTATAGCTGTATATCCCAGATTCTGTAAAGTTATTTATTTCATATTCTGTATAGTTTTTCATATTTATATCCTGTTCATATCCTGTACATAGCTTGTACTCACTACAGCCTGTACATACTTATAGTTATAGAATATTCACAACATACTTCATACCGTGTACATTATAACATACCATAATAGACCCATTTCTGTAATATACTCACATATCTATATTATTGCTAATATATATTGTAATATATCTATATCACTAAAGCACTTCTGGATGGATGCAAACTGCATTTCGTTGCCCTGTACCTGTGCATGTGCAATGACAATAAAGTTGAATTCTATTCTATTCTATTCTAAAGGACTAAACATAGAGAAAACGCGAGGCAAGGACAGACATGGGAACATAACAGAGGCAAGAATACAAAGTGACACAAGAAATAAACTGAAATCATGAACAGATTAAATAAGAAACTAGACCTGGGAAATATAATGAAACAAATGCACATAAAAGATACAAAACTCGAAGGACTCAGGAACCATGACAGTCATACCTTTTAGCTGCTTCATGTGTGTGGTGGTATGCAGCAAAGATACCACAAGATTTTGGCAAATTTTACTGCTGAGAAAAACAAAGCATTAAAAAAAAAAATTCTCCACGGTGCTTTCATAGCAAGGGTTTCAAAAATAAATCGGTTGCAAAGTGGGCTCAGGGGCTCTGTAAGGTTCATTAGACACGTTATAATTGCATCTGACATCAGCTGACTCCTCATGACTAGTTAGAAAGTGAGAAATCCGTCGGCCTTTATTAATGACTCTCCAGAACCACAGTACAGATGCCTTATTAGAAAGTAAGGCCTATTACCCTATATTAATGACTGACTTTGCTAACTGCAGACTTCAGGGTTTATTAGAGACTTTAGAGACTTTTCACAGTGTAATGCTGAAGGATAACCAATGTATAAGAGTTTTCTTCACAACTTAGAATCAAGTTTGTAATCTTATATAATCCTACTCTGCACCACCGGATTATTCTGTTTCGCTTCCAACTGCTCCTTAAATGTAGCATTAATGCAAAATGGATATTTAAGCTAAACTCGTGGGACTGTCGTAGCACATCTGGATATGTGTCAGAGACACAGACACAGCGAGGAAATGTATAGATATAAGCTCAGCTGTAATCCAGAGGTCTGCCAGGAGTGCAGGTGTGACAGGGATTTAGCATCTGTTAGTCCTCTGCCAACATCCAAAGCAGTACTAACCATTATCCTCATGCATAATTACCCCTGCACACACTCCATGTGGCTGATTCTTCTCCACAAGATTGCCCCAGTTGCTGTCTCAGCTCACTTTTAGAGCCTGATTTAGCAGCAGATTACAAAGTTAGATTAACACCAGCAAGCGTTGGGAATTACTTTCAAAAGCAGACCCCAGATCAGCGCAGAACTGTTTCTGCTGCAGGATCAGGTCTGGATTTTCTGAAGGCTACCTAAGCTTTGCTTTGAAATTAATGGGGAGATTGTAAAGGAATATTTAACTGTTGTTATTCAGTTTCTTCCCATTGTTATAAAATGAACCTTTAGGAATTGTTATTGGTCAGGTTTTCTAATTGGATTATATATCTATCTGGCACATGGGGTTAGACGGAGGTCAGGTAAAGAGAACTGATCGTATTACCTTTATTATCTGTATAATTTGTAAATAGACAAAGAAAAAAATTAATCTCTCTTTTCATGAGTGCCAGAGCATCAATTGCCTGGCCTCAATTTGTGTAGGAAATAGAACAAATGTGGAAGCGTGGTCTACAAATTCAACTGTTGGAGCCACATTACTATATCAAGCACAAAGTCAGTAACATGAACCTAAAGTGCAAAGACTTTTGTATTTCCTTCGTGATGGGAATTTCTACGGCTATCCAATTACTTTTTCTGGGAAATAAATAAATAAATAATGTAATACTTTTGTGAAAAGTAACAAGTAATGTACAATATAATGATTTTTTATATTGTAAAGTTTTTTGATGTTTCCATAGGCTTTAAGGGGGGAAGGTAGCAGTGGGATGCTGATTATCAAAAGCACTTGATTAATTGATCATCAGTAAGTGTGAGCAAGCTCTGTAAAAGCGGAAGTTTTGGCCACTGTGTGTTATCAAAGAACGAAAGAGGAAAGATTTCAACTTTAAACATTAGAACTGAAAGAGAGAGTACTTTGTTTTTATCATGACAAAATGCGAATCACCCAGATTTCCTTTCCTAATCTGGTTGATTCATGTATAATCCTCATCACTAAAGCATGTGTCATATTTAAAGTGTCTTGATTGTCTCATAATGTAGGAAGATATTCCTGCTGTGGAGTCAGGGCGGTCTGCCTCTCCCCACCGCAGGGAAAAGGGTAACACCACCTGGGTCTGGGTGCAGTTCCCCCCTCCAGGGGCAAGGGTACCTAGACCCGGTTCGTAGAGTACGCTTGGGGAGTGTGATCGTGTGTACAGCGTCTCTTTATGTCTGTCTCCACGTTGGTTGAGTGTGGAGTAAGTGCTATGAGAGCATGAGGGTGGGGATGGATGTGTGTGTGTGTGTGTGTGTGTGTGTGTGTGTGTGTGTGTGTGTGTGTGTGTGTGTGTGTGTGTGTGTGTGTGTGTGTGTGTATGCAGGCAGATGAGTGAATAATTCTCAGGTATTAATAATATTCTCAGTTATCATTAATTAAAATCTGATTAAGTGCACATGATTGGACTCAAGAAGGTGTAAGCTGTTTTATTTAATCTTTACTTTGCCACAGATGTGTGTGGAATTAACGTGCCACAGTCTTAAAGGTTTTCTAAGGCTTTCAGAGTACCGCTGTGGAAGCTTGAGGCAAATTGATTTAAACCAACCTCTCACTGTAAGGAAAACTCTTTTCAAGAATGTATTTGAAAATCTTCCCAGGACTGGCTTTTCTAGCAAATTCACCACAAGAGCAGATCATTTTACTCAAAAACAAACAAACAAACAAACAAATAAATAAATACATAAATCACCAATAAGCCTCACATTTATTCTCCAGGTAACTCTTGCCACTGTTAAAGCGTACGTGGCTGCAATCATTAACAGACTGCAAAAATTCGACCTGCAATGGAGAAATGCCAGCAAAAGGCTTTGCTGTCCAAAAAGAACATTAGTGCAAAACTACAATTTGCCAATGAACATGTAGGCCAAGACCACATCTATTGGTATAATGTGGTCTGCAGAGATGAATCGATGTTAAGAGCTGCACGGCCACAGTAACAGCAGTCACTTTGGCCCAGATGTTAGGGAATAGTGAACAATTAGTCAAAAAGGCCTGGGAAGTTTTTTTCTTACAAAAAGGGGCTTTTGAAGCCTGTAAGTCACTTCCAAAGTTTACTTGTCTGCAAATATGTGGGGAACAAAATAAAGATTAAAGGAGAGAGCTCTATCTTTGTCCCCCTGCAGTAAGGGGATTTGGTGCCTCTGTTTAGTTGCCAGGGGATTTTTCTGGCATTGTTTGGGTAAACGTCTCCCTTTAGAGCAAAGAGTCCCTGCAAATCAATACAAAGTTAGACAGACTGATCACCCTTATCCTGTGATGAAACAGTTCTTTTATGATGGGAGTGATCTCCTCCTGCATCACAATGCTTTCATCCATAGGGCACAAAGAGTCACTGAATTGATGTGATAAGGTCTTTACAGTCAACAGATCTCATCACCAAAACAAGCGAAATGATGGCTTAGTTAATGAGGGCAGACAAAAAGAGAGGAAGTGTGGGAGTCTTCCACAGACAAAAGCATAACTACAGAGGAAATAAGCGCATGCATGACTTATATAAGACCATGCATGCGCCACTCACCAGTGGCGGTCCTAGCCTGTTTGGCGCCCCGGGCGAACACTCCCTCTGCCCCCCCCCCCCCCACACACACACACACACACACATTATACATTAACATAAAACTGTTGTCGAAACCATACTGAATTTCGCCAGAGACACACACACACATATGAAGAGAGAGACAGTATGCATTGTATGCAAATGGCTACCAAACAGCCATCATAATTTGTCATACACTGAACAGGACAAATCAAAAATTGACAATGACTAATTAATATTAAAATCTGTAACATAATGTATTGTTTGGAGTTTAGTCTGTTACTGTTACTATTTTTACCATTTCTTTTTGGAGCAACTGTAATCCACATTATTTCCTTAGGGATTAATAAAGTATTTTGATTCTGATTCTGATTGTTTCAGGATGACCTGCCATTATCCAATGACACATCTGCTTTCCTGTATCTTTTGCTCTTTTCTCCTCCTCTTCTTTTCTCTTTTTTCTAAACTGAGCACCTGATGGCTTTGAACTTTTCTTGTCCATCTTGGTTTTAATTTTACACTCCAGTATGAACACAAATCCCCCAACTCGAGGATCGCCACAACATGACCTAACAAACCTACACCTTAGTTCACAGATTCACTTTGTCTAAAGTTTATTTCTGGGATTTCGCACAACCCAGGATTCAAATCATGAATAGATAATGGGCTTGGATTTACACCATTATGAATGAAATGTGCTCTATTTGGAAGCAGCGGGTCTCCCTCCCCTTTTGATGGGTTGTGTGTGAGACTTTAAATCAGCAAACTGTAAATTATAAAATTTAAATTGTTATTGATCCCTTTACTCCTGGTCCTAAAGTGTATATTTATTTTCTTACTTATCTTATATTTATTGTTTGTTTACTTGCACTGCTATAACTGGAGCCTCGTCATCTCGTCTCTCTATATTAAACTGGACTGTATGTAGCGGAGATGACAATACAGACAATACAGTTTACTTTGACTTCAGCACCGAGCAGGCCGCCCGTGTCGCCCGTATCAAAAACCGCTACTGTCTCTCACTGTCAATTTCAAAGGCCCTTCATCCTATCGCCAGATCTTCATTCTTCTTCATTTTATCTCCTACTGCCTCACTCTTTAATTCTTTAGGCAGTCAAAGCATAGCAGACAGCATGCTCAGAGAACAAAACACTGTGGGTGAAATTGAGCCTCAACATTTCACCTCTTGTCTGTCTTATTTTCGTTCCACTTCCTTCCCTTTCCTCTCTCTAATCAAACGGCCCACCTGCCTTTTAGTTCTTTTCGGAGGGGTGTCTCACTGCAGGGGATTTTATTTTTATTCCTCCCCTCTCTTCACCTCTCCTCTTCTCTCCAGAGTGTTGAGCTGTGATATATCATTCCCCTGGGCATTGGGGAGGCAGGTAGCCTTTTAAGGCTGTAGGTTCTTAGGGCTTGTTGATATAGTGATAGCCTGAAGAGATACTGAGCTTCTATTTAGGTGTACCTTTTTTTTATGTGCATTTATTTTAATATATATGTGCATTTACTCTGTACCTTTGTGTGTGTAGATGCCTGGTTGTAAACTTCTCAGGAAGCAATTTTATGCACACTAAAAACACACGAAAGCTACACAGAACACAAACAGGTAACCTCCTAATTTCATGTAAATATATTTGTCCTTTGTTTTCTTCCCTTTTGTTGCACGTCTCATACAGACACACACGCGTGCACGCACGCACACGTGCAGGTTCAATTGAGTCATTAACACAGCCATGCATCTCTGATTGATTGATATTAATAGACGGAGCAAGAGGACCTTTCAAATAGTCTCCTTTGCCATTGTCCCTCCCCTGTTCCCACATGCACCTCTTCCTTCTCTCTCTCTCTCTCTTCCTCTCTCACACTGCCTCAGCATCTCATCTCGGTGCCACCAGCAGCATTAACAGTGAGGCAGTAGGCAGACTCTTTTTTTTCCCCCCCACACACAGCACAGACAGGAGCCGGCACTGATGCGCAAATGCACAGAAACGCACACACTCACATGCACTGGAAGCAAACAGGAACCGGACAGAGACTCCAGCTGCAGCATGTCCACTGGCTGCAGTCAGACATGTAGGAGGAGGAGGTGCTCTGCTCGCTGTTCCATGTCCGTTTCAGTCCTCTAAGCACCTCCCATCCCCCCGCGTTCGCTCCCTGGCTCTGCGGTTGCTGAGGGGCTGGCTGGAATGACCCGGGAGAGCGGGAGACACAAGGAGATGCGCTAGATGGGGCTGCCGGCTGGGAGGACTCTCTGATCCTTGCTCCCTCCTCCTCTCCATGCCGACAGAGACAGCAGAGCTCTGATCTGTCCCACAGATGTATGCCCATATAGGAGGGCATGGCTGTGTAACGCGAGGGTCTTCAACAAGCACAGCTTGAGAGGAGGACCACCACAGAGACACCAGGTAAGAGGTGCACAGCTGGGGCTACTCTGTTGGATTTCCATCTATATTGATCTACGCAGATGTGAAGGAATCGGCAATGTGTCTGAGATATAGAATATGTCATTGGTTTTTTTTTTCATCCTCATCAGTGCTCAACTGTTGGTTTGGTTATTTACTAAAGGTTTGTATCTGTTTTGTTTGTGTGTGCCTGCTGTGCTGCATGGCCATTGATTAGAAGGGAGATGGGTCTGTGGATGAGCACTGTGGCAGCATAATAATGGAATATGTCTCCTGGAGGACATGGTCTGATATCCATCTGAGGAATGTCAGTGGGAATGAAGAGGAAACAACAGAGAGGTAGCAGGAACGGGGAAGAAAAAGCAAAACAGAACAAGTGATTGAAAGTCCATGACATTTCGTATAATTTATATGACTGTCATATACTGTGGGCTTGTGCTGCTTTGGGGCTGGGAGGGGGGACCATTTTGCTTTGTTTGTTTTTTTTCTCCTACTGCTTCATTTGTAATTCATATATTCATCCTACACTCCACATTTGGACAGTTTTACAATTACAGTCTAAACTAAAGGCTGTAATTCACAGTGTGGCAGGGTAGCTGAAAGTGCTCATGTTGAAGAAATGACGCAAAAATGCCACATAGGACTTTGAAGAAATGATGCCGACTTGCAGAGCGGGACTGGCCCCTGGGTACGAGTATGGCACAGATGAGGGTAGAAGTTTGGGTATGAACACAGGAAGAGCGATGAAACTGCAACAAACACATGTTGAAGCCGTGTGAGGTTAACACAGAGGATGCAAGTGAAACTGAACAATCACAACTATTAATACGAAAGATGAAATGGTGGTGGCATCCCCTGCAGACCAGGGAAAAGGTCAGTTTACAACCTCTGCTAATGAAGGATCTTTCCCCTGAACTCACCTCTAACACTCATTACAGGACTTTAAAATGGTTACAATGCCTTTATTTTTGTGTGTATATCAAAGACCAGGGGGCAGCAACAGCCTCAAAGTGCATTTCAAAGATTGGCTCTGGGTGAATGTGCTTATGCAGAGGTGCCTGTGGCTGACAGAGATGAGCTGTCCGGTACCGTTGCATGGAGCATACATCACTGAACGCAGGGCCATGGACCCAGGAGGAATCAACAGAAAGAAATCCATTACTTAGATGACCAGGCATCTCTGATCTCATCATTTGACTAGGCAGGCTATAGAGACAGTGGGAAGGAGCAAATAGAGAGAATGAGAGCATTGAGGGAAGCCAGTCAGATGTGGAGAGAACACTTGCTTCAACGCCATGATTAATTCTAGAGGCAGTACATTCAACATGTGCCAAGAAATATCAATATTTTCCATTATGCGGCGTGTTTAAGAATGGACGGTGGCTGATTTAAAGGTTGTTTTTAAAAGCCATACTGCAACATCCATCTAAATGCCACTCAGCTCACTCAGTCTGGTTAGACTGGGGTTTGATAGAGTGGATGTCTGAGGTTGATTAGGTGTGCTTTTGCGGAAAATATATGCGTAGGTTGATTGTACGGCAGTAAACAAGAAACACTGGTGTAGACCACAGTTTATCAGGTAAATTTTACTTCAGAAAAAACATGTTTTATGAATTTATAAAACATGATTTAAAGCCACATTAAAGCCCAGTAATATTTTATATGATCTTGTTGTACATTGCGCTTTCAGATGCAGCTGCTATGTCATCTTATCTGCCAAGTTCTGCTTAGTCATTAGAGGAAGCAATACAGCCCCAAGGTTATCGACTACAGCAAATTAACAAAACTTGCGATGCAGCCATTGCCCAAGTGCACAAACTTATCAACCTCTCATAATATGGCTCATTGAGAGATCCCCAGTAAGAGGCCCACCACTGACAAATACACAGCCTGGACATGCTTTCAAAATCCAATCAGCTTCATGTAAGGAGAACTAGCTGGCACAGGCTGGCAGTTCTGAAGAGGCACATAAAAGCACAGTTAACAGACTTGGCACTAGATAAAACCTACCGATTACACCAATTACAGTAGAGGGCATTTAAATGAGTGGAAACAACATGCATTATTTCAGTCTCATGAACATTTTACCCTGATAGTTGAGCACAAGTGGATAGCTCTGTTGCAAGACACGTGGGCACTCCAGAGATGCACATGAATAGGCACACTTGCACCAGCTGCTTTGATTTTAAATCTAAGCAGTGATGCCTATCTACAGTCTTGTCAGGCACAATGATTTCTGTCCAGTTTTCAAAGCTCTGCAGGACTTCAAAGCAACAATGTAGAGTGGAATTAAAGGATAAGGGTAGGGATGTTTTATATTTTTATTGCAATCAAATGTGGTTTAAAAAATGAATGACATGGTACAGCGGGTATTCCAGAGATCAAAAATATGGAGCTATTACAGTCTTGTTGAGATAAACTATCCCTGTCTTTCCTGTTATGTTGGGATGTGCCGATCACTACCACTGAATTGATTTTATTGACATCCAGCTGCAATATCAACCATCAGGGCAAGTTTAGGTCTCTAAACTCACCAAAATAGCTCTGACCAGTTGAGACATCATCGACCGAGATGCTGAGGGTATGCCATCTGTGGGTAACTTGTGGGGTCTCTGTGGACTGGACTTGTTCCAGCCTGTATCCTGCTGATGCTTCATCAGATTGGAAGTGGGGAGTCTGCAGACTAGGTGAAGGCCTTAGGCTGTTTATCATGTACAAGCCATTTCTGAGCAGTTTTTGTGCATTGCCCTGCTGGGGGTGGCTGATGCCATTGGGAATACTGTTGCCACGGGTGGTGTGCTTGATCCGCAACAATGTTGCAGGTGGGTGGTATCTATCTATCTATCTATCTATCTATCTATCTATCTATCTATCTATCTATCTATCTATCTTGTTCTGTTACTGTCACCCTTGACAACCAGCTGTTCTGTTCTGGTGCTGTATCTCAGGGCCAGTTTGGCCAAGCTGGAGGCCTCAGACGCACACACGACAGAAAAACGTTAATAAACTGGCAATGTTACTGTGGTAATAAATATCTGAGTAACAACATGCATATTAATTGGTCTTTTGTGCCAGCAGATTTCTGAGAATCATGCTATTGCTTTGCAGAAGAGCAGTGCAGTGTGAAGTCATTGCTTAACTTGGCCAGGATCCCAAACTGGATTATAATATGTCTGTGTCCTTACGGTCAGCCATCCACCTCAGAACCATGCTTCTCTTAACCTGTGGACTCACTATTAACCTGCTTTCAAACCACCACAGTTTTTTATTGGTTGGGATACATTACTTCGAGTACCCGTCTAATGAGACATGAAGATTATCCAGCAAGTCCAGTTTGAGAAAAACATCCCTGGGTGTGAAGGCCTATTAGATGCCAAAACACAGAATTTTTACACCTCTGGAAAGTTGTCACAGTGATGGTGATAAAAATGTCTTCCATCAAAACACTTGGTAACTAAAGCGTAAAGCAAAATGTTGCTTTAGAAAGTCAATCATAGCCCAACAGGCAATTTGCACAAAAGTGAAAACTCTTTTGGGAGGTCTATGCTGCACAAACACTGAAGCTCCATCCACACTGGCACTGGTGATCAGAGGACCTAGAAAGTCAGTGACACTGGGTGACTTCAAGTAACTACAGGTGAAATAACCAAGACAGATACAAAGTGGGCAGATCCTTAACCTTTCCCAACTTTAGAGTGAGGACTTGAAGTGCCTATAAACAAGAATGCAGGCTATTGTTGATTGACACATTACCTGGTAGTAAATATATTAGAGGGCTATCTACAGTAGGCGTACCAGAGCTTGCAATGCCTGGAAAAGTGACCAGCTGTCAGCTTCAAAGCCATATGTGTGGAAGCAGCTTAAGAAAAAACTTTCTGTGGTAGAAGACATACTGTATTCTGTAAATAAGCTTGAGTATATCTTTGTTAAATGCATATTCATCAATGTGGGAGGAAGAAGGGCAATTTTAACCATTTGTCAGTAAAAAAAAATACACAGATTCAATGTATGCAAGTTAGAATTTATGCATTTAAACAACGCCTCCTTGTGCAAGCTGTAGTTGCAACCTACAAAACCCACTCTTGTTTTTGTTTACAATTAAGCAACATAAGTGGGCATGCAAACTGATGAGTGCATGTTTGATATGTGAAAGGTTTGAGTGGAATTTAACTCTTAACCCTGTGGTTCAACTTAACTAAGGAGGGAGTGAAAATAAACGATAGCAAGTAAAAACATTTTTAAAAAGTCTCGTACTCCAAGCTCCGAGTCACCTCTCCCGCACCCTAATGTATCCTTTAATGGGGTCATTTCAGATAGCAGAAATAAATGACGCCATTTAGTCGGAGAACTTGTTGGGTCTATAACAATAAGAAGCTTTTAGATCCATTTTGCTGACTGTGTGAAACAGGAAATGAGC
Source organism: Diplotaxodon limnothrissa (assembly GCF_057381915.1). Lineage (NCBI taxonomy): Eukaryota > Metazoa > Chordata > Actinopteri > Cichliformes > Cichlidae > Diplotaxodon > Diplotaxodon limnothrissa. The sequence goes on along the minus strand of NC_140597.1, from coordinate 28,968,701 downwards.
AGTTGTATATCTTGTTAAAATTGTGTTTTTTGCTGAGTCACCCATCCACCTCAACCCTCCATCCCCATGCTCTGGCTTTGCAGCTGTACAACAATGGCACCTTATTTCCTCCTTTGCTCCCGTCATAATTACCACAACCATCTCTGGGCTCAGTCACTTGAACATGACCATATGTCATTTTGTGGCACTTCTGAAATGACTAATTTCATTTTGTCGTTGTAATTCACTCTGACCTCGCCCTTCATTTTGTACATTTTGAAGCCAAACATACCGCATCACTTTTACCGTTAGCATACGGTGTGGAAAATAACATATAAAAAAATTAACATATAAACTGAAGGAATTAACTCTAACTCTGAATGCAAGCGCTTTCAAGCCAGAAATGGAGGATTCAAATCTGTAGCACTGTACCAGCAGTATGCTGAATATGCTCAGGGTCATGAATCATCATTGGAGATATGTGCAGCCTTTGAGAACATTTGCATTCTCTCAAACATAATATAATTTTGCATCCTTTACACACACATATACACATTCGCACAAGTCAAAATATAATCATCATTGGTAGGATCGTGTTGAAGATTTTTTCTTGTTGTTTTGCAGGGTACAAACATAGCCAGGGGCCATAAAGTTAATTACTTTTTTTTTTTTTTTTTTTTTTTTTTTTTTAAATGACATCAGAAACAGCAGTATGCGACATTACGTGATGGCAGAGCTTCAGTTCATCCTTTGTCATTTTTTTTTTTTTTTTTAATAAATAGGACAGGGGGAATGAATGAGAGAAAGAGGGGGAGAGAAAGAAAGAAAACCAAAGGGGAGAAGAGACGGTGAGAAGGGGGGGGAAGAGAGAGAGAAAAAAAAAAAAAGAACTCCTGGGTCACCTGTATGGAGAAAAAAAAAAAACAAAAAAACAAACAAACAGAGGAGACAGCAAACAACAAAGAGCAACATAATAATAGAGAAAACAAAGCACCATCACAATAAACTAGCTAGTCATAGATATCAATATTTACTAAATAATAAACGATATTGTGCAGCACGCAAGATAGACAGCGCACAGTGTGCTTTGAGCGCATGCATGTCTTAAAGCCAAGAAAGCTTTAGTCCGCGTCTGTGAATACCCATGTGTGCATACCTGTGTGGATCAGCATGCTTGCATTCCAAAGGTTTCTCCATGTAATGATCTGCTAGGGAGTGTGGGGGGGCCACAGCCCCGTCCTCCAGGGTGTGAAGCGGGTATGGAGGAGATCAAAACTCCAGACATCCAGAGGCCCCCAGAACACAAGAGACCATGGAAGACCAACAGTTAATTACTTTTTTAACTGTGGCGTCACGTTCCTTTTTCTGTCACCATAGCGTGCCAAAGGCAGCATTAAAATATCCATAGCATTTCATGGTTGGGCGTCACAAATTTCCCATCTAGTCCACTCTCTGTGTCTCTGTGTCTTCCTGCAGGTTTTACAAAGAAAACAGATGACTGCAGTGTTTCTTGCAGGTTTGCTTTTTCAGAGGTTTTCATTTTTTAGCGGGCAGAAAAACAAGGATTTTAAGTTTGCTACATTTGTTTACTATAAAAAACTCGATTCTGCAAGTGAGGTCACTTTTAGAAAATTAGCCATGTTGTGAGCAGAGGGAAGGTGGTGATATGGCCACTGAGGAACAGAGATGGGCAGTTACTGAAATCCGATTACTTTTTTCAAGTAAGGGATTACTTTTGCAAAAACGGTAATTAGATTACTGTTACTTTCCCGTAGGAACGCTGCGTTACTGCGATTTTTTTGCGAGAATGTCTCATGACAGTGACGTAAGCGAGTGCGACGTTCGTGACAACAGCTGTGTGCAGATCAACAATGGATAATATATCGAGTGCAGGAGAGAGTATGAGCGTGCAGCGTTTAAAGCGTGGAAGTACTGACCTTACTTTGAGTTTGATTCCATAAAAAGTGACAAAAACATTAGTGTCTGTTGTGCGTGGGAAGAAAACTTCTTTTTACAGCGGAAAAAAAACCCCTAAACTTCCGAGCTACAACGTAATGGGAAATTCACAGAGAAACTCGTGGATTCTTCAACTGACCGCTGCGGCACACCTGCACCAGGGCAAACCCCCGCCTACCCTACTCCTGCTTTAAAGGTGAAAATAGACAAACAGGACCGCTAGTCTTTGATGTTATTTATTTTCTGCTGTGTTTTACTTGCATCTATTTGAAAGACTGAGTGTAAACACAAAAAAATATTTTATTTTATGTGCTGGAATGTGCAGAAAATTTAAATGTTAAACAAATTTCTTCCAGTCAGAAAATGTTGCATATAATTACATTTTTGCTTGATGCATAAAGTTAAAAGATTAAAACTAATAAAACAAGTTTTAAAAAGAGACTTTTCCATTTGATTACATTTTGTATGATGGATTATGGAGAAAAAGTAGAATTGGGCTGAAAGATCTATCGCTTTATCACCTATTCAGGTTGTAAATCGTGTTTTTAAAAAGTAACTAAGTAACTAAGTAATTAATTACTTTTGAAAATAAGTAATCAGTAAAGTAATGGGATTACTTTTTGGCGAAGTAATCAGTAATTAGTTGCTGATTACTTTTTTCAATTAACTTGACCAACACTGCTGAGGAATGAGCGGATCATTGAGGGAGCCTAAACTGAAGAGCCATCAGGGCCTTTTTTTATCATCATCTACAGTCCATGCCACATGTGTAGAAAACAGAAGTATTTACTCAATATTTCAAAAGGATTTAATGGATTTTACTGATGCTGTCCCTGCGTCTCTCTTTCAACCCCATCTCCCACCTCTCCCACTTCTCAGGTCCTGTTGTGTTGTTCCTTTCTATTCATGAAATCTTGTTTATACTTGCGTCTACACTGTCGAAATACTAGAAAACACGTGGAACAACAATGTTGATTATGCAAGCTTCAAATGGCTGCAGTTTTACATTTTTTAATTTGTAAAAGAGCTGATCTGCACAAGCAAAGGTTGAAACATTTTCATGAATATTCTTAAGTAAGTAAAACAAAAAATCTAACTATTATCTAAACCTTTACTGTAAGCACTAAAACTGTCATAATGCATGTTTTCACAGTCACTGAAATGTGTATTATACACAGTGCTGTGCAAAAAGTCTTCAACCACCCCTCATTTCTTTACATCTTGCTCAGTAGGAGCCATGCTTTTTTTCTCATTTTTATACTAGTCTTGCATAATACCTTCCTGGCATTTGGACGTTTTTTTTCCTTTTTTAAAAATGTTTTTCTTTAGTCTTTGTTTTTTCAATTTATTTCATGTTTTCTTTTGTTCGTATATGACGCAGTGTCATATCTGCCCATACAGTAACAGACAACTTGGCAAATCATCAACTATAAATTGTATCTTTAGACACTAGCAGCATGACACAAAAGCACATCTTTTGTTCCCATTTCATGAGTGGAATCTAAAATGATATTCTTAAGAAACAGGGACACAATGAAGGCTGCTTCTAACAGCTTGGACGAGTTTACGGACACTGTCACCTCCTATATCCACTTCTGTGAGGACAGCATTGTGCCATCACGCACCAGGGTGAGTTATAACAATGACAAACCCTGGTTTACCCCTAAACTCAAAAAGCTGTGGCTGGAAAAGAGTAAGGCGTTCAGAAGCGGAGACAGGGACTGCTACAGAGAGGCCAAGTACAGGTTCACTAAGGAAGTGGACATTGCCAAACATCAGCACTCTGAGAAGATGCAGCAGCAGATCTCAGAGAATGACTCGGCCTCTGTGTGGAAAGGTTTTAGGAATATTACAAACTACAAGCCTAAAACCCCCCACTCCACTGATGACTTGCTCTTAGCCAACACCCTTAACGACTTCTACTGTCGTTTTGACGAGCCATCAGGCAGCCTTCACACCTCCAACGACCCCAACAATAGAGGCACTTTGGACACTCATTCCCCCACCTCTCCCCCCTCCATAGAGCCATCACCACCTTCAAACTGTTCACCTGCAACACCCGCCCCCTCACCCCACACAAAAGAGGATTTCACACCACCTCCTCCGACCACAACTCTTCATATTCATGAAGCAGATGTGAGGAAGCAGTTTAGGAGTCTGAATGCTCGGAAAGCTCCCGGCCCAGACGGTGTGTCTCCTGCCACCCTCAGACACTGTGCAAACGAGCTGGCCCCAGTGTTTTCTGGCATCTTCAACTCCTCACTGCAGGCATGTCATGTGCCTGCCTGCTTCAAGTCCTCTACCATAATCCCTGTCCCCAAGAAACCTAGGATCACTGGACTAAATGACTACAGACCCGTGGCTCTGACATCTGTGGTCATGAAGTCATTTGAGCGCCTAGTTCTCTCCCATCTCAAGACCCTCACGGCCCCCCTCCTGGACCCCCTGCAGTTTGCATATAGAGCCAACAGGTCTGTAGACGACGCCATCAACATGGCCCTACACTTCATCCTGCAGCATCTGGACTCCCCAGGAACCTACGCCAGGATCCTGTTTGTGGACTTCAGCTCTGCCTTCAACACCATCCTTCCAGACCATCTCCGAGGCAAGCTTTCCCAGATGAATGTGCCTGATCCCATCTGCCGGTGGATCACTGACTTCCTGACGGACAGGAAGCAGCACGTGAGGCTGGGAAAGAATGTCTCGGACTCCCGGACCATCAGCACCGGCTCCCCTCAGGGCTGTGTTCTTTCTCCTCTGCTCTTCTCCCTGTACACCAACTGCTGCACCTCCACCCACCAGTCTGTCAAGCTAATCAAGTTCGCAGATGACACCACCGTCATTGGGCTCATCTCTGACGGGGATGAGTCTGCCTACAGGAGGGAGGTTGAACGTCTGGTGTCTTGGTGCAGCCACAACAACCTGGTGCTGAATGCCCAGAAGACAGTGGAGATTATTGTGGACTTCAGGAAGCACACAGCCCCACTCCCCCCCATCATCCTGACTGACACCCCCATCACCTCTGTGGACTCATTCCGCTTCCTGGGTACCACCATCACCCAGGACCTGAAGTGGGAGCCCACCATCACCTCCGTCATCAAGAAAGCCCAGCAGAGGATGTACTTCCTGAGGCAGCTGAAGAAATTCAACCTGCCAACACGGACGATGATGCAATTCTACACTGCAATCATCGAGTCCATCCTCACCTCCTCCATCACCGTGTGGTACGCTGGAGCCACTATCAGGGACAAACAGAGACTGCAGCGTGTTGTGCGCTCTGCTGAGAAGGTGATTGGCTGCAGACTCCCATCTTTGCAGGACCTGTACACCTCCAGGACACTGCGGCGTGCAGCCCGGATCTCAGCTGACCCTTCTCACCCTGGACACAGTCTGTTTGACCTGCTCCCCTCAGGCAGGAGGCTCCGGTCCATTCGCACCAGAACCTCTCGCCACAAGAACAGTTTCTTCCCCTCTGCTGTTGGACACATGAACAATAACCACATGACTGTCCCCGCCACTAACACATGACCCTACGCTGTGTCACTGCATCATTTCATGTCTGGCACTGATCACCACCTGCACTCATGTATATATCTTTCTACGTAGCACTCATAATTCTTATTCTCATGTATATATGTTTGGCACTGATCACCACCTGCACTCATGTATATATCTTTCTACGTAGCACTCATAATTCTTATTCTCATGTATATATCTCATGTATATCTCATGCACATATCTCTCTTTCTACATAGCACTTTAATTCTTATTGTCTGCACTGAAGCACCGCAGCAATTTCCTAATGTTGTAAACCTCAACATCTGGCAATAAACCCATTCTGATTCTCTGATTCTGATTCTGATTCTGAAAGAATTCAGCAAAAGACCTGACAGAGTTACATCTGGCCATTGTACTCCTTACTAACAATGAGAAAAGGGCTCAGTGGCTGTCAAGAAGTCCTTCTTAAAGAAGGGAAACACCGAGCAGGTGAACAGGTGTTAGTGGCAACAGGTCTTACGGACTGATAAATCCAGCTTTGAACTTTCTGGTTTAAATCATTGTCACAGCAGAGGTCAGGAGAGCAGTACAACAGCAGCTGTTGTAAAACACGGTGGAGGCTCTGTCATGGTTTGGGGCCATATTTCAGCCAGTGGTGTTGGAGATCTTGTCAAAATTAGTGGAATTAGAAAGCAGAAAAGTACCTTTAGATTTTGACCCACCATGCAATACCATCTGAAAGCATCTGATTGGAAACAAAGCCATTTTTCAGCATGGCAATGAACCCATACACACCACCAATGATGTAAAACAACAGAAAAGCACACAGAGGAATGCCTCTCCTCTTCTCTCCTCCCAAAGTGTGCGATCATCATCTTGTCAGAGGACAAAACAAAAGCAAACATCTAACATACAAAAAAAGAGGTTTGAATGTCCTTGAAGAAGCCCAGAGAACTTTGTTTGAACACTACTTACAGAAATTATAAGTTTTCCTAAGAGTGTTGCTATGTTGAAGAGTAAAGGTGGTCATACCAAATATTGACGTTGAAGCTTGGAATTGTATAAACTCTGCTTTTCCCTTCTATACTGTATTTCCACGTAAGAGTGCACGTGTTTGAATAAATTGGAAATGACCATTTTCCTAACAAAATATCAAGAAATGAGTGAAGTTTTTTTGTATTATTTGAATAGAGGAATTACTCTTTTTTTCATATAATTTGAGTAAGTGACAGAAGTTGGATCAATATATTTTATTTAAATGAAAAAAAGTATGTGGCGTCACAGATGATGGATGGTGCTCGTTTTTCACTGCTGAGATCTAAAACTGCTAGAAAGTACATTTTGACAGCACATTTCCAGCATTCTTAGATGAGGTTTTAAATAAATACTACAAATGCATGAACAGCTTTTCACTTCCACAGACAGCAACTTGAGCCCTGCCCCACTTTATGCATAGTTCAAGCCTCGAGAAGCCTCTTCTGGTATTTTAATTGTCCCACAGGTAGAAACACTGGGTTGCTAATCATGATCGTCTCCAAATGTGGGGCATTTCCTAACAAGCTGCCTGAAAAGAACTGCGTCACTCTTAAACCAGATATAGCTCTGTGAAGTGGAACCTTCACATCAGCAGAGAGTGCAGCTCTCCAAGATTTTTCTAAATCACAGCCTGCAGTGGACCTGCTGCCTCTTTCACAAAGCACCACTTTTAATAAATCTCTAGAAGTCTTGAGAAAAGCGCAAGATTTCCACGTCTGCTGCCATTGCTGCAAATTGGAAGCCTTACAGTTGCTCGTAAGATGGAGATTTGAGATCAGGAGATCGCACAGACACAGGATCCGTTATATAAACAACAAAAAGATGATCAGGGGGGTCTCACAGCTCATAGTTGTTTTATTTTTAACACTGCAACCACTTGTTTATTGACAAAATTGAACCATTTATGTAAAAGAGTACAACAGATCATCAAATCACTGATTTAGTGCAGAACTAGAAATTGCATGTTGCTGTTCTCTGGCTGGACTGCACGCCAATAAAAAAAAAATCCACCTCATAACAGTCACAAAATGGAGGCCAGTATGCTAGCGTGTGAGCAAAGGATTTTTTATAATTCTCCCCAACCATCCAGAAATGATTTGTTTCTCATTCTACACAGTGATGCAGGATTTCCCACCGTGATTACAGACAAGCTTGAAGTAATCAGTCAAGTCAAGAAGCAGAAAGAAAAGAAAGAAAGGAGAACCAAACATAACACCGGAGTATTCAGCTGCATACAAAACTGCATTTTGTTAGAGGAAGCCTGTGCTAACTGTACTGCTGCTCCATTTGAGATCACAGAAGATTACTTTTCACATTTGCATTTTTTTTTCTTGCATCTGCTGTTTCACAGTCGTTTGTAGCGAAAACTGTGTTTGACCCCAACCTCACCACTGTGTTCTGACAATATTGTGCCGCTGAGCTAGCTTCTTCTTCTTTTGGCAGTGCAGTAATGCTTACAAACCACACAGAGTAAGCCTGGCGTTACCAACAGGTGTGTGATCTGTGGCGCAAAGTCAAACGTCATTTTTAACCCGTGTTGGACTATCGGGGTTGCCCATCGTCTCGCTGTCTGTTTAGGGAGCCTCAGAATTGTGCCTCTGCTTTTTTGTAGTTGACATGGTTCCATTGGTTTCATCATAACATGACCTTCAGCACACGCTGGGGCACTTTGCAGCAGAGTGTGAAGCAGATGGTATGAAGCCTCCATTGCGGAATTGGGCACCGACAGCTGGAGACAGCGTGGCCGAGTACTCATTCCTGACTGCTCTTGATGTCTTGTTCTCTTGAAGTCCGCATGCAAAGTTGATGCGTTGTAATGTAACGTCTCTGCGGATGAATCTGTGGAAACACAAATAACACCCACTCTTGCTCACTGCTGGATTAATTGATTGATTCAATTTATGTCTCTCCGACTCGAGCGGACTCGGAGACTTGGAAACTTTGTTAATCAGCAGCATCTCGATCTGAGGTCATCGTATCTCAGGATTTTGTTCACAAGTAAAGATAAGATGAAGCGAGGCGGACCAGCAGGTGGTTTGTCAGTACAGCTGAGCAAATAAGGAAGTGGAGATGGAAGATGAAGCAGTTGGTTTAGATTTCTTATGAGCATGAGTAGTGAAAGAAACAGTGAGAGGTTAGAGGAGCCAGCTGCATTTGAGGTTATATAATCTCATCTGAGCTGTGAACACCTCTGGAGCCCACAGATGGAACTAGAAGGACACCTGAAATATTACTTAACCTGCTGCAACCACAACCTAACTTTGGTTAGATGTAAAATGGATGGATGGATGTTATCTGTTTTGATTGTAGTGGTACAGATAAAATGCTGAAAAGCTCCTCTTACTGTTCCAATCACATTACACCTACTGCAAACAAAACACTGTTCCCTATCAAGAAAATATCTAATGAGAGGTTAAAACTAAGAGAATCTCTCCTGATACTTGCGATTTGTTGGAGTAAACATTTCTGAGGATTCATCTCAATCTTCTGTTATTGTCTTTCTGTGGAGATTTGCGAGGTTCTTTGAAGTGTGTTCTGCTCCCTCCCTGAAGCGGTGCAAGCCAAAGATAAAACCTTTCCTCATAATACAGGGATTCACTTCAAAGGTCTGAAAATGAAACACTTTGACATACTATCAGTGCTCACAGGTGTGTGTGTGCATACATGTGTGTGTGTGTGTGTGTGTGTGTGTGTGTGTGTGTGTGTGTGTGTGTGTGTGTGTGTGTGTGTGTAGGTAAGTTTGCATGTGTACATTACCAAGATTTCAAATTATTCCTTAAAAGTTCACACTGGAAAAAAATCTATTTTTTTATTTTACAGGAACTAATTTTATGGAAGCCTTATCTGAAATATTGCAAACTGCTAGAGTGTGCAGTGTAACAGATAAAGTATAGATAAAGTCAAGATAGAAAGGCTATTCTTAATGTGCCTATTATTTCCAATGCATGCATGCTAGGTTAATTGGCAATTCTTAATTGGTCATAGGTGTGGATGTTAGTGTAGCTTTTTGTCAGCCCTGTGATAGACTAGCAACCTTTCCACGCACTTCACAGCTTGTTAAATACAATAATTAGCAACATTTCTTCAGATAAGTTAGCAGAAAATCTGATCCAGTTCCAAATTTTTGATAACCACAGTTTGACAGGATTGTAATTTAACTGCCTTTTTCCATGTTTATAATTCTTTAAATCAGTTGTAGAAAAAGATAACGTGCCTCTCCTTCTCAGATATTACATTGCACCTAATAATGCCATATTCGTTCTCTGCAAACATGTATGTATTCGTAGGTAATCCATTAACGTGCAGAGAAAGCAACAATGTGCATTTAATATTCTGCTAACGTAGTCACGGCAGGCAGGCGGTGTAATTCCCCTGTAGATCATGATGCTTTCTTGCATAAAGCCCTGCTAGATTCTGCTGTCAACACAGCATGTCTATGTACAAACATGAGCTACGGCTCCAACAAAAAGCTCAGATTTGTACTTGGACGCTACTATGTCAGATTCTGTTTGAATCAGACTGATTGCTTGTGTAACTGAATAGTTCTGAAAAGCACACAGACAGGGTTTATTTTCATCTGCAGACTGTTTCGGGGGTTGTAGCTTTCAGCCCACAGGGCTGTTAGCATGCACACTACATCCTGCGTGTGTGCATGATCGAATGTGTGCACTCATGCGTGAGTACGCACAGCTACAGCAGCCCACGAGGAGTTATTACTGTAAGAGAGTCTCTTCCAAACACCCCACACCGCTTCTGCACATACAGATGTGCAGACACGCACACACAAACATAAAGACTTTCACAAAAGCTGCAGTGACAACAAGGTTGTGCGAGGGTACATTCATTCTCTTCAGAAAAGACTAATTTAAAATTTTAATGGGTTCAGACTCTTTAAGGAAAATAGAGAAGTGGCTTTACTGAATAAGCAGCCATCCTTCCAACATCTAAATTTCTACAACCCTGAGGAAGAGATGCAGCCCAATATGAACTTTTAATGTAATTTGGCATACTAAATGTGTTATTATGCAGAACATGTTCTCACATAAATATCAGCCTGCCAAGAATTAATGACTCAGCAACGAACGTCAGCGTTGAATTTATTTGTCTTCACAGAACATATTTAAACAAGTCAGTCAATGGTATCACACAAAAGTCTTAAGACACCTCCGCATTTCTTTATAGTTTGCTGGAAAATGGGAAATATGCGCAGAAACTGTTCCATCGTGTGTTTTTCTATCCAGATTTGCTTTTACTGCGCTGGCAGTGTGTTTCGGGGTCATTGTCATGCTGGAAAACAAAGTTGTTGCCAATCAAACACTTTGCAGATGGTATTGCATGAGGGATCCAAATCCGATGGTAGTTATTTATGTTCATAATTCCATCAATTTTGACAAAATCCCCAATGCCACCATCAAAGCACCTCCATAAACCATCACAGAACCTCCACCATGTCTTAAAAACGGCCTGTTTCTTAAGAACATGGCTTTCAGATACTGTTCATCTGCCCTATATATCTACTGTAGGCCTTCTTTGTCTTTCCTTTTTTGTCTTCCACGTGTCAAGGATAACGTTTTTGAGTATAGCTAATAGTTCTTGTTAACTTGCTACTATTTTATGCCTTTCAAACTGTGTTATCTTTGACATTTTTCATAGATTTGACTAAAGAACACATTTTGTGTTTTATAATAGCTTGTTAGTAACAAGGTGCCTAAAGATGCAATTTAAATTTGTTCTTGGTAAGTTGTCTCTTATGTGTAGATGCAACATTGATTGATCCCTTGAGTTAGATGTCTTTCTTATGTTTAAATATGCTTAAACTTTATAAGACCTGCTTCCACTGATTTTCAGTCCAGTTCTTTTGATTTTTTTTTTTGCCATACCTCAGTCCTTTCTTCCTGTTTCCCTTCCTTGTGAACAGTTTCTTGACAGCCATCCTTCCACTGAGACCATTTCTATTGAGGCTTCACTGAACAGAAGAATCAACTGAAGGGCCAGATATGCCTCTCAGGTCCTGTGTCAGGTCTTTGCTTTGTTTTCCCCCCCATTTCTTAAGGACATGACTTTCAGATACTGTTTGTCTGCTGTAGATTTTATTAGGCCTGCCATTTTTTCCTCAGTATAGTATTCAGAACATATTTTGAGCTAATAGCCCTTTGGGAATCATATTGTTGACTGCCAAGCTGTGTTCAACTGAGGAAATGTGAACAAATGATGTGTTTTTGTGACAAAAATACCATTTAAAATTGATTCTTTGCTAAATTTTCTGTTATGTGTAGATGAAACGCTAACTAATCCCTTGAGTTAGGTGCTCGTTTTAGCCTTGAATGAGTTAAGTGATTTAGCAGACACACAAACAAACAAACAAACAAACAAACAAATAAACATACAAAAAATTATCTGAAGATGCTCAAATATAAGGGCTGGACTGAAAATAATTGAAAAAGCAGCCAATGTTCAAAGAAACCTTTGAAAGGCCTTGGCAGAGGAATTGATCGAGATCACGTACATTACAAAATTACAAGAATGTCTGTCTCCTTTGAAACAAAATAAAGATAAAGTAATTAGGGTGGTTCAAGAATTTTTCACTGGACAATATACAATATACATATGCAGTACAGTTGGATGATGGTGCAGATTGTGGTAAAGATAAAAATGCTAACATATATTCAAATGATTATAGTTTTAGTTGACAAGATTTACAGGATTTCTTTCCCCAATTAAAGTCCATATAATAATAATAAAGTAAGGATATCACTTAAATCTATCTAACTATCTATCTGTTAATAATTAAATAATATTATGGATAATAAATCTGGTGTGAATATAGAGATGAAAATATAAAGTCAATCTAATATAATGATTAATGAATGAAGAGGAAATCTTCCGAAGATACTATGAAATTCTCTTTAAGCATCTCCCCCTTGCAGCAAAAGAATAGGAACACAAAGAAGAAGTTTTGTTCTCAAAAGTTAAGAACACAACTGTGTGGATTTTGTCCTCAATTAGGAAGGAGTATCTTAACAGTGTTAAAAGGAAGTAAAATTATAGAAATGGGCCTATGGGAATCTGACGTCAAGAGAAAGCAGAAAATTGTGAATTCATTATTTTATCTACTCATTTAACCCTCTTTTACACATGCTAACAGTCCTTTGTTATTAGTGCATTGCTTCGTAGTGGCATCAGCTGTGAAAATGAATCTGTAATCCTATGACCACTTAAGACATAAAAAGAAATTCATTATTGTAACATGTAACATTAACATATTCAGTCTGATCCCCTCAAAAGTGACTCACTTGGGAAAAGTGTGAAAAAATATCTCAAATTTATATTCTTGTCCTTTCTTGAAGTGAACCTAATATTATAATTTCCAGATCCACGTTTTAATAGCTTAACTTTACCGATTCACAGTTCAAAATGCATGGTTTTTTTTATGTACATGGATGGAGCTTCTGTGGTCATACAGAACAGGAAATAGAACATCGGGTCTGAAACACTGATGTTTATAGCACCGAGCCCAAGCTGCTCAAAGGTGCTTTGGCTCAGAATTACCTGAACTTTACCTTTTGATGACCTCTTTATTTATTCTGGCATGTCTAACATAAAACTCAGTTTAATTCATTTCGATGTTTCATCTGCCATTGTGACAATATACACTTACTTTATTAGGAACACCTGGCTTGTACTGAGCTGGAGCCTTTAGAACATGACAGCATCACACAGTTGCTGCAGATTTGTAAGTTGCACATCAATGATGCCACCACATCTCAAAGGTGCTCCACTGGACTGAGATCTAGAGACTGTGCAAGCTGTTTGAATACAGTGAACTCACATACAGTGTTCAAGAAACCAGTTTAAGTTGAGTTGAGCTTTGTGACATGGCATGATATCGTGCTCAGCTGGTACTAGAGGGCTGAGAGTGTAACATGAAACCACCACCATCATTACACCATCACTATCAGCCTGAACTTTTGATACAAGGAAGAATAGATCCATTATTTCATATAGTTTATGCCAAATTCTGACCCTACCATGTGAATGTTGCAGAAGACATCGACACTTATCAGACCAGGCAAGATTTTTCCAATCTTTTGTTGTCCAATTTTAGTGAGCCCGTGTGAACTGAAACCTTTGTTTTCTGTTCTTAGCTGATAGGAATGGCACCTGGTGTGGTCTTCTGCGTCTGTTGCCAGTCTGCTTCGAGGCTGGACGTGTTGTACATTCAGAGATGCTCTCCTGCATATCTTGGCTGTAACCAGTGGTTATTTCCTTCCTATTAGCTCAAAGCAGTCTAGCCATTCTCATCAGACCTTTGACATAAATAAGGCAGATTCAGCCAGAGTATTGCTGCTCACTGAATATTTCCTCTTTAGTCAGTCCACTCTGTAAACTCTGAAGATAGATGTGTGGGAAAATCCCAGTAGATCACCAGTTTCTGATCAAATACACAGCAAACAGAGAGCCTCTGGCACCAGCAACAATCTCACATTCAAAGTCACTGAAATCACCTTCAACTTCAACAGGGCGCCTTGACCATGTCTACATGTCTAAATGCACTGTGTTGCCACCATGCGATTGGCTGTTTAGATATCTGTGTTTAAGCGTAGTTGAACCTAGGTGTATCTAACAAAGTGGCCAGTGAGTGTACATTAACACACATACACAGGTCTGCTTTAGCTATTGTTTTGCCTCACATTAAACAGAGCTACAAATCACACACAACCCTTGATACAGAAATTAGGGTCATCCCCTTCCGATGTCTTCTCCCTTTCGACATTAGCTGATGGTTACAACCCAGCTGGGTGTCTTATCGTCTGATTTATGAAATCAGAGCCACCATTGATCTTGTCTAGAAATTTTACAGTCTCTAAGTGATCGTGGTTTGTTGAGCTGAGGGCCACTGCTGAGATGAAGCTCTCATCTTGTTAATTAATGGTCTGCAGGTAATGTGGGAGGCCCGGTCTTCAGCAGGCAGTGGAGTACATTCTCTGGAGAAGGATCGGCCTGTAATGAAGGGCACTTAGACCACCTGCCAGGAGACCACAGCCAAGATTAAAAGTCACCAAGAGCTTCTTCAGACTAAGACAGATTCATCGCAGATGTGTTAGTGAAATATTGTGCTGCAGTAAACCCAGTGTCAGGAGCATACGCTTCCTCTATCGCTACACAGCATTTCTGTGTATTCTTATTCAAAATACAAACAGAAGAAACCACAGAAATACAGTTAATGGCGTGTGTGCCTATTATCTCAGTGTTGATGAAAAAGTATATTTCTGTGAGGAGTGCAGCGGTGATAAATTGTGCACCAACACCGAGGTGAAAAGCCTTGATTCAGAAAACTCCTATCCTAATGGTCTGTCATTCCTCTGGGGAATTCAGTAAAAACTGGCTCTGAAATCATTTTTCAGAGTGCATGTGTTCTCAATAAATGTGCTGACAACACAGAGTGCGAGAAACATAGAAGATGAATAATAAATAAGACAATATTCATGCTAAAGCCTGTTGGGATATGTGCTTATCAAGCATTGGTTGGAATGACTAAACTGTAATCAGTTTTTAGAGTTTGCTGTGGGAATACACAGAAGGATGTTACATCTAATTTTGGCTAAAGAAGCAATGATGCACAATCACAGCTGCAGGTTTTTGTCCTTTTTCCAGGAAACACAATCAGATTAATTGTACATTTTAAAGGAAATTAAGTAAAAGAAAGAGCAGCAGCCGGCTGTCATATGAATATGCCTTCAATCCAGCATTTATCTCAAGGTGAAAATTGCGTTAACTGCAGGCTCCTCTTCGCTGCAGAGTGGCGATCACGGTTTAGTTCAATGTTTTTGTCACGCCCTTTGCTTCAGTTTGCATGATCCTATTTCACATATGTTTTCCCATAAATTTCAATTCAGTTTTCCTCAGACTCTCTGTTGGCTCTTTTCCCATAAATCAGCCGATCAGATAAGTAAGTAAGTAAGTAAAATTTATTTATATAGCACATTTCACAGATAAAAATCACAAAGTGCTTTACAGTAAGATCAGACATACAAGTTAAAATTAATTAAATTAGTTAAAAGCCCGTTTGTATAAAAATGTCTTCAGCTGCTTTTTAAAGGAGTCAGTAGAGTCTAGACAGCGTAAAGACAACGGCAGAGAGTTCCACAGCCTAGGTGCCAGTGCCTGAAAAGCCCGATCCCCACGTGTTTTAAATCTAGTACGTGGGACCACCAGTAGCCTCTGAGCTGAAGACCTAAGTGCTCGGGATGAAGCATGAGGTTTCAACAGGTCAGAGATATACTGGGGAGCTTCACCATGCAGAGCTCTAAAAGTTACAACTAAAATTTTAAAATGAACCCTAAAATTTACAGGCAACCAATGAAGAGAAGCCAAAACTGGAGTAATGTGTGACCTCTTGTTTGTACCAGTTAAAAGTCTTGCCGCTGCATTCTGTACAGACTGAAGGCGATCCAGAGCTGATTTGTTAAGACACGTAAAAAGACCGTTACAATAATCCAAACGAGAAGAGATAAAAGCATGAATAATCATCTCAAGTTCTGCCTTTGACACCAGTAGCCTGAGTTTAGAAATGTTTCTTAGATGATAAAAACAGTTCCGGACAAGTTGTTTAGAGTGTTTCTCAAGAGACATTGAACTGTCAAATATAACACCTAAGTTTCTGAGACTCGACTGAAATGAAGGGTCTAAAAAACTGATATGCTGCCTAATTTCTGAGAGCATGTGAACAGGTGCAATAATCAAAGTTTCTGTTTTATCTGCATTTAACTGAAGGAAATTGTCATTTAACCATTGTTTGATTTCTGACAGACAATTATTTAAACAAGACAATTTATACAACTCAGAAGCTTTGAAAGAACAGTACAACTGAATGTCATCAGCATAGAGATGATAAGAAATATTATTGTAACGTCTGATAATGTGGCCTAGAGGGAGGATATACAGCAAAAAGAGAATAGGACCTAAAACAGATCCTTGAGGTACCCCAGAAGACAGAACTGATGTTTCCGACAGCACATGATTTATACAGACAGTAAAGGATCTCTCAGATAGATATGACATAAACCATTTTAAAACAACGCCAGTAATCCCAAACAAGTCCTTCAGCCTATTTATCATGATGCTGTGATCAACAGTATCAAAAGCAGAGCTGAGATCCAACATAACCAGAACAGTGTACTCTCCAGAGTCTGCTGCCATCAGAATGTCACTAGACACTTTAAGCAAAGCGGTTTCAGTGGAGTGCAATTTGCGGAAACCACTGGAAAATGTCCAGAACATTGTTCTTTTCCAAAAAGTTTATAAGTTGTTCTGCAACTATTTTTTCCAAAATCTTTGACACCAATGGAAGTTTTGATATTGGCCTGTAACTGC
Source organism: Diplotaxodon limnothrissa (assembly GCF_057381915.1). Lineage (NCBI taxonomy): Eukaryota > Metazoa > Chordata > Actinopteri > Cichliformes > Cichlidae > Diplotaxodon > Diplotaxodon limnothrissa. Next base: position 28,951,859 of record NC_140597.1, on the reverse strand, counting down.
TTGGAAGAGATGGGTCCAAATTTGGTTTCTTTAATATTGGTTCAACAATAGCTTGTTTAAAATAGCTGGGAACTGAGCCAGTATAAAGAGAAGTATTAATTATTTCCAGAATACAGGGGCCAATAGAGTCAAACACACTAATGAAAAATGATGGAGGAAGTACATCAAGGTGGCTTGAAGTCAGTTTCATTCGACCAAGCAGAGCACTGATGCCCTGTAAGGTAACAGGAGTAAAAGAGGACCAGGTATCAGAGGTAAACAACGTGTCAATGTGATACTGAGAGGATGATGGAGAAATATTAGACCTGACAGCAGCGACCTTATTAACAAAATAGTTTAAAAAGTCATTACAGTCAGATTTAGTATAGACTGGTACATGAGGAATATCAGGAGAGACAATGTTTTTAATTGTATCAAACAATACTCTGGGATTTTTCTTTTTTGAAGCTATTAGATTAGCAAAATATTCCGTTCTGGCATTTTTTATCATGTTGTTAAGTGAGAAAATTGATTCCTTGAGATGTACCCTATGGACCTCAAGCTTGGAAGCCTTCCATAAACGTTCTAATTTGCGACAATATCTCCTAAAATTTCGAATACTTTCATTTATCCAAGGACAGAAATTTGAAGAATGGACAACATTTAGTTTCAGAGGTGCCACCGTATCTAAAATAGATTTACATTGATTGTTAAAAGACAAAATAAGTGAATCCATATCATTTTGAGCCATGCGAGGGACAAACATGGCAGAAAACCTTCTAGCAGCATCCTGGTTTATAATCCGCCTTTGGATCATCAATTTAGGAGGTGAAGGATCCACGTAAAATGACAAATTAAAGAATATACAACTATGGTCACTCACATGGACATCTTCCACACATACATCATATATATTTAAACCCAGGGAGAAAACAAGATCAAGAGTGTGGCCCTTCGTATGTGTGGGGCCAGAAACATGCTGCTTAAAGTTAAAAGACTCAGTGATAGTGATGAGCTCAGCAGCAGTGTTACAGGAAGCGTCATCAATATGAAGGTTTAAGTCTCCCAATATTACAACCTTCTCCAGTTTAATGATCGATGTCAGAAGGTCGTTAAATTCAGTTAGAAAGACCCCAGCAGGTCCAGGAGGTCGATAGATTAAAATACAATAAAAGGTTTTCAGAGAACCGACCTTCATCATCTGTGACTCAAATGAAGAGAAGAAGTCCGAAGTCACCAGTTTGCATATGAGTCTGTCCTGGTAAACAGCAGCAAGTCCTCCACCACGTCCTAAAAGACGCGGAGTTCCAATGACAGAACAGCCAGACGGGCAGATTTCATTCAGGTGGACATAATCCTTATTTTGCTGCCACGTCTCAGTCAGACACATAAAACCTAGAGACTCTTTGATAAAAAGATCATTTAAAATAAATGATTTGTTCGTTATAGAGCGAACGTTAAGCAGGGCGAACCGAATTGATGACGGTTTATCTGCGGAATCTACAGCTGACTGCAGCGGTACTTGAATTAAACACCTGTGCAAACCTGTGGACCTGCCGGACAGGGCAGCGACTCCAGAGTTGGAAAAAACCTTGATCGATGAGCAGACGTAGCTGTCACCAACAAAACGGGAAATGGATGACGGACACAGAGTGAGCAAACTGCTTTCGAGCCATGGGGCTCGGGTCCCAGGCGGCAGCGTAACATCCCCAGCAAACGACAGGAGAGGAACTGGTCGCAGACACCGAGAGTCACCCCACAGCAAAGCAGCTAGCCTCCGGTACCTTCTCCGTTTCACCTGGACGCCGGCCCTCGTTCCCCTTTTTTGTCTCTTGAGGGTGGAAATGCCGCGGGTTGTGCACAGTAGCACGCAGTCAGGTGCGGAACACTCCAGAGGAGGAGAAAAAGTTTTTCTGTAGCTGTCCCAGCTGTCACAGTAGATCTCCATTGAGTCTTTGATGTTTAACAGTGTATCCCGATCATAAATTAAAGCAGCAGAAGAAACGTCAGAATACAAAAGAGCAAAAAGTATATTGCAAACGACAAGTGACGGCAGTGAAAAACTACACTGTCGTCTCCAACGAGCTGTAGCAGCAGCGGCAAAGCCAAACACAGGCGCCATTGCTTAGACCACTGTGAATCATTTTATTCGCTCCTTTCCAAATTGCGTTTTCCTCCCTTGAGAAACAGGGCTGCTTTCAGCCCTCTGTGTTCAGATGGGAAGCTAGAAATATTAGGTGGGCATCGAGGGCTAATAAAGCAGCCGACCAGTTTGTTGTTTGCGAAACCATCTGGATGCTGATATCTCTGAGATCACTGGGGTTGTATATGATCCATGAAAAAAAAATTATTATAATAAACAACTTGAACAAACTAATCTTTAGAACACTTATTTGTTCCACCCCATATGTAGCAGCTACAGGGGCTCAGGAAAAGCACTCACTGCAGTCAATCATTCCGCACATTCATTCTCTAAAACAGCGGTACAGTGAACACACACAGGGAGGCAGACTCTTTTCTTTTGTGTATGTGTGTCTGCCATAATACTTTCTTTTTTAAAACAAATACTGCTGTGATCAATGGCGTTATGGCAACTACAGTCAGTGCATGATGAAAATGATCAGGGAGTTAAGTAATACGAGTAATGTAATGTATTCATTAAGTAAATCAGCCCTCCAGTTCACATGTAAATATAAGCAGAGGAAAAAAATACAAGAGCTCATTAGATAAGGATTTCACATTGTTAAGCTGCTCTTTCGATGCAATCCTACCATTAAAAAGTGCATAAGAGTCTTATAAATAATAATTCATCATCATAATGCAGATTTAATTGAAAAGTTAATACAGCAGGATCTCTCCCAGCTCAGCTAGAAAGGATGCAAATAAGGGAAAGTCTCTAATGGATTTATTACCATAACAATGCAGTATTGCTCTATCAATACATTAAAGATGTTAGAGAGGTAAACTGGAATTGCATAAAGTTAAAGGTACAGTGTGTAAAATCTCACCACTAGATGTCAGTAGATTGCAGATTGCACTCCACTGAATTGCACTGAAAGTGTATAATTTTAGAGTGTAAGCAGCAAGTCTGTTTACCTTAGCTGTCAATATGCTGGGTGTTCACATTTATTTATTCTGATATAGGCTGTAAAGCTTTGTGAAAGGAGTCCAGTACGAGTCAATGAGTGAGTGATGCTCACTCATGTTCAGTGACGGCAATACTGAGGTGAGGTGTGCAGTATATCGAGAACTTTTCTGTCACTAAGCGCTGCTGTGTTTGTCTCTGTTAGCCAAAACAATGTTGGTCAAACTTTCTCAGATGTAGATCTAACAATGTTGGACTCAAACATTTAGCCAATAAAGTCTCATATAATGTGAGAATCTAATCAAATTGTTTATCAGAGCGAAAGTGTGGACTGAAGGCTGATATAAGCTCGTATAATGTTAGCCTCTAACCAGCCATTGTTGTTCTTCAGTTTATTCTAAGCTGGAGATGGGAAGGTCGCATGTCTAATCTGCTGACAATAAGTAATTGTGAGGATATTGGGAATAAATGAATGCTTTTATGAACTTTTTCAAGTTTTAGAGCCCTGACTTTAGTTTAGGAGATGAGGCTTGAGATGAGGAGGAAGAAGATGATATTTCTTTCAGATGCCAAGTGTTCTGTCTCAGACAATAAAACACAGATATGATCTTTCATATGTGAAGAGTGAAGGTGCAGACACAAATTAAAATTTTCATTATTCAAGATGGCGAGGCAACATGGCAACTTCCACAGACCGGCGCCGCTGCTGTGCACTGTTTTTCTAATGGAGCCATTCTGAAAATGCATCATTTTGGTAGAAGATGTGGTTACACACTCATCAATGTACAATATTTTTCACATTAAATGTGTTAGAGAGAATATTGTGACGTACCTGCTGGTAAAAAGTAAACTGTAATGACAGAATCATGTGCACAGGTCAAGTTTTTCATTTTTGTGTAATATTGTGATCTGCTTCCTCTGACCTCCTCTGTGAATGCAGAGTTTATGACACACCTGCCATACATCAGCAATAGTGATAATTAGCAAAAATCATTTTTTGTGTTTCTGTAATGGTTAATCGACAAGTATGCCCAAGCTCTTGAATTCCAATGGTATTTTTTCCCCACTAAATTATAATAATTGTTGTCATCCACAAATTTTCAAATTTACTCTTTTACTGTTGTTTTGTATTAAAATGCCAAACTTCAGATATTAACTTGCATTCTTGAACAGCACTTATCTTTTCTGTGATGCTTCTTCCATTTATCAGAAATATAAGAACTATGCAGATTTGCATCTTTGCTTTGTGTCGAAAATCACATCTTTGGTTTTGTTTTCACCCATTCCAAAAAATCCAAAAACCAGAAGAAAGAAGCAATGCAAGTGGGGGGGAAATGAAAGGAAAAAAAGAGAAAATAACAGGAGTGCTGCTGGTGTCTTAAATCACCGGTGCTCACTGAAGGGAATAATGGTAAAAAAGAATAGTGGGGCAGAACAAAAGCCAAAAAAAATGGCATAAAGAAACCAAGTCCAGGCACTCAGAGTAGGTTTGAAATAGTAATGAAACTCCTTATTTTAATGGCCAAAGAGATTTAAATCACACTAAAGCTTACAGATTGACACCAACTGAGCAATTAGTTTTCATCATTTTCTTTAGCCTCGAGGGGGCAATAGTGAGTATAACATTTCTCTAGATTTCAAGGACTTCTTCCAGGAAGTGCAGAGACGGACGTACAAAGATCTTCCAAAAGCTGTTAAAACATTACCAAACAAAAATAGAGCAGACACAAGACATTAAAGAATTAATTGTCATGTATACAGCACAGTCCGGTACGAAAGTCAACATTGTAACTCAACTGTAGTCAGTCACAAAAACAGTGATCCTAAATTAGGACCCAGCTGCTGATTATAAGAAACATCAAAGGTCTAACCCCTAAATTAGGCCAAGGTAGTCAGTGGCCGTTAGGCTACAAATCCAGTATGCCTTTTATCCCCGCCCTTGGCATCAAACTAAGATTTTCAGTACCTGACAGTCTTTATGACATTTTTATTTACAAAAACAATCTTTTGCACAGAGGCAGCATCGAGGTGCTCTAGAAAGATTCCGTTTATAGCCCTTTCCCACTCGTACCTACTCGGCTCGACTTTGGTCTTTTTCCATTACAATCAAGTACGTGGGGTCGTTATAGCAACACAGCTGAAAGTCCAGTGACATCATTTGTATGCAAAATGAACGCCACAACAATGGAGGACGTTGAGATGATGGCATACCTGCTGCTCGGTGTATTTTTTTTGTCAGAGTCGGGGACCACGGTGTTTATTATTGCGTAGCCACTTCGCTCGCTGAGGCAGGTTTCAAAAAAATGTCGGTTTCGATTTTCATGAACGAGATGCTGTCATGAGTCATTAGGTGACATCACTGAGTAGTCAATCGGTGGCATGCAATCCACTGAGCTCGCATTTTTAGGTCTCCTCAGATCACTTGGAACCGCAGCCAAGTAAATACTGAAGGACCTGGTACCAGGTATTACTATCCAATGGAAAATCTAAAAACAGAGTCAAGTCAATTTGAGCCAACCTGAGTAGGTATTAGTGGAAAAGGGCTATTAGTGTCTGTCCTGGGTCTGGAGCACCAGATGCCTGCTGCTATGCCTATATTTGGTGTAGTTAATTTAAAAGCTGAATTTTACATCCAGTTTAAAAATTGGCTTAAAGCTGACTTCAGTTCAATAAGGAGAAATCATCTCGAAGAATTGAAGGTGATTTATTGACATTCATAATTTAATTAAGCTACTTAGCGATTAAGTCTCCAACAACCCATCACAGAAAAACAGAACCCAGCAGTGACAGAAATTAGAGTAGGACCTCCCAGAGACTACAGGCTGGTGAGGATGAAGGTGGAGGCTCGAAGCTTGAAGCAAGAAGATGATTGGACTAGAGCAAAGATGTCAGCATGGAGTTTGACCCTGTGGCAAAGAGGAAGTGATGTAAAGAATAGACTAGCAGCCAACAACCCAGGAACGCAGGCAGATGAGTCATTACAGATCTTCCTTATTGAACTTGTGTATAAGCTTCATTTAAGTTGCTATTGGAATAGAACATTTCTATTTAAGATGTCATGATGGAGTCTGATAAATACACAATAGTAAAAGCAGGGTTTGTCATGACGGTATCTTCTCAAATAATCATGAACATAGCAGAAAGCAATCATTGTTTTTGAGATATGTTACCCACTGGTTTCGATTTCTATGACATTTACCAGGTTTCATGTTAAAGTCTATGTTTGTTTGGCACGGCAACAACACACAGTTGTCGCTTGGGAACAATAAACATCATGCTGAAGTTGAAAATAACACAATAAGACATCATATGATCTATGACATTACAGAAATCTGGGAGCTGAAAAGATGATTTGCAATTTCGAGAAACTTGACAGTCGATAGAGAACACTTTGCAATGCTGGGAGGGCAGCTCTAAATATAGGCTATCTCTGACTTCCCATCTGGTGTTGCGATATTTGCAAAAGACTGGATGGCTACAATTTTAACAGTCTCGGTTAGTGCAACAAGTAAACGAGTGAAACAAGCTGATAATGGAGCAGCAAAAGAATCAACTGATTTCTCATCCAACTGGCACATCCTATTAATTGCATAGCGCTGTCATTTTTTTGTCTCCCATCTCAAATACATCACATACTATGCTGTAAAAACACACCTCACAATCCCAATCCATAATGTCTGTAGGCAGTTGAGAGCTTCATACATCTCTGGTAATTCGAGGCTGCAAAAGAACACATGCCCAGTCTATCTTCTGCCAAAACTCTCACTGGGCAAAGGTGCTGCTCCCAGCTAAAAGCTGTAATTTCTCTTGCACCTGGCTAGTGTGGTCGGGGCCAATAACTGTGTGCCTCTCAGGCTCATCAGTCTGGCAGACACTAAATCAGTCTGGTCCCCTGCAGGAACCCCGAAGCTGTGCTACTTGTCACATGCAGCACTTTAATATGTTCCTGCAGGCTTACCGCTCTGACAGAAATTTGCTTGCTTTGTGAACATATGGCTGTGGATGAAAACTTTTATATATCTAGCTGCATATAAATTCCCCAGCACTTTGCAAAAAGTCCAGGACGTAATTTTGATCATTTACGATGCAAGTACAGATAACAGGGATACCTTCCATCCAGAGGGTAAGCTTCAGCTTCTTTGAAAAGGCTGTGCGATTACTTTGTGCTCGTCTTCTGTCGGAGCATCGGGGAGAAAACGGCACAGATTCCTTGTGTTTCTACTTGTGCTGGATTCTGATGTGTATTTGTTATCAGTTTGTGCCCATGCTTGTGCGTGTGTGCGCGTGTGTTAAGTGGATTTCTTACTGAGCCGGATGCTAGAGCCTGGTATGACAAAAGCTTATGGCTTCAGACAGACAGATGTTCCTCTTCAGATAACGATCTCAGCATAGAACATGGCTGTGAGAACAAAGCTGTCTCCTGTGATTATGTTCCCTCTGCAGCTCCAACCTGGGGAATACTTTGTGCCGGGTACAGTCGACATCCAGCTGATTGGCGTCATACAGAGTTAAATGATTAATGCTTTTATGACAGTTTCTATTTTTACATCTGCCACAGTGGCTGTTTTGAAGCTGATGAAAAAGAAGATTCAACTTATTTGCCTTGTTTTCGCTGCGAGTTTCAAAGCCCACCGAGATAAGAGAGTGGGGGATCTGGCAGCTGGCGGAGTGGAGGGTGTTTTTGAAAGGGAAAAACTTCAGAGCTGCATTTAATCTCCACCTTCATACCTAAACCGTCCCCAGCAGCTGGGAGAGGAGGACCCGAGCAGGTGATTACCAAAGTCAGGGGCAAGGATGTGACTGAACCACACATAAGATACTGAAAAAGATGCGGCCCCAATACGTAACCACTGAACTTGCTTTAAAATGACGTAATCACATTCACAGACGTAGAAAACGCACACAGCGCGTTTAGCATTCATCACTGTTTGACTGTCAGCTTCAGGGCCTCTTTGAGTGACAGCTCCTTTTCTGATATCTCCAGGGCAAAAAAAGGTGAGAGTTTCAAAAATCTTTTCTGGCTTTACTTGACAACCCAGACACCACAGGATGGTGGATACAGCCCTAATGTGACTAACTGCCTTAGGTGTAGGCTCTCAGAGAAGGTTGCCAGGCTAAACAAATGCAGTGAGAAGAGAAAATCTCATTTTGGAGGGAAAATCTATTTATGTGAGAATGTACTGTATACACAGAAACTAAGCATTTTTTTTAACATATACAATACATATAGAGCAGTCACACAGTGGTATTTTGTACAGAACAAAATAATACCTCAAATTATTTGCCTTACAGTACTGTGCAAAAGTCTTGAGCCACCCATCATTCCTTTATGTTTTGCTTGCAAGGAGCCAGATGATCCTGTATTTTTAAAAAGTGGTCTAATCTATTCTGAATGTCTGATTTTTCACTCATTTTCAGTCCAGAGGGTTGCCAGTTTTATTTGTTTGTTTGTTTGTTTACATGTAACTCTGACCTATGAATCATTCAAGCCTGAAAAAGGCAACTACCTCAAAGGACAAAGCAGTGTAGTGTCAACACATTACAGAAACTTAACAAAGGATCAGCTTTAAATACATTTTGCATCTTTTTTACTAGCAGCCTGTCACAAAAATGCATAATTTGTTCTTCAGTTGAATCTGCAAACATACCAAAACTAACACAGTTTAACAGGCATAAAATAGCATTTCTTCACCAACAAGGTAATTCCAAACGAATCACCAAAAGCTATTAGCTGGAAAATTGGCATATCTGAGAGTGGTGTGTAGTGTGTCCTTAAAAATTTGTAGAAACTGGAGAAGTGGTGGACAAAAGAAGAAATAACAGCCCTGAAAAGTCTGGAGCGGATGAACAGTATCTGAAAATTATGTCCTTGAGAATTAGGAAAGAAATCCAGCAAAGGCCTGACACAGGAGCTGAGAGATTTATCTGACCTTTAAGCTGATCCATCTCGTGTTCACAGAAGCCTCATCAGAAACGGTCTCACTGGAAGAGTGGCTGTCAAGAAGCCATTCTTAAGGAAGGTAAGCAGGGAGAAAAGGCTGCGGGATAACAAGTTACACAACACTGAAAATCAGTGGAAATGGGTCTTATGGAGCGATGACACCAAATCTTTTTGCACAAAATGATCATGTATGAATTATAAATGCAGAAAAGTTCCATCACATTTTGAACCACTATCACTATCAGTCATGCATTGGCCTCCCCGGAGCTCAGACCTCAATGTTAATGAAGCAGACAGACAGAGAACAGAACAAAAGGCAGCCAACATCCAAAGTGTTGAAGAATAAAGGTGTTCATACTAAATATTGACTTTCAAGCTCATTAGAAATGGATTTCTTTGAAGGACTTCCACCCGTGTCCACAAAAAGACAAAAAGATGTGTTTTGGAAGTGTTCAGCAAATATTGTGCTCGAATATATTATCATAGCTCAATATGTGTGTGATACCTTTCTGTTTTGGGCAAAACTAAACGAAATACTCTGTTAAGGTACTTGAACTTGAGTAAAATCTAATTATAATTCACTTTATATAAAGTGTTCAAAATGTTTGAAAAAGAGCAAATAAACTGAAAACAGATCAACGTTGTTCTTTTCACTGATTCCAACCATCTGATGGCCTCACAGCTTTATCCCTGATACTTTTGAGAGAACCAAAACACAGTTTGGGCAGGTTAGAGTCAGCTGAACAGAATGTACTTTAAAATTTCTCCTCATGCTTATAAACAGCCACAAAAGTATTAATGATTTATCAGCCCCAGTACTTCTGTACTTTCATAGGTTCAAATAAAAAATTCTGTTGACTTCTTTCACTGCAGGTTTTATCTTAATTGTGGGGGTTTAGGCCATAAAACACAAGTTCTTCTGTTTATTTCAAATAGTCAAATAAGAACTGGTTGATCTGGTCACATGAAACTAAACATAATGTCATACAAAGGTGATCAAGGAGGCTGTTGGTTGTAGTCAATTACAGATGATGACACACTATGGAAATCATTTTTATTTGTAATACTAATATTATTTCACATGTTGTGAAATTACAGTGTGACTCATATCACAGGTTTTTTTCTCTGCACTAGTGAGAGGAATGGCTTCATGATCTAATGGTCTACGGCATGGTCTCGTATTTTAAAGTCAAATATTTCAACCCAGAAATCATACACCGATTTGACAGCCAGAGATTTGCAGTCACATCTGGGACTCTGCAAAGGAAAGGGCAACCTTGACATATTGATGCAGAGAGGGGGCATGACCTGAACTGCCGCCACTAATCAATGTTCACCTCAACCTTCAACATTTCCAGCAAAGCAGTCCCATGGGTGCCAGTTCGGTCTGACTGCTTTTCCACTGCGTAGATGCCAAGATAGCAGAAAAATTTGTGTCTGCACTTTTTTTTGTTCAAAGCAGAAACTTCAGTGGTTCAGTGCAGGTGCTTTTAATAATCTTGGTTTTATGGCGCCTCATAAAGAATGATGTTAAAGATGCACGACAAGAATGCTGAGGAAGCAAAAGGATGTGTTGCACAGCTTTACCCCAATACGATCCCATTTCCTAATCACGGACCTACTGAGCTCCTCCCAGGTCTTCATTGCAAATTTATGTTTTCTGCTGAATGCAGACTGAGGTGTTTTGCATATTACCTATCAGCCCCTGGGAACAGCACAATAGATCATTGATTGGTTCAGTGGTTTGCTTCTGGATGAGCTATGCAGGTAAAAACAAGAGACGACAGAGCTGTCGCAACCTTTATTTTAAAGTTCCTCTGAGTGACTGAGGAACCAAAACAGTCCTTAGGTGCACTCGAGGGGCCAGATGTGTACCTTGTCTGCGCAACAATGCATATGTCTTTCCACACAGGTAGACTGGCATTTATAACATATATAATATAAGAAGAATTTGCAATAAAAAGTGTTTCTTAGTGCAAATCAAGCCTGATTTGATATATAATTTTCTCCACTAATTTAACTAAATAATTTAGGGCAGTGGTTCTCAAAGTGTGGACTGAGGCCCCATGGTGGATCACGAAGGTACTGCAAATGGGCTACAGTAAAAACAGTTTGAAATCTGTTTGAAATTACTAACAAGTATGTACACTTACATATTTGTATAAATTTATTTATTTATATAAAAACTGAATTAAAAGCTTTAGCATTAGCAATTTATAGCATCCTGTGTTGTTGATGATTTTACATCATTTTTTCTTGTGTTTTGATTAGAGTGAAAATTTAGGATTGGATGGGCCTCATGGGATTTTCTGGTTTTTAAGTGGGCTGCAGCGTTCTTGACTTTGGGAATGGCTGATTTAAAGCATGTTCACTAAATGTGCCAAATTGGTGTGAGGCCACTTTTGCAAAAGTAGGAGTGGGAATTCCTGCAGGGCGTTTGTTAACAGGGCACACGGATGGACCTGGTCATTTCACCTCAGTCCACCTCAGCCTACATCACCAATGCAAATTACAATTCAAAAACTAGCAGCCCTGGTGATGAAGCGAGTAATCTGTGAACTACAATAACAGTGTAATAGAAGGTTTTAGGTATGTGGTTTCTCCCGAAACAGCAATTTAGATCAATGGGAGGCAGCTGAAGGTGAACCAGACAAACCGAAGGAGACTGTATAAAGACCACACAGGGGCACATGTTAGCACCTTCTGTGTGGAGTTCGCATGTTCTCTCTGTGTTTGAACATGCACTTAGTGAGGTCGCTTAGGTTAATTGGTGATTCTAAGTTGGTTTAAATGGTTGTCTGTCTCTCTGTGTTAACCCTGCGACACACTAGTCCAGGGTGCACCTTCTTGTCCTATGGCAGCTGACACTGAAACGGAAGTAAATGGATGAATGGACCCGGAAACTGTGAAATTGTGACCAAAAACCTGAAACACTACTCTTTCTAAAAAGTAACTTTACCGCCTGTGCTCATATGGAACTTTTCTCTCCCTTTGACCTGGTTCATCAAAGTAGTACTACGGCTTAACAACCAGAACCATGCAGGGCTCGGCTGTAAACATGCAGCGTAAGAACACAGAAAGGAGCCACAGGACAAAGCCAACACTTTGGCATGATGCTCAGATCACTGAGCCAAACACTCGTGCTCGTTCTGATAACATCTCCCTTCAGCCTTCGCATTACATTAACACTCTTAGGCTACGTTCACACTGCAGGTCTTGATGCTCAATTCCGATTTTTTGATCAAATCCGATTTTTTTGTCTGCTTGTTCACACTACAAATAAAATGCAACAGCAAACGCGCTCTAGTGTGAACGCTCAAAGCGGCCCCGCATGCGCAAAAGAAGACGTCACACAAAACGAGCTCTGTTTAGACCCAGAGCAAACAATATTGTTTGACTGATGGCCCTTAATATAAAGAGTTCGGACTTCACGTTTCCCAATTTTTTTTTTTTTGCTTTAAGTTATTTTGTTATTTACATAATAATGTAGATAACCTAATAATTATCGTTATTGCTGTTTTAGAGGAGCGGTGCTTCAAAGGATAGTTGCAGATTTCTGTCAGAATCTGCAGATTATACAGTACAAATAAAATGTTCACGTTGTCTTCCCAACAGTTTGACTAACATCTACACTGGATGGCCAGGAAGTGTTCGCGATGTCTTCCCCGGCGCTGATAATTGGTCTTGTGTCAGTGACGTAAAAGACGGATTTAATGCGACATGACCATTCAAACAGCAGTCGCTTTCTAAAACATCAGATATGTATCGGATTCAGTACCACATTCGAAAGTGACCTAGATCAGATTTGAAAATATTGGATTTGTGCCGTTCACACTGTCATACCATGATCGGATATGCGTCGCATAGGGTCAAAAAAATTGGATTTGATGCGCTTTCGCCTGCAGCGTGAACGTAGCCTAAGAGCCAACTATGGCTACGTTATCTTGGTAAGTTAACCCAGGGTTTCCCCTCCATGTCCTCCACGTACTTTAACATGGGAAAAATATGAAGAGGTTAAACACGCAATGCAGGCTGAAACTGCTACAGAGTGGGAGTGTATGTGAGAGGAAGACCTCTGTGCAGTGGTTTATTATTAAATGCATTGTATGGATTTGGTCAGTAAGACTGGACAAGACCTGCTGTATTGATAGTGTTTAGGCTATTTCAAGCCACTAGAGAAAGCCTGCTGAAAAATACTGTGTAAATTCATCACAACTCACTAAAACATGGGAGAATCTGACAGATTGTAATCGAGCATTTCATTAAATGAATGTTTAATAGATAGTTTTAGTTTTGATTCTTTCAGCTGTTGCCCCGATTAAGTTCGACAGTAAGAATAAAGAGAAAAACAGGATCATATATTATCACTTATAGAGCAATAAAAATGTAAAAATTGTTAGTAGCCAAAAAAGAAAATAAATTTGTGTCTAAGAATCTATATTTATTACTGATGCTCTTTCTCCTTTTGCCCCTGCCATTATCCACATATGTGGATGCGAGGGACCCTCTGGGAATGATGTTGATTTTTTTTCCCACAGAACTGACTGAGTAGGCGTTGATTTCATACCTGATGATCTCATAACCTGCTCCAGAGTGGGTCAGGTTACCATGGCGATATAGTCCTGTAAGAAGTGATCTACCTTCATGGTAAAGAAAATCTGTATTTCCACATTTGCACAGTAGAGTGAAATTCTTTCAGTGGTGCAAACAGTGATCTTATACACAAGTGATCAGTAAAGGAGTGTCTACACGCGGGCATTATTATGGGATTGGAGTGTAAATCAGGCATGAGTATGTGCAAATATGCACACCTTTATAAATCTGATTAAAAGAATGATTATGCAAATGTCTCCCTTTGTGAATACATACGGTTTTTGTCCCATATTTGAGCAGATATGGGACAGAGCTTTTCCTCCACGTCATTAGAACGACTTGTTTTTGTGTTCACAAACTTTATTCCAGCTTTCTGACTAAATATTTTTTCTGCCGCCATTGACACAGAGACACTGTGTATCACCAGCTAATGAGGAGAAACGTCTGCATGGTAACAGCCAGTCATTAAACACACACAAAAAACCCCAACAAACAACAGCAACCCGAGCCAATCTTGTAATTAAACTAGAGCTACGTGGCCTGGCTCTCTAACCTCGATGCCGTCGTCACAGAAGAAGACAGTCATAGCAAAGCGAGGATTACAAGTTGTCGTGTAGCTTTAAAGACAGACTTGTTCCTTCGCTAACGGTTATCCTCTCTCTTTGCACAGTTTCGTTTTAGACAGAGAGCAGCACTCTTTGAGTCATTAAGTCCTCTCACTGCGTCAGCATATGAAGATCTCTTCAGCGTTATCAAAGAGGATACATCATCTTGTTGAACTGAGAACAATTTCCTGACATGGAAAGCAAAAGCTTCTCATTACACTGATGTGACAGTTCGCACGTTAAACGTCATTCACGCACATCTCTTTAAATCGACCTATTGTGCTGTTTTCTGTCTTATTTGCTTCAAATGTATATATGAGGAAATATTATTTAGTGTTATAAAGATTCAGTGGAATCTTTATCTCCACACACACACACACACACGCACACATGCACCTCTCTGTTTAATGGCTTTTTGTGGATGAGTAGTAAACTGGATGGTCTTAACTTCTCCAGTGGGCCAGACCTGTTATGATGCAATGCTTTTAACACTTTCCCTTGAGACTTGACTTTTAAAGAGTTCATGGCGGTGGCCTTTGAAGTATTAAGCTCTAGTTTATGTCACAGAGTTATAATTGGCTGCTCAAGATCACACTGTAGTGCTGGACAGTATGTCAGTGGACTCGTGTTCCCCGTGGGAAGTGGGCCAACCAAAGGTTTCTAGTTTTCAAATACATAATTTAGTTTATTTAGAGGTGCATTCAGGTGCAATGGAGTCGAAAGGGCCGAATAACCGTAAAATGGAGCTTTGTACTTGTGCGTTTACAGCAAACACGCTTTAGCCGATCTGTGACAGACAAAAATCTAATCAGATGCAGAGAAAAACACCCGTTGTAAATAAATACACTCTGTACACACAGCGTGAAGTTTAGCCTTTGAATTCTCTCATGTTTGTCAGTGGCGTGCCATGCACTGACTTCTTTCTGCAGTTAAAGCTGCGAAATACCAGCGCTAGATGACATTATTGATCTGTGACTTACATGACTTGTACAACATAACTAACAATGGCACTGCATTAAATGTTAATGTTTGTAGCGGCGGATGTGTAAAGCTGGCCCACATTCACGTAATGTAACGTTTGTGCTTTTGTTTTGGTAACTTCCTGTGGGACCGGAAGTGAATGTTTTAACGGTAAACGGCTTGATGTGCAGAAAGACGGAAGAAGGTGAAAAATTAATGCTAACGGAGAAAAGGGAGAGAGGGATATAGTTAAATTGTACGAAGACAAATGGTTCTAGCTACAGTCGACAGGGGAACAAGGTTTGTAATGTATAAGATTTAATTTGAGCAAGTTGAAATGCATAATATGTATTATATAGTTTAATAGATAACGGTTAGACCAGCGTAATGAGCGGTTAAGATGCTGTACATGAATAATATGGTAATTGTTTCATTTGTTTGTCTAGCTCTTACGTTGGTTCGTTGTCTGATACACGGCAAGGAATAATAAAGGTCATTCAACAACCATCAGTTCTGGCCTTCTCAGTTCGACTGGATGCTACAGTAAGAGCTTGACCGCCGCCATTTTGCTACACCACGAGGGCTCAAGGTTTAACGGCAATTCCCACAACGTCCAGCAGATGGCAGAAGCAGGTCAGAGAACAAAACGGCGAAAGGCATAAGGAAAATAAAGTTAAAATGGAGGATTCAGAAGAAGACATTAATGAACAGTTTGCAAACAAAGAACAAATATTAAATGAGCCACAAGATAAAGCTCAAAGTAACTCTGCGATTCCAAGGCGTTCAGAAAGAGCCAAGGTGCCAACCGAAAAAATGCTAACTTATCAGAAAGAAGAGATAAGTAAAAAAGAAAAAAGACTATTAACTCTTTATGAACAATGGAAAATACGAGTGCGAGAAACAAGAGAAAGATTAAAGTTGGACATTTCAGAGAAAGAAATGGCAGATCTTGCAGATGATGTAGAGCAAAGAAAAGATGAACTGCTAAAGTTGTACACTGAAATGAGAAGTCACATTGCACCTTCATCAGACATACGAAGAAAAACCGATGCATGTGAAGCAGTTACTCATGACATCGTGAAAGTCATCCTGGAAAGAATAAGCGGTGTAGATGGAGATTTTGATGGAGAATATGAAAGAAAACGTCTACGCAGACTATTAGAACATGATTATGCCCAATCCATCTATGGTTCAACTGCAGCATCGAAACGTAGCCAACTGTCTTCAGCCTCACATCTTGCTTCAAAACGAGCAGAGGCAGCAGCAGAACTAGCAGCAAAGGAGGCAGAGTACAAGATTGTACAAGAGGAACAAAGACAGAAGGAAAAGATAAAGGCTCTAGAAGAGGAGCATAAGAAACAAATGGCAGTTCAAACATCAGAGTTGGAACGCCTGAAAGCCGAAAGGGAGGTGGAAGCCGCTCGCGCCAGGTTGGACGCCTACAACAGAGAGTTGTCGCAACTTGATGATGCATATTCAGTTAAGATGGAAAGGGTGAACCCAGAGCACACACCCAAACACACTGTACCATCATACTCCATACCGGCGCCAACAACCCCTCCTAGTGTCAGCCAGCTTGCACAGGCGGTACAAGACAGCATAAGAATAAATAGACTCCCCACGCCAGAACCAACGATGTTTAGTGGTGAGCCAATAAAATTTATTGAATGGAAATCCACTTTCATGTCACTTATTGAACAAACTGGCATGTCAGCAGCAGATAAACTGTACTATCTGAAAAGGTATGTAACTGGCTCAGCTCGCAAGTGCCTTGAAGGGACTTTCTTCAGAAATGATGAAGAAGCGTATAACGATGCTTGGGCAAAGTTAAACCAAAGGTATGGCCAGCCTTTCGTGCTACAAAGGGCATTTAGAGAGAAGTTATCTAGTTGGCCTAAAATACAGTCGAGAGATGCTGATGGGCTAAGGAACTTTGCTGATTTTGTGAATGCATGCACACTTGCTATGCCTCACGTGAAAGGACTGCAAATACTCAATGACTGTGAAGAAAATCAGAAACTGTTGCATAAATTGCCAGACTGGATAAACACAAGATGGAACAGGCATGTAACAAAGACACTCATGGACGGTGGTGAATTCCCCAGCTTCAGTGAATTTGCCTCCTTTCTCTCACTTGAAGCAGAAGTAGCATGCAACCCAGTCACTTCCATACATGCACTTCGCTCCCCGGAAACAAATGATGACAAAAGAAACACAAAAGAAGTCAAAAGAAACAAGGCAAGTGTATTTAACATTAACACAACTGAAAGAGATGCAAAGACTAAAATATACAACAGTTCTTCATGCACACTGTGCCAAGAGTTGCATCCACTTATAAAGTGCCCAAAGTTTCTGCAAATGACCCTGGAAATGAAAAAGAAACATGTAAAGGATAATAAACATTGTTATGGTTGTTTAAAGCAAGGTCATAGTGCCAAGGACTGCAAACGGCGTCTCACTTGTGAAACCTGCTCTAAGAGACACCCGACCTGTCTTCACGATGAGAACTACAGCATCAGTCTGCAAAGAGAAAAGCAAGCTCAAGTGAGTATAGACATCGCAACACAAGGGAACTCACCTGAAAGTGCAACAGCCATGGCGTTAAATGTCGCTAGAGCAGAACACACAGTCAGCACCTCCATGATAGTCCCAGTATGGGTCTCAACGGCTGCTAATCCACAAAGGGAAAAACTAGTCTATGCGCTACTAGACACGCAGAGTGACACTGTTTTTATAGATCAGGATGTAACACAGAAACTGCAAGCAAATGTGTGCCCTGTAAAACTCAGACTTACCACAATGATGGGTAAAAATGCAGTAGTAAGCAGCGGAAAGGTGTGTGATCTTCTAGTGAGAGGTTACAATTCAGCAACTGTGCTAAGGCTCCCAACTGCTTACACAAAGGACTACATACCTGCAAATAGAGAACACATACCAACATGTGACACGGCAAAACTGTGGAGTCATTTGTCGTCCATTGCAGATGAGATCCCACCGCTCCTCAGTTGTGAGGTGAGTCTCCTGATAGGTTATACTTGTCCCCAAGCTCTGGCGCCTAGACAAGTACTCTTAGGTAAAGACAATGAGCCATATGCCATCCAAACTGATTTAGGATGGAGCATAGTTGGCAACTCAGTGCCATGCAGTGCATCAGAGACAACAAGGAGTCTCTGTCACAGAATAACTGTTAAAGAAATGCCTCCATGTACTCCCGCAGATGCAATACGTGCACTAGAAAGGGACTTTAAAGAAAACGAAATAAACGAAAAGACGGTGTCTCAAGACGACCTTAGGTTTCTTGAGAAACTTGAACAAGGCATAACACAAGCAGAAAAGGGACATTATGAAATGCCATTGCCAGATAACAGACAACTCGCCGAGAGCAGACTCAATCAGCTCAAATGTAAACCAATGCGTGATGAAAAATACAAAAGAGACTATGTCACATACATGAATGACATTATACAAAGGGGTGATGCCAAAGAGATTGATGATAATGGACCTGAAGGCGAGACACAAAACAATACTACACCACAGCAATGGTTCTATGTACCGACGAGTGAAAACCCCGCTGACATAACATCAAGGAGCACATCAGTAGCGGAACTGCTATCATCAAACTGGCTCACAGGCCCTCAGTTCTTATGGGAAAAGAAGTTAAACCTTCCAACTAAAGAGTCTATTGAACTTTTGGTGGGAGATCCAGAGGTGAGAAACGTGCAAACACTCAACAGCCAAACTACAGAACACAGAAGTCTCTGTGACCGTCTCACAAGGTTCTCATCCTGGTCACACGCTGTCAGTGCCATAGCACGTCTCAAACGTTTCCTACTCAGAGACAAATCAAAGTCACTCAGCACTGTAACTGAAAGACATAACGCTGAAATAGTGATTATCAAAAACTTACAAGGGCTAACATTTTCAGATGAGATAAAGACATTAAGCAAAGGAAAGGCACTACATGAGAGCAACAAAATTTACAAGTTGGATCCTTTCTTGGACGAAGACAATGTGCTCAAGGTGGGAGGAAGGCTACAACACTCATCGCTTCCTAACACATTCAAACATCCAACTGTCATTCCAAGAGACCATCATACTACAAAACTCATAATCGCTCACTGTCACGAAAGAATAAATCATCAAGGAAAGAGCTTCACAATGAACGAAATACGGTCCAGCGGTTATTGGATTCCCAAGCTAAGTCAAACAGTATCAGACTACATCCGTCAGTGTGTGACATGTCGGAGACTAAGGAGAGCTGTGGAAGGACAAAAAATGAAAGATCTCCCCACAGAAAGAGTCGAGCATTCTCCGCCTTTCACATACTGTGGTATGGATGTTTTCGGCCCGTTCCTAACCAAACAAGCAAGAAAAGAAAACAAAAGGTACGCTCTCCTTTTCACTTGTTTCTATTTACGAGCAGTACACGTAGAAATGTTAGAAGACCTGACTACGGACGCTTTCATTAATGGACTAAGGTGCTTTATAGCTCTGAGAGGCTCTGTCAGACAAATAAAATGTGATCGAGGTACTAACTTTGTAGGTGCCAAAAATGAACTGTGTGCAGCACTGAATGAAATAGACACTGAAAAACTGACAATCTTTCTATCTGAGAAACAATGTGAATTCGTGTTTAACACACCCCATGCTAGCCACGCAGGTGGAGTATGGGAACGACAAATTCGGACTGTGAGAAACGTCCTCAACGCCACACTCGCTCTCGCAAAGAGACGACTCACCGATTCATCGCTCAGAACCTTTCTCTATGAAGCAGCTGCAATAGTAAACAGCCGCCCATTGACGACAGACAATCTCAATGATCCAAACAGTTTGAAACCAATAACTCCAAATCATCTCCTAACTATGAAGACCACAACAGCCTTGCCTCCTCCAGGACAGTTTGTTAAAGAGGATCTGTACGCCCGGAAGCAATGGCGTCAGGTGCAATACCTAACGGAGCAATTTTGGAGCAGATGGAAGGGAGAATATCTGCACAACATCAGGGTCCGGCAGAGATGGCATGTTGTTAAAAGGAATATGCAAGTAGGTGACATAGTGATGGACAAGGAAGAAATACTGCCACGATCCCAATGGAGACTTGGTAGGGTTGTGGACACCATAACAGACGAAGATGGACTTGTGAGAAAGGTCAAAGTAACCTTTGCAGACAGAAACCTTAGTAAAAAGGGTGAACGTTTGCATAAGATGTCTACAGTGGAACGCCCAGTTCATAAGTTGGTTCTACTGCTGGAAAGTTGTGAAAAACAAGATGCACTAAGCAGTTAAAATGCGATGAGAATTTGTTGTTGCATATACAAAGGTATTATCATTGTTAAGTTACCTGTTTAGAAATTATTTGTGTTTTATTTGTTTGTAACAGCAAATAATTTGGTGGGAGTGTAGCGGCGGATGTGTAAAGCTGGCCCACATTCACGTAATGTAACGTTTGTGCTTTTGTTTTGGTAACTTCCTGTGGGACCGGAAGTGAATGTTTTAACGGTAAACGGCTTGATGTGCAGAAAGACGGAAGAAGGTGAAAAATTAATGCTAACGGAGAAAAGGGAGAGAGGGATATAGTTAAATTGTACGAAGACAAATGGTTCTAGCTACAGTCGACAGGGGAACAAGGTTTGTAATGTATAAGATTTAATTTGAGCAAGTTGAAATGCATAATATGTATTATATAGTTTAATAGATAACGGTTAGACCAGCGTAATGAGCGGTTAAGATGCTGTACATGAATAATATGGTAATTGTTTCATTTGTTTGTCTAGCTCTTACGTTGGTTCGTTGTCTGATACACGGCAAGGAATAATAAAGGTCATTCAACAACCATCAGTTCTGGCCTTCTCAGTTCGACTGGATGCTACAATGTTACTAAATATTTTATGATCAGCGGTCAACGGCAAGCGTATCGTTTTGGATGTTTTTATGAGTTTTTCAAACTAAATAAATTGCACAATACCTTTTTTTAAGCAATAAATTTAAAATAATGCCAAACTCATATATGCAAATTAATACTTATTTTCTTCTTTTACTTGTCAGAAGATTCAATAAATAAATTTTAAAAAATGTGAATTTTCTGAAAATTATTTCATGGTGAGGGCTTTAAAAAGTGAAGTTAGTCAAATTTTCAACTTTATAATCTTATTCAGAATCCATATTGTGCAGAAGACATTGTGCAAGACTTTTTTAGGCTCATATTCATGCTTTTTAAGCTCTTTAGCCCTTTGCTGTAAGATATGTAATGCATCAGCATTACAGCATCACAAAAGCTTGGAACTTGAATTATTTTTTAACGAACATGTGTGCTGATATTGGTATTGCGAACTTCATTAAAAGCCTACTTTAAGTGTGGTATCAAAATATGCTTAAATTACCTAAAGTTAAAAAGGTTAAAGCACCTCTCTGCCTGAGTTATATACTATTAAAAGAAGCAGCTACAGTCAGCTCTTCCCATGTCACAAGAGGTCGCCACAGCTGATAGCTCCACATGTTTGATTTGGCAGAGTTTTATGCCTTTCCCCGAAGGGAATTTGTGCCTCCGGCTGGAATTTAACCAGCAATCTTTCGCTTGCCAAGTGAAGGTGTTCATTTTGCAGGAGGAGATAATTTTTAATTACGTACATACTGCTGGGTATTTTTATCTGTAAAAACACAGCATATCTCAGTATATTGATATTTTAAAGTGCACAAAACAGTAAGTTACTATAACTTTTAGATAAATAGTATGGAGTAAAAAGCACAATATTTGTATCCCAAATATAGCAGAAGTAGAAAAAAAACATAATAAAGAATGTTCCTGGGTCCTTATGCATTTTCACATTTCATTAATGTTTGCATTTTTCTTTATTTGGATGGGTTAGCTGTATAAAGATTGCTTGTTAATAACGGGTGAAACAAATAAGCTTTTGACTGTAATGTGGACTGTGTCCATAGTGCAGCTCAGTATCAATCAAATTAAACTGAACTTCATTGTTGGAAACACTGAATCCAGAAAATGAGTGAAAAACTGTTTTGAAAATGAGGCAAAAGTTAAGCTGGCTGTTTGCAATCAAAAGTGTTTTTTTTATCCTTTCAAATTATAATTGCAAATCGCCAGCAGCCGAATGTTCCTGCCTTCTGTATTGCGTTGCTTTGTTGTGCACAGTGGTAAAGTACAGCATGAATAATAGTCATTTTTCTCAGCACAGAGCATCTAAGTGGTTGTGCTGTGTGGGTGTATTTTGGGCACTGTTTAACATTAAAAGAGAAAAGGGGAGAGTGCAGTGAAAGACATGATTAGTCACAGGTGTTCTAGCTGCTGACGTAAAACTCCTTATGCTGGGCACAGGGCGCGTTCATGTGGAAAAAAGGACAGATTCCAGAGCTGTGATGAGTGGGCAGCGCAAGACACTATGATATATGTGTACACTTAGGTAACAGTGATTTTAAAAAAGACTATAGTACACAACACTTACACTATGTTTGCATTTGATTTATTACAGAGAGTGCTTATGTGTATTATTTCTGTTTAAATGATCACCATTACTGAGAAAGATAACTAAACTCTGCCAGCTGGATATAAACTCGTTTTAACCCATATATATTTAAAATAAAATCAATAAAAGCAATGTATTTAATTGGACCATGATTGATAATGATGATGCAATTTTTACCCTAAAAGTACTCATAGTGATCAAACACAACAACAGTGCTGGGATTCCAGATATTAGCCCATTGTAATCAAAAATCCCAACTGATTAAAATTTGATGCTGATCTGACCGTAGCAGCCATCCTGGTTTGGAGATGCACGGGAAGTTGACCTTGAAGGGCAAATCTGGCTCTATTTGCACGACTGATTCCAGTATGAGAGCGAAGTGCCGAGGTGATACAATACTATGAGGTCTTTAAGATAGGATGGGCCTGATTATTCTGTGAGGAAGTGTGGCTTGTATTTAAAGCCACTGTGACCTCACATGAAGGGACTAGCAGCGATCAGAAACCATGGACCATCAAACTCTCCATTATGTGGCAAGGACAGATAAAATAACTACTCATGACTCAAAGTGGGTGGGTGCAGAGTTAAACTAACCTTATCTTTGAGGCCGCTGATTGAAGGGACTACCAGAGGAGCTGGAGGATGCTTACTGACATACAGGGTTTAAAATATCCAAGAGGGTTATACAGACAACCAGAGCACAGATAATGTCCACTACAGTTAAACTGTCAGCTACAAAGTGATGGGCGGAAAGAGAATTGCTTTATATGTGGGTAATGTCTTTGATGAGATTCAGTCAGACATTTATCCCAAGGATGGATAAAGGCTTTGTAAAGAATACATATATGAACCTTAGTGGGCTGAATGCCCCTTTGTAAAGATTGAAAGGTACTCTGTGTAATTTAATATGCCACTTTCCTTCAAGTAGAGGCCTCACAAGAGACCGATTTAAAAAGAATTGAAGAAGCAGAGGCCAGGCTATCGTGACTTTTAGACAAACTCCAAAAACCATTCAGCGTGCTTTTTATTAGCCTTATCCTGTCCTCTAAATTGGTGTCTTTCTTTATAATGCAAGCTTTGATTAAAAATTGATTTGAGCTTATCTTTTGTACCTAAATTCTCATTTTTTTAAAGCAGCACGGAACTATAGCAGTCAAATAAATGCGCTGTGAAACGATACAATATTTCCCAGTGAACTGCGGTGGAGATAAAGCGTGAAGTATAGTGCTCCCAAATGGTAAAGCACAAACATTAAAAGTAATGCTCTCTGAATCCAGTAACACAACAAACACAACAACATAAAGCCATCTCTCAGGACGCTAAAAGTGGATATGGGATCTGATATTTGTCTTCCAGCTCCTGCAGTTTGAACATCCACAGCTTCAACCTCAAGGTTTCTTGCTGCGTTCTGTTTAGACGGAAACAAACACAGCAGAAAACGCTGAATTCAGAGGGCCTTCTGGGGGTGTCGCTAAATAAATTATTAATTCACCCGACTCCAGCTGAGGCTTATTTTCACTTCTTAAAACCCTTATTTTGTGCTTGGCTAGAAACCATCGTCTTTTCCGTTCTAGGTGAAGATCCCACTGATCACAAAGTCAAACAACATGCTGATTTTTAAAAGGTCTTATTTAATTTTCGCTGGAAAATCAGTTACTCTGATGCACATTTTTTTCTAACTGGACAGAAACGACTCGTCTTTGGTTCCGCGGTACAGTTTCACAGATTCTCTGTGTGCCAGAAAAAAAAAAGAGTCCAACTGAGCAAAAAGTAAAATGATGTTGACAAAGACTAATTACATAATATTATCATGAAGGCAGGTGTACCGTTGGCCCAACCTAGGGAGAAAATTATCTCAGTAATTTGGATAGTTCCAAATACAAGCAAGTATCAGGTGTCCAAAGACTGCAGCCAATTTTGCCTTATCTGTGAGGTGTGCAGGGAATTAGAAATCAGCAATCATCCAAGAGAGCAACCCATCAGTATCAGACATACACAGACACACACACACACACACACACACAAAGATGAAAAAAAAACTGTGAAAAAACACTATTAATTAGTTGCACACCTTCCCATTCTTTGTTCTTCTCTAGGCCCTTATTTTCCTTCTGTATGTATTAGGTAATCGGGTCTAATTGTCCTGAGGTGTAAACATGAAAGTGCAAACTAAATCATTATAATAAGCCTTGTAAGGTTTATTAAGGGGAAAGCAGTAGAACAACGCATTCAAAAGGCTAATGAAGTACACAGTAAGAAGAAATAATATCCAAGTGGCTGAGATCATCAGAACTGATTATAAAAGGGGGGCTGCTCTTGGCAACGTCTGGTGGAATACGATGTATATAAAATGCTATCAAGTTAAATTGCTAGCTGAAGAAGTCTGACATTTCTTTTCTATCAGTATTTTAGATTACCTTCCAGAAGGGGTGGTGGTGGGTTATAATGAGTTTCTGATGTTGCTTTGAGATTGTTGGAAGCTTGTTTAAAGCACTAGTGGGGGCCACTAGAGTAGCTTTTTGCACAACAGCTGCAAAAGTGGGAGGGGATCTGGAAAACAATGGTAATGTCTGGAATCATGCACTGGTTAATGTTAAACAGTGCAAAAGTCTTAAGCTACCCCTCATTTCTTTCTTTTTGTTAGGAAAATGGGAAATAGTTATCGTTGTTCATAAAAACATATGTAATGGATATACAGTACATACGGCAGAGTTTGTGCAGTTCTAAAGCACAATATTTGGTATGACCACTTTTATTCTTCCACACAGTCTGAACTCTCTTAGGCAGTTTTCTTGTTATTTCTTTGAGTCATCTTCAGGAAAGGTTCTTCGGGCTTCTTGAAGGACGTTCAAAACTCTTCTTTGGATGTTTCTGCCTTTTGTTCTGCACTCTGTAAAGATGATCCTGCTTCAGTAATGCTGATGTCCGGGCTCTGGGGAGGCCAATCCATGACTGATGGTGTTCAGCTGTGTGTTTTTTCTATTCAGGCATGCTTTGAGTGTATTGGCAGTGTGTTCGGGATATTGCATGGTGGATCAAAAGCTGATGGTAACTGTTAAGTATTTATAATTCCATCAGTTTGACAAGATCTCTGACACCACTGGCTGAACTGCAACTGCAAACACTGATAGAGCCCCTGTGTGTTCTATAGATAGCTGTAGAAACTAACTGTTGCTCCATCTCGTGACCTCCTACGTACATATTTTAATGACAATTTGAACCAAAAACAGCACTGCATAAATGCTGTTGTCATAGATTTTCAGTCCAGTCCTTGTGTAATTTGGAATAGCTCAGACTTTTCTCCCCGTTTCCCTTCCTTAAAAATGGATTCTTGAAAGCCACCCTTCCACTGAGACCCGTACATTTTTTAATTGACATATATCGGAGAAAACGTTGCAGATAGATTTTTGTTGATGCTTGTGCCACTTTTGCACATGCTCTGTGACGCCTCTCCCCTGACCGCCCTCACCCCCTACACTCAAAAAAATGAAACGTTGACTTTAATTAAAATTATTTTGTCAACAGGTTCCACGAAATTGCATTATTTTAATTTAAAGCAAAAATCTTTAGTTCATCTAATTTAAAAAAACTACTTAAGATTAACAAGACATATTTAAGACTAACTAAATCAAGTTATGTTGTATGAACATAGATGATATTTTTTAGGTTAGTTTAGATTAGTTACTTCAACACATTTCTTATTTGTGGCAGTAAAATGTTAAATTTAAGTTAGATTAATTCAAATATTATATTTTCAGCCACCTTGTGCTTTACTAATTAGTTTTACATAAATCTATTTTGTCAACAGGTTCCACACAAATGAATTAAGTACATCAAACTTATTTTTTAAAATTTCTTTTATTGCCAACACATTCAGTGAGCATTTGTGTAAACCCAGTCCAAAATAAAACACAACAGCTCATTAGGGTTAGTAATTAACAGTATGTAGACAGATGCAACATCAAGACTTTAAATTAAATGTCTGTATCTGCCAGAAATAGAAGGAAAAAAAAAACATTGAAGACCACATAACACATTGATAAGATGACACAAGTTATGCACATGTAATGCTAGTAAGGTCTGTGGAGTGTTTTTTCTTTTAGTGTCTAAAATGAATAGCAAAGTTGCTATTTGCAATGATTGCTTAGGGTCAGTCCAGTAACACAACGCCAATGAAGTGCTTTCCTTTAACAATGCAAAGTGAAGTGTCCACCTCAACAGCCACAATTAAAAAAAAATTAATGTAATAATAATAATAATAATAATAATAATAAAAAGTCCACTGATATTAGCAACCAAAGAAAATTACATCACCATCCCAAATAAAACTTTAATAAATCATGCCAACATTATGGTCTAACAATAAAACAGCTTGTCAGCGTTCAGTTTTTTGCAACAGCACAGCAGTAACCATTTAACACTTGCCACTGTCAACGTTTATTTTACCAGTGTTTGGGCAAAAAAACTTCAGTTGTAAACATTTTAACATGGAAACAATTGTTCGTCTTTAAAAGTCTGCAAAATATACATTCATCCTGCATTCCTAACTTACCCTTATTCTTAGTATGTATTGCAATTACCTTTACAATGCACACAATGTAACACAAACTGAATATGAACATATTTCCACCTCATAACAATATGTCTATGTCTAATATACATACCAACCTTCAACATTTCTGGTGCAGTATCATCTCTCAATTAAATCCTTTAAATCTCAATACTTTTGATGGTCTCTTACTAGGCCCCCCACAACAGTAAAATCTCTCAAATTGTAGTAGTTTACAAACTTTTCAAAATGTTCTAAATTTCTCTTAAATGTAATTTTCCCTTTATCTGTCATTTACAAATTACCATTTTATTCCCATTCAGCCTCCGAAAAACTTCTGTCCATCTGACAGAACATTCATCATCCAAATTAAGGGTTGGCTTATTCATTCAGTTTATTCTTGAGCAACTGTACCTTGGTCAAGAGTCTGCTGACATACAGATGAAGGAAGAGCTTCTGAAGTACTTCAAAGAAAGCTTTCAGTCTCGAGGTTAACTGAGATTCAGTGCATATATCCCACCCATTAAGAGTGCACATGCAGAAGCCAGGTCTTCCAGGTCATGCAGGACACACACTGTGGTTATACCCACCTCGGCTGGAGGAGTGCTGGCATCAGCTCTTTCGATGGTAAAGATAGCAAGGGTAATTTGTTCCAGCTCCCTCTGAACAGCTGTAGCTTAGACACAAAAACATAGAAAAATGGCGTCCAGTTTAATGAAGTAAACACAATATTAGGAACATGCACCCCAGTGAGCCACTATTTTAGACTACAGATTCAACAATAAATATAAATAGTTTGGGTATACAAGAAGATTCCCCAAAACATTTAAACAGGTTCCATGCAAATTACAACAACAACAACAACAACATTACAACATGCAACAACATTAGTTATTCAAAATTTGGTTTAATACAGATAAAAAACTAAACTAAAATTACCAACCAATTATTCTTTGAAGAGGATGCTTGGGTCTTCATTCAGGTAAAAAGGTAGTGCCCTGAGGACACACTCCCTCCCCTTTTCAATAGTTTCCTTCTGTAGAGAGTGGCAGAGATACAGGAAGAGAAAACAGAAGTACTTTAGGATGACACAAACTCACATTATACGCAAAATGAATGACATATCCACTGCACAGATAGACATGAACACAAGACCAACTAATCATCACATGGACATGAATAGCTAACCTGTTGGGCAGGGTTTCCACCACATTATATATGTCCATAATGGAGGTAAAGACAAACTAATACATCATCTTTTTTTGCATTCAAAACATAACATAAAAACATTCCCTTATGGTTTAACCTAAATCGAGGGATCAGATTTTACATATGTTTAGGTAATTTAAATTTTCCAACGTTTTGAGTACCAAACTTTGTCTTGCTTAATATAAATGTAAGTGCACTGTGCAGCTACCATACACTAGCTGTTTAAATTTGAAAATGATCTTATTAGCCATAATATTTTGCTACCAACAGAATAACGCACCTGTGTGGCAGGGGCCAAAGTTTGTCTAATTTTCTTCCCTGCAACGCCTCCTTTTTTCTTGAAGACTTTTATGAGCTGGTCAGTGTATTGGTCAAGTTGTGTAAAAAGCCTTGGAACAAGTGGAGCAGTAGTAATCCTCACATATTCTGCTTCCACCTGAAAACATGTCAACAAACACAACATACTGTACTGTAAATATATATACTATATGTACACATATACATACTTTATAACTAAAACTAATGTAGAAAGACCTCATTAAAGCTATAATTTTAACACAAACATTTACACAAAATGCTAATGGAGCCATTACAGTTTTTATTGTTATTTATCAAGTTCCAAAAAATATTGATCACAGCTGATCTGAAAAGAATTTCATGCCTCAGGCCCTTGAACTGCAACCTTTACAATGGTTCAGATCTGGAGTAGAAATAACAGGGGCATGGGATGGGTCACTAAAGAAAACTTAACTTATAAAACAGTTTTGTTTTTAAAAGTATAACAGTTCACATACCACATACAAGCTCAGCAGTACCACATACACCACATCAGTATAGGAGGGAGGCCTGGATCTGAAATTTATAAAGTAAAACAAGAAATTCATTACTTAATTTCAAGAAGCAAATTATTGTTTGAATTACAACTAAATAAAATACTACTCAGAAGAAAAGCAAGAGATTGACACTGCCATGTGCTAACTTTCTATAGAAGCAATTATCACCAGGTATGTCGACCTCCATTGTCTGTCCACTAATATGTCGTGAATAATTTTATTTAAAAAATTAAGTGTGTGATTTAACAAACTGTAATTTATAACTATGTTGATATGTATAACTCCGCTAGGAAACATGCTGTATTTACAGACGATTTTTACATAATATCGATTACTGATAGAGCATAACAATGGTGTCACAGTGGCTTTCGCCCTTGACTTTATGGATTTTAAATGTCACTTTATGCTATCCTTGCTATCCTATTCGATATTTCCGACTCTCGGATTACAGTAAAGGAATCCCAAGAAAGCAAATGGAAAAATAACCCCATGAACCCCTGTAGCTTATCCCTCAATAAAACAAAAAACAATAAAAATGTTTCTTACACAGTCCACAAAATAAGCATGTCCAGGACCCAGTAAAACTAATGTAGAACAAGCGCACGCAAACAATATAACATGTCTTGTAAGACAAACGCAAAATATAACCATGCTCGACATGTAGATACTACACAACATAGTCAAAGAAAAAAAATGGTCTTACCTCTCAAAGAAACAGCAGTTTGGCGCCAAAACAACGTTTTTAAATTAAATTTGAAGTCTTGCGCATGAGCAGGCCCAAGCCGTGAAACCTTCTTGTTCTTCGCGGTTTCATTACAACTGTTTTTGCATTACTGCCACCTTGTGGATATACAAGGTATATCGATCCTAATTGACTTAACTTAAATGTTATGCCATCAAGCATTAGTATTATGTACGTTGAATAAAAGACACAATTACGTAGACTTGATTAGAAAAACATATGTTAACTTAACAAAAACATATATTTTAAGTAAAATGAAAATAAATAATTAATATACACTGAACAATCCACCTCATTCATTTTTTTGAGTGTATCTTTTATGCAGCATGAGCAGGTTTGGAGAATTTCTTTGATTATGGTGTGGGTAGGAAGTAAAAAAATACTTCAAAATAATAGCATGCAATATATATATATATAACCGTGTAAAAAACTATACTATAAAACCAAATGAATAAAATACAGAATATAGCATTAGGTCTACTTCTACCCCACAGCAGTACACCAGCTTGTGCCTGAATCTTAACTAAAATTACATTAGAGGAATCAGGGGGGTCAGGGGGTGAAGGAACTTCTGTTATTCTGCTAGTTTAGCCTCTGAGAGATTTCTTTTGGTGTAGCCATCAGATATCTAATATTTCTGTGCTGTTGATTGTTTACAAATGCAGATTTTTGCTCTTAAAAAAAAAAAGAATGCATGAGGAAAATGCAGTCCTTTTTTTCTTATTTAAAAGAACTGTTTGCATGCATGCAACCAAAGCCTCCTCAAATATAATTAGAAAGGCAGGCAATAGTGTCTTGATGCTGCTTCTCTAGCCTTACAGATCACTCCTGGCTTCATAGTGAGTGGTCAGTGAAACAAAAATCTTATCCTTTGCCTACAGGCTTTACATTTCTTTCAATTTTAAACTCAGTTCAGCAGCATTCTCCTGACAAATATCACTATAGCAACGTGATACGTCTGAAATTGCAACACGGCTTGGGTTATAAGCCAGTGTCACAGCTCAGTAACACAGTAAGAATTCAAATCCACGTCTCGGAGACACATAAAAGCTTTGCAGGCAGAAACAAGAAGAAAATAAATGTCTGAAAGGCTGGAGCTGGCAATACATAAGCAAGAGCACAAACGACCAGATTAAAAGGGGAATCTAGACATTGTTTTGCTCGTTGCGACCTAAAATTTGTATATATGCTACATTGTCACATCACTTTAAGTGATACGAGCTGATTTTTATTCTATTATTTTTCATAGGTACACTGTTTACACTGGCTGCCTTAACTGCATGCATATGCACAAACACAGTTCACTCTCACAGGCTGTAATTACAATGAACACTTGTTGTGTTTGCAGACCTGCCAGCGCTTCCCACTCCCACAGTGCAAAGAAGTTGGCCAAAGAGAACAACCCCTGGACTAAGCATCTTAATTAGCAAGTATTCTTTCTTTTTTCTTTTTTTTTTAAATAAAGCGTGCAACGGCAGAGGACACAGTGAGTAAAGGGCAACCCACAGTTTTCTATTACAAGCTTAACTGGTTAGGAGCTAGCAAGAACATCTACCAGCAGAGCAGATGTTCTTGCACAAAGACACACAAATCAGTAAGTACTGTATGTCCGTGAGCACACATACTGACCAAATGCGTGCGCTGATCTACACGGTCGCACACACACACAGCACAAACTCGCAGCCTTGCATTAAATTGAAACCATTTATGCTTGAAAAACAGCTGAACCACTGCGATATCAGCAAGTCTTGACACTTCAGCAGGTTTATTATGGATATTCCAAGAATTCCTACCCGCATGCATCCAGTGGCTACATTGGCCACAGCCATGTGTTATCTCACAAAAAAAAAAAGGGAAAAAACCCCAAAGCACTTCCTCTTATAAGGAGAGGGCCTTTGAAGGTATTAGGATGCATATTGACATTACAGGACCTTGAGCAATTACAGGTCTTATCTTCCTGCCTGACAAACAGTCCGCTTCATTATGGGCTTTTAGCTGACACCTTACCTCAGCCTTTCCCACTGAGCCATCGCTGCTAATGCAGAAAACGAAATGCCTAAGAGGTTTGTTAAATATACAGTATCTGAATTGTTTAGCTATAATTTTCTTCTTTAATGGTCCTTTTAAGGATTCCATTAGTGAGTGGATGCAGCGAATGGCAATTGAAGAAAGAGCACTGAGGGATGCAGAGGAGGAGGAATAAGTAATGCACTAACTTCTGAAGGAAAGCACGGTCCACAGAAGTTCTTTTAAGTACAGTATTTGGCAATTACTAGAAATAAAGGAGATTCTCTTTTTTTTCTCAAGGCTAATTGTGTGGAGAAATCGTCGAAGGAGATTGCATTTCTGATCATCGATAGATTTGTGTGCTCGTTCTTTTGTGTTGGCAGAAGTTTTGCGTATTTAAAGTGCATTGCAGCAAATTACACACGGGTTCGCTTCATTCAGATCGAACTGAGAAGCAGTGAATGAACAGCAGTTCTTGGCTGAGTTATTTTTAAAGTTATGGCTACAAGTGTTGAGCCACAAACCAGAATTCATAAAACTAAAATAAAAAAGCCAAATAGTTGCTGGTTTAGGATGCTCTCATGAGCATATGTGGCCAGTATCACTCAGGACCAGAAAACTTTGATTGTTCGCTCATTCAGATCAGTGATGTTTGTCTTTATTTTTCCTTTTTTTCAGTGAAAAATGAACATTTAGACCCATGGACTAATCAGCTCTAATTGCTGATGATGACTAATTGTACCTGCCATGAGATAGCTCGTGATGTTACCATAGTAACACAGCAGGAACCATCCTAGTGGGTGTATTGTTTATAAAAGGATGCTGTGTACAATATGTTACCCATTAATTAAAATGTGAAAGCATCTCAAATTTTCAATGATAACTGCACAGAGTTTATTTATTTTTTCCACATCTTTACCAACTAATCAAACCTTAACGAACCTAAGCCTAAAATAGACAGCAATAGTATTTTTTTAGCCTTAGATCAGGTCAGGATGATGTGGTCAAGCTTTGAAAAGAGCACTGAGTCAAGGATGAGTTTGCCCTGGCTGCAGAAATAACCCCAGCGGGGAGTTGTGAAGGAAAAGGATAAGAAAAGAAGGTGTAGAAAGACACTGTTTGTACATGACAAATAAGAAGCGTTATAGTGTGTGCCCTGGGAGAAGAGAGGAGCAGAAAGGGTGAAGATGTGCGCTGAAAAAAGGGCTGGGCTCTGTTTATGGAATATACGAATCAGATGATGGATGTACGACGGAAGGAGAGAAGGTTAAAATGAGGAGGAGACGAGGGAGGAGAAAAGCAGTGGGAGTAATTATGGTGATGGGAGGATTAAATGAAGGAGCAGGAAGGTCTTTCTAAACATTATGGTATTGACTAATCCATGAATAGCAGGTGGTGAAAATGTCTGACCGCTCCTTCAGCATTCATCAAAGCAAAACACCAACTCACCTGGCAGTGCGTTCAACAATCAGCTGACTGAACCTGAAATAAATTACATTTCACTTGATTTAACCAAATGTCAGCTTCGAAGGCAAAATCCACACACAATCCAAGAAATCTGTCAGGCAGTGGAATAACGAAGCAGAAATATCGGTGGCTTTGGAGACAGTGGGGAGTATGAAAACAGTTACATCAAATCACTCAATTAAAGTGGACCCTCTGTAGAGGTCATTTACTTCACCATGCTGAGGCCTAACAGCAAAAAGTCTTTAAATCTTTGAGCATGTGGAGTAAGCAGACAAATACATACGGCAATGCTGACAAGACCATCTATGCAGTGTAATCTTCAATCTGCATTAAATATGAAACCAAATGAAGAAACAAATAGATTTTTGTGGTTATGGGTTTAAAACCATAATTAATGGAACAGCCAGTTCTTTCATAATGGACATTTGTGCCACTGTTTCCTCTGGCAAATTCAAATCCATGTCTTTTCACAGCTCAACACCATCCGTGATGCCGATGCCAAGACGTGACACATTAGTGTGAGGGAGGAGGCAAACTCATAACTATGATTTCATAATGAAGAATGATGAACTAAAACAAAGACCTTTAAAAATGTGCATCCCATTTTTTTTAAACGGTGATCCTGATTCAAGGCTCGGTATGTAGTGAAAAAAATCAAACTAAATTAAAGCCGTTAAAAGGCAATAATCAAAATCTTCGACATAGCAGTGTGACTGTGTGAGAGGCGAACACTGGTGAACACTCTGGGCCATGTAGCAGCCAAAGTGCAGGAGATTTCCCCTGAGACTGGATAGACTCCAAAGCCGGAGCAAAAAGAGTATTAGTATTAGAATTAAATCTATTATTGTGCCCAGAAGTACAGTATCTGCTGAATGTGAAAATAAGCTACTGTTTATCACATTCACCTAAAAGGTGATAATGGCAGCTGTAACTGGATTTGCATATCCCTAAGCCTCACTCTGTTTGCTCCGCTCCACCATAATCAGTATCTGTAGATTACTTAATCTATTATAGTGAAAACACTTAATATGATGATTTTTTTTAATCAAAAAGACCCCTCTGGTCTCCAGTATTAAGAAAATCACAACTACTTTAGCATCCGTGGAGGTTTGAAGCTCTAATATAGTGCCACGGTTGGAGCCAGCCTTGTGAAACGTTTACCCTTACTAACACACGAACCACCAGTGGGGGCTTGCTGGTGCTAATTAAAATCTTCCTACTTTTATGTCAGATCTGATTCTTATTTTTGCATTCTGCACTGGGCATGTAAAGAATCCTCCTCGGTCGGTTGTAAGAAGTATTGCGAGAGAGTTTGTAGCGGTCTCTACGGCTCCGGCGAGTCTTCATTTCTTCTTTGCATCCTGCAATCAAAGCGACATGCAGCTTGTCTTTGAAACATATAATTTATGAAGTGAATTATGAAATACATGCAGATGTTCTCGAGTCCATTAAAAACCAGAACGCTGTGCTCAACAAGAGAAAAGCGTCTCAGTCCGTGTCTTTAGAAAAGTGTGATGAAATATTGAATCAGAGCATGTTTGAGTGATTATGATGTCAGTTCAATGGCATGTTCTGAAACCTATAAACCAATCTAATCTAAAGAGGGCTTTCTGAATCATGAAATTAGTGCAGAGTGTGGGCGAGAAAATACAGGGAAATCAGTAAACTAAAAACACGAGGCGAATGCTTAAAATACCTGGATGTGTTATAATGCCAGTCATCCATTAGTCTAAATCAATTTGTCAGCAGGATTTAGCACCAATGCTAGAGCATTATGTTTCAGTCGCCATGGAGTCCAGCTATCACCTGAGGCATTAGGAAACATAATGCTTCAACCTGTTAAGGATCAACAGCAGCCACAGCCTGAAAGGAAATAGGAAGAGGGCCCTTATACTGTTCAACATATTCCTAAATCAAAGAAGACACGCAAGAGTGCAATACTCTAAAAATGAAACTGTTCTAAAGAAACTCTGAATTCAGTTCTGGCACTATTTGGAGTGAAAGAAGTCCCCCTGGAACTAATCTGTACACATTGGTCTGTGTTATTACTAGCACAAAGACTTGTGTTGTTGATCTGGAAACAAGAGAAACCACCAACCCACCTAACCTTGCTGAAAGTTGTTAATGAAAACAGCGGAAAATGATCAATGATCACAATGAAAAAATGTGAATTAACTAATAATATGACAACCCTTTTTTATTATTTTAACAAATCAAACTCATGAAAGACAATTTTTCAATAATATTGCCTGTGACATCTCTTTTTAAGGCTCTTCTGTGACGATTTCTGAAAGATAAAATATTGCACCAAAAAAAGAAAAAGAAAGTCTGGCTCCTTGGCCTCAAGATTTTTGCATGGTACTATAGACATGCAGTGGGGCAAAAAAAGTATTTAGTCAGCCACCGATTGTGCAAGTTCCCCCACTTAAAATGATGACAGAGGTCAGTAATTTGCACCAGAGGTACACTTCAACTGTGAGAGACAGAATGTGAAAAAAAAATCCATGAATTCACATGGTAGGATTTGTAAAGAATTTATTCGTAAATTAGGGTGGAAAATAAGTATTTGGTCACCTCAAACAAGGAAAATCTCTGGCTCTCACAGACCTGTAACGTCTTCTGTAAGAAGCTTTTCTGTCCCCCACTCGTTACCTGTATGAATGGCACCTGTTTGAACTCATCATCTGTATAAAAGACACCTGTCCACAGCCTCAAACAGTCAGACTCCAAACTCCGCCATGGCCAAGACCAAAGAGCTTTCGAAGGACACCAGGAAAAGTATTGTAGACCTGCACCAGACTGGGAAGAGTGAATCTACAATAGGCAAGCAGCTTGGTGTGAAAAAATCAACTGTGGGAGCAATCATCAGAAAATGGAAGACATACAAGACCACTGATAATCTCCCTCGATCTGGGGCTCCACGCAAGATCTCATCCCGTGGGGTCAAAATGATCATGAGAACGGTGAGCAAAGATCCCAGAACCACACGGGGGGACCTGGTGAATGACCTGCAGAGAGCTGGGACCAAAGTAACAAAGGTCACCATCAGTAACACACTGGTACTGATGGTGTGTTCTGCAATCTGGTAGAAGGTTCCGCATCTTCCGGGCAAGGACAGAGAGACTCAAGAGGAGCTTCTATCCCCAAGCCATCCGTGCCCTAAACACACACACCCGCCCGCTCACATCATCTATAATTGACTGAGACAGGACTCTCTTCCAAACACTCTAAACCAAGGCACAATGTACATTTCAAATTCCTTTAATTTTAAATATGTTTATATTGTCTATCCTGTAAAATAGTCAGATGTCTATTCATATTAATGTACAGAATTCACCTGCTTGCTGCTACTACTGCACATTCACCCAGTGTATATACTATATGTGTATATATATAATGTTCTTCCTCTACACCCCCCCCAATTTTTGCACATGTCGAGGAGCATGTCAGGCTACATTTCACTGTGTGTTATACTTGTATAACTATGCATGTGACAAATAAAGAACCTTGAACCTTGAACCTTGAACTACAACGGCAGGGAATCAAATCCCGCAGTGCCAGACGTGTTCTGCTGCTGAAGCCAGCGCATGTCCAGGCCCGTCTGAAGTTTGCCAGAGAGCACATGGATGATACAGCAGAGGATTGGGAGAATGTCATGTGGTCAGATGAAACCAAAGTAGAACTTTTTGGTATAAACTCAACTCGTCGTGTTTGGAGGAAGAAGAATACTGAGTTGCATCCCAAGAACACCATACCTACTGTGAAGCATGGGGGTGGAAACATCATGGGGCTGTTTTTCTGCCAAGGGGATAGGACGACTGATCCGTGTTAAGCACAGAATGAATGGGGCCATGTATCGTGAGATTTTGAGCCAAAACCTCCTTCCATCAGTGAGAACTTTGAAGATGAAACGAGGCTGGGTCTTCCAACATGACAATGATCCAAAACACACCGCCCGGGCAACAAAGGAGTGGCTCCGTAAGAAGCATTTGAAAGTCCTGGAGTGGCCTAGCCAGTCTCCAGACCTCAACCCCATAGAAAGTCCGTGTTGCTCGGCGACAGCCCCAAAACATCACTGCTCTCGAGAAGATCTGCATGGAGGAATGGGCCAAAATACCAGCTACTGTGTGTGCAAACCTGGTAAAGACCTATGGTAAACGTTTGACCTCTGTTATTGCCAACAAAGGTTATGTTACAAAGTATTGAGTTGTATTTTTGTTATTGACCAAATACTTATTTTCCACCCTAATTTACGAATAAATTCTTTAGAAATCCTACCATGTGAATTCATGGATTTTTTTTCACATTCTGTCTCTCACAGTTGAAGTGTACCTCTGGTGCAAATTACTGACCTCTGTCATCATTTTAGGTGGGGGAACTTGCACAATCGGTGGCTGACTAAATACTTTTTTGCCCCACTTTATGTGCATAACTTCTACTCAGTGTTAAACTGGATAAAATTAGTGAGTTTGTAATTAGAACTACCACAGGTAGAAACAAATAGTGGTATTTCATTGATGTCCTGTCCCTAAACTGTGCCTATAGTGTAAAAATCATGGGGTCAAGTAGAGCACAGGCTCAGGGCTGTATGTGAAGTCCTGAATGACTGCTACACATGCTGAAGGCTGTATGCTCATAAATTTTTATCATTCATCTGTTTTTGCTTTCAGTTTGACAGATAGTCCACCAGAAGGAGATGGTCTAAAGACTAGCCTAGTCTAGCCTGTGCAGACCATAGCTTTCATTCCATATGGCACCAAGTCTATTTTCATTTTTATTTAAAATCTGAAGAACCAGAACATCACACCAGCCATTATCACTGCCTTATAAAAAATCCAGCACACTTTCCTGCTCTGAGGTATATCATTATGCTTCTGCCGTTAACCGACTTCCATAAATGTGTTCTTTCCACTGTCATTTACTGGCTGCATCAGCCTGCCGTGCATTATTGCTGCAGGGACATGCAGAAATCTGCAATTATGCCTCTTAAAAACCAGTGTAGACATTATGTAAGCAAGAAAATGTGTAGTATTTTACTCACCCACATACGTAAACATGTTTGATTGTATTACTTACCATGTAATACTTTTTGTTTTTTTTATGTTAGAGCTTGTCTCAAAACTCTGCTTATTTAAGCGTCTGCACAATATGACAAGCATTAAGGCTTTCTTTGCTTTTGTGTCTCTCAACAGGTACAGTACACACACAAAACAGCCCCAGCACTCGTGTGTGCGTGTGTGTTTGTGGCAGATCCCTGCTTAAAAAAAGAAACTCCTACCCATCAGTAAGCATTCAGAGATCGTAAGTACACCTTCTACCCTACCTTCAATTTTCTCTGACTTAATGTGCCAAAGCTGTATATGTATATACGGCTCCCAAGTTAATATCACACTGTGCGACTGTTGATATAGTACAAAAAGATAAAAGTAATTCAAACTAAAAGGCCTATTAGACAGAGCATGAATCTTGTGGAAAAAAAGAAGATTTCTAACTCCTTCCCTTTGAGTTTGACCCAACAAAAGCGTATAAATCCTAGTCTTACAAAAATGAATCTCTAAATCCTTTATCAATGAGCCACAGGCAAAAGCTATTGAGTTAAATTTTGCTTAAATACATCTGCGTCTTCCTCACTGAATGATTGCGCTGTAACAAGCCATTTAAAACGAGTCATGCATAATCGTTCTCAATTCTTTAGCCTCTAACCTTCTCAGTCTCTGTGTCTTTCTTCAGAAACATAACCTATATATATTCTGTCAGGAGGTTGCGAACCCTGTCTT
This sequence comes from Diplotaxodon limnothrissa, assembly GCF_057381915.1. NCBI lineage: Eukaryota > Metazoa > Chordata > Actinopteri > Cichliformes > Cichlidae > Diplotaxodon > Diplotaxodon limnothrissa. The sequence continues at coordinate 28,912,631 of NC_140597.1, read as the reverse complement.
GGCGGGACTCCTGTGTTGCTATGATATTGCAGTAATGCTGTGCTCGCACGTACAGAGGCGTTTTGTGTGTGTGTCTGTGTGTCCTCTGCAGCTTTTGCTCACATCTGCAATTCTGCATTGATTCCATGCCAGTGAGCAGAGAGCTGATGCAGAGTGGGAAGGGGGGGTGTCTGTGTTATAGCCAGGTACATCAGCTAGCGGCTATTGCCATGGTCGAATGTGCTTGAGGGAGTTTAATAATGCTGCAGTGTGAAAAGTCTGCAGGCAATACAGTAATGAAATTTGCTGCAGTCATAAGACATTGTGTTGAAATGTACTGTATATGTTACATACACATGTCACAAAATTTATTTATTTTTCATCGTTTATCACTTTGAGACTGAAATATCTCAGACTAGGATTTTTAGGCATTACAGAATAGTGTAACAAACATGATTATTTTTCATAAAGGAAACACTCACCCCCAGTTGGACATTTTCCCTAATTAGCATATGAAATATTCAAAACATGTTGTTTATCCTCAGAGCGCTTTAGGATATAAAAAAACAACAACTCATAGGCCACTTATTGTCTTCGAAAGGTGGCCTTTTATGCTTGTCAGACCTCCTCTGTGCCGAAACCCTGCCGTGTATTTTATCACCTCTTTTTGTTACGGGTTGGTGGTCAGAGACAACTTAAACGAAAAAAGTTTGCAGAGTGTCTCACGAATCAGCTGATAGTGGTCCGCGTGAGTCTGTGAGAGATGTTAGGGATGTAAACTTGCAACCCCCCTCCAAATCGAGCATTTTCATTCCAAATGCAACGTGACGGATTTATGTGTAAAATGTCGTTTCGACCCCGCTACAGAATTTCATCTTTGTTCCTGTGTGTCCTGCCAGTTTTCATCCAGTCTCGGTGTACAATGCAGAGCTTTGCTAAGCCAATAACTGCGAGTCTGCAGCCATGTTTGCAGCTCAGTGAGGCTGCACTTACGCACAGTGGTGCTTTCACAATGCTAATGTCACCATGCTAACTTGCTCATAATGATGATGCTGAAATGGCGGGTATAAATCATGGTGTTCAGCAGCCCATTTAGCATGTCAGCCAGCTAACGTTGCAAGCAAAAGCACTTAACATAAGGGTCATGGCAATTTGGTTTATAAAACGTATTAGACAAATTTAAAATTTAAGCTAGTGATGCCGTTAGCTGATCATCCAATGTACTGTAATGACATCTATTAAATGGGAAGCACAAAAATTAAACCTATCTCATGGTTGTGGTCAGGTATTAGTCTGCACCAAACTACTAGACTGAACAGCACACAGACTGACCAATCGACATGCTGCTAGCGTGACCAAAAAGTTTCATTTCATCAAATCTGTAAACACATTTGACACTTTTGTTCAGTTTGACAGCTGCATGTAGTTGTACCCCACAAATAAAGTGGTGCTCCTGAATGGTGTTACTCCCAGCAAAGAGAGGCCAGTGTCCTTTTCCACTTCACAGAGATTTGAACAAACTGTGATGAGTGGAGAAGGCCACAGTGGACCTGACTTGCCGGGGACAGAAAACATAAAATCATCCTCTGTGAGGGTGGATACAAACCACAACTCAACCATATGGAAGGTATAACTATCAAAGGCAGGAGGGAAAGGAGTCTGTTTTTCTGCATCCGTGCATTATATACATGGTGATGTTTTTCCCTAGGAGACTCCAGTGTAAGCTTTTAAGATAGGGCAAGGGCATTCGAATCCATATAGTGGAAAAAAAAACTAGTTCAGACTGACAGATCAGATAGCGATTAAGTCTGAGATGCAGTTAAGCCACAGTCACATCACCAGAAATGCTTCATAGACACTTAATATAGCAGTGTAGCTTAGCTGGATTTTATTGGACTCTCTCCTCACACTTTCTGCATCAAATTTCTCCTTACATGATTTTTAGGCCGATACTGATTGTGGGATAAATGAAGGATTTATCTCCAAACCCTCCTGAAATATAGTGACAGTAGAAGGTAATAGGCACTAAATAGGACACCACAGAGACATCAAACCATTTGAACCATCCAGAGGCAGGTTAGAGACCTGTGCTTGTAGTCTGTATCAAATCTTTTCCAAAGGTTTTCATCAAAGACAGATGTACTTTAATACAGTGAAGCTGCCGTTTGAATCCTAGTTTCAAACACCAGTCCGCTTCGGTTAAGAGGTCTCTTTTACTCTTTTGGTACATTGCTACTGACACGGGAGCTGGCCCAATTCAATGGCTGTATTGATAAAATTGATTAAATGACAGTCTGCCATGTGAGCTTACTGCAGGGTTCTCTCTATCTGACAACCCATGCACTGCTCAAGGACCCCGCTCAAATTTCTCTCCAGTGTCTTTGTTCACATGTCATCAGGGGGCAACATTAGCAGGTAAACTCATCAAAGGCCAGACTGGATTTCCTAGGGGTGCAGCACTTACCAGTTGAAAACCAGCACACAGATCTTCAGCCTATTCTGTTTTTGATGCTGTGACCCTAAAGTCACTCCATCTCTGCCCTCTCTCCTGCGTCTCCCACACTCGACTTCTCCATCATTTCTGGCTACAACTCTCTCTTTCTTCTTTCGTTTGTGTATACTCTGGATTCAACTTGTTTTCGCAGTTGAATGCTCTAAGATGTTGAGCTCAGAGCAGCCATCAAACACTGCAAATTTCCTTATGTCTGGTCCCTCGAGCTGGGAGGCTCTGAGAGTCCTCAGATGTCTCTTCTCCTTCTGTTTAGACAAACAGATGCCAACATCTTTGGGAAGCTAACAAGGCTAGGCTTGTGCTAACATGTTGATAGAAAAAGAAAAGAACTGCGGTAAAGCAGAGACTGCTGCTTCTAATTGAAGCTCAAATTCAAATTCAAATTCAAATTTTATTTGTCACGTACACAGTCATACGCAGTACGATATGTAGTGAAATGCTTGGACAACTGCTCGTGACCTAAAGAAAACAAAAAAAGGAAAGGCTATGAATAAGATAGGAAATAAATATGAAAAATTAAAAAGGGTAAATTTAACTAGGAAGGAATAAAATATAAATTAAGGTTAAAAATGAAATAACTGTACAACACAAATTAGAAGCTAAACTATTGTAATCGGCCAATCACAGGCAGACTGTCTTTTCTTTTTGCAAAGTTCACTGTTTAAACCAAGTTTTATCTCTTCTAAATAATAGCGGAACTTTTAGAAGCAGGGTGTACTTCTTAGTCTGTGTGTGTGTGTGTGTGTGTGTGTGTGTGTGTGTGTGTGTGTGTGTGTGTGTCCTACACGTGTACACGGCTAGGCGTGATCATCTCTATGCTCGTCTACATGGTCCTCATGTTCTGTCACAACACTATCTGACAATGAGCAGCTCTGTCACACTGTGTGACACAGCGCTCCAATTAATCACGGAGAAGGACCACTAATGAAGTCATTATGTATTCTGAGAGTTTCATCTTGACATCTACTTTTCCCAGTGAAGAAACGACTGCTGCAGAATTACACATTAAAAAGCTTAAAGGCACGGCGATAATGGATTAGGAAAAATGGAGTTTGACAAGTGAAATGTAACTGAACAGAACAAAACAGGGTATGATTTAGTCCGTCTCTGAAAGTGTTTATGTGGGCTATCTCCTTTTTTTCTACCGGTGCTGTTATTTTGTTTTCTTGTCTCCAGATTTTTCTAATGCCTTTATAAATATTTTAATGAGTCCAGGAACACAGACCCGATGCCCCTCTGATCTCAGAAAGGGACATCACATTCATCGTAAAAAATCTATTCATCAGTACAGTTACAATCAAAGAATACAGTCTGCCCAGGGTGTGAGTAAGACTTGTTTTAGCGCTGTATGTGTTGTAAAATAATAACATCCTTAAAACAGAGAATAACAAGAGCATTCAGAGAGCGCAACTCCCCCTGAAGGGCGAGGACTAAATTGAAACTTTGATGTTTTATGACATTTTTATTACAACATGCTGACGTCAGACTGTTTTTTTGGAACTCCCCAATAGTGACGTCTGCATTGTTATCATAGATCATTTATGCTGATGTTAGCATTGTTAATAAGGAAATCTAGTGTGGTATATTGTTCTTTTTGTGTCATTGTTAAATTACATCTTGATGTATCTGTAGCTCAAACAATAAAAATGTCCCCCAATAACTAATATATTGCTATAACGTTTAGAGATGATCCAATGGAAACTAATTTTTCGAATTCGTGTGACCCTGATCTTTGACCTTTGACCTTGAAGAATTACATTATACACTGATGTTTTTTATTATCTTAAATGTATGATTGGAGCAGTATGAGGATTTTATAAGCTGTAAACACTTGAAATCTTAAGAAATATTCATTGAGTGAGAAAACTTGATGACATCACTATGGCTACGTTCACACTGCAGGTCTTGATGCTCAATTCCGATTTTTTGATCAAATCCGATTTTTTTGTCTGCTTGTTCACACTACAAATAAAATGCAACAGCAAACGCGCTCTAGTGTGAACGCTCAAAGCGGCCCGCATGCGCAAAAGAAGACATCACACACAACGCGCTCTGTTTAGACCCAGAGCAAACAGTATTGTTTGACTGATGACCCTTAATATAAAGAGTTCGGACTTTACATTTCCCAATTTTTTCTTTAAGTTATTTTGTTATTTACATAATAATGTAAATAACCTAATAATGATCCTTATTGCTGTTTTAGAGAGGAGCGGTGCTTCAAAGGATAGTTGCAGATTTCTGAGCTCCTAGTGGGAGAACAGTTTGATAACAGAAAAAAAACCACCTCAGCACAAAAAGCACATGACTATCAATACACCATAGAAACACAAGACAAGCAACAGGGGCGGGTAAAGGGTAAGAGAGAGCCGGTGTTGACAGCGCATCCGGGCCTGCAGCATGTCTGCGCTGGTCCAGTCGACTGCACAAGCGTTGAAGGCGTTTCGAAAGGGAGGGGGGATCAGTGTGTGCATATCAGTGTGTATGTGTGTGTCCAGAGTTCAGCTGAGACAGTATCCTTTGCCCTGCCAGGCTAAGTAAACAGTCTTCCAGCCAACCCAGGTGGCCTTGCATGGAATGGGGGGAACAGTCTAAACACAGTCGTTATCAGGGTGTTTTGTTCAGCTCCAGCCTTGAGGCTGCAGCTGACGCCGAAGGGGACTCCGCATGAAGTGATGATGGTTTTTACTTTAGTGCGAACAACTCATATGAATTTCAAAACTGTACTAACAGTCCAACACTGGTCTCTCAATCTCCCGTTGGAGAGCCGTGAGCTTTCTATGATGTTATCCAAACTTACGTTCCATGATGTTGTCGTTCTTTTTGCTCAAAGAGCAGGTTCTGAGAACTCACGACCGCAGTGCACTTCCCCAAGATGTGATCGAATTTGCACTCAAAGGTGTTATTCGAGCTAGCCCCTCCAGATGTAATCCAGTTTTTCACTCAGAGGTCTTGTTCTGAGTATTCACGGCAGTCGTGCGTTCTCCAAGATCTTCTCCGTGCTGCACTCAATGAGCCCATTTTGAGAAACTCACGCCTCGTCCCATCATTTCAATCCCAGCGGGCAGCCTTGTGGGGGTTTGAACAGAAGTAAAAAGTAAGTAAAAACACAAGACAAGGACATAAGAAGCTAAGCAGGGAAGATAAGGGCAGGAGAGGAGAAAAGTGCGACCGCCTTCGCTGAGAGCCAAAAGGGTTTCAAGGTCAGCTTTGACTTTGGGTGCTAACAATAAAGGTCAAGGTCAAATGCTTAGTCAACCAAGGTACTCTTGTCACTCAAGGCCTACTATATTGTTGTGAAATTGAAGAGGATCCGCAAAAAATTGTGGGTGATATAAAGGTTGTACTGATTTTCCCATTTGCTGTGAGTTTGACCCGATTGTCATCAAAATGTCCAGGAATCTATCCCCATTGCTCAATATTTTTTGACACTAAGCAGAATAATCTCTATCAGATGAATCACTTTGTTTACAGTGGTGTCCCAACACACATCACAATGACACTCAAGCAGTTTTGATACAAGACCTGACCTGTGTACTAGCATGACAAAGGCTCCAGTGTCAGCAAAGTCTGGCGAACAGCTCATAGTTGCTTGTCGCTCTGTGATCGTTTTTTTCTTTGTGTGCAGATGTGTGTGTTTTTTAGTGACAGTAATATATTTTCATTTGTGTAAATGTCTAAAGTCTGAAAGCAATTATCAAAAAAAAAGGAGAGTTCAGTTCCTCAATGTGTCTTTTAAATTACATTAATGTACAACTAGTTTATATGATAAAAGGATGTGGAAGTGAAATGTAACTAAAAAAGAACAAAACAGGATGTGATTTAGTTCATCTCTGAAAGCGCTGCTGTTATTTTGTGTTTTCTTGTCTCCAGATTTTTCTAATGCCTTATAAATATTTTAATGAGTCCAGGAACAAAGACCCGATGCCCCTTAGATCTCAGAAAGAGACATCACAGTCATCGTAAAAATCTATTCATCAGTACAGTTACAATCAAAAAATTCAGACTGCCCAGGGTGTAGCTGAAACTAGTCTGCTTGCACCAGCAATGGAACGCTTCAAGAGACCTATTTGTAAAAATGCGGCGTCCTCAACAGAAGCCACATGAAAATCTTCTTTATGAGATCATCCGTAAATGGCAGCGATCAGCAAACTCATTCTCAACAGGTCCTGAATGCAGCCGTGCATTTCAAATCACCATAAAATGTGACACTTCAATGGCATGCCCCTGACTAAATTGAAATATAAATAAATATTATATGTATATGAACAGTGAGGGAGAAAAATGATTGTTAAAAAAGAATCCCAGCAAGATCTGAATCTGAAAACAAAGAAGCGAAACATGAGCAACAGACATGCATTTACACAGACACGCGTGCACCCGGCCAATCAAAAACAGCGAGTGACAAAATGTGAAAGGTAATTCTAAAGAGATGAGTAACAGCCTTCACATTGTACCATCGGCTTGTTAATGGATGCAGTGAAAACAGTAAATAAATCTGATTTTTTTTTCAGCTTTGTACAAATCCTAAATCAGTGCAATAAATGGTATTCTGCTTTTGTTGATGTCCTGCGTGCGAACAGTGTGTGTGTGTGTGTGTGTGTGTGTGTGTGTGTGTGTGTGTGTGTGTGTGTGTGTGTGTGAGAGAGAGAGAGAGAGAGAGAGTGAGTGAGAGAGAGAGAGAGGCGCTGTTAAAGACCAGCATTTGTAAGAGGATGATGAGGTAGTCTCAGCGGGTTGTACAGTGTATCATCTTACTTATAACATCTCTTTATACCTCATCCTTGAGGCTTACAGCTGCTGCACTGTGAGGATGATACTATGGGTCCCTGATCCTCAGCTTCCACAGTGATCCCTGTCCTATGGAGTATTTAATTACAACCTACTGAGTTACAGTCAGACTGCTGAATACATGCATTCATTTTTGCACTTCAGGGTTACTGTTTTTGGACAATTATTTGAACTAACTTTTTTTTAAAAGTGCTAAAACTACCGTATGTTGGCTTGTTATATACTACCATATACTGGTCAGATTTACTACTGAAATAGCAGTAGTGTGCTATCTCCGTGAGCTTTTTAGGGCCCTTGCAGGGAGGAAATTCTCACTTTCTGACACACCTTCAAAGGGCTATTTGTCAGCTAAGGCCCGGTTTCAGGTCAGTGATGGAGGCTGGGGACTGCAATATGCCACGGAGTATCCTCACACAGACAGAAGTACAAATGTGTGTCTATCTAATAACAGAAATGAGAGTAAAAGAAATGAAGCAATTTCCAGTTTGAGTGCAATATCCTGAGAATAGCAGCGCAATATCCGCAAATACCCAACAGCATAAAGGTGTTTAAAGCTGTACACACTACTTTTCATGCAAGGCAGAGAATGTGAGTTTGTGCTTGCATATATCGTATCTCCATGCTTAAAGACTTTTTGTCGGGGACTCATTATTTGACTACCCTGCGCACCTCCTCCTTACAGACACAAAGACACACACAAATGGTGCACATGTGCACTGTGAAGGCTTTCTGAAGCATGAAATAAGCTTTCCTACAGGAACAATGAAGAAGAGAGTGGTTTGTGTCCCTTGCTATTTCTTAATTAAGTACGCACAGCTCTTATCTTAAAATCGTAAATGTCACCTTCGGGCTCCTGGCTACCTCTCTGGTCCTCTCTTTTTCTCACGGCTTTTTAGTAAAAATGCTCAAATGTAGTCAGTGTAATGAAGCGGGTGGCCATGCTCCTAATAAAAAGGAGTACAGCGAATAAAGGGTTGTGTTGCCACAGCAGCGGGTCATTCATTATTTTGAAATCCCAAAGATAAACATTACCACTGCAAATTTTAATGAAGCATAATCCTCTCATCAGCAAATAAGTTGTAAAGTGAACGCAAAACACAATGAATGCATTTGCGAGGTTCAAAATAAGGACCTTTACCGGATATAATAATTTTGTCATTCAAACCTCATCCAGCAATCAGGCTCGGTGGCATCTGAGCGCTCATTTTGTTGATGTTCACAGAAAAATTCATCCCATGCTTCCTGAAGTGCCTCCTACAAGTTAGATTGCATTGTGTGCACTCATTATGTCCTGTACAATCAAGGTGTTCTCACAAAAGCTCACAAGGGTTGAAATCCTATTACTGTGCTGGTCACTCCATTCAGACAAAATACCTGCTGATGGTTTCTTCTCTAAAAATTTCTGCATAGTTTGGAGCTTCGTTTTGGGTCATTTATTTGTTAAGGGAGAAAATTGCCTCCAATCAAGCAGCATCCACAGGGTGCGGCATGATGTGGCAAACACAGTGAAGATCCTTTCTATTCTGTTTGAGGAAGTCATCTCATTCCCCTTCACTGTGTTTGACAGATGATGTCCAGCCCTCCTCGCGTTCACTTTTTCTTCTTCTCCAGCATCACACAAGTTTCCTACTTTCTAACGCAAACCCCTTGAACTTGGCTCCATCTGTTCATAACAGGTGTTTCATACCTTCTCCTGTCCTGTGTCTGTGTTCTTTTGCCCATCTTAATCTTTTCCCTTTAGTGCCAGATGTGGCTTTTTCTTTCCACTTCTGCCGTGAAGCCAGGATAGTTGAGTTTCCACTTTACTGTCGATGTTGAGACTGGGGTTTTGTAGATACTGTTTAATGAAGCTGCCAGCTTAGAACCTGTGCGGTGTCTGTTTCTCACACTATAGGCTCTGTTGGACTCATCTTCTTGGCCTCTCTCTTCTCTTTCTATTCTGGGCAGCGCCGCTCTGTGAACGGAGTAGTACACACTGTTGTTTCCCACATGGAATAGCTTTCATTTCTTGAAACAAGAATACCATTTTGAGACTACAAGCGAACCCACAGAGGCTCGTGCTCCAGACACTCAACTAGTCATATTTCTTGCATCTTTAATCAGCAATACAGCTTTCAGCTGCGCTAACATAATTGGAAAAAAGACTTTTCTAATGATCAGTCTGCCTTTTAATATAATAAACTTGCACTTTGGTATGGTTATGTCGATTCCTCTGGAACCATGAAGGATTTCTGATTAATGATTCCATTAAGCAGAAATCGTCATCTGCAACATTCCTGTTCTGTCACCATGTAACCGTATTCTGTTTAAATAGATTTTCCCTGAGAAAGTTACTCTTTAGTGCCCCCTTTTGGCATGACCTGGTGTAACGTGCTCAAATCAGTCTCTGTTCTATGATGTCATCAGAAAGCGCATGTTATTGTTTGGGGAAAGGACTTCTCCCGTTCTCCCGTCCGCTGCTGTAGTGGCATTTGTCTCCCTTAAGACGGTCTTTAAGGGCATTGTCGGTATGTAATTCTGTTCCATCTTTACTAATGAACAATCTACTTGAAGAAATGTGATTGCAGTGTTTGCTTAATAGAAACGTTTGTAAAGAGGGAATTAGCTAACGCTTTCGGCTAAACAAGTCATTGTACTGTTATTGTGTATTTCTCCTCATCTATGGTTTCTAAGAGCATTTCATGTCATGTTGTTTCTCAGTTTTACCCTACTTCAACTGGCCTAAGTAAAGGGAGTGAAGTCAAACCCTCTTGTCTGCGTGGTCATTTTGAAGAGGAGTTTAGTCTGAATGTCGACTCTAGCAAGGCGTTAGAGGCAGAGGACATTACAGTAAAACGACAGCCTCTCAAAGACCAGTCTCGTGGGGAACTGGACAGCAATTAGAGCTATCCTCCGGAAACAGCTCAGATGTAGGAAGAAATCCAATCGACAGCAACATGTCGCAGAGAACCAGCGCATCAATGAAAACCAGATCTAATATATCTGGCTCCTCCAGGCATACCAGGAGCTCAGCTGCAAGTAAGGCAGCCGCTGCACAAGCACGTGCAGAAGCTGAGGCGGCTAAGGCTGAAGCAGCATTTGTGGATAAAGAGAACGATCTGAAGCTGCAGCAAGCGGAACTGGAAGCTTCTATGCAGCTTCGAAAAATACGTCTTGAAGCGTCATTAGATAAAGTACGCATGGAAAAAAGGGCTGCAGCTGCAGAAGCAAAAGCAGAAGTTTTGGAGGCTGCAGCGATCCAAGATGATGGCGAGGGTCTTAGTGAGATAGATGTTCCTGCTGACGACCCAGTAACGCACACAAGAGAATATGTGAAGGGTGCCTCACACGGCAGCCAAACCACGCCCATTCTAGAAACCTCCAATGATAACACGGAGACGAAACTCCTTCAGCATTCACCGACCATAGACTCCTACTCCAAGATCTTTACGCCAGGATCTGATGTACATTTTCGACCAAGCCTCAAGCCAGTTGCGACACCACACATCCAAACCCAAACCACACCCATAATAGCAAATCTAAAGGATCATTTCCCAGGCAAAGCTGATCAAAGTGAGACCTACACCCCTAAACAAGAACCAACGGTCAATTATGCACGACAGCCTCTGGACAGCGGCTACACCGGCGCGGCGTATATCACAACCCCAGACAACTCCGGTCACCCACATGAGACCACATGCCGGGAAAGGGGCCCACTGTACACTCCACTAGAAATGGAGCAGAACATGTCAGACCTTGTTAGATTTATGGCTCGACGTGAACTGGTGACTACAGGGCTCCTTCACTTCAACGACCGTCCCGAATGCTACAGAGCCTGGAAAGCATCGTTTATGAATGCCATCAGAGGTCTCAACCTCTCACCAAGTGAACAGCTTGACCTCCTCGTGAAATGGCTAGGTAAGGACTCAGCTGAACATGCCAGACGAATACGATCCGTGTATGCGAACCAACCAGCTAACGGACTCAGAGCTATGTGGGACAGGCTTAATGAGTGCTACGGTGCACCAGAGGTCATCGAGGGTGCCTTTTTGAAAAGATTAGACAACTTTCCCAAGATTCCAAACAGAGATGGTCGTAAACTAAGAGAGCTGGGAGACTTGCTGTCGGAGATACAGGCTGCCAAAGAAGATGGTGACTTGCTTGGGCTTAGTTATCTGGATACCCCTCGTGGTGTTACCCCTGTCGTCCAGAAGCTGCCATTTTATCTCCAGGAAAAATGGCTTTCTTTAGGCTTTAAGTACAAAGAAGATCGCGGGGCTCCCTATCCCCCATTCGGTTTCTTTGTAGACTTTGTGTGTCGGGAAGCACGGATGCGCAACGACCCTGGCCTCACACAGACAGCATACAGTAGTGAGTTATTAGGCAGTAAGCAATCGTCTAAAGCCGAAGGTCACAAAGCTGTGGCAGTTTTTAAAACGAGGGTCTCGCCGGATCCTCGGCCCCTTTTCAACGGTACAAGGACTGCATCGTTTCGCACCCAATCTGGAAGCGAGTCATCCACTAGAGATGATCCAGCAGAGCGCTGCCCGCTACACAACAAACCCCACCCCTTACCCAGGTGTCGCGGGTTTAGAGAGAAGCCAATGGAAGAAAGGAAAGCACTCTTAAAAAGGTACGGAATATGTTACAGGTGCTGCAGAGCCACACATTTGGCAAGGAATTGTGAAGACGACATCTCCTGCTCAGAGTGTGGAAGCAAGAGCCACATTGCAGCCCTCCACCCTGGATCTGCCCCATGGTCCACCAACACAGCACATTCCGCACCAGATCAGGGCGGGGAGGGAAATTCCAACCTGAATGAAGGTGATGTTTCCACAGCATGTACTGAGGTCTGCGGAAATTATCCCGCAGGGCGTTCCTGCTCAAAAATATGTCTGACCAGGGTGTACCCAACCGACTGCCCTGAAGCTGCAGTTACGGTATACACAATATTAGATGATCAGAGCAACAGATCACTTGCACGTACCGAGTTTTTCGACCTATTCAACATTGCAGGGCCTCCTTCACCATACACTTTGAAGACATGTGCCGGAACACAAGAGACAGAAGGCAGACAAGCACGTGGCTTTGTGATCGAACCCATTAACGGGAGTGTCACACTCTCTTTGCCGTCACTGATTGAATGCAACGAGATCCCAAATAACCGCGCAGAAATACCAACACCAGAGGTAGCATTAAACCACAGTCATTTGAAGGCCCTTGCAAAACACATTCCAAAGCTGGACTCCCAAGCTTCCATCCTGCTCTTGTTAGGCAGAGATATCATCAGAGTTCATAAGGTCAGAAGACAAGTGAATGGCCCACAAAACGCACCCTATGCCCAGAAGTTGGATCTGGGTTGGGTTATTGTAGGAGATGTGTGCATTGGAGATGTCCACAGACCTACAGTTATCAGCTCTTGCTACACTAACGTACTGAAAAATGGACGTCCTTCTCTCTTTCAGCCATGCCCAAACGATTACTATGTAAAAGAGAAGTATAGTAGTGGTAGCTCCCCTTCATTTCCCCTAACATGCAAACATCTCCCTGCTAGTGAGAAATGGGCCACCTTAGACTGTAATGTGTTCCAGACAACAAAGGACGACGACAAAGAAGCTCCTTCAATCGAGGACGGACAGTTCATCCACATCATGGAGCAAGAGGTCTATAAGGACCAAGAAAACAGGTGGGTGGCTCCCCTGCCTTTCAGATCTCTACGACCAAAGCTCCCTCATAACCACGAGCAAGCACTTGAACGTCTCAAATCTCTACAGCGGTCCTTCAGAAGGAAGCCTAAAATGAAGGAAGAGTTTGTCTCGTTCATGGCAAAGATCTTTCAGAATGGGCACGCTGAAGAAGCCCCACCTCTGAAGCCTAATGAGGAGCATTGGTACCTACCTTGTTTTGGGGTTTACCATCCCAAGAAGCCCTCCCAAATAAGAGTCGTCTTCGACTCCAGTGCCCAGCACAAAGGTTTGTCTCTGAACCAAGTACTCCTAACGGGACCAGACCTCAACAACACCCTGGTAGGAGTCCTCCTTCGGTTTCGGAAAGAACAGATCGCCTTCACTGTGGACGTGCAACAGATGTTTCATTGTTTCAAGGTGCGTCCTGAAGACCGGAACTTCCTCAGGTTCCTCTGGTTTAAAGAGAACAACCCAGAGAAAGAGATTATGGAGTTCCGTATGAACGTGCACGTCTTTGGAAATAGTCCTTCGCCGGCTGTGGCTATCTACTGTCTTAGACGTGCAGCACAGGAAGGCCGGAAGGAGTATGGGGAGGACGTAGAACAGTTTGTCACTCGTGACTTTTACGTAGATGACGGGTTAAAGTCCTTGCCCACAACAGACGCAGCTATCGACCTGCTCAAAAGAACTCAAAAAATGCTGGCTCGCTCTAACCTTAGGCTGCATAAGCTGGCTTCGAACAGCAAGGAGGTCATGAAGGCCTTTCCCAGTGAAGATCATGCCACAGACCTGAAAGATTTGGACCTTACTGCTGACACTCTACCAATGCAGCGTAGCCTTGGGCTGTACTGGGACTTGGATTCAGACTGTTTTACTTACCGCGTCCAGGACGAGAGAAAGGCATTCACTCAACGAGGAGTTCTCTCAACGGTGAACAGCCTGTACGATCCTCTAGGATTCGTCTCCCCCGTGACAATTCAAGGGAAACTGCTGCTTCGAGAACTGGCCTCACAATCTTCAGATTGGGACACCCCACTACCAGCAGAAAAGGAAAAGGTGTGGGAAAGTTGGAGAGATTTTCTGCAGGAGTTAAGGCATCTGAGGATCCCCCGACCGTACTCAAACATGTCACCATCCACTGTCAAGTTAACAGAACTCTGTGTCTTTTCAGACGCTTCAGAGAAAGCAGTAGCTGCTGTCGCCTACTTGAAGACTGTGGACGCAGATGGGGGATGCTGCACTAGATTGGTTGCAAGTAAAGCCAAACTGGCCCCACGTCCAGAGCATACTATACCTCGGTTGGAGCTTTGTGCAGCAGTCATGGCAGTAACTCTGTCCGAGGCCATCACCTCCGAAATAGACATTGTATTCGACGCAGTCACCTACTACACAGACAGCAAGGTGGTGCTCGGATATATCTACAATGAGAAAAGAAGGTTTTATGTATACGTGAGCAATCGAGTTCAGAGGATCAGACGAAGCACCATGCCACAGCAGTGGCGATATGTCTGCACAGAAGACAATCCCGCAGACATTGCCACACGGTCTATCACAGCAGACCGTCTTGAGAACACAATATGGTTCTCTGGACCGGCATTCTTGTCTCGACCTGAAGGGGTGTCACCTGTGGTACAGAGGTTTGACCTTTTGGAACCAGATCAAGACAGTGAAATCAGGCCTCAAGTCATAACACTGTCGGTCACTGTCCTCAAACATCTCGGCTCTGGGCGGTTCAATCGCTTCTCATGCTGGGGTTCCCTCATAAGGGCTCTTGGTACCCTTATTCACATTGTTCAGAGCTTCAAAAAAGGAACGGAGTGTGTCGCTCAGAAATGTGAGGGTTGGCACCAGTGCAGCACACCCCCAACCAGGGATATTCTTGAACAGAGTAAGCTAGTCATTATCAAAGCAGTTCAACAAGAGGTCTATAGGAAAGAACTGGAGTGTCTTGCATCAAACGCCAACATTCCCAAGAGCAGCCCACTCGTTGCCCTGGATCCTTTCATTGACTCAGACGGGCTGTTAAGGATCGGGGGTCGCCTCATTGAGGCAAAAATAGGATTCCACGAGAAACGGCCACTGGTCCTGCCTGGACGGCATCACGTAACCACTCTCATAGTGCGTCACCTTCATGAGCAGGTACGTCACCAAGGACGTCTTTTCACTGAAGGGGCTGTCCGAGCTGCAGGTTACTGGATCGTTGGTGGCAGGAGATGCATTAATAGACTCGTTTTCGAGTGTGTCACTTGTCGAAGGCTGAGAGGGAGGTGTGAAGTCCAAAAGATGGCAGACTTGCCACCTGACAGGCTCAGCATGGAACCACCCTTTAGCAACGTCGGCATTGATGTGTTCGGGCCCTGGTCTGTATCAGCCCGTCGCACGAGAGGAGGCCACGCCGAAAGTAAGAGGTGGGCTGTCCTCTTTACCTGTCTGTGTGTCAGAGCTATACACATTGAGGTAATTGAGTCATTGGATGCCTCCAGTTTCATAAACTCATTCAGAAGGTTTATGGCGATTCGAGGACCTTTGAAAAGCATACGCTCCGACCAGGGTACTAATTTCACCAGAGCTTGCAAGGATATGGGGATTCCCTCGAATCTTGATGGGAAACACATGGAGAGGTTTCTGTCAGAACACGGATGTACGTGGACCTTCAACACACCACATTCCTCTCATATGGGAGGAGCGTGGGAAGGATGATCGGCATCACACGTCGTATCCTGGACTCGATGCTTCTTCAGATGGGCTCCTCCAAACTCACGCATGAGGTACTCACAACATTCATGGCTGAGGTCTCGGCCATAGTGAACAGTCGACCATTGGTGCCCGTGTCAAATGATCCTACAGATCCTTTCATTCTTACACCGGCTTCATTGCTTACTCAGAAAGTAGGTCCATGCCCAGTACCAGAAGGAGATTTTGGACATAAAGACCTATTGAAGCAACAGTGGCGCAGGGTCCAAAGCTTGTCTAACACATTTTGGGACAGGTGGCGGAAACAGTATCTGTCAACACTACAGTGTCGAACAAAGTGGACTTCTGACCGGCCAAACCTTAAGCAAGGAAGTGTGGTGCTTCTTAAGGACAGTCAGTGTAGCAGGAACGACTGGCCCTTAGGTATCATCGTCGATGTGTATCCCAGTAAAGACGGAAGGGTGCGCAAAGTGCAAGTGAAGGTCATTAAGAAAGAGGGACCAAAGCTTTACGTCCGACCCGTGAATGAGATGATCTTGCTCATTCCCCCAGATGACTGAAATGTGTTTCACCTTGTCATATTAATAGGTGAAACCTGCTGAGTTTCAGACGGGGAGTGTTCTGTCACCATGTAACCGTATTCTGTTTAAATAGATTTTCCCTGAGAAAGTTACTCTTTAGTGCCCCCTTTTGGCATGACCTGGTGTAACGTGCTCAAATCAGTCTCTGTTCTATGATGTCATCAGAAAGCGCATGTTATTGTTTGGGGAAAGGACTTCTCCCGTTCTCCCGTCCGCTGCTGTAGTGGCATTTGTCTCCCTTAAGACGGTCTTTAAGGGCATTGTCGGTATGTAATTCTGTTCCATCTTTACTAATGAACAATCTACTTGAAGAAATGTGATTGCAGTGTTTGCTTAATAGAAACGTTTGTAAAGAGGGAATTAGCTAACGCTTTCGGCTAAACAAGTCATTGTACTGTTATTGTGTATTTCTCCTCATCTATGGTTTCTAAGAGCATTTCATGTCATGTTGTTTCTCAGTTTTACCCTACTTCAACTGGCCTAAGTAAAGGGAGTGAAGTCAAACCCTCTTGTCTGCGTGGTCATTTTGAAGAGGAGTTTAGTCTGAATGTCGACTCTAGCAAGGCGTTAGAGGCAGAGGACATTACAATTCCTGACCAATTAAATGTTATTTCAATTAAAAACAAACGTGTTTTGTTTTTCAAAAGGCAAGCGTGCTGCAAGGCAAAAAGAATCCTCTGCACTGAATCAAGCGTCAAAACACAGAAGAGTTTATTTTCCAAGATAGGTAAATAGACTCTCAAATCTCCCCTCCCTTCCCTCTCCTTCTCCTGTCTTCATATCACACTCAAGGATGTGTGTGTGCGTGTGTGTGTGCATGTGCGTGATGTGCTCTGGACTGTGATGAGCCAAGAGGAGGTAGTTTGACGATAAGAAACATATCGGTGCTCGGCACCTGTCTGCCTGCCTACCAACTGACTGACTGACTGACTGACTGACTACACAAGCCAATTGCACGTGAAGTCTCTCTCTCTCTGTCACTAACAAAAGTAATGAGGGAAAAAAATGTTGTGCAGGCTCGGTTTTGACTCTTAGAACGTTTTCTTGTGTCGTCACATAAAAATCTAACCAAACAAACCTTAAGATGAAACAGAATTTTCATTATTGTGTCAATCCGATTTCAACTTTCAGTATGATCAGAAAAGTCACAGCTTTGAAGACGAAGCAGCTTCGAGGCTCAAACACAGACTATTTTGTCTCACCCGTAAAAAAGCCTCAGTGCATTTGTCACTGTGTAACAAAAAGCTGCACTAATGCTCCTGACAGATTAGCTACTGCCAGTGCAGCTACGCACATTTCAGCTTGTTTTACTTGTTTTAATAGGCGTTCCGGCTCTGATCATATATCCCCAATACAAACAGTTTACTTTACGCACTGTAAAAGAGAAAAAAATGATACACTCTGTATATCTTTTGTCTTTCCAGCTCTGGTTTGTGCTTGGCTCGGCTTATGACTGCAACAGGGCAGCGGAAAGAGTCCGGGGCTTATAGTAAACCTAAGCATACACACGCACAAAAATATGCCTGTCTCCAGTGCATCAACCATCGTATCTAATTAACGTCTGACTGCGTTCTATTCATTACTTCCTACGTTTCTGTCCTCCCCAACCCCTCGCGCGCTCGTAAACAAACACTGCATTGCACAAACCTCTCAGCGCCCCTGTCATAACACCACCACTTTGCAATCAACTTTGCTTTCTCAAACTTCACACACATGGCTGAGCACAGGCTATCACACTGGCGTGGAGGAGAGAGGAGGAAACGAGCTGTGACAATTAGCTGAGACAGTGCTGGGGCCTCAAGGAGAGAGGCAGCGTGCACCTCTTAGACACTTCAGGGAAAGTCCACCACTGACGGGAGGTGTGAAATTTACCATAAAATGTTGGAGGAGTCTTTAGTGCTATCTCTTCCCATTCTTGGCGCTGGATTAGAAATAAAGTTATGTGCTTTAGTGACAAAGGCATGAAAAATTAAGGACACTTCCAAAGAACAGCTAGAATTATTACAATGTGACAAGCTTTCACAAAAAAATGACTTCTTCTGTTTATCTATGGTATAAATCCTCTCATCTTTCTCCTATTCTTGCCTTTACCACAAAGACACAAATGTTCCCAAATGTACTGTAGGAGCAGTCATTATGCAATAGAGATAGATCCTTTCAAACGCTCCTGCAAAAGACCACCCGGAGTATTACCTGCGATCTTGTTGATTATCTCCACATTCCCATCGACTGGCATGTGTCTCCTCCCCCCAACCCAATACTCATGCTGCACTTATCACTCTGTGGTTCCTGATACAGAGCTACGGTATTGATCGCACCCCATTAACAAGGATGAAAGTGCACAGTTGCAGTCTGATTCATCACAAATCACGGTGCAGCCATCACTCAGTGGGCCACCTACACTCACAACTGAAATAAACATCCCTCCGCAGGTAGCCTTCCAACGTGCTACCTTCTATAAAACGATTCCACCAAGTCCACCTCATAAAAGACCAGAAGAGCTGAAGTGCGTGTGTGGCTATACACAATTTATATGAGTCAAAAGGCAACAATGGGAGACGCTATCCCCCCAAAACTATCTGATACACTCTCTCCATTCAATTGTTCTGGCTGAATGCCTCCAGAATCGATATCAATGTGAAACTGGACTTGCTACTTTGTCATCTTTGCAGACAATAAATGGACAAAAGTTGGCAAAATGGTCAATATATCATGAGTCTGTCAGAATAACGTCATAAAGATTGAAAGCAGCATTTGGGCAGTGAGAAAAATAGTTTGAGCACACTTATTTATTCTTGAAAGATATCAAGGAACCATTTTTTTTTCTTCAAATATTGAACACCCTGACTGATGCGAGCGAGCGAATTACACACGACAATGACAGCCGCAACAAGAACTGCATGCAGTCAGCGGTTCTGCTTCAATGCAATAGTCAAGCTCTTTTAGACGCACGCACCACAGCAGGCTGCGTATTCCTCTCTCCTCTCCTTTGCCCAGGGTGCATTAAATGGATTAAAGCACTAAGAGCAGCCAAGCATATATTCATTTCCTCCACACTGAGGATGAGAGCAGCAGACAGCATATTATAGAGTGTCACAAAGTCCCGGGATCATCTCCCCAAATCAAAAAAAGCAGAAGATTAAAATCTTTGAGAGCAGATGCAATCTTCTTCATTTAACAGTGCTGATTCCAAAGTGTTTGTTTGCTTTTTACGCAAGATGAGTGGGAGTTATCCTGCTCAGATGTGAAAGCTACACAAGTAAAAATTAATCACAACATAATTACTAAGAAACAGAGCTGAAGTCAGAAGAGCTTCTGATATTTCTCCAGACAGGTTATGATATTGGTTCTGTGTCATCAGTTTGGATGAAGAATACTTGAGGTAAAAGAGATTAAAAAAAAAAAATGCTATGTATCGAGAGTCAAGGGGTTTCATCCTCGTGGCTATTTTTTGGTAATAATACTCACCCTAAGCAGGATAAACTCTTTCAGATGAATTACCTTGTTTTCAAGGGTGCACCAACACATATTACAATGACACAAAAGCAGTTCTGATATCTGATCTGACCTGTGTATACAGAGGCTACAATGTTAGCGGAATAGCTCAAAGTCTGGCAAATAGCTCGTTGCTTGTCACTCTCTAATCTTTTTGTTGTGTGTGTGTTTTAGTGACAGTAATATATTTTCATTTGTCTAAATGTCTAAAGTCCAAATGCAAATATTAACAAAAACTAATTTAGCTTCCTAGCTGCTGACAGACTTCACTTCATCCCCGTCCTCTAAACTGCATTCATTTACAGCTAATTTACATCAGTAAAAATGATGTGGATGGAGTTTTGTCTGGATTTTTCTCTCTAATAATGTGTCAAAAATAAAGTGTGCTTTATCGTGGCTGTTTTAGTTACTTGGTCATAAAAAAGTCCAATGTTTGTGCATAAGTTAAAATAGCTCAAATATGAATGCATGAAAAACTGATGGAGTATATTTGGTAACCTTATCACCTTTAATATACTCTGCTCGCAACCTTTTACCAGAGTCCTAGCATGATCGTAAAGCAGCGTTACATAACTCAAGGGTGGATGGATTTTTCTCATCTAAAGTAAAATTGTACACTTCATAACCTCTGCCTCCCATTAATGGCAGAACCCCACTGTAACCGTCATCAGCTACATTCTTCACATAATGGTGTCACTCTGTGTGCTTTACATTGTAATGCTGTACACAGAATGAAATTCATATCAGGTCCTTTTATCAGGTTATGCTGAGGTCATAAACACTACAAGAAAAAAAAAAAGACTGCATGCTTCAAGTCAGTGTGGACTTTCTAAAAAAATACCCTTCACTGCTTTGGCTTCCACAGACTTTTTATAGTTAACTCTAAGAGTCCATCACAGTTTAATTTGATAAAATTAACACAGAAACACTGAATCAACCAATTTTTACAGTTTTCCAAATTGCACATCCTTAAATAAAATGATTAAAACAGGTAAATATTTTGCTTTATGGTAAATAAATAATTGCAAAATGTTAGGGAACTATACTCACTGGTCACTTTATTAAGGTTGTTACCTTCAGGTCTAAAAGTCTTCCGTTCCATCACATCCCATAGGTGATCTATTGGACTGAGATCTGGTGACTGTGGAGGATTTTAGCATAATGAACTGTCTTTAACTGTTCAAGGAGCCGATGTGAGATGATTTCTGCTTTGTGACACGGCGTTTCACTGAATGCTGGAAGCTGCCATCAAAGGATGGGTGACTTATTAATGGATAGATATAGTCAACAATAACACTCGGTTAAGATGTCGTGTTTAAACAACACTCAGTTTGGGGTTAAAGAGGCCAAAGTGTGTCAGAACAAGAGACCATTACACCGGAATCAGGGCGGAGCCATGCTTTTGTGTTTAGGCATAATTCTGACGTTACCATCTGAATTTTGAAGCAGAAATCGAGACTCCTCACAACAGATAATGTTTTCCAATCTTCTGTTGACAGATTTTGGTGAGTCCATTTGAAATGTAGCCTCGGTTTTCTAGTCTTATTTGACAGGAGTGGTTCCCAGCATGGTCTCCTAATGCTGTAGTGCATCTGCTTTAAGGATCACTGTGTTGTGCATTCAGTGCTGCTCGTCTGCATACTCTGGTAGTAACCAGTGGTTATTTGAGTTACTTTTGTCTTCCTGTCACGTCAAAGCAGTCTAGCCATTCTTCTTTGACCTCTGGCATTACCAAGGCATTTTCTGCCAGTGAACCGCCACTCAATGGATATTTTCTTTTTCAGACCATCCTCTGCAAACACTAGAGATGGTTGTCTGAGAAAATCCCAGTAGATGAGCAGATTCTAAAATACTCAGACCATCTTATCCTCATTCTGATGCTTGGTTTGAACTTCAGCAGGTTGTCTTGCCTAAATGCATCAAATTTTTGGGTTATTATTTATTTGTGTTAATAAGCAAACTGATGTACCTAATAAAATGGGAGGTGAGTGTAAAATATTTCGCTGAGTGTCTATTTGAGTAAAAAGTAATGATACCTTTGGCTCTGTGAAAGGACAGGAAATACAATTCATGTAATTCTCAGCTGTTTTAATGTGTACATGTCAGCATTTTGAGTAGGTATTAGATCATCATCATCATCTTTATTTATAAAGCATTTTTAAAACAACCACAGCTGACACAAAGTTCTGTACATTACAAATAAATAACACAAGATCCACAGAAACAACAAACTGTTAGCTAAAATAAAAAAAAGCTTTGACATCATTTAACTGGGAGGTTTCAGGAAAAAAAAGATGGCATAACTGGTGAGAAGCTAACTGGTAATACAAAAATGTTTTATATCTAACACTTAAAAATTTCAGGCTCAAGAATCAACACAGCTCATTTCACTCAGAAGAATTCAGAAATACCTTAAAATGAGAAACACTTTAAGTGTTTGACTGACTTGTTTAAGTTGCGCATTTAGTTAGATACAACACCAAAAAGCTATGCTGACACATTACAAAACCTCAAACAGATTGAATGCACAGCAGTGGATGTTGGTCAGCGATGAGGCAAAAGAAGAGTCAGGCCTAGCTGGACCCAAGTGTGCACGCAGCGGGAGCACAGCAACTCAGCAGGCCTGATAATTACACACCCTGATGGTAGAGCCACTTTGAATTCTCTGCACACTGCCAAAACATACCAGCACTAGATAAGTCACTGGTGAGAGACGGACACGGAGGGAAAGAAAGGGAGGGAGAACTGTTACAGAAGCTCCCAGATCAGCCAGACCCAGACAGCAGGGAAGCTCGCTTGCAAATCAACCGCTTGCTGCGTTCTGAACCTAAGGTGTGGAGTTTTCTGACAGACAAAGCCAATGCACTATGCTAATGGAGCAAATCTTACATTTTAACAGATCTTGCATAATCTTTGGCATACGTGGAATCATCTCATCGTGCCAATAAGCACGAGTAAAAACACTTTCCCAGTAAAAAACAGCGGTGTTAAAGAAGCAAAGAAGCCAGACACAGTAGAAGCTCAGTGAGTTATGTGCAGTATAGCACAGAGGTCAAACCAGGTATTGTGATTACTGGTGCGCTGCACTGTTACGCCCCCTTGTCATTAATACATGTAAATGCAAAACATGCACAGAACTGCTGTACACCAACCGACACAAGCTCATTAATATTCTCTGTTGGGCTTCTCGTGTTATCTCGAAATGAACAAAAAGCATTTGTAGCATCGGTTTTTGCACAGTTAAGCAAATGCATGCATTAATATAGGGTTTGCTGAAGTGTGCCTGAGTGAGAAAATGTGCTTTGACTATTAAGATGCTGCCCAAATATAGAAAGTGTTGAGAGTGTACATGAAATCAACTGCATGTTGCAGACTGCAGAAGGCCACTTTAATGGCAGTCACGGAAGGGTGGAGCTGGGAGGGGCGTGTGGGTGATATCTCATGGGTGGCAGCGATAGGAGAGGGAGGAGGAGGAGGAGGGGGAAACAGCCATGCTGTATTTCTTAGAGAATGAGTGTGACTCTGTGTCGTTCCGCTGTCAGGCGAGCTGCTGAGAACTGCGTGCTTCACTGAAGGGTGACAGCGAAGAGACAGAGCCGCTCTGCTGCTGTCACTGCCACTCTGCCTCGCAGTTTTCAACTGTGGACAACTGGATGTTGTAACTAGTTGCTGGACCTAAAGGGCTAATCATATCATTTCCCCCATTAATGTAAAAGCTGTAGCCAAAGCCAGATGTTAGCTAATGGTGTCATTTATAGCAACTTTGAAAAAATAAAAACTAAAACACGAAGGAGTCTGGAATTGATTTTGTGAAGGTTGGGAGTCTCACCTCCTACACTCGTGTCTTATTATTTACAGTATTTATACATCCTGAAAGGTTAGGTTGGGTAAATAAAAAAAACTAGATCAGGAATGAAAACTGAAGCAGTCACACAGGAAAGATTCAGTCTTGTCAAAGCAGAGGCTGCTGAGTAAACTTCGGGGAGAGAATAATGCAATGCAGGCCTGGCTTTCTCCTTTCAGCTCCTGACTGATGAATCAAATGTTGTCAAGTGGAACCTCCGCAGCCTGAGAGCATAGATTCACAATAACCAGCCAGGGAAACTGCATCGCCTCCCTATCTTATTGGTAGGAAGCTTATTGGAATATGACGGCTGGTCTCTTTTCCTGAATTGCTTTTTCCACTTAGGAAATATTCTTCATTGCTTACATCCCTGCCTCTATATTTCATCTGATATTTTTTTCCTCTCCTCAGTTTCGCTGCCGTGTGGCTTCATTTAGTTTTTAAACTAATTCCCCATAGCTGCTCTTTTGCACCACCACACTATAATTTAAAAGAAGGCAAACACATTCAATCATATGCGTAAACAGTAGCGCTGCCATGGCGATATATAACAGACTGGAGGTTAATTTTTTACTGGTGTTCCCCCCCCCCCCCCCCCCATTTATTTCATTTTAATTTATGGTTATTGGACTATCAAGCAAGCGTACTGTATGACTCAGGGTAAATTTTTGAGACTGCCATCAAACAAGTGAGTGTACTTTTGCATGAATATTAAAATGAACTTAAAAAAAGAAATTCTCTGCATTCACTCAACCTCAAACGAAACTGAGAGAGGTGGCCGCTTCCATCTTCCTCGGTTTTAAAGAGCTTATCCACGCTGTTATGAATTAGAAGCAGCATATACTGTTAAGGCTTTTAAGGCTGGGATGGTGACTCTCGGTCTCACATAGTATAACGTCAATGCAGATGAATAAAAACAAAAAAAAAGGACAGAAATATTACATTTATTTATGACCTCTACAGGTGTGCCGCAGTGTGTGGACGTTTAAACCTACCGCTTTCCTTCTATAAACATTTGCTTTATGACCAAGAAAGTGAGGGGAAATTCTTCACAACCTATTACATGGATGAGCTGGCTCTCTTCACCTCCTGCACCTTTTATCAGAGAGGATCACGCTCAGGAACAGTCTGAGCTTCTGTTTTATGGCACGTTTTAATGGACTGTCGCTATGGGAGAAACCGGCTGTCAGACACGGTTTTGCCATCGTGAGACATGGCGTGTACTGTTGAGTGTGACCCAACTGTCAAAAAAGTCCACATGCTGGGACTGAGCCTGTGAATGACAGCAGCTGATCTAAGGTGTGTGTTACCAGGGCTTCAAATAATGGTTCGGGATTGGCAGCAGACTATGTGAACTGGACGAGCAACCGGCTCAAGTCACTATGCTATTCCATAAAAAAAATGGAAAATAAAACGCAGTTGGACTCAAACGCACTGTGCATAATTACAACCATATACCTATAAAAGAGCAGAAACATCTGTCTTCGATTACTGACAAAACAGGAGAGATATTTTCTCAAGATAAAGAAGTGGATCTATCAAATGACCAAATAAAAACCAGGGTGTCAGTCTTTAAGATGCTTCACCAGGTTTGTGTGCTGCTGTTCACGTGTTCTGCTGCTAGTGATGGGAGGGGCTGGGCCATTGTGTGTTTTTTTTCTTAACAACCCTATTCTGTACATATGTTGCCTATTATATATACAATACTGTAAAAAAAAAAAAAGTCATAATTTTCATCACACTTTCAGAATCGTCAGCATAGTTTCTGGTGACATCCCTGGTTACAGTAAAGGTTTAAGCTGAAAGTAAGCATTTTACAAAAAAAATATGAATATAGATTAATGAGAAGACTCCACATTGGTGACATATCATTAGAAATTATGGCTGCCATTAACCTTATTAGCAAATTATTTGCAGAACTAGAGCAGGGCGATATGACCAAAAAACATTTGAAAATTTGCGATAACGATATAATTGACACGAGACAAAATACTTTACAACTCCTCAACTTTATTAGTGCAAAAAAAAAAAACATCAATGTATTTCCACTTAAACAAGCAGCTTTTTTAAGTGCATTAAAGTTATATAAAAAATTAACAGTGCAAATGCAATTCCTTGCTGACAGTTTAACCAAAAGGCATTTCCAGTGGAAATTGGCTGACATATCCTCAGCATAACCATGTATAATATCCACAAAACTTAAAAGAGGTTCTACACACACAATACGGTAATATTATGGTGAAGCACAGTTCGCATCACTCCGCCAGGCTCCTGCCTACGATAGCCGTAATGCTCCAACAATCCATCAAGCGGTGCGGCTTCGTAGCTCAGCAAAGTCGTACTGAAACATTTGACAGATTTTCGAGCGCCATGTACCACATAAAATCGTTTCGAGGTCAGTAAACACAACCAGAATTCATACATAAGACACACGGGATTATAAGGGGCACTGTCGATTTTCAGAAAAATTAAAGGATTGATTTTAAGTGTGCGGTATTTTCCAAAAAACACGATAATAACGATGGCCCGCTAGCACGCTCTACCAAAAATAGTGCTTTGTTGTGTATCTGACGGATGAAAGCTAAACCAGTTCCACACCACTGAAGTTGCAGCATTTTTACAAACCAATTCCGGTTCATCCGTTTCATTTAACGATCCACTTTCGCTCTTCTCATTCTGCATCGCTGCCATGTGCGTATGTAAACAAAGACACTGCGCATGCGCATTTTACCCATATTACCCATATTCTATCGCGATATTTCATTTTCCTATCGTTGCCCAACATTACACCGGTATTACCGTGAACGGTAGGATATAGCCCAGCCCTATGCAGAACTGTTTGCAATTAACTGTCATATAGGAATTGCCTTTCTATTCAACTAAACTATTCCCAGTTGCGTTTAGGTGCAATTATTGCATGTGCCTTCGGAATTATTGATTTTTTTCTTTATTCTGAATAAATGAATGAAGCACCGCATTTATAGACTCCCTTTTAGTTGACTTTGGTGTACACTCAACTCTCAGGTTCAGACGTCTGCCTGCATTTAAGGAAGCAAAAGCACTCATGTTAGAAAAACTGACTTTTCCCTGAGTAGAGCTCAAACTTAACGCACAAATAAGAAACAATGTAAGAGGGAGATCATCAAACCCTCACATTAAATAAAATCAAACTGTTTCTTTTAAAATGGCAAATATTAAAGCTTTATTTGTACTTGTTTCAGGTCTATGGATTCTTTTTTGTTATCATAACACTTTATGAGAACATAAATCCACCAGTTTTGGTTAAGCTGTCTTGTAGACTGCGTCCTTTGGAAGGTGGGACATTGTGATTTCCATATTGTGGTGAAGGCTATGTGGTTATATGATCACATTAATGATGTAGGAGTGAGTCAGAGGAGCAGCTTAGCCCGAGACTAACAGGTCAGCACACTACACTCAAGTGGAACAAAGAGAGCTTCAAACATATGGCAGATGTGGCTTTTTTTTTTATTATACTTGTGCATCAGGATGTACGAAATGGCGATTCAACCCCTCGGGGATTATTACTGAGAATTACATTAAGTGAACTTAATGCGTCACTCCTGTTTTTGTCTTTTTTTAGTGTCTGCAGGTCAAACTGACACAAAAATATATTTAATATATGTGTGCCATGACTCATTTGCTTAAGATTGGAGTTATATATTAAATATTAGAGTTATAGTACATGCAAATACACCTGTTTATATCGCCCAGATAACCCTATAGGACGTAATATGATAATACCTGTCCACTATTATTTATTTTCATTTGTCATGTTTGAGGTGCTAACAAAAACAGAGTGATTTCTTGAAGACGTCCCGAGCTGTAACGTGAGTGCAATCTGTGCAAGAATGACAAGATGTCAGTGATTTAACAAGGCTGCAGCTTCTGCTGAAACCGAAAAATAGGTTTCAGCGTCTTCTTGCTTAATGGGATTTGGAGAAGAAAGCAAAGTTTTGTGTCATATCTTTCTCAAGGTTGTGAACTCCGTCGTGAAGAAGTCACATCCTCTCCAAACCAGACTCGAATTTTCAGATCCTTTTCAATAGTTCCCATCTCCATCTCAAAGACAACTCCTCGTTGAGACACGGCAAGCAAAAACACATTTAGGCAAAGCATGCACCACTCTATTTTCACAAACTGTTTCACACTTTTTGGATTGCTTGCACTCAGTGTGCCATTGATACGGGTTCCCTATGAACTGATCCTTTTTCCTCCTTTTTTAAACTATGAATTGCATGAAAGCAGAAATTTTCATTATTTTTGGAACAGTCATTTATAGTGGTGAAACAATTTGGAAAAGAGGACATTTGTAACACGTGCATTGCATCCAGCTGTTTCAACTTCAAGGCTTAATAACTAGTTTTCATTTATGACTACTCCAGTCAGTAGGGCGCATCACACTGATGTGTTTCCACTCAAATAATTTCACCCCAAAGAGCAAAGAAGGGACCAGCAATTCAGGAAGTAAAAGTAATAAACTGGCACATCTTGTAAAATGAGTATTTGGTCTTTTACTACATTTTACATTCATATGAAAAAGGAAGTTTTAATCACAGACTCTACAGGCCTCGGTTAGTTTGTCAAAGATTAAAGCTCATAACAGTTGGAGTGGGAAAAGGAGGACTTTTTTGGAAGGGTTTCAAGAACAAAGCCTCTTCTTTCTATAAAGAACATGGCAGCACAGCTTAGGTCTGAACAAACCTCAAGACTTCTGGAACAACATCTTTTAGACAGATGATACCAAAGTGGAGATGTTTGCCCATAAAGTCCTGACACAAACGCAGAACACCTCACATTACAAACACCTCATATAAGCTGTCAAAAATGGCAGTGGAGGGGTGATGGTTTGGACCCAGGCACCATCACAGTTAGTGAGTCAACCATCAACTTCTCTGTATACCAAAGTATTCTCCAGTCAAATGTAAGGATATCTGTCAAGCTACAGCTAAAACTTGACCAAAAATATGTAATGAAAAAGGGGAATGATCCCAATTGCAGCAGCAAATCTACAACACGAGCGCTGAAAATGAAAAGCCTCAAAGCATTGCTATGACCAGTTAATGTTCAGATCTCAACCTGACAAAAATCCCACAATGGGACCTTAAGAAAGGATAAGCCATGCGCAAAAGAATGCCCGAAAACCCCAATAAACGTAAGCACTCTTCACATTTTAATGAAGAGTGCAATCACAATGTTGAGAGAGATGAGTAAGTAATTCAGAAAACTATTATGTTAAGGTATTCCTGCCACAACCTACTGAATCGTGGGGTGTACTTCGTTTTTCATATGACTGTGTAGAGTCCTGTGAAAACTTCCATTTCCACATGATTGCAGTGGGTAGAGGCCATGTATGTAAAGAGAGGACAGTGTTCATTGGTATTAGTCAAGTAGGCACACAGACACGAGTGTGAAAGCATAGGTAAGCAGGTCAGATATGGTAGAGCTAACTTACACTGAGGAAGGACTTACGGTAAGTCACTGTTATTTACGGTGGCCCTGAGAGGCCAAACGGTCTGCAACTTAAGAAAAACGCTGCAAAAGCACACAAAACACAACGGAAATAGAAAAAACGACAACAGAAATAGGAAAAAACAGATTTCCAAAAGCACAAAGGAAGTGTTTCTGGGGAGACAATAACCCGACGGACTAGTTGCAGGAACCCAAAACATGCTAGGTGTGGTTTATCGTGGTTCATATAATACTGATGACGGATTTTTAGGCTAATAGTTAGGCTAACACACTTACCTCTCATCTTTTCTTTCCTCACAAAACCGATAGATCCTCCACTTCTTTTAAGTGTCTCCCAGCGCAATTCTTAGCATATTTTGGTTCCTGCAACTGGTCCGACGGGTTATTGCCTCCCCAGAAACACTTCCCTTGTGCTTTTGGAAATCTTTTTTTCCCTATTTCTGTTTTCTTTTTTCCTATTTCCGGTGTCGCTTTTCCTATTTGTGTTTTGTTTCTTCCTATTTCCGTCGTTTTTTGTGTGCTTTTGCGGCGTTTTTCTTATTGCTGGTGTTTTCTTAAGTTGCAGTCCGTTTGGCCTCTCAGGGCCACTGTAGTTATTGCTATTTAAAATGAATGAATATAAATATATATATATATATATATATATATATATACACACACACACACACACACACACACACACACACACACACACGTGTGTGTGTGTCACAGAAGTGTTTGGATATGTTTCTTTTGACAGACTGGATGAAACTGCACAGTTTTACTGAAGGACAGGAAGGAAGGAACTTGCAAGATTAAGGAAGAAAAGCAGTGTGCAATCTACTTCCAATTTTAGCCAGGGGACTAAAAAAGGTTTTAAATGATTCAATCCTACAGATAAAATACACAATGAAAAGTTTATCGCAAAGAATGTCCAGGACAGAATTTCATATCAGCCTTCACTTTCCCTGCAGAATGGATTGGGTCGTATTCCCCAGTTGGATTTCTGCACGTCTGGCTCAGGCGGACTGCATTGACAGAAGGGATTAGGCCCAGTGCCGATGGCTTCATTTGATTGGCTCTCTTGGTGCAAAGGTCTGTCTGTGTATCGCAAATGAGAAATTCTAAAATCTTTTGTAAAAACAAAAAACAAAACAACATAAATATTTAGTGAACGTTTTATCGCAGCCTGCAACTGAAAACAGATTAAAGACAATGGCTGCTGATATGTCAAAATGACTTTCCTGTTTGACATTTCCTAGAGGCCAAACATGTGACAGAAAAAGTATCTTTGTCTGGGAAGGCTCATTTCACAGTACACTGAGGAGATTATTGTGTCGCCTCTTTCATAATCCTAACAGGATTTCTCCAGAATCAAGGATTTGCTACATATGATACAAAATGTTGGCAAGACTGTTGGCTGAACTTTGGTTGACAGAGGATGTCTGCGATTGAACTAGTAGTATCACTATGCACTTTAAATCCACTGCTCAAAAAAAAAAAAAAAAAAAATGTGGGCACTTAAGTTAAAATAGAGGGATATCATCCTGTCCAGTTAGGAGACATAAACCATTTTAGCAGTTTTGGTCCACCGGAGAGGCAACAGCATAACAATCCTTCAAAAAGGAAATGGTTTTGCAGGTGGTGGCTGCAGACCATAGCTGTCTCCTCATCTCTCCTGAATGATTTCTCTCTAGTTTCACTTTTTGCTAGTGCCATGTCACTATATCTGCTGCCTATTCGGGCTGCTCATCCAGAAGGGCACAGCCATACTTGGTGTCATGAGAAGGTTTGCCTTGTCTCCCAGCACATTCTCAAGAGTGTGGAGGAGATAACAGAAGAGGGGCTCTTACACAAGGAGAGCTGGACAGAAATAGCTGCTCATTTCTGTGAGGAGGAACAGGAAGAGCACTGCCGGAGGCCTAAAGAAACGACCTCCAGAGGGCATGTTTCTGTCTAAACTGACACAGACAGACTTTATGATGGCATCAGGGACCACTGTCTTTAAGTGGGACTTGTGCTTGACTGGCATTCAACCAAGAACACCAGAAGAGGCAGGTCCACCCCTAGTGCCCCCTTCTCTTCACAGATGATGTTGCAGTCATCATAACATTCACCACACTGACTCCAGACTCTTTCACACCTGTGACAGGTGCACACTGTTAACCTCCTCTCAACTGTGAATAGAAAAGGGCTCCATCGGCAGACCTGACTTTGTGTTATACTGGAATCACATCTCAATTTCTTTGACCAAAGCAAACATATAACAAGAAGCACTCAGCGAGAGCAAACCTCCACTATGGCAGCTCACTCTCTCTGAGCATATTTACTTTTAAGAGAACAGTATTGTACATTGTGTTTTTTCTTTTTTTATTCTATTTTTATTTTTGTGGATATAGTGCATTTGTAACATTCATTTCATTGTTTACTCAATTCATTTAAATATTTAATAATAGATATATCAATTGAAAAAATGCTTTGATGGCATATTTATTTTGTTTTCTAAACCAAATTATACTTGTGAACATGCATTAAAACTGACATGTATTCAAATAGTTACATAGCAAAGTCATAATAATATAATATGATATTTACAATCCCCATAAACAATACAAAACAATGGAAGTAAGAAACATAATTTTAAATAGCTCTGTATATGATTATTATATGACCTTGAGACCAATCCAGTGGCCCTGACATGATCATTTACATTTTTATATAGTATTTTTTATATGTTGACAGTACACACGATGCTGGTAAGAGTCAGTTTCTACACCGTTTGTCCATTTTTGACCAGTATTAGATAATAATAATCTTTAAGTTGACCTTGAAGGCCTTGGTGGATGTGAGGCAAATTGTAATGGATTATTAACATGATCCCACTCTACAGCCCTACAGTGCTTTATTAACATTCTGTTAATGTACTACTGCTTGCTAGCAAGGACCCTATTAATAAACCAAACCAGTGTAACCAACTCTAATTTCTCTAAATGCCATTGCTGATGCCTTACAGTCTAATATGTATTCTTTAGCTACAAAACATAAGCTTGGCCTGTCCATCAGTCACAAATAATCACTGTGATACTACACACGTATTGTCTGACTTCTCAAGGCAGTGATCCAATAACACTCAGCTCCTTACAACAGTCCTCACTTTCCAATTAGTGCTGCACAACTCCCAAGTTTCTGATTGTGATTCCATCTCTGATTCATATTATAAGTTATATTCCAAGTGTTTAGCAGACTCAGTTAATCAGAGTGATTAACAATTAGTGTAACAGTAAAATAAGTGAAAATTCCTCAAGCATTAATGGTAAGTAGCCAGATAAATCAAAGTGCCATGGGTAAGTGTCATGCCAATTGTTGCTGAAATTGACTCTTTGATTCTGTAATTAATATAATAATTAAATTGTAATTAAGAATCAACATTTGAGATGCCGCATCCAAAAGGATAAGCCGCAACTACCGCATGTGGGAATAGCCTAAACTAACACTCAGTTTAAATAACGTTGCACAAGCAGAAAAAACGTTGCATTCATTGATTCATGCATGAAAAAAGCTCCATGGCCTGTTTTGCTATTTGACTATTGTTCTGCAATATTCACAACAAACAGTCAAATTGATAACGTTGCCATGCAAGACATTTCTTTCATTATCAAAGTTGTATAGTTTATATATGTCCTTTGTGTCTGCGTGTTCTGACATGTGATGTAAAATGATATTTCAGCTAAATTTGCTCTTTTCCACCACTTATCTTTCAGGCTCCCAGAATATGCTATTGGCCGATCTGGATATGTCCTTAGACAGACATACAGGCACAATGAATTTAGTTATTGAGTATCTGCATTATCCTTTCCTAGCCCTAGATAATGCTGAGTGCGTTTAACAAGGACAGACAACGTCCGCTGGACGGTTTGGGAGCAATCCAGACAATAAATTGAGCTGAAAGTTAAAAACCAGAAACATCTGAGCAAACTAAGCAAATGCAAGTTGGCAGCAGGGACTTTAAGTGGACAGAAAAGTGGACAGCTACAGGAGAGACAACATATTTAAACTCTCCTCGATAGTTCTCAGTGGTATGTCTAATTTCGCTGAACAGGAGCATTTCTCTTTATAATGTCTACAATGCCCTTCATATATTCTTTGATGGTAATTTGGGTTATCATAATGTAAATGTTCCCGTGGTAGCTATTGCTGCATCATTCCCATTGTAAAAATGCTATTCAAAACCCATAACATTTAAAGTGCTTTTGAACGTGCTTCATTTATGTAATTATATGTGGCAAATATATATATATATATATATATATATATATATATATATATATATATATATATGTCATGTATCTCAGCTATAATTCCCAGTCTCAAACTTGCAATCTTCCCAGACTACTGTAATGTTCCCCTCTCTCATCTTACTAAGAAACAGCCACAGGTCAACTACAGTGCATAAAACTCTGCTGCTTTGTTTTAATGAGGACCAAAAAGAGTGTGCATGTAGAGTGTTCTATTGAAATCGATTTTAAGACCTTTTTATTGGTTCATACTAAAAGGGCAAAAGTTTGATATAAGCCAGGCAAGACCTGGTAGCTGGACAGACACATTATGGATAAAACAACAACAAATACAAATTGAAATATTGAATTGAAAGAAATAGAAAGAGGAACACGGCACAACAAACTTAATTTAGATTTTATCCTAATGTAGATGGACTGCACTGAATGTTGAGAGACTGCCTGACTGGTTGGTGTAGTGTTGCCAGTTTTGACATTACTTCGGAACTACTAAGCATTATGAAATACAGCGTCTCTCTAAACTACTGATAGGTCTGTTAGGGTGCAGACCTGGAAAGATGATAAGTAAAAAGATCCTTTTTCCTACACCCTGAGGCCTAGGAGACAGCTGCAGACTGCGGCACTGAGGAGGGTCAGGTATATGATGCCTTGACCTCAAGGGGCCTGAGGAAGTGTTGGCATCTAGCCACAGTGACTGCAGGGTGATGAGAGAACGTCTAGCTAGCCCTTTCTATATCTTGTAGTGGCCAGATCGCTATTCTTATCCACCCACTATCCCTCCATCCGGTCGAGCTTCAACAAGCTACTGAGAGCTGTAGTCATAGCAACGTACAGGCTTGGCGATGCCCTTGGGGATCATTTCTTGACAGAATTCCTCGGTGTCTTCTCTAAAAGGTTGGCCCCTCTGCTGAATAGCTGTTTATCTTTGCAGATGTGCAAGCTTCAGTGTCCGCTGGCTACCTTCATCTCTCCGCTTCTGCTCTGTCCTGTTTTTTTCCTCAATACTTTTGAATACCAAAACTAATCTCTGAATTAAATGAGGAATCTAAAGCTGTAAAATCTGTGTGGTATTCTCAAAGCCATCGGCTGAAAACCAGATAGAAGAGAATGTATTCCTTTGTCCCTGAGTTCATAGCGGTTACCTGCAGTTGTATAATAAAGTTATCGCTGGAAATGAGCAATTTTAGCTACAGCATAGACTCTTCTACAACAAATGTACAAGTGCAGGCCATTGTTTCCCTGCTTAGTTCACAGATCTTGCCTTTCACTGCACTGGAGGTGTTTGCAGTGGCACACATACCTGAGAAACAGCCTGTCAGGATTCATAAGAATGGGTATCCTTCTGGTAAGTGAAGAAAGAAGCTGTGAAATGTTAGAGGGACAGAGAAAAGAAGAATAACTGGGGGAAGAAGTGCACCATCAGAATCCACTGCCAAAGTCAAATGAGAAAATAACCGATCTCAATCAAAAATGGGTAATCTTCTGTTGGAGGCAGAACCAGCTGGTGCAGCGTCATTTGTCACCGCCGTGCACCTTTGATACAGACGGATGATCCCTCATAAGTCAGCTGAATGTCGAAGACAGAAATTTTTTTATATGAATCTAATCTTTTTAAATTATTAGCATAATTGAAATTCAAAGCACATGCAGCGTAATGGATTGTTAGTCATGGACCGAGCACAATATGAAGCCTATCTATGATACATCTACTCTCATCTGATACCATGACACAAGGTAGAGATCAGCAATGCATCAATGGAACTGCAAATGAGCCGTGCTCCCTCATAAGCCACTGTTATCAGAAACAACAAGTGACAGGAATATGAATCTGGACTATTGACTAATGTGACTACTGACAGTTTGTTCTCTGCCTGTGGCACTCAGAAAGGTATTTGCTCTCAACAGTACCCCTGCATAATAATCCTGAGCAGTGCTGTCATGCTCTTTCTGTTTTGGGCCATCTGCAGCATTAACATTACAATCAGCGTCTCTCTCTCTCTCTCTCTCTCTTTAGCCAGCAGTCATCAGAGTCTTAAATCACAGATATGAGCATAAATATCTGGCTCTCTATCCCTCGCACAATAATTTCCATTTTTTCTGCTACAAACACAGAAACCCACATGCTACATTCACACTCAGTCTTTCAGTAATCTTGCTTTCGCTGCCTCCCACACAGGCATCTGCAAAAGAGCATGTGTGGTTCACGGGAGTAGTTTGGTCCACACTTGCAGAAACTGGCAGAATCAGAGACCTTAATGTGTTTCATCCTGTGTGTGCATTATGTTACTGTTCCTTGATAAGTGCAGCTTTCCTGAAGGTGTGCTTCAAAGGGCAGGTACTTTTAACAAATATATTTTACCGCCTACATTTTTACCTGCATCCCGCACACTCACTCGGTACAACAAACAACCTTAACCAAAGCCAAATGCAACTTGTCAGCTGTTGAAGATGTCTGGGATTGTAATCTTGAGTGTTACATTTTTCAGCTTCACATTTATGATTTTATTTTTCCCTGTAGCAGTGTTCCAAGATGTGCTTAGATAAACTCAGCACATTAAAACAACAACAACAACAAAATAGTATTTTTGCTGCTGTCAAACCAGGAAAATTTTTATTTCAGTTTCTCACATCCCCCCCCTTGTTCCCCTTCTTTTGAGCAGGTGAATGATTGCCAAACAGAAAGCAGCCTTTGCAGTGCAAACCTGTCCCATGCTGCCCCGTCCTCTCAGGGGATGGCCAAGGTCCAGGATGGACACACGAACGCACGCAGGTACATGGTGCTTTTTTCGCACTAGTTTTTCTCAAAACAAAATGCACATTCATCACTGTCTCTGTGTGCACTTGCCCCTTTTTATATCTGAATATCTGTGTTCTATATAGCACTGCAATGTTAGAGGAGAGCCAGGATGGTATGGACAGTGGTACCCTAAGTCCTGCCTCCGCTCGACAGGTCACCATCCAGCGCCACCCGACTCAAGGCTTCGGCTTCATTGCAGGCAGCCAGAGACCTGTCATTGTACGCTCCGTCTCTGCTGGTTAGTGTTCATGTATGTGAGAAAGCCAGCATTCAGATTTCAGGTTTCTCTATGCTGCATGCATATGGTATCCCGTTTCATTTGCAGACGGCCCCTCCTTTGGCAAGCTTCTTCCCGGAGACCAGATCTTGGCTATTAACGAGGAGACGGTGAGCGACGCGCCCCGAGAGAGAGTCATAGACCTTGTAAGGTAACATCCTTTACTGTCCCAGGAGGGAGGGGGGGTGGAGGGAGGAGGGAGGAGGGGGTGGCATCGGGGGCAGGTGATCAGCAGCGCAGGTGAAGGGGAGTAAAAGTGGTGAGTGTGAAAAGGAACAAAGTGTTTCTTATTGCTGGCGATGCGTTACATCAACCCAAACCTGCGGATGAGTCAGTCACTTTTGCAGCTGAAGAACGGCAAAGGAGACGGCAGCTATAAACTGGGGGCCTCCAAATACCGTGCAGTCCTTGGCATTTTCTAACCCACTCCATTCTCTGTTGTTCCATAGACGCTGCAAAGACACGATAGTTCTCACTGTGCTGCAGCCCCATCAGGTAGTAAGCTGGGAAAATCGCTTTCTTTCCTGTTCCTGTCCTTCAGGATTTCTCTTACTTCTCATCAGTCAATAATAAACACTTCCACTTTCAGCCTGAATCTATACAGTTCTCCCTCATAATAGTACACACCAATGCAGTGCAGGCACACATTAGTATTCGCTGCCATGCTTTACACGCTAGAGTGATTTCTTTTTCTGGTCACCCCTCAGAAGAACTCTAAGTGAGCATATTAGCACCTACATGAGACCTTATTAAATAAAGACTCTTCTGTGTATGCACAGATAAATACAGAGAAAAAGGAAAAGCACCACTAACCATCTGACTAAACTGGACATTGTTAGATGGTGAAACCCTGACATTATGAAAGCGCATGAAAGCTCATTATCCATGTACTGATAATACTAAGTGTTAAAAATTTTTATTTAGTTAAAAAAACAACCAGTTTTAAATACTGAAAATGGGGTAAGGCTAATGTTAAAAGTTTGCACTTATCCAGTTGTCGCATTGCAGTAGCATTAGCCTGCTCTCCAATATGTCTCTTTAGCACCAGCAGTCGGGGGGGCTTTTCTTTCATTTATGTCTCATCCTCTAAGCTGAGTTCCTCTCCCACTCTCTTCTCATCCTCAGTCACCTAAATCTGCCTTCATAAGTGCAGCCAAAAAGGCCCGCCTGCGAACAAACCCGCCCAAAGTGCGCTTCTCAGAGCAAGTGTCCATCAGCGACCCGGACTCAGTAAGTTCAACTTGTCGCGTCTCTACGTCATGCACACGCGCGCAAACACAGACCTCCTGTGCATTTCTCTTGGTTTGATCAGCAGCCACAAATGCTTTCAGAAATCCTTAAGCATCCTCTCACCATCCTTTTAGGATGTTCAATCATCCTGTTTGTGTGTGTAGTGAGAAAGAGGCTGAGGCATTGAAAAAAAAACAACCTGTAGCCTCCCTCTTTTCAAAGCCATGTAAACAATCACAATATGACTTCATTTGTTTTTTTGACCATTATAGTCCAACCTTTCAACTCAGCTGCATATGGTAAACCTCCCAAAATCTCACTCTACTAATCAACATCCACACGCTACAGATAACACCTCCATTTCCAACAAAATGCTCCAGTAATAAAAGCATTTCTGTACAGTCCCCAGCAACATGTCAATCAAGAACACATTTAGGGAACATTAGCCCACGCAATAAATAAGGTGAAAGCAAAAACATAGCGGGAAACAGATAATCAATAAATTAAAAAAATCGGACAAAATTTTATTTTCCTTTTGTGTTAAGTTAATCAAAGAAGACAGAGAATACAATTGTTTGGTGCACGGACCACCAAATCACTGATCTTTGAATAAAGGCTTTTTTCAGTATCGATTTTACTATCTGCTATAGACTTACAGTGTCAGCAAAAAAGAGGGACAGTGACATAATAGTGTTGAGTTGTAATTTGCCTCTCTGGGCAGACTTTGCATATGTCAAACTGGTTCCAAATCACTGTAAACCAGCAAGGACAAAGGTGGTTGGCTTGTAATGGGAAGCGATAGACCTGTTTATCTGAGTCGCTTAACCAGTGCACCCTGGCTTTAGTGCTGCAGTATGGAGGAAGATCTGTTCACTCGTAACTCAGACTTCAGTTTCTTCCGATCTGCACGGAGGAACAGCTTGTTGAGTCTTTTGAATACTTAAGTTCTCCGAAAACAGACTGCTTGGGCATCTGCTGCGGACACAGCTCTCCGCTTAATCTAAATGCTTTTTGTGAGACAGATACTGTTGCAGTAAAATCCACATTTCTCTGCCGCGACTAGCAATGCCTGACTAATTTTCTTACCAACCTTGTCATATATATATATATATATATATATATGTGTGTATATATATATACATATATATATATATATATATATATATATATATATATATATATATATATATATATATATATTAGGGGTGCAACGATATTCGTATCGATATTGAACCGTTCGATACAGTGCTTTCGGTTCGGTACGCATATGTATCGAACAATACAATTTTTTTCTTTCTTTTTTTTTTTTTTTTTTTTTTTTGTGTCCCGTTTGGATCTATAGCCATCAGAATTGTTGTCTTGAGGCCAAGAAAGATGCCAAGAGGATTTATTTTAAGTGGATCATCATATTGGTCCATTTGATTGACCTTTATTATAATTATGAATTTATTTTATTTTCAGTTGCAAACGGGACAGACATGACTGTGGGATAGGACGGGGGAAAGAATGAAAGAAAGAGGGGGAGAGAAAGAAAGAAAACCAAAGGGGAGAAAAAAAAAGAACAATACAAAATTTGTAATTTATTTTATCAACTTTCCTTCTGACGATGCTGTCTGTGTTGAGCGCTCAGTGAATCTGCATTTGACTACTCCGCCTAGGCTCGAGAGTGCAGCCTAGGCGGAGTAGTCGAACGCAGATTCACTGAGCACTCAACACAGACAGCATGGTCAGAAGGAAGAGCGCAGGGCAAGCTAGCGAGACAGAAGTGGACCTCCCCACCCTCATTCAGATCTGGCGTTTGGAATTATTTTGGTTTTCATGTGACGTATGACCCTGAAGGTAAGCGAGTCATGGACTAAAGTAAAACAGTATGTTGGATGTGCCATGCAATGCTCAATTACATGGGTGGGAGCTAGTGTGTTAGCGCAGTTAGCTCGTTAACGTGTTGGCTGTCTAGCCCCTCTGTATAGGGTAGCTCGTTAACGGAGATTTGCCGTGTTGTGGCGTTAAGGTTATTTCAACGAGATTAACCTGAAAGCACTAGTGGGAACACAACGAATATGACTGCACATTTACACCGACATCATCCTAGTGCAAAGACAAAAACAACAAGCATGCATGCTACAAACTTTAGCCGAGTCATTTAGACAGCTGTTAGCACAGGATTCTCCTTATGGAGACCTGATATGTTTAATATGCTGCTGAGAATATAGCCCAGAAGAAG
Source organism: Diplotaxodon limnothrissa (assembly GCF_057381915.1). Lineage (NCBI taxonomy): Eukaryota > Metazoa > Chordata > Actinopteri > Cichliformes > Cichlidae > Diplotaxodon > Diplotaxodon limnothrissa. The sequence goes on along the minus strand of NC_140597.1, from coordinate 28,872,780 downwards.
CGGATAGTATAGCTTTTATTTTTGGAAAGAGACATTTCTCTGTAATAAACTCTCTTTTCCAAAGATGAGTGATTCCTCAATCAGATACAGGGCTCGCAATATCGCTAGCCCGATGTCCCGGGGCTATCTCTGCCCTGCCTGTCGGGCTATTGTAGGAAGGAAAAATATATGTCAATGCTTTTGCATTCTTTCAGAAATGTAGCTGGGTAATTATGTCATTGGGTGAGCCACTGTCAATATGTGACATATTGAAATCGTGTTTGAATTTGCGCTTGTTTTTTTGCTTTCACTTTGCAATCGCGCGAACTGTGTATAGAGAGCGACAGCACTGATCTGTGAGTGATGATAATTTGTGCACCAATTCCTCTGACATCGTCTTATTAATTGTTAGCTTACTATGCAAACATGACAAGTGAAATCTCCCGCAGCTTAAACATGTGAGAGGTTGATCGCGCAGAGAATCGCTGAGCTTATGTGAGTGCGGCAGGATATATATTTCACTACGATGACCTGGATGACTGAGAACCTTCACAGACAGATATATATTTTAGTTCTGCTGAGCCAAATAAGACAGGTCAGGGTGAAGAAGTGACAGCCAAAGAAAAGCTTACCACAAAACGGAGAAGTTATGACAAATCAGACTATAAGGCAAAAAGAAAGTGCAGCTTTATGGTTTCATGGACAAAAGAATTTCTGTGGCTGCAATATGACGAGCTAAAAAACAACACGCACAAGGGTTAGGGTTAAATTTAAAAACTGTACTTTTGTGTTAAAATATATATTTATAATTTTAATAAATGACAAATTAAAAAGGCATGAACATTTTTTTTTGTATCGAAAAAATATCGACCCGTGACACCAAAGTATCGAACCGAACCGTGAATTTTGTGTATCATTGCACCCCTAATATATATATATATATATATATATATATATATATTCTGCCCTCACTAGGGTGTAAAGCTGGTTTCTAGCTTGGCAGATAGCTAACAGGTCCACAATAAACATCCAGGAGTCAGCGGATACGTTTTAGATGTTTACTGTTGAAGCACTGTAAAACTGGTACAGAAACAAAAATAAAATATTACATTTCTGCTGTAATTGTATTTTCTTTACAACATCAAACATTAAGCCATGCACTACGATGTATATAACACATAAACACAAACTTATCCAAACCCTTTCACTGGTTATCAGGCTCACGCATTTAGCGATTAGCTTAATGCTAACATTACATGGGAAATCCCATAGACAGGCTAACGTGTTAGCATCGCGGCCGTTTTTCCTCACAAAAGAAAGTTTTCCACACAAACCTCTAAACTGCTACACAAAACTATCGCGGGAAAGCTTACAAAACAGATAGCAACTACTTACAGGCATGTGCTCTCTCAGGCTCAGCAAGAAAAAGTGAACAAAAAGTGGAACAGACGACAGTTTGTCTAAACGACTGTTTTTCACTGGTGAGGTACTACGGCAAGTCTGCTGGTACAAAAAACACACACCCAAATGATCATGCCTGCCTTAAAGGGGCAGCACACTCCCCGCCTGGTATAGAGTACTATACCACTATGTCCCTCTGAGTAACAACACAACTTCAGTGGCGGGTCTCGAATACACCCTGGGGGTGCCTCCTTGAACAACTCTCACCTCCACTTTCCGGACCCTGCTGTCTCGACCCGGAAAGGTATTTACCACAAGCCCTGTGGGCCATTGATTTCGTTTAGCCTCCTTGTCCTTTAGGAGCACAACATCTCCAACTTGCAGGCTGGCTTGTTCTGCTTGCCATTTCCTTCTTGGCTGGAGTGTCGTCAGGTACTCTTGACGCCATCTTTTCCAGAATGAATCCGCAAGACTTTGAACTTGCTTCCACTGACTTCGGTAAAGATCCTTGAGGTCGATGTCTTCCAAGGGAGCAGACCCGGAGTCCACCTTTTGTGTTAAAAGCATAGCAGGGGTGAGTATGGTCGGCATGTCTGGATCTGACGACACAGGGACTATTGGCCGGGCATTCATGATGGCTGCGACCTCTGCCATCAGCGTGGTGAGCACTTCGTGTGAAAGACTAGGGGAATGCATCTTGAGTAAGATGCTATCCAAAATGCGGCGAGCCATCCCTATCATTCTTTCCCATGCTCCCCCCATGTGGGAGGAGTGTGGAAGATTGAAGTCCCACATGCAGCCTTGGTCTCTGAGGTAAGAATGAAGAGTTGCATCTTCTGGGGTTATACCAAGTTCTTTACATGCACCGACAAAGTTTGTGCCTCGGTCTGAACGAAAGAGCTTTGCTGGACCTCTGATGGCAGTGAATCGCCTAAGTGCATTTATGAAGCTTGACGTAGACAGAGATTCTATCACCTCCAGGTGAACTGCCCTTGTTACTAAACAAGTAAACATAACAGCCCAGCGCTTACTCTCTGCAAGGCCTCCCCTCGTGCGATGGGCACAAACCGTCCATGGTCCAAAAACATCTAATCCAACTTGGGTGAAAGGAGGAGATTGGGTCAACCGATCAGCAGGTAAGTTGGACATTTTTTGTTTTTCCAGACTTCCTCTCAACCGCCTACAGATGACACACTTGTGTATGATACTTGATACAAGTCCTTTTCCTCCCAAAATCCACAGTCCAGCGGATCTGATGGCCCCTTCCGTGAAGTGCCTACCTTGGTGTACTACTTGCTCATGATAATACCGCACCAACAAGGTAGTGGTTGCTTTTGGGAATGATTATGGGATGTTTCTCTTCCCATGAGATTGCGGATAATGACGTGCGGCCACCAACTCTCAGTACACCATCTGAATCCAAGAAAGGGTCAAGTTTCCTGAGAGGACTGCGTTTTGAGACAAGTTCTCCTTTGAACAGGCTCTTGAGTTCTTCTTTGAAGGCCTCGTGCTGTACAATCTGTACAATTACTGTTCTTGCCTGTGTACGCTCATCTACCTTTGTCAAATCTCCCTCCAGGATCTTAGCACAGGATCTGACTTTCCGGATGAGCTTTGCTATCCCACATACAAGTGTCTTCCAGCTGGAAAAGCGCTCGAACCTGTGTGAACCAAGCTGTCTTTCAGAAGCTCCTGTAGCAAAGGTTGCTATCAGTGGACGCACATCTGCATCCCCGTCTGGTTCAACGAGCTCAAAGAACTCTGGTGGGGTAAGTGCAACTCGCTCGTCGTTTTCAAGAAATGATGGCCCAGAAAACCAGTTTGTATCTCTCAACAGTGCAGCTGGAACTGGTCTGGTACCATGGTCAGCAGGATTGTGTTCTGAACTGACAAAGTGCCACTGTTCAGGCTGTGAAGACTTCCGGATGCGTGCTACTCTGTTAGCAACATACACATAAAACCTCCGGTTGGCGTTGTAGATGTAGCCCAGCACAACTCTGGAGTCGGTGTAAAACCTCACTGTGTGGATTTCGACATCTAGCTCATCCCTCAAGATATCAGCCAGCTCAACTGCTAGTACAGCCGCACAAAGCTCTAGACGGGGCACAGTATGGGAATGCCGGGGTGCTAATTTAGATTTCCCCATGCAGAATCCTACAAGACAGTGTCCTTCATCATCAACTGCCCTGAGGTAGGCAACTGCAGAGATGGCCATGGTGGACGCGTCGCAAAAGACACATAACTCTCTGTGCCGTGTGGAAAGCAGGGAAACAGGTAGGTATGGCCTTGGTATGTGAAGTTGCTCGAGTGCCTTCAGTGAGTCTCTCCAAGACTTCCACTGTGCCACTTTTTCAGCAGGTATTGGGGTGTCCCAATCGCAATGCTCAGTGCATAACTCTCTGACTATAGCCTTGCCCTGGACTACTATAGGACCTGCAAACCCCAACGGGTCGAATATGCTGTTAACTGTGGAGAGAATACCTCTACGGGTAAAGGGCTTCTCCTCCTGGGAGACAAGAAAGGTAAAGCTGTCGGTTTGAAGGTGCCAGTTGAGACCTAAGCTTCTCTGCATAGGTAACGGATCCACACCTAGCTCTAGGTCTTTCAGCTCTTTAGCACGTTCCTCAGGCGGAAACGCCTCCACTACTACGTCGTGGTTGGAGGCTATCTTATGTAGCCGTATGTTGGAATCAGCCAACATCTCCTTGGTTTCCTTCAGGACTTGGATGGCATTGTCATCGGTGGGGAAGGAAGCAAGACCATCGTCCACGTAGAAGTTATTTAGAACAAACTGCTTTGCTTCTGCACTCTGGTCTTCCTGTCCTTGCAAAGCTGCTCTTCTCAAGCCGTATATGGCAACAGCAGGAGAGGGGCTGTTGCCAAATACGTGCACGGCCATCCTATACTCTGTGATGCGCTTGGTGGGGTCATTGTCCTCGAACCAGAGGAAACGTAGGAAGTCTCTGTGATCGTGGCGGACTTTGAAGCAATAGAACATTTGTTCTATGTCTGCTGCCACCGCTACAGGTTCCTTGCGGAAGCGGATGAGCACTCCTAAAAGTGAATTATTCAAGTCAGGGCCACTCAGCAGGATGTCATTCAGTGAGACACCATCCTGCTTAGCGCTGGAGTCGAACACTGCCCGTACCTGACCTGGTTTTCGCGGATGATACACTCCGAAGATTGGTAAATACCAGCACTCCTGTTCACCAGTGGGTGGTGGTACTGGTTCAGCATGACCTGCCTCAAAGATCTTCTGCATGAAGGCAATCATGTGTTCTTTCATATCTGGCTTCTTCTCCAGCATGTGCCGTAATGTCAAAAGACGCTTGACTGCTTGGGCTCGGTTGTTAGGGAGTTTGTGCCTTGGTTGCCTGAAGGGTAGTGGTGCCACCCAACTATTCGAGTCATCTATGAAGACCTCGTTGTCCATTATTTCCAGAAAGAGTTTGTCTTCCACAGACATAGCAGGTTTGTTGTCGTGTGGCGTTTGCCGGAAGACCCCTTCACCAAGGCCATCTTTCCCATCAAACAGGATTTCGGATGCGTTAGCTCCTAGAAACTGATGATGCTGCTCTGGAGTGTCAAGCTTCTCTTTGATGTGGAAACTGTTAGTGCAAGGGTCGAACAGAGAGGTACGACCGTTACTCAGCACGTTGCACCGATAGACGTTTACAAACTCTGGTTTGTGAGCTCTTCCGAGACAAACGTCTCCCACAATCACCCATCCCAAGTCGAGACGCTGGGCGTAGGGGGCATCGTGGGGCCCATTGCATCGCTCTCGAACCTTGTGTGCCTGTGGTACATCTCGACCGAGCAAGATCAGGATGCTTGCTGATGGATCTATAGCCGGGATTTTATCCACAACCCGCTTGAAATGTGGATAATGTCTGGCGATCTCAGGTGTGGGGATTTCAGACTTATCGTCAGGAAGCATGTCACATTCGATTAAGGTGGGGAGTGGAATGTGAGTCTTACCATCTAATGACTCCATGATGAAATTGTTAGCTCGGCGCCCTGTTGTTTCCATAACTCCTGAGCAGGTCTTCAAGGTGTATGCTGCTGCGCCCTCTGTAACTCCAAAAAGCTCAAAAAACTCTGTTCTTGCCAAAGACTTATTGCTTTGCTCGTCGAGAACAACGTACGCCTTAACAGCTTTCTCCCTCTGGCCAGCTGGATAAACTCTGACAAGACAGATTTTGGAGCACGACTTTGCTCTGACGGTAGACCCACAAATGTCTGTGCATTTTGCTGTGACAGCTTGAGGAGCTTCTTCTCCTTGCTCCCCGCCTTGCTCTCTTGCGGTTACAGGAGTCTCTGATATCCAGGGGGCCGGCCCTGGGTGTAGCGCAGTAGGGTGGTTCTCACTCTTGCACTCTCTGCACTGAACGTTTTTGTGGCAGTCTTTCGCTAGATGAGTGAACGAAGCACAGCACTTAAAGCAAATATTATTCTCTCTAAGATAAGCTTTCCTTTCATCCAAAGATTTACTCCTAAACCCACGACAGTTTCTGAGGGGGTGTGGTTTGTTATGGAGTGGGCATTGTTCATCTGGTTCGGCCCTCCTCTTCCCTGAGGGGCTGGCTTGCATGCTTTTAGAGTTTGAGGAGACTTCTGTCTTTTTGACAGAAATGGGTATTTTCATGTTTGATTTGAAGGGGTGTTCTGGCTTCCCCGTCCTCCAACCACTTGTAAGAAGGGCAAAGCTTGGATCATTGAGCGTTTTGGCTTGATCACAAACAAACTTTGCGAAGAAGGAGAACGGTGGGTAAGACGCTTGATGATTTTCTTTGTAACGAGATGCTAAAGAGACCCACTTGTCATGCAGGGAGTATGGCAACTTTTGGATGA